>NC_135335.1:89179575-90429575 GCF_023851605.1 Tamandua tetradactyla | reverse complement strand
CCTTGGATTGGACATTTCTATAGACTTGTTTTAATTTGGACAATTTCACAGCCTTAGAACTGTAGACTTCTAACTTACTAAGTTCTCCTTTTTAAAAGCCATTCCATTTCTGGTATATTGCACTCTAGCAGCTAGCAAATTAGAACAATATCTTAAATTTTTTTTCATCATGAATAGAGTGTTGAATTTTACCAGATGCTCTTTCTGCATCTTTCGAACTTTCTGTTTAATTTGCTAAGGTAAATATGACATTATTGGATTTCCTGTTGTTGAACAACTCTGGCTTTCCTGGGAAAACGTACTTGATCATGATGCATTGTTTTTACAACCTTTGAGGAATTCAAGACTTTTGCTTTTATGCTCATAAGTGAGATTGGATTAAATTGTTCATTTCTTGCATTGCCTTTGTTGGGTTTTGGTATCAAAGTTTTATCAAAATGAACTAAACGAGATTTTATCTATGATATTTTATTTTGTTGATGGAATATACACAGTTCTATAAGCCATGTTAAATCTTTCTGGACTAAGTAGGCTAAAACATAATTAATACATAAAGAAAGATGAGTATTGTTTGGAAAAAGAAATGGAGATTATTTGAGTAGCATTCCCTCCTTTTCCATTTTCTAAAATAGTTTCTACAGTTAGGGATTATCAGATGCATGAAGATTTGACAAAACTCAAATGTACAACCATATATACCTGACCATTTCATGAAATGTGTGGGTTAGCATTCTATTTCTTTCTGAGTTTATTTTAGCAGTTTATATTTCTGCAGAAAATTATCAAAGTAATCAAAGTTTTCTGTTGTTCAGGGATAGGGTATTTTGTTATTTGGTTGCAATTTACTCCCATATCTCTAATGTATCCCTAATTACATCCACCTTTTTGTTTATGTGCGTTTGCTGTCTTTCTTAGTCTGATTAGTTTATTTTTCAAAGATGAGTTTTTAATTTCATTGCTTTTCTTTGTTGTTTCTTCATTTTTAATTACATTATTTTCTCATTTTTCTTTATTTCTATCATACTACTCTCTTTTTTAAAAGAGAAGTTTTATTGAAATATATTCCCTTACTATACAATTCATCCAAAATGTAAAATCAGTGGCTTTTAGTGTAATCACAGAGTTGTGCATTCAACACCAAAATCATTTTAGAACATTTTCATTACTCTAAAAAGAAAAATCCCATGCCTCTTAGCAGTCACCCCTCAATACCCCTATCCTTTCCCAGCCCTACATAATCACTGATTTATTTTTGTTTCTATGGATTTCTATTTGATATAATTTGGATTATATAATACATAGTATTTTGTGTCTTGTTTCTTTCACTTAGCGTACTGTTTTAAATAACTTTTTAATTAGAAAGGTTGTAGGTTTATAGAACTCATGTGTGCCGGTTTGAAAGGATGCTTGTATCCTAGAAAAACCATGTTTAATCTTAATCCCATTTTGTAAAGGCAGCCATTTCTTCCAACCTCTATTCAGTACTGTATGTTGGGAACTTTAATTAGATTATCTTCATTGCGATGTGGCTCAATCAAGTGTGGGTATTAAACTTGCTTGTCTCTACCCATTCCAAGTGGGTCTTGATTAGTTTGCTGAAATTCTATAAAAGAACAAGTATTTTGGAGAAGGCTTCAGAATGCTGCAGAACCACAAATCAGAGTCCACCAGCCAGCGACCTTTGGAGATTCTGAGAGAGCAGAGAATGATGAACAGAATGACAGCCATGAGAAGCAGCGAGTTCCTTTTGAGAACGAGGTGGATGCTGCAGAACTACAAAGCAGAGTTCATCAGCCAGTGACTTTTGGAGATGAAGAATGAAGATGCCTCCTGGGGAGCTTCATGAAACAAGAAGCTGGAAGAGAAAGCTAGTAGATTCACCATGTCCCCTTCGATCTGAGAGAGAAACCCTGAACATCATCAGTCTTCTTCAATCAGGGTATCTTTCCCTGGATGTCTTAGATTGGACATTTCTATAGACTTGTGCCTTAATTGGGATATTTCCTCAGCCTCAAAACTGTTAACTTACAACTTATTAAATTGTCCTTTTTAAAAGCCATTCCATTTCTGGTATATTGCATTCTAGCAGCTAACAAGCTAAAACATCATGTAAAAAAGATAACATTCCTATAAACCCCCTGATTGTTGACACTTTGCATTAGTGTAGTACGTTTGTTACAATTAATGAAAGAATATTAAATATTGCTGTTAACTATTGTCCATAGTGTGCATTAGGTACATGTTACCCCCCCATATACCACCCGTTATTAGCACCTTGTAATAGTGTCATACATTTATTATAATTTGTGAAAGATCATTCTTTTATTTGTGCTACTAACTAGTGTCCATCACAACAGGCTTCACTGTCAATGTTTTGTCTTCAAACTTTCCTTCTTGTACCATACATAAACCAAAACTTCCCCTTTCAACCACATTCACAAACATACTATAGCACCATTAATTATGCTCACAGTAATGTGCTACCATCACCACTCTCGATTTTCAATCATTTACAGTCAACCTAAATAGAAATTCTGCACAAATAAAGCATTTGCTCCCCATTCTCTTTTCCCTTCCTAATCTCTGGTGACCTATATTCTACATTCTAACTCTATGAATTTGCTTATTTTTTAATTAATTCATATCAGTGATATCATACAATATTTGCCATTTTTGTGTCTGACTTATTTCATGGAGCATAATGTGCTCAAGATTTATCTATGTTGTTGCATACAACAGGACTTCATTCCTTCTTACAGCTCAATAATCTTTCATCATATGTACATACCACATTTAGTTTATCCATTAGCTGTAAACACTTGCATTGCTTCCTTCTTTTGTCAATTGTGAATAATACTGCTACAAATATCAGTGCAAATATCAGTTAAAGACCCTGCTTTCAGTTCTTCTGAGTATATACCTAGAATATAGAAAGTATTAATTCAGGATTGCCAGATCATATGGCAATTCTATACTTAGCTTCCTGAGGAACTGCCAAACTGTCTTCCACAGCGTATGCACCATTGTATATTTCCACCACTAGTGAATGTGTTCCTATTTCTTCATATCCTCTCCAACACTTGTAGTTTCCTGTTTCTTTTAATAGTGGCCACTCTAGCAGGTGTGAAATAACTAATTGTGATTTTGATTTGCATTTCCTTAATAGTTAGTGATGTTGAACATCTTTTCATGTGCTTTTCAGCCATTTGTGTTTTCTTTTTGGAAAGATGTCTATTCATGTCTTTTGTCTATTATTTAATTGAGCTTTTTGTGTTTTGTATTGTTGAGTTATAGGACTCCTTTATGTACTCTGGATGTTAAACCTTATCAGATATGTGGCTTCCAAATATTTTTTCCCATTTTGTAGATTGTTTTTTCACTTTCTTGACAACGTCCTTTGAAACAGAAAAGTTTTTGTTTAAGAAGTCCCATTTATCTATTTTTTCTTTCACTGCTTATTTTACTCCTCCCTTCAAAGGTTTTTAATTTTAAGAAGATCCCATTTATCTGTTTTTTATTTCATTGCTTGTTTAAGTTTTTCCTTTCCAATTTTGCTGGATTTCTTTCTTTCTTCCTTCCTTTCTTTTTTTTTTTTTTTACCTAACAGCTCTAGATAGAAGTTCCAGCACAATGTTGAGTACCAGTGGTGATAGTGGACATTCTTGCCTTGTTCCAGATATTAAGAGGAAAACTTCCAGTCTTTCACCATTGAGTATCATGATGTTACCTCTGGGTTTTCATATATGTCCTTTATCATGTTGAGGAAGTTTTCTTGTATTTCTATCTCTCAAAGTGTTTTCATCAAGAAAAGATCCTGAATTTTGTCAAATGCCTTTTCTGTGTCAATTGAGATGATCATGTGGTTTTCCCCCTTAAATTTGTTAACATGATGTATTACATTAATTGATTTTTTGTGTTGAATCACACTTGCACATCCACTTTGTCATTTTTAAGGTGCTGCTGGATTCCATTTGCAAGTATCGTGTTGAAGATTTTTGCATCTATCATCATTAGAGAAATTGGTGTGTAATTTTTTCTAGTATCATTATTTGGCTTTGGTACAACGGTGAAGTTATCTTTATAGAATGAGTTAGGCAGTGACTCCTCTTCAATTTTTTGGAAGAGTTTGAGCAGAATTGTTGTTAATTCTTCTTAAGATGCTTGGTAGAATTCACCTTTGAAGCCATTTGGCCCTGGGCTTTTCTTTCTTGGGAGGTTTTTGATTACTGATCCAATTTCTTTACTTGTAATTGATCTGTTGCAGTCTTCTGTTTCTTCCAGAGTCAGGGCATATTTATGTGTTTCTAGTAATTTGTCCATTTCATCTAAGTTATCTACTTTGTTGGTGTATGGTTGTTTACATTATCATCTTATAATCCTAAAAAGTTCTTCGGGGTCAATAGCAATGCCACCTTCTCATTTCTTATCTTATTTATTTGCGTCTTCTCTCTTTTATTCTTTGTCAGTCTAGATAAAGGTTTGTGAATTTTACTGATCTTCTCTATGAACTAACTTTTGGTTATTTAAACTTTTTACATTGCTTTATTTTCAATTTAATTTATTTCTGACCTAGTCTTTGCTTTTTCTTTCCTTCTGTTTGCTTTGGGCTTAGTTTGCTTTTCTTTTTCTAGTTCCTCCAGGTGTGCACTTAGGTCTTTGATTTAACCTCTTTCTTCTTTTTAATGTAGATGTTTAGGGCTATAAATTTCCCTCTCAGCACTGCTTTCTCTGCATCTCATAAATTTTGATGTGCTATGATTTATCATTTGATAAATTTTGGTATTCTTGTTTTCATTCATCTTGAGATATTTTCTGATTTCTCTTGTCATTTTCTCTTTAGCCCACTGGTTGTTTAAGAATATGTTGTTTAACTTTCTTATATGTGTGAGTTTTCCAGTCCTCCACTCATTATTGATTTCAAGGTTCATTCCATTATGGTCTGAGAAAGTGCTTGTGTAATTTCAATCTTCTAAAATTTATTAAGACTTCTTTTGTGATCCAATAAATGGTCTACGCCGGAAAATGATCCAATATCACTTGAGAAGAATATATCCTGCTGCTTTGTAGTGCAATGAGCTGTGTATGTCTGTTAAGCCCAGTTCACTTATCAAATATACAAGTTTTCTATTTTCTTATTAATCCTCTTTCTAGATGTTCTATCTATTAAGGAGAGTATTGTATTGGAATCACCAACTATTATTGTAGAGATATCTACACAGAGATATCTCCCTTTCCTGCTAATGTTTGTCTTGTGTATTTTGGCACACCCGGGTTAGGTGGATAGATATTTATGATTATTTCTTCATAGTGGATTGCCCCTTTGATTAATATACAGTGTCTTTGTCTCTTCTAGCAGTTTTGCATTTAAAATCTATTTTTTTTTTTTTTTTTTTTAGAGAGAGGGAGGAAGGGAAGGAAAGACAGAGAAGGAAGGAAGGATGGAAGGAAGGGAGGAAGAAAGGGAAACATCTTTAAACATTTTCTTGTTTTATTATATTTTGTTTGTTTGTTTGTTTTTTACATGGGCTGGGGCCGGGAATCGAACCGGGGTCCTCCGGCATGGCAGGCAAGCACTCTTGCCCGCTGAGCCACCGCGGCCCGCCCTAAAATCTATTTTTGATATTAGTATAGCTACCCCATCTCTTTATTGGTTACTGTTTGTGTGGAAGATCTTTTTCCAACTTTTCATTTTCAATTTATTTGTGTCTCTGGGTCTAAGGTGAGTTTCTTTCAGATAGCACACAGTTGAATCATACTTTTTCATCCATTTTGCCAATCTTTGTCTTTGGGGAGTTTAATCCTTTACTTTTCATTGTTATTACTATAAAGGCAGTGCTTACTTCAATAATGTTATCTTTTGACCTTATAGATCACATTTTATTTTTGTCTTTCTTTTTATCCTTTTAGTTACCCTCACTGATAATCTCCATTTCTACCCTCTATTGCAAACCTCTTTCTTCTGTCTTTTCCTTTTAGCCTGCAGAGGACCCTGTAGTATTTTAGGATAGGTATCTTGTTGACTAACTCTCTCAGTTTTCTTTTTATCTGTGAATATTTTCAAATTTCCTGCATTTTTTGAAAGACAGTTTTATCAGATAAAGAATTTAGTTTTTCTCCTTCGGTGCCTAAATTATGTCATACCACTGCCTTCTTGCCTTAGTGGTTTCTGATGAGAAACTGGAATGAATCTTAACTGTGGTTCTCTTGTATGCAATGAATCACTTTTCCCTTGCTGCTTTCAGAATTCTCTCTTTATTTTTGGCATTTCACATTCTGACTAGTATGTGTCTCAGAGTATGTCTATTAGAATTTATTCTGTTCGGAGTAATGTTACACTTCTTAAACAGGCATGTTTAAGTCATTCATAAGAGTTGGGAAATTTTTGGCCACTATTTCTTCAAATATTCTTTCTGCCCCTTTTCCCTTCTGGGATACCCTTGATACATATGTTTGTTGCTTCACGCTGTCATTCAGTTACCTGAGACCCTGCTCAATTTTTTTTTTCCATTATTTTCTCTATCTGTTTTTCTATCTGTAATATTTCAATTGTCCTGTGTCCTAGCTCACTGATTCTTTCTTCTGCCTGTTCAAATCTATTTTTGAATGCCTCTAGTGTATTTTTAATCTCTTCTATTGTGCCCTTTCTTCTCATGATTTCTGTCATGTTCCTTTTATGCGTTCAAATTTTTCTTTATGCTCACCCAGTGCTTTTTTTTTTTTTTAACATCCTTCTTCTCTTTAGCCATATATTTCTTAATCATCTTGAATTGATTTAGGAAGTTTGTTTCTGTGTCTCCTCCAAAGTTTTAATATAATCTCTTGACTGAGCCATATCTTCCTGTTTCTTATATGACTTGTGATTTTTTGATGATGTCTAGGTATCCTGTTATCTTGATGAGTTACTCTCAAGGTCACTTTCTCTCTCCTGCTTAAGGTTTTATTGTTGATTGTGCTAAAGCTCTTCTTTGACACTTAGTTCAACTTATTGTAGACTTTTAGAATATCTCTTGTTTAATTGATCAGATTTTCCAATCTCTTCTTCATGTGAATCTTGCCCAGGGTAATTATACTGTATGTGGTACAATTTTTAAGACTGCACTATTTTTCTCAGGGGAAAACTTCTTTTCTTCTCTTCCTTCTTTGGGAAGCTTGATCTATTTTCATCATTTTTGTTTTGCCTCTATTTTTTTTTTGCTTTTTGTTTTTTTATACTCCTTTTGTTGCTTTTAGCTGCTTTTGCCTGGAGAACAAATTCTAGCACTAGGGTTACCACAAGGAAGGACTTCCCTAGGTCAGTATTTCCAGGCCAAAACAGGGCCAGGGACTCACCAAGGGGGTACAGAAAAGTTCCAAAAAGCCCTGGGGAATGGGTCAGGAAAGATGCCAGAATCTTTTTTGATGACTCCCCAAAGCTGTGCTTTTCTGGCCAGTCCAGCAGATGGCACTCTTCAGAAAACTGTTTCCCACAAGCCCAAGGAGGTACTGTGCCTTTAAGTCTCCATTGCCTTTGTCCCTGTCAGGGGTGGGGTTGAAACAATGGCCACAGCCCATCCCTGTCCAGGGAAGACTTATGTCAGGTCCTAGTGATCCAAAACTCACTGATAAATGGCATACTCTGTGCTGGGCCATGCCCTCTCTGTCCTAACAAATCAGCCAGGGGCCAGACCCCAAGGCAGTCCACTTTGAGGATAGGAGATGGAACTTGCAGCCACTGCAGAGAAGACTACTCACAGTTCTTTACTGCAGTTTTCCAGCCTCTACCTCCCACTTTTTCCTTGATGTTGTACAGTGCTCCGCTGGCCTCTGGAATCTCAGAACAGTTGTTTCAAACAGTTCCTGCCTGTCGTTTAGCTGTTTTGGAGAAGGAGTGAGTCCTGGAGCTCCTCACTCCACCATCTTCCCTGGAAGTTCCCCAGAAGAGCAGTCTTCTTAATTACTGATGTTAGGAAAACTGAATATTCATATGAAGAGTAATGATCAATCTTGAGTCAAATTTCTCACATACATAAGAATAATTTCCAGATATATTGAAGCACTAAAGGTAAAAACAAATATTGTTCTAGAAGGTAGTATAACATGATAGTTTCATGAACTTGCAGTATGGAAATACTTTTAAATAGGGTGTATAAACACTAACCCTGGTGAATAAGATTGATAAACTTGGCTACATTTAAATTAAGAACTTACATCCACTGAAAGACATCAATAAGAAAGCAAAAAACCTAGCTACTGAATTGAAAATGATATTTACAACACATGTAAAGTTTTCTTAATTTGGTCTTACCCACAAGTAACCCTGAGAAAAGGATTTGCTTGCCCATAATCTATTTGGGTTCATCCCAGGCAGCACTTGTAAGGGTCTGAGGAAGTGAGAGAGGGAAGAGAAGAAAGGCAATACAGGGCACAATTATTAAAAGATTATTGGTGTGAACAAACAGGCTTGATCTCTCTGTGGAACCCAGCAGATGGCACAGATCATGCCTCAAAGCTGCCACCTGCTGAGGGATGAAGAAGGTGGGGCATCTGCCCTCCAGTGACCATCAGTCTTTGGTTGAGGATTGTTTTCCAAGAGGATTAACTTTCTAGCACTGTTATTGTGTAGACCAAGAGAACTTCAATGCCCAGTAAACTCCATCAGTGAAGAACCTCAGGAGCTTGTAGGTAAACCATCGGATCAAGATATATGGGAATAGTGAGAACTGAGAAGGTGTGGTCAGATAAAGTCTCTATAAATAAGGAAAAGTAATGACAAATCAATCTATAAATAGACAAGAGACTTTGGCACTTCACAAAAGGGGATATCCAACCATGCAATAAACATATGAAAAGGGATTCATCCTTAAAATAATCAATGTAATGAAGGAAATATAAATAAGTTGCAGTAAAATTCCACTGCACACTTACCAAAATGGCTGAACTTAATAAGTCTGAAAATATTAAGTTCAGGAAGAATGTACAATGAGAACTAATGCACTGCAGGTGGGTGTATATTGGTACAATGCTTTTGAGAACTGGTTAGTGTTATCTAGTAAAGTTGAAGATATGCATATCTTATGACTTAGAAAGTTCACTCTTAGGTGTATACCCTAAAGAAACAGGTACACATACCAAGAGGCATGTATTAAAATGTGTATATCATAAGAAGGGAAATCACCCATAGTCCCATTTTCAGAGATGACTATCCTTTCAGAGGATAGTCTTTGCACATGTATACTTGTACTGTTTTTGTTTTTTAAAGCAAAATGGACATATTCACCAAATATAAACTTCTGTAGCTGGCCTTTTTTCATAGATTTTAGTATAGATGTCTTTCCATATTAATTGGTATTCAATTGTATCCTTTCTAATATTTGCAAAATATTCCATAATAAAGTCACGCCTTTATTTATTTACAAAAAAAGTGTATATCAATATTATTCTTCTTAATTTTGGGGGGAGGTGCATGATCTGGAAATGCCCTGCATGAGAGGTAAGCATTCTACCACTGAATGACCCATACATCCAATATTATTCTTAGTAACCACAAACTTTAAAAACCCAAATTTCCATCAATAGTAGAATGGATTAATAAATTATATTATGTTGGTATAGTGGAATATTATTCATCTATGAAACTAAATGAACTACAGGTACACTTAAGAATATGAATGAATCTGCCAAGTATAATATTAGTAAGAAAATCCAGCGATTTCCATACATTTCAATAAGGAGGTAAAAAGAAACCTTATTGCTTAGGGCTGTATGCCGAGATGGTAAAGCTATAAAGAAAAGCAAAAACTTATTTTCCATAGGAAGTAAGATATGGCTATTTCTTGTGGGAAAAGAGAGACTCAGTTTAGGAAGATAGACACAAGAGTGGTTTCTATAATATTGGGGAATATTCTATCAGTTGATTTGCATGGTGATTACACATTGCTGCTTTTTTAATAGATCAATTTTTGTTTGTTTTTCTGCCTGTGTAATATCTCATAAAACAGTTTTTTAGTAGTGTATTTAATATCACTGGTAAGACTGAAGTAATGGCTATTAGAAATTGGGGTAACAAATAGGGAGTACTGTAAGAGAGCTTGTATTAGCTTTCTCTGGGGTTACCTTAACAAATCACTATAAACTTGGTGGCTTAATAAAACCAAAATTTATTCTCTTATTGCTCTGGAGGCCAGACGTCTGAAATCTAGTTGTAGGCAAGGCCATGCTCCCTCCTGATGCTCCCAGGAACAACTGCTCTTTGCCTTCAGGGTCATATTGCCTCCTTTTCTCTGCCTCTTCTTTTCTCATGCTTTCTTAAATCTCCCTCTGCCTCTTCTTTTTTTTTCACATGGGCAGGCACCGGGAACTGAACCCAGGTCTCTGGCATGTCACGTCAGGCGAGAACTCTGCCTGCTGAGCCACCATGGCCTGCCCCGCTGCCTTTCTCTTATAAAGACATTTGCCATTAAATAGAGTCCATCTGGATTATCTCAGATGACCTCATCTGCAGATCCTAGCTTAATTACATCCACAAAGACCCTTTTCCAAATCAAATAGCATTCATAGGTCCTGGGGGTTAGGATGTGGACATATCTTTTGGGGGGCCTCCATTCAACCACTACAGAGCTGGCATTTTATAACCTGAAATAAACTGATACTTTAATAATTCAAGACACGGCAGTATGAATCTATAAATCTATAAGCAGTTTAGAGTTATGTAAGTCATGTAATAATAATTAAAAACAAAAGGTTGTTGATAATTTTTTCTGAGAGGTGCAGCTGGGCCTGGGAAGAGGTTAGAGTGAGGAATTATTGTTTTTCAATAAACCTCTTCCTGTACTGTTTTGTGCTTATCATGGGCATGCACTGCTTTGAAAAAAATTTCAAGGAAAGATTTGGTTGAAACATTAGAAAAATAATACGTTAATCAATTTATTTGATTTTACCCTACTGTGTTCCAAACACTTAGTCCAGTGCCCAGAGTAAAGATAGATGAATAAATATAATTAATATATTATTGGATTCTCAAAATGCTGAGATCTATTGTAAAAGGATCATAAATTGTATAATTCTGTAATGATTTATGAGGGTGTTTATTTTCCTATTTAATGATGTTCATAGACAGAACTGCTCCGGAGTTATTTTAAGCCTGGCCCTTTCTAATTCTGGCCTGAGGCTATGATTTGATAGCAAGAGGTAATTTACTTCTGTTGACACAAGTGGCAAATCTACAGAAGTCATTGTTGTGCTCAATTGCAGTGCACCAACCCCATTCTTTCAATTGCATCCTTAGACTTTAGGAAGACTGAACTGAGTTGGCAGGGTCAGCAACTCAGAATTTTGCCAGTACATCCATATATAAAACACACACATAAAATGTATGAAAAAAAGAGTGAGAAAGAAGAAAGGAAAAAGGGCAAGAGAAAAGCAAGTATTTCAGGATGAAAATTAAAGGTGGTGGATGAAAATATGTTGGTTTGCCTACTAGAGGTAAGAGCCCTGACAGGTCATGCATAATTCATTTCCTTAAATTTACTTTTAATTACTAACCACAGACATGCTGTAGCACTACTAGAAATGACATTACTATTGGGCTTCAAGCAATTGCAACATCTGTTTCCAAATTTGGGGAAAAAGTTTCTCCCAGATTTTACCATTATCATAAAATATTTCACTGTGAATGTTATAGCTTGACACAAAATTGCATAAAGGTATTCCCAAGACCAAGACCTTCAATTGCCACCCCACATTCATATTTTCTGCTACTCCAGAAATCCCTAGCAAGGGTTTTCACTATCTGAAGTTAAATATCTTGAAAAACAGCCTATTAGGTAGACAAAAACAGGTTCACCAGAGAATCATAAATCAGCTGATTTGAATAACCGTAAGCAGACATAAATAGGGAGGTGTTTTTCTAATGCCCTGTTACAAATATGCAATCAGATAGCATGGAGGCTACTGAGTCTCTATTTTCCGTTTGAAGTAATTACAATCTTTCAGGGTCTTGTGAAGCCACGGGGACGCAGAGCTGGTTCAGAGAATGCTGCCAGGGGTGTCTGATGTTCTACCCTGTGAGTCATTACATTACAGGCTAATGTAAGTTTTGCTAATAGGCACAGCTTCATTCCAGTTAACTCTTCCTAAAGAGCCTGTCTTGTGGATTATGCGGTGATTCCCATCCTGCTGAAAAACTTTTCATAAAAGAGATTTCTGGGAAAGTATCAGGTTGCTTCAGTTTGATGTGCCATTGTTTAAATGCCCTAAGGAACTGCATGCTCTACAGACATCCGTGTTGAAAATAATGTGAATGAGTTTTAAGTGACTCATATGTGTCTATCATTAGCCAGTTAACAGAAAAACTGGCATACTTCTTACTTCTTGTATGTCTGTGCACAATGAATCTAAGTTAAAGGAGAATTAGTCTACTGCAAAGATCAGCTGTCCCAAAATAAGTTTCCCTAGGGGCCCGTTGGCACCAGTTGGTGGGGCCCTGACAATTTCACTCTATTGTGAAATAACGTCCTATTAAGAACGAAATGGAAAACATTGAACTATCATCAAGCCATTTCTGAGTAAACTTATTGAACAAGTCAATAGCCTAGCTGATCCGATCCGAATGCATCTCAAATTTTTATTTTTAAAGATTTTACTTTTAAAAAGCTGTCAGGAAGTCAAGGTACCGTCTGTGAGCACAACGCAGTGGGACAAACCTCAGGCCTCAGTATAACCTCGAACAAACTGGTGACTCAGCAAACTGTTTATCCCTGATGAGTTTTTGTTTCCAATAGGAACTTGGTTATGCCATATAATTTTTAAGATCCCATCTAGCTCCCAGATTCTATACGAAATTACAATGTTTGATCAATTCTGCCTTTAGAAATGGCTATGCCATGTGGTTCAACCAAAGGAACAATGTGTGCTTGTAAAAGTCTCCTATGAGTCTTTTTTGATACTGAAGAATGACTATTCAGACTTATGACTACAAGTAACTTCAAAATAACCAGTTGAGGTTTTGGTCTATTTGGTCCAACAACATTATTACAAGGGGGAGAGAAACAATCAATTTAACATACTGGTAATTGACTTCATCATGCAATTGGATTAAATGTCACTCCATGCCACAAAGATTATGCAGTATAAAATATCTGACCCATGTTGGGTGCTAAAGGATGCACATACTTGGTCTCCTTTCACACAGATTATTTCTCCGCATATTAAATAGCCTTGGAAGATTTCTGTTTTATGATACAAAAAATGCAAAGAAATTTTTAAGTAAATGTATTATTTTTCTGACTGGACAAAAGATTAAGATATATTAATGTGATTCATTGTCTATCAATTTCTTGTATGTGACAATCCTCCAGGCAGCGTCAGGAGCAGCACAGCGATTTGAATGGGCCACATGTTTCCTTCCTATTTAGAGTCATTATATTTCACCACATCAGCAAACTGTTTTAAAAATGTATATTTTTGAGGGCTAAGGAAAGGTAATAAAAGTAGTTCTTAGACCATCTGTTCAGTTTAGTAGTTGTGCTGGTTTGAATTTGTCATGTATCCCAGAAAAGCCAATGCTCTTTTAATCCAACCTGATGGGAGCAGATTGATGTTTGAATTGAAACAACACTTTTGATTAGGTTGTTGCCATAGAGATGTGACCCCACCCATTCAGGATGGGTATTAATCTGCTTACTGAGACTTTTAAGTGGGAGATATTTTAGAGAAAGCACAGATATTTGGAGGCAGAAACACCCTGGGAGACGCTAAGTAAGGACTCCCAGAAACCGAAAGAGCCAGAACCTGGAGACAGCCAGGGAAAGTAAGAGATGAAATCCTGACTTCTTAGCCCCAGAGAAGCTAAGAGCAAAACCCACAGACGTTTAGAGAAAGAAATGCCCTGGGGACGCTAAGAGAGTAACCACAGGCCACAGAGAGAAAGTCACTGGAACCAGAAGCTGAAAGCAGCAGAACTGGGAGTAAGGACCAGCAGGTGCTAGCCATGTGCCTGCTGATAGGGTGTTCCAGATGCCAGCTGCCTTTCTTCAGAGTACAGGTATCGTCCTATTGATGGCTTTTTTAGGATATTTTCATGGCCTTAGAAATGTAAATTTGTAACTTTATAAAATATCTTTGAAAATCGCCAATCCATTTCTGGTATATTGCATTCCAGCAGCTTTAGCAAACTGAAACAATGGTGGAACCCAAAGGAATCAAGGTAGGAATAAAGTACCAAAGGTTGGAGGTTACTATAATAAACTTTACCCTGCAAACCAATCATCTATACAGTTTAGACACTGAGGTATGAAACTACTTACACTCCATAAAACCTTATTGTCTTATTCACCTGACTTTACTATCCTACTGTCTTCATTAGCATGACTTTACTATTCAGCGACCCTCTTACTCAGGCAAATGGTTTGAGTATTCATTTCAGTACAGGAACACCCAGAAATTCCCAAAACCTCTTCAATGGAAAACGTCTACAGGTAACTTATATCCCAAGAATCTTTGAATCCTTTGCTTTAAGGGCCTCCCCTTGTTGTTTGCACTGATCTTGAACTGTTGTGTTTGATTCTTACCCAACCCCAAACAAGCTTGCCCTTCCTTATTTCTTTATTGAAAGACCAAATCTAAATGAAATGTTCAATTCTTCATAAATTCCTTTTGCTTTTTCCCCTCTGAGAGAGTGTGGGTTCTGTGGAGATGGTGTTCTCTCTTATCGTGGTAAGCAATAAAACTCAGCTTTGTCCTATCAATAAGTTGTTATGGTTATATTTGGGGAATGGCATTGGAAAATCTACTAGGATGGTTAGATTATGTGCTGAACTTTCCTGACTTCAAATTGAAAAGCCATAAAATGTGACCAAAAGTTTGCAATCTTGGACAGTTATCCCTTCCACACCACGACTTTCCCCATTGTGGTTTTGAAATGCCACAGGTCAGCATAAGAAATTAAATGGGAATTTTGGGGGAGTTTTTGCAGAAGCTGTAGATGACCAGCTGATGACCAGCTGATGATATAGAAAAATTTTAGAAACTCAGAAATGCATAAAATATATGTATAATATTGTGTAATATCAATGTATTTTATCTTTTAATACCATAAATAAACACAATTTCTTTTTTAAAGTTAAAATAAGAAAAACAAAATGTGAATTTTTTCAGATCATGGGGGTGCTGCACCCTCACCCCCATGATATGGAAGAGATAACTACATGGTAATTATAAGCTATCCAATGATTTGTCTTTATTTTATAAGATTATTAAGGAAAACCAGTGACAGATAGACAATTCCTTCACTCAACACATATTTAGTGAACATCTGATTTGAGGCATACAGTTTTGCAGGTTTTGGGGATTCAGTAGTAAATGAAATGATCAGTTGCTAGTCCTTGTGGCACTGAGATGCCAAAGGATGGGACTAGATGATGATCTGTGAATAATCAAATAAGCAAGGCCACTATGGTTTTGTACAAGAATAGAAAGGAAATAAACAGTTGAGGAATGACAGTAAGAACCTAACAAAGGCCAAAAGGGACAAGAGAATCCTTGCTGATGAGGATGCATTTAAGCTGAGGCTCAAAGGAAGGGGATCTGTCATTCTTGTGAGGAACAGGTGGAATCTTTGATCAAGCAGAGGAAATGATGGAAAGGAAAGATTTTGGTCATTCAAGAAAGAAAGGAGCTCAGTGCAGCTGTATTACCAAGACCAAGGATTAAAGAGGGATGTACAAATATTGAGATATGTTTTGAAGGTAAGACTGATAAGGCTAGATGAGAAGGAAGTGGGAAGGACCTATATTTACTTGTAGTGGTACCTCCCCATCATCAAGTGGAATCCTGAAGGGAATGGACAGTCATTGTTACCTTCCACCTGATTCTTTCTCCAAGCCTCTCTGCCTGGGCTTAGCCTCATTAATACCACACTGGTTCCAATATTTTCGATCTTGGGTCAAGTATGAAAACATTGACTTATTTTTTTCTTTATGTACCTTCCCTAAGAAATGATTAGAAAAAGAAATCCAGACCAAATAAAAAAAGATTTAAAGGCAAATATCAAGAGCATTTAGATTGCTGATTTCTTCTTCAAAAATAACTAACATTTTAGCATGCTTGGGTTTTCCTGGCCCTTTACTGATTGTTCTACATGAGTGGCTGCTTCACACTCAGTTACCATCAAAGACCATTTTGCCATCTTTGCAGTGGCCTATCTACTTTTTGGCTACTCAATGCCAGAGCAGGTAAAAGTGGCCCAGTTTAGCAAGTTAGTTGCCCCTGCCTGGACTCTCTACTGAGTTTTTGCTTCTTTTCTTGCAGCACTAAGGAGTGCTCAAACTTTCTGTCCTGGCACTGTACAAACCCAGCTTTCTTATTTTTTGATAGCAGGAAGCAAATTAAGACATACAGTGATAATAACCCATATTCAGAATTGAAGATCCATGCAGTCCCACCAGAGCAAAACTCTGTGATTTTGATTTGCTCATTGTAGATGAACAAGGAAGGAAAATTAAACTTTAAAATATAGACTTCAAAATAAAAATATTTCCTTTTTGTTGGTGAGGCAACAGCTTATCCTGTAACAAGCTTTAATTTATAGATTAAGCATTAAAGGATTGAATAAAATAGTATGAGAAGTGCAGTAGTGCGACTTTCGATCTTCAGTGTCTAGAGTGTTCTATTATTTGACAATGCTTCCAATTTTTAATTGTAGAGCAGAAAAAGAAGTACATTCATGTGAGAGACAGAAGCAAAAATATGACTTTCTGAGAGTGTACTTACAATGAGAGATATTCCAAATAACCTATATACAAATTAAGTTTTCAGTTCTTTTCTTTTTGCTTTTTTCCCGTTAGATAGACTAGAAATGATGATAATAAAGATTTATTGAATTCTTACTATGCCCTCAGCACTTTGAGATCAAAACTAAATCATTCAGACTTCATAAGAAACCCCCCAAATAGGTATTATTATCACCTGTTTTATGATTGAGCAAAGTAAGGCTTGCAGAAATTAAGGAAGTTGTAGAAGATCAACAATTTCTAAATAGTAAAACTTGGAATCAAATGTAGGTCTTTGAATTAGAATTCTGTGTTCTTAACACTTAATGCCAATCCAAAGTGTTCAAATTACAGGGCACTCACGAGATGTAATGTTAGAGCTGGAAGGTCAGATCTTCTTACTTTTGTCTGGGAGGGCATTGCATTATGAAGAGGGTAGGCAAAACTCTATTAGCGGTAATTTTAGATGAGGCCTCTGGGCTAATCATTTCCTCTGAACTCTTTGCATGAGCAATTGGGAATCCCATAAAAACCTTTTCCTTCCTGATTTTTACCTGCTTGAAACTGAACGCACAAAGCAAGGGGAAAAAAAACAGCCTAGTGAACAAAAAGTCACCTTTTGTCATCATCCCTTCTTGATTTCACAAGTTCCTCCTAATATTTCATATCTTATCAATGTACATTTGGTGGAAAGACTTAGAATCTGTCACTGAGATAAGAAATTCCATCTTTATTTTATTGATTCCCTTACTAAGTACCCCAAATGTAACATTAACAATTATGCCAATCTAAATATTGGCAACCTCTGGTGAATACTGATACATCTTTTATGGCTTAACATTACTAACTGCCCAGTTCAGCTGGTAACTTATGTTCAACCTCACCTGAAAATGTACTCTAATCAGTTACAGCCATACTATGTACTGAAAACCATTTTCCCCAAGAAGTTCTTAAGCCATTTTTTTAAGTTCAGTTTTGTGAAGAACAACCTCTTCTTTGATATACTATTGGATGGTCATTAAGAAAGTACACATGAAAAAGAAATTTTTAAAATCTAGAATTAATATTCTCTCCAATACTGCCATATAACATAGATGTGTGTGTGTGTGTGTTTGGGTGTATATAATATCCATAGATTATACAACAATAATGGATTATTCAGATCATATCAAGGGGATATTTAACACACATGCTTAGACTTCTGTGAACCCAGTACTGATCCAAGGGGCAAGCCAGACGTGGGATGTCTGGAACCCTTAAACTTAGTAAATACATTCAGTGCAAGTAAATCAGTATGTCCCCAAGAAGGCAAAGGACAAAGTCCAGATATGCATGGTGAACATGGTGATAGGGTGGTGAAATTGCTACAGGAATTGGAGTTCAGGAATAGGATTTCAGTACTGGAAAGAGGACGCATGGGCAAGCCAGAAACAGGCCATGCAATAACTGGGATAATTGTCAGGAAACTTAAGCCTAGGATTTGGCACAGGAAATACAGAAGTATGAGTTCCTTTTGATGGTTGGTCAAAAGGAAAGAGGCAATTACTGGAAGCGGGTTATGAGGTCAGAATAGGCCAGGAGCAATGCTGCTTATGTCCCTGAGTGATGGAACCGGGGCTGCTTATTTCCTTAGTATTGGGGCAGCCCCACCTTCAGGGGGCATCAGGCCCAACTGGCTCCAGGACTGAAGGTGGGACGGGAACGTAATTTGAGTGCTTGACATGTGTCAAACGCTGGGTTATCCTCTCTATGCAATAACCTTGTGATGGAGGTATTCATAATCTTATTCCACAAAGGAGGAAACTAAGGTTCAGACAGATAAAGCAACGAGCTCAGAGTCACATAGCTGCAGGGCTATTTTTCAAACATAAATCTGTCTGACTTCTAAATTCATTAACATTCTCATGTACAATGACGCAATTCATCTGTGAGAAATGTAGAAATGTGAGAGCAGTGCTAGATATTAGCCTTTGAAGCCCCCAATTTGTGGAAGACAAGCACGTGCTCCCACAAAACTGAAAGCCGCTGGGAGACCAAGCACTTGGGTCCACTTTAGTGTAAGTCTGAACCAGGACCCCATTTGTATTTTTTATGTACTTGCATTGCTTGGCTTTCTGCCTTATCCCTCTTATCCTTCCCTTCCCATACCTGCTATTCTAGCCAAGTGTGTCTGACTGCATTCGGTGGCCTCACACACACACAGAGGTTTAAAACCTCTATGTTTGGCTCATGTTATTTCCTCTATGTGGAATGGCTTGCTCCCTTTACCAGCACAAACTTGAACTCTTTTCCCTGAAGTGTTTCCCAATTCCCATCTTCCCACCTCTAGTCATGTGTCATCTCTTATTTCTTTAAACACTACTGTCTGGTATTTTCTGGTGTTGCTAAGGTATTCTACATTTTATTTTGATGATTTGGGCACTTGTCCCCCTCATTTTGGATTTCCCACCTTGCCTAACCTGATGCCGTGAACATTTTCAATATATTTTTATGAAATAAAAGTATTTAGTCTGTTTTGATTCTCAACAAGTATAGGTCACAAACTTTTTAAAAATGGATTAAAGATTTTTCATCTCAGAAAAAAAAAGGCAGCTAAAATTTCCACTACATTTCCAAGTTTCACAGCTTCTTTCCCCATCACCTCTACCCTTTCATGTCTATGAACTCTTTGCTAGGAACCTTTGACTTACTCCATTTTTCTCGTATTGCTAATGAAAAGTTGAAGTCCTCAGAAGTCAAGCAATTTGCCCCATGGTAATGGAAAAAGTGAGCATAGAATAAGTTTTATGATATCCACCGATGGAAGTCTTTCTATGTAGAAGCATTATTCTTGTTTGTTTGTTTTGTAGCATTTGCAAAGAGCCCTGTTTTACAGACATGGCCTATTTGTGAATTTTTTTAACCCCAGCATCACTCAGCAAGAATTCAGAAAGGTTACAGAATTGGGGTCAGAACTCTTGTGCAAAATAGCATTTACTGGGCCAAAGCTGCTACTTTGTCACCTTGGTTTCTTATTAAAATATTTTCTTTTCATTTTTCACTTCTCTTTTTATAGTTGTCAAGTCAATTTCCTAGTCCATGTGAATTTATTCAGTCTCTTCTCCTGTATCCATGTAAGCATGTTCATATATTCAAATTCCTCTGTCTTCTGCACTGAACCCCTCACTGAGTTTCCTTGGAAGTTGAGAACTTGGGAGAGCCTTCCCAACAAAAAAGATGCTTCCTCCTAGTGGCTTGAGTTGTGTGCTGAGGTAAACCTCCCAACAGCCTGCTTGCCAGTAGTTAGCGTTTATATTTTTAATCTCCTTTTTAATATTTATTTGTCATTATTTTAACAATATTTTTACAAATTTTCCCCAACTCCCTCCCCTTCCGGTAACTTATAGTCTACTTTTTAGCTCTGCCAATTTGCTATTTCTAGTTCTCTTAATAAGTGATAACATGGAAGTTTTGTCCTTGTGTGTTTTATTATTTCACGGAGCGTAATGTGTTCAAGCATATCTCAAAAATTCATTTTTTCTTATGGACAAATAATATTCCATTGAGCATATGTAACATATTTTGTTATTCCATTCATTTGTTCATAGGACATTTGAGTTTTCAGGTTTTGGCTGTTGCGAATAATGCTGCTATAAACACTGGTCTGCTTGTACTTGTTTGCCTCCCTGTTTTCACTCTTTTTTATTATATACCTATTAAGTGGGACTGCAGGGTCAAATGGTAATTCTATATTTAATTTTTTGAAAAACTACCGTATTATTTTCCACAGTGACTGTACTATTTTTACTTTCCCACCAAGAATGCACTAGATTTCCACTTTCTCCACATCCTCTCCAAATACTTAATTTCCATTTTTTAAAAAATAATAGCCATCCTTGTGGGTATGAAGTTGTATCTCATTATGGTTTTAATTTTCATTTCCCTAATGACCAATGATGCTGAACATCTTTTCATGTGTATATTGGCCATTTGTACATTTTCTTTGTAGAAATGTCTATTCACATCCTTTGCACAATTTTTATTTGGGTTGTGTCTTTTGCTTGTTGCATATCTGGATATTAAACCCTTAACGCATATATGGTTTCAAATGAGTTTCTCCCATTTTCTAGGTTGTCTTCTCACTTTCTCAATAATTTCATCTAATTCATAGAAATTTTTTATTTCAATGGAGTCAAATTTCTCTATTGTTTCTTTTCTTACTTACATTTTTGTTGTTGTATCTAAGAATCCATTGCCGAACCCCATGTCATGAAAATTTGTGCCATGTTTTCTTCTAAGAGTGTTATAGCTTTAGCTCTTGTATTTAGGTCCTTGATTTATTTTGAGTTTATTTTTGCATATGGTATGAGGTTGGAGTTTAACTTCATTCTCTACCTGTTGATTTCTAGTCTTCCCAATGCATTTGTTGAAGACTATGTTTTTCTCCCCCACTGCATGTTTTAGCATACTTGTCAAAAATCAATTGGATATAGATATGTGGGTCTATTTCTGAACTTTCAATTCTATTCTAGTGATCTATTTGTCTATCTCTGTGCCAGTGCCACACTGTTTTGATTACTATCACATTGTAATCCAACTTGAAATCAGGAATTGTGAGTACTTACTCCAACCCTGTTTTCTTTTTCAAGATTATTTTGGTTATTTGAGGCACATTGCAGTTACATATAAATTTTGAAGAATGATTTTTCCATTTTTGCAAAAAATAAAAAAAAGATTGCTGGGATTTTACTAGGGTTTCATCAAATGTGTATATTACTTTGGGTAATATTGAAATATTAACAAAATTAACTCCTCTAATCCATGAACATAGGATGTCTTGGCATTATTTAGGTTTTCTTTAATTTTTCTCAGCACTTTTGCAGCTTTTTTATTCCTAAGTAATTTATTATTTTAGATGCTATTGTAAATGAAATTATTTCATTGGTTTTCTCTTTGAATTGATCATTGCAAGTGTTTAGGAACACAATAGTGTTTTTGTTTGTTGATCTTTTACCATGCCATAATGCTGAATTCATTTATTAGCGCTGACATTTTTCTTGTGGATTCTTTTGGGTTTTCTATAGATAAGATCATGTCATCTGCAAATATAAATAATTTTACTTACTCCTTTCAACTGTGGTGCCTTATATTTCTTTTCTTTGACTAATTTTTTTGGCAAGAATTTCTAGTTCAATATTGAATAACAATTGTGAAAGTAGGCATATTTGGCTCATTCTTGATTTTGGGAGTTGGATTTGTCTTTCACCATTGAGAAGTGTGTTAGTTGGGGTTTTTCATAAACGGCCTTTATCACGTTAAGAATGTTCCTTTATTTTCCAATTTCCTGCTTTTCCTACTTTTCTGAGTATTTTTTCAGGAAAATGTGCCAGGTTCTGTCCAATGCCCTTTTCTGCCTCTCTTGTGATAATCACATTGTTTTCTTGAGATATTTAAGTGATTCTCCTTCTCCATTCTATTTATAAAGTGTAGTGCATTGATTGATTTTTGTATTTTGAAACACCCTTGTATTCCTGGGATGACTATGTTTAACTGCTGTTGGATTAAGTGTATTAGTGCTTTGTAAAAGAATTTTTTTATCTGTAGCATTGAGGGAAATTGTTCTATAATTTTCTTTTCTTGTGATGTCTTTACCAGACTTTGGTATCAGAATAATGCTGGTCTTATAGAATGAATTAGAAAGTGTTCCCTCCTCTTGATTTCTTTGGAAGAGTTTGAGAAGGAATGGCAATAATTCCTCTTTAAATATTTGGCAGAATTCACCAGAGAAGCTACTCAGTCCTGGGCTTTTCTTTGGTGGAAGTTTTTAATTGTATTGAGTCAATCTCTGTATTCATTGTAGTTGGTTGATGTTTTCTATTTCATCTCTAGTCAATTTGGATAACTGATGTATTGCACTGAATTTTTTCATATCTAGATTATGTAATTGTTGGCGTACAATTGTTCATAATATTTTCTTAAAATTCTTTTTATTTCTCTAAGGTCAATAGTGATACCATTTGCATTTTAATGTGGGTTATTTACAACTTTTCTCTTTTTTCCTGGCCAGTTTAGCCAAAAGTTTGTTAATTTTATTGATTTTTTTCCCCAAAGGATCAACTCTGTTTTGTTTATTCTCTCAGTTTACTTTTCTATTCTTTATTTTAATTATCTCTAATCTTAATCATTTCTTTTTTCACTGCTGACTTCAGGTTTGCTTTCATCTTCTTTTTCTGGTTTCTCAAAATGTAAAGTTAGGTCATCAATTTGAGATCTTTCTAAATGTAGACATTCATGGCTATAAATTTCCCCCTGAGCACTGCCTTCACTGTATACCATGAATTTTGGTATGTTGTGTCTTTTTTTTCATTTGTCTCAGAGTATTTTCTAATTTTCCTGTGTAATTTCTTCTTTAACCCATTGGCTATTTAAGAATATACTGCTTAATTTCCAGATATTTGTAAATTTTCCAATTTTCCTTCTGTTATCGATTTCTAGCTTCAGTCCACTGTTATCGCAGATGTTATGTTTGTGATTTAAATAATTTTTAATTTATTGAAATTTGTGTTCTAACATATGGTTTATTGAGAATGATTGTTGTGAAGTTGAAGAGAATGTGTATTCTGCTGTTGTTACATGAAGTATTCTAAATATATAAGTTAGACTCAGGTTATTTATCTGTTGTTGAAGCCCTCAAATTTCTTATTGATATTCTTTTTAGATAACCTAACCAATACTGAAAGTGGTGTATGGAAATCTCCAACTATTATTGTAGAACCATTTCCCCCTTCAGTTCTGTCAATGTTTTCTGCATATATTTTGGCACTCTGATGTTAGGTGCATGTGTTAGTTTGAAAGCTGCTGGAATGCAATATACTAGAACTTGGATGGCTTTTACAAAGAGAATGTAATAAGTTGCAGGTTTACAGATCTAAGGCCATGAAAAAGTTTCAGTTAAGGCAAGGTTATAAAAATGTCCAAATTAAGATATTCAGGTAAAGTACCTTAGTTCAAGAAGGCCAAAGATGTTCAGAACTTCTATCTCAGCTGGAAAGGTACATGGTAATGTCTTCTAGCTTTCTCTCCAGTCTTTTTCAATGGTCTCCCCAGGGCTCTGTCCATTCTGTTGGCTCTGTTAGTTCTGGTGGCTCTAAGACTTTTTCCAAAAATGGTTCCCTCTTAAAGGACTCCAGTAAGCCACCCCACCTTGAATGGGTGGAGATATATTTCCATGAAAACCACATGATCACAAGTTACTACCCACAATTGGGTGGGTCACCAATTGACCCCATGGAAACAATAAAAAATATCTCATCCAGAAATATTGACTGAGGATTAAAGGACATGGCTTTTCTGTGATACATAATAGCTTCAAACTGGCACAGTGTATAAGTGTTTATAATTTTAAATCTTATTGAATTGATCTTTTTATTAATATAAGGTATCCTTTGTTTCTTGTAAAAGTTTTTAATTTAAAGTCTATTTTTATGATATCAATATCACCACTTTTTCTTTCTTTTAGACATTATTTGAATGGAATATTTTTCCATCCTTTCAATTTCAATTGTTTGTAACTATGGATCTAAGATCATTCTCTTATAAACAGCATATTTCTTTATCCATTGTGCAAAACTCTGCTTTTTGATTGGAGAATTTAATTCATTTACATTTAAGGAAGTTGCTGATAAGGCAAGATTTACTTCTTCCATTTTTCTGTTTTTTAAAAGTCGATACCTTTTTTGTTCCTTCTGTACTCTATTACTGCCTTTCTTTTTGTTTAGATAATCTTTTATAATGAGCCATTTTGAATTATTAATTATTTCCTTTTGTTGCAGAGTTCTTATACATTTTCTTTATGGTTATTGTGGAGATTACATTTAGAATCCTTAATTTATTAAAATTTTACTTCCAACTTGACTTCAATAGCCAATACCCTTTCATCCCTCTACTGTACCTATATTCCTTCATCCCCCTTTTCATGATTTTTTTGGGGAAAGAGTCACAAATTGCATCTTTATGCATGTGTACCCAATAGAAAGATTTATGCTTTCTGTTTATGCATTTGAATTGTAAGCCTTGCAAGAAGTAATATATAGCATTACAAATGAAATATGAAAGAATACTAGCATTTATATTTACCTGCATGTTTACATAAGCTAGAGATATTTATTTTTCATTCATTACTGAGACACTATCTAGCATCATTCCCTTATAACATACAATACTCCCTATAGTGTTTCCTGAAAGGCAGGTTTAACAATAAAGAACTCAATTTTTTAATGTCCAGAAATGTCTTAGTTACTCTCTCATTTATGAAGGACAGTTTTGCCAGATATATTATCCTCAAAAAACAGTTTTTTTCTTTCAGTGCTTTCAATATGTCCTCCCACTGCCTTTTGGCCTCCATGGTTTTGATTGAGAAGTCAGATTAATCTTATTAATTATCCATTATGTTGACATGCCACTGATCTCCTGTTGTTTTTAAGATTCTGTTTTTGTCCTTGGCATTCAACAGTTTGATCATAATGTGTCCCAGTGTATATCTGTTTTGGGTTCATCCTCCTTTGTATTCATTGAATACCTTGGATTTGTAAATTCATATATTTCATCAGATCTGTCACTATTTTTTTCGAATATTTTTTCTTGTTCTTGATGTCTCTTTCTTGAGGTATGCTTGTGTTCCACGCAATCTTCAGGTGCTGTTGATTTCAGTTCATTCTTTTTGCTGGCCCTCAATCTGGACAAATTTCAGTTGTCTTGTCACTAAGTTTCCTGATTCTTTCTTCTGCATCCTCCAATATGCTCTTAAACCCCTTTATTGAATTTTTCATTTCAGTTATTTCACTTTTGAGCTCAGAATTGCCATTTAGGTTGAGTTTTGTTTCGTTTTGTTTTTTCATGGGCAGGCACCAGAAAATGAACCCAGGTCTCCAGCATGGCAGGCAAAAACTCTGCCTGCTGAGCCACTATGGCCTGCCCCCATTTAGTTTTCAAAATATACTTTCTATCTCATTACTGAAGTTCTCATTTTGTGCATATATTGCTTTCCTGATTTCCTTTAATTCTCTGACCCTATGAGAGTTGTTTTAAGATCTTTGATTAGTAATTCCTGAGACTATGCTTCCTCCAGGATATTTTCTACTGAATTATTTTTTTCTTGTGACTGAACCATATTTTCCTGTTTCATATGTTTTGTGATTCTATTTGTTGAGAATGGGACATCACAAGTAGTATGATGTGGTCACTCTGGAAATCAAGTTTCCCACTCTTCAGTCTACCAGACTAAGAACAAGGAGAAGAAAAAAAGAAAAGGAAAGGAGAAAAAGAGAGAGGAAAGAAAAGAAAAAAAAATACAGGCAAAATATTCACAGATACAGAAATCAACAATCAAAAGACAAAAAAAAAAAACAAAAACAAAGAAAAGAAAAAGAAAAATGCACTGCCTCTCCAAGTGTCTTGCTATGTCTTGCTAAGTAGCTCCAGAAGCTACTTCTATCAAGACTGCACCCTAGGGCAGTTTCCTTGCTCATCCTTCAGAGATCCCCCATACTCAAAAATTCAAAGCAGAGAAAATTAATAGAAAGCAATAAGCAAAATAAGAAAAAGATAAAGAGGTACAGTGGCTCTTTATGTCCTGGCAGATTCTTGTATAAGGCCAGAAGACACTGCTTCTGACACTGGCCCTCAAGACCTGCCAGACTAAATGATGCAAGAAAGAGAAAGAAGAAACCCAACCAATGAAAAAGTGTACTAGGTTTTTACATTTTTGTAGATGTTGGTTGTGAGGCCAGAAGCTACTGCAGAGAAGCCTGAAACCAAGATTAGAACCTATGTTGGGCCCTCAGCTATCTGCCATACTAGGAAATGCTCACACATACAGAAGGAAAGGCATATAAAACAGCCAAAGAAGGTGGACTAGCTCCTTATGTCCAGGGTGAATGTTGGTGAGACACTGGAAGTGCTGCTGTCATGATGGTTGAAACTGAGACCATTTTCCATGCTGGTCATTCAGGGGTCAATGAGACCAACCTTGACTCTCCACCCCAACTTTTAAAGGAGGAGTTTTCCTTTGCCAGCCCTGGCCCCAGTTGGCTGCTCCTGGAAACCTGTGTGGCTATAGTCACAGCCATTTCTGCAGCCACTGCTGCTGGGCTGAGCAATGGGAACTGGTTTGCGCTTTTACTTACAAAACACCAACTCTCAGCAGCCTCTTGCTTCCCCTGGAACTCCAGTGGTTGTTCTAAAAGTTCATTCCGATTCCAGAATTACCACCTAGTTAACTCCAATCTCTCCAGCACTTTCATTTTTCTAACAGAGGGAGTGATTTGTAAAACTTCCTATTGTGTCATATCACACCCATTCTCTCTCCATTATTCTTGATCATAAAAATGTGTTCCTGCTATCTCCAAATGAGGAGACAGGTAATTCAAGGGAACTTTTATTCTTACTACAGTCTAGTGTGCCGGATGGTGCCACTGTTATTAACAGGGGAGTACCATATAGAGTCAGAGCAGAAAGCAGTGAAAGAGGAATGGGAGATTTGTAGAACCCCAGACCTACCATTCAGCATATCCGGGTCCCTATCTCAGCCAAAGGTTCTGAAAAATCAAAAGACAGATGACCCCAGGCATATGCAGATAATACCCAGGATGAAACATAAGTCTAGCTGGTTTTATTCCTATAGTAGGAAGTCAGGTAAATTAATTAGTACCAACATCTTGGGGTGAAGAGTCTTGAATATTTTTGTATTCCAAATGCTGACTCATTTTCACTTTCTTAGGAAGAGTGTCTCAAACTCTAAGTTGTTTCTCCATAAAAATATGATAATGATCAGCTCTGTGGAATCATTCATATTTCAGGATGTGTTGAGACTTTCAAGTGAACAACTCTTGTATGATCTACTTAGAGATAGATGTTTCCAGCAAGCAAGATGGACTCTGCCTTGCTGTTCTTAAGTGCATAGCAAGACTGATGTCCTATTTTCCTTAATTCACCATATCAGACAACCTTCAATTACAACCATCATCAGTCAATCCTTTCTGGGAGATAAAAATCATACTTGCCTCCCTTTTCATGCTTTGATTTGAAAAACTTGACATCTTTAATCTGTTCCCTCCAAGTAATATTCCAAAAGGAAACCAAGCTCAAATATCTTGGAAATAGGATGATTTCTTTGATAACTTTCATCTTTGTTTTTCTTTCTTTTTTTCTTTTTTACATGAGGAGGCACTGGGAATTGAACCCAGGTCTCCTGCATGGCAGGCAAGAACTCTGCCTGCTGAGCCACCATGGCCCACCCCAATCTTGTTTTTAACTGGTTATATTTGTAGATAAACATTTACTTACTGTCATATAGTTGTTTATTTTACTGCTGGCTGAGGACTTGATTGATCAGAGTAGGCAGGTTTCTGTGATTGTGCTCTGTGCTATGGAAACACAAATATTTGGGTGTTCTAAGTGATCCAGTTTTGTGACAAATTATACATTCATAATATTTTATTTCCTTTTTTTCATATCCATTGACTTTTATTTTAATGTTTTCATGCACTCTTTCCTACTGACTCTGGAATAAAAAACATCATTTTTTTTTATTAGTTTGAGGAAAACAGATTTATTTTCTATGTCCTCTAGATTTATATATAGCTCTAGGTAACTGAACTAGTTTCTCTCACAAAACTTGTTAAAATTGGCCCATTTTAAGGTAAAGACTAAAATTTGACCAAATAAAAGAATTTTTGAGAAGTGACAATGTCAATTTCTTAATAGCAAAGGAAATATATAATATCAACATTTATATAGCACATAGAATTTGCCAAATTTAATCAGATAAACTATCTGAACTTTGCAAGATAGTATACTATAGGTGCAGGGAAATGTTTGTACCTTAAGAGACCAATTTCAAAACATTTGGAATTGATTTTTGTTCATTTATATAATTATTTATCCTTCTCATGTCTCTAAAAGGAGTTGATGTGGTTAAAAAAATACGTTCACTATAGAAGGCTGAAAAATAAAAATAAAAATCAAAGTAAAGGGCAAAAAGCGTAGGATAGTAAGATGAGCATGTGTAGGTTAAGCCGAGCTTAGAAATGCGTATTGTAAGCTCTTTTCTATGTCATAGAAGTTGGCTGCAAAATTGACCTGGAATTTTCCAGCTGCCACAAGTAAAGAGTTGCAAAAGTCAACATAAAATGTATCAGGGACTCAGGAATAGTAACAAGGATTGAGACAAAATGTATCCCATGTAAGTTCATAAAGAAGACAGCGTGTCTGTCAGAGAATGGTCTTCAGCTACATTCCTAATCATTGCAAGAGAATTTGTATGTGTATAGCGCGGGGGTGAAACAGGTTCTATTGTGGCTCCCGTTGATCTGTGCTTCCTGATCTCCGTGGCCTTAGGTAATCCCCTTGAGTACAGCTGAGGCCTGTGGTTTTCTAACCAATAGTATGTGGCAAAGGCGAAAGGATATCACTTCCACGAACAGATTACACAAGACTTGGACTTCTGTCTTTCTAGCAGAGGCTTTCCCTTGCTGGCTTTGATGAAACATGTTCTTTTGTGAGTTACTCGAAGAAAAGATCCACAAAGCAGGGAATTGGGATGATCTGGCCAACTGCCAGTGAGAAACCAAATCCTGCCAGCAAACATATGAACATATGAGCTTGAAAGCAGATTCTTCCCCAATCCAGGGTTCAAAGGAGACCCAACCACTGGCCAACGCCTTGAGTCTATCTTTGTGAGAGACTGAAGCAGAAGTCATGGTAAAACTGTGCCCAGATTCCTGACCCACAGAAACTGCGAGCTAATGAACACCTGTTGTTTTAAGTTGTTAGGTTTTGTGATAACTTGTTACTCAGAAAGCGATAACTATTATAATATGTTCACATATTATAATATCCTTAAATTACATACAACACCAAAGCCCCCAATTTAAGGATCTCCTAATACATCATAATTTAACACATCGGATTTATTCAGGAATAAAATTGTGGTCTTTCAAGATTAAAATAGATGAACTGACGGTCCCTCAGACAAATTTTCATGAATATTATTTTGTACATTTGGGTTTCTGTGACAGTTGTGTACCAAGGATTTTGACGTTTATTCCAATAAAAAGGTAGAATGTAGATGTGTAAGTAACAGTAATTTGGAACCATAACTAGATAATAAAACCAAATATAAATTTATAAATGAAAACACTAATAATTAGCTCTTTGGTCTTTTCTATTTTTCTTCTTCAAATGTAAAACAATATGTAAATATATTTCTATTGCAAAGATTCAAACTATAAATACATAGATAAAGACAACAATGTTTTCTTTTCTTCCTCAAATACCACTCAACCCTCTAGATTTATCCACTGACAGATTAACTTTTTCTTTTTGAGATTTAAAATGAGTTTACTAAAGAATGCTCTTAGGAAGGCAACAACTTTTGATTTGTCATTAAACAAAAGTTATGTCTCTTCATGTTGCATAACACAAGTAATTAAGAGGCTACAGAGTTATAAGCTCCTTTCTACTGGAATTCTCTGATGGTAGAGCACAGTGTAGTCATTTCTGCATTGCTAGAATAAATATGCTGCTCTTCTGAAAGTGATGAACAACAGAAGATGGCATAAAAAAGCTTTTTTTCCCCTCTTTTCATTCTATAGCTGAAGCCAGTATTTTTACCATCGCAGGCTACAATTTTCACTTTATCCACTTTGATAAGCTCTGTCACCTCTTTACATTCAATATCATTCAATACAAAAGTCCACACATTATCACAGAATCTGTAGGTATTTAGAGAGGCCCTGAAATTGACTCTGTTCTAGTCTTTTTGAGCCAATGCTGAATTTATAGCTTTATCACACTGAAGTAGAACTTGAAGGGCAAGTTGAGAGGTGATCTTTTGATACTATATGAGTTTATATGGGCTCTCTTGAAGACTGTTTTCCAAAGTAGTATTTCTGTGTAACTGATATGCCATGGCTTTGTAGGAATAAATTGTTTTTCTTATTCAGGCCTGCTGTCCTGTGGAGACAGTGCTTTTGCTATGGAATTTTTATTTTCAAATAAAAAGAAATATTATTAAAACCAGTGGGAAAATGATCAAAGCATGACAATAAGGTTTAATTAAAAAAAAAAAAAAACATTAGGGGTAGAATGAAAAATATTAGAACTTGGAAGGCATTCAAATTTATAAAAAATATTTAAGAGTTGTCACAAATTTAAAGACTACGTACATTGTTAGTTGGTATTCCAGTTATATAGTTCTGCATAACAAATTACCTTAAAACTTAATTACTTAAAGCCACAATATTGTATTGCATCTCTGAGTGGGGTTCAGCTGGTGATTCCACTAACCCCCATAGTACAGACTGGAGTCAGTTGATGGGGATCAAGCTGACCTAGAGTGTCAAGGGCAAATTTGATCACTTCCAGCAGTTTGATAGGAATGGCTGGAAGGCTGGGCCACCTGAGCCCCATCTATCACCATATAATTTCAGGCCTGCTCTATGTTGCGTCCCCAGAAGGTAGGATCTGTTGTATGACTTCTCAGTCCTCTAGAGACCATGGGGAAGCTGTAAGACTTTTTAGAAGCTGTATAGCATCTATTCTTCCATATTCTTTTGGTCAAAGTAGTTACAATCAGGCCCAGAGTCACAGGGAGGGGAAATAGACACTGTATCTTGATGGGAGAAGTTTCAAAGAATTTCTGGCCATCTTTAATCTGCCTCACATCATAAAGTAGAAGTGTAAAATATTACTAGAATGCAGAAAAAATGAAAGCAGATGAGTAAATTGTATCAAAATTTTCCATCAATACAGAACCATGAGTGATTTAAAAAATGAATATCTACTTGTTCAATGATGATAAGGAGCTAAAATTGATTGAACAAACAAAAGTGATGGCTCAAAATAGCCAAGTAGCATGAATTCTTGGCAGAGTTCACTGAGATAAAACAACTTGGCAGAGCCAGAAACCTAGGATCTCTTGTTTAGGGGGATGTGGTGTGGGGGAAGTTCATATTATTAGATTAGTTATTTACTGTTGCACAAAAAACAACCCTCCATAAAAAAAAGTTTGCTTGTAACAACAATTTATTATTTCAAATTTTTTGTGGCCAGGGTCTGGGAGCAGCTTCATTGGGGTGTACAGTCTCAAGATCTCTCCTGAAGTTAACATCAGCTTGTGAGCAGGGCTGTAATCTCATCTGAAACTGTGAGAAGATCCATTTCCAAGATCATTCATGTGATTGTTGGTAAGAGGCTTCAGTTTCTTGCTACCTGGGACTCATCACAGAACTGCTCGGAACATAAGTTCCCCAAGAATAAGTGATTCAGAGAGAAAAAAGAGCACATACCCACATTAGAAAAAGCAGGGGTTTTTTTTGTTTTTTTTTATCCTAATCTCAGAGGTAACATACCATCATCTGCCCCCAATGCTGTTGGTCACACCGACTAATGCTGGTACAATGTAGGAAAAGTCTTAAACAACAGTGCAAATACATGGGGAGAAAATCACTGAGACCATCTTGGAGTCCAGGTACCATGGACATGGAGCTCAGAAGTCAAAGAATAAAGGAAAGTCTTCACTTTTTAGACTTTCTTTGACACCTTAAGGGCCATTGTCTCTGCATGAAACAGACTTTTCCAGCTTTACCATAAATTAGAAGAGGCAGTGTCTCCACTTGAGAAGACACATGAGCTCTTAGGACAAATAAGCTGCTCACTGGCTGCTCAAATTCTGTGATGCATGCTAGTTTCATGGCTAAGGCTTAACTGAAATCTACACGTCCTACTGAAAATGCTATCCTCAATAGGCCATGGCCTGGCCAATCCAAATGGGCTACTACTTATGAAAAGAAAATGTAATAAAACTTGTATCAGCATTCTAAAACTATTTGAGAGGACATTACATTACAGGTAAGTAACAGACATAAGGTGGACTGAAATAATGTGCTCTACTCAAAGCAAGAATCAGCTTTAAAAAGACATAAATGCAAAGGAAACGTGGGTTGTACATCATTGAGTCATGGATATTTAAGGTTTGAAGGGACATTAGAGCTCATCTAATGTAGCTTTATTTTTATTCATTTAAAACTTTTACTTTTTTTTGGTTAATTTATAAATAGTGAAAGTCAGGCTTTGTAGTATACAGTTCTATAATTATTAAAGAATACATGGAGTCATGCATTCACTGCCATTGTCGTGATACAGAGCAGTTCCATCATCCCCCAAATTTCCTGAGCTGCCTTGGCAGTCAGTCCCTCCCTGACCCTCTAATTCACTAATCTGTTTCCTGCCTCTGTAGTTGTGACTTTTGTAGAATGTCACATAAATGAAATACTAGAATATGCAGTATATTGGGGCTGGCTTCTTTCCCTTATCCAGAATATATTTGAGGGTCTTACATTTATTGAGTGAATTGATAGTTTGTTCCTTTTTGTTACTGAATAGTATTTCATTTTGTGGATGTACTATAAAGGACATATGGCTGAAAGACATCTAGGGTGTTTTCAATTTTTGGTGGTTGTCAGTAAAGCAACTATAAACATTGGCATATAGTTTTTCTGGGAACATAAGTTTTTGTGGAGTGGGTTGGCTGAATCACATTCTAAATGTATGTTTTAAAATAAACTGTCAAAATATTTTTTCAAGTTATCTGTCTCATTTTGCATTCTTACCAACAATTCATAAGAGTTCCAGTTGCTTTACATTGTTATGTTTATTTTTTTAAAGTTTTAGCCATTATAATGGGTATGCAATAATATCTCATTGTGATTTTAATTTGTATTTCTTTAAGATTAATAATGTTGAGCATTTTTCATGTGCTTATTTGCCATTTCTGTGTCTGTTTGGATCTTTTGCCTACTTTTATTTTGGGTTGTTTGTTTTATTACTGTTATGTATAAGAATTCTTTATGTATTCTGGAAACAGGTCTTTTGTCAGAAGTGGGATTTGCAAATATTTCTTTCCTAGTCAGTGGCTTGTCTTTTCATTCTCTTTGCAGAACAGAAGATGGTGTGCGTGTGTGTGTGTGTGTGTGTGTGTGTTTTCTGGGTCTAGGGTGAAAGTGGTGGCTGTCTAGCACATGTGCTTCTTTCCCATGGGACATCACTGGAGTCCAAAAGTGCAACCAGGCCAAACCAGGCCAAACCAGGTAAACATATTTAAGAGCCTCACTTGCATCTCATGTATTACCAAAGGAGGTCTGATGGCCAAGCTTCACATTAGCGAGGCAAGGAAGTAAACTCAAACCAGAGTGGGAAGGAGTGGTGGAATGGATTTTTGTTGAACAATAATCCAAACTATCACACATGCTCAGCAGTTGACCCAATCACATTTGACATAAGACAAATTAGAATTCTGAATTCTTCCTTGAGAAAACTGGTTCTCTTTCCATCTCTAATGTTGATTTGATAGGTCACAAGGCAAGTTCTTGTCGCAAAGCAGAAACATTACACACTTATTCCAAAATCTTTTTTTTTCCATTAGCTACCACCTTACTACAAAAGAGTGACTCCAGCCAGACATGATGAAGCAGAGACCTGAAAACAATGGTCTCTGAGAACTCTCATTTTGTGTTTACTACTGACTAACACCTGGTTAGGTGCTGTGATATTTATGTAGTTTAGGTTGGGAGTCATTACATCTTTTGAGGAGTTTACATTCTTTTCAGAACAAAGTTGTAACAATCACAGATTTGAATATAAGTAGAGGGCAAAGAATGTAAAGCTGGAAGGAATTTAAACCAATACTCTCATTTCACACATCAGAAATCTGAGGTCCACAAAAGTCAAATAGTTTTCCATAGGAGACAAGGAGCTGGTGAAAGATTTAGGTTTAGAATCTAGATATTTTCATGCTGGTGATCAAAACTTGAAAACAGCGCTCTGGAATATGAGAACTTATTGAAGGAGAGGGAGTTCCTCAGATATTTTTCCAAGTGGAATAAACATCACAGCAGCTAAAATAAGCTGTCTAAACTGAATGATGATTTAAGGTAGAGTGAAGGTGCAAAAAATATGTCTAAATGTTGAAACACATTAGAAGAACTTATAGAATCATTCATTAAATGGAGATATTACTGAAGTTGGTAGCCATGCTGATGATCAGGGAGCTAAACCCTGGTCCCTGGGATACAGCCAGAAGAGAGAGTTTTTATAACATGGTAACAATGACAGAGGGGAGTTGAAATTTGCGGTATATTGTTATAGGAAAGAGACATATTCTGCAGGTCATGGGAGCCACTCATTTTCTTTACTTCATTTTTTCTAAAGAGAAAACTATAAAGATTATGATTATGTATGTAAGTTAGTCCTTTATTTTTACATTTCCTTACTGTTTTCCCTGATGATTTTTAAGAATTATAATTCATAAATTCAGTTCTCTAGTCCTTCTTCTATCTGAGGTAAAAATTCTTAAATTGATGTACTGGAATCGAGAGATGATGCATGGGATTAAAACAATTTTGAGAAGCATTCGTTCCTAACATTTGCCTTACTACTTTTGTTGTTTCTCTTCTGTATTGGTGATTTATTAATTGAAATTGTTACATTTTTTAATATATGATTTTTCAAATATGATGTGACTATTACCTGATTATACCCTAATAAATTCTTTGGTAGATGAAGTTGAAGGGGATACAGATACAGATGTATATCTCAAGGTCAATGATATCCCCTCGCCTGTTCATAGGAATTAGTTCAGCATAATTAACTAGGGGTTTAATGAAAGTTTGATCAGGTAAACCAAAAAAGACTTCCAAAAGGATGTGGATTTTAAACTATTTTCTATTTGTAACAGTCAAGATGTTACAAATATCTTTTAACATATTTAAAAGGAAACAGTCAAGATGAGAGCCCCTGTTAAAAATAAAGACAAGCAAACAAGGAAATAAGGTGATCATAGCTTTCAACAAAATAAAAGAATTATTTAAACAACAAAAATTTCCATTCGCCAATTAAAGTCAGTCTTTAACTTTTTTGATAATAACATCTAAATGTAATCTTGATTAAAGTGAAATAAACACACAGTTGTTTAGGAACACGTGAGTACAAAGCCACAGGATGATTTATTTATATTTACATATGGGTCTTCACTTACTGCAGCAGGGTTCCAGGATTTACCAGAAATCTTCTGGACATTTTATAGTTTTTGGCTGTTTGAATGTTAAAAAAAAGAAGATGACGTTTTGTTTTCAGCAAGGAATAGGCACACACCACTTTGAAACTGTACTGAGTAAGTCATCATTGCTAATTTACCCAGCTGAGGGACATGTCTTGGCCTCTGGTCATTTTAAAGATGTGGTTTTAAAGAATTAATGCACTGAATGGGAAATAGTATATAGCTTGGCATTTCCTGTCTTGAAACACTCAATTTAGGAACCTAAGGGTTAAGTTAGAGATCACTTGAATTTAAATATCTTAACCCAAAACTCAACTTAAAAGGCAATGTACATACAAAGAAATCCGCAAAAATTATTGTACTTTTTCCTTTTAGATCTAAGTTCAATAAGTGAAATTCCAAAGGTTGCATGATTTAGACAACAGCACGGCATTTACCACAGGAATGAACACCACTAAGAAACCTCAAAGTTAAGAGGAAAGCACATCAGATAGAGAGTCTGTTTAGATCTAAAAATATTGTTTGTACTTTTTTTTTTTACAACTGTTATCTATTGAGTATGCTGGCTTCATCTGTCACTGAATATAAACCAGGAGGATTGTTATAGGGACTTAGTTCACGGTTCCCTAATGCACTGAAGGGACCTTTACCATGAGATCCCATTCCTCAGGCAGGGGTGAAGAGGGAATATCACCTTCTTGAACTCCCAGTACTGCAAACTTCACCTCTGCCCCTTTCACTGCAACCTGAGTCAGACCCTTGAGAGAGGTTGGGCAGGACTGAGTTATTCAGACACACTGGCCACCAAGTGAGCAAAGGTTTGTTTTGGGGATTTGAGGTGGCCAACCTCAGGCCCCTCTCAGAATTCAGGGGCCCACTCTTTAGAGGATGAGACTTTCTGCCAAGTTCTATGACAGCACCATCCAACATAACTCTCTGCTATGAATGAAATGGTCTATAATCTTTGCTATCTAACAAAGTAGCCATAAGTTACATGTGGCTATTGATCGTTTGAAATGCATGACCAAAGAATTGACTTTTTAATTCAATTTCATTTTAAATTCAAATAGTCATGTTTGGCTAGTGGAACATGTTGGAGAATTTCCATAGCAACTTGACATCCCTTATAACCCTGACTCAAACTTACTAAATATCATATAGACTGAAACATTGTGCATTATATTAAAATGGTGGGATGACAGAATTTGTATTTGGTTATTGGTACAGAAGGAAGATTTCCTTGGGAAGCAAAGCTTTGTCAAGTAAAGAAGTCTCCAAGAACAAATATCTAATTCATTAATTATTAGTTAAAAATTTCATGAGAACCCATTAAGCAGGATGCAGTGGGCTATGTGTTAGTGTATGGATTGGAGCCATGCACACCAGAAAAACATGTTCTTAAACTTAATCCATTTCTGTGGGCATGAACCCTTATAAGTAGTTATTTATAACTTTTGATGAGGTTACTCTAGTTAAGGTGTGACCCAAATCATTCAGAAAGTGTCTTAATCCCATTACTGAAGACCTTATACAGAAGGCCACAGAAAGAGAAAGCTACAGGGAACAGCCAGAAACTGGAAGTCAACAGAACTCAGAAGAGAAAGGAGAAACCAGGAGAGGCTACCATGTACATTGTATGTGACAGAAAGGCCAAGGGCTAAGGATTGTTGGCAGCCAGCTCCAGAATGCCACAGTCTTTTTGGGAGATAGCTTTGCTTTGATGACACCTTGATTTTTGGCCTTCTCCTAGCCTCAAAACCATGAGCCAAGAAATTCCCATTGTCTATGCTAATCCATTGCAGCACAGCATCTGATTTAGCAGCCAGGAAACTAAAACAGTTGTGGATATAAAATTAGTTTCTGCTCTCAATAAGCTCCCAATCTAGTGGAAGGAAAAATGCAATATGACAAATGCTTGGATGAAGGAATGAACTGCAACTAAGATGACCAAAGTGACTTTCAACAAGTTAGGGATTCAAATCATCGATTGTTTAATTGTTAATACTCTGGACAGATGCTATTATAATATAGTAGCTTCAATACTCTGAGGGATACAAAGATGAATGATACAATAGTTTTCTGTAGTAACTGACCCATTTGTTTTTCTAAAAATAGAGATCCATTTTAAAAATAGCATCATAAATTTGTCTCAATTCCTAGTTCTAAGTAACACTAGTCAGTCACTGAGTCTTTTGTGCTTGAACTTACGTTATGAAAGAACAATCAGTCGTTACTCCAGCACAAAGTCTTTGGCTTCAATTTAACATGTTACTCATTGCGTAGATTGTGTGGTCATCCTTGCACACTCTTCATTCACCTATGAATAAAGTGCCAAGCAGGAGGACAGGTGTGTGGATGTAGAGAACAGTATGCATACCTTGTGTGGCTGATGCTTTCATGGTCTGTGACCTATCCCTTCATTCACCGCTGCAGCTGTGGTGAGCAGTCCCTGCACAATGACCCTCTAATTCAGTATCCCACTCCACTTTTCTTCCTCAGGAATTTTTCTGGAGTTGTGGAGAGCCCACTTAGAACACAAAGTGGGTGAGGGGTGGGGAATGTTAATGCCATGGGTACTGACCTCAAACAATGGTGGACATGAGGTAATGCCAATCCTTTGAATGGACATTTCTGAGAGATAATCTGTGTTCTTTTCCAGGTTCTTGAAGGTTTTCTAAAACAAAACAAAACAAAACAAAGTATGAAAACAAAAGCAGAGAGAACTCCCATTGCCTACAGCAGCAGCCATTGCAGCACATCCTTACCTTGATTTTTCGTTCTTCCATGATACACTCACCCTTTTGCCTCATGCATACTTCTTGAAGTTATCTCCTCAATACACAATACCCAAATCCTTTCCTTGGGTTTTGCTTTCAGGAGAAACAAACCAAAAGAGTAGTCATAGAGAGCAAGGTGAATGGACAAATCACAGGGGGTCATGATGTAGATGGCAGAAGACAGTATCTAGTTGGGTAGGTTAGGTTGTTCAAGTACTGGAAAATATGTGTGTGTGTATATATATATATATATATTGCTCAGAGTGACTTCTTAAGAATATATTATTTGTGAATTTCAATATATATCCTAAGCTGCCTCATTCTTCAGGGGTTTAGTATGTTGATTTCCAAACTACCCCCCAACAAGAACCTTGCACTTTTTGAAGCAAAAATTCTCCTCATTATGTATGCTGTATATGTAGGTTAACAGCCTTCTAAGCCTTATCTGACTCTTGCTTTAAGAAATCAAAGGAGAAGTCAGTTAAATGTTACTTTATCATGACCTGATCCATTCACAAAAAGACTTGGCAAGGATGGAAAGTAGGCAAAATAGCACCATTGTAGACTTTTCTTTTATTCTTTTAAAAGACACTTCTGTGTAATTTTTAAAGACATGACTTCTCTCTCTCTCTCTCTTTCCTGTTATTTTTTTCTTCCATATCTGTTTTGAGACTATTATTCTGGCTTTTTGTTGTTGTTGTTTTCCAGCAATTATAATGATATCCTTCCTTTTTGAAGGAAACTGATAACTGATCATATTTCTACTGACTAATAGTAAACTTTTGTTTCTGAAAACCTGGCACAGGCTCACTCTGTAGAGTTAAGACCATAACTGAAGTCTCCTAAATTATCTTTGTTGATGCATTGGTAGCAGATACTAAGGAACCCTGCAATTCATAAAAGAAGCACATGATGATGGCATGGTCAAGCAAGTACTACCTTACTACATAGATGACCTGAGAATCCCAAATGTATCTTTTCTTTTTATACTAAAAACAGATAATTATTGATTTTTTTTCTTAAATGATGATAAACAGAATGTTTTGGATACAAAGACTATTAGAAACACTCTGTAAACTGTTGGTTTTGAGGATTGAATTGAGCTATATTTATCTGATATATTAGTTATCTATAGCAGTATTAAAAAATTGCCCCCAAACTTAGCAGCTTGAAGCAACACCTATTATCTCACAGTTTCTATGGAGCAGAAATCCAGATACGGCTTCATTGGTTGCTTTAAGGTATCTCCTGAGGCACAATCAAGCTGTTAGCTGGGTCTGCAGTCATCTCAGAGTTTGAGTGAGAGAGGATCTGCTTCCAAACTCATTCATAGAAACTTCACAACTGGCTTACTCCAGGATGAATGGCTCAACAGTGAGTGAGAGAGCACTCAAGACAGAATTTGCAGTCTTTTTATAACCTAATCATGGAAATGGCATCTGATTGTTTCTACTCATTAGTAGAAATACTAATGAATACTATTCAATTCATTAGTAAGGAGCCAGTTTGTCCAGTCTCTACTCAAGGGCATGACAAGTAGGAGGCCAGGGTTATTGGGGAGAGGTAATTTAAGAGGCAACTTGTTATATCTGTCATCAGCTTGTTTCACTCCACCTGTAGAAATAATTCACTAAAAAGAATAGATAAAAATAAATGTGATATACACACAAATAATTGTCTAGAAATCATATTATGGTTCCTAAACATCTCACAAGATTTGATAAACTATTTTGATGTTAAATAGTATTCATAAATTTGGGCCAGTAGGAGAAGCACAGTACATTCAGAGCTCATCAAATCATCACTTGGCCTTCTTAAATGGAGTACATTTCTTGAAATATTTGGTAACATTTCCAAACACAGAGATTCCAGATCCTTTATATTGTGGACTTATTTTCTTTTTTCCTGTTATATTAAGGAGTGCTAGAATAAATCATTCAGTATTTGTAATAAAATGTCCTGTAGAAAGCCATGGGGATATAGTATAATGTTTATTGTAAACCAAAGGCTATTTCTGTGTAAATAATGTCTACTTTGGCAAATTCAAGATGCATGTTCTTTTTGTAGTCTCTCTGTAAGAAATAGATGTCGAGAAAGCTGGCTTGGAGACGGGGTAGGTGGCAGTGTATGTGCGTGTGGGGGGGTGGGAGTGTTGCTAATGAGTGTAGCCCTGACACTGATGTGCTGGCTCATTGTTGGGAGATATGCTGGCATACTACCACTCATGTGACTACAGGAGAACAAGGTATCATGACCTCTTTGGAAAATGACTAATGATTTTAAGACCTACTCTTAGTGTGGTTTGGCAGGCAGAATTCCAGGAATTCATGGAAGTCCCTTGGGAGTCTAGGCGGTTTGTAAAATTCCGAACGGGGGATTATATGGTGACTTCAAACTGACTCACTATTAACAATAGCGTATGGTAGGCTGAATAATGGCCCACCAATGATGTCTGTGTCCTCATCTCTGGAAACTGTATATATGCTCCTTTACACGGCAAAAAAGGATTTTGCAGGTCTAATCACAGTTATAACCTGAAAAATAGGGAGTTTAACTTGAATTATCCAGGTGGACCCAATCTAGTGACAAGATCCCTAAAGGCCAGAAGAATTCAACATGCTATTGCTGCTTCTGAGATGTATGGGCTGCATGTGAGGAAGGAGTAGAGGCTTCTAGGAGCTAAGGTTTGTCCTTGGCTGAAATATACCAAGTAAATGGGACCCCAGTACCACCATCAGGAAGTACTGAAGTCTGACTACAATTTAAATAAACCTGGAAATGGATTAGTGGATTCCTCCACAGAGCCTCTGGCAAGGAAGACAAACTTGCTGACATTTTGATTTTAGTTTGGTGAGACACATGCTGGACTTCTAACCCACAGTACTGTGAAATAATAAATGGGTATTTATTATATACCACATAAATAAGTATGTGGTAAATTCTTATGGCAGCAACAGAAAACTAATTCAAAGTGTAAAATACAAATCCCTTGAGATTTTTAAGTGTAGATCCAAGAGAAAGGTGAGGTGGTTGGCTAGGGTAGTGGGTGGAATTTCCCCTTGAGAATGAATATTTGAGGAAAATAGGAAATCAGGGTATTATTTGGTGCTACCAACCTAGGAATTCTAGTGCCAACAGAAAAAGAGTGTGAAGGGTGTTCACAGAAGGCACTAACTCGTCGAACCTTCAGTGCAAAATCAATTTTCTGAAGTGAGCAGGCGGCTGACCTGAGCCTGGTTTGTACTGGACTCTGCGCCTTCTCATTGACCTGGAAGAGGCTCAGCCCAGGCCTTGGGCTCACCCATGAATATGTGAGAGCAGGTGGGAAGGGACTGGGAGGAAGAAAGGGCTGACATTTTGGTTAATAAAAGAGAGTAGGGAGAGAAGAAAATAAACCAAATAAGAATGGATTTCATTGATTATAAAACCCTCAATGGTAGGGTCACAGCATGAAAGCTGATTCATCACAGGAGTATAAATCACAAAATAGGCAGAAAATTTCAATGAAATAAAAAGGGCAAAAAGCTCCACCCTCTATTAAAGCAACAGGTGCTTTAAATTAGTGATATAACCAACATGTTGCTTAACAAGAAAAGGATTATTATCTATCAATGTGCCTTACATTAACCATACATCAGTGTAGTATAATAGAAAATTTGTCAGATCTTTGTCCCCAGTTTTAGGAGAGGTAACTTCTACATGTTTGAAATTTTCTGTATTAGGAATGCTTTTTATTAATCATGGTGGGCCCACCACCACACCTGATAGTTTATATGCTAATGAGAGTGTGGAGGCAACCACACCTCCAGTCTTAGGTTGGGGGACTGATCACACTAGAAAGGCCAATCATGCAATTAGGTGACTGGGGTTTTGGACCACATCATTTCAGCTTATATCACCTACCTCCCTGACCTCTGTCAAGGGGAGGGGCTGTAATCAAGTTCAGCCATGCAGACATCGATTGTATCAGTCATGCCTACATAATAAAACCCCATATAAACTCAGAACCATCAAAGCTCTGATGAGCTTTCATGATAAGATAAATCTCTGTGCCAGGTGGGCCACACGTTCTGACTCCAGGAGGAGAGCACATAGGAGCTTGCATTTGAAACCATTCTAGGCTTGCCCTATGCATCTTTTCTTTTTGCTTCTTATTTATATCCTTCTACTGTAATGAAGATATAATCATAAATAGAGCTCTGCCACTGAGTTCAGTGAGTTTTAGAAAATTATCAAACTCAGGGGAATGTTGGGAACCCCAAATTTGTAGCAAGTTGGTCAGAAATGTGGGTGCTCTGGGACCCCAAACTCACCACTGGTGCCTGAAGTAGAACCTTGTAGAGGATGACCCTGAACCTGTGGAGTCTAGCTTATGCCAGGTAGAGTCAAAATTGAAGTGACTTGAGAAACTGCATTCTTTGCAATAGCTGATTGAACTTTAGAAATACATATACATTCAGTAAAGAAATTCGGTTCATAATTTTCAACTTAGACTGGAATTTGTCTGAAATGTGTGCAGGGGAGCCAGGAAGTTTCTGTTGTTATGACCATGCTATTGTATAGGATGATGGAGACTAATGGGCCAAAATTGCTTATATTTGAAATGCTTCTCTTTAAAATTTGGTTGGCTTTTATCTGATGGACATTGTGAATCTTGTAACAATCACATGTCATTGGGCCGCTAAGATGCTCAGAATCAAAATATCAATCTAGCTCAGCAACAGATAGTATGCACTATCTTATTTTTCTAGCCTTGTTTGGCACCTGTGCTGAATTCTTCATGTATTTATTACCATTGTATTGTGTTTTATTTTGTGTGCCTGGTCACCAATCTCAAATTCCTTTTTAGAATGAGACCAGGGAGCAAAGAGTGAAGGAGAAATAGTAAAAAGGGTGATGAAAATAAGTACAGGCATTTATTTCTTATAACAGATGGCTGGGCACAGCCTTTAATCTGTGTACTTGTTTGCATCTTTAAATGTGATAGGAGAAAGTTTGAATGAATTAATTCCTGGGTGCACATCTATTTGTAAATGTTAAGCATCACTGACCAGTTTGGAAATTTCAACTATGGCATTTCTGCTCCTTTGGGTGATTGGATTCCTGTTTGTTGATCTGGCGGAAAGTCTTGCCTGACAAAGCAACTGCCCATATTGATTTCCTTTCCAAAGTTTCCTGTGTCCTGACAGTGCCTAGAGTGCTATAGCAAATCTGGCAGGGGAAGCACTCTTCAAACACTCCTGCTTGAGATGAGCTCCTCTATCCTTTCGAAATTAACAGAATTAATATATGGTAATACTAATGAAACTAAATAGCAATAGCTTTCTTTTTATAGGATTTTATGTCCTATAACAAACTTTCAAATACACTATTTTGTTTGACCCATATATGATTTGAATAAAATATGTTTAACAATTTATAAATCTTGATCAAATCCAATGAAATTTCTAGACAAACATTCTTATGTCTTGCTAACCACGTTTTTCTCACTTTCCTTTCACTTTTTGACCTTTCTCTGCTTTGTACATTGTCATTCATTCACTTATTAATTTATTCATTCATTTATCTCTTTTTTCCATTTTTTTTTGTCAACAAGTTTACTATGCTTAAAAGGTGGGAGGCCATGAGCCTCTACCATTCTCACTTCCTACATGGTTGATTGATAAGAAGATTGGTGCAGAAATCCACTCTCTACTCTCTCCTCCATGTTGTAGAAGCGTGGCCTGGGCTTCTGTCCCACCACAGGTCAAAAGACTGAATCTACTCAGGGTGTAAGTGGGTATTAGGCTTCAGGAGCAAATACTTTCTTTCTTCCTATTTATCTGTTTCAATTTGTTGATTTGTGTCAAAGTATTCCTTCCCCAAAATACAGGAATGATATTTCACTGTCAGTTTATTTGGGAGGGGAAAGTAGGGGTAAAAGCAGGATGACTCAATTTGGTCTTCTTGTTCATCCCTGTTGTACTCTCACAACACTTACTAAAAAAACTCTGCTTTTAGAAGTTCACAGCATTTTCCCAGGGATTTATGAGGAGGAATATTATCAGATATGAATTAATATATCCCTTCCATAATTCTTTTATCTTGAAACACTTCTCTATAACCAGGAAAATATAGCATTCTACATTTATGCCATAAGGAATAAATAACAGCAGAATACAGAAGATTAAACAGGGTTAAAATATGTTTTTTAATTTTCAAACGTTAAGTTCATGCTCTTTGACAAAGGACTGAGAAGAATGTGATTGTCTGCCAAAGCAGAGAATATTTTATTGAATAGGGAAGAAAGAAAACTAAAATTAAAGTATAAACTAGAGAATTTGGGGTCACTTGAAATGATACCCTATTGACTTTTCTGCCTCTGATTGAATCCAGTCCCAGATAAAGAAGATAGAAAACACACAAAACAAAGTACAAAGTAGGCTTAAGGTATTACAAAAAAGCTAGGTATATCTGGCTTCCTAAGTGAAAATCAGGGAGATTACAAGACTTATAGAGGTTTTCATAACCAGAGAGGTATAAAAACACTTGAGCAAATATAGTTTTACAGACGGTGAAGGCATTCAAAATTCAAGCAACCTCAGAGAATTTGTCCAGCCTCTGCTGGTGCTTGGAAAAACGGAGTATTTTCTGTATACCTGAGGATAGTAACTGAGATAGAACCAAACCTGCAAAGGCCTTAAGTTGGGACAAGGAGTATGCTACTGACCTGTTTAGACCTATCATAAAAGGTCTTTAAATGTCATAAGATGTCATTTTGGGTAAGTGGTGATGATTGAGGATCAGATTTCCATCCCTACTCCCAATCCTAGGTACAAGTAAGCTCCTTAAACATGGATGCAATTCTAGGGAATGGGTGTGGGCTTACTGACTTGAATGGGATGACCTTGAATAGACAAGATTAAGTTTCTACTACAGAGTGGAATGTGAACTTAAAAAAAAAAGTTACATTTCTTATATTGCTGGGTTTGTGGATGCATTGTCAAAACCATTATTCTAGTTTGCTAACTGCCAGAATGTGATATGCCAGAAACAGAATGATTTTTAAAGGGGGAAATGTATTAAGTTGCAAGTTACAGTTCTAAGGCCATGAAAATTAAAGCAAGTCTATAAAAATGCCCCAGTTAAGGCACCCACAAGAGGTTACCTTCACCCAAGAAAAGCCGATGAAGTTCAGGATTTCTCTCTCAACTGCAAAAGCACATGACAAACATGGTGACATCTGCTAGTTTTCTCTCTAGGCTTCTTGTTTCATGAAGCCCCAGGGGCATTTTTCTTCTTCATCTCCAAAGGTCTCTGCCTGCGTGGGCTCTTTTGGTCCTCGTGGCTGTCAAGATATTTTCCAAAAATGTTTCCTCTGCTAAAAGATTCCAGTAAATTAATCAAGACCCACCTAGAATGGGTGGAGTCACATCTCCCTGTATTCAAAAGTTAATACCCACAATTGGGCACCTTGCATCTCTGTGGAGATAATGTAATCAAGAGTCCAACCTACAGGGGAGGGATTAAAAGAAACAGCTGCCTCCTCATGATGGATCAGGATTAAAACACGCCTTTTCTAGGGTATGTAATCCTTTTAAACTGGCACAACCATCTTGTCCTATGAAAGAGCCATTTAAAGCTGTGACATGAAGACTTTCCACTCAAGATGGCTGAATGAGTACATGTTTACCTCTCCACTTTCCTAAATGTAAAAATAAAAGCATACCCATTGCAGCCTTGGAGGGTATGAACATATGGTTTCAACATTCATCTGAAAGTCACTGACCCCTCCCCTTACGGACTTCAGTGTTTGGTGAGCTGTTCAGGACTCAAGGGCCATTTAATTCAGCCTGAGAAATTAAAGAAAATGACATTTATTAAGCATCATCTAATCTGAAAACTGAATAGGAATTATCTAGGCAAGAGTGGAGGAATGGAGGAGTGAGATGTTTCCCTAGTAAAGGCATAGTTTATGCAAAGGCCTTTGAAGTAAGAGACTGTGTGATTCAAGTCTGATTGCAAGGAAGTAGGTGGTCAAGGGATCAGGCTGGAAAGGTAAACAGGAACAAAGAAAACTCCTGTAGTCAACAAAAAAAGATCAGCTTTATCTTGAGGACAATAAAGAGCCGCTTATTGTTTCAGGCTACAAATGTAGACAGTACTGAAGAAGGATCAAGCCTGGGAGGAAGGGAACTACTTAGGGGGCATTGCAGAAATCCAGGAAAGAAATGCTGGCAAGAGTGAATTTACAAATTCACAATAGAAATGAAGAGAAGTTGACCGATCTGAAAGATGAATGGATCCCTTGAACTAATAGGCCATCTAGGGGGAGTTAATAATCAGTTCTCTTTTACATTTCTTGGTCCTATGGTATCTTCCTCTTAATGTTGTTCATAGAACTTTCCTTTATCCGTGGGGTTCTTTGTGGTTTGTGTTTATAGCCTATTTCCACTGCCTGTGGTTCTAGAGACTAAGTCTAGGGTCTAGAGACCAGTATCACTAGTAGGGCTAGTGCTTCCCAAAACTAAGGTAACACAGATTCACTATGTAAACCCAGCTCTCCAATTTTGGGAACCCCAGTTCTTTCTAACACACTAAAATAAAATTAATAAAGTTAATTCTATTTTATTAATATTAATTAGAAAACTCAATTCTATTTATACCTTTAAATTGATGAAAATATTAAAATGTAAAATACATGCAGCTAAATATTATTGCAAATTTTCACTAGATTATATATATTAAAGTGAGTCCTACAATTAAAGTGTTGCTATAAATAGTCCCTGGAAACAGATAATACTAAATATCCAAAGTCTTAGAAATACAGTAAGTGTAGTTTAGTCATCCTATTATAGTATCCTTAGAAGGAGAAACCTGAGAGGAGACAACCTCTAGGGATAGAAGGGAACAGTTTGGTCACTCAACAACATTACTCAGGAGTGGAGTTAAGCTTTTCAAAGTGCACCTGTGACTTAACCATGAGCAAGACACAGACTCAGGGGAGAGGAAAGGAAGCAGAAGATTCAATGTCTGGTCAAATATTTAATACAATGTATTTTTCAAAAAAAAGTTATAAAATATGTAGGAGTTCAAAGTACAAAACTGATGAAGTTAAAATTTACCCAAGTCAAATGGTTTGGATATAAATGAAAGTGTAAGGGTGCTATCTCCCCTATTTAATGAATCAGATGTGTATCGAGGATAAATGTGCATTTATCCCTGTTTGAGGGAGATGCCATCATAAAAATCTGAGGTTGGTGACCAAGTAGTATGTTACTGGGTGTGTGCTAGCCCTGTATTCTTTCAGCTGCTTATAACACAGTGAGTGGATGAGATGTGAGTGATGCCCTGTACAGTGGATAATTAGAATATTTTACATGCAATAGAAGCAATGTCAGACTAAGGTTGCTTCTAAGCAAACAGTGGCCCATGAATGGCATGGAATGTTCAAACTATGGCATGGCAAAATGAACCCTCAGCTACATTACATGAAAGGCTCAACCAGGACTGCTAGGAAGTCGGGACTAGTCATTAATTTGGATTTTGTGGTCAGCTATGACCAAAGTGGAAAATCCGTTTTTGCTCCAAAATGCTACTGAAATTCCTCCTGAATTACTCTCTTGCCTTTGAAACCTGCAGGTTTACCATAGAGTGCTACCAATGCAGCTCATGTGACTGGACTAAATATGTTCTCATCCCAGGATTTATGTTGGATCCTGCTTTGTTTATTAAGCCTCTAATATACTCTTGTTTTCTTGCATTCTCTGTCTCCTTCCTAAAAATAAGAATACTAAAAATATTTCTATAATTTGAAGAATCTGGAAGATTAGATTCAGTTATTTGAGATTTTACATATTATGCCTACAAGGGAAAAACATTGTTTATTTTCACACGCTTGCAATTATTTTATAGCTTAGACCTCTAAGGTTGATTTATTTCATTCTCTTATTTTTTAGTTCTCTAGCAGTTATTGTAAAATCGCTACCAGTTGTAGTCTAACAACTTGGCTATATTTTCCTAGTCCACCAAACACATTTCCCAAGGTATAGTTAACTGAGACGTAAAAACAACATATTTGTCTGTGTAATTACACTTTTGAAAAGTAACACTGGGGAGAAAAGTAAACTGTGATGATTTGGTTAAATATCCAAGCAGAAACATCAAAGAATGCTATACTTAAAAGTGTAAATTGAGAGGAAGATTTAGAAAAACAAATGCTATGCTCAGTTTTCAACTTCTAAAAATGCAATGTAATCAACTCTCCTTTTCTCCTTAGGTTTGGGTAGAAACAACACACCTAAATGTATTTCCTGTTTCTGGAATGCTGAAGACCAAAACAATGTGAAAAGACTCCAGGAACATGCAATCTATGAAATCTGTTCAAGGGACATTTTCTAACCAATACTTTGGCATTTCTGCTCTTGTCCACTTGGTATGATGTTGAAAACCTGTCCATTCTGGGATCCACACCAAATTCAGCCAACAGCTTAGTTACTACATTTCCTTCTTTCTAGCAAGTGAGAATTACCTAGACTCTGTTCTCTATACCTTTTGTTCAGTTAAGTATTCTAGTTTATTGAACTTTTCTGAAAGGCAAATAAAAAATTGTATATATATATATATATATATATATGTAACCACATATAGATAATTGCATATATATGCCTATATATAATAAAACCTATAATATACATGTGTAGCTAGATAGATGACAGATATATTTCTATGTCATCAGCTTGCTATGAAGTTTTGATTATTTCTCTGTAAGATTTTTGTTTGTTCATTTGCTTGTTTGTTTTGGCCTAAGCAAGCCCTACCTTTCAGGTATTTAACAGTTAAATAAATAAATTTAACAATTTAATTTGTATTGCCTTTAACCTACAAAATAGTTTCCTGAATTCTCTAGGTGAGATCAGCAAATTCTTCTCTTGTCACCTTCTCTGTGCTGTGCTAAGATTCTAATATGGCAATGTAGTCATTGAATGGAATAGCTTTGATTAGATTGACCTTCCTCAATAAATTGCAAGCTCCTTTAGGGCAGACCCTGGACTCTATTCATCTCCATGTCCCTGGTAATTGGCATAGTGTTTGTGTTGGTTTGGAGCTGTTATGTACCCTAGAAAAGGCCATGTTCTTTTAATCCATTCTTGTTGGGTGCAGACCTATTATGGGTACAATCTTTTGTTTAGGCTATTTCAATTGAAATATGACCCAGCCCATTCAAGATGGGTCTTAATCCTTTTCCTGGAGTCCTTTATGAGAGGATAAAAGAGCAATGAAACCAAGAGAGCTTAGAGAAATCTCCTGGAGAAGCTAAGAGAGGACCCACAGAAGTTCAGAGAGGAGGCCACTGGAACCAGAAGCTGAAAGCAATGAAACCTGGGAGCAAAGGAACAGCAGATGCTGGCCATGTGCCTTGTTACCTGACACAGGAACTCTGGATGCCAGCAGCCTGTCTTCAGAGGATGTATCTTTGTCTTGATGTCTTAATTTGCACATTTTCATGAACTTAAAAGTGTAAATTTGTAAGCTAATAAATCCTCATTGTAATAGCCAACACATTTCTAGTATATTGCCTTCCATCAGCTTTAGCAAACTGAAACAGTGTTGTAAGAAGGAAAGAAGAACGGAAGGAAGGAAAAACAGACAGGATGATGTGAGGGGGAAAGCAAGGACTTAGCAAGCTAAGACCTCTTTTCTTTATTAGAGACTAAAACATTTTTTATATTAGAAATCATTTAAATAAGAACATAGCAAGGTTCTAGACACCCCATGTGGAGTTCTTTAGATATTCTAATCCACATTGAAAATTCAGCTATTGCTCATTTTCTAAATTTGATATGGTCTCATAAAAATTCACAACTTAATGTACTTGGTAATGAAAGTGAGGAGCAGAAATATTTAACACAAATATGAAAGATGTTCATATGTCTTGTTGACTTATAAACCTGTGATCATTCATTTATCATTATATATTTATGACTTGAACTTGTGTTCTTTCTGTACATTTAATATTTAACAGATGGTAAAACTGCAGTTTCCCATCCAGAAATGTCATCCTCAGGTGGTGCTATTCGTCTCAAATCCTTTTATACATTTCTTACCTGACAATATCTGTGTTCTATTTTCTCAAGGCCAGTTCTCTGCCAGTTGCAGTTAATTAAAACACACACACACAAACTGGAGACATCTATGCTTGGATATAAATAGTGGTGGAAACAGTACAATTTTACCAGAACCTGGTAAGATTCCTTTTAATAACAGACTCTTGGGGCAACTTAAAAAACAACATTAAATTAAAGAACCTTTGATAACATTCTAGTCTGAGAGCAGACAAGGAAGGAGTTGGCAGGCAGTAGATTCTTGCAATATCCTTGTAGGGTTGCTGAGTCTTCTAACCTTTACCCATGGTCATTTCCATAAGGAAACATTTGGAAAAAATTTATACTGTGAACCAGAAATACTCCCAAAGCAAATATCTTTTTATATGGTTATAAAACCAATAGTTATACCAGTAAGGATAGACTAAAAAAAAAAATAGGCTTTCTGATTTGAAGTCTCAAAATCTCTTTGTTTTGGAGTCACAAATGAAAACATACTTTGGTGGGAAGATGTATGTTGTATGAGGCCAAAGGTAACATAGTGCCAAAAAGCCAGCTGGGGCTAAAGAACTTGCATCCAGGAAAACCTCCACCAAGGGGAAAAATGGAGGGCAGAGTGTTATAAAAAGAAGGGCAGAAAGCCTTTTCTGAAGTTTCCCAAGTTAGAACCACAGCCAACTTATGTTATCCCTTTGCAATTTCCATACCACAATCAAAGAGAAGTGGTTCACTGTGAAATAATAATGTTTCTAACATTTGTGCTTCCATTTCAAACCTAAGAAATTAGGCACAGGGGGCACTGGGAAACACATTCCCAAAAGAGTGGCCAGCAGAGTAACTGGGTAAAGGAGATAAAGGTGAGGATTACCTGGACAGTTCTAGCCCTTCTCTTCACTTGATTAATTTCCACCCATCCTCAGTTCTCTGTTGACTCCCAGAGGTTGTTTCTGGCTCTCAGTACTTTGTTAGATTCTTGGTCCAGGTCTCCCATGGCATCCTGGGAACTCATCTTCTCTGAGATCTTTTACTCTGTGTTGTAATTTTGTCTCTGTTAATAGACTGTGTGTTCCTTAAGGATGTGGTAGATGCTCTCCTCTATCATTTATCTCTAGCAAAGATCATAGTGCCTGCCACATAGTAGGTTCTTGTTAATAAATACTTGAATTTAGTTCTCCAGCTGCTAAAACAAATATCACACAATGGGTTGGCATAGCAATAGGGATTTATTGGCTCATGGTCTCAGGGGCTAGAAGTTTGCTTCCTCGTGGGATCGATCAATATCTTCTTGATGGCCAACAATCTTTGGGGTTCTTTGGCTTTTCTGTTACATGGCAATGTTCAAGGTAGCATCTTCTCCTTCCTTTTCCCAGTTCTATTGACTTTTGGCTGCTCCCATGGTTTCTCTTTACGTTGTCTTTTCTATAAGATCTCTGGTAATAGGATTAAGACCCATCCTGATCCAGTTGGGTCACACCTTGAAGAATTAATTTCATCAAAGGCCCTATTTACAGTGGAATCACACCCACAGAGACAGATTAAGTTTAAGTACCTGTTTTTTTCTGGGGTACATAACCCAAGCTACAAACTGGACAAACCATTTTGACAAAATGAGATCATTCAAATCACTGTTGGCATGCAGATTTCATATCGTATGCTTGTGCTGACTGACAGTTACTGCCAATGGGATGTATTAGGAAGGATTCTGAAGTTGTAATAGAGCTCAGTGGTAATGAGTGCATGCATCTAACTGTAATATCTGAGATGTGGGTAGGCATGTGCAATGGCAGAAAATTGTAAGAAATTTTAAAGAAAATGTTAAGAAATAATCTTAAGAAAACAAGCCATGAACTTGTTGTCTTTTTCTAAAATGTTTTTGATTTTGATTTTACTGAGCAGAATATCTTGAAGAAACACAAATTTTGAATTTTATGATGTGACTGTTTACATTGAACCCAAAGTCTAAACTGGGACTGAATGTCAGAAAACTGGAAAAAAAAAGGGAAAAAAGTAGCACCAACAATAAAGACAATGGCAGTGTGTGCACACACACTCACACATATTCATACACACATAATCATACATATACACACACAGCAAAACTGACAGTAATATTGAAAACTAAAGAGAGGAGCACAGTCCACTCATGGGAATTTGGGGATTATAGGTTTGATGGGTTCATCAGAGTAACCAAATCAGAAAAAAATAGAGAGCTGAAAGATGACAAGAAGTGGCTGAGGGTCAGCTTCAGTTTTTGACCTCTTGACAGAAACTCAGGCAGCTGATTTCTGAGATGGCCTAGTCCTGCCCTGTTCTTTCCTCTTTTCCCTGACAACACAGAGCTCATGTCTAAGTACATAACATGTGGAGAAGAAAACATGTAATGACCATCACTACAAACGGGGATTCATAGTCAGAGGGACAAAAGTACCCTATTCTGTACCTGGCTTGCTTACATAAATGGAAAACTTAGAACATAAGATACCATCTCACACCAACATGGCCATGTGTATGTGGCAGAGACTGCTATATGTTCACTAAACCCCACTTCCTTTTCCTCTTAGGCACAGAGCTAGACTGTGTTTTCCGACCTTTCACAGGTGGATACAATTAGGGGATCAAATTCCGGTTAATGAAAAGTGGGCCAAAGTGATATCAGCCATCTGAAGGCTTCAACATAAAATCTTCCGCACTATCTGTAACCCATTCTCAATTCCCTTGTCTGCTTACCAAAGGCCGAAGATCCAAAGCAGGATTCTTAGACCCCAGGGGATGGAAGAATCAGTAAAGTGAAGGAGGCTGGTAGGCTAAAAGACTGTGTGCATCAGAGAATCTCTTGCAGATTTTTACTTGTGATGTGAGGGAGAAATAAATATTTGTGTAAGTCAGTGCGACTTTAATACATTCAGAATGTATTAAGACCCAGTCTGAACAGGGACGGCAGCGGCAGCAGCACAGCTACAGATGGTCAGGGCTCCCAGGCTGGGACCATTTTGTGCCACGGATGAATGGGGAGGCCACAGAGGGATCCCCCAGGGGGCGCAGGAGACTATAAGAACCGCCTGAAGTCTGACAAGCTGGAGTCTGGGAGGGCTGCGGATTCTGTGCCACACCCGGAATCTGAGAAGGGGCCACTTCCGCCCCACGCCCCCACCCCAGGAACTCTTGACCCTGGAACCAGCTCTTCAAGGTCCGACCGCCAGGAAGAAGAGGAGGAGGAGACGGAAGTGGTTGAGGATGACCCCGGGACGTCGCCATTGAGGACCCGGAACTGGAAGTGAGAGTCAGGGAGATGGAGAAAGAAGCAAAAAAGCTTAGGGCTCTGCAGAATGAGATAGAGAAGCAGATGAATATGAGCAATGCTGGCCCAGTGATTACGTCCACTGAAGAGAAGATGGAGGCTGATGCTCGCTTGTTCCATCTATGTTGGCAGTGTGACTGTGGTGCAATAGCAGAAGAGTTAGAAGCACACTTTAATCCCTGTGGTTCAGCCAACCGTGTTATTGCCCTCGGTGACAAATTCAGTGACCATCCCTAAGGGTTTGCGCATACAGAGTTCTCAGAGTGTCAGTGAGGACTTCTCTGGCTTTGTATGAGCCCTTTTTTTAGAGGACGGCAAATAAAGGTGATTCCCAAAACGAACGAACAGACCAGGCATCAGCACAACAGACTGGGTTCTATGGTGGCTTTAGGAGCAGGCCCCAGGGTGGTGTCTACAGGGTCCTAGGTAGAGTGATATCATGGTATTACCCTTACTAAAAACAGTGGGCATTGGGGCGAGGGAGAGAAGGGGAAAAAAGAGTTTTTTAAAAAAGTTTTTTGCTCAGGACTCTGGAAGGACACCAAACTGTGCTGCTTATTATCTTTCCTGCTTTTCACAGTCCCCTCTTGCCAGCTTCCTGTCCTGCCAGGCCTACCACGCAACCCACCCCTCTTTTCAGGCTCCCTGCCCCTGCAGATTGCCAAGTGATCTTTTTCCTTTTTGTTTTTCTTTTTCTGAGTGTCTTTCTTTGCAAGTTTCTGTAGGCTGAAGATCTCCGTTCTGCTCCCAGCCATTCCAATATAAATTCCCCTTCCCCTTGAAGAAATGCACTACCTTGTTTTGGAGGGTCTGGCATGTGTTTTGTCTTCCTGTGTTTTATTTTTTTCCTTTGCCCCTTTTCCCCTTTTCTTTAGAGGGAATGGGAGGAAGTGGGAGCAGGGAGTTGGGAATTGAATTTTGTTTATTTTCTTTAGCTCTTTTCCAAAATGTGGGAGTTTTTTTTTTTTTTTTAGTATGTTATGAATAAACTTGTTATTGCAAGTAAAAAAATTTTAAAAAAACAATGTGTTAGGGATCTCTTTATCGATGTTAAGAATTTCACTCAGTGCTCGTTAGCTAATGGCTGGTCAGGAGACCAAGATAGCTCCCCATTATGCCTGCACCTTGTGAGGGGTGGCTGGAAGACCAGGCTCAGATAACAGACTTGAATGGCTGGAGGTTGGAGCATCTGGAAACTGACTAGATTAATCTTATTAAGGCCTCTCCTAATAGCTAGCTTGGGTTTCCTCACAGTACCTCAACCTCAACATAGTCTAATTTCTTACAGGGCTCCAGGAGACAAAGAAGTGTGCTGCCTGTCCTCTTGAAAGACTAAACCCAGAGTTGACACAGTGAATGCTTCATAGCCCCACCCAGATTCAAGGCAAAGTAAAATAGATTAAACCTCTTTATTGGAAAGGTTTCAGAGAATCTGTGGCTACTGTCAGTTTATCATATCTGGGTGGATGTTTCCTTATTTAAGGAGAGTAAACAGAATTTTTTTTAAATGTAGCATAGGGAAAGGGAGAATTTCCTTGAAAATTCAAAGGAAGATTACAATAGAGAAAAAACCAAAAGAAATTAAAAATAAAATAAAAAAATAACTAGCCCATATGAAGTTTAAGAAGAAAAAACATTGAAATCATTGAAGAAAACATCGATGACCAAAATAAGATTATAACACCCCCAAATAAAGAAAGAAAAAAGAAAACCCCAAAATGCAATAGCATGAGTAATGCCCACATTATTTACCCTGAATATAAGAATCTTTTTAATTAAAATTTTTTTAAATACTAAAAAACACCAAACACAAACATTTGTAACTTTTGATCATTCCATTCTACATGTATAATCAGTACTGAATGTAAGTATTAATAAAGAATATTCAATCACTTCAGAGTATATAGATGAACAGGTTCTATCATTTATTTATTTTTTTTAGTTCATACACTGTACAATACATCCGAAGTGTACAATCAGTGGCTCTTGGTATAATCACCTAGTTGTGCATTCACCACTAGAGTCAATATGAGAACATTCTCATTTCTTCCTAAGGAAAGCATCCCATACCTCTTATATCCCCCTATTATTGACATTTAGCTTTAGTGTAGTGCCTTTGTTATAGTGAATGAACGAATATTACAATGTTATTGTTAACAGTAGACCTTGGTTTACATTAATTGTGTGTTTTTTTTTATCACAGAACATCTATTATTAACACCTTCTAGTTCATGTAAGAACTTTCTTTTATTTGTACAATTGACTGCCATCATTCCCCGTTCTAGGTTTTGCTAAGTTGTGCAGTCCAAGTTTTTATCCTCCAGCTTTCCTTCTGGTGACATGCATGACTCTAATTTCCTCTTTCAACCATACTCACACTTAGCTTTGTTACTAACATTTGTTTTTAAGTCAAACTTAACATAATTCATCTCTGAGAACTTCAGGACAAATATCCTTTTTTTTCCAAGAATGTAAGCTATTATAAGATTGTAAAATGAGCTAATAAGAGTTTTCTTATTCTCTCTCTCTCTCACATAAACATACATACCGCAAAATATTATAATCTGGTTTAATATATCTGTTCCTTTATCATTGGCTTGTGGAATATAATACTCAATTGCTGCTAAGAGCTTAAGTATCTGGTCTTCTATATTATGGTACAGTACCTTTTTTTTTTTTTTTACCACAAACACTTTCCAATAAATGATGATAAAATATGATTCTATTCTGTTATGGAAAGGAATTGATGTGACAATAATTGGTTCAAGCCCTCTTTAAAACAGTTTCATTCTCCATTCATTAGGAAAAAAAAAGACTGACCAAGTTATTCAAACCAAATAATTTCTATCATATAATCATCATCCTATGTAAAACAAATTTGACTGTGAAATAACTTCCACTGTAGTGGAAGTCAAGAATAAATAAACCCAAATTTCCTAGACATGGATATTCACTCTATAGGTTGTCCCTGTTCCTGGCTAATTCTCCTAATTTGCTTGCCTTTCAAAGTAAGCTTTCAAAAGACAGAGATTTTGTGAATTTTCAACATTTATCATGACTCTTGGAAATTCAAAAAATAATTTTTGAGTAATTGATGGACAATTGTGTCTTTTGTAGTTGCAGTTCTTATAAAAGGTGTGCTTCAATCTTTGACATTATTGATTCAAATGGAATTTGGGGACTTCTATGATTTTCAGTTTTTCATGCTATTTTATTATTAAGATGCAGTATGATTTAAAGGTAAAAATTTAGGTCGTGGAGTCTGGGTAGATTGATACATTAGTTTCATTGTTTTGTAGTTGTGCAAGCTTTCTGTCCTTCAGTTCCTTCATCTTAAAAATGAAGATAATAATAGTACTGATGTCACTATCTAATTAATGCTGTTGTGAAGATTTGATGAGTTAGTATACATGAAGAGTACAGAAAAGTACCTGGCACATAGTAAGGAGAATAATGAGCCCTAAAGGTGTCCATGTCCTAATTCCCACAATCAGTGAATGTGCCACATGATGGTTAATTTCATGTCAGCTTGACTAGATTATGGTTCCAATTGTCTAGTTAAACAAGTACTGTTTCTGTGAAGGTATTTCTTAGATGGATTAGCAGTTATAGTCAGTTGCTTTCATCTAGGGATGATTGCATTTATAGTCAGTGAAGGAGGTTACCCTTAGCAATGAGGAGAGCCTCCTCATCCAATTGGTTGGACATTCTTAGAGCCAGAACTGATGGTTTCAGAAATCAGGAAGAATGCCTACCTCTATTTTAATCATCCAACTTTGCCTGGGCAATTGAACATCACTGTCATTGAGTTTCTAGCATGCCACTTGCCCTATGGAATTAGGATTTACCAATCCTGATTGTTGTATGATCTAATTCTTTTAATAACATATTTATTAATATTTACATATATTTAAGAGATAAATATACTCATTGGTTCTATTTCTCTGGAGAACCCTGACTTATCCACTTTACATGGCAAAAGGAACTTCCCTAGCTGTGATTAAATTAAGAATTTTCAAATGATGAGATTATCTGGGAGGGCCCAATATAATCACAAGTTCCTTATTGATTAAGTAAGGAGGTAGAAGAGTCAGAGACAGAGAAATCAGACACAGCAGCCGAGATGACAATGATAGCAGGAAAATAAGCCAAGGAATGTGGCAGTATCTAGAAGCTAGAAATGGCAAAGAAATGGATTCTTCCTTTGAGCTTCCAGAAGAAGCACAGTATGCTGACACCCTGATTTCAGCACATTGAGACATAGTTTGGACATCAGACCTCTAGAACTGTAAAATAATAATTCTTTTTTTGTTTGTGGGGTAATTTGTTATAGCAGCAAAAGGAGACTAATACAGTACTCAATAAATGCAGCTACTGTTAGTCTTCACAACCACAAATAATTGAGTGAGGTCTACCTGGGTTACAAGAATGTACAGAACTAAGTCAGAGCAGATTACAAAATATGTAACTTTCACTCCACTTCTCTCTGAGTACCACAGTCTCTTATATCAAGGCGAAAAAGATGGCAAGAATTGTAATAAATATTCCAGTTTCCCTGATTTATTTTGAAAAAAAAAACATGTAAAATTCTCTCAATTCCCACTTTGAAGGAGAGAATGGTCATTAGTGAGTTTGTGGTTATGGTGTTTGAATATTTTTTTTTCCCTTTAGCAAGAAGAACCTTCTTGTTCCCACGAGAACTCAAGAGGTACACAAGTCATGTGGTGTTCTTCCTGTAACATTTTTCTCCTGAATAAACAATAAGATACTAATTATCCAGTTTTAGCAAGACAAGCAATAATACACTGTGACAATTTTATTTTGGGTGGACTTATCATATGAAATTAGAATTTTTGGATGAGTCCTTTGGTTCAAAGTCACCCTGACTTTCCTCTTTGCAGAGAGTTCATCTCCACGTGGTCTTGGGCATGGAAGAAATTTATTTTTTTATCTTTTTTAAAAGCAATACTGTAGTCTACTTCAGAAAATTCTGCTGTCCCTCCACTCTCCCCATATTCCTATACCCACATAAATTCTTTTCTTTCTTTTTTAGTTAGAACAAGCCTGGTTGTATACTGCAATGGTTTTATATAGCTTTTTCGGTTTCCTTTTTCTCAGCCCTCAGAGAGAAAATAGTGTTGTCCTCTTTTCTCCTTATCCTATTGTAGAATATATATCATGATACAAAATATATGATAGGGGAAATATGTTGATGAAAAATTTCATTCCAATTCCTGGTGAACAAGTAGAGGGATTTCATACTTCTTTTAACTTTAGGTTTTTCTTCATTTATTTTCAGTTGTTACCTTAACCCATGTGGATGAGGTTTCCACTACTGTGGATGGGTGAATAGATAGATGGATAAATGGATAGATATGAATAATGATAGCATGCAAAATATATCTCCATACAGATAAATCAATCTATCTGTATATTTATATGTACTAATATACATTCTAATGCCTCAATTTATTTGAAAATGATTCAGATTAAAAAATCCCTGGTCTTGAGGGTGTGAGGGTAGTTCAGTGGTAGAATTCTCACTTGCCATGTGGGAAACCTGGGTTCAATTCCTGACCCATGCACTTCCCCCCCCACCCTTCAAAAACTAAATTCAACGAATGGCCCTGAAATAATGGGATATTCATATGGAAAAACAATGAAATGTGAACCCCGCCGTACTGCATAAAAAACAAATCTGGGCCAGGAAATATATAAGACACAACTAAGATGATATCAAAAGGGTTTAGGAACCAACTTGAATTGGTTTTCATTGGCCAAAATGGAATAATTAGACCATTAATATGGGTTATATCTAGAATGGGTTAAACACATCATATGCATTTTTTTTTCTTTTGCATGGGCATGTGCCAGGGACTGAACCCAAGAACTCTGCCTGCTGAGCCACTATGGCCCACCCTAAATCCCTTAATACATAATCACACTTAAAAATGTAAATGCTTGCTGTTGAAGGATGTTAGTGACCAATTTATAATTTTGAGAACTTACAAGTAAAGGAAAAGAATTTTTCATTTATCCTGTCTTTTCTACATGAACTGTACTTTAGTGACTCCAAATATTGGTGAAGGGAATCCTCTCTTTATAGAAGTATTTCATTTAAAAAATGATGAATAAATGATAAAATTAGAGCACCACCATTTTGCTACTCCTAATGAAACAATTTATCTAGCAACAGTCATTGATAGCCTATAATATCCCAAAGCAAAAGCCGATACTATTATATACCTCCTAATGGAAATATAAATCACTACCTGTGAAGAATTTGCCGAATAAATTGAACCTGAATCTCATGAAACATCCCGCTCTAACTACCAATATCTATTTATGCAAATATTCATCTATCCAAAGTACCAAAATTGATATATTGGGAAGATACAGAGATGGGAAATGTGTCTGCATATTAGGGTAAGAATTAAAGTCCAATAAAACACACGTTAAGACATATAATGAGATTTTTAAAAAGTATCTTCTGCAAGCACTCCTCTTTTAGATACATTTTACTGCTTACTTTATCTGCATTCTATATTGGCGTATTGCTATTAACGAGAATCGTAATCTGTTTTGGGGATATATACTGGGGACTGTTAGTAAAACATCGGGCAACCATTACATTATCACATCTTTTGAGATTTTGATAAAAGAAATATTGTAAAAAAATTGAGAAGAATAAAAAATATTTCATTAAGACTAATTACCCCCAAGCAAATGACATATTATATACTAGTTTTTCAAAATGCTTTTGTATTAAAGGCGTTTCCTTCTTACCAAAAATAAAGGAGAAGAATAAAGGAAAAGAAAGGCAGAACCCTGTACAGCTACTGATGATAGTAGAGAATTACAAGATAGATATTATATAAGGGTTCTCCACAGCATGTCCTGAAAAATCAGAAGAGAGGTAAAGCCTTCCCAGATGAATGATCAGGGAAGATTGCATGGACTAGATGGAATATGCATGGGGTTTGTGCCAGAAAACTTTATATTCTCAGTCATATCTTTGCGGTCTTGCCTGCTTTGTTCTTCTCTTTCTAGCTGCTTTAAATACAAATATGTTTTGATTTTCTGCTATCTTGCTTTAATGTATCTAGAAATGAACAAAATTTATTTTGCCATTTGTGATTGTGCTCAGAATTTGTCAATTCTAAGAACTGTAGCTATCATAACTTCAAATACGTTCTTTCTATAGCTGTCCTGTGGAGCTCCAAATAGATGTGTTTTAGAATTCGCTATTATCTTTTTGCTTTTTCTTTCAGAATTTCATTTTGTCACCCTTTGGCACACTCTAGGAATTTTTTTAGTTCATTAATTGTATCAGTTTTTTTTTTTACTTCCATAATAACAAACCACCCCAAAACTCACTAGCTTAGAAAAAAACAGCCTGTATTACTGCTCATGAGCAAAGTTAGCAGGCTGCTCCTTTTTGGTCTCCCTTACATGTCTGTGGTTAGCGATGAGTTAGCTATGGTAATTTGCTGATTTTGGCTCATCTCTCGACATGTCTGGGGCCTCAGCTGGGATGACTCAGCTCTGCCCCATGTAGTCTCTCATCCTGAAGCAGGTTAACTTGTCCATGTTCTCACAGTAGTAGCACGGTTCCAATGGAACCAGCAGAAGCAAGCAAGACCTGCTGAGGCATAGGCTCAAGTGGACACTCTATCAGGTTTCACTTTTGTGAGCCCTAAACAGATTTGCCTCCCTGAAATTTTTCCTCCATAAAAAAAGTGCTGAACATTATATTTTATGACTACATTGATTTAAAAACGAATACAATCCACGCTGCATACATTATTATATACCTGTTCTTATGTTCATTTTTCTTCTCATTTTAAAAGAAATTAAAATCAGAGCATTTTTTGTGGGCCCAGAAAGAAGTGTGGGCCTCAGGCACTGTGGCTGCTCTCCTAAAGGGATAAGTTGGCCATGCACTCCTTCATTTCTGCCACCTTACTATTGGCAAAGAAATCAAAAGGCCGGCCCAGACCTAGAATGGGGGAAGCAGACTCTATTTCTTGATGAAATGAGCTGCAGTTACGTTGCAAAGGGTGTGAATAGAGGAAATAGGTGAATCCACTTTGTAATCAACCTACTACATCAATTCTCTCTTCCTGGGCTTTTAATCTGCTCTTTAGTTTACCTGCTAGTTTGGTTCTTGCTTGTTTTATTTTTTGCTCATGTTCTTGTACTCTTGTTTCCAAAAACATTTCAAACAGATTTATTTTGTCTTTTAACATAATAGTATAATCTAAAGTGCTTTAAAATCTATCTGTGGTGCTTTTGTTTCTGCTAGCTTTTGCATAATTCTTGTAATTTGCTAATTTTGGCTTGAGGATATGTTCCTTCACAGAGGATTTACATTAATTTTAGATGGATGCCCACGATGTTAAACCCAGAAACATTTGTAGTTCATTTCTCGGTTTGAGGTTTTGTGGTCAGATGTTGACCAAATAGGTAAAGTGAATTCAAATCTGATCCATGAGGAAGCTGCTGATTTCCCAGGGGAGATGTTTTACCTTCACTGAGAGCTGAAGCCTAGACACTTAAGTTTTGTTTCTTTTTTTCAGAGCAGGTTAGTTTTTATTTTGGCTTACCCAAAGAACCCCAGACCTTATTTTATTTTTTCTGTATGAATCTTACAAAACAAAGCTCTGAGTTCTTATGATTGACAAATGCCCTAGGGAAAACGCAAGTCTCCTGAACTTTCCCACCAGTTTGCTTTATAGAACCTTTTTTTTTTTTTTGTCCCTGAGGAAGTCTTTTAATTCTTTTGCACTTGACTTAATATTTTTTTTTTAAAGTTTGCTATTTTGTATCTATTGCTTTTAGATATTTCATAATTGAAGAGTTGTAAAAAATACAGTCCACCATGATGCTGTAAATGGAAGTCACCATTGCCTGCTTTAAAACATACAAACAAATAAAAATCACTGAAAAAACAAACTTTGCAGCTGCAATAGGGACTTAAAGAATAGACTATGTACTGGGGACCTAAATGAATCATTGTTACAAACTCAGTCTAAAACTTTTCTTGCCCTCTTCTCAGATCTTGATTTCTCTCTTCTCCTGCTCTGTCTTGATCATTCCATCCACACTGGGAGTCAGGGCCCCTATATTTTTTCTATATTGCCCTTTTTATTTATTTATAACTGCCTCTGTTCTAGCTAGCTCTGCTTCTCCTGTCCATTGTATTTCAGGGAAACCTTATGTTGTTGTCAAGTGGCCTTCATCTTATTCTTCCATGGTTATGGTTTGTCTTTATCTTGGTAAGAAATTAAAAATACAAGTTGATAAGAACATTTATGCTTATGGTTGAAGTTGAATTAATGTACATTTAGAAGAAAAATATTAGAGTTCAGCTTCTTTTTCTGACATTTAATTACTTTATGACTCAGGGATTGTCATTTACCTTCTCTGGACTTTCACTTCCTTATTTACACTATAAACCCTTGACTTTCTGTTAGGAAGGTCAGTTAAATGGTGTATATAAAAAAAATTTGTGACTTCATATGTGCCAAGTAACTAGAAGGTAGTGTAAGTACCACTATACAATTTAATTCAAAAAAGAGATACAGGTACAGAAACAGTGACAAAAACAACACAGCAAAACATGGTCCTTACTTTCATTGTATTAGCTTTGCAGTGGGGAAGACAAGCTGTGTTTGGGATTGCATCATCTCCCCCACAAGTCCTAACCCTTGGTCCTTTGGGTGTGAACTAATTTATAAAAAGTCCCCAAAACTGGGGGACCTAGTCTTGTTAAGTCAACTGTTCCGGTTTCCTCAAGCTGTGAAAATGCAATATACCAAAATTGGACTTGTTTTTAGCAATATGGATCTATTAGTTTACAAATTCACAGTTCTAAGACCATGAAAATGTCCAAATTAAGGCATCAAAATGAAGATATTTTTTTCTGTTTAAAGGTTGCTGGCATCCAGGATTCTGCTGTCAGATAGCAAGGCACGTGTGTGGCATTTGCTGATCCTTTGCTCCCCGGTTTCTTTGCTTTCTGCTCCTGGCTTCAGCGGCTCTCTCAGCTCCTCCAGGGTCTTTCCTCTAAACTTCTCTGGGTGTTTCTCTTTAAGCTCTCTGGGCTTTTTCTTTCTTTTATCCTCATAAAATCCTCCAGTAAAAGGATTAAGGTCAACCTTGAATGAGCTAGGTCACATCTCAATTAAAATAAGTTAATCAAAGTTCCCAATCCAATAAGTCTGCACCAATAGGAATGTATTAAAAGAACATCACCTTTTCTGGGGTACCTAACAGCTTCAAACCAGTACACCACCCTATTGTGTGGTATTTGTCATGGTGGCCCTAGCGAACTGAGACAAGCTGTACGATTAATTTTGTGGTATGTGTGCACTAGAGGTAGAGAAAGAGGTACAGTGAGGGCATTGAGTGGAGAACAGTCACACTATCCCAGTTTGGCGGTGTTGGAAGTTTTCAGCAAGAGGCAACAAACAGCAGAGTCCCTTGGGGGAAAGGAGAAATTCCCCATCCAAATATGATTGAGAAAACCACTTAACAGTGATTTTGTGGAGAAACAATGTCTTAAAGTTGTTACCTAATAATAAAACGCCTCCAGAGCTAAACAAACAAGTAAGAAAGAAAGGAAAGAAAATTACAAAGCTGAATCCATTAACTTGCCAGGCAAGGGGACACATGCCAGTGAAGAAATTCTGACTTCAGAAATTGCTGAGAAAGAAAAGTCAGTGGTTTTCATGTGCTAGAAAGGGGGTTCATAATTACAATAAACATTGAAAAGTAGCATTCTGGAGAGGACAGAATAAGTCCATAGGTCTGTGTACACTTGATTAAAAATAGTTTCAGTTTGAATATTTCAGAGGAGTATATTCAATTAGGTATAGTAATAGTCCAGCATCTGGGTCACTGAAAGTTCAGAGAAGCTTCAGTTGGTTAGAGTCAGTTGTGATAAAGCACAGCAGTCAGATTTGATGTGTCCTAGGCCAGTGCTGCTGGGAGTGGAACATTTTCATTTATCCTGGAGGAAAATGCTGTATGTGAAGGGGTTTAAACCAAGCCCCTAGACTTCCCCTCATTTCAAAATGTGGTCTGTGAACCAGAGCACAGACATTACCTTGCTGGAAATAGAGTAGTAGATTCAGCCCAGTTCTAATGAATCAGAATCTGCATTTTAACAAGGTCTGCAGGTTTTTCATGCACATGTTAAAGAAGAAAAAACAAAAACCCATGACTTTAAATTAGATTTTAAAATAGCGGTATTCCAACTAGAGTCTCAGACTGTTTGAAGTAGCATAGGACCTGGGTCTATATATTTTTACCAGGTTTCCCAATAGATTCCTATACTAACCAAAGTAGAAGAACCACGGTTCTAGAACATGCTTTCCTTATTCAAAGTCCATAAATTAAAAATCTGCAAGAGATGTATTCTCTAAGAATAAAACCCCTGTTGTGTTACAGGAATAAACCAGATGTGCTGTTTTAATTGGTACTTATTACAATCACAGGCTCATCCGGATTTTTGACTCCTAGAATGCTGTCACCTAAAAACACATTTTGCATATATAGATCATTCTTCTACAAGGAAACTATAAGAAAAAAAAAAATGCTGAATCTGTGTGAACATTCCAGTGAGGATAATCTTGACTAAGAGAAATCCCCAGTTCTTTAGAAATAGGGGAAATAGGCAGCCATGCTAATGGTTTACTGGAGCAGGGAAAGGATTGAAGCTCACCTTCCATTTAGGAAATCACCCCTATAGTATAAGAATAAGTCATTGTATTTCTTTGTATTTGTTAACAAACTAGAAATTTCCTATTTCGGTTTTTAAAAAATAAAATGGCTTTAGTTCTCAAGGATTCTTCTTTCTTTTTCTTTTTATTCCCCCAAATTGGTGTGTCATATTTAAAATCTATTTTAACCCAAACATGCCAAGACTTCTTCCCACCACTTCTCTTTAGGGCACCCAGTGTCAGGATCAGGAAGGATGAGGTCATGTGCTTTTAATAAACCCAAATGCCATAAAATATAGGAAATTATTTGGTTATTTCCTTTACTGAATTCAAGACTTTATATTTATTAGTCATTTAATTATGATTTCAGAAATGAATCTGTGATGATGGGAGAACAATATTCATTAATTATTAGGGAAATGAGCAATGCCCATTTTCTAATAGGCCCAACCCTTGTATTTCCTGTGTGGTAAACATTTGTGAAGGAAATATGCTTAATAAGATAAGAGATTTCCATTGAGGCATATTTGTGACTTATCCCTGAATAAATTCAACATGATACTGGCAACTGTTTTAAGAAATATATTTAGTCCTAGCTCATTATTATAATATACTGCGTAGACCAGAAAGTCCTCAGTTAGATATTCAAAGCATTGCATAAAGAGACCCTCTAAAACCAAGCCATATTTTTCAGATCAGGAAAATGAAGTTATAAAACCAGGGAGGCTTAGATATTGGCAGAGCTGAGAATCAAAAAATAGTGCTCTTCACTTTTAATTCAAAGATCTTTCCAACAAGCATTTAGCATTTGATTTGTATCCAAGCAATACAGTTACAAAAAAATTGGGATATTTTTAAGAAGAGCAAAAAGCTTTAAACATGTGTATACTTTTGGATTCAGTAATTCCAGATTAAGATTTTTAGAAAATATTCAACAACATGCATAAAGATGTATGTACTTGAAACTATTTATTGCATACCGTGAAACATTAAAAACTGTCATTTATTAATGATTTAAATAATATTAATGACTAAAGAAAGGTACATCATCTAGGTGGAAAATTTAGAAGAAAACTGAGCTCATTGTCTAGGCTCACATAAAAATTTTAATAAAGTCTAAATTAATCGTAAAGCTTTAGGGACAGACTATTCATTTTGGAGAATTTGAAAAGTCTTTATCTAAAGAAAAGCTGTGTTTCCTGGAGACAATGTGGAAAGACAGATGCCACGTCAATAGTGCAAGTGCCTAGGATTTCATGAAGTCTTGCCTCCTTTGGGCTGGGGAAATAGTGTTTACGAGAAAACTTATTTAAATCTCAGGTGATAAGGTGTCTCATTGGCTATCTGGCTTAACATGAATTTTAGTAAAGTATTGGAAGCAAATTAAATGTTCAAATGTATGGCATTGAATAAATAAATTCTAGCATAACTATTCAAGGAAATAGTATTAACCATTAAAATTCTTCTAAAAGAATGCTTAAAAACATGAGAAGAGAGCCACAGTGAAATGTCAGGTTTAAAAGAAAGAATTTTTAAAAGCAGTATGCTCAGCATAATCTGAATTTTACACCAAAATATCTATATACATAGAAAGAAGGATACAGAGATATATACTAAAATGCCTATTGTGATTGTCTCTGGATGGTGGGGTTACAGACTATTTTTTCCTCTTTTTGGTGGTAGAATAGTGCATTTATTTTCAATTGTTACTGTAACAAATTACCACAAATTTATCGGCATGAGAAAAACCGAACACTAGTTCATTGTCTGACAGCTCTGGAGGTCAGAAGTCCAGTAGGGTCGGCTGGTTTCCGTGCTCCAGGCCACACGAAAATCAAGATGGCAGCCCATCTGGAGCCTCTAGGGGAGAATTTATTTCTAGGGTCTTTCATGTTGGCAGAACTGAGCTCCATGTGGCTGCAGGACTGGTGCTCCCGCTTTCAGGCTGGCTGTTGGATGGGGGTTGTTTCTGGCTCATGCCCACTTTATCTTCAAAGCCAGTGACAGGGGTTAGTTCCTCTCATGCTTTGCATCTCCCCTGTCTTTTTCCTATAGCATGTCTCTGGCTGACTTTAGCCGAACAATTTATTTGATTTGAAAGGCCATGAGTGAGTAGTTTAGACTCATCTTGATAATCAGGGATTACCTTAAATTCCACTGATGAGCAACTTTAATTATATATGCAGAGTTCCTTCCTCCAGGCAACATAAAATATTGACAGGATGCAAGCATTAAAGCATGGACATCTTTGGGGGACAGGGCACAGGAATATCTGGCCCACAAATAGGATAGCAGATAATGACATGGGCTTTGGAGACAAGTGACAGACAGTTCTTGTTTCTAGTCCTCTATCTGCCACTATAGTTCTATAAATTGGGGAAAGTCAATCAATCCAAGTCCCATTTTTCTCATGTAAAAAGTGAAGATAATAATTATACTATTGCCTCAGACAATGATAACGATTACATGAGATGGGACATTAAAATCATATGATGCCATTCTCAATAAAGATTAGCCATTATATTGCCATCATTACTCTTGGCACATGCCTACTTTCTATAATGCACATGCATTAGTAATAATTAGAAAACAATACAAATAATTTTTAAATCGAGAAAGTTTAATCATGTTTATATGGCTATATCTGTTGGCAAATGTATAATATCACATCTTGAACACATTTCTATTTGTATTATTTTTATTGCACACTTCAGTCTAAGGCAGTTAGAGCACAATCACCCTGTTCTTTGAGTTGTCATATCAGGTCTAAAACAAAATAACAAATGTACCTCTGGCAGCCCAGCTTGCCCTCAGTTTTGTCCAAATAAGCAGTTTCAAAAAGGCATTAGCAGCAAACCAAAAAAAAAAAGCCTTAATTTCTCCTTTTGTCATCTACTCTTTCTGTCACTACAGAGACTAGTTTATAATGATATCTCATTCTAAATAGAGAATATGCAGCTTGACAAAACTGTGACTTCATTGTTACCATATGCCAAATCTTACAATGTAGACTTAGTTGTATTTTGGTGAGAAATATATATTCAAAAGGTATCTCATTTAAAAATGGTGATTGGTGAAGCATTGATTTGCCCAACTGTTGCATGAGTTTGCAGTTTCTTAATTTTTGCTTCGCTTCATAAATGTTATAGGAACTTATATGACACGAGTCAGAAAGTGGTACATTTGACAGAAGAAATGAGCAGTTGTTACCTTTGTCAGGGAATGATGTCGGTTGGAGATCATTGTCTGAAAGTCAGGTCTCGCTGCTCCTTTGCTCAGGATATTCCAATGATCTCCCATCATTTCCAAAATAAATTTCAAAGGACTTAATATGGCCTACAAAGCCCTTGTAACTGGGAACCTGGGTAAATTTCAAAAATAACTCCTACCATTTTCCCCTAGGTCTACTCTGCTTTCGCTGTAGAAGTTTCTAGCTATTTCTCCTTAAAAAGGTTGGTAAGTTCTTTGTACAGAGCGCTCTTCACCCAATATTTGCATGTCCATTCAGGACTCTGGCACAAATGACCTCACACACAATGACCCAAACCGAAATCTTTCCTTTCTCCACCCAGAGCTACTGTTAGTTCCCCTGAATTTTTTTTTTTTTTTTTTTTTTTTTTTTTTTTGTCATGGGCAGGTTCCGGGAATTGAACCTCAGTCTCTGGCATGGCAGGCGAGAAGGATGAGCCTGAGCCACTTCTGAGCCACCATTACCAGCCCTCCCTTGATTTATTTTTTTCCATGGTTCATAGTAAATGAATATATATACTATTTGTATCCCCAAACTAGAATAAATGCCATTAAAGTGTCAGGTTTCTTTTCTGTTGTATCCCTAGTGCTTAGAAAAATTGCTGCATTTGTTGGTTGCTTTACAAATATATGTTCAGTAAATGAATTTTTAAACCTACTTACAATAACTTTGGATCAGTTTGCAATTTTTCTTTTACATAAGTTCCCTAGAAGGAAAGGCAAAAGTATAAGTCTCTATTTTTAAGCTGAATTTTCTAAAGGTTCAAAGTTTTTACTTCTCTAAATTGTTCTAACATATTCATATATTTAAAATAAAATTATTTTTATAAAGTCTCTCATTTGAAAAGGTGAAAAATAGAGACACAGAATAGTAATGCAATCGCATGGTTACCTTTGAACCTACAAAGCTAGCAGTAAAGACACAGTTCTGATATAAATGAAGAAGAAACTACTCTGTATCCAAGCCAGTGAGATTTATACATTGTTACCTTATAACCTACAAAACTGTCATTAAAGCCACAGTTCTGATTTAGATTAAAGAAAACAATTCTGTATCCAGGCCAGTGAGAATTATTTGCTCTCATTGATAAGTAATTTTGATCCTAAATATATGTGTGTTAGGACCAGAGATTTGTTTCCAATGTGTGATTTAAACCTGTTCAAATATTCTTTACTAGCTCATCTTTTGCCTTTTTAAATCTTTCCTATCTACTTTCTTAGATCTGAAATTCCACAGTTGTATTCCTTTTAGTAAAAGTATTTGCTTTTTTTTTTTTTTAAAAAAAAAATATATATATGCTGTATGGTAGAGTCACGTTTCATTCTTTTCCATGTGAGTGTCCCGTTATTGCAGCACCATTTGCTGAATTTTGTCTGTTTGTTTGTCTGTTTTGGGCAAGTGCTTGGGCTGGGAATCAAACCTGGGTCTCCCACATGGCAGGTAAGAATTCTACCACTGAACTACTCTTGCACTCCCGATATTTACATTTTTATAGTAAATAACTTCCTGTGATTTTTATGAAACATCTTAGAGAAGAAGAAAAGATGTTGAATAAGGATACTATATGAAGGTAGAGGGAGGGCCACCATCAAACAGAAGAGAAAGAGATGAGAATAGGAATAGAAGATTGTGTGTGTGTGCGTGTGTGTGTGTGTAAGATTCAATTCACTATCAGGCCTCTGGCACTGCTCTCTCCTTTAATAGCTATGAGTTAAAATTTGGAAATCTTAGAACATACATAATCTTGCATTAGGAAACAAATCCAGAGTTCAGTGAGGGATAGGGAACAAAATTTTGTTTTCTTGGTGGGCTTTAGGGTTTGTGGGGGAATTTAAATGCCTTCAGCTGAGAGTACACATGGTCTCTCAGGTTGGTTAACAGTAGGTAGCAATCAGAATAGCTGGAAAGCCTATTCTGTGTGGTAGGTGACTGTGGGAAATGTGTGACTAATGCACAATTCGTAGCCAAATCACATTTAGACAGCAAACACCTCGGCTAATGTTTCTGCTCGGCATGTGTCTGATAACATGAAATGACGAGGGTATTTTAATATAGGCCTTGAGTCTATCTTTACCAGTCCATTAGCTCAAAAGAATCATGAAAATGAAACAGCCACTGAATACAGTGCCGTGTTTCAGTGCAAAAGACTTAAAAACCCATAATGACAACATAGTATGGAAAATTCTAAAAGAGTATTGCAAAAAATCTTGGTATGGAGGAGGGGAACTTTTGTTTTTAAAGAATACTACTGCTGCTAGACCAGTGTTTCTCAAACTTCATATAACCCATTAGCAGACTATGAAATAAATTTAGTGGGTTCCATTGAGGATTCAAAGAATGAATGGTAATAGAATGGAAAATAGATCACATCACACATAATAAGCATCAGTTTTAATGCTTTAAATGATTTTCATTTGTGAGACTAAAGGTATATTTTACCTTAGGTCATTATATAAAAATATTTCAAATTATTACAGAAGGCAATGAGCTCTTAACCTGAGGTCCACAAAACACAGAGAGTCCACAAACTTTAACAGGAAAAAAATGACATATTTATTCTCACTAATCTTAAATTAAAATTTAGTATTTTCTTCAATTGTTATTATAGACACCTAACCACAAGAGTATAGTTTACCTGTGACTTTGTCACCAATAAATGTGGAATCTTTATGACATATTACAGTTGTTACAAATATTGCAAAATATTTTGAAGCTCAAAAATATTCCCAAATTCTGAGACTTCCGGGAAGATGACCGACTAGAGTAGCTCGAGATTAGCCCTGCTCCACTGCAAAGCTAGAGAAGGGACAGGAGGGCGACTGAGCGGCAATTCAGGAGTGTGGCTGACCTGGGAGAGTTTCTACACCACATGCGGCAGCCCTGGTTGCAGAGATAGAGGAACTGAGAGGTAGAAAGCTGGAGCCTGGCACAGAGGCGCAGAGCCATGGAGCCCTGGAGCCCATGGGAGTGCGCAGACGGGAACATGGACTAGGAAGAAAACTGCCGCCTTCCTTGGGCATGCTGCCTTCACCTACACAGCCCCGTGAATGATGACTCACCTCACACCCCACGCACCTGAACCCTATCACCCAGTCACATTCCCCGTGCTCCAGGTGTCCCTACCCACCAGCTCCCCATGCACGTATCCGCCCCACACCCCAACCCCAAGTGCAGCCCAACCCACCTCTCCTGCACCCCTCCCGAGCGCTACCTCCCTCTCCCTGTTCCCTACAGGCTGTTGCTGGCACATAAAGGTTGCAGATACTAACCTCTATACCTAGGCTACCCCCACCCCCCACCCATAGTGTCACACAGCCTCTCCCCACCCTCCCTGAGCTCAGCACATCCATTTACATCACTCCCAGGCTCACACATGTGCAAGGGCCCCCAACCATGTCATTCAGCTCTGGGAACCGCACTTTACAACAGTCCTAGAACCATGCATGTGCACAGCCCTCAGCCTCACCTCCTAGCTCTGAGAAAGTGCCAACCTGCACAGTGAGTCACATCTGCCCCCAATTCATACAGGCCTAACTCTGACCTGCTGTCACAGCTCTACGCATGCACACAAAGGGCCTCGTGTCTTAGACCAACACGCACCAGGGTTATGGCCCCCAGACCAGTGCACCCGCACAGCTACATCCTCCTTGGCCACTGGTCGCCCACGTTCACAAACATCAATGTAACATCTTCAATCTGTGCCCATACCTGCCCTGAAACAAATCACCACATGGAGTGCTCCACCCTGTGCCTTGCTCCCTGCTGTACAACCATCCTTGAAACACAAGACCTTAGACTACTGAGATAATTCAACTCCCAAAGTAAATCAATCAAGTTATTTACATGTGACGAAAACAGCAGAAGATCACTAAGCGTATCACAATGCAGACGGATATAATCCTGCCTAATGACCAAATTAAAATGCCTGAGGAGACACAGACATTGGAACAACTAATCAAAGAAGTTTGTACAACTCTACTTAATAAAATAAGTGAGATAGCAAATAACATAAAGGAGATCAAGAGCACAGTACAAGAGAACAAAGAGGAATTTGAAAGAATAAATAGAAAAATAGTGGAAATCACAGAGATTAAAGACACTGTTGACCAAATAAAAAACATCCTAGTGGCACACAACACCAGATTTTTAAGAGATAGAAGAAAGAATTAGTGATAAAGAGGACAAGATAATTGACTTCAAAGCTTCAAAACAGCAAATGCCAATAAAGATGGAAAAAATTGAACGGGAACTCAGGGAAATGATAGTCAAAACAAAGCATACAAATATGAGAATCATTGGTGTCCCAGAAGGAGAAGAGAGGAGTAAAGGGCTAAGAAGAAGAGTAGTTGAGGAATAATGGAGGAAAACTTCCCAATCCTCATAAAGGACATAAATATACAAGCCAAAGAACTCCAAACAGAATAAATCCAAATAGGCCTCCCCCAAGGCACATACTAATCAGAATGTCAAATGTTGAAGAGAAGCAGAAAATCCTGAAAGTGGCAAGAGAAAAACAATCTACTACATGCAATGGAAATCAAATAAGACTGGGTTCAGACTACTCAACTAACACCCTGAAGGTGAGAAGGCAGTGGTATGATATATTTAAGATACTGAAAGAGAAAGACTTCCAGCCAAGAATTCTGTACCCAGCTAAATTGTCCTTCAAAACTGAGGAAGAGATTAAAGTTTTCACAGACAAAGAAGTCCTGAAAGAATGTGTCAACAAGAGACCAGCCCTAAAAGAAATACTAACAAGAGTTCTGCTGGTTGAAAAAAAAAAGACAGGAGAGGGAGGTCTGGAGGAAGGCACAGAATTGAAGAGTACCACTAAGGGTAATTTAAACAATACAAAGAGAAAAAGGGAAAAGAATATATAGATCTGACAAATAAAAATGGTAAGATAGTAGAATCAAGAAACACCATTTCAGTAATAACTTTGAATGTTAACGGACTAAATTTACCAATTAAAAGACACAAATTGGCAGAATGGAGTAAGAAACATAATCTAGCTATATGCTGCTTACAAGAGACTCATCTTAGACACAAGGATACAAATAGATTGAAAGTGAAAGGATGGAAAAAATTTTCCACGCAAGTTGTAACCAAAAGAAAGCTGGAGTCGCTATACTAATACTGGACAAATAGACATTAAATGTAAAGGCATCATAAGAGACAAAGAAGGCTGCTACAAAAAGGAACAATTTCATGAGGCATGCAATGATGTGAATAAACATGTGAGACATTTAGTGAAACAAAATAAGCCAGCAACAAAAAAACAACAGCGGTATTGTCACCTTTAGAAAATGCTTATAAGAAAACAGGGGCCTAGGTTGTGAGCTTTTAGCACAGACACCTTAAATCCAGAGTGGTGATTATTATTATTTCTGTGTTTTGAGAGGCTGTTATATATATATATATAATATGATAGTTAGAGATAAGAACTAAACCAAACAGGTTGGGGTTAAAGTAATTCAGAACATAGGGGTAAGAAAGACAGTATGTATAGTTTAGAACCCCACATACTCTTTGAGACCAATGAAAGAAAGGTTTATTTGATCTGAAACTGAAATTTTCTGTCGTGCATAATCTAATTCAGCCTATTTGTATAGCTCATTTGAACATTTGAAACACAGGAAGCACAGAATAGGAAAGAAGTCCTTTAATCCTATATAAATTATTGTAAGGCCTGGAAACATCCGGGAGTATATTAAGCAGATAATCAAAAAGTATTGGCAAAGTCCACAGAGGGAGAGGAGAAAGAGTATAGAACTGTTAAACCTTACCATCAGGGAATCCCCTGATACTGTGTCATACTTTAGGGACACCCAAATCAATAGGCCATGCCCTCGATCATGAGACTTACTTTTGTGAAGCTTATGTAGGTAGTAGAGAAGCTTAGACTATCTATAGGGATGCCTAAGAGTTACTTCTGGAGGACCTCTGTGGTTGCTCAGATGTGGCCTCAGTCTCTCTAAGCCCAATTCTGTAAGTGAAATCATTGCCCTCCCCCCTACATGGGACATGACATCCAGGGGTGAAAGTCTCCCCGGTGATGTGGGAGAGGACTCCCAGGAATGAATCCAGACCTGGCATCATGGGATCAAAATACTATCCTGACCAAAAGGGGGTGGGGGGGGGGGGAAGAAGTGTAAATAATAAAGTATCAGTGGCTGAGAGAGTTGAAATAGAGTAGAGAAGCTACTCTGGAGGTTGCTCTTATGCAAGCTTCAGGTAGACCTTGCTACCTATCATAACCTGCCAGCCCCCAACCAGGACCATTCCAGCCAATCCTAAAGAGCACCTAGGGCGGTATATAAGATTCCACAAGGGTTCCAGGCACTAAAGTAACTTTGCAGAAACTTACAAGCTCCAGATGGGTCACTGGTCCAGACAAGTCCTGAGACCTAGCCCAGCCTCTCCAGAACACCAGCTAGTTCCATCTCCCTACCCCACATTAGTGACAGACCCTTCCAATATAAAAAATTTAGAATTGCCATAGCCCAACAACCCCAAAGAGACATATGGGAAGATCAAAGGTAATGGCAGAATTACACATAGAAAAAAGGACTTAACAAATGAATATGAATGCTGAACCATTAAATTGATACCTCTTTTAGTCTCCAGTATTTTAGAGCAGCTAGAAGTAAAAACCTAAAATTGTGAAATTGTAACCCATGCCAAAGTCTGAAATATGTTCTACAACTAATTGGGTTGCTGTGCTTTGAAATTTAAAGCTTTTTTTTGTATAAATGTTATTGTTCACAAAAAAAGAAGGGAAAAAAAGTCAATTGTGATGATAAAAAAGTATTTAAGCCCTCTAGCCTTCTATATTCTGGAACAGCTAGAAGGAAAAATATGAAAGAATCATATGGTAGCCCATGACAAACTCTGGGGTCTATCCTGTAACCACTTTTTGAAGAGTGCTTTGAAAACTATTGCTTTTTTATTTCTTTGCTCTGTATATATGTTATACTATGCAATAAAAACTCTTAAAAAAAGAAAAAAAAGTTAGAATGGGCATAACCCAAATACCCTTACAGAGGGTGAGAAAGATCAGAGGTGATGGTGGAGTTAAACAGAGAAAGTTGGGTTTAACAAATGAGTGATGAATCATTTTACTGATATCTCTTTTAGCTTCCAATACCTTTGAGCAGCTAGAAATAAAAACCTAGTATTGAGGAATTGTAATTCATACCAAACTGTGAAATCTGTTCCATAACTACTTGTTAAAATGTACATTGAAATTTGTTGCTTTTTTTGTGTATATTTCACAGTAAAAAAGTTTAAAAATTCCCAGTTATTTGAATTGCCCCTAGGCCTTGCCATTTAATGTGGTTATAATGAAGCACATGCATTATTATATAACAATTTTTATAGTTTGATAACTATTTCAATACAATTGGATTCCTTTTGGTATGCTATGAGTTTTATTTGATAACTTTGAAAATATATATTTTAAGAGGAGGTCCATAAACTTCGGCAGACTTACTGAAAGACCTGGGCCACACATAAACACACATACACATAAAGTAAAATAAGCCACCCTGAAGTGGGTTATGAAATGCTGGAGGTGGGAGATGTAACCTGTTCTTTCTATCTCCAGCTTTGTGCCCAGAACATAAACAGTTCTCCAAAATGCTTATTGGATGACTTCATGTTGTGGAACCCACAAGAATGGAGCATAAAGTATTATTTGAAAGGATTTCCTAAGGAGATAATGTTTGAATGGGCTCTTGTGCAATGAGTAGAAAGAGGGCACAGCAAGTAGCTTGTCCACACTGATCAGTAAGGACATGACTAATGTAAAATCAAAGTATCAGTTCTGGGTGGGTGAAGGGTATAAAAGTGAAAGACAGAACAGGATGTTTCTAGGAGCTAAATAGGATAATATCTTTATGGATTTGGTTAAGGAAACTTTCTTTAAAAAGACAAAAATATACTAATGATGCAGGAAAATTTGGTAAGTTTCATTATATTAAATCTGTCATGATTTGAAATGGTATATAAACCAGAAAAGAATATTCTTAAATTTAATCCATTCCTGTGGATGTGGACCCATTTTAAGTAGACTCTTTTAATGAAGCTACTTCGGTTAAGGTCTGACTTACCTCATACAGGATGGGTCTTAATCCTCTTCCTCATGTCTATTATAAATGGGAGGAATGTTAGCACAGAGAAAGAAAGTCCCAGAAACAAGATGCTGGAATCAACAAAACCTGGAAGAGAAGGGATAGACCAGCAGAGACCACCATGTGCCTTGCCATGTGATACAGGAGTCCAGTATTCCTGGTCACTGGTATTCAGGAAGGAAGCATCATTTTGATGAGGCTTTGATTTGGACATCTTCATGGCCCCAAACTGTAAGTTTGCAAGGTATTAAATTCCCCTTGTTAGAAACCAACCTATTTTATGGTACTTACTTTCAACAGCCTAGCAAACTAAAACAAAATCTAATAAAACTATTTTCATCAAAAGCACCAAAAAAAAAAAAAAAAAATGGGAAAAAAGCACATGTAGGGAGGCAATATTTTCAATACATAAACTAAAAGATTAGTAAACCTAATATTAAGAATTTCTTTAATTAATAGTAAAAGGAAAGACAACCCACTATGAAAAAGATGGGCAATCTCTTTTTCCAAAGAGGACATGAGAATAAGAATGAGACTTAAGTAGGAACTTCACCAGAAACAAACCCAGATGGTCAATAAACAAATGAAAAAATGCTAACTTCATTAGTAATCAAGGAAATGGTAGTTAAAACCACAATGAGAAATCAATTTATACAACAAGATTGGCAAAAATTTTAAAAAGTCAGACAATAGCAAGCATTAGGAACTCTCATCTACTGCTGGTGAGAGTGCAAGGTATTATACCTACTATGAAAATAGTTGAGCCTCATTTTCTATTTAGGCATATTTTATGGGAGGGGGACTTTCAATGTTCCATTGCTTGATTTGGAAAATGGCCAACAAAAATAAGGGATTCAGTAAAAATTACTAGGTAGTCTCCCACTTACATTGTAGAGAGCTGCAAAGAGCATAACTTTCCATTTACTGCAAGAAAAATCAAAATTATAGTCTTTCTTGAATCCATTAGAGAGCTAAGGTCACAGAACAGTCAACTAGTTTTGAAATGCAAGGAAAGATAGACACTTTCAAGGAGTAATGGGATGTAAACATTTGTTTACCTAAACCACAGCATAGGAGAAACACCTGATACCATACAAACCAGCTAGAATAATTCAGCAAAAATTTATTTTATGAGTACAGACTAATGTAACAGGACAGAACCACTGGGTCCACAGACGGAAGGGGAATTCATAGCCACTCAGGTTCTTCATCATGAGTATCAGTGGTTACTCACAGGAGAGATTATCAGTGGGGGACAGGAACACCAGAGGAAGCCTGTCTTGTGGTGCCTAGGTGAATATTGCAGCAGCCACTGCTGGAAAAACATGAAGCTTCACCTAGTTCATTTTCCCCTGTCTTCTCTTTGGAGCAAAAGCCTTAAGCAACCAGGATAACAGCAGCAGAAAATTCCATCCCTCTTAATGCACAGGTAAAGACAATTGCTGCTGGGGAAAGGAAACAGAATAGAAACTTGAAAAAACAAAAGTCTCTTTTCTATGGAGGGGGCAGGAGTGAATAATAGGCTTAAACCATTAGAAGTCCCTTACTATTAGAGGAAGGGGAGGATCATTGAGAAGGTCATATCACCAAGATACAGACACAATTAATGTCTAAGACGGAGGCTGAAACAGGATAACAGAGAACCACAGCCACCCCCCTACTCCCAGCTGTCCCTGACCATTGGTCCAGCAAATGTTAAGTAATAAATAGTAGCCTACCTCTGGGAGACAGTCAAGAACATCATGAGAGAAAGCTTAAAACTATCATAGACAAAGCCTAAAACTGAGGATGAAAGTGGAACATTAAGAAAACCCCTTTGAAAACACATCCCTCATCTACAAATTAATGCTAGAGAAATCTTAAGCTGGTAGTGCACCAAAGATAACTATAGAAGTAACCAAATGCAAATACAGCTCATCTTTTGTCTAGATTAAATAAATTCCTCAAACTAAAGCCCAAGCAAAAGGAAGCATGTCCTATTATCTACCTTGGTCTCTACTGTCTTACACATGCTATTCAGCTGTCAAACCCAAACTGTGAGACATGAAAGCAATTTTAAAAAACCCTATATTTTCAAGAGGTGAGGCATTCAACCAACTCAAATGTAAACACAATATAGATGTTGGACTTATCAGATGGGGAATCTAAAATACCAATGGCTCATACGTAAAAAGGCTCTATTGATAAAGGTAGTCAACATACATGAATGGATGAGGAATTTCAGCAGAGAAATGGAAACTAAAAATCAAATAGGAAGACTAGAAATAAAATTCATGGTAATGAAAATGAAGAATGCTTTAAAGTCTTATAAATAGACTGAATGATGCTGAAGAAAGAATCAATTAACTTGAAGATAGGGCAACAGAAATTACCCAAACTGATGTACAGCCAGAAAAAAAAAATGAAGAAAACAAAGCAGAGACTTCAAGAGCTATGGAACAATGTCAAATGACTGAACATATGTGTGATTGACATCTAAGAAGGACAAAAATGAGTGAATGGGGAAGAAGAAATATTTGAAGGAATAACAGCAAAGACATTTCCAAAAATAGTGAAAACATCAAACAAAAGATCCTAGAAGTTCAGACAGAGCCAAACAGAATAACTTACTAATTAATTAATTGTAAAAGCATAAATTGCACATTATATTCAAACTGCTAAAAACCAAGATAAGGAGAAAATCTTGAAGACAGCTGGAGAAATAATCATCATTACATACAGAAGTTAAAAGATAAGAAATACAACAGACATCTCATTAGACATTATTCAAGCCAGAAGATAATGGACTGACATTTTTAAAGTGCTGAAAGGAAAAAAAATCAAAAGCCTGTCAATGAGAATTTTGTACACAGCAAAAATCAACAATTAAGGAGAGATATATTTTCAAACAAAATACATTTTCAAACAAACATGAAGAGCATTCATTACCAACAGATCAATACCAAAAGACTTTAAAATGAGGTTCTTCAGATTGAAGACAGAGAATATCAAATAAAACTTGAATTTATACAGAGAAATGAAGAGCACTATAAATGGTATATATAGAAGAAATATTTTCTCTGATTCAAGGGATGAGAAAGATTCCATCTATTAATGGGAGCATCTGCAATGTCACATTGCAAGGGTGGATATAGGAAGAAAAAAAAATTCATGGTTGTTTTTACAATCTACCACATCACTAAAGACATGAACGGAAGGAAGCAATTATTCTTTTCTGTCCAATACTTCATGAGTATACTCATTTTATTTCCTTTGATATAGTGTAACATATTCTTGCAACAAAACCTTCTCCTAGATGATTAAAAAAGATGCTTCATAAGGAGACAGTCAAAGTAACATTCCTTGAATGAAATTATGTAGCTCAATTTGTTTTATGACAGTTGCATGATTTACATGGATTAAAAAATTTAAATTTCTTCCAATGTGCTTTTTAATGGTTGTATCCATTATTTACATTGGCTGAAAGTTTGATTTTCTGTCACATCCAGGGTATCCAGAATTTTCTGTGGATTCTCATGTACTTTTTAAGCTACTTTTTATTTCAACGGAAAAGAACAGCACGTAAGTTTGAGTAGCTGTGGAAATTCACTTGTTTAGATAACAGCAATTGGAAGATGTACTCAGCCTCAGTTGCATCATACATCTTCCCTTTCTTATCTTACTCTGGGTTTTTGCCATAAATAATGCTGGTGAAAAACATCAATAGAATTCTTTCTTTATGCATTACATGCTGTGTTAAGTACTTACCCACATGCCATGCATTGTGCTACTTGATGGGCCCATACAATCGTTAAAACTAAAAACTATGTAAAACTATGAGTAGTACCAAGAACAAGGAAAATAAATTCTGGTAACACTTAAATTAGGAAAACGAACCCAGAGTTACATGTACATCATCAAACTTGTTAACCAGAGGTGGACGCCAATCTTGCTTTGGATCAGGATAACATGGAAAGTTTTAAACAGTACATAGATTCCTGGGTCCCATACCCAGAGCTTTTTGTTTTTAATAAAATATTTTTAGAGAAGTTGTGGGTTTACAGAAGAAATATGCATAAAATACAGGATACCCATGCGTCACCCCATCACCAACACTGGCACAGGTGTGGAAAGTTTGTTATAATTAATGATAATACTTTTCTTATAATTCTACTTTTTTTTCAATAGTAGTTATGTTTGTTACAATTGATGAAAGATTATTAAAGTAGTACTGTAATTATTGTTCATAGTTTATGTAGGAGTATTTTCCCCATATTCCTGACTTCTTATTAATTATTATTATTATTGTTATTTTCATGCATGTCCTTATTTTATTACTCATCTACCCATACACTGGATAAAGGGAGTGTCAGTCACAAGGTTTTTACAATCATATGGTTACACAATAAAGTCTACATATTCATACAATCATTATCAAAGATCAAGGCAGTTGGAAGCTTTTTTCCAATTGTAATCCAATGACTGGATTACAGTTCAACAATTTCAGGTATTTCCTTCTAGCTATTCTAATACAGTAGAAACTAAAAATATCTATTTAATGAATAAGTAGTCAAAATCATTTGTTAAATTCTAATTTCTTCACTTACACTCCCTCTCATTTGATCATACTCTCAATCTTCAAGGATTCTGGGCAATGGCTGTTTTAAATTCTTCATGCTGGAAAGGGATATTGACCTTATGCAGTACAAGAATGAGACTGGTTGATGTTCTTGGAAAGACTAGCACTTCTGGGTTTCAGGGCTTATCTGGCATAATAACAATCTGGAGGCCTTAAGATTCTGAAAAAATAAATGTAATAACTAAGACTTTTATAAAATCTTAGATAGAGCCCAGGATATTTTTTAGGATTTTCAAGAATCCTGTTGCCATACCTAGAGGTTTTGATTCAGTAATTCAGGAGAAGGGCTGAAAAGTCAGTCATTTTTCAAAGCTCTTGAGCTGATCCTGTTGCAAGCACCTCTTGCAAGTGCTGGTTCCAGAAAAGGCAACTGTGGACCTCTTGTTTTGTTGAAATGTGATAGTTTTAGAATAAATTTGACAGAAGTAGCTTCAGTGTGTATTACGTTGTGACAATCATACTTTTCTCAAAAAATTGCATGGATTATACTTTAGTTCCTGTGCTAGTTTGAAAGTATTATGTACCCCAGAAAATTCATGTTGTGATCTAATACAATCTTATAGGAGCAGCCATTTCTTTTAATCCTGATTCAGTAAAGTATGTTGGAAACTTTTGATTAGATTATCTCCATGGAGATGTAGCATGCCCAACTGTGGATGTTATCTTTTGATTAGATGGAAATATGGCTCTGCCCATTCCAGGTGGGTCTTGATTAGAATCTTTTAAAAGAGGAAACATTTTGGAGAGACTCAGAAATGACCGAGCTGACAGAAATGCCAGAACAGAGCTGACAAAGATGTTTGGAGAGGCTTGGAGCCTAGCAGACATTGCCATGAGATGTTAAGCAAGTCAGAACTTGGAAAGAGTCAAGGAATGCCAAAAGATGAAAGCCAGCCCTGGAGAAACAAAGTGAGAAACTCCCATAGGAACAGAGGCTGAAAGCAATGGAACCCAGGAGCAAGGAACCAACAGATGCTAGCCACATGACTACGCAGTTGACAGAAGTGTTCCTGACCCATTGCCCTTCCTTGAATTAAGGTATCTTTCCCTGGATGCCTTAGTTTGGACAACTTCATAAGTTTGGAACTGTAAGCTTGTAACTTATTAAATTCCTCTCATGGAAAACCACTCCAGTTCTGGTATATTGCATTCTGGCAGCTTGCAAACTAACACAGTTCCTAAAGCCCAATTTTATTGTAAGCAATGGAGAATCTCTGTGAATGCTACTATTCCATAGGCCAGTAACATGCACTGTTTGTATAATCCTTTTAAAAAATCAAGATCAGCTAATTGTTGAGTTTTATTACATCACAACTTACAGGAATCCCCTCCCCCCTTGTTTTAGTGTTATTTGGGAGTAAGTCTTGGAAGAGAAATTCTCCCAAAATGAAAATTTCTGGGAGCATTTGAAGATAAGAATCAGATTCCTGTAATTCAAAGAATAGGTCATAAAAACTGAAAGAGCTGGAATAAGCCCTTGAACTCTATTAAGAGACCAAAGAACAGCTGGTTGAGAATAACTAAGGGATAAATGGAGCTATTGCATTATTTTCTCTGGTGACCACTTAGTACCAGCTGTGGTGTGTCACTTGTGTGGTGTGGACAAAGGCAAAGTGCCAAGGACAGTAGGAAAACATGAGTACTCATACAGTTAGAGTTGTTCATTGAAAAAGTGAAATTTGATGATACTAATAAAAGTAATTATTCCATATCTTTGTTTGCTACTTACAGTTTACAAATCCTTTAGAAATGTATTAACTCAATTAATACCTGCAAAAAATCTATAAGATACATACCAATGTATGCATTTCATAAATCTGAAATGCACGTTCATAGAAGTTATGTGGTTTACCTGAGCTCACCTAATATAAGTTGGGATTTAAAGAAAACAAAAAGGCTCCTAAATAGGCTTTTTCTTCCTTAATCTTTTTGCTATAATTTACTACGAGTTACTATAATAACTCAGTAATTAAAGTCTGAGTGATTGATTCAGGAAACCTAGAGGCTTATCACTGAATTTTTTTATTTTTTTATTTTTACGTGGGCAAGCGCCAGGAATCGAACTTGGGTCTCCAACATGGCAAGTAAGAACTCTGCCACTGAGCCATCGTTGCCCTCCCTTATCACTGAATTTTAGTGCTGAAAAGGATCTCAGGGATAATAAGGTAAATCTGTTCATAATATGAGTGAGGAAATTTCAAAGTCACAGACCCACAAATTAAACTCAGGTCAATGCTTCTGTGGCAGTGATATTCTTTAGTGTCCTAATGATTTCCCCTAAATACTATATCATAACTGGTGCATTCCGCTCACAGCCCAGTATTCTGAAGACTATGAGAAAATTCTTTTATTTTCAAGTCCTAGCTATGGGTAGAAAGAACAAGGGTAGGAATTCAGAAATTGGGGAACCAGAACTGAGCTGAGAATAAAGAATTGAGATGTGGTCCAGAGAATGACATCTGAGCTTGGTATCAAGGAGGAGAATTTAATTTGACATTGGGTGGTAATTAAGGGTGAAAGTGCACAACAGAAGAAAGCAGAGATGAATTTGCTACTGGCAGACTTTCTCCAAAAGCAAAGACACTTGTTGACAGAAAAGCTCAGTGGTTGAGAGTTCAATTTTGGAGCCATGCAGTCTAGGTTCAAATCCTGGTTCTGTCACTTAATAACTATGTGGGCAAATTGCTTTGTTTTGTTTTTGTTTTTCATTCCAAACATGAGATAATAATAGTACTGAACTCAAACACATGTTATGAGGATTGATTGAATGAAATACTTCAATGTTGCCTAGAAGATAGTAAACACTGTACAGACAGTTGCTAATAAGGGGCAACATATATGTACAAAGATGCTCATTGCAGCATATTTGTAGAATTAAATAGAAAAAATATATAAAATATCCTTCATGGGAGACTGGTTAAATAGATTATTTTGCAGTTATAGAAAGGAGCTGCAAAAGCTCCTTATTATGTTGTTGTTAAAGATTATGAAGTGACTCTATAGATACCAAAATATTTAAATAAATATTTAAGTCAATATTTTAAGAGATATGACAGGGTGATATATTTTTTGTTGAAATACTTAAATATCTATGAAATGTGTGTGCATGCCCCAAAGGACTTGCTGTTTACATGCCAATCTGTTGATTGGTTTCCCCCAAGGATACGGTTTGTGGTAGGTCTGGGCAGTGGCAGAGTTAGCAGAGGGAAGAAGCTTACTGTTTCCTTTATTCACTTCTGAAATATGTGAATTGCTTTTGAACCACCACAAAGTACTCAAAAATAATAATATAAATCTATTCACTCCTGGTATATAAAGAATGCAGCAATAAATAAAGTAACATAATGAGGACCTAGGGGCACTGACGCTTGGAGATTTCCAAACTGTTCAAAGAAGCTCTCCCACTCTCATCCTTAAGTAACAAATGGACCTGTTTTTCTTCCAGATCACAAGGGACCTCAAATAACCTAAAAGAGCAGTGCTTCTTTTTACACCCCAAATTATTGTACCAGACAATAAATTAGGTAGAGGGGGAGAAATCTGCTTCTTGTCTGTTTACTGTGCTTCTGTAAAGTGGCTTCTTCCACATATCCTGAAGTAATGACATAGCTAGACTGAATTACTAAGCTCGGGATATATTTCTCAGGGCACTACTACACAACTGGAGCCTGACAGTAAGGTGATTTGTTGATAAGTTCATTACTGCTGTGGTCTATTTTTAAAATTAGTGGAGCATGACATATGAGAAATAAAAAAGCTTTAGGTGTGAGATATGAGTCTATAGCTGTAAAATCCTGTGATTTACATAGGGAAAAGAATCTGGTGGCAAACTGATTACAGGATCTGAAAATTGGAACATAATCGACTCTCCAAACATTTCAGACTAAGTAAACAATTAATTTGTTTATAATTATTTATGGACAGTCTAACCTCAGCTGTCCTCTTTGGTAATGTTTTCTGCGTCAGTTTGAAGCACATCTTGTGATGGATTAAATAAGTATGTCTGATAATATAAACCAGAAGCATGATTTTATAAAATCATCCATGACCTGAAATTACCTTGTCTCTAAATATTGGTGATATTAAAAAAAGGCAAAGAAAAATGAGAAAAAACAGAGAAAAGAAAGTAACACTTTAGTACTGCTTTTTCATATTGATCCATTTTGTATTACATTTATTTAATTTTATTTAATAAGCACACATAATGCTTACTTATCCTCGCATTTATCAACAAAGTTAGGAAAACTAGTTTTCAAGTGGAAATACTTGTGGAAATTATGAATTGATGATCCATCCATTCTAGAAGTATCAGTTAATTGACCTGGTGATTATAGTTGATTCCATAACCTTAGCTTTAATAACTTGGATAGCTATTTAAAAGTTCTGAGTGTCTACATTTCACGCTCAAATATTGGCTATGTTATTGTTTTATACTCTGAAAATACAATAGATAGATCTAAAACCCAAATGTACAGAGTCAATGCCTTTTAATAATAACTTAATTGAATAAGATTTAAAAATTCTATTTAAGAAGTAGCATTTTCAGACTCCGTAGAAGTTTAATAGACTAATTACAAATTGGAACAAGCATTATTTCTAATAATCAAAATACACAAGATCAATAAACCCTAAATAATGTTCAATAGATCACTGTAGGCATTTAAATATTATGTTATAATATTAACAATATAAAATATCACATCAGGGAAACTTTTCTGCTAGTAAATATTTTCTGCATAGTAAATATTACTAGATAGTAAATATTTTAGGCTTTGCAGTTCATATAGTCTCCTTTGCAACTATTCATCTCTACCATTCTAGCCAGAAAGCAACTGTATACAGTGGTATATGAGTGGGCATGGGTGTACTTTAACTTTTTTTCTATTTTAAAATTTTTATTGATATGTATTATACACTCACATACCATGCAACCATCCAAAGAGGTACAATCAATGGTTCACAATATTATCGCATAGATGTGCATATGTCATCACAATTGACCTTCTTTTTTCTTTTTTGAGAAAAATAACGTATCTACAAAAAAGCAGTAAGTTTCAAAGCACATCGCAACAATTAGTTGTAGACCAGATTTCAAAGTTTGGTATGGGTTACAATTCCACAATTTTAAGTTCATACTTCTAGCTGCTCTAAGGTACTGGAGAGTGAAAGAGAGCAATATAATGATTCAGCAATTGTACTCATTTGTTAAATCCTACCTTCTCTGTATAACTCCACCATCCCCATTGATCTTTCTCCCACTTTTGAGGTGTATTTGGACTATGTCCATTTTAGATTTTAAATGTTGGAGGGGGCTTTCGATAATATGAGATAGGAAATGGAATTAGTTTTGGAGAGGCTAAAATGTTCTGGAGAGACTGGAAATGGAAATGGAAATATTCTGGAGAGGCTAGCACCTCTACATTTCAGGACTTATCTTATCCAAGAACCCATATGGAGATTGTAGGTTTCTGGAAAGATCCCTAGTGCATGGAATCTTTGTAGAATCTTATATAATGCTTTAGGTGTTCTTTTGAATTGGCTGAAATGGTTTTGGTTGGAATTTGGCAAGCTATGATAGGTAACAATGTGTAACTGAAGCTTATGAAAGAGTGACCTCCAGAGTAGCCTCTCAACTCTATTTGAACTCTCTCAGGCACTGCTACCTTATTTGTTATACTTCTTTTCCTCCTTTTAGTTAGGATCCATTGTTGATCCCACTGCACCAGAGCCAGGCTTAACCCTGGGAATCATCTCTCATGTGATTGGGGAGATTTCAACCCTGGTTATCATGTCCCATATCGGGGTGAGGGCAATGATTTCACTTGCGGATTTGGGCTTAGAGAAAGAGAGAGACCACATTTGAGCAATGAAGGAGTTCTTCTGGAGGTACTCTTCAGGCATACCTATAGGTAGGCTAAGATTATACACTACTTACATAAACTTCACAAGAGTAAGCCTCAAGATCAAGGGCATGGCCTATTGATTTGGGTGTCCCTAATGTTTGACACAGTATTGGGGTTTCCCCAGTGGTAGTGTTTAATAGTTCCATATTTTTTTCCCCATCCCTTGAGGGACCTTGCCAATAGTTTTGTTTATGTGCTTTATATTCTCTTGGATTTATCCAGGTATTGCGTTTAACTATGCAGGATTAAAGGCTCTTATTCTTACTCTGGGCCCTCTGTGTTTGGATTATTTAAATGATCTGTCCAGACAGGTTGAATTATATTATGTGCTATAGAAAATTTAGGTTCTGGACAAAAAAAAAAAAAAGCTTTCTTCCTTTGGTCTTAAAGAGTAGATAAGGTTCTAAAATACAGACAATGTCTTCTTTACCCCTGTATTCTGAATTACCTTAATCCTGACCCAATTGGCTTCATTATTTTCTCTAAATACCAGGCTATATACATATATATATAAAACACCATCCCAAAATCCAGAAATAACAACTACTGCACCAGACTAAATGTGACTACTATAAGAGCTTATAATCTAGGCCCCTGTTTTCTTATAAGTATTTTCTAAACGAGACCATACAATATTTGATCTTTGGTTTCTGGCTTACTTTGCTTCACCAAATGTCTCACAGGTTCATTCACAATGTTGCACACCTCAGAATTTTGCTCCTTCTTTAGCAGCACAATATTTGATCACACGTATGCACTGTTGGTTCCCAATCAACTTCTCATTCAGGCCATCCTTCAGCTACCTCCATTTATTGTGCATTGTATATAACGTCCAAAGTCAACAGTCCATCAACACTCTCAGTTTTTGATCATTTCATTGCTCCCTAGAGAAAGATAACCAATAAACATACCCTCATCAAATAGAAAATCCAAACCTCCCCTTAACTCTTGCCCCTCTCACCATTATTTACCCCTGCTGTTGCTGTGGTACTATTGATGCTTTCCTGTTAAACATAGTCCAGAGCATGCAACAGCAGTTTTGCCCCTGTACCCAGAATTTATACACACTCTTTGTACAAGATTCATACCTTTGTAGTAAGTAGTTCAAGCAAGAACTTATTTATATTTGTAGTGTTAATCAGTAGGACACATGGGTCTATATATCTCGTTTCAATAATGTTCACCTTCAGTATGGTAATATTACTTTAGACCCACTAGTGAACTGCCTTCACTTCTATATATTCCCTTACATTTAAGTTCAACCTCATTAGCTAACAGTTCACCTGTCTCTAGCTTCTGTGTTATCTCTAGGTCCCTGATATTCTGTATTATAAGCCTCTGATTTTACCTTTACCATGGTCATAAAAGTGGAACCATACAGTATTCTATCCTTCTGTATCTGGCTTTTTTTTCATTCAGCATTATATCTTCAAGGTTCATACATCTCATCATATGCTTCAGGACATCATTTCATCTTACTGCTGCATAATATTCCATCACATGTGTATATCACATTTTGTTAATCCACTCATCTGTTGATGGGCACTTGAATTGTTTCCATCTTTCGGCTACTATGAATATTGGTGCGCAAATGTCTGCTTGTGTCACTGCTTTCAGATCTTCTGGGTATATACTGATTAGTTGCTGGGTCATAGGGCAACTTGATATTTAGTTTCCTAAGCTACCGCCAAACTGTGTTCCATAGTGGCTATACCATTATACATTCCCACCAGCAGTGTATAAGTGTCCAAATTTCTCCACATCCTCTCCAGCACTTGTAGTTTCCTTTTTGTTTAATAGCACCATTCTTATGGATGAGAGGTGGATTCTCATTGTAGTCTTGATCTGCATTTCCCTTATAGCTAATGAAAATGAGCATCTCTTCATGTACTTTTTAGCCATCTTTATTTGCTCTTCAGAAAAAATGCCTCTTCTTACCTTTAGCTCATATGTGGCCTCTTTTTTGAAGACAACTCGAAAAGTAAAACCACTGCCTTCCTCTCTATATGGATTATGATTGCCAGGGTTGTAAATCTTCTGGCAATGTGAGACATGACTCTCAGGGAGAGCCTGGCCCTGGCATCATGGGATTGACAAAGCTTCTTAACCAAAAGGGAGAAAATAAATGAAACAATATAAAGTTTCAGTGGCTGAAAGATTTCAAATAGAGTCATGAGACCTTTCTGGAAGTTATTTTCATGCATTATATAGATATTCTTTTTTAGTTTTCAGTGGATTAGGGTAGCTAGAAGGAAATATCTGAAACTGTTGAACTGTATTCCAGTAGCCTTGATTATTGAAAATGTTTGTATAATGATATAGCTTTTACAATGTGACCATGTGATTGAGAAAACTTTGTGGCTGATACTCCCTTTAACCAGTGTATTGACAGATAAGTAAAAAATAAGGGCAAAAAATAAATAAATAATGGGTGGGGAGGATAAAGAGCATGAGATGTTTTGGGTGTTCTTTTTCACTTTTGCTTTTATTTTTATTCTTCGTGTATTTTTTTAGTAATGAAAATATTAAAAAATTGATTGTGGTGATGAATGCACATTATATGACTATACTGTGAACTATTAATTGTACATTTTGGATGATTATAAGATATGTGAATATATCTAAAAAATTGCATTTAAAAACTAATTAGTAACTAATGTTACTAATATTTTGACATACTTCTTTCTATTATTTTATATAGTTTTGAAACAATGAATTCATATGTGAATATTAAAACATTAAGAAACAGTTACTTAATGGTTATGTATCCTGCACTGGTTTCTAAGAGGGACTTCATAAAACAGTAAGTTCACTGTGTCCTAACCAACACTGAGCATTATCATATACTCTAATCTTTACAATTTTTATAAGAAAAATAGTTATACTATTGATGTGATCATTTGTTTCCTTGACTGCTTGAAAAGTAAAATATTTTTGATAACTTATCAGTTATTTGTATTTGTGTGTAAGTGTATGTGTATGAACTTTCTTCGGTTTCTTTCCCCATTTTAAAATTAGGGTGCATGTGTTCATTTTTTTCAAATTTTTTTTTTATTTAGTTGATCATTTCATCACCCTTTCTTCTATTACAAAGAAACATGTGCTAGTTGTAATAAGGTAAATCATTCCAAAACTTCTAAGGACAGAAGCATTGTTTTCACTATATTATCACCACCCATTCACTTCCTCTTAAGAATTGTGTTAATGTTTTGATGTATATCCTCATACACATTTCTCTATATTCATAAACACATTTGTAAAACTGTATGTTGCTTTACAGTGAATGTAACTTTTTGCCAAAGCATATAAAATTGCACTCAATTCTACCATTCTTTTATTTTTCCCTCTTTCATACTTTTTTCTCACTTACCAATATCATGTGTACTGCGCAGGTACAATTTTATGGATACCTCATTTTTTTAAAAGAAGAATATTTTTCCATAGTGCAAAAGCATTCTGAAATCATTCAGCCATGGTGACTGAAGGAATTTAAATTATTTTTCTTTATTTCACTTCAATCATGCTATAATAAATGTCTATATAATAGTGTTCTTTAGAATGACTTCCTAAAAGCAACATTTCTATATTAAATCTTTGTATGTTTAAATTTTTCAGTGTTTTCCAAAATTATCACAGCAATTCACATTTCAACCAGTAAGGGTTATGTGCTAGTGATCTCACAACTGATGTTTCCAACACTGGTAATGGATGGTGTTCTAGTTTGTTAGCTGCCAGAATGCGATATACCAGATCTGGAATGACTTTTAAAAAGAGGAATTTATTAAGTTGCAAGTTTATAGTTCTAAAGCTCTGAGAATGTTCCAATTAAAGCAAGTCCATTAAAATGTCCAAATTAATGCACCAAAAAGAGGTTACCTTAACTCAAGAAAGTTCAGGGTTTCTCACTCAACTGGAAAGGCACATGGCAAACATAGTGAAGTCTGCTAGCTTTCTCTCCAGGCTTCTTGTTTCATGAAGCTCCCCCGAGGACGTTTTCCAAAGGTCTCTGGCTACGTGGGCTCTCATGTCCTCTCTCATAGCTCTTTTGTTTTGACACTTTCTCCAAAATGCTTCCTCTTTTAAAGGATTCCCATAAACTAATGAAGACCCAGGTGGAATGGGTGGAGTCACATCCCCCTGTATTCAAAAGTTAATACCCACAATGAGATGAGTCACATCTCCTTGGAGATAGATACTCTAATCAAGTTTCCAACATATAGTACTGAATAGGGTTCAAAAGGAATGGTTACCACCGGAGACCCAGGTTTGATTCCCAGTGCTTGCCCGTGTTAAAAAAATAAAAACATAAAAAAGAATAGTTGTCCCGCAAGATTGGATTAGGATTAAGCCATGGCTTTTCTAGGGCACACAAATCCTTTCAAACCAGCACAGATGGTAATAGGTATTTCTAAATTTTGCTAATCTAATGGGAAAAAAAGAACATTCATTATTTCCTCTGCTTACTGGCCAAGTAGATATCATTCCACATATTTATTATCCATTTATCTAAATAAATCTCATCTATAAATCATGTTTTCATATCCTGTGGCCACTAATAATTGTCTCTTTCTTAGAAGTGTTAAGAATGCCTTAGCTATTAGGGAGAACACAATGTTTTCCCTATGTTACAAATATATTTGGCAGTTGTTATTTGCCTGTGTGTTGTGGTATTGTTTTCCATACAAAACATTAATATTGTACTAACAAATGTTTTTCTATTCCTAAATTTCCATGAGCTCTTATTAAAAGGCTATGAATATGTCCTATTTCGATCCATTTTATAATCCATTGAAAGTATTGTTTCACTGATTGTGTGGTAGATTGAATTATGTACCCCAACAACAGCCCTTTTCTTAATCTTACACTTGATTTTGGCCAAAAGGCTGAGAAGGGATATTATTCCTAATCTTAATTGCTGCTCTTGTAGGTGTGAACCCATTTGTAAATAGGACCCTTTGAAGTTATATCATCAATTGAGGTGTGGACTCATTTGTGAATAGGATGTTCTAAAATACTATTTATGTATTCAGTTGGGGCCCAACTGAATCAGGGTAAGACGTAATCCATAAGCAGAAAAAAATTGGAGGCAGACTTCAGAAAAAATCACAGGACAAGATCTAAGCCTTTGCCAGGTGATGGGAGGCAGAGATGCAAGCCTTGGAACCCTACGGTTGTAGCAAGCATGCAAATGCTATAGTTTTGGGGGCAAAAAGATCACCTGGCTGATACTTTGATTTGGGATTTCTGTCCCCTGGAACTGTGAGCAAATAAAGTATTATTTTGAAGGTGACCCATTATGTGGTATTTGTCATAACAACCCTGGGAAACTAAGACATAATTGACTTTTAGAAGTTTATACATTAATCGCAAGTATGGTTAGATAGTATATATAAACATTTTCCTTTTTCTTTCTTCTTATGCTTAGAATGTTTATTTCATTTTATAATAAAAGCTTGCTCAGTTTTAAATTTTTACTCATGTTCATTATACACACAGAAAATCGTATGCTCTGAGTGTGTAGCTTAATGAATTTTTAGAAAATAAACACATCTTTGTAAACAGTACCTAGATCAAAAATAGAACTTTAATGCATTCCAGAAGTCTGCCTTCTCCTGCTGGTATCCTGTGTTCTGTTCTGCTCATTATATGCCACCACTCTTGAGGAAATCTGCTCCTGATTTCGAACAGCATAGAGTTTTGCTTGTTTTTGTACTTTAGATAAATGGAGTCATACAGATGGCCATTTTTGTGACTGGCTTCTATACTTGAACAGTAAGTCAGAAAAGATAATCTACGCTGTTATAAATAGTTCATTCGTGTTACTTTATAGTATTCTTTTTGTGAATATATCACTTAAAAATCTATTCTCATGTTTATGGGCATTCTGGTAGTTTTGAGTTTGGGGATATTACAAAAAATGATGCTGTGAACATTATAGGGTGTGCATTTTGTTGAGCATATATATGTATTTCTGTTGCGTAGATACCCAGAGACAAAATTGTTGGGCTAGACCTTGGGAGTGTGTCTGGCTTTCATAGATGCCATTAAGCAGTTTGCTCAAATCATTATAGCAATTTACATACCCACAAATGATGAATTCTGGTTAGTCCATGTATTTGGCAACTGGGGAGGAGTTAATATGTACAGTGGTATCAGACTGTAGTTTCAATTTGCATTTCCTTGATGAGTAGCATTGTTGAGCAACTTTTCATTCACTTACTGAAAGTTTGGATATTTTGTTTTGTAAAGTGGTCAGAACTTTTGCTCCTTATAGTGTTTAATTCTATGTTTTTCTTTTTCATTTCAAGAATTCTTTATATATCCTGGATATGATGTTTGGTCAAATGCATATATTGCTATTATCTTCCCCCACTGAGTCATTTGTTTTGTGGTTGTTGTTTTTCTCTTTTTGTTTTTTACTCTCTAAATGGTGTCTTTTGGTGAGCACACATTCTTAATTTTAACATTATCCAGTTTTTCAAAGTTTTTAAAATTATTTGTCCAGTTTAACAAGTCTTTGCTGAATCAAAGGTCATGGAAATATTCTGTCTCCCTCTATAAGCTTCATTTTTTATTATTTACATTATTACATATGTAATATGTGTAGAACTGTTTTTTATTTATTTATTTATTGTGAATGGTTTGAGACAGTGGCACATTTTTTTGCCATGCCCCTCTCCAGTGAACACAAGATTTATTTACCAGACTGTCATTTCTCACTGTCCTTCACTGTTGATAAATCAGGTGACCAAACATGTGCTAGTATGTTTTTTGGACTCTATTCTGTTCCATTGGTCAGTTTTTACATGCTTGGGCCCAAACCAATTAATATAGCTTTATTATAAGTTTCAATATCTGCTAAAGATTTTTACCTCTATTCTTTCAGATTTCCTTGGCTATTCTTGGCCCTTTATTTTTCCATATGAATTTTTGAATCAGTTTTTCAATAAAAAAATGCTGTGTAATTTGTTTGGATTGCTTTGAAACTATAATATAGATTAATTTTTTAATGATATGTCTTTCAATCCATGAAACTGATATATACCTTATTTATTTTGCTCTTCTCTCATTCTCTTTTTAATATTTTGTAGTTTTACTTGTAGAGATTGTACAAATTTATAGTTAGCTATATTTCAAAGTATCTGAGATTTTACTGCTGTTTCTAGTGGTATTATGTCTTAAATTTAATTTTATGCATATTTGTGACTAATGTATGAAAATACAGTAAATTTATAACAAATAAACTTGCTAAATGTACTAGTTTTTAATATCTATTTTGAAGACAAACTTGCAGAGAAGTTGGAAGAATAGTACAATGTACTCCTAAATATTTTTCACCAATTGTTAATATTTTGTTACATTTGTTTACTATTTGTTCTTTGTGCATAATAATGGTGATAATAAATTTTATTATTGCAGAGATTTTGATAGTAAACTGCAAGCAAAGGAACATTTACTCCTAAAAAGTTCCTTATATATCTTTTAAAAATAAGAATATTTTCTACATAGCAACCGGAAAATTATGAAGCACACTAAATTTAACATCCATACAATACTATTATCTAATCTGCTTTCTATAATCAAATTTATCCAATTATCAAATAATGTCCTTGTTAACAGTTTTATTTTTCCTGGTCCTGGGTCCAATCAAGATCACACTTTGCATAGAGTTTTAAGGACTCTTTAGTTTCCTTTAACCTGGAACATTTCTGCAGCCTTTGTCTTTTATTTATAAGGAAGTTTGATTACTTCCTTATGATTAGATTCAGTGATTCATATTTAGTAGAAAACTGTGTGAGTGATGTCATAATCTCCTTAGTATTTCACAGTTGGAGAAACATGATGTCAGTTTGACTCAGTATGCTGAAATGATAATACTGTGGCTAAAAAAATATTGCTAACATTAACTTTACTTGTTTTCTTTTTTTTTCATTATGATGTGGCTGGTATACATGATTTGCATTATACATGACTTGCATTATATTTCTATGAAAATAAAATATATACAAATTTAAAATATAAAACCAAGAGGCATACCTAATAAACCAATAGAAATCTAAAAGAAGGTAGGAATAGAGGAAAAGGAAAAAAAATGGATGGGAAAAGAGATAACAAATAGAAATATGTTAGATTTAAGCTTAGCTCTATTGATAATTACATCACAATAAATGTTCTAAATATTCCAATAAAAATCAGAAAGAGTTAGATTTGATTTAGAAAGCATCATCCAAATATATCAATCTTCAAGAAATCCACTTTAATTATAAGGACACAAATGGCATAAAGGTAAAGGATAAAAAAGAGAATGTTTTGCAAATGTTAATCAGAAAATATCTGGAGTGGTTGTATTAGTAACAAACAATTGATGACATCAGGGCAAGGAATACTATCAAGCATAAAGGAGAATAATCCATAGTGATAGAGGGTCAATTCGATAGGAAGACATAACAGTTCTAAAGGTATCTGTATCTAGTAACAGAGTTTCAAAATGAAACAAAACTGACAGGTCTGAAAGGAGAAGCAGAGAGATCCAAAATTGCAGCTATGGAGATTTCACTACATCTCTCTCAGTAATTGGTGGAGAAGACAAGCAAAATTCTCCACCAATTTGGCCTAATTGACTTTTTTAAGAATGTTTCACCCAACAATAGTGGAATCCTCACTGTTCACAAGTGCAGGGGGAATAATCAACAAGATAAAACATATTCTGGGCTGTAAACAAGTTTCAAGTAGTTTAAAGGGATTAAAATACTACAGAGTATATTCTTTGCCCAAAAGTGAATTAGGAATTAATAATGGAAAGATATTTGGAAAATCCTTAAATATTTGGAAATTAAATAGCACACTTCTGAATAATCTATGAGTCAAATAGGAAATCAAAAGGGAAATTTGTAAATATTTTGACCTTAATCAAGTGAAAACATGTAGATCAAAGTTTTTGGAGTGTGAGTTGTTAAAACAGTACCTATAGCTGAATAAATAGATTTTAATGCTTATAGAGGAAAGAGGAAAGGTCTACAACTATTACCTAACTGATATTAAGACGTTGATAAAAGAAGGGCAAATGAAATCCAAAATGCATTAAAGGCTGAAGAAAATAAAAATGAGTGAAAAATCAATAAACAGAGTTTGTGGAAATCAATATAATGAAGAGATCAAGCAATTAATAAATTTAGACCAACTAAGGGGGGAAGAAAAGAAAGAAGCACAGATTACCAATATCAGAAATGAGAAATGACAGAAGAGAAATAATTATACAGTCTAAGCAAATTCAGTGGATAATAAAGTATTTTAGGTACAACTTTGTGGCAATCAGAATTCTAAGAGCGCCCCAGATTGCTATCCACGGGTCTCCGTGTCCTAGGGAATCCTCTTCCTTGAGTGCAAACGGGGTCTATAAACATGCTCTAGGTGAGCAAACCCCCTCCATTAGATTATATTAGAGGGCGTCGGTGATGCCTAGTTACTCTCATGATTCCTTTACATTAGGTAAGTGCCTTATCAGATTACAGCGAGAGATCCTTGTGGCGTTGCGGAAGCAAACTGTCTTGTTGGCGGGAGGGCTTGTGAGAGGACTCCAAGGCAAAAAACTGCAGGTGACCTCTAGGAGCCTAACAAGATGCCCAGCTGAACACAGGGAACTCAGGAACTGAATTCTGCCAAAAACTGTGCGTCCTCAAACTGCACAAAGGAATACAGCCCTGCAAATACCTAGATTGTGGCCTCATGGGACCCAGAGCAGGGGACCCTGTTAAACCATGCCTAGCCTTCTGCCCCACAGAAAACTGCAAAATAGCGAATGTGTATTTTTTTAAGCTGTTAAGTTTTTAGAAATGTGTTTCAGAACAATAGAAAATGAATACAAACTTGATGCCAATAAAATGGAGAACTTCAAAGAAATGGAGACATTTCTTCACTCAAAATAGCAAATCTGGCATAAAAGAAAGAAAATCTAACTAGGTCTAGGCTGATATGAGTAGTTGAGCTCATGAATTAAAACATTCTGAGAAGAGAAACTCCAGACCACTATGACTTTACTGGGAAAATTTATCAAACTATTAAGGAAGTTATCTATCCCACATAAATGCTTTCGGATAAATAGGAGGAGGGAACACTTCCCAACTCATTTCACAAAAACAGATTACCTCAATACCAAAGCAAAGACATTACAAGAAAAGAAAACTACAGACCAATTTCTCTCCTGAGCACAGACAGAAAACTCATGAATGGATATCATGACTGTGTCGATTTGAAGCTATTTTGCACCCCAGAAAAACCATGTTTTAATCCTAATTCTATTTTGTGCGGCGGTTTCTTTTAATCTGATTCAATATTGTAGGTGGAGCCTTTTGATTAGAATATCTCCACGGAGATGTGGCACGCTCAATTGTGGATATGACCTTTTGATTAGATTGAGCTGTGATTCCACCCATTTCACTGGGTCTTGATTATACATCGGAGTCCTTTAAGAAAGGAAACATTTTGGAGAAAGTTCAGGGCAGACAGAGAGAGCAGCTATAGATGCTTGGACAGCAGTTGCTTCAGAGAACAGAAACATGGAAGTTTGGAGATGCCTGGATCGCAGCAGACGTTGTTGTGTACCTTCCCATGAGATGTTAAGGAAGCCAAAACCTGGAAAAAGCCAAGGGAAACCAAAACATGAAAGCCAGCCCTGGAGAAGAAAAGTGAGGAAACACCACGCTGAAAAAAGCTGAGTCCAGGAGCAACAGACCAGCAGATTTCAGCCACCGCGACTTCCCAGCTGACAGAGCTGTTCCAAACTTATCAGCCTTCCATGAAATAGGGTATCTTTCCCTGGATGCCTGGGTTTGGACATTTTAATGGACTTAGAATTGCAAACTTGCAACTTATTAAATCTCCCTTTTTTAAGCCATTGCATTTCTGGCATATCATTCCGTCAGCTCAACAAACTGCTACAATGATCAAGTGAGGTTTATCCGAAGAATGCAAGATTTAGTCAGCATTTGACTAAGTAAAGTTTATTACAGGAATATATGTCATTTAATATTGAGAAATACGCTAAATAAAGTACATTTCAGGAACATGTGTTGTTTAATATCGAAAAACGCTTCAATGTAATTTACCGTATCAACAGATCTAAAGAAGGAAATTCAAAATGATCACGTCAATAGATGCAGAAAAAAATATTTTTGTGATGTTTAGTATCCATTCAGGATAAAAATTTTGCCAATTAGAAATAGAAGGGAATTTCCTCAACCTGATAAAATGTGTCTGTGACAAGGCTATAGTTATCATACACATTTTGAATGCTTTCATTCTAAGATGGGGAGCAACACAAAGACGTCCTTTCACCACTTTTATTTGACATCACATTGGAGGGCCTAATCAGTGCAATTATACAAGAAAAAAATGAAAGACATACAAATTAGAAAGGAAATAGTAAAATTCTCTTTATAGATGACACAATCATTTATGTAGAAAATCTCAAGGAATCTACAAGAAGCTACTAGATGGAGTAAGTGAACTTAGCAAAATTTCAGGATACATATCCAGCACACAAAATCAATTGTATTTTTATATAACAGTGACAAAAATTGGACAATGCAATTAATTAACTTATTCAAATGTGCAGAGGCATCTTTCCAGATTTATTGATCATCAAAATGGAGGAAGCATGTGGATGGTTCCATCTCCATGTGTTGTATATATTTTGCTGATTATATCAGTCTCTTTATATACAACTGAGTATGATTATATATTGATTTTTCCTTTTTTGTCATGTATTTAATGGGAGATTAAGAGAGGCTATACTATGCTCTGCTAGTCAAATCTCATTAAATCTGAATTCTGACCTTTTTAAATAAAAAAAAGTTATTCTTAAAAAATTAACTGTGGTAAATAATTTTTTTCAGCATATATAATTTTAGGATACATTTTGTCTGGTTTCATTTACTTGACTTTTTGACATAAATCTGTCTTTGTAATTCAGGAACTCATAGAGCAGTTGAAACTGGATTGAAACAATGAAAGAAGATTAAAATAACTTCTTAGAGACATAGCTACTTAGAAGTGCTTATGATACATGATTATATAGAGTTAGTCATTTCTCCTTATACTCTTAATGTTGGAATTGGTGGTTATTTTAAGGTGATGGAACAATTACAAACCTGCTTCCAAGGGAAAAAAATGACAACTTATTTCTTCATTTAAAAATAAATTCCACAAAGTAATTATTCTTAGATGAAAATTTCTGTTCCTTCATCATGGTTGCCACCAGATAACAATCCTATTTGAGCTTTCCTTCCCAAGAGCAGAAGAGAGACTTGTTCAACATGAGCATACCCATGCTATCCAAACACAGTGTTGATGTAGAAATTAATTGGTAATGCTGTAATTTGCTTGTGTTAATGTGTACCATGTCTATAACTATAACTGTATTGAGGGTACAATTTGCTGTAGAAACAACCAGCTCATCTGCTTGACCCCAGGTATTAATGTCTGTTCTAGTTTGTTAGCTGCTAAAATGCAGTATACCAGAAATGGAATGGCTTTTACAAAGGGAAATTTAATAAGTTGCTAGTTTACAGTTTTAAACCGAGAAAATGTCCCAAATAAAACGAGTCTATAGAAATGTTCAATCTAAGGCATCCAGGTAAAGATGCCTTGCTTGAAGAAGGCTGATGAGGTTCAAGGTTTCTCTCTCAAGTGGAAAGGCACATGATGAATACGGTCAGGGTTTCTCTCTTGGCTGGAAGGGCACATGGCAAATATGGCATCATCTGCTAACTTCCTTTCCAGCTCCCTGGGAGGCGTTTTCCTTCTGCATCTCCAAAGGCCGCTGGCCAGCAGACCCTCTGCTTCATGGTTCTGTAGCATTCTCTGTTGTCTCTGAATCTCCTTTCTCCAAAATGTTTCCTCTTTTTATAGGATTCCAGTAAACTGATTTCACCAGTTCATACTTATTTTGCCATATAAGTAAACATAAAAGTGTTTGAATTGCCAGGAAGGGTCAGGTCCTGAGAAATAGCAAGGTTATGGGGGAGGAAGTCAGTTGTGTTCTTGCCATGAAGGAATAAATGCTTCACTAGGTTAAGCAGCTATTATGCCTAGAAAAACTCAGTGGTGGCTCATCTGAAGGACATATTGCTTGAAAATCTGAGGACTTAACAGAGCAACTGAAGGAAAAGCAAACTTGGTATCAAGAACTGTTGGTGGGCAGATGTATGGAGATGTGGTGAGAGTAAAAAGTGACAAGGCACAAGACCAAAGGCCCAGGGAGTTATTATTAATTATTTATTAAATTAATTATTCCAGGAAGTTTGGGAACTAAATAAAAGTGAAGTTATTACTGACAGCATCACTGGAGTTATCCTGTGAAGATAAGTATTTTGTTCTAAACTGTGGTAACTTCTTTGAGTCTGATTTTTTCTTTCTCATGCTATTGTCACAGTGGAATATCAATTTGTCTGTGAATGGAGTCTTTAATGCCTTAAATAAAGACTTTAATAACAAGGCTACTCATTAGCTCCAGACATTGCTAGCAAATTAGTAGCCTCAGGTTTTGGTTACTTGAAAGTATATTGATTGGATATTAAAGCTAGTGAAGTCTTAATACACACACACACACACCCATATGTCACAATTTCAGTTATGGTACAGCCTTGGAAAGATGAATGGTGATTAAGGAGATAAGGTGTAGGGAAGTGGGCAGATATATAGCTGGTATCAGCAACTGGAAAGAAATGGATGAACAAAAATTGAAAGTGAATCAGGATAAGATGATGGCAGATTAGTCATTTTAGAAAGAAAACATTAGGATAGGACATAATTATAAATCAGAGCATTTGAAAATATGCTTGAATATATTGAAGATATGTTCTCACCTAATCACTTTTTTTTTCAAAGAGAAAAAGAGTTCATTACTACATATTTTGTAGGAGGACAAGACAGCCTAGTGGCTCAAAATCTGTCTTCTCTCCGAACTGCAGTAATTTGGGTAATTTTACTAGAGAAAATATGGACAGGGTTTAGGATAACGAATTTAGGACAATCTAATTATTGAGCATGTGCAGATTGATTACATGCTTAGTCACAGAATGTTTGTAAGGAAATGATGGAATGAGGTATCCGTGCCTTGAAGGTTAAAATCTAAGCTGCTGCGCATGTCAAGTGGAATGTGCCTCTCACCTCATCACCTGCGCATGTGCAGGTGATTAGATGAGAACTCAGAGGGAAAAAAATTGTATATTGGCAATATTGGTTGATATCTTGTAATGTTGAGGAGTTTGGAGGAAAGCATTTACAATCCTGAGTTTATAGCCTGATGTGTACAATGTATCTAGGTATTTACTTAGGGCTGAAGAAGACTGGTTTTTAATATGGTTGTATGCTTAGTTTAACGTTGGATCATTAAGGCTTAAAAGAGAAGTATTGTTTGCATTCAGAACTCATTCATGATCTGGGAACACTACCAAGTACAACAGGAAAGAGTCATTTTAGGAAATCTGTAAGAGCCTGCCTGACTTTTGGAAACCAGGACAGAAATGCAGGACACCCATGTGTAGCAGGATTTTAGTTCAATATCGTTAACATATGTTCACACCCAACACTTTTCTTCCCCTATCATTACTACCTGCCCTGTTCTGTATCTTCTAAAATGTCTTCCTGTTATAGTTGGACCCACTCAAATATAGAATGAACTCTCTAAAACTTTTCCTTCTTAATACACCTTGGATTGTTCCTCAAAGCTTCTCTCTAAATTAGTGTGGCATATGAGGGCTCACGATATGGCCTTTGATTACCTCAGTGATCCAGTCCTGAACTATTCATAATGTCCCCAATGCAAAGCCTTCTTTATACTTTTTGAATATCTTCCTTCATTCATCTGGAAAATCTATCCCTATGCACTTTTTCTATCTCCTAGGAATTGGTTCCTGTGTACTCTTCAGAAAAGCCTTTTTCAGTCCTCCTATGTGGCCTCAGAGTTAGGTGACTTTTCTCTGTGAATCATATCATCCCTTTTACTCTGTTGCATTAATTTTCTTGTGTGGCTCCCTCACCTGATTATATGTTCTATACCAATAAGAACTCTCTTTATCTTTATATTTCTATTATTTGGCAGAGTGACTGACACTCGGGGCCACCCAGTAAAAGTCTATCAAATAAACAAATAGATTGTGACCTGGGAAAAGCCACATTTTGAACAACACTCAGTATCTTCTAGAACATATATGTACTTTCAACTAGGATAAACCTTAACAACCACTCTTCCTCTCCGCTGTTGGAGGGGAGAAGGGAAATTTGATAGTTGATCATGCTCCCTGCTTCTGCCTTTAAAGATCCCATGTCCAAAGCACACAATGCATTCTTTCTTCTCTAAACTATTTTTGAAGGCGGTTGAAATGATTTTTCCCTAAGGAGCTGGTAGGTTGTTTTATGATTCATCCCAATTATTTTCTCTTAGCAACATTTATAGCAACATTTTCTCTTAGCTCCCATTACATGAAACTCCATTCTGACAAGCACTCAAGTGAAGAGTTTATCTACAAAATGACTGGTCAGATTAGGTGTTGACCATGGAATTTTTAAAAATAAACTTTCTAAGGAGCTACTGAAATTATATAAATTTCATACTTGTAAAATGGCTTTATTAGTAATTAGCTTTGTCAATTTGTGTTACTTAGTACAGACCAACAGATATTAAATAAAAACTGCAAAAATGTGTAGAAAAATCACGTAAGAGAAAATTCTGTTATAAGGAGTCATTCATTCTGCTTCAGTTAACATTTTAAAGATACTGATAATCGGGGCTAATTGTTCTTACCATTATTTTGACGTTTTCATCCTCTAATTTTTGATGTTTTTACTTGTTTTTTCATTACTTGGAAATCCATTGTTCACAATACTTATGAATTCGTAACCTCTCCTTTTCCACAATACATTGATAGCAAATGAGAAACGGAAATAATTGCAAAAATATGAAATAATAGGGATGATTTTATCAGATTGATTATTTATAAAAAATGATTCACTGAAGAGGAGTATTTCTTGAATGAATACATAGACCAGTAAGTGTAACCAACTGATGCTTATGTTTTTTTCTCTCCAGTTAAGGAGAAACCACTGTTTTCTCATAGTTTGTTATTAGTAAGTAATGGTTTAGTCATGGAATTACTCAATTCGGACAATTCCATGAATCAACTGCATCCTTCATATGATATCACATGGACCACCTGCAAATGTTGGATAGGAAGGAATTAGCACATTCAATCAGTTATTTTGCTATTTTAAATACAGGGATATCCAGTGCCTGAGATTTGATTTTATAGCAGACAATACAATGATAAAGAAAAATATATTTGCTAATCTATAATTTTCTGAGTGAACTTCTAAGGTCCTGAAGGTTTATTCTGAGGCCGGACTCTGATGGTAAGACTTGGAAAAAGGAGAGCGTGCATTTTGATTATTTTATGATAACCTGCAGAAATAAAATTCATAAATAAGATTTGATTATTAAAATTAGAATTTATTTCTAAAAACAAGTGTTAGATAGACATGTGATCATGTTGCAAAATGGTAGGATGACAACAGCACTACAGTTGTGGTTTTTAAACTGAATTTGGCTGTCCAAATGTACTAAAAGTAGCAAAAACAATTAGAACGTTGTTCTGGTTTGAGGCTATTATGTACTCCAGGAAAGCCATGTTTTAATCCTGAACTAGTCTTGTGGGGACAAACTGTTTCTTTTAATCCCTATTCAATACTGTAGGGCAGAAGCTTTTGATCAGATTATCTCTGTGGTGATGTGACATGCCCAATTGTGGGTGTGACCTTCTAGTTAGATGAGATGTGACTCCACCCATTCAAGGTGGGTTTTGATTAGTTTACTGGAATCCTTTGAAAGAGGAAACATTTTGGAGAAAGCTCAAAGCCAACAGGGATGCTTGCAAATGCAGAAACTTGGAGAACAGTTGCTTCAGAGCTAACAGAGACATGATGTTTGCAGATGCTTGGAGAGCCAACAGAGAGAGCTCACATAGCCAGAGGGCTTTGGAGATGAAGAAAGAAAATGCTCTTGGGGAAACTATTTGAAACAAGAAGCCAAAGACCCCCGCACATGCCATCCATGTGCCTTCCTAGCTGACAGAGGTGTTCCAGATCCATCAGCCTTTCTTGAACTAAGGTATCTCTACCTGGATGTCTTAGTTTAAACATTTTTCTAGCCTTAGAACTGCAAACTTGTAACTTATTAAATTTCCTTTTTAAAAGCTGTTCCATTTCTGGTATTTTGCATTACAGCAGATTAATAAATTGATACAGACATCATTTGGCCCATTTTGTATCCAATTATTGATTCCCATCCCTCTATCTGTACTTGCATGTTTTTATCCATAAACTCCTAGCTCAGATCTGCTTTTCTGTCTACACTAATTCAATTTAATACAAGAAAAACTGATAGAAATTTTCTATTTTCCCTGAAGATCTGTATTTACAATTATTGTAAGTGATTTTTTTTCTTGTCCAAGTTATATCCTTGAGAATAAAATATGAATGTGTGGCGAGCAGCCTGATTTTTGCAAATTTGTTTTTTAATAGCCCACTAACAGTACTGAAAGTCTAAAATAAGTACATTTTCCAAAGTTTCCCTTGTCTTGTGTAGCTGGAATATTGAAAGAATTGATAATTTACAAATTCTACTTTCTGACACAATAAATATCTATGAGCCTTAGGGGGTGGATTATATATATATATATGTACATATATATACGTGTGTGTATATTTATAAAGTTTTTGTATTACTGATTTTTAAGGAGTTAAGTTTTTGTATACAAGAAATCATTTAGAGCACTACCATTCTACTTAACATGAGTTAATTCTATTATTCAGACAATACGTCTGTATCTTACCAAGTCTCACTATATTGCCAGGGATATTTCTGATGTTTAAGTTCATGTGTCAGATTGTCCAGGTTATGGTGTCCAGTAGTTTGGTCAAATAAGCACTGACCTGATTGCTACTGTAAGGGTTTTTCATGGATTTAAATCATTAGTCAGTTGATTTCATCTATGGCTGATTACATCTATAATCAACAAAGGAAATCACCTTCAGCAATGAGAGAAATCTCATCCAATCAGCTGAAAGCTTTAAAGGGAGACCTAAGAATTTCAGCAGTCAGAAAGAATTTCCATCTCTATTTCTGCCAACCAGCTTCTCCTGGGGAATTCCCCAAAACCTTCATCAGAATTCCGTCTTGTGGCCTGCCCTACAGAATTCAGACTTGCCAATCCTCACAGTTGTGTGAGCCAATTCCTTTAATAATTCTCTTAATGTGTGTGTACATCCTGTAGGTTCTTTTCCTTTGTTTCTCTGGGGAACCCTGACTAATACAGTGTTATCTGTCATTGTACTGTAAATATGGGGAAAACACCAATTACAGTATATTTCCAGTTGAAAGAATTCCAGATAAACCTTGATTGTATTTTTATAAATATATACAACATGTAGGACACATAATGCATATGCACAAACATACCTGAACAGACTAGAAAAAGCAAATGAAGTTTGTTTCTGGTCTCATCATCTTATTAGTAGGTGTTAAGTAATTTACCTCATAACGAAATCCATTAACCAATAATTCTAATTGCCTTAAGAGATAGTTGTTGTCACAGAGAGTCCATCATTGATCCATCAAATCAGGAATTCTTAAGCCACTTAATCCCTAAGATGTTAATGTCCTTATTTTCTAATTATCTAGTAATGTTGACTCTTGGTTTTTCATTTCATAGCTTTTTAGATTAACACTCTTGGGCATGAGTTTCATTTAATAATAAGAAAAGATATTTGACTTTTATTTTAAAGAGGCTACTATAACATCTTTTCCCTAAATGATCAATGTATAAATAGTTTGGCGGACAGAGTGGAAAATCAAAGAGTTTGTTCATGAAAAGCAGCAGCTGTGTGCTTTATTCTATGAGAGTTATGATCTTTTAAGTGCTCTGGGTGGAAAAAAAATCCATTTCTTCCCTCACCAGGTCATGGAATGCATGTTACCACTAGTAGCAATTTTTGTTATTAATGTTGTTTCATGTATAAATATATTTTAAAAATTACTATTAGACTGATGTATTCCACATTTGGTCTCATCGTAAATAAAATATTTTTTGAACAATGTCAAGGTAGAAATAAGCATTTTAACCAAATTTTTAGGATATTGTTTTTGCCTCTGTACAACTTCCTTAATTGACTCTATATATGACCATTTATATCTCTTAAAGTAAGGAACCAATTTGCTATCATGGAAATTAATTCAGAATTTTTAGGATTATTTCAAATTGAAGTAACAGGAAAAGCATTAATTTATGCTTTGTGAAGATTGCAGTCTTCCTGTGCTATTGAGACCCTTTCAAAAATAAAATATAAAAAAAATATTTATGAAGCATGTCTACTTACTGAGAGATAGCAGATTTAAGACATTAAAAATCAGAAGTCTTGACTAAATACTTGATGAGACTTGGTTTAGTAAAATCTCTATACCCCATTAATGTTGGAGTAATGCAAAGTAATACTCAATTGAACACTTTCTTTTAAAAATTTGTTTATTTTATTTTATGTTTAGTGTTGTTTTTTAAATTTGTATACAGTGTCCTACTCCCCTGGGCTGTGAGTATATGTTACTAATAAACTGCTGTCAATCTCATCTGTGATTTGGCCATGTCATACTACTTAAGGTGGGGTTCCCTCTTTCAGCAATCAGGTCAATAGGTAGTTGTCAGTACAATTTGGACCAGGGTGTAGTGGTGAAGGGGTCAATTGGATACTTCTTGATGCATTCAAAGAATAACTTGTCCTATTTAGCATTGCCACTTACAATAACATTGTGACTCCCTCAACCACTGTCCTTCGTTACCTTCTACTCGGTAGTCATTTCTAATCATTTCTTCCTTTCTACTGGCTGCCTCCATCTCCTTCCTGTGCAGTTGGTTTACTCCACTTGACTAAGCTTTTGTCTTGGCTCCTTTTCCTAAGCTTTAGTTTACCTTGTTCTTCATTCTTCCTGCAAAACAAGAGCCACATCCTGAAGCCTAGCCTCACACTGAGAGAACCCACTACTCTCCCTGTGTTTTTGAGTTTGCTTTCTTAGAAACATGATCCTGAACAGTGAGAATAGTGTTTCCATAATAATTACCCAACCCTTGAGCCCTGAATTCCCTCTCTTTGTACCTTGTCTTTGCAACTGGAAATTTAGGTGCCAAATATTGCTTGACTTGTGGCTGGAGTTCTGTGCTAGACAAGAAGATGTGCTGTCCCATCCCTGTTCAAGGAGGGCCTTCTGCCCAGCTGCAGTCTGCTTCTTAGTGCCACTCCTGCCTGCACAGAGGAGCTTCATCTGAGGTCTTACCATTCTTGAATTAGCCTGTATTCAATAAGGCAGGGATATAATGATCTGGCCATTTTGTCCTAATTCAGGACAAATGTGATGAACAATATGTGCTCCAGACCTCCACACCAAGTTCGCCAAACTTTGCTGGGACTGTATCACCATTTGACTTCTCTCTGTGCCCATTCTGCTTTCTCCATCGTCCTCTCACAGGTGGGAATCCCCAGGAAATATCTTAGACCTCAAACATCTCTGTATCTACTACCATAGAACCTGACCTGCAACAACCTCCAAGCCCTTCAGACACTGTAACTGTAACTGGCTTATTTTCCGCACCTTCAGTGAATTGCCACAGGCTAGTCGTTAAGCCTTATTTCACTCTTAATAACTGACAGATCCTGCCCTGAAGAGTTGACCACTGAATTAGGAAGACAAAAAAACAGATAAGAGGGCTATGGAAATGTCAAACCTGGCAGGCTGTTCTCAGCACCACCTGAGTTAAGCCTGTTGTGAGTATGAACACTGTGCCACAGGTTTCTGGGTGATGGCAACAGAGGGTTTGGACCTGAGGACCCAGAAATGGGCTCCTGAAGTTCATTAGGAGACCCTAGAAAGTCAGATGGAAGTTGGAGGTTCTTAGTCCCTTGTTGAAAGACGCACTTTGGAAAGAGACAGAGCATAACCTGGAAAGAAAAACCAGTGTTATACAAACAAGAGGTAGTAGCTGGTATGCATTCTCCCTGGAGATCCGCCTTCCTATATGCATATCGCACACTTGGGTCTGGAAAAATGAGACTGGAAATGCCACAGGAGGGAGAATCATAGAGCAAGAAAAAGAACTTAAAAATTCTTGGGTTAGAACCACAAAAGTATCGATCCAGGTGTAAAGGAGGAAAGACTAGAAGAATAAATTTGATCCAGCAGAGTCAGTCATCCAAATGTTCCCCTTCTCTGCCTCCCTCTGCCCGCCTAAAGGCAGGAGTTAGGGTGGGGGAACCTGAGGTGGATAAGGTGAGCCTTGCTCCTCTTCCCTTAAGCCTGAGTTTTCTAATGTAGACTGGAAGTCCCAGGGGAAACTTTAAATGTTGGATTCTAAGAGCAGACGAGGTGTGTGTAGTACTCTCTAATTATAGTTCAGGAAGAGAGATTACTTCTGCTCTGGGCCAGAAACACCTGGGGGAAGTAGGAAGTACACGTTAGAGAAGGTTCAATGACAGCCTAAAGACCTGTCAGAAGCTGACATAAGGAGACAGGTGGAACCTCATATTGGTTTTCCTTTTCAAGATTATATTCCAGGTGGCTAGAATCCTGAAGATCACAGAAAGAGTCCCTGAAATAATTAGTTAGCCTTAAGATCTGAACACCCAATGCTGGTATGTTGTCTCTCTGACTGGCAATCTCGGTACCCCCAGGTTGTTAAGCTTATGACTGGGTCTTGCAAACCCTTTAAACAGTGACCGGCTCATTCTCTCCGGTCTTGGACGGTAAGCTCAGAAAACATAGTGAGCGAATGTGCTGGCAGACAGCAACTGGAGAAGTGGCTTCAGTCTAAAACTGTATGTACAATTTGGAAGTCATTAGCTGCACATGGCAAGTAAGCATTTGAAATGTGGCTAAGTAAAAATTGGTGTATGGCTCATGTGAAATATGCAACAGATATCAAAGACAGTACTTTCTCTAGTGTGGTTTCTAGAAAGTTTAAAATTACAACCGTGACATGTATTACATTCCTACTGGACAGCACTGGTCTGGCCATTCCATCTAGTAAAATCTATGATGGTAGTATTTCACATCACGGTAGGGGCAGCACACAATATATTGAGACAACAAAGCAGGCAGTCATTCCCATAAAGGCTGCAGATTTATAAAAGCGTCAGAGTTTTAGACTCTAACATGGGGATAAGGCAAGGGGGATTCTACTTTTTTGGCTGAAATTAAATCTGAAATGACTGAACAATCTCTAAAGTCACTGAGTTTACATGGAAGGATCTGGATATATCTTTTTGCTCTTAGTTAGAAACAGATTGATAAGATACAAAAGAAATACATCAATTTTGAGTATCTGTATTTTTGACTCATGATAAATATACCCCCTAACTTGTGTTTGCATGAATAGTGCAACTATTAGGGCCATGGCTATTAAGAGAGCAAAATCAGAGTGTGATGGATGGGAAGGTTAAATGTGAGCCTAGCTAGAGAGTGACGCATCTATAAAGAGCTATAAAATAGGTAATATGCAATGAAGAAAATCAGAGTGGGTTTGTCAAGGTAAAGACCAAGTAACAAGGATTCAGTACTGGGCAGGTAGAGTGGTCCTAGTTAATTTCCTATCAGGCTTCAGTTGACACTGTCATAATTAGAGCAATATCTGCCGCAGCCAGATCTCTGATTCACGTTTCATGCATCTGGCAAAAAAGTAAATTAAAATCCATATACTATAAACTCCACAACTCTACCTGTCCAAAATGAGGAACAGTTGGTGGGAACTGAGGTTGGTGAGGGTGAGAGTGCATCTGTCCACATTGGTAAATTTAACGCCAAGCAAACAAAGAAACCATCTCAAGGGCTGTCAGGCTGTAGTCATAAATGTTGACTTAGTCTCTATAGCCTTTATTAAATACCTGATCCAGTTAAATCAGTGAGAACTCAGCCAGGCAGGAAGTCCTGTTGAATCTCAATCAGTCATGTTAATGAGAACTGGCAGACATAATTTTAATTTGCTGTACCCAGGTAGAGTGCTTTTAAGGTGAATGTGAAAATGTCCCATGGGAAAGGAGACCTGAAAAGCTGGTTAGTTTCAGAGAAACTACACATGTCTATCAGTAGAATTCACATGTCCTGGCAGAGGGTTAGCAGGATCTCGAAACATAGCCTCCTGCCTTAAATCTTAAATAAGATAAATATGGCTTTCAAACTTCTTAGGAAATTAGTAGAGAAGGACTGAAGTGAACTGAGCCCATAGAATGATTTTTAGCTCAGAAGTGTTTCCAACAGTGGGGTTTACTTACTGGTAGAGCTTAAAATGATTAAGGTGTTACAATTCCTTAGGAATAGTGAGTTTCAGTGGTTTAAAGTTTATCCCTTTTAGGCATAGTTCTGCATTTGGATACCTTGGCATCTAACTCAGGCCAGGGCTGTACACTGAACCATGTAATAAGTCAATATCTCATTAAAAACAACCTGCTCTTAAGATTGAATTGGATGGTTTTCCTGGAAACTAAATGCATGTGCTTATAGTAAATCCATTAGTGAGATGGGTAATTTGACCACAAGTATTGCATGCTGTAAATTTTAATTCTCTATTTGGGTTATTAGACCAAGAAAGAGGATAAAAATATTGAGACGAGAAAATCCCACATTCCTTGGGGAATTTGTTCACATTTTGATGCTTTGGGACTTCTTCAAGTTGGAAATCAGAGAAAAGGACAAAATGATTTCCATGTCAGAAGAGAATTAAGCCTGATTATATTTTATGAGGCAGATAAAACCATGTGTCTGTCATTTGAAACTAGTCATAACGAGGACAGTCCTTTATGATAATTTTATCCAGCTTCTTAACAGGTTCAAATAGTGAGGATTCAGCTCCGTGAGTCTGATTGGAACCTACGCTTCCCTGTTCAGCCCAATGATCTTTCTACTATACTCCAGGCTTTCCTTGTTTTTCTCATTCTTTGTTTTTGAATGATCAGCTTCTCAAATAATAAACATTTAGTTACCACCTACAGACAATTTGGAGAATTACAGGCACTAAGAGTGTTAGAAGTATTGTTATTCCCATTTTGCTGATAAGGAAACTGATATTCTGAGATCTTCAATAACTTTTCCAAGATGACACAGATAATCAGGCACCTAGCAAGGGTTCCAACCCATTGGTGTTTTTCTGACTTTGGAGACAAATGCCCAACATTGCGTAAATGTGTGAAATGTAACAGAATCCAGTAAGAAGAGGCATGTGAAATGGTACATAGTTTTAACTGCATGGCATGATATTTTATGCTGCATTCTAGTATTTCACAAGGGAAATGGACTCATGCAATTGAAAAGAAATGAATGTAACAGATTCTGTGTGACTTAAAACCCTAGAGTTTGCTTTTTATTAGAAATATGTTATCACATTGTTTAGGGCCCCTCGCTTTGTTTGATTCTCAATAGGGATGGTAAAACCACCACTCATCTCTTAAGTAGGGAAGTACTGATTCTTTCCTTGACAACCCGAGCTATACATACTAAATCTAAGAGGAACTATCCCTTCTAAATCTAAGAGAAACTATCCCTTCTATATTTCCCCTGAACCAAGTAGATTTAAGTAGGAACCAAGCAAATATTTAAAATATAGTTTGAGATGGTATGAAAAGCAGCTTATACAGAAGGAGGAAAATATGGAGTATAATATTTTACTTTTAACCTAAGTAGCTAATAAGGAATATGTTAGAGTATACCTCTTCTTTTCCCTCCTTAATATATCATAGTAATTTAAACCTTTCTTGGAAGAGAGATATGTGGCATAATTTTTAAAGTAAAGGGAGAAGAGAATAAATGGTTTTCCAAGTGCCAAACTTGTGTATGTCATTAGAGATTGGAAATGTGCTCATAATATCCAAGGTATGCAGAAAACCTAGGGAACCAAAATATCTGGCTTCCTTAATCTTTCATGATGATCAGGAGAAAGACATTCTGTTATATTGAGAATGGAGTCATTAACCATAGAGCAGAAGGGAAGTCTTTTGTTGCTAATTGTTATTGCTAGAATTATTTAAGAACTATAAGGCTTTGTGGTTTTAGTTGCAGTGCTGTTTTGTTTGCGTTGTTTAGTAATAATTGCTTTGCTCAATTGTTTATTTTGCAAAATTTATTTAAATATTGGCAATTTCCAAATTTTCCAAATTTGGGATCAGGCAAAATTCCAATGGAAGAAAGAAGAATAGTATGTTTCAATAGAAGCAGAAGAATACTACATTTTTTATAATTCCACAAATCACTAAACAGTACCACCTCTGTTCCTTACTCTAGGTACTTATTTGTTCTATTCACTGTATCAGCTTGAAGTCTGAGTAGCAATGACATTTATCAAAATTTATGATAAGAATACAAAAACAGTATTAAGCATTCTGAGGGTCCAAGTTAAATAATGGGGTAGGGGTACATATGGTGGTCATCCACAGACAGGGCACTCTAATGGGTACTATATCAGCAAAGGCACAGTTAAGGAATTAGAAAGGAAGCTAGGATTTTAAAATGCAGGAATTTAATGTAGGAAACGTGTTACAAAGTTTTGAATGGGCTATGAGAATAAAAGAGTGAAAAGGAGGAAACCTGAATGCATAAATATAAAGGGGTTATGCCTTGAATTAAAGAAAGAGTGAGCCTTTTATTAGAGTTAGCCTTTTATTAGAAACATGTTACCATATTTTTTAGAGTCCTTCACTTTGTTTGACTCACTAATCTCCCCAGGCTGGAGCCCAAGGGGCTACTTTATTAACTTTGATCTAATTTGCAAATATTTCTTAGAAAAATGGATGTAAAGATGAAAAATAAAATCTGTATAAATCCTGCTTTATCTTTTTTCAAGGTACATAGAAGATCTGAGTCCTTTATTTTACTGGATAATAGAAAACTGAGTAAAAAAGTTAAAAATCAATGTAGCTGGGACCAGAAACAGTTTGGTCTAAGTATCCATTTATAAAGGCGCTGAGAACCTGCTATAGAAAAAGGAGCCCAAAGAACAGAACCCAAAATAGGCCTGTCTGGATAAGAATGGAAGACGCAGTTTAGCAGTGGGCCAGGTCAGGGAAGCCATTAGTGCTGCATGTGAGAAACCAAAAGGTGTTAAAAAAGTAATTAGCATTTGAGTTATTGATTAGGATTATGGAAATCTGGCTCAAACATGTCTGAAACTATGAAAAGGGTTTAGGACATATTTAGGGCGTTCCTGATCATAGTTTGTCACTGCAACATAATCTGAAATATGCATACCAATACATTAAATGACTAAACTGATGTGATTGTGGACATTCTCTCAAACTTGACTTATATGATAAATTAAACATAAGCAAAATCTGATTAATGTTCAACTTTACATTCTAAATAACATGTCAGCCAAAGCCCTCTATTCTTTGCTGTATGTGGCAAATTCTGAAGTTAAAAATTGAATAGCATTTATTTTGAGAAATTTGTTTTCAAATCAGTGTTGGGTAGGTTCCATTCTTTCTTTTTTTTATTATTAATTAAAAAAAAATTAACTAACACAACATTTAGAAATCATTCCATTCTACATATGCAAGGTTCATTATTTCTTAATCTTTTGGATCTGAAGCATGTAAGCATGCCTAGTCATTATCCAAATTCTAGTATTTGTGGCAGCAGATATCTTGGATACAGACTTAATGCCTTAGAAGAAAGTGTACGATTTCATAGTCTTGACACCTTGAAAATCTTTATTTTAGCAAAAACCATGTTATATAATTTCTAATATTACACATTTTCACTTGAATATTTAGCAAAACATTAAATGATGTGGGTTCAATGGTTGCTAAATTCTCTGTTTTAGTTTAAAGGCTATTTTTTTTTTGGCATAAAAAATTTTCTGAACCAATTTGACCAAACATTCTTATTTTGTAGACATGAGAAAGAGGTCTTAGTATATACTTCTGACTGTAGACTATTGGGACAACTTTTATTTATATAATCAAGATTCACTATCTAGGAAAAATGTAAGATATTTGCACAGTGACATGAAATTATTCATTAAATGTATGTCAGTACATACCAGATTATGCTGCATTAATAAACAATTACAAGGGATGTCCTGAGCATACCTAAAGCTCAAAACCAAAGTCTAGAAGGAGCGAATTCTTTTCATCTTACTCAAATGTTTGAACTGCCTTTTGGTACTTTATCTCCTCTTGCAGAAATTTTCTTTCCAGAAAGATGATCAATGGGAATGTCAGCTTCCCTCAGAGAAACTGTCCCTTTCAGGTTTTATCATCTGTCCCAATGGAGATATCCTTTCATAGGTCAGCGTTTAGTCATGTTTACATCTCCCAAATTCTGTGTCTTTGTATTTTAATACCTGCTAACACCAATATAGTTGTGTCTCCTTTATAGATTTCACAGTTTTTCTTCCAGAAATGAGGTGATAACTGTTCTTTTCATCTCAACTCTTCATTTCATTCAAACAATGGTTTAAAAAGAACATTCATACCCTCACAAGAACAGGAATTCTGAATTTATGCAAAACCCAGGAACATTCTGATCCCAGCTGTCTAATTCCACAGCCTTTCTTCTATCCACAAACAAATAAAAAAAGTTTTCATAATTAGAAAGCTTGGTTCAAACATCTGTTGTAATTTATTTTAGAAAACAGAACACTTTTTATGTTGGAGATGTTGCATTCAAGTTGATAGTGATTTTGTAGTTTATGGAAAGTCCAAAAGAAAAGTTCTTGCTTTATACTTGTGTAGCTGAAGGACCCAAATCCAGAATGTTCTCCAAGGCAAAGGGATGAAATGTTTTTTCCCAGTACTAATAAAATCTTGCCTTTTGGATGTTGAAAACTGCTCACAATATTTAAATGACAGAACTTTAGTTCTACCCATTAAGAAAGACATTTATAATCAGGCTAAAATTCTAGAAGGTGGTCCCAATATAGATATGTACCTTGGAATACAAAATCCTTCTATTTTCATTATTCTTGCTTTGAAGAGATAATTATACCTTTAAAAGTGATACAGAGAAACTCAGATGATGCTGATATATCCTGGTTGGTTTGTTTGCTTTTTCTTATATTTGGAGATTTATCTTAATAAAGGAGGGTTCTTAAAGCAAGCCACTTCTGAAAGTTGTCAAATTAGTTAGGCAAATTTATGCCTCCAAAGACAATTACATTCCATTATGCTTTTCTAGGAAGTAAATACATTCCACAAAGTTTTTAAATGCCAAAGTATACCACCTATGTACGTCATTGATTACAACCAGACAGGGGATCACTTTATGAATAACAAAAATTCATTTAGTTTCTCCATGTCAATTTTTAAAAACACCTCATTAGTTCATGTATTAAAAATAACATTTCTTTCAAAATCCACTTGCAGCACTTAGCATATAATAATATTTCACAAAATTATAGCAGTTTTACAATGTTTGTGGTTTTACTTTTTATGAATTACCATCAATTAAATGTATAGGTACTCACACATTGTTTCTTGGGAATCAGTATACGACCTTAATGAATGCTGCCTAGTTGTCAGTTTTCATATGGAAATGGACTATATATATATATATATATATATATATATATATATATATATATATAAACATATAATATATAATTTTTCTTGTATAAAGAAATGAAAATAAAGCATTGCCTTTTTCAGGATAACAGCAAAATTCAAAATTTCAGGATAACAGCCAACTGGGAAGAAAATAGGTAGAATTTATTGTTGAATACTGAGTATTTGTTCCATCCTTATTCCTTAGAAGTGATTAATCGAAGAAGAGGTTTGAAACAAGGGAAAACTGCCTGATGCTATAGCTCAGTAGCAGGGACAAACTGAATATGTGTCTTGTGATAATTTGGATTTCAGTGTAAGGTTCAGTGAACCCCAGAGTAGCAGTTCATGTTTAATTCATATGGTAAAAAAGGTAACTCACAGGTAAAAGTTTTCCACTCTTCACGCACTGACCCTTACCACAATAAAAAATAAAATATTTGCAATGGCATGGTTCTAGTCTACTGAACGGAGAGTATTCACAGTGCCAAAGTTATGGTCTCTATTGAAACAAAGTATTATTGGAGGATACAAAATTAGCTTTCGAAAGGGAGGAGAAAAATATGTTGCCTGGGTGGTTGGTAAACCTGTGACCAAGAGAAGATATAAAATCTGTTCAGTCTGGCCTTTCTCCAGTGTAAACCACATGCTAATGTGAGAAAAATGAGGCAACTCTGTGGATGTCGCATGTGAAAACTAATGATCCCCCTCCCAATTTTAAGATCCAGTGGGCAGGGGAAAAATAAACCGAAGCAATTAAACATGAAATTGCTGGAAATATCATACTCAAGGAGTTTCTGAGAGGTGTGATCTGTGCCCATATTCAGAGGCTGAGTTAGTGAAAACCTGCTAATATCCATGATGACTTTACATTTCAAAATGCTGCTTCCCAAATCAAAAGGTTGTATAAATCCTAGTAAGATACTAATTTCTATAAAGTTCTGCTCCCAAGAAATGTGAGTACAAAACCATTTTCATCAGTATTGTTCAGAGTTACTCTTCATAACATCTTAGAAAGGATCAAGGTTGTTGTAATTATATCCATGGAAAATTGTTGTGTGTGTGTCTTCCTTGACCTGTTACTCTATTGCCTCTATTTTACATACCTACATTCCATATAACATGTACTTTGAAACCTTTCGTTAGGATCGCCAAATGTCCAATAAAAATACACAGGTGGAGTAAGACAGCTTCAACATCCATCACATTAATGAATATTTCTGAGATGATCATGGACCATAGAATCAGATAGATGTGGGTTAAACTGATTTTTTCCCTCTTGCTAACTTGGGCAGGAATAAAAAAATGCACGTAAAATGGCTAGGACCATGCCCAGTGTGGGGTGAGTTACTACAACAGTGTGTTATGGGAACACAGGTCCAGGGCACAGCAGAAACTTTAGGCAAATGACCGTTTTATTGTACAGAATAGAGAGTCCAGAAAGAACAACTCTCCTTGTTACTTATGCAGCCCCAAAGAACAGGGGAGAAATTCCTATCATGACCGGTCTCCCTGGGTGGACAAAACTGATCCTGGTTGGGGTCAGTGGATGGCAGCTCCACATGTACCAATTAGGCAAGAGAAGAGACAAATCTATATTGTTGGAGTGTTTTTAGTCACCTCATTGGGGAAGGGGCCCTGACACTGAAAATCCCTACCCTGATAAACATCTGGGGCTGGTTTCAGGGTTTAGGTTCTGGCAGTGCCTTTTCATTATACTTAACATCTCCTGCTGGTCATAGAATAGTACATAGCAACAGAGGTGGGGTGTGGTAGGCTAGAGCAAGGCTGCAGAACATGTGCTCGTGGCTTCCCCAGGGAAGAAGGTCAGTTCTGGGTATGGTGCGTGATTTTCCTAGAACCCAGTTTGCAATAAATATTCAGTAAATGAAAGCCATATTTCGAAGTTAAATTTGCCTATTATAAATTTTGCTTCACTTCAAATACCACAGTGTACTCACCAAATTACTTGCTTAAGTAATGCCTGTGATAGAAAGTTTTAATTTAGCTTTCATGCATATCCAACTAACTTTTTGTAAGATTTAAGCATTTGACAGGCCGGTAGTTCATAGACCTCGATAGATGTTGCATCTGCTTTAAAAATAACAATGTATTATTTCATTTTAAACAGATGTTGTTGTAAGTTTCTATTGTCAAGAAGGTAGGTGTGGATTGGATGGAGCAAGTCTCTAAAGGATGAAACTTAAATGTCTCCGTGAAAAGCACCCTCTGTATGTACCTGTTCTTTGGACCTTGCTCCTACTGCCTTCTCAGAGAATTGAATTACTCCCGTTTTTTCGGGTACCTTCTCTTTTTCCCCAATATTGCTTCTTTCTTATTATTTTACATCTCTTCAATCTTAATTATTATTTCACATCTCTTGAATCTTAAAAGCAGACCATAAAAAGCCTTGAATCTGCTCATATCTCTTCTACCTTAAAATTAGATCCTTAATACATCTGGACATCTGCTTCCCAGCACATACACACACGTGTGCACACACACACACACACACACACACACACATACATTAATTCACACATACACAGGCTTTGTATTCTCTAGATACCTAGGTACAAGGCTGTGGTTCTCTAACTTTAGCATGTAGCAGAGTAAGTGAAAGACTTTATACCACAGATTGTTGGGCCCCAGACCTGAGTTTCTGATAATACAAGTTCTCAGGTGAGGATGATGTTGCTAAGTAAAAGATCAGAATGTAGGGCGATGCGGCAGTGGCTCAGCGGCAGAGTTCTCGCTTGCCATGCCAGAGACCTGGGTTCGATTCCAGGTGCCTGCCCATGTGAAAAAAAAAAAAGTAAAAGATCACAATGTATAAATAGGAAAAAGATGTTTATCAAACTTCCTTTCAGGGAGAGCACTGTGTGTGTATGTTGAATAGGATTTCTCTTGCATTTCCTTTGCTCCAATGTTATAATTTAGATTATGAATTATGCTGGTAATCTGGCTCTCTAAAAATAAAATGATTTCTTTCAAAGAATTCAATTTCCATAGTGGGAATATTCCCACTGTGGCTCATTTAAATTACCAAGGTGAATCAGTGAACTAGAATTTGGAAGAGATGCACATCTTCAGTGCTTACAGTCAGGCTGGAGCCAAGAACAAGTGATTAATATGAATGTAGATACCCTTTGTAGACAAGAGAGGTTATTAGAGATACAAGTGGAACTCAGACATAGTCTTGGCTTTAACAATTTCCCTTCATTATCTACTATCTATATTTAATATCCTCCTTCCTCCATTGATCTTTGTTCTGGAATACCCTGATATGACTCTTCGGTCCATTCCAGAAACTATGTAGTTGATAGATTTTGGGGGTCAAAGTTCCCACGATTTATGAAAACTTCCCAACTCAGATTATAATAAAAAGTTTTGTAGAAACGATTAGATTGGGAGTTGGGGGGGAAGACACTCTGTAAATCTTTCTGGATCTTCTACTTCCAAGCCCATATTTGTTTGATTAAGCCCAAAAATTATGTATCTGGGACACTCTTATTCCATATACTTCCAATTAATAAGTTTCCAAGATGTACTTATGTATTTTCTCTCACGTGAAATTTATCTTAAAGTTCCCAAGAGATAGAAAAATAAGGAAAGACTAAAACTGATGAGAACTGGCAGTGACTCTTCTCTTTCTCAACTATGTGTCTGTGGGTCAGTCTGGTCTCTCCAGAGGACCCGATCAGAGAAACAAAGACAGAACTGTGCTGAAGGTTAAGGGGATTGATGGATAGGTTCAGGCCTGCTTGTTGTCCTATCGTTCAAACAGCAGGGAAGCTTTTTGATTGTTTTATAAGATCATAGAACTAAGCCCCTAAAGCACCTAGACTCATTTTTTAATCCCAAATTGCAGCCTCCCCAGCCCCAATCAGAGTGCTCTAATCTTTCCTTGTAATGAGAAAAACTAAAATAGCCTAAAATTATTTTAAAATTCAGCTTACTGGGAGGTGGGGAGACAGGATGAGAACAATTTTATACAAAGGAGTTGTGCACATTTTAATTCAAAGAACTTCGATTTTGTTTCTCATTTATTTTATACAAAGCAAAGAAGGCAGTTAAGAGGCTGAACATGAAAGTTTTTTTGGGAAATAGAGTTCTGGTTGTGGTTGGGAATTTCCCCTGATTCTACCCTTGATAATGGGTCGTCATTATGGAAAGTCGTGGGAGTGGTGGGCTGATGGTACAGAATTGAGAAATAGCTTCTCGGGGTTTACCAAGAACAGGTGAAGGTGTGGGCAAGACTGATTCTTAATCTTAAAAAACATCGTGACTTAACCAAGTCATGTGCCAATGAAGAAAAGCCTACCCATGACTAATAAAGTTCTTATGTTCTGTTATTTTCTTGGGTATATTGTGTGAACCCATCTTTTCCCCAGTAGTTATTTGTGGTAAAATATCTTAGCAAACTTAGACAGGATTTATGTGTTCATTGTATGACATGAGGAAGTAGTGAAAAATTATGTGATAGTACCCTATATGCCTCAAGAAGATGGAGTCCCAGGGGAAAAAGTTTTGTGGAGAAAAAGAGAAATAGGCAAGCTAATTCCATCACTCTAAAGGAAGTGATGATAAGATGATGTGTCCTGGACACAGGACCCTGGATTTTCCCCATCTTGTTTTATCCATACTTCTTCTCTTTCTCCTTATAGATTGTCACCAAATTATTCAATATTGACCAAGTCTCATTTCCCCTGTGCAGCTGTTTCCTTGAGGGACTTTTTCTTTATGTGATGTGAGTGACTGATAGAAAGTTAATATGTAAGCCACTTCCAGGAAAATTCCCACTTCAAAAGGAAATTTTTCAGAAATTCTGTTAAGATAAATGACTACACCTATATTAATGGAATTGCCAGGTCAGTGGGAGACAGATAAAGGATTTATTTCCGAGCAGGATTTTTGCAAAGCTCATTGTATTAGTTGGGATTCTCCAGAGAAAGCAAGCTGACAGAATTTATTATAGAAATTTTCTCATGCCACATAGGGATTGGCAAGTCTGAATTCTATAAGGGAGGCAGCAAGCTGGAAACTTTGAAAAAGATAAGGTTGAAATCTGGCACATCTGAACTTTGTAGGGCAGGCTGTAAGCTGGGGACTCTGCTGAAGATAAAATTTTATTGCCCAGGGATAGCCGGCTGGCTGAAGAAGAAGCAGAAATTCTATCTTACTGCTTAAATCCTCAGTTCTTTAAGACCTCTAACTGATTGAATGAGGAAACTCTTATCATCACTAAGAGTAATCTTCTACCTTGATTATAAGTGCAATCAGCCATAGATGCAATCAACTGAATATAGATACTAATCCATCAACAATATTCCCTCAGTAACAAAAAGGGCAATGTTTGCTTATCCAAACAACTGGACACCATAACCTAGCTAAGTGGACACCTGAAATTAGCCATCAGACTTCTAAATTTGTACCATATACTTCTAAGGCCAGCCTTGATTGAAACTTATAGACAATATAAATGTTTTGATTGAATTCAGATCAACCAACATAACATCAAAAAGAGCCAGAAAACTTACTTTTTAAGGGGGTGTATGATTTAACTCAGTGTTTAGCTTTTTGAATAATTTCATTCTGTATAGATTACGAACTTATTTTCTGCTATGTAAATATGTTTTCAAAATCCTGAGATCTTAGATAACCACATCTTTCTTCTACATACAGGGTCTAGATGATGATATGATTATGCTTTTCAAATCTCCCAGGCTCTGCCCCATCAGCTTTTCCTCTTTTTAATCTCTCCTAACCCACCCTTGTTCCTTACCATAGAATCTCATAGCCAACAGCATTTCCCTGCTTCTTACAACAGAGATTATTACAACCCCTCACTTTCATTTTGTTTGATCTATTTCCAGTGCTGGCACTAAGGCTTAGAGAATTGCTGAGTCGAGGAGTCAGTGGGAGGACTTTCCTTTGGGAATTTCAATATTCCTGTTGATTTTCCTTACTAGCCATTTTTTTTTTTTTTTTTTTTGTATACTGTATGGCAGGGTCACATTACATTCTTTTTCCATGTGAGTATCCCGTTACTGTAGTACCATTTGTTCAATTTTTGTTTGGTTGGTGTTTTGTTTGTTTGGGAAGTACATGGGCTGGGAATCGAACCCGGGTCTCCTGCATGGCAAGCGAGAATTCTACCACTGAACTACCCTGCACCCCCTTGATTATGCTCTTGATTCCCAAATATAACTTAGGTAGACTTAGTACACCTTCCAACAGTTTTCATGTTTCTTGGCCTTTTCCCTTCTTATTTTTATTTCATCTTAAACAATTGGCTTTTTGGACTTTATTCGATAAGGAACATCCACATATCAAGATAAACTTTGCAGAAGAAACCCCTAAAGACAACCTCGAACCTCAGTGGGGCCAGAAGTGATCTTCTGGTTCTGGTTTTTTTTTTTTTAACCTTAAACAAAAGAAATGCTCATATACAAAGCACTTATATACTTAGAATTGTCTCTCTAGATATCTTTGTCTACAGAGCAATTTCAACTTTTAAGAGACCTAGGCTATGGTTAGCTACCTCATGACCATTCTTTTAATCTTAACAAAACAAAAGACATTAATGTGCCAGTATAGTATCATTCCTGTAACAGGAAGATATTACAAAACCTGACAAATCATCTCCACCCCTCCCTCCCTCCCTTCATTCCCCCAGACAGATCCTATTTCTTCATTTCTTTAGGTCACATAATTGAATCACCCTTATCTCCATCAAAACATGATTAAAATCTTGAGGCACATTTGCCTGCTTTTTGTTCTTCTTTGCCTCCTCTCTCTTGTTCATCCCATCCAATACATTGTCAAATATGTTTATGTGTCTCTCCATGGGGGCACGGGGGCACCCTTTTCTTACATGTGTGCTCTTCCTTACGGTCTCTCAGTCATCATCGTCATGAAGAGTCTCATAGTCTTTTACCAAGAATATTATGAACTCATCTCACTGCTTATTCCTATCTCTCCCCCCTCCCCAGTGTCCTCTTGCACATTGTCAGAGTGTCACTCCGTCTGAAGGTGCTACTGTGAGCATGCAATTTTCCAATTATATATCCTGAATTAAAAATAAATAATAACAACAACTTCTAAGTCTCATAACTAAGCACAATTTAACCAGACATTAGCTTTCTGATCTCTTCTTTCACTATTGACCTACATGGCAAGTGAAATGAACAGTGTTTTTTTCCCAGAACATGCTTTGGAGACTCTACTTTTGCAGTTATTGTTTTCCATGATATCTTGACCCTTCTTTAAGACCTATATCAAATACACTTTATTTATGCTGTCTTTCCTACTACTACCTCCACCACCTGTACCCCTTTCCTTCTCTGTAATAGCCTTTGGAGAGGCCATACAGTATAGTTTCACATAGACCTATGTTCAGACCCCGACTCTGCCTATAACTAATTTTATGAGTTTGATCAGATTACATATCTTTTTTTGGATGGAGATGAAAAATATTTTTTTATTACATGAAGATAAAATTAACTAATCTGTATATACTGTGTGCATGACTTTAACATATAATAGAGATTCTATACACATTGTTCTCTCTTGGTAACTCCTCTTTGGTATTAGTTACCTTTGTCCTTGCATTTTTGCCATTTGAAGTCTTGGTCTATCTTCTACTCATTTGTAAATTCATTAATAGAATTTCTTATTTTTTCATACATCAAGATGATAGAGGAATACGGAAATCAGGATATTGAGCAAAATGATGAACCTGATTCTTTCAGGATAGAATTAGATCCCCAAATGGGTTTCAAATCTGTGGCAACACAAGGTCTGACCAGGTTTCTGTCAACCATAACTAAAAGTAGTTACCTGAATTGATACTTTTCATGAGCTAATTTGATTTCATAACTCCAAAATATAGGACAAGAATTAGTTGGAAAAAATGAGAACCAAAATTGGAGTTGGACTTTTGCCCCTGCATTTTGATCTAAATATATACATCCAGGATGAATCCATAGTAGGGAAAACAGCTCATAATATTTAACTTTTTAAGACTAGAAGTTCAACCTTTTTCTAAATAAAATAGTTTACATGATGAACACAATTCACGGGTATATTGATCAAAGATTCTTCTGCAACTGCTTTAGGAAACTAGAAATAACTTAATCTTGTAACCCAAATATTCCCTGAATTCATTTACTAAGTGGTAGGTATTCTGTTCAATACATGTGTGTTTCACATGCTTTTGAAACTGGAAAATTAAAAATTTCATTACATGGAAAAGAACAATCTACAGAGTCTGAAGCCTTTGGAAGAAAATGGAGAAAATTCACAAATATTCTGCACTAGCTGAAAGTGCTAAAGGATATTTGGGACTATTTGGTTTTCCAAACTTTATGTGAAAATTAAATCCTAAAATAAACTTTTCCTTTTAAGGGAATCAAATCACTGTCATCTTCATTAAAGAGATTGAATAAGCAGGATTTTTGATAGAGTCATTGAAACCTTTGGAAGTCATAAGAACATATCTGAAAACTACTTCTGAATGAATTGCACAATTAAACGAACTTTTGCTCTAGGAGTGAGAAGGGGTCTGTGTTCATGTTGGGAAGATATGTACCCACAATAATTAGTCCACTGGGTGTATATAAAGTGTGGTTTCCTGATCATATCAAAGTGTGCATGCAAATAAAAACATATTGAGCATGCGATTCATGTAAAAACGAGGAATTTCCTATGTACATGCATAGAGGCTTATGCACTATTATCATTTGGATTAACATGAGGCTTGTCTTTTTGGCTTTCCAGCTCTAATTTCTATTCGTAAGGATCAGCCATTCTTTTTTGGTCAACTAGAGACAAATCTGTCCCCAAATACTGAATCTGAAATAGCTCTTCCATTACATATCATTTCTTGTGGAAAAGGATCCTGAACAATGAAAAACAAGTATACTAAGAAATAGTGAAACTGCTTGTGCTGGTTTGAAATTGTTGCATACCCCAGAAAGCCATGTCCTTTAATCCTGATTCAATATTGTGGGATAGAAACTTTGACTGGATTGTTTCCGTGGAGATGTCACACACCCAATTGTAGGTACAACCTTTTGATTAGATGGAGATATGACCCCACCCATTCAAGTGGGTCTTAGTTAGTTTACCAGAGTTCTTTAAAAGAGGGAACATTTTGGAGAGACCTCAGAGCTGACAAAGAGAGAGACCTTTAGAGATTTAGAAACAAAATATCCCCAGGGAAACTGTTTGAAACCAGAAGCCAAAGGACCAGCAGATACCAGCCACTTGGCTTTCCAGCTGACAGAGGTATTCCAGATCCATCAGACTTTCCTAGGTCAAGGTGTCCTTCTCTGAATGCCTTATTTTGGACATTTTTGTGGCCTTAGAGCTGTAAACTTGCAACTTAATAAATTCCCTTTTTAAAAGCCATTCCATTTTGTATATTGCATTCCTGCAGCTTTAGCAAACTAATACACTGCTGTTATGATTTGGGTGTCTGGAAGGTGTGATTTCTATATCCCATTTCATACTCTTACAGTCAGTGGTCATTGAATATTCGTATTCCTTTGCTTTTAGTCTGCTTGTCACTTTTTTTTCCCCTGGGGAATGGGAAGAGGATAAAGCCTTTTTATCTTAGATTCCAGTGAATTAAAAATATTTCATTATCCATCTCATACTTTAATCCTCTTAATAATTTTTTTATTGTGTCTTGAAATTTGAAGTCCTAGAACTAAGTAACTTCAGGCATGGCTTGATAAAGAATAGGGAAAGAACAATGCTCTTGGAAAGCAGAGATCCTGATTCTTTGTATGAAATATGTGTCCTTGGGTATGCTATTGGATCTCCTGGGGCCATCTTTTCCCTGTAACAATAGGACTAAGAATTCTGTTCTGTATTTCTCAGTGAGGAGGAAATGAAAATCATTGATGCAAAGAAGTATTTAAAAAGCTGAAGTCACAACATTAACTTTAAGTCATACATTTTTAGATTTGTGCATTTTGTTACTCATAATGTGAACAATAAAATGTATATGAGGGGTAGAAGCTGGTAACATTACATAATGGGATATTTCTTTAGCCTTTGCTTAGTTTCCTAGGCAACTTAAAACAGATACCATGAAATGGGTTGGCTTTAAACAGGGGAATTTATGAACTTACAGTTTGAAGCTATGAAATGTCTAAATCAAAGAATCATTAAGATGCAGCTTTCTTCCTAAAGACTGGTTGCCATGATCGTTGGCTCCTCTGCTACATGGCAAGGCACAGAGCAGTGCCCTTGCCCTTCTCTTCCTATTTCACTGCTTTCAGCTTCTTGCTTCCATCACTTTCTCTTCCTCTGTATTCATCCTATTTATAAAGGACTCCAGTAAGAGGATTAATACCCACCCAGGGCCATGCCTTAACTGAAGTAACCTCATCAGAGTGTCCTAATTAAAATAGGTTTATACCCACAGGAATGGATTATCTTTAAGGACACGATTTCCCTGGGTGCATACATTTCCAAACCACCACAGCCTTAGATCCAGATTTCTATACCTTAACATTATGTATTTTTGGACCAGATAATTATCTGTTGTAGGGGTTTGTCTTGTCCACTGTAGGATATTTATCAACATCTCTGTACTCTATTTGCCAGTGATAGCTACCCAACCCCTGTTGAGTCTAAGAACACTGTCTCTGGGCATTGCTGAATGTTCTTTGTGGGGGCAAAATTGCACCAAGAAACTTCTGCCTTCGAATAACCTCAATCTAGAATGAAAGCCCACCCATTCTGTTTCTTACCCAGCTATGTTTGTGATTGATCAATAAAATACAAGACAATTCAAGCTTATTTCTATTCATTTCCTATCAAAGATAACTGATGAAATATGTTTTTAGGAATACCACAGCATCCTAGAATAGCATTTTTGCTAATGTCTACTGTATACAGATGAGTATTGTGAAAACATATTAATATAATGAGAAGACTTTGCATTTCAAAACCCGTACCTATTCTGCCTTCACATGAATAACTCTCACTTAAGCAAAAGGAAAAGGGTTTTGGTAGTCATATTTCAGCTAGGATTTCCACCTAATGGTCAGATGAAATTTTGGCCTGCCTTCTTCCTGAAGCATTTTCTTGACTCTCCAAGGTTCATTGTACTTTCTCTTACCATCATCACAATCTTGACCTTGGATTTTCAATTATATAGTGCCTTGTATTATTATCTGATAGTGCAATAAATGTTAGAGTTGGCTTCCAGTGAGATTGCAAGCTATCTGAGGACAAACATGCTTCTCTATTATCTCTTACAACATCAGATATTGTTCATCATTCATTAATGCATATTATAGTCTTTGGGAACCAAAGATACAGGCCGTAGTCATGGGTCTATCACCCAAGGAATGTGTATACCTATACAATTACTCCATCTTTCCCAGTAAAGTAACCTGCTATCACATGTTTGAATTATACAAGTAATTTCCCTTGCATTCAAGGCAACCCTCTGTTTAGAATTTGACTTCCTATTTAATTTTCCAATTGACCTAGAAAGAAAAAATATACTGTTTATGCTAACCTGGCTGCACAGAGGCTAGAGGTTGCTGTAATGCTTTTATTGGTGAGCCTGTTCAAATAAGACAGTGTTTAAGAAATGGATCAGATTTCTGAACTGTAAAGCCAAGAACCCAAGTTTGGATTATGAGAACTGACAGGACAAATATGTCACAATATACTGCTTAGAGGCCTTTATGGAAATCATCAACCTCCCTTCAGGGTTTCTGCAAATTACTAGTCACTTAGTAAGCTGGATCCTGAAGGATTATAAAATGAATATAATACAGGATCCGTCTATTTTAGTTTCCTCACTCCTAAAACAAATACTGTGTTATGGGTTGGCTTAAACAATGGGAATTTATTGGCTACTGGTTTTGAAGCTAGGAGAAGTTCAAATCAAATCATCATCAAGGTGATTTTTCTTTATTTCCCAAACTCTGGTGTTCGGGGCTGGCAGCCAGTGATCCCTGGTTCTGGGCTCCTCTGGCCCATGGCAGTGTACATGGTTACGGTTCCTGGCCTTTCCCTTCTCTTCAGGGTTTGTTGACTCTCAGATTCTGGCTGTTCCTTCTGTGGCTTTTTTCTCTCTCTGTAACCTTCCCTATAAGACCTTCAGCAATATGATTAGGATTCATTCTGGGCCACATTTTATCTGAAGTAGCCTCACCTAAAGGCCCTATTTAGAAGGGTTCACACCACAAGAATGGGTTAAGTTTAAGAACATGTTTTCCTAGAGGACATAGCTTCAAACCACCACACTGTCTACAGGAGTTCATCTTCAAGTGGTTTTTAGGTTACTTACTTGCTAAATTTTACTCAGTCTTTGCATACCCAGAGGTGATTTAAAGTGGCACAATAAATGCTTACAGACTTATTGATCTAAATAACTCAAAGAATCAAAGTATTATTATATATACAGATTATTTCTGATAGCTTAATTTAAAAGTTTTAGACTTCAGAAAGCAAGTTAATAAAAACTTTCTCTGTATTGCATTCTTAGATTTATGTTGTGTTTTATATGGATAGAAAATTTCAAATGACTTTATGAGCTGAACTTATGAAAATCCATTGTTCTGTATTTCAAAAGATATTTAGTAAAGTTTTAAAATAATAATCCAAATAACTATCTGAATTTAACATATTAATAAATGGATTTTTAAGAAGGGACATTAGTAAAATTATATATCGACAATGGAAATTCATCTTTGGCGTTTAATCTTCTGTGTTATTTTTAGAAAAAGTCATTTCTTATAATAGAGCCACAATTTAGCCAGATTCTGAGTCCAGTAATTAACTTTTCCCACCCACCACAATGGCACGTAAGAGTAAAAGTGTTGTGGTATTTCCAATAACAGCACAGCACATTCTTCTTAGGAATAATGTAAATAATTTCTTGAGAACTTACTGTGTATCAGGATGGATCCTAAATTCTCATAAATCATCTCATTAAATTGTTAAGCCAGCCAAAGGACATAGATAATTGTCTGTTGACGCAAACAAAGAAACTAAAAACATAGGAATGTTAGGAAACTTATACAAGGTAATACAATAAGTGCCAGCACTGAAGAGATAATGTCTTGGTTGGCATCTATTTTCCACCCCCAGGATTTATTATAGCTGAAAATATATTTTAGAACTGAGCTATTCAAATTTACCAAGTGATCTCTTGCCTCACTACCTCATTAGACTTCTAGGTCAAAGAGAATGTACTGAAGTAGTAACTTAACTAACTGTAGTTTGTATAGGGTCATTACACAGCTTAAAAAATGACTTAAGCATTTCTGATCTCTACCTAAACTTATTATAATGTATTCCTTATTTCCTTTTACCATCCGATGAATACCAAATCACTTTAGATGAAGATACCTGAAATGATGTAGGTCTGCAGTGGCTTCCAAGCCTGAATTTCGAAACAACCTTTTTGTGTCCTTCATGGATTCCGTGGGAGTTGTTTCATGGTCACTTGATAAAGGAAAGTCAGGGGTAAGTCAGGACATTATTTCACTCCTGCCCACAATTCCCTTGCTATAGCTTCTCTTTATTTATTTATTTATTTATTTATTTATTTATTTATTTATTTATTTTGCATGGGCAGGCGCCGGTAATCAAAACCCCTAGTCTCTGGCATGACAGGCGAGAACTCTGCCACGGAGTGACCAATGCCCGCCCTCTTAATTTGTTTTTGATGGTAAAAGTTTTCGATATTTCATTTAGAAAAAAGGAAAATCAGCTGTTAAAAAAAAATTTTTTTTTGATCATCTCTCTCATTGATCTCTGTTTTTAATAGAAGCACCTGAGGCATGGGAGAGTTTTAACAAATAGCCAGAAATCTCGCAGCTTGTTAGAAACAGAACTTGGTTGTAGGCTCGGGTCTCCTAAGTCCCAGTCCAACATGCTTTGTATCTCCCCATGTCGTCTGCCTATGGGAATGCAGTGCAAGTGTGTTGTATTTGGACCGCAAATCCCGGTTGTCCCTCTGCAGGCCCATTCCAGGGATCCTGCTGACCCAGGGTCCCTGCAGAGGGCCCACCCATCTCTACTGAACAGCAGAGGCTCATGGAATTTGCTGTTGTGCTCAACCTCCCCTTGAATGGGCCTCACATACGCTCTGCCTTGCTCTCTTTAAAGGCCTTCTTGAGTTTCAACACTGTATAGGCACGTTGTTAAGGGACAATAGTTGCTCAAATATTTATGACGAAAATAGGACTTGGAAATAAAACTAGGCAACCTGTTTCATTCAACAGATATCTTCTGGTGCCTATCATGTGCCAAAAGTTTTGCGAGCACTGAAGACACATTACTAAATGAAACAGACAAACATCCCTGATGTCGTAGAGCCAAAAGACAATAAACTATACAAATGAGAGTATAGACTATACTTGATGGCTCTAAGTGCCAAAGGGAACTGCAGTTTTGCATAAGGTGATTAAATATAAAGAAAAGAACATTTGGGTCAAGACCTGAGGAAGACAAAGGAAGCAAGACAGGCAGATATCTGGGGTAAAGAGGCCTGGTAGAGGGAACAGCAGATACAAGAACACTGAAGTAGTAGAGTGATCGGTGGGTTTGAGAAACAACCAACAGGACATTGTGTCTGGCATGGAGCTAGTAGTAAGGAAGAGCAGAGGAAGAGATGAGGAGATTGCAGTGAGGAGTGAGTGTGGGAGCCACAGCATCAGATCCCAATATTCTGAAGACGTTGACTTTTATCTGCTAATTTTCTAGGCAAATATTCATGTTTATTCATCATAGATTTATTTGTCTCTGTTAAGGTCTATGGGATATCTCATCTTATCTACTTTATTTTAAGACTTATCAGCAGGGGGATTGCTGGTAAAAATTTGGAGATGGTATAATTTCTTATATTTTAAGCATATTGCTAATCATTATTTAAAGGCTAGAGAGTAAAAAAATAATTAAAAATGAACAGTTCTTTTTAAACAATCCTTAGTATATTACTTATATTAATAAAAGGCCTAATGACAAATACCTTTCTAAGTCCAAATAAATCTTTCATGCTTCATGCAGCCAAATATTTTTCTTGTTATCATTTCTGTTTGTTTCTAAAACACCAGAATCATTTTAAGAAATTTTGGGTCCTTTTCTACTTCTCTTCTGAGCCACCTTCAGTGATCTTTGTGATTTCCAGTAAATACAAAAGAATAAAGGCCAGAAAACTAAATGCTCAATGGCAAAGATAATTTTTCCTTCCTTTAAGGATGTACTTGATAGTGGAATATAAAATTCTGTTAGGCAAGGCTTCCACAGCTAGGATTGGAATCATCTCTTTCTGAGTGATTTGAAAGGTCCACCGAGAGTAAGTTATACAGCGTTGCACAGTTGACTATGGGCATCTTCTCTCAGGGAGTGTGGAGCATGGTGGCCTTATCCTGGGCAAAAGTAGGGAGAATAGACATTAGAGACATTGAGGAAGAGGGGAAACAAGGGGTCACTGGAAGAAGAGTACTAAGTGTGAAATAGGGAATAGCAGCTGACTATACCCTATCTGCTACTTTATCATAATGGAGGTTAGTTATGGATACCAGGCACTACAGTTTGGAGAGGAAGGTACACCTGGAGTGTGAATGGTGTATTCTCCCATATTGTGCAGTTAACACAAATTTAGATTCCAGTAAAAGGAAGACCATGCAGATTTTACAAGGAAAAATCTACAAGGAAACGGAAGCTGTAGTTCATTTCATGGAAACTCCCAGTATGCATTCACGTTACTACTTGATTAGTAACAATGTTTTCCAATAAGGAAATTAATATTTTCAAATTAGGAACAGAGATTTTAGAATTGCTATCACCTAGGGAACTCGTGTGTGTGTATATGAAAGATCACGAGTTTTAACCCTTTCTCGATTTCACTGTTAAAAATACTTTATGGTTCATGCTCACAGAATAAAAGACTAATTAGTCCCAAAGTGTGATTAATTATCTAAACAAGATCAATTTTTATCTCTTTAGTTGACAGGTTTGCTCAAAAGCCACGGTGTCATTTTGAAACAGTTTTGTTGGGTCACCAAGAAGGCAGCAGGACTAGACACTGGTTCTGAGTTCTGTGGAGTCTGATTCCTAACCTAATACATTCTGGGTCACTCTGTGACCTCATATCTTCTACTAGGCTGGTCACTGACAGTTGTAAATCAAGCTTGATAAGTTCTTGCAAAATATATCTAATGATATTCTAGCAAATGACATTTTATTGTTGGCCTCTCGGATGCATGACTGGATAGATTTCTCTTTACTTAACTCATAATAGGATAGAACTTCAACTGACCGAGTGCTTACACGTAGTACATACTTTATGTCCATGATCCCATTTAATAAAGGAACTTTTGCAATCTCCATTTAAGAAGAAGAGACTAAAGTTTAGATTTGTTAGTAACTTGCCCAAAGTCATTTGGCGGCCAACTGGATGGGTCAGAATATGAATTCAGTTCTGTCTGGTCCCAATGCCAACTTTTTGCCCACTGGGCAAATTACTGTGCATAAGGCAGATGCTAAAAAAATTATTTTTTTCTCAAAATACTTTTGTCCAGTTCTTTGCTAGATCCATACAGTAAGCATATATTTTGGTATCAGTTTGTTTAAATACTAAGAAAGAAAATCAGCCTCAATGGTATAACTATTAATTTGGTATAGAATATACCAGTGAACAAAATGAATTTTCCCCTACATGTGTAGTCATGAAAAAAAAAAAGTAAGTGAAGATTGTATTCATTCTGGTTATAATAGGAAGCCCTTGTAATGAATTAAGGGGACTTCTATTTTTCTCTCCTCAGTTAATTGTAAAGTTGGTTTTTTGGTTAGAAATTTATATGAAATTTTGCAGGACTAAAATGGGAGATTAATGGTACTTACAGTTTTTTCAGAGATGTCTAATGAGATATTCTGTAATACAGCCTGGTTTTTAAGTAAAGGTAGATGGCATACCAATGGCATTTCACTATAGAGTCTGTCCTTTTTTTGTCCTCCTGCCTGCTATTTATCGAGTTCACCTGCTTTTGGGCTCTAATTTCTATAACCCAGGATGCATGAAAACAATTATTTTTAACAGTCAAAAGGATAGAAACTCCTGAGTATTTGGTGATAACATACAGATTACCATATAGCTTATTCTATGTTTTTTTTCTATATAATAATGCTTCTGACATTTTAGGGACTGACACTTCAATTCTCATTCTTAAAATTTTGACCCATCTACCAGAGTAATAGCTAAACTTTCCTTAAATAAGTCATGCCATGTATGCACTTTCTTCTATAAATGATTCTTGAGAGCAGGAATCCCCCTTTCATCTCTTTATATATAAGAAAGACCTGAATATGAAATATAAATTCAGTAACATTCAATAAATGCATGTTAACTTAAACTCATTGCACATCTAATAGTTTTATCAAATATTTATGACAAAAGTAAAGATGGTGGATCTGGTACAAAAGAGTTTTTCACTATATCTCCACATGGCCAAGTACATATCATATGGAAATTCATCACTAATGCCCCTAAGAAGTGGATTGTCATTAACAATCAAGAAAACGGTTCAACAGTTTGAGTGTTAACAGAAACTTGTAACAGTTCACTCTGGACTCAAACTTGGGCCAACTGTGCTTTTCAGGAAGGACACACAATTTCGGGTTCCACTGTCCCTAATGCCAACCTGTGCAGTGGAAGCACCAGCATGGATGACGGTGTGGTGGTATCTTTGTGTTTTCTCAGCTGGTTCTGCCCAAAGTTCTCATATCCAGGGTAATGATATTTTGTGGGTCTTTTAATTAAATGATGAAGGACTAACAGCTGTGCAATGTAACTAATAATCGGGGAACAGAGGAGGTTGCTTTTACCTTGCTAAAAACTTTAATTTACATTCATTGTAATTGGAAATAGTAAATAACACAATAATTACCATCTTCTTCAAATTTTGCTTTCAATTTTTCAATTTCTGCTTCTTTCAAAGAGCTTTCAACACACTGTTTGATATGATCTGAAAGGGAGGGCAAGCTATTTGCTGGAATTCTGATTTCCTGCATTTTGAAAACTCTGTTTGGGCCTAGATATAAAAATGTAAATATGGTCTGGTACCATTAGTGTATACTACTGCAATACAAGTAACTGTCTCATAAGTGGTAACTACTAATTTCTCACTGAATAGTTTTTTTAGATGTCTTCCCTCTTTTGAGAGTGATGTGGTTTCTAGATACTGAAATTTTTACTTTAGGAAATCCTATTTTCTATGTCCATGACAAACTTCCTCTCCAATCCCAGGAGAAATATATTGGGTAAAATTAGTCTCCTTCTTCTTATTCATTCAGAAATGAAAATATTTCCCTCCCTTTATCATCCCCTCCTGCTTAATTCCACCTTTAATCTAGTATTTTCTCCCCCCTCCACATACTCTTTTTCTCTGTGGCTCCATCACACACACATACAATCCCAGAGAGAGAGAGAGCCAGCCAGACAGACAGATACACAAACACAGAAGCATGCCCTCTAGCAGAATATGCTATTTTTCTCTATTTTTCAATTATCAAGCAGAAAACCATTGTGGGATAAGGTCTGAACTCTTCTGCTTGGAATGTCCATGGCTCTCTCAGACTTTTATGTCTGCAACTAGGGAGTAAGTTATAATTGGGGTGGAAAGTATAGTTTCTGCCACATTCTCCATTCTAACTTCAGAAAAAAACATGGTTACTATTACACTTGGTTCTTCATTTAGACCTTTGGACGTGTCCTTTAGAACATATAGGGAGAGGAGTGAACAATTAATCACCCACTTGCCACCAATCTGCAGGGAGCAATACTCTTGAAAGTGGCCTCTGGGAGAATGTTTGGGAGCTGTATGTTAATCTCCCTTAAGGCAGAAGCTTTAGACTTGGTTTATACGCATGAAAAATAAGGAATTAAGTAAATAGATAAGTATAAAGGTAGGCAAGTAGACAGATAAATAAATAAATAAATAAATAAAACAAAGGATAACTCTTGAATATATCACTCTTCTAACCATTCTTGGAAAAATACTTCTTCCTCAGAATGAGGCTCCCTAGACTTTCAGAGGGCTTCCCTGTGATTATTTTGATGAGAAAATTTTCAGTCTCCTGTTGATCAAGACCAGTGCATATTCTTCTTGTCAGCTGCAACTGTAGCTACCTGGGTTTAGCAACCAATTTGTTAATATATTTCTAAGACACCCGTGTCTTCTTTATTTTTTTGTTCTTGTTTTCTCTGTGCATCACAGTGTTTGCCTTAAACATGAAAATAGGAAAAGTGCTTTCCTAAGTGTGGTTATATTTCAATCTCAGTGTATTTAATTATCTTTTACTGACCATTTATCTCCACATTCATTCATTATATAAGGCTATTGATTATTAATGATCTTAACAACTTTACCCAATTCACTTTAGCCTTACCTTCAATTCTCTCCAGGAGGAAAAAGGTGACATGAAGCTATGAATCTGAATATATCAATAGGTTGTTAGTTTGGTTTCTTCTTTTAGTTTGCTATGAAGCCTCTCATTTCATGTAAAATTCCATTGTGCACAATAAAATCTATGCTGAACAAATTTGAACAGAGACGCAAATGATGATTTAGGGGTAGAAACTGTGGTTTATGGTCAACCCAATGATTGGGTTTGAAAATATGTAGTAGTCAGGTTTTGCCTGAAATTTGTTTGGCAAGTAGTCAGGTGACTATGGACATGACTATTCTCTATTAATTTTATCTACAAAGTTTTTCACCCATATTACCTCTCCATAATGTGGCTTTAAATTATCTGATGGGAATGGATGGGGGTATTTTTTTTGGTATGCTGTATGGTGGGGGGTCACATTTAATTCTTTTTCCATGTGAATATCCCCTTATTGCAGCATTATTTTTGGAATTTTTGTTTGTTTGGGTTTTTCATTTGTTTGCTGCCCCGTTTTTTTGTTTGTTTGGGAAGTACATGGGCCAGGAATCAAATCCGGGACTCCCGCACGGCAGGCGAGAATTCTACCACTGAACTCCGCTTGCACCCCCTGGACAGGGGTATTTAATATCTTTTCTCTACCTCAGAATCTCTCTTTTTTATACAGAACAATTCTCAACCATGTATCATAATAATAATGATCATAATGATACGTGTTATAGTATAATGAGGAAAATATGGGCCCCTCTGGTATTATGGTTCAAAATACTCCCCCTGAAATAATTATACTTCAAGGCTCCTCCCTACAGGAGGATTTTGCCCTTCTATCCTCTCAGATATAGGACTGCCTGTGGAATTTGCTCAAGAAATGAAACACAAGTAGAAGTGATGCGCTACTTCTGAGAAGTTTTATGAACAAGCTTAGAGTTGTTAATCTCTTTTCCTTCTGCAAACATCACAGAGAGGCTATCCTCAGTCTGCCTGAGAGAGTATACTGTTGTAAGCCACAAGCTCCTTTGGCTTGTTTATTACTATGACATAATGTAGACTAAGCTGACTGAGAAAACCCTTTTAACTAAACAGCTGTACCTCTGGGAATTGACTCTCAACAAATCTGTGGGAATAGAGATTCTCACCCATTCTTATAAAAATTTAGAGTCAAAACATTATCAATAGGGATTTCATTAAATGATGGCATACAATGGAAAACTATGCAACTATTAAAATTATCACGTGTTATAGGTATTATATTATGTATAATTACGTATATACATATACTTATATGTAAAATATATGCCCTTATAAAATCTTAGAAAGCTTTCCAAGATACATTGCTAAATAAGAAATGAGGTTATAATATATATATGATATATAGCATGATTCTATTTTACCAAATAATACATGCATCAAAAATAAAATATACTGAGTCCCCAAAGCAATATTTATGAAGTAGAGTCAAGTAATAATGAACATCAAAGACAGACCTAAAGGAATAAAAGAAGTTATAAAATGGCGCTAGGAAGACTGAAGAGCACGTGTAGAAAAGGCGGCCTGCTGTGTTCTTAGCTTTTCCTTTGGCTAATGTGGAGAAGATAATAGAGCCTTAAGCTGTTAGTTGTCATTGCTTTTCTCTTTTCTTCTACTCACTGCCTTTATGAATCCAAACTACAGATGTAATTCGTATACAATGTGTCTTTTCACATGAGCCTAAAGACAAATAAACTGAAAATTGATGCTGAAGTTAGCTCCGGGTAAATTTATAATTCAAATTAGAATTCCACAAAATAAATATCTCCCAGAGACTTTACATTCTAAACTTCTTACAAGACTTCTCTGACTTGTTTACTCTTTTTTGTTTGCTGTTTATTCTTTAGTTATATCCTGTATTCCCAGGGCCTAAAATTAGAATCACAAAAGGCATTCAATAAAAATGTCATTGAATAAACTACTTGTTATGGATTTAATTCTGTCCCCCCAAAAGACATATTCAAATCCCAGTTCCTAGTTTCCTGTATGGGATCCTATTTGGAAATAGGATCTTTGAAGATGTTCTAGGGACAAACTGGATTGGTTGGACCTAATCCAGAATGACTGGTGACCTTACGTAAGAAGAGGACATTTGGGCAGATAGACAGAGTGAGCAGATATCCACGTGATGGAGGCAGAATTATGCCAACAATTGAAGAATGCCAGGGACTGCTGGCAAGCCCAGTCAGAACTCTACAGACTTTAAAGGAAGCATGCTCCTTGATTTCAGGCTTCTGAACTCCAGAACTGAGACAATAAATTTTTGCTGTTTTAAGCCACCCAGTTTGTGATACTTTTTTATAGAAGGCCTGGCAAACTAAGATCCTACTAATCTGATTTTTCTTAAGGCTTGTATCTCAGGTTTTATACCTGCCAAAATCTCCCCAACACATATTTCTGAATTTTACAGCTTAATTTTTGACCACGGGTCTTATGCATTTGGGGTGATATGGTTGATTAACTGTAGTGCTTGTTTCTGTGGCTAATGCCTATCCTGGGCCCATTTGTCCTCATATACTTCCTTTTCTCTTCTCATCTGTATTGCAGGGAAGCTAACCTCTGCAGGCTGCAATTTCCAGGCTCCCATGATAAATGGTTCTTGAATGGGGCTGGCCAATAAGAGGCACTGGCAGGATATTTGAAGGCAGACAAAGGGAAAGGCCAGGATTCCCTTCCCCTCATACTATGCCTGTGCAACATTTTGCTGTGCATCTCTGTGAGTCCAGTTCTATTGATCAGGCCCACCTGTTCTAGATTCCACTGAGTGATGCTGGCTTTAGAAACATCCAACTGCAGAGTTTTGATGGCTTCCTTCTGTTGCCAATTTCTAAGCGGACACAATCTTCTATAACCTGTGCAACCAATACCCTGCATTAAATACTCTCCATTGTGGATAATTTAAGTAGTTTCTGTTTTCCTGATTAGATTCTGACATAAAATGACTGTAAAAAGTTAGTTATCAATTTGTTTGGTTAGAAATATGATTTGCTATTATAGATAGGAGAAAATGAAATTGATTTATAGTGATTTTATGTTTTAATTTCAAAGACTTTCTCTGCATTAAAAATCAATTTCATAGAAAATATTTTCTCAAGGATACAAAATTAGTTTTTCTTTCTTGTGTGGTCAGAGTGAGGATGGGAAAGTATTATGGTTACATAATTCTAAATAAGTAGAACAGAACTGGTCTATATAAACAAAAACACAGTCTTGGTTATTCTAAAGTTAGCATTGGCCATAAATACAATTTATTACATTTGAAATAGAGAAGATAATCTTGCCAGTGGTATAAGAGGCAGGAAGAAGCAACTAAGTCAAACCCTTCAAATTTTTGTGTGTGGGACTTGAAAGTTTTGGACAGTTTCACTCTGCTGAGCCTTCTCAAGTTTTGAGTGATCATTATTTGGCCTTTGGGTCTTCCTTTTCCAGTTAAAAGAATTAGAATTCCAGTTCCAGACCACTTACCTTAAGTCACATCTCTTTTATAAGTCATGCACAGGGTAGCATTCGATTTTGGTCACATGCTTGGCAAAACTCATTTCCACACTTCATTCTGCAGTTATTGAAATTCCAGTTATAATCCATGTGTTTTATGAAAGAGAAACAACCCCAGGTTTAAGATAAGCCCTATCTTTCTCACACAGTTGGTGCATACTGCATGTGATTAAGAAACATTAAAGGGTGTCCCGCCAAGGGTAATGAAATAGAACATATTTACTAAGTCATCAACACAGCAAGGTAAGACAATGCCTGGGAAAATCTACCCTTAAAATCTGCTAATGAAATTACAAAGCCCACTCTCTTGGAACTCTGGAATATGATAGACTGGAGAAGGACTCCACAAATGCTGAATCAAAGAAAACGCCAAAATCAGGTAGAAGATTTATGTCCTGGAACTGCCAGTTTAAACCCCTTCCCTTTATTCGGTTCTGCAGAGCTTAAGAGTCACCCAGAGGCAGCATGGTCTGGGTTCCTCCTGCCGCAGATGCGGACCATCGAGGCACTACAGCAACGAGTTAGAACTGCACACATATCCCAGCACAAGGGTCTGCTTCCTATTTCCTATCCCATTGATTTATGTAGCCAGCCTTCTGCCAGTACCATATTATCATGATTACAACTATATAATAAACATTAAAACGGGCAACTGTTTCCTCCTGTTTTATATTTCTGCAGGGTTGTCCCCTTTCCCTATATATTTTAGCTTCATATCCTGAGATATTGCTTAACTCATTATTTTTACAAGGTTTTCTATATAAATAATCATGTACTATATAAGTATAGTGAGTTTAATTTCTTCCTTTCCAATTTGAATGCCCCATTATTTGTTTTTCTTGCCTTTAATACTACAGGCAGAACTTTCAGTAGTGTGCTTAATGTAAAGGTGGTGAAAGTTGACATCCTTGCATTGCTCTGATCTTAGAAAGAAAACATTCGGTCCTTCACCATTAAGTATGATGTTAGCTGCAGGGTTTGTATGTTTTTGTGTGACTGAGAATATAAAGTTTTCTGGCACCAACCCCATGCATATTCCACTAGTCCACGCAATCTTCCCTGATCATTCATCTGGGAAGGCTTTATCTCTCTTCTGATTTTTCAGGACATGCTGTGGAGAACCCTTATATAATATCGATCTTGTAATTCTACTATCATCAGTAGCTGTGCGGGGTTCTGCCTTTCTTTTCCTTTATTCTTCTCCTTTTCTTTTTTTTTTTTTTTTGGTAAGAAGGAAATGCTTTTAATACAAAAGCATTTTGAAAAAAAGCATTTTGGAAAAACAAATAACATGTTATTTGTTTAGGGTTAATTAGTCTTATCGAGATATTTTTTATTCTTCTCAAATTTTTTTTACAATATTTATTTTATCAAAATCTCAAAAGATGTGATAATATAATGGTTGTCCAATGTTTTACTAATAGTCCCATCATATATTCCCAAAACATATTGCAATATTTTTGTAGATGTTCTTTGTGAGGTTTGGTTTATGACCCAGGATATAGTCCGTCATGGTACCTGTTCCATGAGCAATTTAAAAGTACTTGTATTCTGCTACTGTTGGCAGGAGATAATTAGATCTTTTTGCTTGATGGTGGTGCTCAGCTCATATGCATGATAGTTTCCTGTCTGGTAATTCTGTTTGTTGCTAGCAGTGTGGTGCTGAAGTCCCGAACAGTTGTGGATTTTCCTATTTCTCCTTTCACTGTTATCATTTGCTTCATGGCATTTGAAGCTCTGCTGTTTGGTGTACATTCTTTTAGGATTGTTATATTTTCTTGGTGGAATGATCCTTTCATAATTATATAATGTCCTTCCTTGGCCCTAGTAATTTTCCTTGCTCTGAAGTCTATATTATCTCATATTAATATAGTTATTCCTCCTTTTCAAAAAGTAACAGTTGCATGATAAATATTTTCTTATCTTTTTACTTCTAACATGCTTTTATATTTTAAGTGGGTTTCTTATAACTAGCATATAGCTGGCTCATGTTTCCTTCATCTATGCTGACAGTCTCCTTCTTTCAATTGGTGCATTTGGAGCATTGGCAGTGAGAGTAATTAATAATACATCAGGGTTATGCTTGCCATTTTATTATTTGATTTTTTGGTTTGTGCCCTGTGTTCTTATATTTTTGTCTTTCTGTGGGTTACTTGAACATATTTCAGATATCCATTTGAATTCATTTATGATGAATTTGAGTGCTACTTTGTACAGTTTTCTTAGTGCTTTTGCTAGGTATTACCATATACATATCCACAGTACGCTAGTGTTCATGTCCTACCACTACAGGTGAAGTATTATAAACCTTCCTTCCATTTAGGTTCTTTTACTCTCTCCACTTTCTAAGTACAATTGTCTTAAATATATTCTGTATATACAATAAACACCATATTAGAATGAGTTTTATCTTTTGCTTCTAATCTAAAATGTGATGAAAGAATCTCATGGAGTGAAAGCAATTTAATATGTTTACCCATTCTGTTGTTCTTATTTCCTTTCTGAAGGTCCTACTCTTTTTCTGTTGTCATTTTCTTTCTGTTTGGAGAACTTTCTTTAGCTATTCTTTAAGAGTAGTTCTGCTAGAAACAAACTCTCCTAATTTCTCTACATCTGACAATGTCTTTATTTCCCTTTCATTCCTGAAGAGTTTTGCTGGGTATATAATTTAGTGTTGACAGTTCTTCTCTCAGCACCTGGAAAACGTCACGCGACTTCTCTCTGAGAAATACGAGAAATCTGCTGTCATTCAAATTAATGTTCTGTTGTAGATAATGTATCATTTCTCAATGGCTATTTTAAAGACGTCTGTTCTGTCTTTGGTTTTCAGAAGATTTTTTAGGACATGCTATGGTGTGCATTCTTTGGATTTGCCCTATGTGGTGTTTGAGAAGCATCTTGAGTCTTTAAATTTATGCCTTTTGACAAATTTTTGAATTTTTTAAGTTTTGTCTCATTGAATCCTTTTTAGTCTTATTTTTTCTGGGACACTGAAGATATTCATGTCAGATATTTCATTTTTTCCATAATTCTTTTGTTCAGATCCAGTAATGTGGCGGATTGAATTGTGTACCACCCTTCGGATATTTTCTCGGTCTTGGTCCACATCGTGGTATGTGTGCACTCATTGTAAATAAGATCTTCTCAAAATAGCACTTCAGTTCAAGTGTGGCCCAGCAGAATCAGGATTACTAGAGTCCTTTATAAACAGAAAGATAGTCATATGGAGAGAGAAGCCATGGAAAGAGCCAAAGCCAACATCAGTAGATCCCAGGGGAGAAAGGAGACATCACTACGAACATTGCTATGTGACAGAAGAGCCAAGGAACACCAAAGATTGCTCACCAGCCAGAAAATACTGACCTCAGTAGGGAACAAGTCTTGTAGCCTCTGAAATTGTGAGCCAAGAAATTCTTGTTGTTAAGGCAACCCATTCTACAATATTTCTTTTAGCAGCTAAGAAACTAAAATAAATTCTATTGACCCATCTTCAAGATCACTAATTCTACTTTCTGTCATCTCCACCTTACTATTGAGAACATCCGGTGAGTTTTAAATTTTGATTGCTATATTTTCTTTTTCTTGGCGGTGGGGGGCAAGTGCATGGTCAGGGAATCGAACCCGGGTCTCCCGCATGGAAGGCGAGCATTCTACCACTGAACTACCCGTGCAACCCTGATTACTGTATTTTAAGTCTTATAATTTCTCTTTGTTTGTTTATATAGCTTCCATTTCTTTGTCCACATTTTCTACTTTTCACCTGTTTTGGGAGAATTTGTAACTGACAGTTGAAACATTTTTATGGTGGTTGCTTTCAAATTCTTTTCATATAACTCCAAGATCTGATTTTCCTCAGTACAGATATCAGCCAATAGTTTTTTTCTCAACCAGATCGTGGTTTTCTTGGTCTGGGGTATGACAAATGATTTTTAATTGTATGCTGGATATTTTAATTATTATGTAAAGAGCTCCTGACCATATTTGGGTAGTTGATCTCTTTGATTTCAGTATTTAGGTTCAGGCTTACTTTCATGGACTTTAGGTCCAATGACATTTTAGTTTTCAGAGACCTTGTAAACCTACAATGTCTTTTTCATTCTTCTGGTGCTACTGGGACTCCCCTCATGGCTGGGGCTGCACAGTAGATTTCTGTTGTACTTTTCTCATCCTTTGGCTAGAGAAGAAATGTTTTCCCTCCTTTTGTTTGTTGTTTTGCTGTGCCTGTTGGAAGTTCCAGGTTGCAAATTTCTTCAGTGCTCAATTCCGTAGGGTAGAGAAGATCAATTGAAAACTAAGGAGTTCACTGTATGATAATTTCTTTTTTTCTGGAATTATTATCCTTCTTTCCTTGCGAGTGCTATATAGAATCAATCTTCCAGCCCTTAGTCTTTCATGATTATCTGATGGATAATTTCCAAGCATTTAGTGATATTTATAGGGGAAAAGCTGGAAAAATTAGTCTATCCCATCTTGTCTCAGAACAGAAAGCAGAACGATCTTTTAAGAAAGTAAATCTGTTCAGATTACTTTACTACTTGAACCAATTTTGTGGCTTCCCCTTGCTTCTAGAATAAAGAATAGTATTCTCAAAGTATCCCATTTCCTCCTGGTTGATGTGGCCACAGCTTACCTTCTTAGCATCATTTTAGGCCATTCACAGGCTGGATTGCAGCCACAGTATCTTCTTTCATATTTTAAAAACAAATACTGTTCTCTCTGACCTGGATCATTTTTCTCCTCCCTTAACAATCTCCCTCCTTCTCTTTTCAGCACCTCTTCCCTATCCATAAATTCCTTTTCATCTTTTAGAGCTTAGTTCAAATATCATTTCCTCAAGAAAGTCTCCTCTGACTCTTCACATTAGGTCAGGTCATCCCACTCTACACTCTCATAGCCACTCTGTTTTCCCCTATTTTCATCCATCGCAATTATAATCAATAAATTAATGCTTTACTAATTGATTATTAAAATCATTTACTATCTATATCCACTGTTCTCATGTAAATTTTTAGAGGGTAGGGCTTAGCTCCTTCTCATTCTCCACTATTGCCTCAGGACTCACCAAATACCTATTGAATACATGGAAATTTTTCATTATATAAATTTGGAAAATTCAGTAGGTATCTGAAACTTTATATTTTTTAAAGGACTTTGCAGTCATTAATTAAGTAATTATCAGAACAGTCCTAGAAGCTTAAGGAATTAAAATTACACAGTAGTTAAGGTGCGGATGTCCTCTTGTTTTCAAAGCTGAGTCTGAGGATTTCACCCTTAAGACAAACAGCCTAGAAATTCCTCCCACCCACAACAGGATAGCTCACACTAGAAATGCCTCTTTTTTCCTTCATGGCACATCAATGATTTAATTCTGAAGACTAGTATTTATTAATATCTTTCATAGTTATTTAATGATTTCCTGTAATTAGCCAAGCATAGGGCAAAATGATAGATATACAATGGTGAACAAGCTGGATAAGGTCTGCTTTTATAAAACTTTTGCTTGGAGAATGCAGACCTTTTTGAATGGAGAAATCATGAAGGCCAATGGCTGAATGGCTGTGAGGTTTTTTACTTGATATTTGGTGCCTGCTTCTAATATTTCTGATTTATATGCAACTAAAAGATACAGAAAAACGTTTCTTGAACTATTAATAACAGAGTTCATGGAAAAGCAGCATGTTGGAGGTACAATATTGAGATGTCTTTTGGCCAGTAATTTTCCCTAAATCTGTATGGGGTTTGATGCATTCTGTTTGGATTAGTTATGGGAGTAATACAAGAAGACTTTAAATAAAAATGTGTTGCATAATGTTATTTTTTTTATTTTATTTTATTTTATTTTATTTTTATTAATCAAAAAAAAAAGAAAAGAAATTAACACAACATTTAGAAATCATTCCATTCTACACATGCACTCAGTAATTCTTAGTATCACCACATAGATGTATGATCATCATTTCTTAGTACATTTGCATCGATTTAGGAAAAGAACTAGCAAAACAGCAGAAAAAGATATAGAATGTTAATATAGAGAAGAGAATTAAAATAATAATACTAATAAAAATATATATATATATAAAAAAAGGAAAAAGAAAAAAAAACAAAAACAAAAGATACAAACACACAAACAAACAAAAAACCATATTTCAGGTGCAGCTTCATTCAGTATTCCAACCTAGTTACATTACACTTAGGTATTATTGTGCTGTCCATTTTTGAGTTTTTGTATCTAGTCCTGTTGCACAGTCTGTATCCCTTCAGCTCCAATTACCCATTATCTTACCCTGTTTCTAACTCCTGCTGGTCTCTATTACCAATGATAAATTCCAAGCTGATTCTCAAATGTCGGTTCACATCAGTGGGACCTTACAGTATTTGTCCTTTAGTTTTGGGCTAGACTCACTTAGCATAATGTTCTCTAGGTCCATCCATGTTATTACATGCTTCATAAGTTTAGTCTGTCTTAAAGCTGCATAATATTCCATCGTAGGTATATGCCACAGTTTGTTTAGCCACTCGTCTGTTGATGGACATTTTGGCTGTTTCCATCTCTTTGCAATTGTAGATAATGCTGCTATAAACACTGGTGTGCAAATGTCCATCTGTGTCTTTGCCCTTAAGTCCTTTGAGTAGATACCTAGCAGTGGTATTGCTGGGTCGTAATCCATTCTGCCATTCTATGTCTTTTGATTGGGAAATTCAGTCCATTAACTTTTAGTGTTATTACTGTTTGGATAATATTTTCCTCTAACATTTTGGCTTTTGTATTATATATATCATATCTGATTTTCCTTCTTTCTACACTTTACTCCATACCACTCTCTTCTGTCTTTTCGTATCTGACTCTAGTGCTCCCTTTAGTATTTCTTGCAGAGCTGGTCTCTTGGTCACAAATTCTCTCAGTGACTTTTTGTCTATAAATGTTTTAATTTCTCCTTCATTTTTGAAGGACAATTTTGCTGGATATAGGAGTCTTGGTTGGCAGTTTTTCTCTTTTAATAATTTAAATATATCATCCCACTGTCTTCTAGCTTCCATGGTTTCTGCTGAGAAATCTACACATAGTCTTATTGGGTTTCCCTTGTATGTGACAGATTGTTTTTCTCTTGCTGCTTTCAAGATCCTCTCTTTCTCTTTGACCTCTGACATTCTAACTAGTAAATGTCTTGGAGAACGCCTATTTGGGTCTATTCTCTTTGGGGTATGCTGCACTTCTTGGATCTGTATATTTAGGTCTTTCATAAGAGTTGGGAAATTTTCAGTGATAATTTCTTCCATTAGTTTTTCTCCTCCTTTTCCCTTCTCTTCTCCTTCTGGGACACCCACAACACGTATATTTGTGTGCTTCATATTGTCATTCAGTTCCCTGATCCCCTGCTCAAGTTTTTCCATTCTTTTCCCTATAGTTTCTGTTTCTTTTTGGAATTCAGATGTTCCATCCTCCAGTTCACTAATTGTAGCTTCTGTCTCTTTAGATCTACCATTGTAGGTATCCATTGTTTTTTCCATTTTTTCTTCTTTGTCCTTCACTCCCATAAGTTCTGTGATTTGTTTTTTCAGATTTTCTATTTCTTCTTTTTGTTCAGCCCATGTCTTCTTCATGTCCTCCCTCAGTTTATTGATTTGGTTTTTGAAGAGTTTTTCCATTTCTGTTCGTATATTCAGCATTAGTTGTCTCAGCTCCTGTATCTCATTTGAACTATTGGTTTGTTCCTTTGACTGGGCCATATCTTCAATTTTCCGAGCATCATCCATTATTTTCTGCTGGTGTCTGGGCATTTGATCAGATTTCCCTGGGTGTGGGACCCAGCTGTTCAAAAGGTTTTTCTGTGAAATCTCTGGGCTCTGTTTTTCTTTTCCTGCCCAGTAGGTGGCGCTTGTGGCGCTCGTCTGTCTGCGGAGCAGTCGGCCCGGGAAACTGCGCGTCAAGGCGGGGGTCTCTGGCCGCTGCGGCTTGGGGGAGTGCCGGTCCAAATTGCCCAGCTGGCCCGAGACGCCAAGCGTGACGGGAGGGCCCCGCTATCCAATGTTCCCAGTCAGATCGGGGAGCCACGTGTGTGGAGGGGACCCCAGTCGCCAGCCGCCCCAGCCGGGAAAACGTGCGCCCCTCGGGTATCTCACCGCAGCAGATTCTCCCTGCCCGTTCAGCCGTTCCAGAATGGGGTACGCTGTCTTTTTGGTCTCTGTCGTGACTCCGGGAGCTGTTTCGTATTGTTTCTGTTTCTTTAGTTGCTTTTCTGGAGGAGGAACTAAGACCCGCATGTCTTACTAAGCCGCCATCTTCTCCGGAAGTCGCATAATGTTATTTAGGAAATAATGTGTAAAAAGTAATGCCACCACCAATGTAAGGTTGCTTTCATTTCAGTAGAAGAGTTTATAAACTGGATTTTTGTTTCAATAAATTCATGGCAACAGTAGTTGTAAGTACAGAGACAGCAATCATTCTTTAGTATTTCTTAATATTAAATAAAACAAAATCCCCAAACCTCAAATATTGTTTGCTGCCATCTTTCCTTCAGTAATAACAAATTAATTAAACTTGATTCACTTGTTTGCTTGCATTCCCGTGAGAAGAATAAATACTAACATTTGACTTTGTTTCTTGATTTTGACATCTGGAAAAGTGCTCGGAAAAACTGCTGATGCTCAGTTTGTTTTCTTAGACTGATATTTCAGATTGTGGTCTTTCTATCTTTGTTAGAATTATTATGGTGTTATCTATGGTAGGTGTTTCATATTGGTTGCTTTAGTGGGAAAATTTGGGGTCATTATAACAAACTTCTGAATCTGCCATCTTAAGTAAGCGATCAATCAACTGAATGAATGAACAATTTGATTTCTTTTCTACTAATGATTTGATCAGTTCTGTGAATTTATCAATTAAGTGAAGTCAGTTAATAGTATAATAACTTTAGAATTGAAACCAAGCTTGTTGGATTTAAGGATGGTAATCAATCACTTCTTCCCCATTCTCAATTCAGAACCAGAGTCAGACAAATGGAGTCCAGAGTAGCAACTCTGCTGCTTATAAAGCTGATTTGCCATATGTGGCTTAGATGTGTGATCATAAGCAAATTCCTCTTAATCTACTCTCAAGCTTAATTTAAGATGATCAAGTCAAATGTCGTTGTTTTCAAACAGGCACACAAATTCTTTGACATTCCTCTCTTTGAAAGATCAATTCTAATCCCTCTCCTTTGAGTGTGGGTAGACTCATTGACTCTCTTCTATAAAAGGCATTATACAAAACCAAAAATTGAAAAATAAAAAGAGGCATTATAGCAGAAATGACAATATCTGACTTATGACACTAGGTCATAAAACATATTGTGGCTTCTTCCTTGTTCTTTCTCTTAGATCATCAGTCTTGATGGAGGCAGCTGCAATGCCATCAGCATACTCAAGCAACTAATGGGGAGGTCTACATGGCAAGGAATTGAGGCTTTCTGCCAACAGTTATGTGGTGCAGCCAACTTCAAACAGAACCTCCAACCCAAGTCAAGCCTGGAGATCACTGCAGGCCTTACAGACATCTTGACTACTCTCATGAGAGACCCTGAGTGACAGCTACTCAGTGAAGCCATTCTCAGAACCTGGACTCTAAAAATTGTGTGAAATTATAAATGTTTGTTTTTTAAAGCTACTAAGCTTGAAAGTAATTTGTTATGCAGCAATGTAGAGCTAACTCACTGAAGGAGGTATAGCAGTAAATTGACTTTGGGAGGCGCTAGGGATGCTCCTCTAAAGAAATAATAATTGAACTCAGATCTGAAATATGGCTAATGAAGTAGGAAAGATATGAATAGATTAAAAAATTGTCATAGCCAACGAAAATAGCATATGCTTACCCAAAATTCTTTCCTTACAACTGTGAAGCCTCTATAAGAGAAATAGGTAGAGAAGTAAGATGATTTACAAACATGTCTCATAGGCACTGACCTTGATATGCTTATTCTTTGGAAGCAAGAGAAGCATACAATGAATCTTCATTCTAGGGGGGAAGATCCCAAAAATAAAGAGGTAAAGGCTAAATAGTAGATGTACAGTTCCTTCTCTCAATCCTATACTCAGGAAGGTCATACTTCTTCCCCAGAGAGGGCAGGGAAGGGGAAAACTACTTGAAATATGGATCTAAGTAGGTTCTTGGTGAAATTGTATTTTTCCACACATTGTTACTATGGTCAATAACCTCGAGAAATTTTTCATATCATAAAATAAGCAAATGCTACCATGATATTTTAGATATCAGTGATTATGATTCTTTGTGGGGAATAGACTAAAACTTGGCAAGTGAAATGATGAGTATTATTCTTTGATTGTCAGGAATGAAGTACTAAATTTATTGCTGTGAGTTGACATGCCTTCCATTTAGTAGCAATTTATCTCTGGACAATCCACTAATTTCTTTCATCGAGACAATAAAGTGCTAAAAATTATCTTTTCAGAAAAAAGAAAAGTGTAAGCTTGATTAAAATATCTCCACAAAGTCCTTTGCATTCCTTAGCCTCATCTGTTATAATGCCAAGCTATTTATTCACTATATTCATTTGACATATGTATATTCAGACATTACCTGGCGTCATGAACACAATGTTGAGCAAAGCAAAATACATTTCTGTAGCCAAGGGGCTTATAGTTTATTGAGTAAAACAGACATCAATTAAAGAGTCATAACACATAAAAGTAAAATTACATTTGTAGTAATTGTTGATGAAAAGATACATGATACTATTATAGTCACTGATATGGATAGTTAACTTAGGCAGGAGGTAGAGATGACTTTTCTAAGAAGTTAATATTTAAGTTGAAATCTGAAAGATGTTGAAGAGGTAGCCAAGTTGGAGGGCATGGATAGGTAAGAGGATATTTCAGCCTAAAGGAATAGCATATAAAAATGCATCCTTGCAGAGGGAAATATGGTGTGGTTAAACATGAAGGCTAGATAAGACATAGTTGTTTGTCCACAATTAAGAACTTGAGGAGAAGTATGGCTTTTCAGTCCTTTACATTTTTCCAAAAAAAAAAAAAAACACAAGACAATGAACTCTAGTGATGAAAATTTATTTGCTTACATTATTCAATTGTGGTAATGCTAGCTTATATGGAACCTAAAATTCAATATTTCAATGGTGTAACATAACATACATTTATTTTTCAGTCATGTAATAGTTCACTGAGGGTGTTATTCTTGGTGATGGATTCCAAGTCATGTTTCAGGGACGCAAGAGCCTTCCTTCCTGTGACTCTACTATTCACTAGGGTTCAGCAGGTAGAGAGAAACAGAATAAAGAAGGCATACCTATTTTAAACAAACACACAGAAATCCCAGCTCAGAAGTAGCATACATCATCCTGCTCAGATTTTATTGGTGTGAGCTGGTTTTATGATTATAATGTTATGCAAAGGGGTTGGGGCTAGGTAATGTATTCACTGGCTGGGGAGCTGCCCTCCACAACACTACCATATTCTAGAAAGGGGCGCACAGATTTTATTTGTATGTGTGTGTGTGTATGTGTGTGCACAGCTAGTCTTTTTGCCATACTTACTGAATGAATGTAAACTGTTCGTTAATTATTTAAATACACTCCCAACCTTGAATTTCATCACTCTATAGACAACTATATGAATTTTTCAAAACAACATCTTGATTTTTAATTTAAAAATAAATGTATGCCTTGTACTTCTCCCAAAAATCAAACAAGCAAATAGACAAAAATTCAACAAATGGTGCTGCAATAATGGGATGCTTACATGGAAAAGGAATGAAATGTGACCCCTGCCATACACCATATAAATAAATAAATGCCATTTGGCATTTTTGAATGAGGTATGAAGATCTCCATAATCACAGATATTTTTGTAAGAGAAAAAAATCTCCCCTGGCATGAGGAGAGAAATCAGTTAAATGAAAAGCAGGGACATTAATAATGCCTCCCAACCCTTGAACAACTAATTAAATAGTAAATCCAATGGAAATGAGTACAAAGAGCGTTCCTAAATAAATAAATCTTTACAGTTTCCCTTCTAGTAGTAAACCTCTAATCAGTTGTAACAAGGAAATCAAAAAGATTTTGAATATACAAAAGAAATATTGAGGTATTTTACTTTTAAAAGTTCTTTAAATGAGTTCTTAAAAACTCATTGGTTAACGTGGAAGTTTTTTATGCTAAAATTTGTAATTTGAAAGTTTTTATGGTAGAAATTTAGAATAAGAAATACCAGCGTGTGTGTGTGTGCGTGTGAGGGAGAGAGATTTGGCTCAAAATGAGCTTTAAAAATCAGATGAGAAAGCTGGCAAACTACTAAAGTAGTCCACATTAAAGGGTGGCAAAGAGTCCAGAATTCTTACTTCAGCCTAAGAGCAATAAAACACCAGGTGCTGAGATTCTGACCTGATAAACTTAAGACTAACTCCAAAACACTTTATATGTATAGTTTTATGAGTTCCAAAGGAACATCTGAGCTTGTTATTCAGCACTGTTGCAACACTGCAATAAAGATAATCAGACAGTTATAAAGTTAAACAGTTCAGAGAAGTTAGGTATGCATGAATCCTTTGGTTTCCTTCAACTTCTTTAGCAGTTGAGTGTTTCTACAACTACAGACTTCCACTTAACTCTTGAGGTTATGTTGCTTCTTGTCTTATTGATTGCACTTTAAATGCAACTCTAATATACTAATACCCATAAAAAATGTTTTTGCCTGGGTGAGCTAGGCTATCATATATTTGGACTACTTTTCACCACCTGAGATTGAAATAAATGAGGATCCTTGTTTAGTCTTGTGTTCTAGGGTTTTTTTCCGCCACTTAAGAGCTTTATGACCTTAACTGGATGTCTTATTTCTTTGAGTCTTTTTTGTTATCCATAAAATGGAGATGATAGGTGTATTACCAGTGTTATAAAAAACATATGGAGCAAATTTATAAAGATTTAGATTAATTTTTATAAATGTTTAATGCTCCCCATATAGAAGGTAAGGTTATTATTTGGCTACCTCTTTTTTGTTGGTCTCCATAATCTACCTCAATCCAGGGATAAATGATCTCAACCACTGGGATTCAGACTAACTGAAATTTGTTCTTAAAGATGACACCCTTGTTCTATGAGTCTTAATCTTGGCAGAGGGTGACCAACGATCCAAGTTTTCCTGCCTCAGTCTTTGGTGTACCAGGATGGTTGACAACCTTACCTTGAGTCCCTCCAACTGTAAAAAATCAAAAAGACAGCTTTTGATCCTCTTTTTTTGGTAGTATGAGATCTTTCTTTGGTAAGAATATCTTTCCATAGTGTCTACTTTTAAAAGAATATGGATTATGTCAGACTTTGACCAAAAAATGGCTAAACAGTATATAACATAGTTCATATGCAAACATAATGATGTAGAATTTGTCTATGAAACATATACTCAATTTCTTGCTCTGCCTCTTAAAAGGTGTGATACCCTCCACCTCAGCACTTGTGATATTTAAATAAAATTATTTAACCATCTATTTCCCTCATCATACCTAGCAATTCATGTTTATCATTTCCTCTCCAATTTCTAGCATATTGACTGGCACATTAGAGATATTCAAGAAGTGTTGATTAAATTGAAATAAGAAGCTTAAATCTGAACAGCTCAACAATATGAAAGTCATATTTTTGATGATCTGTAAAATGCATGTAATAAAATCTTCATTTAAGCCTCATAGAATTTAGTGAAGCTTAAATGAAAATAATATGAAAAATGTGAATTACTTTCTAAGGTATAGAGTATAATAAAACATTTTTGGAAAAGGATTGAAATTGATATTTACTAGCTGCAACATTTCAGCTTGTCTCCTAGTCTTCCAGGTCTTCTGCATCTTTGATTTAGTCCTGGAATATTAATTTGTATTTCTATCCAAGAGTTGGCTGTCTGCCCTATATATTAATGACCAGAGTATAATGTCAAAGAGTATGACTTTGTCATGAATACAGCTACTTATAAATTAACATCATCATATCTAAATAGTATTAGGAAATACGGGATCCATTTAATTAAATCTGGCTTATTTCCTGGAAGACTTTGCTCGAGAATCATGCACACTAATATTACACGATAGTTTGTATGACAATGAAAATGCAATAGATCATATAGCCGTGGTAACAGGATGCATGTTTGTGTCCTCTTCTGGATTTATGTCTAGAAACCCTCAATGAAATGTTATCACAACCAGGTCTTGGCCATGGTGACCATGACAACTTTCTATGGAAGTTCCCATTTAGATTCTCCTTGGTTTTGAAAGTATATCAATAATGCAGAGGGTCTTGATTGACTGTGGAAGAAGACAGTTTTTAGCACTGTATATAGACTAATTTAGATGAGTAATAATTCCTTGGATTATCCTGATGATGAATAATATGGTGAAGGTGGATCTTCAGTTTCTTCTATTTCTTCTCATAAAGGATGAAATGAGATTTCATAAAGGATTTTAAAAGTCTTTTTTCTTTTTTACAGTAATCTAGTAAAAGGCCCCAGGCAGAGAAAGCAGTGACATAACAAATTCACAGCCACATATAGCATTTGCCTTCTGGATTGCATGCTACCTCCTTTCCAAGATACTTGGAGTAAGATCATAGTGTTTTGGAGTCCTTATCTTGAAGGTGAGGACTGATCTTCAACATCATGAACCCCTGAAGAAGAGAAGGATATGTGTGGCATGGACTTGCCTAGCAAGTACTCCTGAGGTCAACCTGAACTTGGAGCTGGAAAAGCTTCGGTAGAGAATAGTGGAAATGGTGAAGTAAAGACAAACATGGAGATAGGTGGGGCAAGATGGTGGGGTAGGGAGGTGTGGAATTTAGTCTTCTAGGGCAGCCAGAAATAACCAGTAACTGGACACACATCATACAACAGTCTGGAATGAGTGGAAAAGCCAAGATCACAGCGCAGAACTATAAGTAAAGTCTCCCAAATTGTGGATCCTGGCACCCCAACCCCACTGGCATGGCAGGCTGTTTTGGGGACACTTCCGCGGGAAAAATAAGCAGACTCTACTATGAGCCAAGCAAGGACAGATCAAGCAAGCTCCAATTGAAGATTTAATTAACAAATTTGGATTGTTGAATACAACCTCTGAACACAGATAAATCCAGAACAAGCACGAAAGGAACCTGCGGTCTCCTCTGGCAGAGAGGAGGCAGGACGGATGGAGGCAAAAAAAAAAAAGAAAGAAAGAAAACAGGCTTTTGAAATCAACTGAGCTCAGAATACGGGCAAAGGTCTGTGCTCCTAAAAAAGAGGTATAAAGAACTGGGTGCCAACTCCAGCTCAGGATTGGAAAACCTGGGGGCTGGGGATTGCCTCCTAAAAGGCTTTTACTTCAACTTTTTAACAGCCTATTAAACAAAGCTTCAGCCATTTTCAGCAGTTAGCACCAATCCAGGCAAGGGCAGAGTTAAGGTGTGTCTGAGAGTAAAAGTAACTGTCAGGTGACGTGCCCTGACTATCCTCAGGAAAGGCGGGGTGGGGCAGAGCCCAGCACAAGTGGTGGCTTTCATTCAGAGAATTAAGACCAGGGGCTGGAAAATAGAAACAGCTTAAATCCACCTTCTACCTCAGCCTCAGTTTCAACTATACCCCTGACAGGGATGGGTTTTGCTGAGAACTAAACACACTGCACCCCTTTAGCCTAGTAAAGGGCTGTGGGCTGAGACATACCACTAGCTGGGCAGGACAGGAAAAGCACAGAATTAAGAGGCTTCACCAGAGGGCGGGCCACGGTGGCTCAGCAGGCAGAGTTCTTGCTGGAGATCCGGGTTCGGTTCCAGGTGCCTGCCCATGCAAAAAAAAAAAAAAAAAAAAAAAAAGAATAAAGAAGCTTCACCAGAAAGACTGACAACCTGCTGGGACTCATCCTCAGAGAAACTTGATTTGATTACACCCTCTTTCTGACTCCTAGATCTTTCTTGTCTGGGAAAATCTGATTGGGGTTGATCCTATTTGTCAGGGAAACAACAACAACAAAAAAGCTGAAAAATTCTGATCATTTAAGCAGAAGCTGTGCTAGAGGTCTAGAATAAATTGAACTGAATGTCAAAGATCAGATATAGAACAAGGCCAACCAACAAGAAAACCCTAGGTGAAAAAGAGAAATGACCTCCAGAATAAACTAACCAAGAAAACCAGATGCCTAGACATCACAAAAATTCACAAATCACTCTGAAGAATGAAAATATGGGGTGGGCCACAGTGGCTCAGCAGGTAAGAATGCTTGCCTGCCATGCCCAAGGACCCGGGTTCGATTCCCGGTGACTGCCCATGTAAAAAAAAAAAAAAAGAATGAAAATATGACCCAGTCAAAGGAACAAACTGATACTCTAAATGAGATACAGGAGTTGAAACAACTAATTGAAGTTGTTCAAACAAATCTTCCACATTAAATAAAAAATTAAATCAATGACATGAAGGAAATTATGGCAAAAGAGATGAAGGCTATAAAAAAGACACTGTGTTGTGACCATACAGAAGAACTCGAAATTTGAAAAAATAAATGGGAACTTATGGGAATGAAAGGCACAGGAGAAGAGAGGAATAACAAAATGGAGACATAACAACAGCATATTTGAAGAGGCAGAGGAAAGAACTGGTGAACTAGAGGACAGGACATCTGAAATCTTACACACAAAAGGACAGACAGATAGGGAAAAGAACTGAAAATCATGAGTACGGTCTCAGGCAATTGAACATGAAATGCATGAATATGTGTGTTATGGGGATCCCATGAAGAGAAAAGAAGGGAAAAGGGGCAAAAAGAATAATGGAGGAAATTACCACTGAAAATTTCTCAACTTTTATGAAAAACCTAAAATTACAGATTCAAGAAGCACAGTGTACCATACACAGAATAGATCCAAATAAACTTACTCCAAGGCACTTACTTATCAAATTGTCTAATGTCAAAGACAAAGAGAGAATTCTGAAAACAGCAAAAGAATAGTGATACATCACATAAAAGGGAAATTTGATAAGACTATGTGCAGATTTCTGAGCAGAAACCATGGTGGCAGGAAGGCAGTGGTATGATACACTTAAGATACTGGAAGAGAAGAACTGCCAACCAAGAATTATATATCATATCTGGTAAAGCTGTCCCTCAAAAATGATGGAGAGTTTAAAATATTTTCAGATAAACAGACCCTAGGAGAGTTTGTGAAGAGGAGAACTGCTCTGAAAGATTCTAAGGGAGTGCTGCAAGCAGATGGGAAAGGACAGGAGAAAGAGGTTTGGAGAATGGCGTAGAAATAAAGATTATCAGTAAGGGTAAAACAAAAAGAGAGAAACAAAAAGAAGATATGATATATAGAGTTTAAAAGACAGGATGATGGATGACAGCTCTGCTTTTACAGTGGTAATATTGAATGTTGATGGATTAAGCTCCCCAGACAAAAGACATAGGCTGGCAGAATGGATTATAAAACAGAACCCATCTATGTGCTGTCTATAACAGATTCATTTTAGACCCAAGGACAAAAATAGGTTGAAAGTGACAGAGGAAGTCTAGGGCCACAGAGGACAGCAGAAGGAAGGATAAAGAACAAAAACTGTGGCTGTTTAACTTAGCGCCTAGAGTGGACAATGATGTTGATTAAATGTACAAATATAAGAAAGTTTTTATATGAGGGAGAACAAATGAATGTCAGCATTTCAAAGTGTTGAAAGTTTTGATGGTACATGGAAAAAATACAATCAGTGCAAACAAGGGTCTACAGTTAACGGTAACTTTGCAATATGCCTCCATTAGCTGTAACAAAGGTAACATATCAAAGCTAAATGTCAATAAGAGGGGAATATAAGGGAGGGATTTAGGATTGCTGTTGTTTCTCCTTTTTTATTTATTTATTTACTTGTTTGTTTATTCCTTTTTGTCTTACTTTTCTACTTCCTTTGCAGAAGAAATGGAAATGTTCTCATAAAGGTGGTCACAGTGAACAAATAACTATGTGATTATACTGTGAGCCATTGTTACTTAGGATGGATTGTGTGATGTGTGAATAAAATTGGTTAAAAACCAAACAGAAGCATACAAGTGCTGGAGGAGATGTGGAGAGAGAGATGTGCCGATTTACTGTTGGCATAGAAACGGAAGTGCAGCCCCTCTGGAGGGTAGGATGGTGGTTCCATAGGAGGCTACGCATAGGGTTGCCGTATGACACTGCAGCCCCATTATTAGGATATACTTGAAAGAACTGAAAGCAGGGACAGAAGTGGACGTTTGCACTTTGGTGTTTATGGTGGCGGTATTCATGATTTGCAATGGCCTAAGGGTACAGGACTGATAAATGGAAGGGTAAACTGTGGTGTAATATACAATGGAAGTCTGAGTGGCTGCAAGAAGAAATGAATTGTGAGGCATGTGACTAAGTGAATGAAACTTGAGGAAATGATGTTGAGTGAAATAAGCCAGAAATGCAAAGACAAATAATGTAAGGCCTCACTAGCATGGATAAACTATAATGTCCAACTCTGAGAACTGAATTCAAGAGCACAACAGGGGATAGAATGTGGGTAGAAATTGGGCAATCAACGATTAAGGAGTACTTAATGTTCACTAAGCCTTATTAAAAAGGTTCCTGGATTGTACACTTACAGCAGCCATATCTATTCTTGAGTTTTAAATTATTTACAAATTCTGAGAAGCTGAGCACTTTGCATATATCCTGGTCCTTCCCTGGAACTTTGGGTATCTGTGTGACACTGAATCTCAGAGCTAGAGTTCTGCAGCTTGGAAAGTCAGCATTATCCCATAGAGCAACTGTTAAAGAAGCTCAGAAAGAGATCAGTCTTCAATTAGAGAAATGAATGAAGATGACCTGCTTATGTCTAAGGTAAATCAGGATACAGGATAAAGGATGATATTGATTGTATTTTCAAACTTCAACCTCTGTGTGAGACCAAAGGAAGAGATGTTTATTTGGTACAAAATTTATATTTTCTGAAGCATGCTGCAGAAAATAGGGTTTGAATTGAGAAAGACTTCTTGACCAAAAGTGGGGGAAAAGTGAACAAAATAAAGTTTCAGTGGGTAAGAGATTTCAAATAGGGTCAAGATGCCATCCTGAAAGTTATTCTTATGCATTATATAGATATTCCTTTTTAGCTTCTAGTGTATTATAATAGCTAAAATGAAATACCTGAAACTATTGAAATATAATGCAGTAGCCTTGATTCTTGATGATGTTTGTATAATTATAACACTTTTATGGTGTGAACATGTGATTATGAAAATGTTGTGACCGGTACTTCCTTTATTCAGTGTGTGGCCTGATGAGTGAGAAAATAAAGACATAAATAAATATTTACCAGGGGTAGATAAGAGGAATGGGATGTTTGGCTGTTCTAATTTATTTTCATTTCTATTTTTTTGGAGTATTTTAAAAAGTTCTAGGGTTGATTGTAATGATGCATGCACAACTATATGATGATACTGTGAGTCATTGATTGTATACTATATGACTATAAGGTTATGTGAAGACATCTCATTAAAATTTCATAAAAAAAGACACACATTGATATGGCCAGTAGAAGATAAGATAGGCTTGCATTTCTTTGCCATATTGTCAGGAATTTTCATTCCTTTGTTAATTCATTCCTTTATTCAATGAATATATGTTTGTGGTTTACTATGTGTTAGATAATCACTGTACTTACAGCAGAGACTGTGATAGTTCTTTGCTTTCATAGATTTACTTGTCATTCTGATGGTAGGCGCTGATAGATGGACAATAAATACAAAAAATAGCCAAACAACAAAAATAAAATATATGTGCATAATGCAAATAATTGAAATAGGTGATTCGAAAATGAGGACAAGGAAGTCTATGCTAGTTGGCTGTTTGGGAAAACCTTTCTCTGTAGGTAATGTTTATCTATGATATGTCTGACAAGAAGGAATGACTGGGGACATGACCTTCCCATCAGAGAGTTTGCTTACAGCAGCGGCCCTTAAGGAGGGACATACTTACTAGTTTGGAGAAAACAAAGACCAATGTGGCTGGAACAGACAAGGTGAAATGAAGAGTGTGAGAGAGAAGGGTAAAGAAAGAAAAATGGGCCAGACTACTTAAAGTTCTGTAAAACTGATAAGGGATTTGCATATTTATATACAATGGATAGCCCTTAGAAGGATTTAAGCAGATGATACATAAGTACTATACTATATTTACAAGATCAGTTTGTGCTATTTATTACCATAATTAATAATAAGTTGGGTGAGAAGTGTAGCACTTGAGGCCTAGCTTGGAAAGGTGGTGTCTGTTTACAGGGGTCTGAAAAAGCAGGTGATTTGAATTTAAAAGAATAAAGTCAAATTCATCTTCTTTCCTGGTTGCAGAGACAGTTTCTTTTGTCCCAGCAGTAGAGGGCTACCAGATACTGACAAAGCATGGAAAGTTGTTGTGAAACTTTCTCCTGGCTTCAGAGGTGTTAGCTCCACTCCTTTGCACATGAGAGGCTCGATTTTAATCTGCACAAGGAAAGCTTCAGCTCCACATACAGCTCTAATTTGTACTTCTTCTAGGATCCGTATGTATCCTTCAGGGTATGCAGTAACCTATCCAGTTGTCTCAGCGAATAAATACAGTAGCTGCATCTGCCACCATCCAAGTGCTTGAATCTTTTTGTGGACAAGAACTTTAAGTTAATAGCAATAAAAAAAAAGAACTCAGGGACACCTTGAATTACCAGTGGATTAATCATTTTGTAAGCTTCAACAAAGTGTTCTCTTTCCTGATAAAATTTTCAAGAGATCATACCATTTAACTTTTGCCATGCATTATGTGTGTTTTTATTATCAAGAATATATTATATAGACTCATTTATGCATGTGTTTGAACCACTATGTTCAAAAAGTTATGAAAATAACTTTCATAATTAACTTTAAAACAAATTTGTAGATTCCATGGTTCCTGGGACTAGTGAAAAATAGACTGAGACAAAAGGAAGAATGCAGAGTGGTAGGAACAACCTATGATCCCTACATGCTATACACGGGGACCCTTTGGCAGGGGACATTTGCCTGCATGGTCACCAGCACTTTGGTCTAGTTTCTGAGCTTTCTTTTCTGGATCCTAGGAGAGCTGAGTTAAGTACCCTAGTTGCTGTCAATGCTGGTAAATATTACATGAAAATGAAGAGGACTCTTCTTCTGAATTTTTCATGGGTCTCTTGTCTCTTTTTCACAGATGAAAGATACTTTTTTTGAATGTTACTGTTATATTCCTCTGTGTGAGACATCCTTTCACTTGCTTTCTAATGCACTAAGCACAGATTGCCAGGAAGAAGACCCCAAACTTGTCGGTGACTACTTGTCATACCACTATTGTAGAGATTGTTTGTGGCCTACATCATTCCCCAAATTTGGAGCTCAGCCATGAAAGAATAGACAATCCTTGGCTTGCTTCTGAAGTCTTATATGTCTGGAATCCAGAGGGAGAGAAATATATAAAGGATTTTGTACTTACCCTGGATGTACATAGCTTTTAACACTTAAAAAAAAAAAAGATCGCATCGTTTTTAATGCTAGCTGAGTACTTTTTACATTTTAAAAGTAAAATGCAAAATATGAAAATAAATTGCTATATTGATATATGTAATTTTGAAGTTAAAACAAAATTAAGAGAACGTTAGCCAAAACAGAAGGAGTCATTTTTAGCACACTGGAATGTGATTTACAAAGAAGAAGATAGCACAAAAGTGATAGTTTGATGGGGATTATTTCACAAAATAGCACGTCTTGGTTAAATTATATCAATCGTAGTCTTAGAATAGTTAAACATTAAAACTTGCATATCTCCCCTCCAGAAAACCATATATAGAGAGTTTATATATGAATATCTCAACAGGAAGGCAGAGACCGAAATTTGGCTGAGTGCTCCCGAAGTCACAGTGATCTCTTTCATTGATCATTATCCATGTGATGAGCTAATATGCAACGCTGCAGGCTGAAGAAGAGAAACTATTTGATGGTAATGGCAAAAGATATTCTTGGCATAAAATGTTGTTGAAGGTTTTCCATTCAATTTGTATTTTTAAACACTAGCCATCATTTGAGTTTTAACTCTTCATTGTTGCTCTTTTGAAATCTTATGTGTAAATTAAAAAATCAAAGTTGTTAAAAGTTAAATGGTGTCTGATTGTGTAGAACATGAGGGATAAGTAAAAAAATGTACCTCTCCTTATCCTCAGAACTCTCAATACAGTTACGTACTCCCTATGTACACACTCCATATATGCATGTATGTATAATTGAGTTCCTTCAATTCTACTACAGTAAGCACATGCTGAAACTATTTAATAGGGAGAAAAACAAACAAAAAATCTATTCAAACAAGCCGTAGTCCAAAGAAAAAGTGATCCAAAATATGAAGCGATCTTGAGCCATCGTTCTGGTTTAAGAAAAAAGAATGCACTTGACCTTGGCACATGCCTGACAAATGGCCTAGTGTCACAAATTTACATTTATTTCTCTATTCAATTAACCATATCACTTCGTTCTTCAGTAAATATTTACTGAAATATGTTTTTAGTTTCTACTTGATCTTAAGGATCAACTTTAATAAAATAATTGATTTTAATAATTAATAATTAAAATAACAGAATGTAAGTCTTATAAGTTTCAACAATACAAAATATGTGTAACAGTATGTAAGAACTATTAAAATTTGCCTTCAAGGGCATGCGAGGGAAGTTCAATGACAGAATTCTCACCTGCCATGCTGGAGACCTGAGTTCAATTCCCGGTTCCTGCATTTCCCAAAACAAGCAAACAAGCAAACAAACAAACAATCCAAAATTCAACAAATGGTGCTGCAATAATAGGAAACTCATATAGAAAAAGAATGAAATGTGACACCACCACCTCCATACAGCAAACAAACAAAAAAATTGCCTCCATAGGTCAAGGTATAATAAAAGTGATAGTATCTCTTGGATCAAAGTTTTCTCATCTTTCGTGATGGGAAGTTGAGAAGTACTACTGAAGATTAATGGAACAAGAAATAATGATTTAATTAGACTATTTAGAGCTATGATAATAATCAATCAGAGAAAGTCTGTTTTATTTAGTTGAAGTTGGGAGAGTAGGTGGGAAATTTGCAAGTGATTAAAATTCTCACTTTTCAAAGTCTAAAACCAATGGAAATTATCTAAAGATCAAAAATCAGGGAATGTAGATAAAAGCTTATTTATTATTTGTATTACTGTGATAACCATCAATAAAACTGCAACCAAAGATGTTGAAAATAAATTTCCTTTGGAGAGTTAGACTTAGTGTAGGTGGTAGACTTACTTAATAGCAATTTTTAATATTTTACTTTTCCATTTAATATTTTTCAAAGCAATACTTGCAAGTTTACAATAAAAGTACGCATATATGTATAGTTTGTCCCCACTGCTATGTTGAATATCTGTGATCATATATGTTTGTACATGTGTGCAAGTCAGATGATCGCCTACAACTGAAATTTTGAATTATGTTTTAAAAAGAGCTTGTTTCCATTTGCATTCCAGCCAATAGCATTTGAGAATTCCCATTACTCCAAACCTTAGCCCAAACTGAGTACTGTAAGTCGCTTTGTTATTTGATCAGTCTGCTAGCTGAAAAATGGCATCTCGTTTTAATATTTACTAAAAGGACTTAAGGAGGCTGAATGCCTTCTCGGGCTTATTGCCAAACTCTATGGGTGATTTACTTGTTTGTATGCTTTTTCTGTTTTTCCATTAGTTGTTGGAACTAGTTAAAAAAAACAAACAAACACTATGCTACTTCAGCATAATAAAGTAATCCTATTCCAGCATAAAGATGGATGGGGAAATCATGTCAACAAAAATAGAAAGATGATTATGTTAAAGTGCTAAAGGGAAAAAATGCAGTATTGCAGAATAGTTTGTAAAATATCATTTCATTCTTCCTTTGGATAATAGTCATATAGCTACAGATAATATAAATATCTACTCTTGAAAAGGAATTCTCTCTCCTAGTTCCTATCTTCTGCAATTTCAACTTTCGTCTACATCATTTCTTTCTCTTCCATTGCTTTCTATTATTTCTTCACATTTCACCTGCAGCTAATTATATTTTACATAACAATTACTATATCCAAAGCTGTGGTTTGGGAAAATCTGCTTCCTATTTAGATGTTCCATTTATTGCCTTATATTGAAATCATCTTTTGTCACTTGCTACATCTCCACTGAGTGATAGATATTAGACGATCCTATTTATAGCTCGTATTTTACCACTAAAAGGCTGTACTATGTAGATTGGAATTTTGAAACCTGGCTGTGCCTTAGAATCATTTAAGAGTTCTGTGAAACAAGTACATTCACAGTCCCAGCTATGGAGATTCAGACATAAGTGGGGCATAGAAAACTATATTTTCAAAAGCTCCCAAACTGATTCAGATAAATGATAAATTTGTGAGCAACCAACTTAGAACTTTTCAAAAGCAAATTACTTTTTAAATGCATTTCAATGTTTTCAGTATATCCAATGGTTTACTGCAAAATATTCTTTCTCTACATCTTCAACATGCATTTTCACTATCATTTTTATTTTGGAGGCTGACCTGCCCCCAGATAATTTTTATTTCTAAAACTGGGATACACTGAACTGCACAAAACAATCCAAAAATCTAAAGTTTGTCCAGTGTATACTTGTATCAATTTATCTATAAAATAGACATTGCTCTCCCAAGATAAAATTTATTTATTTTGTGTCTATTGAAATGTAAGAGTTGAACTTAATGGGAGTCAGGTATAAAATGAATTAGTTCCATTGTCTTTCTATACACCTGTTTCAAGGAATTTGCATTTATTCATATCAGCCCACATTGGTCATCTGTAGAATAGTGATATTCTCAGTGTTAGATAGAGGTTTTAGCAATCTAGACCCCCCTTCTCTTCCCAATTTACATACTTTCCATGGGTAACAGCAGTTCTTCTCATAACTCAGCTATTGCTCAGTTTTCTAACGTTTGACTCTCATTGCGGGTCAGACTACTCAAGGTATGATCTTCTCAACACCAGGGTTGATGTGTGAGAGGTTAACAAAAACCATACAAACTCTTTAATTCACTTATGCCATGTTTCCAAAGTAAGTCACTTGGCCCAGCTCTCATCAGTTAGGGGAGAAATACACTCTGCCTGTTCTAACAGAAAGTATAACAAAATCCTAAGGCCAAAGGCATGATGGGTAATTTTATAATAATGAACTATAATCTTTAATAAAGACCTAGAAGGTTTTCTCTTCTTCCTATCCCAACCCAACTCCTGTGCTGCCACGGAGCCACAGTGTTAGCTTTCTAGTCAGTAAATCTGGACACAATATTTCTCTGCTTAACGCAATCCATAGGTGCCATTGCCAAAAAAAAAAAAGGAGAACCAAGATCTCTTACTGGGGTCCATAAGGCCCCTTTCATATCATTTCCAGCTACTTTGTATATAACTGAGGGAATGGTGTATTAGGAGGGTAGGGAGCTATTTTGTAAGAGGAAACTAACTTTGTTAGTTGTTTTTTATTTGCTGATGCTTACACTATTTTTGATGACATGAATAACATTGTATTTCCCCCCTTTGCAGATGAGAAATATTGAGGTCCAGGGAGATTAAATATGGTACCGTGTCTAACAAGGGTAAGACTAGAATTCAAATGCAAGTCTGCCTGCCTTCTAATGCTTTGTTTTTTCTTCCTACTCTCTTTTGCTCTGTTGTCATCCATTCTGTACCATTCTCCAGATGTTTCATTTATTTGGCTTTGTGTAAACTCTGTTCTCCTTCCTGTCTCTATCAAACTAACTCCTCCCCTAGACAGACTCAGGTCATTTGTCTTTTCCTCTGGGAATTTTGCCCAGATTCCACTATCCCATCTGTTGGTGCCTCCACCCTGCAACACCCACATTTTCAATAGTTGCTAGGCACACTTTTCCCAGGGCTTCCAGGGTTCCTTGTGTATGCATCTGTCATTAGACTGTCTCCCTGTGTTGTCCTGACAGCAAATGTTTTGTCTCCTCTCTTTGTATCACCAGCACAGTATCAGGAATGTAGAAGACCAACAAAACTGCCTCATCCATGGTCTGCTATTTCTGATTTCCTTGTCATCCTCGACTCCAACATGTTTCATGTTCACTTGGACCCACCTTTAGTCAGTGTTCTGTGGATGCACTGCTGGGATGGGTGTTTGTGGCTCTGCATATGAAGTTCTACCAGGACAGTGCATTTTCCAACATGCCTTTGCTTTCCCCTTCCCTGGTTTGCAGTGTGGACCAATGCTTGTTGAACTGAATGGAAGCCAACTCCATACACTAGAAGACACTCTGTAAAATTCTTTTTTTTTTTTTACATAGGCGGGCACCAAAATCAAACCCGGTTCTCCGACATGGCAGGCAAGAACTCTGCCAGTGAACCACTGTGGCCCACCCTCTAAAACTTTTGAATTTAAAAAACATATAATGAATAATGTGAGATCATATTTGCAAAATTGATCTGAAAACAGTTGACTCTGATATGCATGGAAGATTTTTAAAGATTTATTTTTATTATCATTCAATAAAACAAATTTCATTTTGGATCATCCAGAGTGATTTACACTTTCTAATAACAGATGGACACAAAGAGGTAACCAATAGCATATTCCTTAGAAATATTTGCCTAGTAAGTACCTGCAAATTATTAAAAATTATTCAGAGCACATGTTGAAACAATAGGCCTTAATCTATGTCATGAAAACCAGGAACCACTGAAGAAAAGTTGTTGAAAGAATTTGTAGACCACATGGAAAGCACTCAGCTTCTGATTTCCCCTATAAGTTCCAGCTTGGAAACTTTTTATTTAATGAGAGTAACTAATCGCATCTGCCATGAAGCATATGAAAGTAAATACCAATTGAAAACAATAAATAAAAGTGGACAAATTCTGCTGAGAAGAAAGATCATAGATTATTGAAATATGGAACCATCCAAGTGGGAATATATAAATAATATTGGTCACCATATCATCCAATGAACTGTTCATTATTTTAATGGTATGGTGTAATGTGATTTAGATCATTTATTTTGGAAAAAAGTAGTTCACCTTATTTTGGAATACTTAAATAATCTTACAATATTTAGTAACACACACACAATTATGAATTTTAGTGCCAGTAGTATCTGATTAGTAAAAAGTAATGAATAAATAGCATATTTAAAGTTTAATTTTTCGAAATTAAGAAGCTTGGGTGGCTTTATTAGTATACTTTATACTTCAAGGGAACTATGATTATAATAGCAAGAATTATATCTTGTGGAAGAATAAATGAGTATTTATTTACTCTATTTAAAAATAGTGATATTATTTTCTTTTATGTTGATCAGGCAGATATTTTATATTATGGATTCTCATCAGAATATGAAATTCAATGTCTCCAATTTAAGGGCAAATTTTTTCTTACTACATGCGTGAATTATTGAAAACTTGGATGTCAAATGATATTTTGCAAGGATATTATTCAGTTATTTCAATAATTTGAAAGTAGGAGGTAACCGTTTCAAAATGTGTCTGTTTGATCCTCGAATCATGTAGAGGTTAATGAAAATGAGATTTAATACAATTAGTCATTGTATTTGTCAACCAGAACATATCCACATTGTCTCAATATTTGTTTACTTGTTTCCTCTATGGAACTGATTATGGATTAACATATGAGAGAGTTTCCCTCCCTTGAATTTCTAGATTTGAACATCTTATAATATATATAATTGTCAATTTTAAAATGTTAAGAAAAGTTACCTCCTTTGCCTTGACCCTGCAACAACATCTTCAAAAATGAAAATAATACTGATCAAAGCCGCTTGGCTTTAACACAACGGTAGGTGATTAGTTACTGGAGCCTAACAGCCAGAATGGCAGTGTGGTACCAACAGCTTGTGTGGTTAAGTTGTAACGGGCCTGGCAGCTGGAAAATAACAATTAAAAAGTCTATTTCTCTACATTTTGTAGCATGTCATGACAACTACATGGCATTACATATGCTGAAAACTCTAGATGAGTTACTATATATTTATTATACAAAGAGAGAAGGATCTTTGGCATTAGGGATGGGGAACAGATGAATTATTGGGCCATTGTTCCTTTCCCACTGGGCTTTAGCCCTGGAAACTTCATTTCTAATAAGGCAAGCACTGGAAGTATTTTAATACTTTTGCAACTGGCTTGCTTTCATGTGTTTTCCTTTGGATATTTAAATATAACACTGCAAGATGATTACAGATTTTGAATTATTTTTTTACAGGCCATTACTTGCGCCTACTTAACTGGTGCCTGAAGAAAGTGCAGAGGCAAATAGAAAGCTGTTTTATAAATCATTCTTGGAATGTTCCTCTTATGTCGTTGGAAATGATTCAGAAGTTGTTTAAACCGCAGTGGGTCCTGTGAACTACCTTTTGTTTACTTCAAAGAAGTACAAGCTCTTTTGTGAAAATGTCTTACAGTTCCTACTTTCAGACAAAATAGACTGTGTTCTTCGTGCTCTTAAAATGACAGAAATATGGTTTGAGTCTTTGGGGATTTAAAACTGGTCGATTTGGAGTTAGAATCTCCCAAACACCTAGTGTATCTACCATTAATAATTCTCAATTATAGAATGCCTAAAGGGCTTTGCAAAATTAGGTCTTAATAACTTCTTTTTAATGTCAAATATTTATATTGTTCAGTCTTATCTCTTCTTTCAAATTGTAAGACATCTGAGTAGAATATCACCGTGTTAAAAAAGTGAATAATTGAATTTAAAAACTTTTGCTAAAGACCATTTATTTTTTAAAATGGCTAATTTAAATCAACTAGGCTTAACTCAATGGAATATTCTTTAAATCAACACATGCATAAATTAAATTTCAATAATTTATATATATTTCTTTTCTCCTAGTCTTGTTCTAAAAAGATTTGGCAATTACTAAGATGCATACAACTGAGACATCAACAACAACAAAAAAAGAAAACAGTTTCAAAAACAGCCTAGGACTTTTGGGGAAAGGTGAGAAAAATAAGATGAAACCAAGAGATGATTAAAAAACAAAACATGCCCTAAGTACTTTGTGTATTTTCTTCATAGGAAGCAGCTAGTCTTATGCTTTCTAGCAGCCTATGAAAACAGAGACTCATGGTTGGTTAACTTTCTCCACATGTCCATTCAGGAAGAAGAAATGAGTTACTCAGAAGGGTAAAACAATTGTCAATAGGTAATCTAGAGAAACGTTTTTGTGTTTGTCCTCAGACAAAGTATGGTACAACATGTTAAACAGTGTTCTCCACAACATCCTTTTGGGAAATAAAAAATTAAAAAAAAAAAGTTTCAGGAGGCCATGTCTTGTTAGAGCTATTATATTACAGAATAAATTCAGGTGAAAAGCAAAGGGAAAATATATACAGACTATTAAAACAACATAGCCCAACTATGCAGTTGGCCTTATGATATATCATACAGTATTGTATACATAGCTAATAGCTGGTGTAAAAGCAAAGAAGTAATGTATACTACCTTTAATTTTATATTTATTCTAAAATTATACTCATTTCAAAAAAATTAAATAATACAGGACTATATAATGTTAAAGGTTGAAATCTCCACCTCTTATTCTCACCTTCCATTGTAAACCCTACTGACAATTTGGAGCCTATCTTTTCAGAGCATTCTCTAAGAATATAATCAATTTATCTTTATTTAATTTTAACAAAATAGAATAAATATATTATGAATTTTGGTTTACAAAATTTCTTTAAAGTTAATAATACTATATTCTAGACTTTGCTCCATGTCTGCCTGGCCTTTCAACCCTTTCCTAATTCTATGCAATTTACTAGCTTTGTCATCTTGGGTAAGTCACCTAATCACTTTCCACATTTGAAAAATGGGAAGAGTAACAGTATTTAACTTATAGGTTATTGTGTGGATTAAAAGAGATGATACATGTAAGATACTTATAACAATGGCTGACATTTTAGACCACTCAGAAAATTTTGTTATTATTATATGATCTGTTTTGTTCTTTTATATTATGGGGATGCACTATAATTTGTGTTTTATTTAATCACTTTTCTTTTATCATTGCACACTAAGACAGTGGAAGTTGGATTTCAACCTGGAAAATCCAATCAAAAGATTTTGAAGATATGAAGATGAGGCATGTTGATCTGAAAGAACTGGGAAACAAATTATGAATGGACCTGGGAGAGAAAATGGTAGTAAGTCCAAGAGAAGAAAGAGAAAGGTCTCACTACAGGGATACTCCAGGTTCTGCCAACTCAGTTTCCTGTTTTCCAGCACAGCATAGCTAGCTCTCCAGGAAAAAAAAAAAAAAGTACAAACCACCTCCACCCTATCTTAAAATAATTATGTGTAAGAAATGCCACAATTTGAGTTTTAGCTCCCAGATAAATTTTCTAAGAGAAACGGAGAATGGCAACCATAGGGTTCACAAAGACTTGAGAAAAGTGTACAATTAAAACAAACAAAGCATCACAGCTTAATTTGAAACACTTATGTGCCCTCCCTTTTCTAATGAATGATGAGGCAATCCATTATTAGTATACAGTGCAGACTGATGCAAATTTCAATTCAAGGCATTAGAGGGCTTTGCTAATTTTCTGCTTATATTTCAGGTACATTAATGTGGCTTTTGATAAACTAGAGCAAACAGATTGATATCAGCATTGAGTTTACTTGCCTTAAGCACCGAAATTAAATAGTCTGAACTTGGAGAAGAAACCCCAGTGAAAAAGATATGCTGATATGGCTGTGGTAAGTTGCTATGGGCCTTTACTACCTTTTCAGTGCTAACATCACTCAGTGCTAACTAGCCAATTTAGCTAAACCACAAATATCAATAATCACTATTTACTGAACTCTAATTATGTTCAGGCATTATGCTGGGAGCTTTATATTCATTCTCACTAATATTTGCATTGACCCTTCAAGGTAGATGTCACTCTTTTTTGAATGGATTTCAAAACATGATCTTGATCCAAAGCCTATGTTTGGCCCGCTATCTTTCAGTGAAGTTTATTAGACAGTAGAGTATAATAATTAGGAGATCCAATAAAAAATATTGAGTTTAGGCTAATGGACCACATAGACTTTTTCATTCCTTACTGCAAGGAGTTTCCTCCATCTTGGCAATCACTGCTACTTTGCCAAAACCCTGTGACTTAGAAGGTAGCCAAATATAGATGGCTTTGGTGGTTTCAGAATTGCTATAGGCTCCTAGAGTTGCAGGGTTATGCATATCAGAAGACCAAGTAATGGAACAAATGAGTCTGCACATTCCGTGTCAGAGGCTTAGAATGTGTTATAGCCTTTCACGGAAATAAGGGAATCTAGCATTAAGAGACAACAAAGGTAAAGATTCTGTGTTTTATTTTTTTAAAACAGAAAAAAATTTATACATACCATACCCCTTACCCCTCCCTTTCACTGATCACTAGCATTTCAAACTAAATTTATTTTCACATTTGTTCCCCCTATTACTTATTTTTATTCCATGTGTTCTACTCGTCTGTTGACAAGGTAGATAAAAGGAGCATCAGACACAGGTTTTCACAATCACACAGTCACATTGTGAAAGTTATATCATTATACAATCATCTTCAAGAAACATGGCTACTGGAACACAGCTCTACGTTTTCAGGCAGTTCCCTCCAGCCTCTCCATTACATCTTGACTAACAAGGTGATATCTACTTAATGTGTAAGAATAACCTCCAGGATAACCTCTCAACTCTGTTTGGAATCTCTCAGCCATTGACACTTTGTCTCATTTCACTCTTCCTCCTTTTGGTAGAGAAGGTTTTCTCAATCCCTTGATGCTGAGTCTCAGCTCATTCTAGGGGTTTCTCAATCCCTTGATATTGAGTCTCAGCTCATTCTAGGATTTCTGTCCCACATTGCAAGGAAGGTCCACACCCCTGGGAGTCATGCCCCACGTAGACAGGGGGAGGGTAGTGAGCCTGCTTGCTGTGTTGACTGGAGAGAGAGGCCACATCTGAGCAACAAAAGAGGTTCTCTTGGGGGTGACTCTTAGGCCTAATTAAAAGTAGGCTTGACCTATCCTTTGTGGGGTTAAGTTTCATATGAACAAATCCCAAGACTGAGGACTCAGCCTATAGCTTTGGTTGTCCACACTGCTTGTGAGAATATCAAGAATTCAACTTGGGGAAGTTGAATTTTCCCCCTTTCTCATTATTCCCCAAAGAGGACTTTGCAAACACTTTTTTATTCACTGTTCAAATCACTCTGGACAAACCAACAAAATCTCATGTCCTATACAAAGTTCCATGTACTTATAGTGCTCAGTTAAGCTGTCTACGTAAGTTATATTAGGAAATGCAGTAGTCAAAATATAAATTTTGTACCAAATCAACATTTTTTCCTTTAGTCTCACACATAAGTTGAAATTTTAAAGTATTAATTTCGTGAAGAAAATCAGGAATCTTAAGTGTCACAACAAAAGTCAGGCTAACAACATGAGTGCTGGTCACATGCAGATCATCAACAGGGAAGAACAGGAGAGCAAGGACTGGACATTTGAGTTGGCCAAAGGTACCCAGTAGACCATGTAATACTCAGTTGAGAAGCCATGAAAAAATGTAGGGTGTGAGTAGCAACCATACATGCTGAAGGACATGCCACACTCTAGATTTATGCCAAACCAGAGGATTAAGAAGTTCATGGCATGTGGACAGATATAAACATAAACAGATTAAATCTACAACAAGCCCAATTTCAGAAATTCAACTTAAATTTATGGAAAAAACAAGGAGAGTTCATTTTCACTTGTCATCAAGTTGTGGCCTACTGGTGAGAAATAAACGGGTATTTTTCATGCTCAAGGGGTCCTTACAGGGTGACAAGGAGCTTGCTGCTAGTTCCTTGGCATTACAGAAATGTGCCAATTATCTGGCACTTAAACAATATCCAGTTTGTTTATGCCTCGATCTTCTTGCCTGGAGGTATGCCCCCTGGATTTTAACGCAGACCGCTTTTGAGTATCTACTATGTGCCAGACATTTTGGCAGTCCTTTATGTACATTATGATGCCAATATTTCTTTTTAATCCACCAAGTTGTGCAGAGTTTAAGATGTGGAGAGATGAGTAACTTCTCCATGATCACACAGCTAGAAAGCACCGGAGCCACAATTTAAACTCACATGGTCAAATCTCACAACTAATTTTGTTATTTCATTTTTGTTATTGCTGTTTGACTCCGACCAACCCCCACACACACTTTGCCTTAATTATTGCCATAAGCATACCCCCCCTATTGCAATGCTTTGTCAGATGTGGTTGCAAATACCTTGTGTTCACACAGCCGCAGAGGTGCGTGATGCTTACTAAGAAATGTGTGACTGGGGATTTTGGCAATAGTAGAAAACAAAGTATCCTGGGGGAAGCTAATAATAAGAATGAGATAGAAGAGTCAGGAGACCAGAGAGCCATTCTACAGGAGAAGGTGACTGGAACTGCAACTTTGAAAGAAGTAGTATGTGCATTGGGACTCATCATAGTTTCCGCAACTCTGGTGTCAGAGTATGAATTACTGAAAACAGAATCAGTTGCTATTTCGAGACAGGATGCCTCAGGGAGGGGTGGAAGGCTACTATTACAGAAATATCTTGATTCTCTTCAAAGAAGCCTTACTAAGCTAACTCCCATTCTGAATAATTATCTTACCTAATTCTCTGTGAGATCTCCAAGATGCAAGTGTACCTTATAACCAGAGTTGTGTACTGGGAAACTCAAACCAGTTTAGTCACTTTCCACCACGTAATAAAATTTTTTTTTAACTTAAGTATTTTGATCTAGGAAATGAAATTATACCTACCTTTCAGGACTCATGAGAGGATTATGTTTTTGGTCTGGCACATGGAAAGCAGTTAGTAAATCATACTTCTCTTATCTTGATTGCATATTACCCCAAACTATATGCATTTCTTTCCCTCTAAAACAGGAGTTCTAAAAAGTCAGAGGTGAGAGAGGTTCTGTCTTTTTGTACTTTCCTTAGCAGATACCTCAGGGCACTTCTCAAACCAAAACCAAATTATTTAATGAAAAACAGTAAGTTTATGTGTTTGCTACTGGTTAGTTTATATACTGGAACAGGCCCAGTAGTAGCTTATGCTAGGAGATACGACATGGGATAGAATTGCTTATGTAGGGGTTGTGTAAAAGCCAATGAGAGTGAAGTTATTTTCTTATCTCTGCCTTTCCAGTCCAGAAATATTAATGTAGACTTAGCAGCTGTTAAATGAATGGTACACTATGGGTACATGCTAGATGCAATCCATTGGGAAGATTACTCGTGAGTTACCTTTCTATTTGCAATCCACCTATTGTAAATGTTGGGAATTTGGGGTTCCACGTATTGTAAAGTGAGCTATGTATTTACACACACATGCATACACACACATTTACAAGCATATTAATGGTTATACCTATATAACAGCTATCAAAAGGATCTGCTGTTCATATTTTTATTTTACCAATTCATTAAGCCATGTAGATTAATTAAATATTTATTGGGTGATAGGTTCCAGGGCAAATATAAATGCGAAAACTTAGGTTTGTTCTAAATCCATCTCATTTTTCCAATCAATATAATAAAACAATATACTCCTTGGTTGCATTTTGGGTTTTAAATACCTGGTATTCTATTATTTGCTATGATAAACTATCCAAAACGTATGATTGCAATATGACCCTTTCTACTGATGCTCTTTATTGCTGTAGGTTGCTAAAGCTGAGGATCCTTTGTACCTTGTTTTAGGTCATTATCTCTTACTTGAGTTAACTTCTAATCAACTCAACACCTGAGTCTTGCCTTCTCCTTTGCTTTCTTGTTGCCACTGAGAAGGCAACTACAATTCTCTGCTGCAGGCCTCCTCTGGGATTTTCTCCATCAATTTTCCCAAGGTTTTCTTTTTCACTTTCTTGTTTTCATTTATTTTTTATTAAAGAAGTTTATAGAATAAACATGCAGAAAATAGAGGTACTCTTTACCACCCTTCACATGCAGTTACCCTTGTTATAGATATTTGCATTAATATAATACTTTTTTGACAATTGATGAAAGAATTTTTTATAATTTTACAATTATAAAATTATAGTCCATGGTATATATATTAGGGTTTGCTTTTTGTACTATGAAGTTCAATTTTTAAAAATTTTCATTCTAGTGACGTATATATGACCTAAAATTCCCCTTTAACCACATTCAACTATATAATTCAGTGGTGTTATTTGTATTCACATTGATGTGCTATCATCACTGCCATCAGCTACCAAAACTTTTCCATCACCTCAAACAGAAATTCTGTACCAATTAAGCATTAACTCCCCATTCCCTACACCTGGCCTTTATTAACCTGTATTCTAATTTCTGACTGTGAAATTGCTTATTCTAATTATTTCATATCAGTGAGATCATGAAATAGTTTTACTTTTGTGGCTGGCTTATTTCACTCAACACGATGTGTTCAAGATTCATCTATATGGTTGTATGTATTAGAACTTCATTTCTTTTCAGAGCTGAATAATATCCTATTGCATGTATATACCATATTTGTTTATCCATTCATCTGTTGTGGATACCTGGGTTGCTACCATCTTTTGGCATTTGTGAATGATGCCACTATGTACATTAGTGTGCAAATATCTGTTCCATTCCCTGCTTTCAGTTCTTTGGAGTATATACCTAGAAGTGGGATTATCACATCATATACTAATTCTATATATATATGTTTCTGAGGAATTGCCAGGCTGCTTTCCACGGTGGCTACACCATTCACATTACATTCCCACCAGCAATGAATGAGTGTTAATATTGCTCCAAATCCTCTTCAACATTTGTAGTTTTCTTTCTTTCTTTTTTTTTTTTAAATTTCTAGTGAGTATGAAGTGGTATCTCATTGTGCTTTTTTGATGAACATTTTCCTAACGACTCAGGATGCTATGCATCTTTTTGTGTGTTTGTTGGTCATTCATTTGTTTATATTCTCCAAAGAAATGTCTATTCAAATCTTTTGCCCAATTTTTAAATGGGTTGCTTGTCTTTCTTTTGTTGAGATGTAGGATTTTTAAAAAATATATTCTGTATATTAAACACATATCAAATATGTGGCTTGCAAATATTTTCTCCCATTCTCTAGGTTTGTTGATGCATGAAAGTTTTAAAATTTGATGAAGTCCCCTTTATCTATTTTTTTCTTTTGTTTGTGCTTTTGGTATAAAGTCTAAGAAACCATTGCCTAACACAAGGTCTTGAAGATACTTCCCCACCTTTTCTTCTAGGAGTTTGGTAGTACTGGCTTTTATATATAGTTATTTGAGCCATTTTAATTTGATTATTGTATTAACATAAAGTAGGTGTCCTCCTTATTTTTTTGCAAGTGGAGATCCAGTTTACCCACTCCATTTGTTGAATGAATTATTATTTCTCCTTTGTGTAGTCCTTGCACCCTTATCAAAAATCAATTGGCCATAATGTGAGGGTTTGTTTTTGAACTCTCAATTTTATTCCATTGGTCTATAAGCCTGTGCATGTTTCAGTACCATGCTGTTTTAATTATGATAGCTTTGTAATAAGTTTTAAAATCTAGAATGATGAGTCCTCCAGCTTCCTTCTTTTCTTTTCAAGTTGATTTACGCTACTTGGGCCTTTAGTTTTCATTGTAAATTTAATGACTGGTTTTTCCTTTCTGCAAAGAAGGCTGTTGGAATTTTAATTGGGATTGCATTGATTCTTTAAATTGCTTTGGGTAGAATTGTCATCTTAATAATAGTTTGTCTTCTAGTCCATGAGCATGGAATATCCTTCCATTTATTTAGTTTTTCTTTGATTTATTTTAGCAGTGCTTTGTAGTTTTCAATGTACAAGTCCTTTACAACTTTGATTACATTTATTCTTAGCTATTAAATTCTTTTAATTGCTATTGTAAATGGAATTGTAAAATTTCCTTTTCTGAAAAGGAAATTTTATAGTAGCATAAAGAAGCACTGCAGATTTTTGCTTATTGATCTTATAACCTACCAATTTGTTGATTCATGTATTAAATTTAGTGGGTTTGTTTTGGGTGTTCAGGATTTTCTGTATATAGGAACATGCCATCTGAAAATAGGGAGAGTTTTACTTCTTCTTTTCCAACCTGGATGCCTTTTATTTCTATTTTTTTCCTAATTCCTCTGTCTAGAACTCCCAGTACAAAGTTGAAAAGCAGTGGTGACATAGGCACATGCTTGTCTTAGAGAGAAAATTTTCAGTCTTTCACCATTGTGCATGATGTTACCTATAGGTTTTTCATGTATGTCCTCTATCATGGTGAAGATGTTTCCTTCTATTCCTAGCTTTCTTTGTGTTTTATCAAGAGGGGGTGCTGGATTTTGTCAAATATCTTTTCTACACTAATTGAGAAGATCATGTTTTGTTTCCTTTGTTCTATTAATGTGATATATCAGGCCTGAATTATCCCACATGATCATGTAGAATTCTTTTAATGTGTTGTTGGATTTGGTTTGCTGGTATTTTGGTGAGAATTTTTTCTTTGTTGGGAGGGTTTTGATTACTGACTCAATCTCCTTGCTTGCTTTTGGTCTGTTGGTATTTTTAAATTCTTCCTGAATTACAGTTTCTTGGAATTTGTCCATTCCATCTAGGTTATCTACTTTATTCATATACAGTTTTTCATAGTATCCTCATAAAATTTTTCATTTCTGTTGCATCCATAATGATATCCCCTTTCTCATTTCTGATTTTAATTATTCACACCTTTTTTCTTTGTCAGTCTAGCTAAAGGTTTGTCTATTTTATTGATCTCTTCAAATAACCAAATTTTGGTTTCATTTATTCTCTTTTATAATCCTCTATTTCATTTATCTCTAGTCTTTGTTATTTCCTTAGTTCTCCTCAATTTAGATTTAATTTTCTATGCTTTTTTCTAAGTCCTCCAGTTGTGAAGTTAGGCATCTGATATGAAATCATTCTTTTTTTTTAATACAAGCATTTCCTTCTCAGTACTGCCTTTGCTGCATCCCATAAGTTTTGGCATATTGTGCTTTCATTTTTAGACATCTCAAATATTTCCTAATTTTACTTCTTACTTTCTGCTTCTCAGCCTGAGTCATTTCAATTTTCTTCTCTTTGACTTCACTAATTCTGTTTTCTGTCAGCCCCAATATGATGCTGAAAGCCTCTTGGTAATTGAAATGAAACAGCCTTTCTGTTTGGTTCCTTTTAAAAATTTCTTTCTCCTTACAGAGATTTTTATATTGTTCACTCATTGTTATCCTGATACGCTTTAGTTTTTTCTCTGTGATTTCCCTTATCTCCTTGAGCATATTGAAGATTGTTTTTTCAAAGTCTTTGACCAGTATATCCAAAGTGTGCCTTTTTCATTGATGGTTTCCTGATTTGTCTCTTGTTCCTTTGGCTGGGCCATAATTTCCTGTTTCTTTATCTTTTAATCTTTTGTTGCATACTGTTCATTTTAATATTTTAAAGTGTTAACTCTGGCATTTAGACCCTGAACTATCTCTTCCATGAGTTTGTATCCAGCTGATGATATGACAGATATTTCCTTGAGTGCCAAATTCTAACAAAAATAATCTAATGCAAAAAACATGTTTAATATTCTTTGTAAATTGGCTCTACATTTGTTGGTGATTTTCATCAGAATTCAACCTAGTTGAATATGAAGTACAGAGTCTTCTCTCTCTTTTCAGAGCCTGCATCTTGTCCTGGGCTTATACTTGCTCATGCCCTTAGGAATTCCCCTATTTACAGGAATTTATATATCCTATCTACTCCCTATAAAATATACTTTCTCTTGTCTAGGGTACTCTATCATATAACTTAAAGCAGGTAATCCTTTGCCCCAGGCCACTTTGACTTAATTGTTTTTTAAACTGCTTTAGTATGTGGCCAAGCTGCTTCTGCCTGCAAGGCAAATTCTGTAAGGGCAAGCCACAGATGATTTTCTTGAGTCAGTATTTCAGGTCTTCATCTGATAGATTGGCACTGGCATACTGGCATCCCAATATGCACATATAGATTAGTTTGCTCCCTCTGAAACATGGCCAGGGCTGCACATTAGGTGTGCAGTCTGGCTTCGCGTGGTGACAGCAAAGGGACAGGTGAGGGGCCAACAAGTGTACCATAAGCTTCTCTTACAGCTTTTTAATTGGGATTTATTGAACTAGCACTCGCCTTGTAACTGTAACTGGCACTTGCCTTGTAACTGTAACTGGCACTCGCCTTGTAACTGTAACTGGCACTCGCCTTGTAATTGTAACTGGCATTTGCCTTATAACTGTAACTCTTTGGATGTTTTTCAGAGTTCTGAGGATGATTGCTTGGCAAGTTTTTGGTAGTTTTGCAAAGATTCTGTGAGATAACAGAACCCTAGGCATCTTATGCCACTGTCTTGGCTGACGGAAAATCTCTGAGGTTTTCCTTGTGTCTTCTGTCAGTTCTTGTCTGCTGTTTTCTCTTCTGGCTAAAAACATTTCACAGTTTCCCTATTTTAATGAAGAAAAACATAATCAGAACCTCTATAGATTTATTCTACTTTCTCCTCCAGTTGCACCCTCTTTTCTTCTTTCCATTCAACACAAAAGTTCTTGAAAAACGTTTGCATACTCCCAACGCTGTCTGATTAGCTTTGATTCACTCATTCACATTCTGCAAATGGGCTTTCACTCCAATCACTATCCAAAAATGTATCCCATGAAGACCAACTTTAAGCTCTGAGATCACAAACTAATCTTCAATCTTGAATTATTTGGGGCATATTTGATCCAGCAAATTCTTTATGAAATCTTCTTCTGTTATATTCTACTTAGTCTCTCTTCTCCCATATTTCCTCAATAATTTGCCAAGATTTCCCCTCCTGTACCTTTTCTGGCTGAACTCTTCCCCTTTGTGGTATTATCCATTCATTTATTTTCAGTATTATTTAATAAAATTTCTACATCTTTATTATTTAATTAAATGTCTACCTGTTTAGACTTGATGTTTCTTCTAAGTCCCAGATATTCATTTTATAATTTGACCTAGCTATGTTACTAACATCTCAATTTTATAAAGTCTCAAATCAAAATTTTTTGCTTTCTCCACAAAGACTGACTTTGTAATCTCTAGTCTATTAAGGAAATTGTTATTTTATCAAGTGGGAAAAATAATAATCTTAAATTGAAAAGTCTGATGCTTTGTATTTAATTTGCTGAGTTTTATTAATTACTGATTATATGAGATGACCTGTCCATGTCTTATAGGGTACTTCTCAATTAAAGAGAAGCAAAATGTATAGCAACCACATTTCCAAATCATTCTGTCAAGTTTAATAATGATGCATTGTCTGTTCTAGCATAAAATAGTGGTTAAATTTTAATGCTTTGCAGTGGCAACATTCAATTGCATCATAAGGTGCCCGAGTTTTTGATTGGGAAGGATTGGTCTATGAGCACTAAGATTTCCTGAAGAATTAGTCTCCAATGAAGTAGGGTCTGGATTCAAGGTCCGCAACTGCCCAGACTTGGGTATGGGGCCAAGCTCCAATCTTGTCAGGTAAAGCAGGTTTAGGGGCCCAGCAGAAAGGCAGTCAAGCAGACTGAACACAAGGAGACAATTTGAGCGAATGTAGCTAGATGCTAATGATCAGAGGCTTAAATATACCTACCCCCAGGCATAGGGACTATTTCTAGTCTTCAAACTGCTCTGAGGGTGCAATTTCTAACTCATGGTTAAACCATGCTCTCAATAGTTCGGGTCTTTATGGGAGGTGAACCAGCATGAGGCAAATCTTTAATTTCTGCCAGGAAAAGGAGGTAGTTTGCAGAACTATTTCTGCAAGTCTCCTAAGTCTATTGTGCCTTCTCCCAACTCCATATTCATAGCTATTACCTTGATTCTTACCTAACTATTACTTATACTTTTGAACTGTACTTCTTCCTCCAGTCTGTTTTATCTTCATTCTAGTCTGCCTGATGCAGCCAGATTATTATTACCAAAGCATAGTTCATCTATATTATTTTCTTATCAGAATCCTTCAGTGATGAACCACCTCGCCCTTTCCCTAACATTATCATCCTTATCACCTATTATTCACTTACATTTCAGCCAGATTGTAATATTCATTCATTCATTCACTTTTTCATTGAATAACAGAATGATTATAAATAATTTTCTGTATAGTAGGAGTCTAGAGATGTAAGTATGATAAAGTCAGCTCTCCATTTTTAAGGAACTCATAGTCATGGAGAGAAAGATAGATTTTTTAAAAAGTATTTTGTATATTGTGACAAATTGCAGGTAATCGTGGATACAGAACATCATGGAGGGAATAAATGTCTCAGTTCTCTAAATGCCCCTTTTATTTTTTCTGTCTCTGAAATTTTGTTGCTACTCTTTCCTACTGGGTGACAGTCTCTACCCCTAGTTTTTTTTGTTGTTGTTGTTAATTATATTCCTCTGTCTCTGTCTCTGTCTCTTTGTCTCTCTCTCTCTCTCTATATATATATATATACAAATCAAACTCCTTATGAAGCATCCTTGATTTCTCTTACCCTGAAGGAGACTCTGCCATAGCCCTTTGGACATTTTACAGGGATTATCCCATCTGTGATGTTTTTTGTGTTCTTGGTTTGTCTCCATCCCAGACCCTGAACTTCTCAGAACAGGTTTTAAATTTATTTGCTCATATTTTAACCCATAGCAGCACTATCCACAGTTCATTTTACTCAAAAGTATTTATATTCCAAATTCCTTGAAATGAATTATTGGTGTCATTTCTCAAGATAAGAATAGGACTGTAATCTCATTATCAGATAAGAGATTCTGAATACAACTAGTGGAGAAAATTCCTGCCGAAGCTTCCGGAAGAGAGGAAAACAAAAACTATTTGAAGTAGAATTTCTTAGTAGTGAGATAAGACAGAATTAATATTCCAGTAAAGTAAAAACAAAATAAAAAAACTCTCTTTGTTTGGTTCTTGAATATTAAACATTTTTTATTATGACCTGTCAGATTATTTCTGAGAAACAATTTATTAGAATTTATTAGGAACAAGTTTCATTTTAGCATTTTTTTAGCATATTTGATAAGACTTCAGAATGCTTCAAGCATTTAGGAAATTTTCACATTTTGGAATTTGAATGAGGTTTTCTTAAAGAAAACAATGCAGTGCAAATCAAAAAGCATCTAATTCTCTACATGTATATGTATATATATATATATTTTTTTCTTACTATATGGTTGCGATAGATGACAATACTATGCATTTTTTTAATTTCAGGAACCCTGAGAACAACATCATGAGAATGGAAAGTTTACTTCAGGGAGTCAAAAATGAAAAGTGAAGGTTGGAGAATTGAAAGACACACCCACATATGCTCCATGATTCTCCTTTAACTCAACACTTCATTTCAATCCTTTCAACTGTCTTCCCTCTATCCCTCAACAAAAGTAGTAGTAAAGATTTGAGTTCCGAATCCCAAAATCATGCTATTTAAAAGTTTCACTCCAGTTCCAATGTTGAAATGATTGTTGTTGATAGTAATGTTATTTTAAAATTTGCTCTAATAAAGCTATTTAATCTTGCTCTCAAACTGCTTTTAAATAAATTTTACCTATTTAATCCATTGAACTCCTAGCCCTTTCAAAATAGACTCTGTTGAAGATTACTCAGATAGCAGTTCTAACCTTAATATAGATTAATAAGATTTAGTAGCCAAATCAAATGCGATACATTTTAGAGGAAGGGTTTGTTTGGGTATGGCATAGTTCAAGTGCAGTCTTTTAATTGGAAGTTTCATTTTCTTGGGCTTCGGAAAAATGCTTTATAAACAACAAAGCCTACAGGCACAGGTTCTTACGAGAGAAAACAAAATGTCTTCCTGAGAAAGGAACTTGAGCTGTGGCTGGACTCAAAACAAGGGCCAAGGCAAGTACGATCCAACAAAATGAAGAGGGTTATGTTTGACTTTGAATTGTTGTTACAGTCATTGTAAAATAACTCATTGTTCACCATGCAAGACGTAAACTGTTCAAATTGACTGGATGTGTTACTTATTGGAACCAGGCAAAGAGCTTAAAATTCAAGCTATTTCCTGGTGCAAACGATGGATTGTCCCTTGCATTTTCTGAGATAAACAGCCTTAAAATTGTTGGCAATTTGCAAAATACAAAGGCTGTGTTTTTGGACTTTGGGGATACATAGCTGTGGTTTTTGAATCCTCTGTTGATTTCATGTGCATCCTTGGACAATTTAAAAATAAGAACTCCCTGAGACCCAGTTTACTTATCTTTAAAATTACTTATGTCTGCCTTATTAGACTTATTGTGAATATTAAATGAAATGGTGTCAAAAAACCTCCAGTAGATGGCATTGTAATGAGCACAAAAGGAGAAGTTGCAGAAAGGGGAGAAAACAGAAAGTTGTAATGTGCTTCCACTGCACTCTATATACAAACCAATTCTAGTAGTTACCTACTGTACCATGCTTTGTAGCTGACTCTCTCAGTCAGTAAATTTCTTGATAGTGTATTCTGTTTAGTTATTTTTTAAATTTTAGAAATTGGCGCAGTGGTTGATTTATAGTTAGTTATATTTAAATATTTGCTTGTTATAAGAGTTATAGAATGGCTTCCAGAACGCTGTAACTTGAAAGTGATTTTGTCACTAAAGTTAACTAAGTCTTGGCACAATGGATCCATTAATAAGGTGCAGGTTATTGATCTCAAATAAACTTCCAGCAATCTTATATTCATGTGAGTTTTTTTATTATAGAAACCCAGACCCCACTTTCTACATATTAAATTAAAAATATCTGATGAGATTTTATGAATCTGCAGTTTTTCACACGCTTCCTAGATTATTTTGATATGCTTTCAGATTTCTATTTGGCAATTCTAAAGTTTTTGGCCCTCTTACATATCATTCGGTAATATTTAGCATTAATATGTCAGAGGTGAACTAGCCAGGTCTCAGCAAATGGATTCAGAATGCTACAGGCACCAGGAAAGGGGCTTCTGGAAGTCCATGCATGCATGCATATGATAATTATCTTGCACAGTGCTTCTCGAACTTATTTAATTATCAGAATCAGGAGAAGAAATCATAAAATTATAGATTTCTGGGTTCTTCCTTGTAAAGAATCAGATAGAATGGGTCTTGAAGTAGGGCTTTCCAAATCTGTAATTTACTTGACGATCCCAAGTGATCACCCAGGTTTGGGAATCATTGTTTTAGGTGATTTATCCTTGGTGAGTAGTCTTTGCCACTGGATCTGAGATTTTAAAATGGAGCCTAACAGGGCAGAGTAGTAAGGCCTAACAAGGGAATTGTTCATCTTCAGATATAGTTCAAGACTATGGAAGAAAAGGCAACATTTTGACTCAGGAGAACTCGAAACACCATTGTGTCCTGGAGTTTATTAAAAGTGAAGAATATCAGTAAATCTCAAGGGATCTAATAGCTGTTACAGGTGGACCAGATCCTAGATCTTTTAAGTGTAGCTCTCTCTGAGGGATTAGATAATTGACTCTTGCAGGACTTTCTCAGGATCTGAAGAGAGACACATTCTGTACATCAAAGGATGGCAAATCTAGAGGTGAAAGCAATCGGAAAAACAAGAGGTGAAGGATACGAAAACCAGGTATGAATAGTTTAGAATTGACTGCAATCTTGATGAAAAATGATACTGAACTTTATTCATGCAGAAAAAAATCTTAAATCCATATAGTTTCCATTTCCCAGTACTGTTGATAGAGCCCTTTAAAATAAATCAATTTACCACATTACATTTGCTAGCTAAATCACTATCTGAGTTGCTTAAAAAAAATGAGAACAATATCAGTTATATTCCATTTGATAACCTCTCAGGAGGTTACTGAAAAAAAACCTGAAAAAAGTAACAGAATTACTTTGTTGAATTAAAGTGTGTGAATTTGGGAATTTGTGACAGCAAATGTGACTGTCACTGAAATGATGAAGTTAATCTTCTCACTGTTCATTCCAGTTTCTTTTGAGAAATTGGTTTCCTCATTTAAACCAGTGTTTGTCTTGCCTCCAGTTATTCAAATGAATCTGATATCATCAGTTGTAGTATAGCATGGACTCTAAAAATAGGCTGGCAGTTTGGGATCCTACCTCCATTGGGCAAGTTATTTAATCTTTCTGTGCTTCAGATTCCTCATCTCTAAATTGAAGACAATTATCTTTCTACCTTATAAGGTTGCGTGAAGACTAAATGAGATAATTCATACAAAGTGCAATGCTTGGCATAGGTTCTCAGTTCATTCAACATTGTCATCATCATCACCACCACTATCACCATTATCAGCATCTTTATCTTTCAAGACTCAATCCAGAGCCTATATTCTCCATGAATTCTCACCAGATATTCTAGTCCATACATGTTCTCATCCATACATATTTACTTCTCTTTGAAACCTATTCACATAAATTGCAATATCGTTTTATAATTAAAATCTATACTCACGTGTTATTACTCAATAATGATTTTCTTTTATTTTTCTTTTTAACTTTATCTTCTGAAGCACCATATTCTTAACGAAAGTCAATGTTTATCAAGTACATCCATGTTGATTTGAGTATACAGCAGTTTTCAAAAACATCTTGGATGGACATTTGTACAGAGCCATTATAACCAACTCCCATTAGAATGTTATTGAACATCATGTACAACAACAAAATTGGAGGTGATTCATGTCACTTTGTATTATGTGCTCCCAGAATTAATTCCAACTGCTGACATATCAAGAGAAGATTTTCTAGTTTTAAAATAGACCATACACACGCTGTTGAGGTCAGAATCCTAAATACTAGTTAAATGTCTACAGTTTTCAAGACAACTCTATGTGGGGACTTTGAATTATGCAAGTATGAGGCAAACTAGAAGTGAATCTGGTCAGCCCCAGTTAACTTATTGTCCAGAAGACACAGCTGAAAAAGTTTGCTTTTCTTCTGAGTTATTTTGTGTTAAAGAAGTGTATAAAATATACACTTAATATTAGTTTTGACTTTAAAACAAATTGTTTCCCTAAAATAATAAGAAAATTAAGTGTTAATATGTGTGCTGGTTTGAACCCCAGAAAATCCATGTCCTTTAATTCTCATTCGGTATTGCTGGGTGGGATCTTTTTCATTGTTTCCATGGATATCTGACCCACCCAATTGTGGGTGGTAACTTTTAATTAGATGGTTTCCGTGGAGATGTCTTACTCATTCAAGGTGGGATTGCTTACTGGTGTCCTTTATGAGGGAATCATTTTGGAAAGAGCTAACAGAGCCAACAGAGCCCACATAGCCAGAAACCATTGGAGATGAAGAAGGAAAATGCCTCCTGGGCAAGTCTTATGAAATGAAACAAGAAAGCTAACAGATGTTGTCATGTGCCTTTCCAGCTGAGAGAGAAACCCCAAACATTATTGGCCTTCTTGAACCAAGGTATCTTTACCTGGATAACTTTAATTTAGACATTTTCATAGCCTTCCCTTAATTCTGACATTTTCACAACCTTAGAGTTCTAAACTTGCAACTTAGTAAATTCCTCTTTTTAAAAGCCCTTCTGTTTCTGGTATACTGCATTCCAGCTGCTTTTGCAAACTAAAACAATATACATGCATATATACATACATAATACACATGCACATACATAGATTTTAAAACAGAAACTTACATTAATTTCATGCATTCTGCTTCATTTAGTACAGAATGGAGATATTAGCGAATTAGTGAATAGTGTGTGCTATTTGTTTTGTCTTTGATCGGGATATTTGGAAAATGGTTGGAATTATAATTATAAAAAGAATTCACGTTAGTTGTAAGAAAAAAACAAAAAAGAAAAAGGGGAAAATTCACTGATAATAATAGCTCACAAAGAAAACACACAATTTTAAAATATTTTCTATCAGTTTTCCCATACCTCCCTTCTCTTTTTCTCTTACACACACACCAGCATAAACTCACAAGTATTTCAACAATCTTACTCATGCAATATCTTTTTAAAATTATGTATTTTTTGAAATTGTGGAAAAATATATGTAACATAAAAATCATTTTATCCATTTTAAGTGAATAATTATGTGACCTTAAGTCATTGACAATATTATGTAACCTTTACCAGTATCTATTTCCAAAATGTTTACATCATCCCAGACAAAAACTCATACTCATTAAGAAATAACTACTCATTCCCCTTCCTCTTCCTTCATCCCGGGTAACCACTATCATTTCATCTCTATGAATTTGCTTATTCAAAGTATTTCATATATGAGAAATTATACAGTACTTATCCTTTTATATTTGGCTCATTTCATGCAACATAATATCTTTAGGGTTCATGCATGCTGTTGTATGTATCATCACTTTTTTATGGCTGAAGAATATTACATTATATGGATATATGGTACCATATCTTGTTTATCCATTCATCTGTGTTGCACACAAAACACCTTTGGTTATTGTAAATTATGCTGCAATAAACACTGGTAAACAAATATCTGTCTGAGTCCCTGGTATTAATCCTTTTGGGTAGGAGTTGCTGGGCCATATGGTAAATCTCTGTTTAACTTTCTGAGGAACTGCCAAACTGTATTCTACAGTGGCTAAAACCTTTTACATTCCTGCCAAAAGTATACTAACGTTTCCCTTTCTCTTCATCCTCTTGAACACTTGTTATTTTTGTTATTTTGTTTTAAATAGCCATCCTGGTGGGTGTGAAGTAGTATCTCATTGCGGTTTTGATTTGTGTTTCTCTAATTGCTAATGATGTTGAGCATCTTTTCATATGCTTATTGGTCGTTAGTATATCTTCTTTGGAAGATATTAAAATCCTGATCTATTTTTTAATTTGGTTGTATGTCTTTCTGTTGTTGAGCTGTAGGAGTTCCTTATGTATTCTAGATATTAAACCCTTACCAGATATATTATATCCAATTTTTTTTCTCGCATTCTGTTGGTTGCCTTCTCACATCTGTGATAATGTCCTTTGTTGTGCAAAGGTTTTTAATTCGAGTGAAATCCGTTTTATCTAAAGGAAAAAAATACTTAGGAATGAATTTAACTAAGGAAGTGAAAGACTTGCACATTGAAAACTATGAAGCACTTCTGAAAGAATTTAAAGAAGACCTAAATAAATGGAAATCTTCCATGTTCATGTACTAGAAAACTTAATAGCATTGAAATATCAATAATACTTAAGGTAAACTATAACTTCAATGCAATCCCCATAAAAATTCCAACAGTGTTTTCATGGAAATGGTAAAGCTGATCCTCAAATTCATATGGAATTGAAAAGGGGCTTAAGTAGCAAAAACAATTTTGCAAAAGAACATGGTTGTAGAACTTACACTTCCTGATTTAAAAACAAAAAACAAAAAAAACTCTTGTTTTTGACAAATGCACCAAGTCCATTCAGTAGGGAAAAGAAGAGTGTCTTTAATAAATGCTGCTGTGACATTTGAAAATCCACATGCAAATGAATGAATTTGAACCATTACCTCTCACTGTAAACAAATAAATTCAAAATGGAACAATGGCCAAAATATGAGAGCTAATACTAAAAAACTCATATAAGAAAATACAGGGAATATCATCAGTTCCAGTATTAAGCACTGGGTCCTTGGATTTTGTACGCAAAGCACCAGCAACACACAGGAAAACTAAATTTTATAATGTCTTGCTCTTGCTTTTGCATTTAACATTATTGCATTAACATATAGCCATAATTTGCTTGGATAGATTAAGGACCCTAAAACATTATGCTAAAATTCTGTTCAATAATTAAACATGAACACAAAAATGAAAAAAAAAACATGGAATTTCTCTTATTTCATGTCTATATTTAACCTACATTATATTTTATATGATTCTCTTCTTAGAAGAAATTTTAATTAAGTGATTTTAAGGTTCAATTGCTTTGTTTTGTTTTTTTGGCTTAATCAAACAATTACTGGTTTTGAAACTCATCCATGAGCTTATTAGCAAAATTGAATTTGTCATATGTCATGCTTCTGATTTCTTACATTTTAAAAATTATTCTTCTTGCTGTCCCATGATTCAATAAGTATTTACTAAAATTGCACTGGAATAAGCAGTACATGGGATAAAAACAAGAAACCACATTATATCATTTTCGTTTTCCAGAATTTGTCAGTCTATGAACATTTTAAAATCTGCACCACTCCAGTGAAATGACCTAATACATCATGTTACTCTCTAGAGTGAATATACATATATTTATATTTTGACTTCTCTGCCTTTGTTTGACCAAATGAGCTCAAAATAGGCTAATTAATATGTACATTATTTTGCCCTGAATTGAAGATGTGACTATACCAACTATAAAAATTGAAAGATTGACACACTGGCTGGTAAAGAGCAGCCCTGACCAGTCCTCCATAGCCCTATCTGAGAAGACTGACACAAGGTCCTAAGACTGTCACCTAGTACTGTGCTGAACTGCTCTTTGTAATTTCACCCAGCTTTTCATAAACTCAGAACCAGAAAGTCTAATATCCATGTGAGATTAATCTTAGAATATCTGCATAAAATTTGGTAAGCTCTGAATAATTTTAATGATTTATAGTTATACAAAAAAGTATTTTATAAATAAAACTTACTTGTGAACTCAAAGGACCCATATATTAATTAGTGGCAGTAGGTGCGCTCAGTAAACTAATGAAATATAGAGTTTAGGCAATCCAATCATCATACCAAGGGAGCAGACTAGCAGAGGGCTAGGTTAGAAAGATCTCATGAGTAATCAAGGCTCATGATGGGAAAAAGTGAGGAGACATCTGAGTTTTAAGTCAGGAAACCAGGTAGATAACTATACTTGAATATGTAATTTGGTCCTGATTCAGGAATGAATTATGTAGGCAGCTGTGATGGTCAGTTGTCAAAATAGATTATGTTTAGAAGAGATGCCTTCTCCCAGAGCAGGTGTGCTCCAACAGTGCTCCAGACTCTGCTTAGGCCCTGAAGGCAGTGAGGGCCTTCCTTGGGAGGGGTTAACTAGGAGCCACTTATGTGGAGCAAGCTGCTATATGGTACAGCATGGAAACACAGGCTCAGGCACAACTGATGCTCCCAGCAAATGACTGCTTTCTTGCTTAAACAGCACAGAGGTCCAAAAGAACAGGGGGAAAGATCCCATGATGGCTGATGCCTGGGTGAGACAAATTCTTGGGTCAGCATTGGTGGATGGAAGCTCTACATGCTTCTCTTCATGTCAAAGATGAGGGAACAGTTGTGGCTGGTCTCCTGGGGAAGCCAACTAACTCTTCAGAAGCTGTGCTTGCCTCTCTTCTCTCTATCTCTCATCAAAGGTGAGGTACACTTGGACTGACCGAGTACTGAGCTTTTATATACTCCAGCAGAGAGGACTCTGCCAATGAGCATTTTGTGTAGCCTGGCAAGTAGTTGAGGCTGATTACGATTTAATGGCTCCCCTGGATGGCTGCAGTCTCTTGCAAAATAGAAACATATCAAACACCTGCATGAAGTAAGCACAAATGGAAACAAAAACTTCATGCACAGAAACAAGTAAGAGGAGAAAAGGAGGGAGACAGGCAAGAGCTGGGAGATAGCTGCCAGGGTGTCTTACTTCTCCAAAAATCCCCTTCTGCAGCGGTTCAGATATGACACCCTTGCAAGAAATTCATTAAAGTTCATATTCATTTTTAATTTTAAATCTGATTTATTTTGACAAAAGTTAACTAAATATTGTCGGTCTCCATTCTGAATCTGAATTCAACTTTGCATATCTCTGTCTCATGTGAAAACTTCATCTACCTAACTTCCTCAAAGGAGTGCAATTCTTTCTCTTCTTTAATTTACTAGGATGAAGGGTCTATAAATTGTTCAGGCTATAAGGAATAATAATTTTCACTTCACAAAGTCATTTTTAATCTCTAAGTGAAATATTTTGATTCAACTGTATCCTTATCTCTTTGAGTCTGTTCATTTTGAAACACAGTATATAGGGAATATTTCATTACTTATTGAACTCAGTTAAAAAATTTCCCCTGAAATTTCTTTTCTATAGAATTACTATAAACCCAAAACCTTTTAAGATTTGTCCTTAATTTCATTACCATTCCCTGATCATTTCTGGTGCTCTTTGAACCCTCTTTAGTTTTCTGACATCCTTTACAGAAAAGAACTCTCTAATGAGGACCTGCCAGGCTCAATATGCCTGAGAACTTCATGGCTTTCACATTATTTTTCTGTTCACCTATTCCCCCTTAGTAAAGACACACATTGTCTAAGAAGGCCATACCTATAGTGACTTTGAAGCCAAAAGCTATTTAAGCCAATTTCCTGATGACCAGAACTCAACCTAAAGATTGATACAGAAATTGATGGCTTTGTAAAAGCCCCTCATAACACTCTGCTCTGAGTTATATACCACAGAGGTCAGCTTCTTTTCTTTCCTGCTATGGCAGAAATCTTCTGCTAAATTGTCCTTAGAATGCATTTAATAGCTGGTTAAGTGCCAATGGTACTGATGAGAACCAGGAATTAGAATTACCTTCTGTTGGTTGGATATTCTAATAACTCTTTGTTTTAGTTAGGTTCTCTAGAGAAACAGAATCAACAGAGAACACTCGCAAATATAAAATTTATAAAAGTGTTTCACGTGACCACGGGAATGCAGAGTCCAAAATCCGTAGGGCAGGCTGTGAAGCCAGCGACTCTGATGGAGGGTCTGGATAAACTCCACAGGAGAAGCTGGCTGGCCAAAGCAGGAAGAGAGCCTGTCTCTTCTGAATCCTCCTTAAAAGACTTCCAGTGATTAGATTAAGCATCACTCATTGCAGAAGACACTCCCCTTGGCTGATTACAAATGGAATCAGCTGTGGATGCAGCTGACGTGATCATGATCTAATTCTATGAAATGTCCTCATTGCAACAGACAGGCCAGCACTTGCCCAAGCAGACAAACGGATACCACCACTTGGTCAAGTTGACACATGAAGCAGACCATGACACTCTTCAAAATGTTCAAGTGGAGAATATGCTTGTTGTAACTTGAAGGAATAATAACTCAAAAGAAATTAGCTTTCTCCTAGCAAATTTTAGCAAAATACTTGCTTTTATTGATTTGTTCTACTGAGTGGTCCACACACTTTGATAATTATAAACGCGTTCTGTAAGCATTTTCTCCAGATATCGAAACATTGTACTTTGATTTCATTCCGCAGCAAGTTTACCTAGTAGATCACATTCACAAGCAAACCAAGCTACCTGGATTTTTGAGGCAGAAAATACTGCTATTAACTATACGCATGTATTTGTCATAAACCAAGGAGGTCAGTAACTTCCCAATAAATTATGATAAAATAAAGCAATTAAGAATTTCGTGATTGCAGGCAGCCATTATCACCATTTAAATTTATCCTTTTTCCTAAAGGAATTCATATCAATTACTTCAATAGGTTTGAAATATGCAAGGCAAATGAAAATTGCATTTGAAATATGTGATTTGAGGTTACCTGTTTTTCAATACTATTTTATTTTTTCTCTCACCCTTTTAGGAGCTTAAAATATTGAATTAAATATGAAAGAAACAACTTTGTATAACTGCTTATGAGATATCTCTTTCAAAATAATGATACCAAAAGAAATTAATAACCCCTCTAAGATGGTTATTTTATTTAGTGGTAATCATTGAGTACATATGTGTTTATGTGATTCTAATGAATGGAAAATACCTAGCAATGGAGATGGCATAGAGTAGGTCCTCATAAGCTGTTTTATTATTTTTTTTTGTATGCTGTGTTTGCGGAGGTCACATTTCACTGTTTTTCCTTGTGAGTACCACTTATTGAGCATCATTTGTTGAATTTTTTTGTTTGTTTGTTTTGCTTGTTGGTTTCTTTGTTTGGGGGAAGTGCATGGATCAGGAATCAAATCTGGGTCTCCCTCATGGCAGGTTAGAATTCTAACACTGAACTACCCTTACATTCCAATAAGCTGTTTTTTAATGAGAGGAAAACACAAGGCAGAAATTCCTTTAAGATAAAAGAAAAAGTGAGAGAGTACATTTGGAAGAAATAAAAGATGCTAGTTCAACTGGTGACATCCATTTTATTAATAGGATATGTAAGATGAAGTTTTCATGGGCCCTACATACTCAAAAATACACTTGAGAAACTTCTTGTGTCCCATTTGCAAATGGTTAAAAACCATTATTCTTGCTCAAAGACTACTCTGATTGATTTCTAATCTCTTTTTTTTAATAGTATAATTCAAGTAAATACCAATCCACCCTCTTTGTCTAGCCCATCCAGAATGTCACATCTGCCTAACATTTTTTATTAATGCTAAAATTTCTTCTATTTTGTCAATTTGTCAGGATTATGATAGTCATTTTCAAAAAGTATTCAGTTCTACTTACCTGACTTAATTGCATGAATTTAGCTGATATCAATAAAATAAATATAATAAAACAAAAAGTCTTGGCAGGTGATTTTTAACCAATACTATGACCAGAGTATGCTGGATCAAATCTAGAATTCAAACTCACCAAAAGGGAGGCTAAATGTGTCTTAGGAGGCAAACTAATTAGGACACATTTGTAACTGGGATACCTTTTTGATATTAGGTGCATGGGTCCTTATAAGCAAAAATAAATAAATGATTGATTCGCAGAGAAAGAACATTTCTTGAAGTGGTTCCTTGAGTTAGGACATTCAAGTAAAGCCAAAACAAATTCCAACAACTGAAAGGAGGTGGGTTGTGTGTGACTGGGAATTACTATAATGCTGAAAAATAGCTCGTTACTCATCAACCAAGACGTGAGTGATTTGAATTAAATGAAGATGTTATTTATTTGACCTAAACATAGAGATCACACTGAAGGATTTGTGTTCACTTACTTGTTTATCCTGAGTTACTACTACGGTGTTACTACTTTGTATGGTACCATTCACAGAGTAATTACTGGATAAAGGCGTTCTGAGCAGATCATGCAATAAATGGTTTTGGGGGGACACATTGGAAATTGCTGTGGAATAATTTAATTCCTTCATATTTTAAAGAGCACAACAGACTGGATTTGTTCTTCAGTTCCACCTCTGCTTATGTGTTAGTCATTGTGTGAGTTATTCAAATTTAGTAAGCCTCGGCTCTTCATCTCTAAAATGGGATCAATAATATCTACTTCATAAGGTTATTGCTAACATGCAGTGAGAAAATATATGTGAAATGAGAAAATGCATGTGAAAAAAATAAAGTATTTGAAGACATTGTGACACAGTGGAAAGTATATGAGCCTTGCCATTGGACTATTAAACAGACTTATTTTCACACTCTATCAAGTGAGAACTTAGGTTTTTATTGTTTCCAACTCTTCACTTCCAATTTTAATATTATGGTGTACCCTGTCTTTTGTCATGTGACATTGAAGTGTTTCCCAAACACTTTTTTATTTTGAGTAGAATACTTTTCCATGCCCATTGATGTGCTTGGTCATGGGAATTTCTTTGACAGATGGAATATTAGTGAAAAAGTCAAGGCCTTGAGAGGCTGAATGTAGTCCCACTCTTCTTCTGCTTTTGCATTTGCATGAGGAGAATGTATTCAAGTTAGTCCACTATACTGAAAACAATGAGGAAACACATAAATCAACTTGAACCCAACCTGCAATTTGGAGCTAAGCAGATGATTCTAACCGAGCCACAGCTTATTATTAGAACAGTGAGTAAAAAATAAATGCTAGGTTGTTGTAGGTAGTGAGCGTTTTATAGTTGTTTGTTACATGGCACCATCTTGGCTTTAGCTGACTCCCCTATGACCGTACTCCATTATCGTGAATGCAGAATTTACTATTTCCAAATATGTTCAGATGGTTTACATTTAATTTTTTACACGTCTGAAAGATAATGGCTGTAATAGTTTCACTGAACAGTTATGGAAATCCATGGACTGTGAAGTTAAATGTCTCTTAATAGAATGTGAACCTCAACATAATTTTGAATATATTTACATAAATATATTCCCCATGTCACTTGGTCTATTTCATTAACTTCTTTTCTAAATATTAACTACAAATGGACTAACGTTATTTACACTTCCACTCTGTGATAATGTTTATGAAATTGCATAAGAAAAAATTAGCTTGGTCACACAGGCTAGTATAAAACAACAGAAGAGTTTCAAAAAAAACTCAAAGCTTTGAAGTCTCTTCATCAGAAGCAATCCAGAGTATTACGTCAGTTATGTTTCTTGAATATGGGAACAGGGATGGTAGGGAGTGCTCTCCAACTTGTGCAATGCTTATATGTATAATGCTAACTTGACAGTGGCAACTTCCTCTGTTTATAGGGTTGAGATAAGCTGCAGTAACAAAAATACTCCCAAACATGCTGCAAGGTACATAGGTGTTTATTTTTCTCTCATGTAATAGTTTTTAATTTCAAACGTTATCACAATTAGCTTCTATTTTTCCTTTAATTTTTATTCTAGTAACATATATACAGCCTAAACTTTCCCTTTTAATCACATTCACATATCTAGTTCAATGCAGCTAATTTCATCCTCAATATTGTGGTAATATTACCACCATTCACTACAAAAACTTTACAGTCAATCCCAAAAGAAATTCTGAACAACTTAAGCATTCACTCTCCTTTCCCTATGCCAACCCAGCCCCCGATAATCTATATTCTAGATTCTGACTCTGAATTTGCTTATCCTAATTATTTCCTATCAGGGAGAGCATAAAATATTTGTCCTCTTGCATCTGACTTATTTCACTGAACATGATATCTTCAAGGTTTAACTATGCTGTCGCTTGAATCAGAAATTCATTCCTTTCTAATGCTGAATAATATTCCATTGAATGTACACACCATATTTAGTTTATCTTTTATCAGTTGATGGACACTTGGTTTGCTTCCATCTTTTGGCAATTTTATGTAATAGTTTGATGTGAGTTGCCAAAGTAATGAGAATGGCTCTGATTCTCATGGTTGTTGGCAATCAAGTTCTTTCCGAGCCATAATTCTGTCATTTTCTAGGGCACTGTGGTCATGTCAGTGCTTAACACAGAGTGATTGACATGCTTAGTCAGTGGAATAGAAAAGAAAAAGCAGGGGCATCCCTGTAGTTCCAGCCAGGAGATGAAACATATCACTTCTGCTCACCTGCCATTGTTGAAACCTGAGGCGCTCAGCTATGTCCAAATGTAAAAGGGACCTGGGAAACGAAGTCTGTAGCTAGGCACAGCCAAGTGCTCAGCTATAACTCTATTACTATGAAACACTATGAAGCCCTGCAATCTATTGGAAATAAAAGGGCTGCTTCCAACCTCTTCTTCAGCAAGAGAGAAAGCCTTAACACTTTTGTGTTGTTGAAACTTCCATATTGCTCTGAAGCTCGAATATATATTTTGGGGATCTTATATACAGAGTTGCTGTTTCACTTCTGATACTTCCTACTGGCATGACCACAGACAAATAAGTTACTCCTGGAGTCTCTGTGGCCTCATCTTCAAAATGAGGATAACAATACTTATGCTGTAGAATTATAAAATTGCCGAAACACTTGAAATAGTGTGTGGCGAATGGTAAGCATCTACTAAATGTTTCGTATTATTGTAGTTGTGGTCACTGCATAGTTGTTGCTGCAACAGTAATGGCAGGGGATGCTCAGTGATTAGCAGCTACTACTGTAATTGTCATTGCTGCTAATGTCACTGGAGTGGACTTGAGATAGAGAGCCCCACCTGAGTGAGAGCCAAAGGAATTCTCATCTTCCTACACGTCACCTGGTTGACTGCACATCCTTTCCCAGAAACTCCAGGCACACTTGACTTGGGGCATGTTGGCTTTGATCTGCATGAGCCTTCTTTTACTCTCCTATCCTAAAGTCTAACATCTGCTGCCCCATCCTGTCCCCCAACAAGTGTTCTCTAAAGGTATTAAAGGTGTTCAGCGCAAGGTATATATTCTCTGCTAGATGTTCAGCTGTACTTGCTTATGGCCAAAGTGGATCTTCTCTCCCAGAGGCCCCAAACATGGCCTGGTCAGCCCCTGACCAACCCCTGTAGATCCGTGGGTGAAGCTTCTACATACCAGGCTTCTTGTAGGTCTGGGTGGGAAGGATGAGCAGAGAGAGCATACCACAGGCCTGTGCTGACAACCTCACAGTGAGCCTAAGCATGGGGCTAACATGCCCATCCACAAGTTTCAAATGTGCTTCTCTCTGTCTTGCCCTCTGTCAAACCAGGCAGGATGGATGTTTATCTAGGCTTCTTAGAGGACAGCCACCCTCGGTGAAAAGGAACCAGACCTTAAGAATCCTTAAAAGCACCTTGGTCTATATGTTTTTACAATCTCTGGTGGAAGAAAATTATCTTGGTGTTTGCTCCCAGGATTTAGTAAACATTTTAGTAAACATATTCAAGCTTTCCATTCCCTTTACCTAATAGAGTCACCATATGTATGCTAAACAGTATAGTGGCTATGAGTTATATGTGACTGTTGAGCTCTTAAAATATGACTAGTTTGAATGGAGATGTGCTGTAAATTTTAGACACATACCAAACTTCAAAGTTGACTTAGTAAAAAACAAAAAAAGCATGTAAAATATCATATTAATAATTTTATATGATTATATGTTGGAAGAATATTTGTATATGTTGAGTTAAATAATAAATAGTTTTAAAGTCAGTTTCACTGTTTTTATTTTATTTATGTATTTATTCATTTATTTATGCTGTATGGCAGGGGTCATGTTTCACTCTTTTTCCATGTGAGTATCCCATTATTGCAGTAGCATTTGTTGAATTTTTGTTTGCTTGATTTTTTGGTTGATTCTCTGTTATTTTGGGGGAAAGTGTATGTGCTGGGAATCAAAACTTGGGTTTCTCATATGGCAGATAAGATCATACCACTGAACTACGCTTTCACCCCCTATTTTTAACTTTCAAAAAATATGGCTACTAGAAAATTTAAAACCATAAATGTGGTTCACATTATATTCTAGGGACCCAAGCCACCTAGATATATAAACACCAAATTTTTAATTATCTCCCAGTAAAAGTAAAGACAATTCCAAGAAGTAGGCAGGTATTTTTGAGGTCTTCACAGAAAGAACATTCCAACAGTATAACTTGCCAATGCAAGACGAGTTGTATAAAGTCTCTTGACTACCACTAGCTGACTCTGGGGGCTTTATTATTGTTGATCAAAATCCTTAAGAAGAAACATTTACTGCCAACAATATCTGGCCTCATGCAAATTGGGATTGAATTCTATAAATTTCATATGCCTCAAACATGAGGATAATATGGGTGACTCATTAACCCTCCAAAGAAGCTGACAAATAAGAAATAATGAGATGCATACTTTCAATTTTAACTGTCAGAACATATATTTTTATATACCCACATCATATATTTCCTGTTAATGCTAAACAGAGGTAAAGATAGCAGTGCCAATGTCTAAGCATGTTTTTAAAAGATTCTAGTTAGCTGAGAATATTTCTTTCCAGTTACTCTCTTTCAACATTCTGATGGATAAAATAACTTCTTTATCAAATCAGGGGTGAGAAAACTCACATGTGTGGGAATCTGGTTCCCAAATGAATTTTCATTGAATAAAGGATGGTCTATACCAGCGGGTGCAGAGTTTAGGTCTTTAATCCAGCAAAGTCAGAAAACTGATTTTTGGTTTATGTCTCTGTAGCAGTCAAAATACAATCAGAGATTATAGATTTGATTGTGGTTAAAATGGAAAATTTTCCGTTTTATATATGGTACTAGAATAAAAATTTTTCTAAGAAGCATAGGACTATACACAAAAACAGTGACCCTGTTATAAATGCTGGTCTAGAGTTAATGGTACATTTATTAAAATGTTCTTTCATGAACTGTAGCAAATGTACTACACTAATGCAAGATATTAATAGTAGGGTTGGTATATGGGAACTTTGTATTTTATGTATGGTTTTTTTCTATAAATCCTCTAATGAAAAAAAGAATCAGAAAGACAGAACCACTATGAGCTATAGTCACTCATTTATTCACGGACTCACTTTTGTACTCATATTAAGGGATTTGTAATAGAGGTTTGACCTCGTGCAATTATAGAAGTTGGTTAAGTAGTGTCTGCAAGGCTACTGTCCTTGGGTTTGAGGCACTTAAAATACACAAGGGGAAGAGAAAATAGAGTACAGCGAAGGGAAGGAGGAGCAACTTGGAATCCTCAAGCGTGAGCAGAAGCCCACGTAGAATAGATGAAAATTCAGGACAGACCTTGCTGCCTTTTACCTCAATTGCATTGGTATACTGTAGAAGCTGTGGCCCTACAGCACAAAGCTACACACACACACACACACACACACACACACACACACACACCCCTGAGTCAGAGATGCAGAATTAGAAGAATTTAGGGGAAGGCCTGGATTCTGTCACCAACAACGAGAGCCGGAGGAGAAATGACAGTTTGCTTGACTTACAAAAAATAGCTGCTGCTTTACTTCCACCCTCTAAATCATGTATGAGGGTCTTTCTGTGGCTCATCCCAACCGGAAAGAGATAGGGAGGGGAAACCTAGTTCAATCTAGCCAAGTTATTACAAGAAGTCACCGTAAATTTTCTTTTTTTTTTCTGGCTCTCAATCTGTTTATCTATGTATAGTGTTATTTTATATATATATATATATATATATATATCCTTTCTTCTCTTTCTCTTCTTTGCGGTGCCCTCTTTGTTTATATTTTTGAATATGTCTGCATTTATCTCTCCGTCTGCCTTTGTAACTGTTTCTTTTGGGGCCCATTTTTCTATGACTATCTATATTTTACTTCCTGTATCTTATCTTTTTTGGCCTTTTTGCTTGCTTGATCGCCTCACTTTCTCTTTTTCTTCTTTTTTGGCTTTGAGACTAAATTGCTTTTCAAACTTTTTAAAATCCATTTAGTGAATAAGTTTTATGATATATATTTTTAACTTTAAAATAGACTACAGGACAATTTAGAATTCTTTGTTTCAAGAAAAAAAATAAATCAGAACTTAAAACTCACATTGTCTTGTATTAATTTTCTTGAGTAAATGGCTCTGGTAGAAATGAAACCTACCTTTTGTGGTCTAATCAATGTTAAAAGCAATTGATGCCAAGTTGTAATGGATGCCTCAGAAATGCTCTGACATCTAGCATGTGTCAGCTCTTGTCACCACAAACTGTTTGTTCAAAGTGGTTTTTCACCTCATTTCACTCATTTCACATTTTCCATGGTCAGAGATTGCTTCATGCATGTCAAAGCAGATGGCCACCTCTACAATTTTGAGGTCTCTAGAAGGTACTCTTTTCTGAGAATATCTCTAGAGATTTGTAACCATCCTCCATTTCTATTAATTACCAAATTATTAAATATAAAATTGGCCATGTTAGTGTTGTCATTACCTCTGATCACACTCCCATGTGAACTGGAACAGTAGAATATTTTTTTTCCTGTAGCCTAAATGAATAGTTGAGTTGGGGGGAAGGTATTGAGTGTTCTTTCAAGTGATGCTTGAAAGTATCAAGCATAGTAGTGAGGACCTTGACCAATAGGGAGGATTTGGAAGGGCCAGAAAACAGCAAAGGGCAGTGGGGTATTCGGGTGGAGAAAAAGAAATGTTAGGAGATATGTAAGACTGGAGAGTACTAGTTAACTTTTTCTGTTTCCTAGCTTAACCAGGACAGATCTTCTACTGTTATGCATCTTCAAAAATAATCATCTCTGAAACTTGCAATTGGCGAGATGCACCTAGGTCATGCCTGTTTGTGTAAGTTCAGGCTCCCTCTGGGTAGGAAGAGATAATGGAGACTTTAATTCAGAATTGAGGACCATTCATGATGGCTGGGCTTTTTATCTTATGTGAATGTGCACCTGCCCAAATCACACATGTATAATCACCAACAATTTCAGATTGGTAAAGGATGGGTATTAATAATATTGATATTACACACTTGTGTAGAATTTTAGAGTTTACAGTGTCCTGACATGCATTCTCTCAAAATGAAGAGAATAAGAATAAAATTCAGTGACCACAATTAAGAGGAAATATGGAGAAAATGAATAGTAAGGAACAAGAGAACAGATGGAGAAGAAAGTACCTGTGGGTAAGGACCAGCTGAAAAGTAAGAAACACGGAGAGTGGCATTTAACTAAGTGAACATGGTAACTTATCACTAATCTAATCCACTGATGACTCATGTTTTCTGTGCATACCCTTAGGTATCTTGAAAAGAGATAAAACAGATTGGAGAGTATTGAGATCTCAGTGTCTAGACTCCAAAATCAGTTAAGAACATTTGGAAAAACTTATTACAAATATTTCAGAGAAGGACTGCTGTGTAGGCTGCAATTGCTAAGTCCGTATCAACTCTACCCTAAAAACAAATTTCAGTACAGGGCTTGGAACAATGAAGAAGGCCCACATGTGTTTCATCCTGCTCTTTGGCCATGGAATAGCAGAGCTGGACAGTCTATGGGGTGTCAGCTCATTTAGCATTCAGGACATAGAGGGGGTGGTGCACCACCTAATTTGAGCAGCCCGGCCAAGGGACCCGCTGTTCAGTTACATAAAAACCAGAATAGTCCAAACTTACCTCTCTTAATCCAGCAGTCGTGTGACTTGGGCTGTACTGGTTTGTGAAGCCTGGGTACTACAGCCGGGCCTCTCAACTATCCCCTGAAAATCTGACATCAAAGAGGATAAAGAAACAGCCACCTGGTCTCTTAGCAGACAACACTTAGTTCCTCAGAAGTAGCTCTCATACAGATTCAATAGCCTTTTTATTCTTTAGCTTGTGGTGATTTTATCAAAGCTAAAATGATTTTAATATTAGGAATGAACTTATTCCCTCTTTTCCAGGGTTTTTGGATTCACTGCTGTTCTCTTCCAGGTTTTTCCAGACACTCCTGATAAGCAGAATTTCAGTGTTCAGAACAATGGGCTTCATAAGAATTCTTTAGGGTTTGTTTTGACCCTCTAAATGATGAGTCTCTCTAATGCATGACAGAAAAAAAAAAGCACAATTGCTTTTAGTTATGACTCTATGCCTTAATATTTGTCTCATCTTCATCTCTGTTTCTTCATCTTCAACATGAGGTGATGATGTCTGCAGGTCAATTTGAATTTTGAGAGTGTCTGACAAAAACAGTTATGTAAGAATCCATAGATTTTCTTTTTGTGGTAAGTATATGTGTATTGGTAGATCATATCATGCTTTTGGAGTTCTCTGAAGGTGAAGCTTTATTCGATATGAAGAATTTTGAAGAGCATTGGACTTTTTTTTTTTAATAACAGGTCAATACTTCCATTACAGGATTAAACACTAGTGCATGGCTTATCAATAATAATGAGCAGATAGAGGTTGGGAGGATGTTCTAGTTTGCTAGCTGCAGGAATGCAACACTCCAGAGACAGATTGGCTTTTAATAAAAGGGGGTTTATTTTGTTAGTTCTTCAGAGGAAAGGCAGCTAACTTTCCACTGAGGTTCTTTCTTACGTGGAAAGCACAGGATAGTCTCTGCTGGTCTTCTCTCCAGGCCCCTGGGTTCCAACAACTTTCCCCGGCCTGGGCTGAGCTGCAAGTGCTGAGATGAGGAATGCTGAGCTAAACTAGGTTGTGTTACATTGCGCTTTCTCATTTAAACACCAGCCAATTAAGTCAAACATCACTCATTGCAGCAGACACATCTCCTAGCCGACTGCAGATATAATTAGCAACAGATGAGGTTCACGTACCATTGGCTTATGTCTGCAGCAATAAACCAGGTATGCTCACCTGACCAAATTGACAACTGAATCTAACTAACGCAATCCACCCCTTGTCAACTTGGCAACTTGAAGCATCACCTTAAACAGGTGCAAAAAATTCTCTTCTTGCTGCGGATCTGTGAATCTCAAAACAAGTTATCCGATGCCAATATGCAAAGGAGGATAAACACAAGATCCATAGGGAGAAACTGGAAGGAAAACCTATAGGCAAACACCATTGGATTTCAAAGTCTGAAAGTCATTTATCCTTCGGCTTTAGAAAGTGGCAGTCCCACCCTTTCCGAGGGCCTATGCAGTGGCCCGCCTCTTTCCAAATCAACCTCAGGGAACATCGAGGAGATCACCTCTCTGCTCCACCCTTCCAGGTATCAGGGCCACCCCTGGGCTCTCTGCCATTTCTGGGGCACACACTCAACTCCTCCGTGTGGTGGCAACCAGGCTCTCCCAGTCCCCCAAGGAGCATGCTCTACCTTCTCCAAGGCCTGAGACTGCACAACTCTTCCACTGCAACAAGATGGGAGGACTCATTCTCACCCTCTCCATGTATATGGGTGGGTTCACTTTCCTGGCCGAGGTTTCTTGGCTTCAGACCTCACTCTGCAAACTCTAATCTTTCCCTTTTGTGTCCTCCTTTGTCAAGATTGACAGTGGTTCCATTTACACCAACAGTCTCTTCAAACACTCCAGAACTTCTTCATCAATCTCTTCACAGTTCCTCCAAAGTCTTCCCCTTAGCCACCCAAAACACCATTCCAACATATCTGGCATTTGCAAACCGCAGCAGCACCCCACTCTCCAGTACCAAATTTGTTCTAGTTTGCTAGCTGCCAGAATGCAACACACCAGAGACGGATTGGCTTTTAATAAAAGAGGACTTATTTTGTTAGTTCTTCAGAGGAAAGGCAGCTAACTTTCCACTGAGGTTCTTTCTTAGGTGGAAGGCACAACATGGTCTCTTCTGGTCTTCTCTCCTGGCCCCTGGGTTCCAACAACTTTCCCCGGGGTGACTTCTTTCTGCATCGCCAAAGGCCTGGGCTGAGCTGCAAGTGCTGAGATGAGGAATGCCGAGCTGCTTAGGCTGTGCTACATTGCGCTCTCTCATTTAAGCCCCAGCCAATTAAGTCAAACGTCACTCATTGCAGCAGACACACCTCCTAGCCGACTGCAGATGTAATTAGCAACAGATGAGGTTCACGTACCATTGGCTTATGTCCGCAGCAATAAACCAGGTATGCTCACCTGGCCAAGTTGACAACTGAATCTAACTAACACAGAGGGTAAGGAAAAGCTGAGGTGTGCAGAAGCTGTGATAACAAAGAGACGAGCTGGAAAAATGATGGCTTTTCTGTCATGGCTGGAAAGTGCCTGTGATTTGGATATAGGACAACAAGTCAGGATGCTCCCCAGAGACTGTCCCTAGGATAGTAATGCTAAGTCACATGGAGCTGTGATTCAAAAACCCAGTTCAGGAGATAAACTACCCTTCATGTTGGTGGGCCAGAGTCTGAAGGCTGGGAGGACAAACAGGGTGAAGATAGTGTCACAACCATTTCTTCTTCAACCATTTCTTCTTCCTATCTTCTATAGGAAACTCCATGACCTCCCTTGATATCACACATTACCTGGTGTTTTGGTTTGCTAATGCTGCCAAGATGCAATATACCAGAAATGGATTGGCTTTTACAAAGGAAATTTTTTAGGTTACAAATTTACAGTTGTAAGGCAATTAAAAATGTTCAAATTAAGGCATCAACAAGAGGGTACTTTCACTCAAGAAAGGCCAATCATGTCCAGGGTTTCTCTGTCACATGGGAAGGCACAATGGTGACATCTGCTGACCCTTCTCTCCTGGGTTGGTTTCAGAATGGTTCTCTTGGCTCCTTCCTGAGCATTTCCAGGGCATTCTCTCTCTCAGAGTGGGCTTTCTGTGTCAGATCTCCAAGCATTTGTGTTTCCCCAAAAATGTCTCCCTTTTAAAGCACTCCAGTAAGCAGATTAAGACTTACGTTGAATGGGCAGGATCACATCTCTAAGGAAACAACCTAATCAAAAGTCCCACCCACTGATAGGTCTACCCCTACAAGACTGGATTAGAAGAACCTGGCTTTTCTGGGGTATACAATAGTTTCAAACCAGTACATGTGGCATCTTGGCAAATCTCTTGATTAGGTCATGTCTATACACACAACTCATGAAATTGACACCTACAAAGAAGAGGAAACAACAAAGCTACGATATTATTTTCCTTCATGTCTTCATTTTCTTATGCCAAGGACTAGCTATAATCAGTTTTAATCTGCTCTGACTTTTTGTTTGGGGACTAACTGTCATTTCACAATTAGATTTTGTATGGGTTTAGTATATGTGTTTAGTCTTGTGTTATACAGCTTAGTTAGGAGAAAACTGAGAAGCATATTCTTGGGTTATTTTGCCATCTTATCTGTAGTCGTATTCCTGCTGTTGTTTATCTGATAACCAAGCTCATTAAAGACATTTTGTAAAGTACAGAATATAATTTAAAAAATCACCTTACCAACAGTTGCACTACCAGAAGCCACTGCTATTAACATTTGGATGTATTACTTTCTAGTTGTTTCTTTGGTTTTGTAAATCATAGAACATAACATTGCAATTTTTTAAATTTAAAAACGGGCATGATTCTTATTTCTCCTTATTAAAGAGGGCTCCGGTAAGGACTGAGCCTCAGCAATTTTTAAAGGAGATCACACTTGCCTTTGTGTTCTCTCATATTTTTAACTTTGCGCTCCTGAGATCTCCACTCCAAGTACCTCACATCGTGGTGCTTCTGTCCACCATCGTCATTTCTTCGCATCAGCTGCTGTGACTCCATTTGAACTGTTGTTCCTAGGCAAATATTCCCTTGTGCCCCATGACCATCACCACCTCCACCATCCCATTCTCCGTCCCCTACCTTCAGTCCTTCCTTTAATACATAATCTGGGCAACATATGTATATCCAAGTAGGGATTTTTTAAGAAAACCAGAACCCATTGATATCAAAGCTTGTATAGATGTTCAATCCACTGATGTCTGAGGGGGGACAGAAAGGTCCCCAGTTGCTATGAGGAGCCATTAGCTAAAACTCCATAAGAATGATTAGAATATTCACAACAGGTTTTGGTGTTTTGGACATGAGTCCTCTTTTCCTTTTACTGTTAACTAGTCATTTCCATTATAATGTGTGCATTAATATATTCTATTTCTATCATAAAATCTATGTGTTTTGTCTCATTTCTTTTTCTATAAAAAGATCACCTTGTACTCTAACCGGGGCTCTGTATGACTCAATCCAGTGGAAGAGTTTAACTGTCCTCAGTTATCAGATGAACTATTTCCACATGAAAAGGTTTAACTGGTATATCTAGAAGCCATCCTTTGATTGTTCTCGTTCCCTTTCTTGCCCACTTCACTCACACACACACACACACAAACACACACACTCTTCTAGTCCATCCTCAAGTTCAGTTAGACTTCAGAATTTGTCTGTAACTCAACATAACTCTCTGAGTGAACTATCACTGTCCTCCTCCAAGCTTCTTTCAGGAAACATTGTGGAAGACTTTGAAATAAGCAAAAGAAGATTACTGGAGGCCCTGTCTAGTACAACCTTCTTAGTTCTCTGTGTCATTCATGGTCTTTGAGCTATTTTACAACTCTTGTAAATTGTGGAAAACTAATGGTAATGCAGATAATCCTTATTCATACCAATTCAGCTAATTATTGTCCTGTGGATATTGGTCAATTTTGCATCTATTGTATTTGAAAATTCTTTTCAGTACTTCTGATTATTTATAGGTATTCCTTGATTTCTTGTTTGAATTATTTACAATATCTTACAGGTTCTCTCTTTAATTAATGAATTAAATACTATCTTTGACACGTGTGCATTTTATGTTTGTATGAACCATACACACTTAAAATGTTGTTCTTTAACAGCATCCTCGATTCTTGCCCGTTCCATAACAGCTCTGGACTTGTTTGTTTTCACTTTCCCGTTCTTATAAACTCTTCTCCATAGAGCAACTTGAGTGATTTTATAAAAACTGAATATCAGAACTAGTTACTTCCTAACTGGAAATCCTCCAAAGGCTTCATATTATTCTTAAAGTAAAATCCAAACTCCAAAATCAAAGTTTACAAAATTCTAAAGGATCTAGTACCTATTACTCTCCAACCCAATCTTGTGTGATCCTTCTAATTTTTCACAATATTCTAGCTAATACTGACCTCATTTCTCTATCAACCCATTTCCCAGTTCATGATCTTTGAACTTGCCAATCTCTTTGCCTATAATGTTTCTTTCCTTCCCGTTTGGCATTTGCCTGGCTAGCTCAGCCTCATTCTTCATACCTAAACTTAAACCTTCCATCTTCAAATAAGCTTTTCCTGACCAACCCTTTTAAATTTGGCTTTCTCAATTACTATCAACTCCATCCCATTTATCATTGTTCTAGTTTGCTAGCTGCTAGAATGCAATATACCAGGAATGGAATGGACTTTTTAAAAGGGGGAATATATTAAATTGCAAATTTACATGTTCTAAAGCCTTGAAAATGTCCAGATGAAGGCAAGGTTATGAAAACGTCCAAATTAAGACACCAACAAGAGGTTACCTTCACTCAAGAAAGGCCAATAAAGTTCAAGTTTTCTCTTCCAACTGGAAAGGCTCATGGCAAACATAGTGATGTCTGCTAGCATTCTCTCTGGGCCTCTTATTTCATAGAATTACCCCTGGGGTGTTTTTCTTCTTCATCTCCAAAGATCTCTGGGTGGGCTCTTGTGGCTCTTGTGGCTCTGAAGCTTTTTCCAAAATGCTTAAAGGATTCCAGTAAACTAATCAAGACCCACCTGGAATCCCTCTAATCAAAGCTTAGCACCCACAGTTGAGTGTGTCACTTCTCTGTGGAGATAATTTAATCAATTTTCCAACCTACATTGCTGAATAGGAATTCAAAGAAACTCCTGCTTCCACAAGAAAGATCAGGATTAAAACATGTCTTTTCTAGGGTACATAATCCTTTCAAATGGGCACAATCATAATCTGCATTGATATTACTTATTTCTTTGTCTGACTTCTCCACTAGAAGATAACCTCAATAAAGGGAGGGAATATGTTGTCATATTCTCTGGTGTCTCATTAGAGGTTATTACAGTGTCTTTCATATAATAAAAGGATACATTGAATTAACGGATGAGATATTTCAGTGAGGAAATACCAGGGAAGAAAAAAGGCCTTGAATTTCAGAGGGGGCATTCTGCAGGCAGAAGATTGAGAAAATGGAAACTCGACTAAATGACAATTTCTAGGATGAATGTTAGCAAGAAAGGTGGTATGTTCCATGATAACCAGAGACCCAGGTATTGGTCTGGATATATCCAGGAATAGGAACAAGTAAAAATTCTGTGCAGATATGGGTATGAAATTCCTTGTAAGAGTAGATGGCCCATCTCTGACCCACTGCTCAACCACATATATTTAGTAAATTGTCCTGGCCCCTATTGCCTTAGGAACTTAATTGGGAAGTCAGAAGTCACTCTCTCCCTATCACTCCAATATAGTCATTTTGTTATCAATGATTCTAGCACATCATTGGCACCCAACTAATATTTTATGAATGTAGAATGAAAGAGAGAGTGCCTTGTTAGTCAATAAAATTACTAGAGAAATAGAGGCATAGTTAAAGGAGATGCTCTGGTGATAGTTGGACTTACTTGGGGAAATAAAGAAGTATTCTAAGAGTAATGTGTGCAGAGAGGGATCATTGCCCACCATTCTTTTTGTTATCTTACAGCTCTTCTTGGTCTTATTTTCCTCCAGAATCTTCTTTCACCTTTCAATCACTTTATTTTTCTCTATGGTCTCACATTTTTTTCTTGATACATTTAGCTTCCTCTACTATATTCGCCTTCTCCAGAGAATGGGTATGGAAGGATTTCAAAGTGCTAAATACATTTCGGTAGCTCTAGTGAGAGTTTTGAGAAGGATATATACATGAAAGGACATAAGATGGTGAGATTGGTGATATTTCTAATGATTTCTGAATCTCAATGATCCAAACAACCTCCAGTTTATTAAGATTAGACACTGACCATAAAATTAATAGTATGGATCATAGAAGAAATTTCTTCACTTGGGTTTCTCAGAAGGCGAGCCTGAACCAAAGGGTGAAGTGTAAAGGCTTTAATGGGGAGTGAGATATAAGAAGGACTGAGGGCCAGGTATAGTGCATCAGGGAAGGATGAAGAGCGAGTACAGGGAGGAAAAAAAATCTTCCTAGATGATTCTAAAATAGAGTTTGCAACTGCTACAGACTACCAGTTGTTCAAGTTCCTATGTTTGCCTGAAGGGCCATTGGAAATGCATCTCAAGACAACATGGGGGAATAAAAGGGGGAAGCATATCCATCACTTTTCATTACCCATAAGGCATAGCTTCACCCAATGGGGAGACAATTTTCAAGTTGCATATTTATGAGTGCCAAGAGGGTTCCCATGGGATCCTCTATTATGATGTCCTTAGAGAGATTTCCAGGAAGAAAATAAGTGACGGTTGATAGAGGCTTCAGGTGAAAGACAAACAGGTTGCTCCCATGAAAAGCTGTGTGCAGTGGCTATAATGAGAGACAGCCAAGGCTGAGAGACTTTGAAGTGCTTTAAATAAATATGTAGACTATAGTGGAAGCAAGGACATAAAAGAAATGGAAGACAGAAGATAGAAAAAAGTTACTGTATGACCTTAGACAATGCAATATACTGTCCCAACCTCACATTCTTCAAATGTGAATAAATGAGTTGCTCCACTCAGTGGTTCCTCATGTTAGCTTCACATTGGAATCTATATATCTTTAAAAATACTGATTCCTGGGTCCATGTCCCCACCCCACCACTACTGCCAAAGATTTTGATATAACATATTTTGGGTATAGCCTGGGAATTTGGAATTTAAAAAGAATCTTCCTAGATGATTTCAAAATGCAGGCTACTTTGAGAACCACTAATCTTGAATCTCTAAAATTTTATTCAATTCTAACATATTACAGTTCTAGCTTCTACTTTTAAAACCTCTAAGGAGAATTACTCCCCAATCCCTTTTATCAATTCAGATACATTGTATAAGAACTTCAAAAGACAGGGAGTTTATGCTTCTATTAATATTACTCTCTTTGGGAAACATTTCAGTTAAGCAGCTGATTGGATTCCATAGTTATAGACAAATTATGTTAGATGTATTAGTTCAATTGTCCTTTGATTAATAAGTTTTCCTTTTTCCAGAATAGCTCTGTTGCATTTTCTATTGACTGCATAGTTGAATTCTTCAAAACATCTGCTTGGTGATATTTGTTCCTACCAAATTCTTTTGAAGACATTGCTAACTGGAAACTATTTTTCCTATTACAAAATAATTGGGTTGATTTTTATTCACTCTTCTCTAGAAATATTAAATATTGAGTCAATGTAAAATTTATAAAAAATATAAATTATATATAAGTTATAAAGAATAAAAATAAAAAATACTCATGTACTCATTACCCATTATCAGGAAAAGGACATTATTACATTGAAATCCACTTTGAGTATGTCCTTTCTTCCTAATCTATTTCATTTCTACCCCATCAACTACCATCATGAACCATCCTAAATGGTTTCTCTTGCTTTTACATCTTTATTAGTAACAATAAATAACTCATAGCTCAGTTTTAAATAATTTGGGACTCTATGTAAAGGGAGTTATATTCTGTGAATTCTTCTTTAACATGCTTTTTAGGCTTAGATTCGTCTGAAATTTATTTATATTATATATGTAGAGTTAAATGATTTATTTTTACTGATGTATAATATTTCACACTAGGACTAAATTATATTTTATCTGCTTGTGTAAGTAAGGTTAGCTGAACTAACAAATAATCCTAAAACCTTCAGTGGCTTATTTACTGCTCACACAAATCTCTAGTGCAGATGTACACTGTTGGTAAGGTGCCTACTTGTTTCTCCTCCGAGCAATGAACTTAGGAATTCAGGTTCCTTCTATTGCACGTGCCCATCATCTTGCAATATTGAGGTGGGGGTCCTGGGTGGGGAAGAAGGAGGAAGAGAAGGAGGAGGAGAAGGAGATTGCTACCTAGAGGATTTTACGATCATTACTAAAAGTGATAAACACAACTTTTTCAATGTTTTTAATAGAGCTCATTTACATAGTCTCACTTAAATGTCAGGGAAACTGGGAAATGTTGTCGTCCTATGTGACCAGGATGAAAATAAAATGTTTGAAAAGCATATGACATTTTCTCTGCTGTACCATAGTACTTTTGACAAAATATAAATTGTTTTCCTGCATTCTCTTATTAAAAACTGTAATGTTAACTGTACTTCTGTAGATTTTCTCTTGCAAGTTTCCTGACACACACGTGCAGGAATTTCTCTAGAGCTGAGGTTTTTGAACAATTTTTATTTTTACCATAATTCAGTGCATGAAAAGCATTTTGCATCATCACTCAATGTAAGTACATATGTTTTGGTTTGCTAAAGCTGCCAGAATGTGATATAAAAGAAATAGAATGGTTTTTAAAAAGGGAATATATTAACTTACAAATTTACAGTTCTAAGGTCAAAAAAATATATGAACTAAAGCATCCAGAGAAAGATGACTTGACTCAAGAAAGGTGGATGTCTGTCACGTAGGAAGGCACATGGCTGGCATCTGCTGGTCCTTGTTCCTGGTTCTGTTGCTTCCAGCTTCTGATGCCAGTGGTTTCCTCTCTAAGTATCTGTAGGCCTTCAGTTAGCATCTCCAGAACACAACTCTAGGTTATGGCTGCTTAGCATCTTTTGGGAAGGCATATGGTGACATCTGCTGGGCTCTGCATCTCCAAACTTCCATGTCTGCATCTGGTCTCTGTGTCTGCACTCAAAGCATCTTCAAATGTCTGCGTCTCGGTTGGCTTTGAAGCAACTGTCTCCAAGCATCTACATCTTAGGTTTCTCCAAAATATTTCTCCTTTAAAGGACTCTAGTAAATTAATCAAGACCCATCTTGAATAGATGGAGTCACAGCTCCACGTAACCAAAAGACCACATCCACAACTGGGTGTGGAGTCACATCTCCATGGAAACAATCCAATAAAAGTTTCCACCCCACATTACTGAATCAGGATTAAAAGAATCATGGCTCCCTCCACAGGATTGAAACAGGAGAAAAAGGACATGGCTTTTCTTGGGTACATAACAGTTTCAAGCCAGCACATTATACCCTCTGGACCCCCCAAAAGTTACGTTCTTTCCATATACAAAATACATTCATTCTATCACAATGTCACAAAAGCCTTAAACCATTTCAGTAGCAATATAAATGCAATGCAAAGCTAGAAGCAGTACAAAATCTCATCAAAGTCAGTTACAAGCACAGTTTAAACATAATTTTGGTTTCAACTTACATTTTTTAAATTCAGTATAATCAGGAATGTTTTGCATATAATCTTTTATCACCTAGAATAGGGTCTCAGGATTTCTACTTTTGTAACAATTATGCTTGTTTAAAGTAGCTTGTAATGTTTTGCCAATTCTACTTCTCAGAAGTATTATGCCAGTATATGCTCCCTCAAGCAGTGTATCCAAATCCCTGTTTATCATATCTCCTTCTATATGAATAGTCACATTAAAACAAACAAAAAATAAGAAAATGAAACTTTGATAATTTAACAGGGTAAGATATAGACTAACAGAATCATACTGCTTGTTTTCATTTATTTTATACATATTCAAATACCTTGGACTTTTAACATTATGTGTTTGTGTGTGTGTAAAAGTTGCTCATTTCTTTTTATTATTTATTGAGACGCTGCATTTTAATGACTTTGTAAGTGATTTTTATAGATTAAGAATTTTTAATTCTTTCATTGTAATATTTTTCAAATGTTTCCCCCATTTGTCATTGAAAGATAATTTTTAAACATGCTAATTGTATGAATTCCTTATTATACTAAAGATAATCAAACAAGTAATATAGAAGAAGTCTCAAGGAATCCACAGTTCATCAAGGGAGTATTAGGCCTCTGGAGCTTCATAATGGATAATGGAGGATGGGAAAATTTAAAAAGGAGATGGAAGGATACCAAGGACAAATATTGCCCACAGATTACCTAGCATATGGCAAGCACTGAATAAATAGTTGTTTACTTATTGCTTCTAGATCCTGTCAGGATTTGTCTTATTTATCTCTCTTCTCCAACCAAGAGACAGCAATGAATTTCTGTTCTTCAATAAGGACAAAACATGTTCGAAATTTCCAATTGGGTGATCATTGGACATCTTTCTGACTCCATGCTTTGAGGCCAAACATGGTTTTGATGGACCGTGTTCCTAGCCATATCCATAACTCATGGTTGGACTCAATTCTATGAGGTGTTAAAACTTCCTGGCATAGCCTTTATGTCTTTGTAAAATACAGTGTCAGGAAGGGGAGCCATTGGCTTTTGAGACTCTGCAATATTGTAAACAATAGTTCCCTCTTGGGTAGATATGGCAAAGTGGGATGTAACCAGGAAAAATCTTAGTTAAGTCAATAGTTTTGTATTCTTTATTATATTATACTATATTTGAAAGGAACAAATCCATTCTCAGATATGAACCAGAAATCATCTCAGACCTTGTAAAATTATTGCTGTGATGAATTACTGAAAAAATCTTGGTGTGAGATAGAAGTGATTTGATATTCTTAGTATTCATAGTATCTCCACATTTGATTATGCACTGAGAGGATGACTGTAAAAGAATTTGGGTTTTGGGTCAATTTAGATGACTTAGTTTTGATTGTACCACCTATTAATTGTGAGACTTCAGATGTGATTTTATCTCTTTTTAAGCTAAAGTTCCCTCATTTTCAAAACATGACTTGACCTTATAATGTTGTTTCCTATAGTGTCAAAACTCTTGAATCCTGCAAACTTGTTGGTTCAACTTTGGGCCTTTTCAGGGCATTCATTCTTCTCACAGTATCTGCATCTTCAAATCCAGGGTATTTGGTATCTTCTAGATCTCCTCAACTTCTTAGACAGGCCATGGGGAAATAGAAATATTGCTATATCCTTAGCTATCTTATAGCTTCCTTCTGCTAGTGCTGTTTATGCCACTATACATGTTTTATAAAGCATCAAACTAAATAGGGAACTTTTCCTCAGAATGTGGGTCTGTGTTCTGAAATGCCCCCAAAAACTAGGAAGAAATTTCCACAGCATGCCCCCAGAGATCTCCAGTTTCCAAAAGGGGAAAAATGAGGCTGTTAGCATTTGACCTCCTTGCTCAAAAATCTTCATACTTTTCTTAAATCTTTTATTCTTAGCTCCATCCTGTCTTCTCCATATCTTCTCTAGAGACTCTTATATATCTCCCCTTGTTTTACATGCTGAGTTCTTTCTGTCTCCAAGTCCATGAGATAGGGACTCTGATAAGTAATGAAGTAATTAAATAGATAAAATTTAGAAAACCTGTTTTCTTTTTTGGTAATATCAGGATTTCAAATTTCTTCTATTGTTTTAAATAAAAAAAATTCTGCTATGGAAGTCAAAAGTGAATATTGGCTCTTGGTATTTGAATTGATACTATATCATCTTCAAGCAAATGAATGCCTCTGCCTGACTAAAGAGAGGTTGGTACTAGCATACGAAGAGAAATAGCATATTAATATTGTTCTATAGCTATTATACCCATTGCTCCTTCTTAAATTATTATTGATCTTCTGTACTTTGTATTAAGTTATCAAATTTCAATTTCAAAAGTTAAATTTTAGATGAAAATTGTAAAGTTATAGTCATTAACCAATGCATCCTGGTTTTCTGACATACTTACTAATATCATATTTGATTCTGTGTGTATCTTTATATCTGAAAATTATTCTTTATCAGATATATAACATTCTAGATACTTTTAAAATTAAAATTAAGTCAGCTTTATTAAGTTGTATTTTATATTCTCTGGGAATCATCAATTGTAAGTACAAAATTCATTGAGTTTGCACAAATGTGTAGATTTGTGTAACTACCACCACAATCAATAGCATATTTATTATCTCGAGATTTTCCCTCATATCACTTTATAGTCAATGCCCATCATTTTCTCCCATCCCTACTCTCAGCCCTTGCAACCACTGATCTGATTTCTGTTACTATAGTTTTCTCTTTCCTATAATTTCATCTAAATGGAACTACACAAGAGGTAGAATTTTATGTTTGGCTCCTATCATTAGCATAATGGCACATATCAATTCTTTCTTTTTTATTGCTAAATATTATTTTTTATGGATATAATGTAATCACATAAATATTTAGGGTTGTTTTGATTATTCAAGTACAAATCTTTGTGAAGATAAACGGTACGTTTTGGGTATAGGACTACTGGATTATATGATAAGTGTATGTTTAACTTTTTAAGAAACCAACAGGTAACTTCTATTTTGCATTCCCGCTTGTGATATATGAGAGTTTATGTTGTTCCACATCCAGGCAAACACTTGATATTGTCAGTCATTTTGATTTCGGCCATTCTAGTGTGTGTTGAGTACTATCTCATAGTAGTTCTAATTTCCATTCCCCATTGACTAATGATATTGAACATCTTTTTTTGTGGGTTATTTGCTATTTAAGTTATCTTCTGTACAGAATGTCTGTTCAAATATTTAGTGCATCTTTTATTGTGTTGGCTTTCTTCTTATGAATGAGTTGCAATTATTATTTATATATGCTGGGCACACATGTTTTATGAGATATCGTTTTGTAAATACTTGCTCCAGTTGCTATCTTTTCTTTTCATTTTCTTAACAATGTCTTTCAAAGAGCAAAAGTTTTAATTTTTATGAAGATTAATTTATCAATTTATTTATTCCGTGATCCATTCTTTACTTCTCTAAGAAATCTTTGTCTCACTCAGGTAATGTGATGATTTTCTTCAACATTTCTTTTAGAATCTTTATAGGTTCACCTCATATATTTAGGTCTATAATCCAGTTTGAGTTAAATTTTGAATATGCAAAGTTAGAGTTGAGTTTTTACTTGTTTGATTTTGTTTTGTTTTGCCACATTGATATCCAATTGTCTCAGGGCTCTTTGTTCAAAAGACTGTACTTTATCACAAAATTCCCTTGGCCAACTCTATTCTTAGTTGGCCAAGAGTTGAAAATCAATTGCCTATATTTGAGTCGATCTATTTCTAGACTTTCTTTTCTGATTCCTTGATCTATTTGTTTATCCTTATTCCAATTGTACTGGTTAGAAGCTATGAGTACCCAAAAAACATTTTCTTAAACTTAACCATTTAAGTTTAAGTTTACAATGTGAACCCATCATAAGTAGAACCTTTTGATGAGGGTACTTCTGCTAAAGTATGACCTGTCTCAATCAGGATGTGTCTTAATCCTGTTACTGGAGTCCCTTATAAGAGAACGAAATTCAGACAAAGAGAAAGAAAGCCATGGAAGCAAGAAATTGAAATCAATGAAACCTTTAAGAGAAGGGAGAGACGAGCAAACCCTGCCACGTGCCTTGCGGTCTGACAGAGGACCCAGGGATTGTCAGCAGCCAGTCTCTGGGAAGAAGGCATCACCTTGATGATGGCCTGATGTGGAAATGGGGGCAAATACATTTCCATTGTTTAACCCAACCCATTTCTTGGTGTTCGCTTGGAGCAGACTAAGAAATTAAAACACCAATATCACTGTAATCTTGATTAATGTAGATTTAAATTGTCTTGAAACATATAATATTTAGCACTGATCCCCTTTCTCACTTTATTCTTTTAGAAATCATTTTAGTTATTCTAGTGTTTTTTTTAATATTTCCATATAACTTTTATCAGCTTATCTATGCAACAAAAAGTCCTGTTGAGATTTTATTGGAATTGCATTGTATCTTTAGACTCATTTGGGGATGACTGATATTTTATTAATATTAGATCTTTCTATTCATGTACTTGTTTATATTTCCATTTCTTTAGGTTTTTAATTTCAGCAATGTTTTATGGTTTTCAGGGTACAGTTCTACTATATATCTTGTTAAATTAATTTCTAAAAATATGTTTTGATGATATTGTCAGTGATGTGGTTTTTAATTTCACTATCTATCTATTTTTGGGTAGCAGGTAGAAATACAAATGATTTTATATGTTGACCTGGTGTTCTGTGAACCACTTAAAAAAAACTTCTTAGTCATATTTACTTTCATCCCCCAGGATTTTTAACTTATGATCATGCCTCTGTGAATACAGTCTTATTTCTGTCTTTCCAATATATAGAACTTTTCTTTTTCTCACTTTGTAACTGGACAAATGTTGAGTAAAAATGTTGAGAATGGATATCCTTGCCTTGTTACTGATCTTAGGTGAAATGAATTAATCATGAGGCATAACGTTAGCTGTAGCTTTTTAGAAAAATATTTTGTCAAATTGGGGAACTTCTATTCTTAGTTGGCCAAGAGTTCCTTTTAATCATGAAGGATTTTAAAATTTTGACACTTGCTTTATTCTGCATCTATGGACACAGCATATAATTTTTCTTTTTAGTCTATTAATATTGTGAATTAGATATATTTATTTTTAGATGTCAAAATAATAATGCATTAAAATTTTATATGTTGCTGAATGTCATTGCTATTATTTTATAAATGATTTTCTTGTGTCTATGATGAGGGATATTGGTTTGCAGTTTCGTATCTTGTAATATCTTCATATAGTTTTGATATCTGGCATATCAACCTCATAAAATTAGCTAAATAGTGTTCCTGCCTCTTCCATTTTCAGAAGAATTTGATGTAATATTTATTTATTTAGTTTTCATATGTCTTTTAGAATTCAGCAGTGATGCTGTCTTGACCTAGAAATTTCTTTGGGGGAAAGATTTTGTCTATGAATTTAATATCCTTAATAGACAGCTATTCACATTATTGATTACTTCTTGATTCCCTTAACAATTGTATCTTTCAAATAATTTATCCGTTTCATTAAAGGTATCAAGTTTGGAGTGGATAGAGTTGGTCATAATAGTCCCTTGTTATTCTTTTAATGTCAGTTAGAATTCATAGTATTGGCTTCTCTTTTATTCCAGATATTATCAATTTCTAATTTTTCCATTTTTCTCTTCTGAAAGAAACAGATTTTGGTTTTCTTGATTTTTCTTGATTGTTTCTCTGTTTTATATTCCATTGATTTCTATTCCAATAATTTTTTTTTTTTTTTTTTTTTTTTTAAGAGAGAGGGAGGAAAGGAAGGAAAGACAGAGAAGGAAGGAAGGATGGAAGGAAGGAAGGGAAACATCTTTAAACATTTTCTTGTTTTATTATATTTTGTTTTGTTTTTTTGTTTTTTACATGGGCTGGGGCCGGGAATCGAACCGGGGTCCTCCGGCATGGCAGGCAAGCACTCTTGCCCGCTGAGCCACCGCGGCCCGCCCCCAATAATTTTTATTTCCCTTCTTCAACTTATTTTGTGTTTATTTTTTTCCAGTTTAATAATGAGGGAGCTGAAATCTTTGATTTGAGATTTCTATTCTTTTATTTCTTTTTCTTATAACCAGTACATGCTATAAAAATTTCTTTTAAACATTGTTACATTCCACAAATTTGAGGTGCTGTGATTTTATTTTAATTCTGTTTGATTTGTCTTCTAATTTCTTTTATTTTCCCCAGAATATAGTCTCTCTTGATATTGTTCAGATTCCACTTGGAAAAGATGAGTGTGGTAGTTAAGTTCAGGTCCCAACTTGGCCAAGTGAAGGTTCCTAGTTTTGCAGCTATGGACATGAGCCAATGGCAGGTGAACCTCATCTGTTGCTGATTACATCTGCAGTCAGCTAGGAGGCGTGCCTGATGCAATGAATGATGTTTGATTTAATTGGCTGGAAGCTTAAATGAGAGAGGTCAGCATAGCACAGCCCAAGCAGCTCAGCATACCTCATCTCAGCACTCGCAGCTCAGCCCAGGCCTTTGGAGATGACGAAAAGAATCACCCTGGGGAAAGTTGTTGGAACCCAGAGGCCTGGAGAGAAGGCCAGCAGAGATTGCCCTGTGCCTTCCCGTGTAAGAAAGAACCTCAGTTGAAAGTTAGCTGCCTTTCCTCTGAAGAACTGTATGTTAACTAAATAAATCCCCTTTTATTAAAAGCCAATCCATCTGTGGTGTGTTGCTTTCTGGCAGCTTTGGCAGACTAAAACAATGTGTATTCTACTGTTTTTTATTACAAAATTCTACAAATGTTATTGTGTAAGTGTTTTTTTTAATGTATTTAATGATTATGCTTACTTCTTCTATTAATCACTGAAAAAAGAATGATGAATTCCCCAACTATAATTGTAGCTATATCTATTTCTCTTTTTGGTTCTATCACATTTTGCTTCATGTATTTCAAAGTTCTATTATTGGGAGTATACACATTTAGGAATGCTATTTCTTGATTCATTGAATACTTGATAATTATGATATTTCCCTCTTTTATTCCTCATAGCATTTCCTATTTTGAAGCGTATTTTGTTTGATTCTAATGTAACCACTCTAGTTTTTATTTGATTAGTGCTTGATTTGTCTGTCTTAATTTTAACCTTTCTATGTATCTATATTTGAAACAGGATTCCCATACCGAATAAAGTTGAGTATTATTATTTATTTAATCATTCCTGACAAACTGAATCTTTTAATTGAAAATTTTGACAATTTACATTTAATAACTTATTAATGGCATAGAGTTTAAATATTGCCTACTGATATTTGTTATATATTTGACACATAGGTTCTTTTTTCCTTTCTTTTTCTCTTCCTGTCTTAATTTGAGTATTTTTTTGTGTGATTCCAGCTTACATCCGTTATTGAGGTAAACCTCTAGCCAAATCTCTTTTTTTGTTGTTTTCAGATGTAAGCCTAAGTTTTAAAATATCAATATTTAACTTATCACAGTCTCTTACTTCATTTAAGAAACAGAATTCTTACAAAGGAATCCTCTCCCTGTCCTTTATGCAATCATTATCATATATTTTGCCTCTGAATGTGTATATGTCATTAACTCTATAATACATTGTTATTGTTTTTCTTTAAACCATCAGTTATTTTAAGAGAGATTAAAATACTAGAAAAATGTTTTTACAGTTTCCTATATATTTTCATTTCCTTGGCCTTTTTTATTCCTATTTATATGAATTTCCATTTGTTTTCATTTTTCCTTCTTCTTGAAGAATGTCCTTTAATGTTTCTTATAGAGTAGCTCCTCTAAAAATATATTACGCCTTTATATTGTCTTTGTGTTTGAAAATTATATCAATTCTGGGCATAAACATTTTAATTTCTTTGGGTGTTCAAGTAATTGGGAGGGTTAAACAGTGAGAATTTGTTGGCTCATGATTTTGAGGCTAGGAAAAGTCCAAATCAAGACTTTTACACTTCTTCTTAAAGACAGCAGTATTCTGAGGCTGGCTGCTAGTGATCCTTAGTCCTTAGCTTTTCTGTCACATGACAATGCACATGGTGGTCTTTCTTTACCTCTCCTTTCTCTTCTAGGCTCAGTTAATTTCAGCTTCTGGCTGCTCCCTCTGTTTTCTCTCTCAGTCTGAATTTCACTCTGCTTATAAAGGACTCCAGTACTAAGATTAAGACCCATCCTGATTGATGGGACCATACCGTAACTAAAGTAACCTCATCAAAAGATCCCACTTACATTGATTCACACCCACAGATATGGATTACATTTAAGAGCATGTTTTTCTGGGTGCATGCAGCTTCAAACCACCGCAGCATAGAATCATAGGTGGGTGGATTTCTTTTTCATTTCAGCACTTTAAAGATGCTGTTTCACTGTCTTCTTGCCATACAATTTGGCAAGAAGTCTGCTGAATTTCTTCTCTTTGTTCTTTTCTAGATAATGTAAGACCTTTTTCCTTTGCAGATCTTGGGATATTCTCTCCCTGGTTTGGTTTTCTCCATTTAATTAGGAGATGCTTTTAGGACTTGCTTTTTTTTTTCCCCAATGCTTCTTCTTGGGATTTGTTGAGATTCTTAGATCTATGGGTTTACAATTATCAACACATTTGAAAACTGTATGATCACAAAATGAGAAGAACAACCTATAGACAGGATTAGTGCTGAGATAAGACATAGAGAGAAACTGGGGTCTTTGATAGATTTTTCACTCAGAAGATCCAGTTAAATTTTAAACAACACTCCTACTGGAAATTTTCAGTTAGGTAAGCCAAAAAGTTCCTTTTACCTGAGCTAGTCTGGATTTGCTTTTCTCTATCTTGCAACCAAACAGGGAAACTCAAAATATTTTCTTTGCCAATACAGACAATTATCATGTCATGAGAAATAAAAAGAATAAAAATATTAATTTTCTTCCTATACCTGCTTTAGGTTTTCTGGTAATATAAAAAAATGAATGTTTTATATTTTAATTTCCTATTTAAAAAATTCTCTTTCTTTCTTATTCATCCTATCTTTCATTTTTAGTGTTTTAGTACACGTTTTATTATTGCTTTTTATCCTTGGACCCGAATTTCTTGAGAAATTTGTTATTTGCACTCATCTCAGGAATGTCCCTCCTTGCTAATTTTAAAGTTATCAATCCAATACTCAGATAAACAAGGTTAATTCTAGCTTTTCAATTAATAGTGATTATTGGATGCTTTGTGTATGCAGACGTCATTTTAATGGGGAAATGAATACTGAATCATATTAATTACTGTAAGTCCTTTCATGAACTTGATACCCAGTCACAATTACGGAAAAAATTGATTCGTGTTTGCTATTTTGAGCGCCTGAGACAATCACAAGTCCACCTTTCTTAAAGTGGACCACTCTTAAAGAACGGGCCTCTGTTGCCTGGGAATGGCTCCGGATCTCAGTCCAAAGACTTATTTTTTTAATTTTTATAAAAAATTTATAAATAATTATTATTGTCTTCTTAGGCCTTTAGAAATATTAACTAATTATGTTGCATTCCCATTTCACTTATTCGAAATGTTACAAATTATATTAAGCAATGTCAGACCTTCTCAGTTAACAGTACTGTCTATAGTTAGTAGTTGATTTTATTGTCTCTTCCTTGCTTTTGGGGTAGAATAATAAAAAAGGATAGACATTTGTATTTGTTCTGCCTCCATTTTTCCTCCCCTCATCCTCTTCAATAAGGTATATTGTACTTTTGTATTTTTTTCCTTCATGAATTCTTCAGCACAGAAACAAATTTTCTGGAAGGCAAACCACTTCCCAAAGTTTTGGGAAAGCTTGAGCTACCTAATCAAAGAGAATAATCTAGAGGAGGGGAGGATGGAATTCTTTTAAAGTTATCAGGAGTTGAAAGCCAGATAATTCTTGGAGAGACCATGGCTTTGGAATTCACCTAGCCGAATTCAACTGAAATTTGGTTGTCAACTTTGGAAAATATTCCTTTCTATACTCCTTTTTTTTAATTAACTTTTAAAATTATATTATTTAACATATATTCAAAACAAAGAAAAAAGCAATCATTTTCAAAGCACTCTTTAACAAGTAGTTACAGGACAGATCCCAGGTTTGTCATGGGCTACCATACCATCATCTTAGATTTTTTACTTCTAGCTGATCCAGAATATAGGAGACTAAAAGGAATAAAAAAAAAAAAAATTTTATCAACGCAATCGACTTTTTTTTCTTTTTTATGAAACATAACATAAATACAAAAAAGCAATAAATTTCAAAGCACAGCACCATTAGTTGGAGGACAGATTTCAGACTCTGTCCTTCCCATACTCTTTTAAGGGCTGCATCAGCCACTGGTTTAGAGGGACTGTGAGGACTTGAACGATGGCCATCTCAGCCATAACCAATATGGATTGGAGACCAGATGGTCTTCTTCCTGAATGGAAATTTCCACTGGCTTAATGTGATGAGAACTAAGAGTCACAATTAAATGTATTTTAAGGAAATAATGTGAAATTTAATGAATATTTGAGCTATGGTTTACACCCCCCACACATGCCAATATTATTTACATGACTAACAATGAATAAGTGGTCACTGATCATTTTGAGTGAAAGCTTTTCAGTTCTACAAAAACAATAAAATAATCAAAAAAGCTCTTGATGACACTGCAGTTAGGTTATGTATACCCCATTTTTCCCTCCCATCAGAGCACAAATCTGAGGATTAATGTGTGACCATCAATACCTGCAGCAATCAATAGAGTATATATTATGAGCTGGGACTATCTGCCTGGTTTCCACAAACTGGGATCCAACTGTGGGATGCCTGATGTAGCAGGTATTATTTTCTTAAAAATTAAGACTTCTCTGGTTTAAATGACCAGTGGTTGGAAGTATTACATTTATTTTTTTGATAAATGAATGTAACGCCTAGGCAGGAGGGAATGTTTCAGAGACTCAGTACAGAACCTAATCTCTGCAGAAGCCAACTCTGCTAACTAACAGATAGAGTTACTGTTTGTCAATACTTTGGGATATTTCCTTCTTGGTTTTGAGAAATCTTATCAAACAGGAGAAAAGAAGCTAACTAAATAAGCATAGGGTGCCAAATGGGAAACCTTGGATGGGTTTTCCCCAAGGCTTCTATTTCCTTCTGGTATCTTCTTAGATCTGAAAAGGATTCGAGCAGGGCAATTAACTGCTTCTTTATAAAAACAGCTATACAATAATATTTTAGATTTCAAAGCCAATATGAAGCTTATCACAGAATGGGGTCAAAGTATGAACAGCTATCTGATGAGTTCTTTTTCTACATTTTACTCTAAATATCACCTTCAGTGTTTGTGAGTAGGAAAAGCTGATTTGATTTTGCTCACTCCCGCATTCAACTGCTACCTCACACAAAATAACATCTTTCATATTCCAGTCTCTCCAGGTTGAGGCTCATCAAATTGTCGTATTTTATGGTCTTCATACGAGTGTGAATAAAGCATGACTATTAGGAGAAATGCCTAAGAGTCTTATATTTGATAGGTCCTTCATGGAGTTAATGAGTTTAAAAAGAGAGCCTAAATCTAGAAATTTTTGAATATGTATAACTTAAAAAATCATTATATTTTGTGACTTAAAGATTCTTTAGCATTAACGGTAGTAAAACAAGCACAGGATGGACACTCAGAAAACATGGATAAATTTCCTAGTTTCATAAATTCCTATAAATATAAAACTTCAAGCGTGCTCTCTGTGACCTTCATCTTCCTTATCTATGAAGTGGAAATTCAACCCCTGCCCATCTCACTGTACAAAGTATTGTGGGTATAAAACAAGATAATAAATATGAGAATTTTCTTCAATTAATGAAACATTATACACACTTGAGTTGTTATTTTTGGCTCAAATCTATACTTTTTCAGAAGAGAAACCAAAACCCTGGTGGTTATTCATCCCAAGTAGTAAAACCAACTTTCTGAAATAGGCTTTTCAGTATATTTCAGTGTATTTCAGAAGCACCCTTATAATCCCTCTGACTATTCCCCTCTCTAGATTATATATTTTAGTCCCTATCACAAGCTCCTTTGTTTATGTAAGAAGTAAATGAAGGAACCCACATTTTTACAGTGGTTAGATGTGATTTTCATAGCATGATTACTGCCAGTAGCCTACTTGCAGTGACAAGAGGAATGACTTTTAAGAAACATGCAATTTTTAGTTTCAAGCATAAATACTCCAATTCCCTAGGCACCCTGAATATAGCAAAGTCATGTCAGGTTCAACAAAATATGAGTTGCATTGCTATGATTTTATGTAATGTTAAAGTTTTTTTTTTTTTAACCAGAGGAGGATCTCTCTCAACTTGAATCCACAGCACTTAGAATACTACCTAGCATACCATAGGCTCAGTAAATATGTGTTAAGTAAATAAAGACTGAGAACCCAAAAAGTTATCATTATGAAATGTCATCTAACAGTGGTTGGTAGACTAAAATATTTTGTATATCAAGAATTTTCTAAATAATCTAGGGAATGAATAGAAAAAATCTTTTCAGGGTTTTCCTTTGTTGATGTTTAGGCTGGGAGAGATGGATTGGGGATAGGGATGTGAGCGAGGGATAGAGAAACTTCAAGTTTTATAGAGAAAAGGAGCAAAGCTTTACTTGTTAGGCCTCAGTCAGAAAATGATTCAGGGAGGAGGTAGAACACATGGGAACATGTAAATATTGAGATTAGCAATAGAAACAAACTGTAGGAGATTGTTTTTGAGACAAGGTATATTCAAACAAAGAAAGCGCAAGGACTAAAGATATGAAGAGGACCCAAAGAGAAACACAGGCATAGTTCTAAGAAGAAAAGCATCTCAAATGGTTCTTATACAAAAATGTAAAAGCAAAAATAGTATTGTTATTTTCTCAGTTTCATGCCTTTCAAAAAAGGGCAGGGTCTCACCTTTGAAACCAAATTCTGGCTCAATTATTTCTTAACCTGATGGAAACTCAGTTAACTCATCTTTAAAATTAAGATAATAGTGAGATTTGTTAGGTTGGTTAAATATGTTTGCACCCAGGCCGGTGGCTTGATACATGGTGTTTCCTCCTGTCCCTCTTTGTCTCTGTTTCTCTGTCCTTCCTCTTTCCTCTCTCTTTCTTAGCATCTTTCCTTTCTCCTTATAGACAGAAATGCTTATGCATTTAAAAGAAGCATATATTCTCTGTGAGCACTAAGGGAAAATTTGAACTAACCACAATTTACTAAGCATAAGCTCTAATAGTCTCATGGGTCTCTCATGCTGGAGAAGCAAAACATAATATGTGAAGTGGTCCCTGCACAGCATAATAGGGAGAATAAAAATTTAGACCTAAAAAGCCCTAGGTAAATAATAAAATGGTAAATTTAATATAGGCAAGAATAATGTAGTATAAAGAATATTTTCTGTGGGCTAGTGTGGAAAGAGAATTGATCGATGCTACCTAACAATTATAGTTGTTAGATAGCCCTGGGGCTATCAGGGCCATCTTTCTGGGAAATCTGCTGCTCCTGCAGAAGGATAAGGGACATAATTTTCTCATGACTCATTTAGGCCATTCTGTGTTAGTCTATGGTCTCATCTGTATACCACACTTATAAATAAAATAAGATAAATTGTTTTGTTTGAGTCAATATTGGATAATGGAAGAGGATGCTTTCATTTCCAAGGAGCTATTAAAAAATATTCTCTGAATTCTTAAGAATTTAAATTTGCTTCATCTCAAACTTCTGGAAGCTTACACCATTTAGGGTCTAGATATCTTTACATTTAAAATAAAATTAAGACATACCAGTAAAGAAGCCAGTGAATCTAATATAAACTTATATCACTTCCTTAAGCTTAGCCTTCATTCGCTTGTCCTCTTCCAAAGCCCATGCAATTGAGCAAGGCATATCAGATTAGAATTACACTTCCACCTCTTGAAATATTTTTGCTTTGTTAAAAATACAATTGAAAATGAAAAATCAGACTTCCACATCTGGTTAACTGCCTATCTTTCCAATAAGAATGCTTGAAGTTTCATCACGTTTAACACACCAAGGAGGCATCATATTCCTTCCCAGGAAAATTGCAGCTGACACAGAGTTCATGTGTAAAGGGATCTTATGATATATGAAGGATATTATAAGGGACTTACTAGGTTGCAAACACCTTGGTAAGAGTTTGAGACCTCAGAAAGTATGCAGAGACTCAGTGCCTTGAAAATTGAAGTATGCGTGGGTAGACTTTTTCAGCTGTGGGTCATGGGTTCTCTCACGGCAATTAACTAGATACCAAACTGACTATGTCAACCTACGCCAGTTTTTGGAATCTTCATTTTTGTACCCCAAACAACTACAAGGATGGAAAGCAACAGTAGCAAAAAGAAAATACACAGAGTTTCCGCTAACATAAATTTTATTTATTCCATCCCTTCTACTTTAATGTACAAGCCTGAATAAAAGTGTTTTGGCTCCAAAACAGAGCCCACATTGCGCACTGTGTGTATCAGCTTTCCATGTGGAACTGTAATTGGATCCTGCGTATCTCATAAAAGCACAGGTTTGGAATATACATACAAGGCAGAACAACTGTTACTCAAAATGTCAGGGGATCCACAAAAAACAGATGTCCTGGTTTATGGCTCATCATTCAATTTGCTGGTATCACAACGCTATTTTTGTAATCTGGATTCAAATACAAATTACCGAAGTGTCAACACTATATTAATATTCCGGTGGTTGATGAGCTGGTAGCATGCAGCCAGCAGCTATACTTCTCATTACGTGGGTATGACTTGGCTTGCCAAAGGCTGACAGGCATTTTTAGAGCAAAGTCACCCTTGTAACAAATGCCAGATGCCAGGCTGGATTTATAAACATGAACCAAGTTTCAAATAAATCTGGTTGGACTTGAAAATATTAATGTATTCCCCTGGAAACTCTGTGTTCTTCCTGTTTAGCTTTCCCAAACTTTAAACATGCAGTTTGAGAAACGCACTTAAATACACTGTGCCTCAGTTTCTATGTTCATGAAATAGGGATATATTTTGAAGTAGAGAGATACAATGCAGGTAAATTACTTAGTATTGTCCCTTGCTCATCCAACATATTATAAACATTTGCAGTTAATACTTGTTACCATTTAGAAGTCTGTGTTCCCTTAAGTTTTCAAAAACACTGATTGGGCCATCTAGTTTCATCATTTGTGATAAGGACAACATGTTTATCATAACCATTTGATGTCTAAAGAAGCAATGTCCTTTCCAACTATGTATTATAATGTTGAATAGTGTGGTAGTTAGGTTCAGGTGTCAACTTGGCCAGGTGAACATGCCTAGTTCTGTTGCTGTGGCCATGAGCCAATGGTACGTGAACCTCATCTGTTGCTCATTACATCTGCAGTTGGCTAAGAGACATGCCTGATATAAAGCATGATGTTTGTTTTAATTGGCTGGTGCTTAAATGAGAGAGCTCAACATAGCACAGCTGAAGCAGCTCAGCATACCTCATCTCGGCACTCGCAGCTCAGCCCAGGCCTTTGGAGACGCAGAAAGGAATCACCCCAAGGAAAGTTGTTAGAACTCAGAGGCCTGGAGAGAAGGCCAGCAGAGATCACCCTGTGCCTTCCCACGTAAGAAAGAACCTCAGTCGAAAGTTAGCTGCCTTTCCTCTGAAGAGCTATATGTTAACTAAATAAATCCCCTTTTATTGAAAGCCAATCCATCTCTGGTGTGTTGCATTCCAGCAGCTAGCAAACTAGAACAAATAGCTATAGTCAAACTTACTGCTTTATATATACATATGATTAACTTAATCGTTGTTCAGTTGGAGGTAGAAAAGTTAATAAAATATCATTTTTATTGCCTCTTTGCTTTATAGCTATGGTTCTCAACCTTGGTGATACATTTGAATCACTTGGAGAGCTTGAAAAATACTGATGTTTAGGCCTCACACCCAGAAATTCTGAATTCATAGGTTTGGGTGTGTAGCCTAGATATCACCCTTTTTAAAGAACATCTTTAGTGATTCTAACACACAGCCAAGGTAGAGAACCAGTGCTCCATACAAGAGCAAGTCATGTGGATTGTGTGCTGTGTGCCCTTCTCCTAAATACTAACTTGCTACCCACTGTCAAAGACACACCCACACACTTCTGGGCACTCGCCAGTTTGCCAACACTTCTCCATGCTTGAGAAATGAAGGACAAGTTCTTGTTATTCAGGATGGCTTGGGCTTGGGGCCACTGGCTATTCAGTGGTAAAGAACCTTAGACTTCAAATTTATTATTCTTGAATCGTCATAACTGAGGTACTGGAAGTGCCACAAACAAGAAACTCAAATGGACTGAACACATTGATCCCTTCTGATTTTTTTTGGTTAGGAGAGTGCTGTAATTAATTTTGTATCCCATGATATTTATCAGAAACAGATGGTTAGAACTGAAGGAGAATGGCCTAAGCATTGAGTGTGAAACCATCACTGAAAGATGTAGTTGAAAAGAGTCCCTGGGTTGGCAGTGATTCCATATAATATTTATTGAACAGTTATCATGTGTCAGACACTGTTCTAAGTGCATTCCTCCTTCAAGTAGTCATAACCCAGTGAAGTAGGTATTACATTATCATACCCACTATTATCCTGATCCCCATTTAACAAATGAGGGAACGAAGACATAGAACTTTAACTACATTTTCTTGAAGCTACAATGTTAGTGGTTGTGGTGACTTGGAGTCTTGTGCCCCATAAAAGCATATTTTTAGTCTCGATCCATTCCTGGAGATATGAACTCCTTATAAATAGGACTCTCTGATGAGATTATTTTGGTTAAGTGTGGTATGACTGACTCAGGATGGGTCAGAGAGAGAGAGATAAAGAGAGAGAAGCCACGGGGAGTGACTTCTGAGCTGGAGGTTAACTGAACTACAAAGAGAAATAAGAAGACACTGCCATGTGTATTGCAATGTAATGGAAAAGCCAAGGAACCCTGAAGATTTCCAGACAGCTAGAGGACACTCATCCTGGGAGGAAGCAAGCCTTGTTAGTCTCTGAAAGCTAATACAGTCCTATTGTTAATCCAACTCATTGTAGGGTATTTGTTTTAGCAGCTGGGGAACTAAAACCATGCTAGAGCCAGAAGGTGAGCCCAAGTGCTCCAGCTCAGGATTGCCTTTTAAAATTATTTTGCCCATCTGCTGAGTTACTGTCATATTGCAATATCATTACAAAATGGGTTTTGCAGTGTGATTCACAGAATCTCTGTATTTTTAATACTGGTCAATAGAAATCTTTTATGACTTTTAAAAATCATTAGGGTACATTCTTTATAATTATGTAGATATTGAATAAAATATAAAATCAACATGATGGCTTTAGTGCAAAAGATGTAGAGAACTTGACGGTTCTTCAATACTTAAGTTTTATTCCAAACGCATACATTGGGCATCTATTCTGCTTAATACTGTACAAAGACAAGTAGGGTCTGCTCATTGCACCAAAGAAGGTTACTGTGCTTGGAGACACAAGAATGAGGCTCGATGGCTTTACATTGAAATCAGTGTTCTGATGGAGCTGTTCTGAGATTTTACAGGGGCACCTGAGTCAGCTCCTTGGTGTGGAAGGGGTGGAAGTTAAGTGTCCAGAAAGACGTCTTAAAGGAGAGAAAACTTCAGCTGAGTCTTGATGGTAGGAAAGAGTGGGGAATGATTTACAAGCAAAGAAACATGGTGAGCCAAGATACAGAGGCCTGACAAAGTCTGGTAAGTTTGGGGGACATAAATAAACATCAGAATGCCTAGTAGGAAGCATTCCTCTGAGATGTGATGAAAGAGTGGGCTCTCCAAGAAAGCAGACATGTGCAAGGATCAGGGTTTTGTTTCAGAGACAGTTCTTTGGTAAGATAACTCTGATAGAGGAATGAGCTAAAGAGGAAGAATGGGCACGGCTGAAGGGGAAAACAAAATGAAACTTGAAGCAGGTTAACTCTGTAACCCAGGGAAGAATGATTCTGGGCTGAAGTAAGGTGGTGACAGCTAGGTGAAGAGAAGTGACAGAAGTAGAGAGGAGTGAAAGTGATAGAAGAAACTGGCAGGTAAGGAAAACCACAGGATAAAGGGTGACACAAATTTCTGACTTGGACAACTCGGGGCACAAAATAACTAATCCTGTTTCTTAACACCTTTCGAGGCTTTTCCCCCTGATTTCCTCTAGCATCTCCACAACTGACTTAGTCCACAAAGCTCTAAAATCATACTGTGTCTTAGAGTGATTTCCAAAAATATATACATCATTTAGTCTCGGTTTCAGAAATTTGAGTAACACCATAGTTCATCCATCCACTTCCAGGTACATTGGTGATCTTTCTTCTACAATAAAATTAAATTTGAGCTTCTCTTCTACATAATGTATACCTAAACCAAACGTGATATTTGGGATAAAAATAAACTTTTGTGAATGCTAGGCTCTAAATATTAAGGATGCAGGTAAAAACTTTCATCTCAGCATCAGGTAATACCTGACCTTAATCTTAGTTCACTTTTCTGGGGCTCCGTTCTTTCATTTATAAAATAAATATAAATTGGACTAGAATTTTGTTCTAAACTATTGGGACATAGAGAACTCTTTGAGAATACCTATACATAAACAAATACCATATAAATTTAGAGGGAACCATGCACTTTTTTTTTTTAGAAGTCTGTACACGAATCACAAAGGAAAAACCTCAGGCTAGAGGGCCTATGGGATACTCCATAGCAATCTATTTGGAGACAGGAAGCCATGAATTGGAGAGACAGGGATACAGGATGGGTGGAGGAAATAATGGTCCTATCCCTATTTTGATAAAATCACTTCCCTTGCTTTAATATGCTGAATTCTAATGCAAAGTACATTGTCAGGTTAACTAAGCCTTGGTGGCTTTGCTAGTTGCTCAATGTGCCTGTATCTTTAATTGCCTCTAAAGGTAAAAATCTGTCTGTCTAAATTCCAACCTAACTCAACTAAACCAAACCAAACCAAAACAAAAAAATTTCCTTCCTTTCCATGGCAAGGAAAGATCCTCTTTCTCCACTTAGATATGCGTGTTGTCTTAATAACATTTGAAAATATTTGTGGTAGTTTGTTCTGGCGAAGGTATGCATTCAACCCAGGCTAGAAAGATATTGAAAGATGCTTGCCTTTTCTTTTCTGACTTGACCAATCTATCCTTATGCTTCATTATTTTAGTTACAAATAATAACTTTCAATTTGGAAGGACTCTCAATTTTTGACAAGGTAATGCCACAGAACTTTGAGTTGTTTTCTTATGAAAAGAAAATGAAGAATTGAAAAATATGTCTTACATGAACACTTGTGTTTTCATTGTTGCTTAACAAAATAGGCTGTTTTTTTCCTCTCCAAATCATCTAATTATGAACCATTTTTCCAACTTGGTAATTTTCAATTGAACTGTGATTAAACAACCCCGTATCAAGTTCTTATTTGGCTATTTCTTGGTATACTAAAGCTATGAGCCTATGAATCCAAAGTTAGTTGCATTTTTGATGTGATATTTGACTCTTGAATAAATGTCATAAACCAGAACAGTAACAGAATTATGTATGAATTTCAAAAGTTATATTTAGTACAAGGTTTCCACCAAACATTTTAACAAATTTAGCATGTTGTGGTTTTTAATTTAAAATTGAAAATGTACCAGGTTCTTCAGGATTCTCAGTATTGAAAACAATCAGTGAATCAACAAAACAGACAAGCAAAAAAAATCACTGTATCTGTCAGGAATAAAGAATATGTATACGATTATGAAAATCAACAAGAAAATGACAAATATTTCTAAACAGTATTTTATATCTTATTCTAATTTCAGGTACAAAAATAAGCCATATGATACATTAACATTTCTTTATTCTGAGCATGTTTGTGCTTGTTTTTTGCAGAATAACAAAGGTAAACTTTTGCAGACAGTACTGGAAGTTATAAATTTAGCTTTGGAGTCACATAGAGATGGATTCAAATCTTGACTCCAATCTTTTACTGACCGCGTGAAAGAGGGTAAGCTATGTAATCCCTCTGAGTCTCACTTTTCTTATCTGTAAAATGGAGATACTAATGCCCCTTCTTCATGGGATTAAATGAGATGGTGTGTGTCTTCTATTTTTAATGACTCTATAGGACTTTGTTACTGTTGGAAATGCTCTCGCTTTCACTCTCTATCACCTTTAGAATGTAAATTCCATACACAGAAAAATTTTATCTATCTTGTTTACCACTGTATTTCTCAGAACAGTACTCAGTACATCGTTAGTGCTTTATAAATATTGAATCAATGAATGAACTTTGAATTTGAGGCTAAAAGAATTTTGCATTGTTTTCTGTAGTAATGAGGGTCACTGAAAGTTTTTAAATGTGGGGGGGGTAGGGAATGGCGGCATTTAAATATTAAATTGAGGAGTATAAATCTAACAACAGTATAATAGTAGATGGATGGGAATGAGGTGTGAATCAAAACTAGAGAAAAAAATAATTGATTACTTCAGCTCGCATGACTCCAGAACAATGAAAATGAGTTTCAATAATCCTCAACTCTAAAATAAGCAGCTCCATGTTAAAAGCAATGCCTTTTTGGTCATGATACAATCTCACCATTCCTAAAATCTCAGTACAAGAACTGAATCTCCAAACCTTTCATATGAGAGTCAGATGTTTGGAATAGCAGTTTAGCATAATGCTGAATAGACATTGCACTGATTCATCTTTGCTCCTACCTTTGAGGAACAGGGGAAATGCTGAAGTGGAATTTCCGTATACATTCTGTGGTCTGACTTTTCCTGCTTGCGCATCCATTCTGTTCCAGGCAGTCTCTGGATGTGTGTGATAAAGGGCAAAGGAGCCATTTCTCAGCTTACTCATGCATCTGAGCCAAAGCTGAAGTACCACTGAAATTTCAGCAGGCGTTCTGAATTTTGTAAAGTTATGCCAATTTCAGAACAAGATGGTAAGCAAGCCATATTAAGTAAGTAGTCTTCTTATTTCTAAAATCTATTCAGTAAAAGAGAAATATCTATAGTTCCATTTGGATATAATATTAAGGGTTTCCTGAACATTCAGCCAGGTCCTTCACTTACCACAGAAAATATACACTGGTGTCTACTGACTGATATGTGTCTTCCTAAATTTGCCTGAGTAGAAAATTCATTATCTTTTTTCCTAATAAATGACACAGACCACACTTTTTGGGAAATCCTCTCTTTTACCTGAGCCCAATACCACTGCTAATTCTATTTCATCGTTCACATCTCAGTAAACAGTTTCTAAAAACTCCACAATCCTCTTTGTGTTTACATTTTTTCTGTAATTCTATAATTTGTGGTAAATTCCTTGTTCCACCAACATAAACAAAATGTGATTTCCATCTTTGAGTTCCCTTCTGAAATGCCCACAGCAATGATTGTCCCATCCTACTGGGAACTTTTTCTTTATTGATACACTCCATTTTTTCTTTACTAATAATTAGTAAAGAAAACATCCTCTCATCCTCTCTGCCTTGAGTAGATTCCATGAAGTTTCCTCTCAGGCATTCTTCACTCCTATCCCTCCTGCCTCTATTATACTTACCAAGAAAAATGTCAACTCTAGTTAAACCTAACAATCATCTGCTCTATATGTCTGTATTTGAGCCATTTATATTTCTGTACATAATCTGACTACCTTGCTGAGTGGCTCCACTTCAAAGATATGACTTAAAATATCATCTGATCATTTAGCAAAGTCTGGAAACCCACTGAATTTATATCTCCTTCTCTCGCTGATTTAGATCATTATTTTATAATGTTTCATCTTTACTCAATCTCAAATATCCCATCTCTCTCATTCTTAACTGATAACTCAGTGAACAAGTCATTGTGACATATCAGGTACAAATCACTCATCTTTCTTCCACAAAATCTATAACCTACTAGCATCTGTACTGTCTCTGAACCTTTTATATACATAATAGTCAAAGCATCCTCTAATCCCTGCAAAAGCCTCCCCATCTACCTGGCATCTGGCTCCCATTCTTCTCACCTACTGGAGGACCTGAGGACCACTTAATGAACTGAAACCCTCCCCCAAAGCATGGGCAGTTAATCCTTCCGTAGGAATCCGTTCTGTGGACAAACACCCTTATAATCTCCTTTCCCTTGTTGTAATGGGATATAAAGCTTATTTCTAAGCTGCTCTTAGAGAACTTCTTGGAAGTGTTGTTTTCAGAAGCTTTTGTCCTTTAACCTGTCTTTCTTCTTTTCACAGCTCCACTTTGCGTTTTGGCCCTACCGTTCCCCAGAAACAGTTGTTAACAAAGTCCCTGTTTTAGTTTCCTAGGCTTCTCAAGCAAATACCTTGAAATATGTCAACTTAAACAATGGGAATTTATTAGCTTATGGTGTTGAGGCTGAAAGAAAGTTCAAATCAAGGCATCATCATGGCGATGCTTTCTTCCTGAAGACTGTGGTGTTTTGGGGCTGGCTGCCCACAATTCTTGGCTTCTGTGGTCATAATGCAAAGCACATGGTCACATTTCCTGTCTTCTCTCTTCTCTTTTGGGTTCTATCAATGTCCAGCCTCTTGCTTCCTGTGATTCTCCTCTCTCTCTCTCTCTCTTAATTTCATTCAATTTATAAAGGATTCTATAAATAGTATTAAGATCCATCCTGAATGAGATGGGCCACACTTTCATAACTGAAGTAACCTCATCAAAAGTCCTAGTTACAATGGTTCGCACCTACAGGCATGGATGAAATTTAAGAACATGTTTTTCTAAGATATATGCAGCTTCAGGCTACCACAATTACCAACAATTAATACCTCGTAATCCTGATGATCTTGTGAAACCTAGCACAAACTCTCAGGAGCATCAGGCAGAGTGGCTCATTTCCTGTTTGCTGAAGTTTGTGACCTTCTTTTAGTCTAAATGGACCTTACAATCTGATGGTTTTCCTTTGAGTTCTCTCAGTCTCCAAAAGGCATTTTTACTTACTGTTCCTTCCATGCTTATTCCAAGATCCAAATATGGTGGGTTCTCATATTCAGTTTTGAGTTCAAATCCCACATTTTCATAGCACCTTCAGGAAACTATCTTACCCCCATACCATCTTTTTTATCATGTTGCCATGCTACATTTTCTTCACAGCATTCATCACTATTGTAAATTGTCTCATACATGCATTTGCCATTTGCTTGCTTGGTTTTTTTTTTCTTGTCTGATCCATATGCTATTGACAATGTCCATGATGCAGCTATCTTATTGGACTTGCTTCCTGACATATTCCAGGCCCAGTTCTTCGCACATATTGGTGCTCAATAAATATTTTTCTAATTATTTTTTAGAGAGATTCTAACAGTCTGTGTTGGAAAACAGTACACTAATTTAGTTACTCTAAATTAAATAAATATCATGCTTCCTGTTTCATTAAAACTGTTTCTGACCTTTACTATGATCCTGTTATCTTATTTTCTGCTTGAAATTTGTCCTGTTTTTATAGCTCTTATGACTGCTCATATTGGTGTCTGATATATTAATCAATTGGCACAATCTTTTGTTGCAAAGCTGTCTTGATAAATTACCAATGTCAGTGAATAAAAACTGGAGAGAGAGGTGAGTGATTCTAGGCATTTCTAAGCCTGTCAGTGGCATAACACTAAGCAATAGTGCTTCACACCTATTTAATTTCCTTTCTTATTAAAATGTCCAAGAAATTCATCTAAGGAAGAATTGCCACTTCTCTTTAGTAACTCATTTTATTTAAAAATGTATGTAGTTGCCAGGAAGAATGTCAAGGAACATATGATTCCCCAAATCATATATACATGACTCCCTGTACATTACTGAAACTCAAATGGCTATTTTGAGAAAAAAATGTTTCAATTTTCAAGTATCCTGGTCCAAATGATATATTTGTATTCTATGATTTTATAAATTTCCTGCTTAAAAATAATATATTTTCAGGTTATAAAATGGTACATGTTAATTGCAAAAAAAAGTTTAAGTAGCTCAGAAAGATAGAAAAAAGAAAGTAAAAACCATCACAAATTCCATATCTAGAGATAACGATTTTGAACCTTCAGATAAACTTCTACTTAAAGAGCCCTGTATGAAAGTGTATACACACGTACATCTATACACATATAATCACTGTTTACTCCTCTCTACCATTCTTTTTTCATTCAACATCTGTCTATGTCAGTAAACATATCAGTGGGCCTCAACATTAGACACAAATTAGATTTAAACCAGAAGTGTGTGGATTTCTTTTCTTCTTCTTTTTTTTTTTTTAATATTAATGCCTAAGCCCTACCCTAAATTAATGAAAAAAGAACTTCTGTGGCTGGGGTGTAGCAGCATCATTTGTTAAAATCTCTCTAGTTGACTAAAGCAGGATTGAGAACGAGTGTTCCACATCATAATTTTTAATGGTTGTGTATTATTCCATCGTATGTATACATCTTAATTTGTTTAACAAGTACCTCGTGTGGACACTTGCTAGATTGTTTACTTTTTTACCCTAAATGCCTTTATAAACATATTTAAGCTTTTTTTCCTTTCTTCTTCTCCTTCTATTATTATTAGCATCGTTAGTAGCCCGAGACAAGTCTCAAACAACTCTTAAGCATAAATTTCTAGAAGTGTCAAGGCTGAGTCAAAATGCTTGTAATTTAAAACTTTAGTAAATTTCAAATGCCTGCCTTCCGAAAAAGATTATACTAATGTATATTCTTACCTAAAAGACTTATTTCTACTATATTCTTGGTGTTTTGAAAGGTTTAATGAAAAACCTATTGTTAACTATGGTGCAGGTACAGACACAGGGCAGACTTTCAACCAATGTTTGCTGCATTTAAACAGTGAATGAAATCTTAAGAAAAAACACTCTTAAAAGTGGAGAGAAGGAGACTTCAGGAAAGATTGCAGACTAGGATAGGCTGAGTTCAATCCTGCTCCATGCAACAACTAGAGAAGTGACGGAAAAATGACCAGGACAGCAATTCCAGAGTGCAAGTGACCAAAGAGTGTCTTCTACAATATATAGGGGGATTCTGAATGAGAAAGCAGATAAATAAGGACTGAGGGAACAGGGTGAGTGTGCTCGATCGTGACTCCATCTAGGACAAATGGTGGTGTGCAGGAAGGAGCAGTTGCCAAAGAAGCAGGGTGCGCCTGTGATCCTGCCAGCCTCTACAGCAAGTTGGGAGATCTTCCTCACTATCAGCTCCACATCTGGGAACTCCCAAAGGGAACCCAGAAGCCAGCGAACTTGGTTTGCCTGTGCACAGAGACTTTCCAGCCAGTGCACAGTGCCATTCCTGTGACCCCTGAGACAGACTGCTGTGGGCGCCGGTTTTTGGCAGAGACTGGGATGCCCTTCTTTTGGGAGGAGGGGAAGATGCAGAGTGGACCCATTCTGACCTTGTCCAGAAAAACAGCTCATACCACTTCCCTTTCCTTGCAGAGGTCTGGAGACTTCAAGCATGTACCGGCAGAGAAGCGTGGCCAAACAAGTGAACCAAGCTGTGCAAAATCCAAGCTTTTCTGGGTTGACTAAGGGCAGGACAGTTGAAATATTTAGTCCCATCACCCAAAGTCACTCCAAGCCAGAGTTTGATAATCACCAGACCCACAGGGTCTATAAGTAGATTCTCTGCCAAGGTACTCACTGCCCAACCCCTAGCCCCAGGGTTGATAGCTTTCAGTGCACACCGGGACCAGCAGCATTGGTGAAATCATACCTGGTCTCCATCCTACAGTCAGGGAGAGGTGGGCCTGAGGGGAAGATGTGTCCCAAGAGCATTATCTGTTGGGAAGACATGGAAAGTGCAATCTGGCAAACTACCTATCTGCATAGCTTTCAACAGATCTTCAAGTAGAGTTGCATCTCTGAGTGAGGTCTGGGCCTTGGTTTGGTGGAGAATTACTGACAAACTAAGAGCAAAAGAAGACCTTCAATGTAAATCTAAGCAAATACAAAACCTTAGACGAGTGAGGGAAATCAACTTTCAAAATAATCTAATCAAGATATCAAATGTCTCAAAGCCAGCAGAAAATCTCAAAGCACATAAAAGATGAAGGCAAATAAATAACCTAATTAAAACACTGGGGTAGACACACAATTTGGAACAACTAATCAAAGATGTTCATAAAAATTTCCTAAATAAATCCAATGCATTGGCTAAAGATATAAAAGATATTAAGAAGATACTAGAAGAACACAAAGAAGAATTTTAAAGAATAAATAGAAAAATAGCAGATCCCACAGAGAAGAAAGTTACCAAATTAAAAATATACTAGAGATACACAGCAGAGATTTGAAGATGCAGAAGAAGGGCTAAGTGATCTAGAGGACAGGGCAACTGAATCTGATCACACAAAAGAACAAATAGCAAAAAAAAAAAAAAAGATGGAAAAATTGGAGTTCAATCTCAGGGAAAAGATGAGCAAATGAAGTACACAAATATAAGACTCATTGGTTTCCCAGAAGAAGAAGAGTAAAGGGCTAGGAAGATTAGTTGAGAAGATAGTGGGGAGAAATTTCCCAACCCTTATAAAAGAAGTAAATATGCAAATCAAAGAAACCTAGTGAATCCCACATAGAATAAACAGACCCACTCTGATACATATACTAATCAGGTTCTCAAATACTGTAAAGAAGCAGAAAGTCCTGAAATCAATAAGAGAAAAGCAATTCAACACATATAAAGGAAGCCACATAGAATACGTTCAGATTACTCAATAGGCATCATGGAGGTGAGAAGACAGTGGTATAATATATTTAAGATTCAGAAAGAGACAGACTTCCACACAAGGATTCTTTATCCAGCAAAATTGTCCTTCAAAAGTGAGGATGAGATTAGAATTTTCACAGAAAAATGGATACTGAAAGAATTTACTAACAAGAGACCTACCCTATCAGAAATACTAAAGGGAGTCCTCTTGGCTGAAAGAAAAAAAAAAAAAAAAGACAAGAGAGGAGGTATGGAGTAGAGAACAGAATTGAAGAGTTATCAGTAAGGGTAACAAAGAATAAAAAAAGAGAGGTAAAGAATGCATAGATTTGACAAATAAAAACCAAAGTTAAAATGGTAGATTCAAGAACTCCTTTATGGTAATAACTTTGAATGTTAATGAACTGAACTCACCAATTAAAAGATGCAGATTCGCAGACTGGATTAAAAATGCTGCTTACAAGGACGCATCTTAGACCTAAGGATGCTAATAGATTGCAAGTGAAAGGATGGAAAAAATGTTCCATGCGAGCTGTAACCAAAAGAAAGCAGGAGTAGCTACACTAATATCAGACAAAAGAGATTTTAAAGGTAGAGGCATTAGAAGAGACAAAGAAGGACACTACATATTAATAAAAGGGACAATTCACCAAGGAGAAATAACACTCATAAATGTTATACTCCCAATTAAGGACTCCAAAGTACATGAAGCAAACACTGGCAAAACTCAAGGGAGCAATAGTCTTTTCAATGATAATAGTGGGAGAATTAATACATCTCTCCCTTTTATAGATGGAGCAACCAGACAGAGGATCAATAAGGAAATACAGACCTTAAACAATGTGATAGATGGACTAGACCTAACAGACATGTTTCAATCATTACACCCCAAAACACCAGGATATACATTCTTCTCTAGTGCTCATAGAGCAATGCTCCAGGATCACTCATATACAGGGGCAAAAAACAGGTCTTAATAAATGTAAAAAGATTGAATTTATTCAAAACACTTTCTCTGACCACAACAGAATGAAGCTTGAAACAAATAATCACTAAAGAACCTGAATTTTCACAAATATATGGAGTAACATATTCTTAAACAATCACTGGATCAAAGAAATTGCAAGAGAAATTGGTAAATATCTGGAGATGAATGAAAATGAGAGTACAAGATATTATAATTTATGAGATGTGGCGAAGGTAGTGCTGAGAGGGAAGTTTATTGCCCTAAATGCCTATAGTATAAAAGAAGAAAGAGAAAAAAAATGAAAGATTAACTGCTTACTTGGAGGAATTATAAGGAAAGAAAAGAAAAGAAACTAACCCCAAAGCAAATAGAAGAGAAATAGCAAAGATTAAAGCAGAAATAAATGAATTGGAGAATAAATAAAAAAGCAATAGAAAGGATAAATAAAACCAAAAGTTTGCTCTTTGAGAAAATCAATAGAATTGATTAACCCTTGGCTAGGCTGAGAAGGAAAAAAGAGGACACAAATAAAAACAAAATCAGAAATGAGAGGGGTGTCCTTTCCATTGACCCTAAAGAAATTTTAAAAATCATAAGAAGATATATAAACAACTATACATCAACAAACCAAACAACTCAGATGAAATGGACAAATTCTTAGAAACACACAAACATCCTACAGTGACTCAAGAAGAAATAAAAGATCTCAACAAATGAATCACATGTGAAGAATTTGAATCAGTCATCAAATATCTTCCTACAAAGAAAAGTGCAATGCCAGATGGCTTCACAAGGCAATTTTATCAAACTTTACAGAAAGAACTGACACTAATCCTACTCAAACTCTTCCAAAAAAATGAAGAAAAAAGAACACTGCTAACTTATTTTATGAAGCTAATATCACTTGAATACCAAAACCAGATAAAGATGCTACAAGAAAGGAAAACTACAGGCCAATCTCCTTAATGAATATAAATGCAAAAAATCTCAACAAAATACTAGCAAATTGAATTCAACAAAACATTGAAAGAATTATACACTACAACCAAGTGGGGTTTATTCCAAGAATGCAAGGGTGTTTCAATACAAGAAAACCAATCAATGTAATACAGTCTACATTCACAAACTGAAAAGGAAAAATCACGTGATCATCTTGATTGATGTTGAAAAAACATGCAACAAAATTCAGTATTCATTTCTGATAAAAACACTTCAAAAAGTAGGAATTGAAGGAAATATCCTCAATATGATAAAAGACATATATATGAAAAACCCACAGCCAGCATCATACTTAACAGTGAGAGACTGAAAGCCTTCCTCCTAAGATTGAAAATGAGACAAGGATATGCAATGTCACCACAATTGTCAACACTATTATTCAACATTGTGCTAGAAGTTCTAACTAGAACAATCAGGGAGAAAAAAGAATTAAAAGACATGCAAATCAAAAAGGAAGCAGTAAAACTTTCATTATCTGCAGATGGCATGGTCTTATACATTAGAAAATCCTAAGAAATCTATACCAAAGCTGCTTGAGCTAATAAATAAATTCAGCAAAGTGGAGGGATACAAGATTAATGTGCAAAAATCAGTAATGTTTCTTTCTATACCTAAGTAATAACCTAACTGAGGAGAAAATTCCATTCAAAATAGCAACTAGAAGAATTAGGTTATTTAGTAATATACTTAACGAGGAATGTAAATGACCTCTACAAAGAAAACTACAAAATATTGCTAAAAGAAATCAAGAAGACCTAAATAGGTGGAAAGACATTCCATGCTCATGGATAGGTGGTTAAATGTCATTAAGATGTCAATTCTACCCAAATTGATCTACAGGTACAACACAATACCAATTAAAATTACAACAACCTACAGTAAAGATTTGGAAAAGCTAGTTAACAAATATATTTTGAATGGAAAGAGACCTTGAGTAGTCAAAAAAAAAAAAACAAAGACAAAGTGGGAGAAATAACACCTCCTGGTTTTAAAGCTTATTATAAAGTCATAGTGGTCAAAACAGCATGGTACTGGCACAAAGATAGACATATTGATCAATAAAATTGAATTAAGTGTCTAGAAATAGACCACCAAATCTATTGTCAATTGATCTTTGACCAGACCCCTAAATCCACTGAACTGGGACAGAATAGACTTTTTAATAAATTAGTCTGGAAGAACTGGATTATCAATAGCCAAAAGAATGAATGAGGACCCCTACCTCACACCCTATGCAAAAATGAACTCACAGTGGATCAAAGACCTAAATAAAAAAGCCGGTATCATTAAAACTCCTAGAGGAAAATGCATGGAAACATCTTCAAGGCCTAGTAATTGGAGGTGGCTGCTTAACCTCGACACTCAAAGTAGAAGCAATGAAAGAAAAAATAGAAAAATGGGAACTCAAAATCAAATGCCTCTGTGCCTCAAGGGCCTTTGTCAGAAAGATGAAGAGGTAGTCAACTCAGTAGGAGAAAATATTTGGAAACCACATATCAGACAGGGGTTTGATATCCTGCATATATAAATAAATCATACAACTCAACAACAAAAGAGCAAATAGCACAATTTTAAAATGGGCAAAAGATATGAATAGACAGTTTTATGAGGAGCAAATTAAAATGGCTAAAAAAATACAAAGAGATGTTCATTTTCATTAGCTATAAGAAATGCAACTCAAAACTATCATGAGATATCATCTCACACCTATATGAATGGTTGCTATTAAACAAACAGGAAGCTACTAATGTTGAAAAGGATGTAAAGAAATTGGAAAGCTTATTCACAGTTGGTTGGAATGTATAAATGGTACAGCTGCTGTGGAAGACAGTTTGGTGGTTCCTCAGAAAATGAAATATTCAGTTGTTCTGTGACCAGGCAGTACCAATACTCTGTATATACCCAGGAAAACTGAAAGCAGTGACACAAACAGACATTTCAACACTGATGTTCATACAGTATTATTCAGAATTGTCAAAAAGAAACAATCCAAGTGCCCATCAACAGATGAGTGGATTAACAAAATGTGGTATATACACATGATGGAATATTATATAGCAGTAAGATAAAATGAGATCCTTAACCACATGACAACATAGATGAACCTTGAAGACATAATGCTGAATGAAAGAAACCAGACACAAAAGGATAGATACTGTATGATTTCATTAATATAATCTTGGTAAAGGTAAACTTGAGTCTTATAATGTAGAATACAGGGGGCCTAGAGAAGCTGGGGTGAGTGATTACCTAATGAGTTTGAACTTAAATGTATGGGAATGGACAGAAGTTATGGTAGTTCATTAGTGGGTTTATATGTAACATTACCATGGGGATGGTGAATATGACTTGAAAAGCGTTGTATAGAACCATATATCTCACTGATTAACACTACACATATAAATAAGTGCTAGCATGTACCACTTCAAAGGTATGAATCTTGTATGAAGAGTCAATAATAGAGGGAGATACGGGGAAAACTACTATTGCCTTCCATGCCTGTATTTAACAGGAAGACATAACCAGTACCACAACAATACTAGACATAAATAACCAGGGAGAGGGAACAAGATTTAAGGGGAGTTTGGGGTTTTCTCTTTGGTAACAGTGTGTTTATCTGTTATATTTCTCTTTGGAGCAGTGAAAATTGTCTAAAATTGAGAGTGATGATTGCACAACTAAGTGAGGATATTGTGAGATATGCCTTGTTTATTTTGGAAATTATCTATGATGCCCGATGGGTGGAGGTAAAGACACAATGACTGAGAAGCAGAGAGGCAAACTGTGGCATGTACATATGATGGAATATTGTGCAGCTACAGAAAGGAACAAAGTCGTGAGACATACAATGAGATGAATGAACCTTGAGGACATCACACTGTGCAAAATAAGCTAGAAATAAAAGGACGAATATTGCACGGTCTCTTTTAGAAGTTACTTATAAGAAAATGGGTGCCTATATTTTAAGCTCTTATAGCAGATGCACTTATTCCCGAGCTTTAAGTTTTATTTCTAGAGTCTGTGCTATATGTGTATAACCTAGTATTTCCCTGGAACTTTGGGTACCTGTGTGACATCTAAGACTCAGAGTTGGAGTTCGGAATCTCTGAAATTCAGCATTGCTGAAATTGGAACAATCGCTGAAACCGTTGTTCTACAACCACTATTAAAGAAACAGAAAAAGAGATCAAGCTTTAATTTGAGATAAAAATGAAGCAGATTTGGTTAAGACTAAGGTAAATCAGAATACAGAATAAAGTAGGGCAGTGTCTGTATTTTGGAAGCTCACATACTGCAGAAGACAAAAGGAAGAGAGCTTTATTTTGTCCAAAACCTGAATTTTCTGTAGCATACAATCTACCTCAACCTGTCTGAATAGTTCATTTAAAAACCCAAACACATGGAGCCTAAAAAGAGAATGAGGGCTTATAATTTTGTATAGTTTAAGGTGATACCAGAATTCATCCCAGGGTTTGTTGAGAAGATAATTAAAAAGTATTAGCAAATCCCTTGAGAGGTTACAGAAAAAATATAGAACAATTAAACTTCCCACCCAGGAAGCCCTTAATACTTTCTCAAACACTAAGGACTCGGAAGCTTATATGTCAAACCCTTGATCTTGAGGCTTGCTGTAATGAAACTTTTTTCTGTAGCAGAGAAATTTAGCCTACCTATAATTATACCTAAGTGTTACCTCCAGAGAATCTCTTTTGTTGCTCAGAAGTGGCCTCTCTCTCTCTAAACACAACTTGGCAAGTAAAATCATTACCTTCCCCTCCTTTGTGGAGAATGACATCCAGGGGTGTGTCTTCCTGGTAATGTTGGAATTGACTCCTAGGAATGAACCTGGCCCTGGCACCATGGAATCAGCAATGGCTTCCTGATTAAAAGGAGGAAAATAAGTAAAACAAAATGTGGTATCAATGGCTAAGAGATTTCCAATAGAGTCCAAGACACTATTCTGGAGGCTACTCTTACACAAGTTTTTTTTATTTAATATTAGATGAAAATATTTTTATATGAATTGAACTAAAATTAGAAAGGATTTACATAAAAATGGCTTTGTTTTCTCCACTCACTCCAGTTGTGATTAAAAGGAAGACAGTAAAGTAAATGCATAGAATGTTTTCATGTTCTTCTCCACATCCACATATGTTCCAGTCCCTATATTTTCACATTATTCAATATGCACCATAATTTATGTATTTGGAAATTTATAAATTTCCTTCTTGGACAAGCATAATTAATTAGCATGCATGCTAATAGGCATATGAAACTTTTTTTGATGTTACAATTTTTGAAGGAACTAAAATGCAAAAATTAAACATAGCCAAAATTATTTTTATCAAAATGACATTTTATTTCACTGTGCTTCACACATAAATTCATAATTACATCTGTCAATTCATAGATTACATGGACCCTTGTAATCTGAATTTTTCGATAACACTGAAAGGTATTAACTCAGTTACAAATGACGCTTTGCTTAGCAGTGGGAAGAGCTAATGGTAGCATCTGTGGAGCTTGTAGTTCACTTTTACATCAAATAAATTTGAAAACTTTTGCTTATTTTGCCAAACAATTGGGCACAGCAACTGAAAACAACCCCTTAAACCAAATCAAGCTTAACATTTCATCATCTTTTATAAGTACAAATTCACCTGTGCAAAAATTCAGCCTTGGAAGATGTTTTTAAAATGATAATATTTGTGTTTCAATAAATTATAATCTTAAAAAGTCTCAGGTTGAGACAAATTACAAGTTTCATTTCTGTGAGTTGACTATAGCAGAATACCAAAGCTGTATCAGAAAGACATATATTCAAAGTTTGAAAAATAAGGACAATTATTGAAAGCATGGATTTTCAGAAGGTTCTAGTGGCCTAAGCACTGATATTCTGATGAAAGTTTTGCAGCTCTGAAGCCAACTGATATACCAACCACAGTGAAAAAATTTAAAAGTGTGAAAAATTTGTTAAAGAGCATGTGAAGTAACTGGAATATTTTGCACTGCTAGAAGAATATTACATGTGTTCATCCACTTTGGATATGTGACTCAAAAATTCTACTTTTCAGTATATACCCCAAACTGCTTATTGACACCAGGATATGAAAACAAATTCTATGGCAGTACTATTTGAGTAGAAAAAGAAATTGAAACCAAAAAATGTTCATGAGGAGTTGAAAGGAGAAATGAAGCTTGGAATTTTTATTCAATATATTCAAAATGGAAATATTATAAGGAATGAAAATGGATGCAGCATGGCGACATAAGACATTAGAAAGGAACATGAGAGGCATAATGTAGAGCAGAAATGCTGATCTCATAAGATTCATGGAATACAATTCCATTTAAATGAATATTAAAAGTATGCAAAATCAAGAAGTGTCTTGTTTAGGGATATACACATACATGGTAAAATTCAACAAAAGGCAAGGAGAAGATGAACAGAAAGTTTTGCACATAATTTGTAAATATTATTTTCTGCTTAATTTATTAAAAAAAGTGCAAAAATCCAATTGTATATTTTAGAAGTTAAATAAATGAAAAAAAATGTTTTCTATCTACCTCTTGGCTGGGTAAGTTTGCCTCTTTAGTTAGAGCTCACTTGGAAAACAATTAAGTAAACTCAAAAAGGATGTGGAAAATAGTCTAATAATACAGATGGCAAGTGAATTATATCAAGCAGGCTTTATGCATCCTAGAGCTGGGATATAGCACATTAGAGCAAAGGTCTAGAGAGATTTTTTGAGACAAGATTATGAGTAGGACCTCTCTAATCCTCTTTAATCTCCTGTAACATCTTTAATATGTAATTTATGTTATGTTGAGCCTTAGGCAAATTTCTTCATTTGAGGTTTGTGATCCTTCCAATCTTGAGAGCTAAATATGCTCAAGAATAAATGAATAGTTTCTTAAAACATGGTATGATGCCCTCCCCTTTCTGTGCTTCCAGTCTCTGGGTTGTGTTAAGCTGCCCTAGGAACTCCAGGTAGTGATCATTAGAAAAGGCAGTAGCTTGTTCCAAAATGAAATGACTAGTTCCCTGCCAGGGCACTTTAGATTTCAAAGATCTGTCCATCAGCAAATGCCTCCTCCCTAATATTAATATCGATGTTACTTTCCCTTTATTATACAATGACAATAAGATAGAGAGGGCCAATTCCTCTATTATTTTATTCTTCCTTTTGGGCTAACTAGAGCAAGTCGTTTTGTCAGAGTGCTTGCCTTCCTAATCCATCCCTATGTGCTGCAGGAAGCCAAAAAAGACAGCTGAAAGAGGATGGATGAGGAGACAGTCACTTCTAACTGGTAAAGCAACTCATGGGGGTCAGAGTAGCAGATTGTCTCCCGTGCTGCATATGTCTGGGTACTCTCATGCCCCATTCTCCCTTCTGGACTCTGCTGTGCATAATTGTGGGGAAGGAATCAGAGGAATCTATAAATTGCATTTTCCAGCCTTCCACAATAGCTGGATTTCTACTGGGTTCTGCCAATAGGAGGCACTAGTGGAAGAGGGTAGGGGGAGAAGAGAAGCATTCTGTTAAACTGGCAAGGAAAGAGATTATAAAATGCTTAACTTCTTATTTTGGGGTCCCAGTATGCAAATAGAGGCAAATAGATAAAACAAGAATCACTTCAAGCACACTTGGAAATACGGGATGATGAAACTGGTTTCATCAGGTAAAGGATGTAGATGTAGACTACATCTACAGTGTTAGATGTAGTCCCTGAAAGAATAGTCCAGGAAAATTACTCATTTTTACTCAGAATGGTTTCTTCTACAGACTCGTGGTCACATGCATTCTTTCTAAAGCAATGCACATAAAATACTCCAGCAGACTGAGCCTGGAAAATATAAGCCTAAGGTCAAAGAAATGGCCTTGGACTTGACATGGAATGACCTGCCCAACTATAGCTTCTGGGGATTCTGATTTAATAAAAGATGGAAGTTCTATTTTTCAAAGTGGATGTGTAAAACCATCAGAAGATTTAGGTATAATTATCAAATTCAAACTAGGAAAATAGTCCCATAGATCAAACCTCTCTTATCTTTATGATTACAATAACCAAATACATCTCCTCACTTCAAATATTTTCTTGAAGATAGGAAGGGTTAATAACACATTTTATTTTCCAAATCAACAGTAATCTGTCCCAGGGAAATGCAATTTAACCTTTGTGCTCAGTGAACGTCAATTAATTTAATACAGACTTCAGACATACTCTTCTAACTTCTTAACCGTAACCCAGAAAAGGATACACCTCTGCAAATGAGCTGTTTAATCATATATTAAGAATGTCCCTCTGTTGTTTTTCAGTACTGGTGTGTCATGAAAACAACATTCTTCCAACACTCTTTTCTGATTCTAAATTTCATTGGTTTTCCTTTAAACTCAAGATAAATTATCTTGGCAATCTGAAGGAATTTTACTCCCTCTTCCCTTGGATCAAAATGAGCACAAATAATTTCTTTTCCATCAGAAAAAGAACAGGACATTTTCCCCCTCTTCAGGGAATCTAAAAAGCTCTTTACAGCTATTTGACTTTGTTTTCCCAAATCAAACATGCTGTTTGTCACTAAAATTAACCTTTATTTATTTGTTATTGACTAAAACAGTAAACTTGGCAGAAGTAGGCTAAGAGTAAATTAAGTAAAAGTTAATATAATTGAGCCAACTTTTTTTTTTTTTGAAGAAAAAGAAGAAGTACAAACTTATGAACAATCACTTTCAAACAAAGATATTTTTTTCTACTGGAAAAAAAAGCCACTTTGTCTTAGAAAGAACCAATTCCTTTTTTTTTTTCTAGCCTAATCTCTCTATAGCACTCATTTCATTCAACTCACTCATGCACATTTTAATATTCTCTATATACTATATCCAGGTATTAATGAATCCCACTACTTCTTCCTCCACTATATTTTTCAAATACATCTCAATACTTTTAAAAACAGCAACAACAAAGTATTAGGCTTTTATTTTATTTTATTTTTGCATGTGCTTGGGCATCCAAAATGCTTCTACATATTCTTTATATACTATTTCTCCATATTAAATACAATTTCACTAAGCAACTAACTGATTTAATTATTTAATTTCAGGATCCACCTAAAGCTAAAACAAACTAATATGTTTGCTCCCTTTTCTACCTGGGTAGTTACTAATCTATTCCAAGGTTCCAAGAGAAAGTGGGTCAGATAATAAGAGAATCGGGACTAGAATGCTGTTTTTGGCTCCAAGGTTTGTGTAAGCATCACAAACTGGAATCTCAGCTCCTACAGGAAGCAGAAAGCTGAGTTAATTAGCATTCTATTGACAGGAAGGATTTCCTTCTTCCTTTAGAGGAATCAGATCTTGAGTATCTCAATTTACTTCCTGGTGCTCTGTGAATATCTGAATAGCTACTCCAGCAAGTCCTTGGAAACGGTGAACATTAATGACGGTTAACAAAGTCCTTTAGGAGCTTTCAGTGAAAGGTAAGACTGAAGAATAAACTGATAGATGTGGCTTAGTCAGGCAGAAGGTGAATTATCATTTGATATCTTTTCCCCCGTCCTATTCTACTCTCAGGTGCGAGCACTAAGACAATCTCATCGGTTGTCTCAAATTCAGCTAGAAAAGTTATCAAAAGCATTTTGATATCTTGACAGTGGTTATCTGAGCTCTTAGAACCTCCCTTTGACGTTAAGATTTAAATTATAGGGCAGGATGTCTTCTTTAGATGATACTCTCAGAGTTACCAATTTAAGTTCAGCTACTATCATGAATGCAGAAAAATATTTTAAATAGATATCTCATGCATTCAAACTTTGATCAGGGGCATGAAAAACTGTTGTTTAATTTTTGCAAAACTCTTGCTTAAACTCCCCAAATTTTATCACTTTATATGTCTAAAGCTTAAATAATATACTAATGAGAAGTAACTACTGAAAAGAATTATGCATAAAATTAAAATGTATCTGCAGAGAATATAATCTAGTGTGTAGAAGTATGAATGAACATTTCCGGAAAACTACACTTATGTTCTGGCTCAGAAATTTTCCAACAGATTTAGAAAATTAATGTAGTGAGAAATTGAGCTTTTAATTTCTGCTTACAAGTTTCCTCCCTCAATGTGATAGTTTGGAAGTTTTATGAACCCCAGAAACTTATGTTCCTATCAAAATTAATCCATTCCTGTGGGTGTGAATCTGTTGTAGATGAAATCTTTTGATTAGCTTAGGTATGTTCCAGGTGGATTCTCGTCCTCTTACTGGAGTCCCTTATAAAGTGAAGGACACAAAAGCTCATAAAAAAAGCCATAGAAGCTGAGGAAGAAGCCACAGAAGACAGAAGCTGGAAGCAACAAAAGCTGGACGAGATGGGAGAGACCAGGAGATGCTGCCATGTGCCTTGCATGTGACAGAATCCAGGATCACTGGCAGCCTCTCCTCAGGAAGAAAGTATCACCTTGATAGCTGGATCTGGATGTTTTCACGACCTCAGAAGGGTAAGTTTGTAAACTAATAAATTCCGATTGTTAATAGTTAGCCCATTTCTGGTATATGGCATTTTGGCAGTTTTAGCAAATTAAAACACTATATAAAAATTCTAGCTTCATACTAATTGGAAATCAATTTAGAAAACTTATATGAAAAAATGTTGATCACTTAGAAAGGTCTAAGGCCGTATACTTTTTATTGTGCTGAGAGACTTAGTCACGGCAAAAACAAGAGTTCCCTTATTCTGAGAAGTCTCGTCCTTCTTGACTTGTATTTCCATCTCTGTTGATGGCTCTCCCCTTGAGGGATGTGCACCCTCACTGTTCTATGCATTTATTTGCCTCAGGTTGGACATCTTCATTTGTATGTACCATACAAACATTTATTCATTAAGCATAGGAATTTTTATTTTAAAGTCTTAAAGCTTTACCTGAGATGTGGAAAGGATTGTGTTTTGAAAAACATCATCATAGCACAAAACAGAAAAATTAAAAATCCAAACAATATACGACATGATGTCAACTCTTACAATTGCCACAAACCAAAAACTACGTAGTTTTAAATGAATTGTATTTGATGTAATTTTTTTTGCAATTTAGCTTTCTGCCATATGGAGGCTATGATATCCAAGAGAATCACTAGTACCTAAAAAAGGCCTTACATGGCCTTTGCTCACAACCAAATGTCCACACGATTCTCAATTTCCTCCTTCATAGTATTTCACCCCATATTTCCCCAACTTAGTATATAGCCCCACCCGCGACCTGGTCACCAGGACCAGAAACCTAGAGTCATCCTCCCCTCTCACCAATCCAAACATTTCCTCTTAATCTCCCCAGAATACAAGTCCCTCCTCTCTATTCTGGCTGCTTCTCTTTTAGTTGTTCTTTTGTTTGTTTGGTTTTTTTTACTGAGAAATCTTCACACATATACAGTCCATCCACAGCATGCAATCGATCGCTCACAGTATTATCACACAGTTGTATATTCATCACCACGAGCATTTTTAGAACATTTGCATCACTCCAGAAAAAAAGAAATAAAAAGAAAAAATGCATACATCCCACACCCCTTACACCTCCCTCTCATTGACCACTAGTATTTCAATCTATCCAATTTCTTCTACCCTTTGTCCCCATATTAATCTATTTATTTCTTCTTCTTCTTTTTTTTTACTCATCTGCCCATACCCTGGTTAAAAGAAGCATCAGACACAAGGTTTTCCAAATCATATGATCACGTTTGTATTGGAGTTCTCTAGAGAAACAGAACCAACAGGAGATATCTGTAAATATGGGATTTATAAAGTTATCTCACATAGCCTTGGGAATAGAAGAGCCCAAAATCTGTTTGGCAGGCTGTAAAGTTGATAGCTCCTATGAACAGTCTCAATGAACACCACAGGAGAGACTTGCTGACTGAAGAAGCAACGAAAAAAGTGTCTTTTTCTTTAATAGTCTTCAACTGATTAGACTATGTCATTTGTGGGAAACGCGCCCTCAGTTGATTGCAGGTGTAATCAGCCACAGTTGACATTTAAGCTATATTTAGTCTTCCAATCCATGAACACGGTAGCCCTTCCATTTATTTATGTCTTCCATGATTTCTTTTAATAATTTCTTATAGTTTTCTGTGTATAAGTCTTTTATATCCTTAGTTAAATTTATTCCTAAATATTTAATTCTTTTGGTTGCTATTGTAAATGGAATTTTTTTCTTGATTTCTTCCTCAGATTCTCATTGCTGCTGTATAGGAACACTAACTGATTTGGGGTATTAATTTTGTACCCTGCCACTTTGCCATACTCATCTATTAAATCTAGTAGCTTTGCTATAGATTTTTTCTGGATTTTCAACATATACTATCATATAATATACAAACAGTGAGAGACTTACTTCTTTTCTTTTCTTTCTTTCTTTTTTTTTTTGTCTTTTGCTCTGTCTAGAACTTCCAGCATAATGTTGAATAACAGTGGTGACAGTGGGCATCCTTGTCTTTTTCCTGATCTTAGAGGGAAAGCATTCAGTCTTCCCCCTTTTTACATATTCCCTTTATCATGTTGAGGAAATTCCCTTCTATTCCTATCCTTTGAAGTGTTTTCATTAAGAAAGGAATTGAATTTTATCAAATGCCTTTTCTGCATCAATCAAGATGATCGTGTGGTTTTCCTGCTTTTACTTACTGATATGGTGTATTCCATTAATTGATTTTCTTATATTGAACCAGTCTTGGATATATGGAATAAATCCCACTTGGTCCTGGTGTACAATTCTTTTAATGTGCTGCTGGATTCAATTTGCAAATACTTTTTTCAGGATTTTTGCATCTATACTCATTAAAGGGATTGGTGTATAATTTTCTTTTCTTGCAGTTTCTTTGTTTGACTTTGGTATTAGGGCAATGTTGGCTTCATAGAATGATTTAGGTACTTTCCTTACTTTTCAATTTTTGGGGAGTTTGAGCTGGATTGGAACCATTTTTTTTCTTGAATGCTTGGTAGAATTGACAAGTGAAACCATCTTGGCCTGGATTTTTCTTTTTGGGGAATTTCTTGATGACTGATTCAATCCCTTTACCTGCGATTGGTTTGTTGAGGTGATGTATTTCTTCTAGAGTCAAAGTTGGTTGTTCATGCCTTTCTAGGAAGTTGTCAATTTCATCTACATTGTCTAATTTATTAGCAAGTAGTTACTCATAGTCTCCTCTCCTTACCTCCTTTATTTCTGCAGGAGGCAGTGATTATGTCCCTTCTTCCATTTCTAATTTCATTCATTTGCATCCTCTCTCTCACTCTTTTTATTTTTTATTTATTTATTTTTGTCAGCCTAGCTAAGGGTGTATCAATTTTATTGATTTTCTCAAAAAAACAACGTCTGGGTTTTGTTGATTTTCTCAATCGTTTTCATGCTCTCAAGTTCATTTATTTCTGCTCTAATCTTTATTACTTCTTTCCTTCCATCTTCTTTGAGGTTTGTTTGCTATTCTTTCTCTAGTTCTTCCAGGTGAACAGTTAATTCCTTGATTTTTGCCCTTTTTGACTTTTTCAAATCTTTTTTTTTTTTTTAACATGGGCAGGCATCGGGAATCGAACCCGGGTCCTCGGGCTTGGCAGGCAAGCATTCTTACCTGCTGAGCCACCGTGGCTCGCCCAGCTCTTTTTGACTTTTTAATATAGGGCTTTGAGGAAATAAATTTCCCTTTCAGCACGGCCTTTGCTTCTTCCCATACATCTTGATATGTTGTGTTTTCATTTGCCTCAAGATATTTACTTACATCTCTTGTAATTTCTTCCTTGACTCACTAATTGTTTAAGAGTATGTTGTTTAGCTTCCATATATTTGTGCATTTTCCAGCCCTCTGCCTGTTATTGATTTCCAACTTCATTCCTGTATGATCCAAGAAAGTGTTTTTTATGATTTCCTTCTTTTTAAGTTTATTGAGACTTTCTTTGTGACCCAGCATATGGTCTGTCCTTGAGAATGTCCATGAACACTTGTGAGAAAAATGTGTATCTTGCTGTTGTGAGATGTAATGCTCTGTAAATGTCTATTAAATCTAGTTCATTTATCATATTATTCAAAATCTCTGTTTCCTTATTGATCCTCTGTCTAGATGTTCTACCTATTGTTGAAACGGAATTACAGTCTCCAAATATTATAGTAGAGGTTTCTACTTCTCCCTTCAGTATTGTCAGTATTTGCCTCATATATTTTGTATTACTCTAGCTCAGTACATAGATACTTATGACTGTTAGGTCTTTTTCTTGAATTATTCCTTTTATCAATACATAGACATAGTGTCCTTCTTTGTCTCTTTTAATTCTTTTACATTTGAAGTCTAATTTGTTGGCTATTAGGATCTCTTTTCTGATTGTTGTTTGCATGAAATATCTGTTCCCAACCTTTCACTTTCAACCTATTTTTGTCCTTGTGTCTAAAGTGAGCTTCCTGCAGATAACATACAGATTGGGTACTATTTTTTAAAGCTTTCTGCCAGTCTATGTCCTTTGATTGGGGAGTGTATTCCATTATGATTTAATGCTGTGAGGTGGACAACAGTGGCTCAGTGGCAGAGTTCTCACCTGCCATGCTGGAGACCCAGGTTCCTGGTGCCTGCCCATGTCATAAAAAAAAAAAAAAAGAAAAGAAAAAGAAAAAGATTTAAAGTTACGACTCTAAAGGCAATACTTTCTTCTACCATTTTGTCTTTTGGATTTTATATTTCATATCTAATTATTTTTCTCCTTTTACCTTCACTGACAGTCTTTATTTCTACACTCTTCTCCAGATCTCTCTCTCCTGTCTTTTTCCTATCTGCCTTTTAGTATTTCTTGTAGAGTATTTCTCTTAGTCACAAATTCTCTCAGTGACTGCATGAAAATATTTTAATCTCCCCTCATGTTTGAAGGACAGTTTTGCTGTCCTTCAACAGCAAAACAGAATTCTTGGTTGGTAGTTTTTCTGATTCAGAATCTTAAATATATCATACCTCTGTCTTCTTGCCTTTATGTTTTCTGCTAGAAATCTACACATAGTGTTATTTAGCTTCCCTTCTATGTGATGGATTGCTTTCTCTTGCTGCTTTCAAGAATCTCTCTTGGTCTTTGACATTTGGCAAGCTGGTTATTAAGTGTCTTGGAGTAAGTCTATTCAGATCTATTCTGGTTGGGTACACTATAATTCTTGGATCTGAAATTTTATGTCTTTCATAAGAGATGGGAAATTTTCTGTGATTATTTCCTCCTTTAGTCTCTCTCCTCTTTTCCCATTCTCTATTCCTTCTGGGACACCCATAACACATATATTCATCCCCTTCATGTTGTCATTCAATTCCCTGAGATCTTACTCCTATTTTCCCATTCTCTTCCTTATATTTTCTTTTGTGTATCAGATTTCAGATGCCATGTTCTTTAGTTCATTAATCCTTTCTTTTACCTTTTCAAATCTATTGTTGTAGGTCTCCATTGTTTTTTCATCTCTTCCATTGTGCCTTTCCTACCCATAAGTTCTGTGATTTGTTTTTTCAAAAATTTGAGCTCTTCTTTATGTTCACTCAATGTCTTCTTTTTATCCTCCCTCAACTCAATGATTTAACATTTAATGAGATTTTGCATGTCTGTTTTAACATCCTGAATTAGTTGTTCCAACTCCTGTATCTCACTTGGACTGTTGGTTTATGCCATATCTAAATTTTCCTAGTATGATTCATTATTTTTTGCTGGTGCTTTGGCATTTAATTTTTTTAGTTTATTCTGGAGGCTGTTTTCACTCTTTACCTAGGGTTTTCTTGTTGGATAGCTTTGCTCTCTATCTGTTCTTTGGAATTCAGTTCAGCTTATTTTAGACCTCTAGCATAGGTTCTGTTTAATTGATCAGAATTTTCCAGTTCTTGTTTTTCTGTTTCTTGGCCCTGCCTATATGGGCACTTTTTTTTTGATGAAGGTCTCCTCAGATATGATTGGCCCAGACAGATTTTCCCAGACCAGACAGGTCCACATCTCAGGAGGAGAGAGTAACCAGTATCAAGTCTTCTTGAGGGTAAGACCCAGCAGTTTGTCAGACTTTCCTATGAAGCCTCTAGACTCTCTGCTTTTCCTATCCTGCCCAGCATGTGGTGCTTGTCTGCCCACAGCTTCCTACCAGCATGAAGTGATGTGGTGACTTTAATTTGAGCAGCTTCTCCCTGCCAGGGTCACAGTTGAGACTGAGGATGAGGTAGTTGGTGGGCTTTGATTGCTTCCTTTTTCCAGCCTGTGGGGCCTGAATTCCCTGAAAGAGGTCCTCCAATTGAGTGGGCTGTACCTTTTTCTTGAGGAAAATACATCATTAGGAAATATTCCACCTGGCTATTTACTTTGTCTCTCAGACATGCTTTACTTATGTCCTTCCCTGGGGCAGTGCTGGTGCCTAAGAGTGCTCACAGGTCCATCTAATGGGCTGTGAAGAAATTGAAAAGAAAAAGCCCTTTTGAGCCAGATGCCCACTCCCTAGGTCTGTGAAGCAAGAGCTGGATTTGGTATGTGGCTCTATGTGTTCCTAGGATCTATGTGTCCCCATTTTCCAGTATTTTGTACTGTCCAACTCAAAAAACCTCTGTACTGGGTGGGCCATGGTGGCTCAGCATGCAGAGTTCCCACCTGCCGTGCCAGAGACCCTGATTCAATTCCCAGTGCTGGCCCATGCCAAAAAAAAAAAAAGCCTCTGTGTTGTTGTTGTTTTTCCATTAGCCCTGCCTCTTCTCTGTTGGGGCAAAAACTCCTGGTTCCTTTGTGCTAACTTCATGTTTATTTGTGCTCACTTTAGTAGTCATAATTTGTTAATTAATTCTGCAATTGGAGGTTGGTTTAGCTAACTCCTTGCTGTTGGTAATGTCCGTTTCCTTTTCCCTTTGGGAACCGGCCTGCTGTACCCATGGAGGATGGGCGCTGGCCTCCATGGCTTGGGAGACTTACAGTTCTGTGTGGGATCTCAGCTGTTTCACCCATTCTAGACTAGTGTACAATGTGTGTCCAGTCACTGATGGCCCCCCAGCAGTTTTTCTGTAAAGACTAGCTGCTCTGGAGAACAAACTAAATTCCACACTTCACTCTGCCACATTTTATCTCCTTTAGTTTTGACTCTTATTTTTTTTTTTTTAACTCTGAACTGGACTCCAGCTTCTAGTCTATGCCCTCTTTGCCTTAACATTTCTCATACTTTAATGGTAAAGCAGTAATCATGTTTTACTGGATGTAAAGAGTATATCAGTGCTTTTCAAAAATTTGGATTTCTGGACCTCATCTGCCAGTTAATTAGAATTTATTTCATTTGGAGTGAAAGTGGGGAAGTTCTTTGCTTATTTGTCTTTTAAGAGCTCCTTAGGTGATTTTGAACCATATACTGAAAAACATGTAAAATTATTTGCTCACACAACATGGCACATGACTGCCAGGGATGGCCTGGCCCTGGCACCATGGATTAACAATGTCTACATGACCAAAACAGGGAAAAGAAATGTAACATAAGTTATCAGTGGTTAAAAGATTTCATATAGAGTCAAGAGGCTGTTCTGAAGGTTACTTTTATGTAAGCTTCAACTAGGTATTTCTAATTGCCATGATATACCAAGCTCCAGTGAACAGTATTTCTGAAAATCCTGAAGAATATCCAGAGCTCTATCTGAGACTCTATAAAAATTTCACTCACTAAGTCTGTTTTTCAGAAACCTATATCTTCCAGATAGTTGTTAGGCCAGATAAGCCCTGAAACCCAGAACATCATCCCAGAGCAACTCTCCAAGAGCATCATCCAGTTGCATCTACCTACCCTACAATTTCAACACCCCTTTTTGACATGAAGAAGTTAGAATGGCCATTGCCCAAGTAGCCCTAAAGAGTGGGAGGACTGTAACAGAGATATTAGGATTTAAGGGATGATTTCTGATTACTGAATCATTATATAGATATTCCTTTTTGCTTTCTAGTATATTGGAGTAGATATAGGGAAATACCTGAAATCTCTAAATTCTAATCCAGCTGCCTTGATCTCTGATAATGAGTGTATGGCCCTTATCTTCCGCCATACTGTGATTGCAACAATCTTATGACTGACCTTCATTTGTACACCATTTATCCAGTTTTTCAACTTTAGAGTCTTACGATTACTAAAGACAGCCCTTAATGTTATTTATGACAGGACTTGGGTCAGTCCAGAACTAACCCACACCAAGTCCAAAGTTATCTTGATAACTAAGACTGGATCTAACCAAAATGGCCTGTTTAACATGCACAGTAGCTTAGAATTGAACCTACAAGTCACTTATACCTCATTATAAGACTAAACATCATATCATAAAATATGATACATATGAAGTAAGTATCATATTTTCATACTTACTTTCTGTGACTAATTATGTTCTCAATCTGCACATGCTCAGTAACTAGATCACTTCTAATTAAATCATCTGGGACCATTGTGCTCACTATCCTAAGCCCTGTTTATCTTTTTCTCTAATAAAACTATCAGAATTACTGCTGTTCAGAGTGACATATAGGTCATCTGATCTCTTGCTATGGCCTAGTGATAAACTCTTTTTCACATTTCAGGAAATGACCAATTCCTGATGTGTCTCAGGCAGGAGAATCCAGTGCCTTTGTCTGGTAACAGGATCAAAGCAGAAAGAAGAGTTGTTTCAGACAAGATAGGATTTAACAAATGAGTATGACCATTGAATCATTATATCGATATTTCTTTTTAGTCTCCTGTGTCTTAGAGTAGATAGCAAGGAAACACTGAAATTGTAGAACTATAACCCATACCATAATTTGAAATTTGTTCTAAAATTACTTATTAAAATGTACTTTCAATTTTATTGTCTTTTGTATGTGTATTATATTTCGCAATGAACAATAATTCAAAAAAATTACTTGTCCACAGAATAACTAGAACATTTTTTTCCTAAAATGCCAATGTCACTCTTGTGGCACTCAAAATAAAAACCTGTCCTCTTAGAGTGGCACTCTAAACCTTCTGAGCCCTGATCTTTCCTCATTTCTGCAGCCTCACATTGTTCCCCAAACATAGACCATACTCCAGCCTTTTATAGGATCGTTTGCTGTGCTAGAATTGGTTTTGCTTTATTTTACTCATTTTTAACCCGGTCAGCACCTTCTCTCCCTTCAAGACTCAGATCACATGCCACCTTCACCAACATGCTTTTCCTGATTTTTTTCAGTCTGGGTTAAGTGACTTTCCTTCAATAGCTTCCAATGCATACTTCTGATGTTCTTAAAATATTTATTCTATTAAGCCCATGCCTTCCACACTAGCCTGTGAGTTCCTGGGCATTAAGGAATGTGTCTTGAAAGTTTCAATCATCACTATCTTGCGTAGAGTCTGGCAGTTATTAAGTGCTCAATAAAGCAAGTGAAAGGGGGAAAATATTACTTTTTGCACAAATTACAAGGGCTTTGCCTCACAAAGCCACTCAAAAACTGAGGCAGACTGATGGTCTGATATAGGGTATCAAGGTAGCTGAGAGAAGTTCTCTTGAATGCTTTAAACCAGGATGACGCATGTCATACTCATTCACACCCCAGAAATAGTCACATACCCTACCTCTATCCTCTCAGGGGCAGGAAGTGTGGAGGTGCACATGAATATTTGGAGAAAAATAAATATCTTTGCCACAGGTCTATATGTAGAGAATTTAAAACCTCTCTGATAATTGAGCTCACAAATCTATTTGTAGTCAACATTCTGTAGATTTACTATTTGTATTGTTAGTATACAGGACAAAGTACGTAAAAATTTACCAATTCACTAATAATAAAATTCTCAATTATAGACCCATCTAAATTATTTCATCCCTGAAGTATGGTTCGAGTTTTTAAAAAATGCATAATTTCTGTGATAATTTCTTTATACAAAACCAAATTAGATTAATAAAATCTACCTTTTTAAAGTCAGCTTTATTTTTTATTGATTGAATGCAATTTGTTGGAGCTATTTTTTTTCAGTTTAATTTTCATACCTTTATCTGATAAAGTATGTGCTGAGAACATTCAAACTATCAACAAGAGGGTTTTGGTGTTTTTACAAATGTATGTGTCCTTGCTAATTTTTACGTGTGATATGCTAGAAAAGTTCAATACAAATTGAGGCAATTTTCTACAGACAGGATATCTTTCTTTGAAATAAACAGCTTGACTCTTTCTTATCTCTATTATAGCTCCTAGTATATTTAATAGTTTAATCTTATACGTATTTGGGAAGCTAGGATCTTTTGTTATTGCAATATCTTAAATAAAACTTACTCAACTCCTTACCTATTAAAGTATAACAGCTACTGGGACCAGAGACAGGTGCACTCATCATGCTTAAGTTTCACCCACATCTTACTGATTAAGCTATTAGTCAATTTAACAGCACTATATACCAAGGTTCAGAGTGACGAAAACTGGAACAAGCAGTTGTTGAAAACTTTGATAAATGTTCTTTCTGATACTGAGTTCCCTACTGATTGTAATCCAAAGAAATTTTTTTTCAATTCTTAGCAGCAATGATTAAAAATGAAAGAGGGGTTTGGCACAAAATAACTAATTTAGTGAGGCATTTTAATATTATCATCGTAACCACTGAACTGATTATTTCAAGGAGAAAATCAGACCAATATTTTGGAGGCTAATGCTACTGATTTTGATGTGTTTCCCATCCTCTTCAAATGAAGTGATTATGAGACTGAGGAATGACAAAATGAGAGGGCTTACATGTGCAGTACCAGCAAATCAAAATTGGAAAAGATTTAGGATATAGACTTGAAGTAATACTCTGTTAAGGAAAAAGACTGTTAAAAAAAACAATGGATGGTTATATTGTCCTTCTTAACGGTAATATGTGAGCTGTTTTACTTAGTTATCTCTTTTTTATTTTGAAAAAAAGAGGAGAAAAGTTAAGGTCTGGAGTAAGTATGAAGAGAAAACAGAGACTTGCTTATGACAACTCTAAGTTAATTTCAGAGTAGAAAGAAAATCTTGGACCTTCATGCTTAATGTATGGCTAATTCAGTGTTTTCAAATTCCATCCGGTGTTTTCTGAAATGTAAGTGAATTTTTCTCAAGGAGAAGGTTTTGTGGTCAAATAATTATAAGTCACACCGCTGCATATGCTATCTTAGAGAATCATAATGTACATTTTCATATTCAAGACATATTGAAGAGTTTCACTGGTAAAGCATCATATTTTGCCTGACACAACATATGCTTTCTTTTTGGATTAGTTACTTCTATTAACGTTTCCCAGAACACAACTTTCAAATGACTCTCTGCTGAGTGCAATGAAGCATGTGTGTATTAAATGGTGAAATGGGAATTAGCAGAAAACTCATTCTCCATTGGCTTATGATCTTTTGAGGTTGGAGGTATGTAGTAATGGACCAGCTGTTGCAGTGAGTGATGGAGATGTGGAAATAGAATCAATCTTCCCCTGGTTTCCATCATCCTTCTGTGAGTTAGTGCGACGCAGTTTGTTTAAAAATCATTTGACTGCTATATTTTTTGAAATGACTCATGGAAATGGTCCAGCCAATGCCTGATGCTCAAATAGCAGGGTAGATATATTACACTAGGGAGTCAATATCTTGTTTAACTTGCCATCACAGTGTAACTGGCTATCTGAGTTTACTTATCACTAAGGACCCACCCAGGCATTTGTCCTCAATATAAATGAGAATTTGATTTTGCATAACACAATCTTCCTGCTTCTCATTTTCTCACAATGAACTGATCATAATGTTCTTTTACAAAAATATTTTTTAGCTATAGGAAGTATCATTTGAGTCAGCTATTGTGTTCAGGGTAGTAGTTTCAAAAAAGACACACTAAAAGATAAACATGCATTAACGTAGTTGTCTTTTGAAGTATTCTTAGTTTTTACTGTGATTTGTTGGGGCCTTGAAGGAATAAAATTTAATTGCCTTTAATGCAGATACCACTTCCTGTGTCTGAATATGAGTACGCTGCTTTGATCATTAAAGCTAGCTCCAGCTTTGATATATTAAAACCAAGGGTATAACTAAAATAGCCTAAAGTAGAACTAAACTTTACACCTTCCTCTAAACCACCAGGAAAAAAACTCAGAAAGACCAAGACAGTAAATCATATTATACGTAAATCCTCAACTCTGAAGGAATCTGCATATTCTTTGAATACAAATAAGGAATAGATCATGGTGCTTTCATGTTTGCAATGGTGATATCATGAAGAGGTGCCAACCTTTTCTCACATGCAAAGGTGGCTCCTAATTATGGTCATGCTCAGTAGCATGAACTTGAGAGTAACTGATATGACTTCAATAATTTTACATCTGTAAATGTCTTTGTACATTAAAGAGATCTACCAAAAATGTGATTGGAACCAAGAGTCTACAAACTTAAAACCATCAGAACACATATTGTTTTTCTTTTTGCTTTCAAAAAGAGAGCTCCAGAAAAATGTACTTGAGTCGTCACTCAAGGAAAGTTTTCAACTACCTGGGTGATCTATTTCAGGGTTATCATATCAGCTAAAATTTCATGGTTAAAAAAGGGAACAAACAGTGAAAATCTTGCTATTTCGGTGCCAAAAAAGGAGCAGGAAATTTATATGATTTTTTTTCTATTCTAAGAAACGATTTATGGTTTGATAATAGAGTATGGGAGCTTTATTGCTCTAGTTTTCCAACAGCTGTGTATTTGAGATAAGCTTCCACTCAATGCCTACTGCAGAGCTTTTTATATCAGCAAATGTACTCACTGTTGACAATTTGTTTTACAAAATAGCTGAGTTGAACTGCTTAACATGCCCCATAATAGCATATTTACTGTAATCCTACCATGACATGGAGCTGCATCTTAAATTATTGGGAAGTTGGACAAGCAACAGACAGGAATCAAACTTCCTTGATTTGGAATGTTACTTACGTGACCAGTTCCTTGTTCTTTTAATTCTCTGTTTCGTCGTTAATTAATTTATAACATTTTTATTCACATAGCCATCCAAAAACTATTTGCTTGGTGAAAGAATATGGTTTCCCTGGCCTCTGGAAGCTTCCACTCTAGTAAGGAGGCTGAGCAGTCTACATTTACTGTACAAGGTGAAAAAGACTATATCCTAGGAAAGCACAGGGTGCTACAGTTATGCTCAGGAATTAGATAATTCAGAGTAGAGGAATCAGGAAAAGCTTCTCAGAGGAGGTGAGGATAAGTGATTAATTAAGGAAGGTGGGAGAGATGGTGAAAGAAGAAGTGTGGGGGGAGATAAGCCTTTTGGGAAAAAGGGACAACCGCTGAGGGGCTGCTACAGTAGTCTAGGGAAGAAATGCATAGAGACTAAATTGGAGGAGGTGATGGAAAAGTGAGGTTCCATTTAAAAGATCTTGGTGACTAGGGGTGTGGAGAAGTTGGCAGGTAAACTAGAGAGAGGCAAAGCGACTCCCAGGTTGCTATATTAACTTCCGAGTGGGATGATGTAGAACATGACTCCAAAAATCCATTTGATTCATTCATTATGGTTTCCAATTTGTCCCCAAAATGTCGATTTCAGTCATGGTCCCCTGCTCCTAAAAGAGTCTTAATTACAACTAACTGATCCAATTTTGTATTCCAATGCCATTTTGTATCTATTTTCTAAAAGTTGCAGGAATATGGATCATGGACAGAGCATGATGGTAGTGAAGGTAAGTTAAGGGTAAAACGAAGTTATTTTAAAAATTGTTTTCAACTAATTAGAAAAAGCTTAGTGGGAAAATGTTTTTTTTTCTGACTTTGAAGTACAGAATTTCTATTGCAAAAATAATATGGTTGATCAAGTGGTTTGTACAATAAAATCCTTTTCAATATTTTTCTATCTGGGCTTACCAAGAACTCCAGGTATAAAGAATATCAAAACATGTGGCTTTTCACTAAAAGAAACTTCCAAATTTCACTGATAGGATGAAAGGTCAAAGTTTGAATAAGAACAAATTAAAGTTTATCTCACTAGGAAATTTCTTGGTCTATTTTGGGTAGATTTTAATTCATGACTTGATAAAATTCCTTCTCATAATACATTTATCAAAAGCAGAAGGGTGAATGAAAGATCACTGAATTTATATTTAAATGAAGAGGGGGAGCCTCCCATACCTTTATCTTCTGTGAGTTTGGCTTTTTCCTCCAAAATAGACTTCAGAGTCATATTTTTACAAAAAATTATAGAGCATTAAACTCTAGCCAGAATTTAACATAACTATAAAAGCTGCACCTAGCTGAAAGAGCCTAGGACAAACTGATAGCATGTGTGACAGTTGAGTGAAGTTGGGAAAGACAGCATAGCAGAAGCTAAGGTTCAAATAAACCTTTAAATATGCTCTCACTTTATTTATGGCCTCTTCTATAGGGCAGTTAATTAAAAAACTGGTTTCCATCCAACTAGCATATGAGACATATACTTTGCCTTTGGTAACTTGCTTAAGTCATAATGTGGTGGTGATGGGAACAGACTACTCTAAATTCCACAGCAAGGTTCTACCCTCTAAACTATCATTAATAATGCTTTTACATGTGTGTTAGTTAGATTCAGTTGTAAACTTGGCCAGGTGAGCATACCTAGTCTTGTTGCTGCGGACATAAGCCAATGGTACGTGAACCTCATCTGTTGCTAATTACATCTGCAGTCAGCTAGGAGGCGTGTCTGCTGCAATGAGTGACGTTTGACTTAATTGCCTGGTGCTTAAATGAGAGATCGCAATGCAGCACAGCCTAAGCAGCTCAGCATTCCTCATCTCAGCACTCGCAACTCAGCCCCGGCCTTTGGAGATAGAGAAAGAAGTCACCCCGGGGAAAGTTGTTGGAACCCAAGGGCCTGGAGAGAAGACCAGCAGAGACCATCCTGTGCCTTCCATGTAAGAAAGAGCCTCAGTGGAAAGTTAGCTGCCTTTCCTCTGAAGAACTAACAAAATAAATCCCCTTTTATTAAAAGCCAATCTGTCTCTGGTGTGTTGCATTCCCGCAGCTAGCAAACTAGAACAACATGGAAGAATTTGACATCAATGGTTATCTCGCATTGCTAATTATCTTCTTATAGATTCTCTCATTTTCTAAATACATTTCTCAACCAGAAAAAACTTTATATTTGTATTGATTTAATGCCAAATAGTATATCTTTAATATTAGATTACTGATGAATAAAAAGGGAAAATATTTAAACTTGTAGTCTTAAGTATTATACATGCAACATTTTTATTTTTACAAATGGGGAACTGACATTTAGGGAGAAAAAGTGATTTTGCCAGGATCATACTCTTTCTAAGGAGGCAGTCTGCCACTAGACTGTATGACTACTGAAATCCAGACTTCTACTTTTCCCACCAATCCTGTTCCTTTCCTTCACTTGAAACAAGAAGCCTGTTTCCCGCAGTTCTTTTGCCAGCTGTACATTGCTTTGCTTGTTTTGGTCTCTGCATTGTTTCTAACTCCAAAATACTCAAGGCCAGATTGACTTCATGGATACTTCTTTCTTACTAAATTAAATGTATATATATTGTACAAAGAGTGGTACAAACATCTATGTAACCTTGTTCTCTAATGAAGTTCCAAATATTTCCCTGGTCCCTCTTTCCTCAGTCTGTAATGTAGATCATCAATGCTAAAGGACTAAAGAGGAGGTCAAAGTGAAAAGGTCCAAAAGATGCCATATGAAAAGTAATATGCACACGTCTTACCTTGGCATTCAAGACTCTTGATACCCTGTTTCTACTATACCTATCCAAGTTAATCTTATATCAGGCATAAGGAGCCTTTTGCTCTTACTGGAATAAGAAGAGTATTTTGTCAGGCCCATTCATGCTAACCTTCCAGTAATCTACCCCCTAACACTGTCTCATCCAATATAGTCACAACTATGAATATCCTAATTCCTTTCTTTTCATGCTCTGAATCCAACAATTTATATATCCACTTTCCATCCACTCTTCTGACTCTGCTGGTCCATATTTTTATCTCTTCTATCTCTGAACACTTTAGGTCAGCACCACCCTATAAGTCCTAGAACATCTTATCTGATACTCAACTTTGTTTTGTGTATATATCTTATTCTGCTATTTGTTTCTAATATCTTGGAAAACAGACTGATGTTTATGTGTCATTTGATTTCTCCTTACCCAGACCTCTATTGTTAGGGCTGTTCACATACATTCTGGTTCTACTCCTTTTGGCCACAGGGCTGGGTTACTATTCCTCAATCTTTTTAAGGTTGCATATGGCCTATGATTGCTTTACACAGCAACATATAGCTGGAGATATGTGTGTTTCTATACCAAAGTTTTTTTTAAATATTTTTATTGGAAAAGACAACATATAAACACAAACATTCTTAACATACAAACATTCTATACATGGTGTACAATCAATGGCTCACAATATCATCACATAGTAGTATATTCATCACCATGATCATTTTTTAGAACATTTGCATCACTCCAAAAAAAGAAAAAGAAAAAACTCATACATACCTGACCCCTTCCTCTCATTGACACCAGTATTTCCATCTACCCAAAATATTTTAACCTTTGTTCCTCCTATTATTTGTTTATTTTTTAATTCATATTTTTTACTCATCTGTCCATACCCTAGATAAAGGGAACATCAGACACAAGGTTTTCATAAACACACAGTCACACTGTAAACATTATATCTTTATACAATCATCTTCAAGAAACAAGGCTATTGGAGAACAGCTCAACAGTTTCAAATACTTCCCTCTAGCCACTCAAATACACTATAAACTGAAAAGGGCTATCTGTATAATGCATAAGAGTAACCTCCAAGATAACCTCTCTACTCTGAAATCTCTCAGCCACTGACACTTTATTTTATCTCATTTCTTTCTTCCCCCTTTCGGTTGAGAAGATTTTCTCAATCCTTTGATGCTGAATCCCAGCTCATCTTAGGATTTCTGTCCCATGTGGCCAAGGTGATTTACACCCCTGGGAGTCATGTCCCACGTAAAGAGGGGAGGGAAGTGAGTTTGCTTGCCATGTTGGCTGAGAGAGAGAGCATGTCAAAGTTTTAAGAGCAGATTCGTGTTTAACCTCAATCTCATCTCCTACTATGCTATGATGGAAGCTGGTATAATGATGGAGTCTCCATCAGCTATTTTGAGTGAAAAACAGTTGTTTCATATACCATTGAAATTTCAGGATCCTTGGGTCTGTGGCATAACATATGACACCCTACCTAATTAATCCTAGATAAGTGTTATACCTAAGTAGATATCCAATAAGTACTTATAAAGAGGTAACAGAATGAACTAGATACTATAGCTTATTCATTTTGGAAAAATCCCAGTGATAATTAATAGGCATAATCAGGGTCATCAGTGAAAAATAAAAATAGCAAAAGTATGATTTTGTGCTGACTTAGACAAAATGCAGCTTAACATTCTTTCCCTTAACTCTAATTGACCTCAGAAGTACTGAGAGAGTCTGGAACAGACTAAAATCACATGATGTCTCAGTTCTTGAAAGGGTTAATTCTAATACCAGTACAAAATTGGGGAGAAGATAAGAAAGAAATAGCTGGGAAGATGGATATTTGATAAAACTGGCAAATGGTGTGAGTAAACAAATTGAACAGTGACTTATAAAAATGATCGATCTTATCTTGAGCCAGTAGACATGATTATACATTATATATACATATTATGTATACATTATATACATATTGCATACTCTTCATATACATATTATATATATAGTAATGTTTACATTAACCACATATACTTACATGTATTATGCTTACTTAATACATATGTGTATTATATACAGAAATGACAAAAAACAAAGGATGCAAGCTGCAATATTTTATGAAAATAGCTAATACCAAAATATGACCAGACAAAAAGCATATAACTATTTGATTATTTAGATAACTCACCTGGCATGGCACAGGATGTAAGTGAGAATAAACATTTTATTAAGCTACTTAGATTTTTTAGATTGTTTATTACTACCACTACTGTTAATTATCCTAATGAAGATTATTGGAGGTTTTCTGCAAAAATATAGGACTCTTTTGGTTAGAAACATTTTATCAATCTTTCAGAATCAGGATATAGGTAGTTTATTGGTTCCACATAGATGTCAAGTTCCGTATGATATCTATTATCCAGTGTAGCTTTTCTCAATTATTTTTTCAGAAACATTAAAATAAATGACTGCAGACAGGTATACAAAATTTTGTGCTAGATGCCATGATAGGTGAGAAGAAGAAGGTTTTCTTCCTCGAAGAGCATATAATTGGGCTTAGAAGACAACAAATAGATAAATAACAGCAAGGCAAATGTCATCCAAACCACGCAAAAGATGTGGTGTAAAAAGAGAAGTATATCCATTGAGTATGATGTTCAGAGAAAAAGATGTGACACTGTAGATCAGGGTCTTTTGTGAACACTTAACTTTTCAAAACGACTGAGGAGGAAAATTAGAAGTGGTGATATGCTAAGCAAAATGATCAATACAAAGTTGGATAGTATTAAGAGAATGGTGATCATTAAAAAAAAACACTGATTAGGAAGAAGAAACAAATTTGCTTACTAAAAATAAATAACAAAACAAAACAAAACAAAAAACAACAAAACTCACTTCTGTTTCCATGTAAATGGAATGTATATAAAAACATGCACACAAAATACACCGCTTACTTCTCATTGGTGTAACACACAATTTATTACATTCATCATCAGTCCATAGGTCACGCCTGGCCCTAAAACATCTTTCTATAACATTATTAAAATCTAGAATTAAGCAAAATTTTAGAATTTTAAGAATATATGTCACATCTATATACATTACTATATACTTAAAAATATATGCTATATGTTATAGCAATTCTTTAAATTAAGAAAAAGATCATATTTTCTTTAGCAAATTATTATATCCAAGAAAGCAATTTCTTTATACAGTTTACAAGTGTGGCTTTCTTTTTTCCCATTATGAGAACATGCAAATTTTGTTTATTTCACCCAGTATTAACAAAGCTAAAGGTACTAAAAGCTTTACATCATGAACTTCCAAAATGATTTCCTTCACACTTTGACAGCTCCCTTGGTGCACATTTGCTTCCCCAGCAATAAATATGTAGTTACTTCAGTTGGTGAATAGTCCTTCTACAATGAAAGTGTGCTGTTCCTACAAAAATTTACTATGCATTTTCCCTTAATGATTTCATAAAACTTTCTTTAAAAATATTTATTTCATTTAAGTTGGCCAGCTCTTTAAAAAACAAAGCCTTTGAAATATTTTTATATATAGAAAGAGTACTGCAACAAATAATGTATAAATTATTTAGAAAGAAATATATAAAAAGAAACTAGAAATTATGCTACCTCGCTGGTAGAAAATACTAAGATATGCAAATTACATGACATGACTAAATAGGCTGGCTTCTAATTTGCCTGGAAAACAATTTGGATATCTTCTGCAATCATTCTAGGAAAATCTTATAGGGGATAACGCATAGCCAAAATTTCATAAAATGCCCTTTTCAACTTTTTTCAAATCCATAAACATTAACCAGTTGTGCTCAAAAATTTTATTCCTCCTCCATACTTTTAAAATGCAGAATATTCCCTCCCCTTCAATTCACCTGCTTGGCTCTGTGTCTCTTTTTAGTGTCATGGTCTATTCAACATCAATTTATTTTTCCCCTGAGGCTCTTAGTAGCGTTTCCAACCTTGGTCTAACTAGTTTATCTCGTTCTCATCCTCACCTATTACTGTGCTCTGCAGTAAGGTCTCAGGAGTAAATTGAGGAAGATGCAAATAGATTTCTTTTTAAAAGACTGCAGAGTGGGACAACAAAACAGGACAAGATAAAATTTGGGTATTGAGTACGAATAGGCTGTAACTATTTATATGCATATCAATGTTTTTTTAGCAGCGGGCCCTGGTGGTTAAGAGTTCTTGCCTGCCATGCTGGAGACCCGGTTTCACTTTGTGGTGACTGCCCATACAAAAAAAAAAAAAAAAAAACTTTTTTATCACATATGATTTGCTTTGTTGAATTACATAACTATATTAAAATTTGAATTCAATCTAAAATTCAAAATTGATGTATATTATGTTTCAGGGACTATTCTAAGTGTTGTTTGGCATTACATCATATAACTCCCGCTAGTAAATCTGAAGGAGAAACTAATTCTCTCATTCTACAGCTGTAGTGAGTGAGGTGGAAGATCTGCTCAAGGTTACATAGTAATGGCAGTGCCAGGATTTGAACCCATATAGTTCTGGCTCAAAAGCCTACGCCCTCACCTTCTATGATATGCTGCCTCTATTTAAGGATGAAGAGGAACGTCAGTGCTCTCCAGCCATGAGGACTGGTTTTCTGTTCTCCCAGGGTAAATCAGGATAGGAGAAGAATGGGAAATGAAAGAATAATAGCAAGAGAGGAATTGTAGGGAAGTGGTAGAGTAGAAAGCTCTAGGAATCAGTCCCTCCACCAGAACAGACAGGAACTGTCTAACTTAACTATTTCAAAATTCCAGAGTCCAGTAAAACACAGTGCAGCATCCAGGGAAGAGCGGGAGGAAGAGGTTGGTAAATTGCAGTAAATAACAGTGATTCACACCATCCGCATAGCAGTTACTGCTGTCATTCCCTGAGCTTGTGATAGGCAGTAGTGGGGTCTGGCCCATGGTATAGCTTGCTGGTACCAGGCAGAGACATGAAAACCTGGTTTCCCTATGGACTTTCAAGGCTGGGAAAGAGATTAGATCTCCTTTTACCAGGTCATTGTCACATTACTAAATGCAGCGATCCCCTGTCGTTTGACATGTCCAGCAGCATGGGAACCAATTGGTTACTTTCTCTCCTCTGTGATTCTGGGGCCCTGTGACCTTGTTTGCCTCTCATTTCACTGGCTTCTCCTTCTCGGTGTCTTTTGCAGCTTGCCCTCATTACTCTGGCTTCTGGACATTGGAGTGCTGCAGGGAACTTTCTCCACTGAGGTCTCATGCTCTCTCAGCTGTCACCCAAACTGATGTCTCCAGCTCTGAATTCTTTGAACTTCCAACTTATAGCTCCAGCTGTGTACTCAATATCTCCGCCTGGATGTCTAACAGGCACCTCAAACTCATCGTGTCTAGAACTGACTCCTCACCTCCACCCTCCCTTCAAACATCTTCTCACAGTCTTCTTCTTGTCAATAAATGGCAGGTCTGTTCTTCCAGCTGCTTAGGTCAAAATCTTTGGTGTTAAATTAGACTTCTCTCATTTTTCTCTCACACTGCATCAACATCATCACCAGATCCTTTGACTATCTTCAAAGTGTGTGTAGAATATGAGCCCTTCTTGCCACCTCTGGTGTTATCACACTGGTCCATCCACTACGGATGCACTATTAGATGACTGCAACAGCGTCGACTTCCTCCTATGTCCTTACAGTCTCTTCTCAAGATGGCAGCCCCAGGGGGATCTTTTTGAAATGTGAGCCCTCCTGGATAGATAGATGGATAGATAGAATGAGATGGCCAAATGTGGCAGAATGTTAAAAGTCAGTGGATCTGGGTATCTGGGTGAGGGGTATGTTGGAGTTAAAACAGCAAAACCTAGGATCCCCATATCTGGGGAGGGGGTGGGGTGCAGGGTGCTCCCTAATTGCTGATCACTGCTTTTGATTAGCAACTTCAAGTGACTGGAACTCTAATGGCTCCAAGGGTGGCCATGGGTCTACCAGCCCCATCATGGTGGTGGAGACTTAAAGACCATACACTTCATCAGAGGACTGTCGAAGGGCTCTATTTGCTAGACAGGTACTGAGAGAAGAAAGTGCAGCTTTGGGGCACCATGAAAAAAGCCCCAGGAGCCCTTTCTGGCTGTCCCTGTCTCCTCCCCAGGGCAATCTGAAGTCAGCTGGTTCCCTTTGGGGTTTTCCCTGGTGCTGTTATGCCTGGGAAAGATTGACTTGGGAAAATTCTGTCCAGCAATTTCTCCTTCCCAGATTTGCCTTCAAGGCAAAATCATCAAGACAATGAAAGTAGTATAAGAAACAATTGAGGAGGGTGGTTTAGGGCAAAGGCATGTCTGCTTTAAGCCCTGCAGTGGAACACCCAGGAGAGAGACAAAGTCTGTTTCCTGGGACAGAGGAATTCCTCAGCCTCTAGCAAGAACAAGCCCAGGAAAGGGCACACATATAGAAAAGACAGGAAGGACCCTACACTTTGCTTTTACCCTGGCCTGACCTTTCTGATAGGAAGGCTGAACTCTGAAGGAGAACACCAGCAATACAAAGCCAACTTAGAAAGACAGTGAAAGGCAATTTTTTTGCTTTTGCTTTGCTGGCTATTGTTAGCTCTTGACACTCAAGAAAATATTTCTCCTATCAGTAGCTGGATACAGGCTCAAGAAACAGACATCTAAGGGAAAAATCCCAAGTTAATATTTTAAAATATTAAAATGCACAGTATGCAAGAAAATATTACAAGACAAACAAAGAAACAGGAAATGATGGCTTATCTAAAGGATGAGGTTAAAAGTCCAGAAAACATCAATGAAGAAGACCAAACTGTGGACATACTGGGAAAAGACATTTTTTTAAAATTTGTTTTTGTATCTCATCACCCAAAGAGCTTTCACATAACATTCAAAAAAACTAGACTGACAAAGGAAAAAAAAAAATCACAATTGATGCAGAAAAGTTATTAAACAAAATGCAGCACCTCTTCTTGATATAAACACTTAGAAAAATATGAATAGAAGGAACCTTCCTCAACATGATAAAAAGCATATATAAAACCCCCACAGTGAATACCATACTTAATGGTGCAACACTGAGTCTTCCCTCTAAGATGTGGAATAAGACATGGATGCCCACTGTCACCAATATTATTTAACATTCTACTGAAAATTCTAGCCAGAACAATTATGCAAGAAAAAGAAATAAATGGTATCCAAATTGGAAAGCAAGAAAGAAAACTTTTCCTATTTGTAGATGACATGATCCTATATTCAAAAATCCTGATGAATTCACAATGAAGCTCCTAGACCTAACAAACAAATACAGCAAAGTGGCCAGTTAGGAGATCAACACCCTCAAATTAGTAGTATTTCTTTACACAGGTAGTAAGCAATCAGAAGAAGAAATCAAAATTCCATTGACAATAGCTACTAAAAGAATAAAATATCTGGGAATAAATCTAACCAAGGGTATACAAGGTTTGTACACAGAAAACTGAATAACATCATTAAAAGAATTTTTTAAAGAAATCTAATAAATTGAAGGATATTCCATATTTATGGATGGAAGAGTAAATACTTTTAAGATGTCAATTCTACCCTAACTGATTTATAGATTCAATGCAATCTCAAAAATTTCAATAACCTTCTTTGCAAAAATGGAAAAGCCAATCATCGAAATTATATGGAAAGGTAAGAACCCAAAATATCTAAAACAATCTTGAAAAAATAGAATGAAATTGGAAGACTCATATTTCCTGATCTTTAAACTTATTCCAAAGCCACAGGAATCAAAACAGCATAGTACTGGTACAAGGACAGACATATATACCATTCGGAGAAAGTATCTGGAAACTGTTTATATCTTTTTGTTGTAAAGTTGAGGAATTTCTTTATATATTATAAACCCTTAATATCCATAGTATATAAAGAAATACCTCAACTTGATAAAAAAAATATATAGCCCGATTCAAAAAGGACAAAAGTCTTCAATAGACATTTCTCCAAAGAATATAATCAAATGACCAACAAGCACATGATAAGATGCTCAACATCATTAGTCATTAGGGAAATACAAATCAAAACCACATTCAGATACTATTTCATGCCTTTTAGAATGGCTAATATTAAATAAAAAAGGAACATTACAAGTGTAAGAGAAGATGTGGAGAAATATGAACACTTATTCATTGTTGAAGGGAATGTGAAATTGCACAGCCACAATGAAAGACAGCTTGGCAATTCCTAAGAAAGTTAAGTACAGAATTACTGTATGACCTGGAAAGCCTACTTCTAGTTTATACACAAAAGAATTGAAAGCAGGGAATTCAACAGCTATTTGTACACCAATGTTCATATCAGCATTTTTCACAATTGCCAAAAGATGGAAGCAACCCAAGCACCCATCAACTGAAGAACGGATATGCAAAATGCCATATATACACACATGGAATATTATTCAGCCCTAAACAAGAATGAAATTATAATACATGCAACAACATGGATGAAACTTGAAGACATCATGGCTGAGTATATTTGGTGATCCCACTAATAATGAAATAATTAAAATAAACAAATTCATGGAGTCAGAATATAATAATACAGTTTACCAGAAGATGTAGTAGGGGTAGTGAATAGGGAATTAATACTTAAAATACTTCAAGTTTCTATGTTGGATGATGGAAAACTTTTGGATGGTGGTGATAGTAGCACAACAGTGTGAATATAATTAATAGCACTGAATTATATATTTGAATGTGGTTAAAAGGTGAAATTTTAGGCAGTATATATGTTAAGTAGAATTAAAAATCAAAACAAACACCCATGAAACCACACAACAGAAACAGTGAACCCTAAGTTAAAATATGGATTATAGTTAATTGTACAGTTATAAAGATGTGCTTTTATCAATTGTAACAAACGTACCTACCAATGCAAAGTAGCAATAAATGAGTGTTATATGGTAATCATGCAGTTTTTTGCATGATGTTTCTGTAAACCCACAACTTCTCTAATAAAAAAGAATAATAGCTGCCAGACAAAAAAAGTAAAAGAAATAAATAAAATAGGGGCAGGGGGAGAATGGGATGTTTTGGGCATTCTTTTACATTTTTACTTTTATTCTTATTTTAATCTTTTGGAAGTAATGAAAATATTAAAAAATCGATTGTGATTAATGCACAGGTATATGATGATACTGTGAACCACTGATTGTACATTTGAATGATTATATGGCATGTGACTAAATAAAATATCTCAGTGAAATTGCATTTTAAGATAACATAATAGCTAAGATCAATAGGAAGCTATGAATTGAAGAAAATAATTAAAATAAATGAAAAATTGGAGGAAATTTTTAGTTCAAGAATCTTAACGTATACTTATAGTTGTGATCATTCGTTCCTTGACACATATCTGTGATGAGAAGCAATAGCTCTGACAGACTTTTGCCTTCCTTTCTTTTTATCTTTAGTGTATTTCAGCAATCATCTCCCTACTCTTAAAATCGTCTGTGCTGATCACCTACCGAACCTACTTCCATGAACCCTGAAACATGCACTGTTTCTCCCTGAACATATACTCTTTGGTTTAAAGAAGATAGTTTACATTGACTCAAACTTACTAAATCTTTGCTCAGGAAAGGGATCATTTTGTGTCATTTCTCCTCTGTAGAAACAGATTTCAAATTTCATCAAAGTAGAGAAAAGGATTTATGAAAAATGGTATAGACCAAAGGGCCCTGTAGAGATTCACAAAACATACATTCATTTTTGTCTGCCTTCTACATCTTCTATCCTGATGGAACACAGCTGTTCTTTAAAAAAAATGAATAAGTAAGTAAACAAAATTTAACTTGAGTCAAGTATTTATCATTTTTGCTTGGAAACTAACTTGGGAAACAATATGTGAAAAGGATGTCATGCTTCTTTTTAGGCATTTAAAAATTCATTATCAACTTTAGCATTGATTTATGTAATCTATTAAAGATCACTCCATGTAATCAATTCTGGAGATTAAATATTCAATTTATTAACTAGCATTACTTGTTGAAAAATTAACATCTGATAGATATTTTAGTAAGTTAAGGAAAAACAGTTTTTTGACAGAAAGGGAAAAAATAGCATTTGTTATGAATTTCCTTAAAAATCAAGCACTGTGATTGATATTTTCATAGATTTTATCTTCTTGACTGGGTAATGAAATGATACTCTGAGTAGGTAATGAAACTGGTCTGTATAATACTATAAAACAGAAGATGAAGACTCCTATAAAAATTTGCATGTTCATAAAAGAGCTGCGTGTTCTGTAAGTATTGCTGCATGTTACTCTTTTTATCTACATTATATCTTAGCTTGATTCATATTTATTTCTCAGTAAAGAATAAATTAATAAAAGAGCTTATGGAAGTCAGGTAAAGGAGGTACTGTCTCTAGTTAGGAGAATCAGGCATGGCTTCATGGAGAAATCACATTTGATCTGATTGTTGAAGGAAAGGTCTGATTTGGACATGCATGGGCGAAGAGTAAGGATGTTCCAGTTAAGAAAAATAAGCAAATAGTCACAGGAGGAAAGCCTTGAACCCATGAAGCATTGATGAATGGTTTGATTTAGCTTGCATCAAGAATTATGAAGGCAAGTAGTAGAAGATAAATTTGACAAAAAGATGTAGAAAGAAAATTGTACAAGCTATTTTTAGATGTTTTAATTGAATATGTCTCACTAAGGAAGTCTCAGAATCATGCTCGCCCTCAACTTTTTTCATCTCTACACTGAGAAATTAGACTGGATGTTTTTCAAATTTCATTCTATCTATGACAGTCTATGTATTAAAGGTATAATGACTTGAACTTTTTGTTCAGCTCTTTCTTGTGATGCTAAGAGTGGTAGCGGCATTATAATACAGTCTATAGACAGTAGGTTGTGTTTGGATTCATCCATACTTAATCTAATTGCCAACTGTAGATATATTCTATACAAGAAAAGCTGCCTTGTTAGGCACATAATTAATTAAGCTAAATATTATGCCAGTTGAAACTATGTTTTGTTAGTACTATAATTCTCCTTGAAAAACAGAATTAATGCTTTGCTCTTTTTGTTCTATCACGCCAACATCTTTCTCACCATGCATTACATGTAAATGTTGCCTTCAAAAAGTCTGGAGTATTTTTCTTATTCAAATTTTATAAAATACTTAAAATTTGAAAACTGACTCCTATAAGAAGCACATGTTGATATTCCCATTGACTGATTCACTGAGCTTTCCGAAACCACCCATGTATTTCTTCTGGAACAAACATATAGGAATGGGAGGTGGATATTATTCTTTTAAAACCACATAATACACCAGAAAGCACTGATGTTGGCCAATAGGTCAACACTGTTAATGGTTCTCCAACTAGAAGCAACATTTCTGTACTTGGAGCTTAGGAAAATTTTTCTATTGTATATTTAATGGCATTTTCACTTGTATTCTATTAATATATATATGGATTGTACCTTTCAAATGGAACTTGTTGTTCTTTAAAGCAGATACCATCTCTTAATACATTTGCATCTAATTCCATCATATTTCTTTTTCTAAACACCCCCTATATGGTTGAAATAAAGGTGGGAGGGTAAAAAAAGGATGAGGAGGGAGACAGGGTAGAAAGACTGGAGAGATAAACTAGGAACCAGAATATGGGATACCCTGTGGGCTTGTTTCTTGAGTGTGAATTTCTTCTTTTGGGTTCAGCTTCTTCAGTATGAAAGCTACTGGGAAGTGTATCAGTCAGGGCTCTCCATAGAAACAGAACCAATAAAAGAAATATAAATAGCTAGATATAGATATAGGTATAGAGATATATACTTAGGCATTTATTTTAAAGAGTTGGCTTACCTTGTTGTGGGGTAGAAGCCAGAAAGTCTGAATCTGTACCACAGGCCAACAAGCTGGAAACTCTTAGGCATGAATCGATGTTGCATTCCTGAAACAGAATTTCTCCTTCCTCAGGAAAATCTCTTTTGCCTTTAAGGTGTTTCAACTGACTGAACAAGGCTGACCCAAGTTATCAAGGGTGCCTCCTTCACTTGCAGTCGACTGAGAGTAGATGTTAAACACAGCCACAAAATAACCTCATAGCAATATCTAGACTAGTGTTTGATTAAATAACTGGATACTGTAGCCTGGACAAGTTGACACATAAAACTAACCATCGCAGAAGGCGAGGAAATATTTTAAGTGAGAGAATCACATTATCAAGTTTTAGCATTTTATGAGGGGACAAAATGAAGGTGGGTAGATCAGCTAAGAACTAATAGCAACTCACATGAAATTGTCATGAGCCAGAATTATAACATTGACAATGGAAAAAGATGCTGGATTTAAATTATATTACTACAGCAATATAATTTGGTGTTGTTTTCCTTAACTGCAGATTGCCACCTATTAGTGGATTGGGAAATCAGTTTATTGGCCCTTACCTAATATTTTTATTTTTGTAATGTTCATTTTGGAATCCTTCTCTGTATTTATTTAAATCTTAATGAATTATAATTGATATTTATGTTTTTACTTTCTCATACACAATGGGACAAGAACTCTTTTGAAACTTTGCTTCAATTGCATGGGTGTGTTTGTGAGTGTGTGTACTGGGTCACACCAGAAAATGTATTTAGAAGGCAGAATATTATAAAAGTTAAGTTAAGGGCATAGATTCTGGAAAAAAGGTGCCTAGGCTTGAATTCTGACTTGAATATTTACTAGTAATATGGACTTAAGGAAATTACTTGACTTCTTTTGCCTCAGATTTCTCATCTGTAAAATGGAGATGATAATGTCTATTTCATAAAGTTTTTATCAATAGTCACTGTGTCGATATTTGTAAATCCTTTAAGGCAGTGGCTTGCACATACTAAGGGCTAAAAACTGCTTTCTAAAAATGATTTTTTACTATAGTTAAAAGTAGAAATAGTTTAAGAAATGCAAACACTGATTTGGAGAAATTGGTGTTAAATTGGAAGTGAGAGGTAAATGAGGGGACTACAAATAGGCTTAGCAAAGAGTTGCTGGCTAGATATATAATTCGGAAGTCAGCATATACATTGCAATTGAAGTCGTAGAAATGGAAGAGGTCACTCAGTGAGAGTGCAAAGTCAGGGAAATCTATTTCTGAAATAGGCTAAATAGGGGGGGATTAGAGATGAATAAAAAAATATCACAAGGTTTTGATATAATTGAATGTAAGGCAAAAAATTGGAGCATCAGCAATACAAGAAAAAAGAAGTAGTCAACAGCATTAAATGGCCCTGGGAATTTATGGAAAATGAATAGAGATGATCATCTCATGGCTTTGACCAAACAGTGGTCACTGATAAGGAGAATAATTTCTGTGGAAGGGTGTATATGTGTGTGTGTGTGTGTGTGTGTGTGCACGTGCGCGCACACATCTGTGTGAAATGTGGGAGGGGAGACATAAAACCTAAACTAAGAAGTAAATGAAATAAGTATATCCTTTCAAGTAGTTTGTCTATGAGAAGGAGAAGTGCTGTGTGACATCATCTGTAGGGAGGTAAAATGAAAGGGAGAATTTGAAAATTAAGATAGCATTGGGGAAGACGTTACTCCAGTTATAGGAGGGATTGGTCTTCACAGCTATCTTTTCCACCGAAATTTGATGATAAGCATTATAGTAACTTAGTTCTAGGAAGATGCTGGAGTAGAATGGGTTGAGTTCAACCCTGCTCCAAAGAACAGCAAGAGAAGGGACCGGAGGGCAACTGAGATGGTGATTCAAGTCTGTAAGTGATCTGAAAGAGTCTTCTACACCACATAAGGAGGCTCTGGTTGCAAAAACTGAGGAACTCAGAAGCAGAGAACTGGAGACTGTCAGCTGGTACAAATAGCCTAACGTGGAAGCTTGGAGCCCTCAGGAGTGCATGGATGGGGAGATGGGGACTAGGAAGTAAGCCAAGCGACAATCCTTGGATGAACTACCATCACTGGTGCAGCCTTGCAAACCACAACCCACCCCACACCCCATGTACCTGAGCCCCATCACCAACCCTCCTCCCCATGCTCCAAACACCCCTTCTCCACCAAAACCTCCCATGTGCATATATGCCCATGCCCCTCTCCCAAGTGTATGCATGCCCACCCCAGCCCAAACCACCTCTCCTACAAAAGGGCAGTCTTGCCCCACTCCTCCCAAGCCCTACCTCCCCCTCCCTGTCCCCTCCAGCCAGTCACCAGGGCATAAAGGCTGCAGGACTTACCTCCATATCCAGGCAACACCCACCCCCAGTCTATACAGTCATGCAACCCAACCCCATCCCCAATAAGCTCTGTGCATAAAAGCAACAGTTTATAGCCCTCCCAGCTCTGTACATGCAAATGGCCACGAGTCATGTCCCCCAGCTCTGGGCAAGCACTGAACTGGGCAACCAGGCCACATCCACCCCCAGCCCACACAGTCACAACACTGACCTGCTCCCATGAGCTCTGCACATGTGCGCAAAAGGCTCCACACCCTAAACGCATGCACCCGCACAGTCACATCCTCCCCACCGCTGGGCACCCACACTCATAAACCAACATAGCATCCTCAACTTGTACCTATCACTGCACTGTTGTGTCCCATCCCTCACCTTGCATCCTGCTCTACATCCATCCCACAAATACAAGGCTTTAGACTCCTGAAGGAAATCAAATTCCAAAATAAACCCATCAAGATATTTACAGGCTGCAAAGACATTAGAAGCTCACTAAGCGTATCAAGATGCCGACAGATGTAGCCCAGCCTAACAACCAAACTTAAACACCAGAGGAGACAAAGATGTTGGAACAACTAATCAAAGATGTTCATATAACTCTACTAAATAAAATAAATGGAATGGCTAATGACATAAAGAAGATCAAGAAGAAACTAGAAGAGCAGAGAGAGGAATTTGAATGAACAAATGAAAAAATAGCAAATATCACAGAGATTTAAGACTCTGTTGACTAAATAAAAAACACACTAGAGACATACAGCAGAAGATTGGAAGAGGCAGAAGAAAGAATAAGTGAACTAGAGGACAGGACAACTAATTTTGAGCACTCAAAACAGCAAATGGCAAAAAAGTTGGAAAATTTGAATTGGATCTTAGGGAAATGATGGACAAAACAAAGTGCACAAATAGAATCATTGATGTCCCAGAAGGACAAGAGAAGAGTAAAGGACTAGGAAGTTTAGTTGAAGATATAATAGGGGGAAACTCCCCAACTCTTATATAGAACATAAATATGCAAGTCAAAGAAGCTCAACAAACTCCTAATAGATTAAATCCAAATAGGCCTTCCCCAAGACAAATACTACTCAGTCTGTCAAATGTTGATGAGAAGAAGAAAATGCTGAAAGTGGCAAGAACCTACTACATACAAGGGTAATCACAGAAGACTGAGTTCAGACCACTCAACTGGCACTATGGAGGCAAGAAGGCAGTGATATGATATATTTAAGATCCTGAAAGAGAAAGACTTGCAGCCAAGAATTCTGTACCCAGCCAAATTGTCCTTCAAAATTGAGGTAGAGAGTAAAATTTTCACAGTCAAACAAATCCTGAAAGAATTTTTCACAGGAGACCTGCCCTATAAGAAATACTAAAGGGAGTTCTGCCAGTTGAAAAAAATAAAAAGACAGGAGATAAAAATCTAAGATTGGGAATGAGACAAGAATGACTTTTATCACCACTATTATTCAACACTGTGCTAGAAGTTCTAGCTACAGCAATCAGGCAGGACAAAGAAATAAAAGGTACACAAATTGGAATGGAGGGAGTAGAACTTTCAGTATTTGTGGATGACATACTATACTTGGAAAATCCTGAGAAATCTACAACAAATTTATTTGAGCTCATAAATTCAGCAAGGTGGCAGGATATAATATTAATGTGCAAAAATCAGTAATATTTCTATATAAAGGCAACGACCTAACTGAGGAGTCAGTTAAAGAAGAAATTCCATTCAAAATAGCAACTAAAAGAATCAAGTACTTAGGAATGAACTTAAGTAAGGATGTAAAAGACTTGTAAACAGAAACTACATAACATTGCTAAAAGAAATCAAAGAAAATCTAAATAGGTGGAAAGGCATTTCCTGCTCATGGATTGGAAAGTTAAATATAGTAAAGATGTCAATTCTACCTAAATTGTTCTACAGATTCATCACAATACCAATGAAAATTCCAACAACCTTGTGCTGTTTGAAATGATGTATGCACCCTAGAAAAGCCATGTTTTAATCCTGTATTAGTTAGGGTTCTCTAGAAAAACAGAATCAACAGGGAACACTTGCAAATATAAAATTTATAAAAGTGTCTCACATGACCACAGAAGCGCAGAGTCCAAAATTCACAGGCCAGGCTGTGAAGCTGACGACTCCGATGGATGGTCTGGATGAACTCGACAGCAGAGGCTCACCAGCCGAAGCAGGAATGGAACCTATCCCCTCTGAATCCTCCTTAAAAGGGTTCCCATGATTATATTAAGCATCACTAAGAGGAGAATTTGCCTGAGCACAGACCATGCTTGTACCTAACTCTGATGAGACTTTGTGCTGGTTTTTATCTTGCATTTGATTGTTACTGAAATGCTTCAAAGTTTTTTGATATTGTGGTAGAATTAATGTTTTTGTATATGGGGAAAACATGTATTTTTTTAGGGTCTGAGGGTGGAATGTGCTGGTTTAAAATGATGTGTGTACCCTAGAAAAACCATGTTTTAATCCTAATTCCATTTTGTGAAGTCAGCCATTTCTTCTAATCCCTATTCAGTATTGAATGTTTGAAATTGTAATTAGATCATCTCCCTGGATATGTGATTTAATCAAGAGTGGTTTTTAGGCTGGATTAGCTGAAGGCATGTCTCCACCCATTTGGGTGGGTCTTGATTGGTTTACTGGAGTTCTATAAAAGAGAAAACATTTTACAGAAAGAGATTCAGAGAGAGCAAAGCAGAACAACATCACCATGAGAAGCAGAGTCCACCAGCCAGTGACCTTTGGAGATGAAGAAGGAAAATGCCTCCTGGGGAGCTTCATGAAACAAGAAGCTAGGAGAAGAAGCTATCTGATGATGCTATGGTCACCATGTGCCCTTCCAGATGAGAGAGGAACCCTGATTGTGTTCACAATGTGCCTTCCACTTGAGAGAGAAACCCTGAACTTCATCGGCCTTCTTGAACCAAGGTATCTTTCCCTGGATGCCTTAGATTGGACATTTCTATAGACTTGTTGTAATTGGGGCATTTTCTCGGCCTTAGAACTTTAAAGTAGTAGCTTATTAAATTCCCCTTTTGAAAAGCCATTCCATTGTTGATATATTGAATTTCAGCGCTAGCAAACTAGGACAAATCTACTTTGAAATCTTGGAAAAGCTAGTTACCAAATTCATCTGGAAATGAAAGAGACCCTGAATAGCTAAAAGCATCCTAAAAAAGAAGAACTAAGTGGGAGGATTAACACTTCCTGACTTCACACCTTATTATAAATACACAATGGTCAAAACAGCATGGTACTGGCACAAATATAGAAGTATTGACAAATGGAATTGAATTAAGAGTGTAGAAATAGAAATATGGTCAACTGGTCTTTGACAAGGACCCCAAATCCACTGAACTGAGACAAAATAGCATTTTCAATAAATGAATATGGAAGAACTGGATATCAACAGCCAAGAGAATGAAAGAGGACCCATATCTTACACCCTATACAAAAATTAACTCAAAATGGATCAAACACATAAATATAAGAACTAGCACCATAAAGCTTCTAGAAGAAAATGTAGGGAAACATCTTAAAGACCTAGTAATAAGAAGTAGCTTCCTAAACTTTACACCCAAAGCACCAGCAACAAAAGAAAAAACAAGATTAAATTGGAACTCCTCAAAATCAAATGCATTTGCACCTACAAAGACTTTGTCAAAAAGTTGGAGAGACAGCTAATTCAATGGGAGAAAACATTTGGAAATCAAACATCTTACAAAGGTTTGATACCCTGTAAACATAAAGCATACAACTCAGCAACAAAAGAGCAAACAACCCAATTATAAAATGGGCTAAAGATATGAATAGGGATTTTTCGGAAGAGCAAATACAGATAGCTCAAAAGCACATGAATAGATGCTCATTTTCATTAGCTATAAGGAAAATGCAGACCAGGACTACAATGAGATACCACCTCACACCTATAAGAATGGCCCCTATTAAGTAAACAGGAAACTACAAATGTTGGAGAGAATGTGTAGAAATTGGGACACTTGCTCTGCTGGTGAGAATGTATAGTGGTACAGATGCTATGGAAGACAGTTTGGCCATTCCTTAGGAAACTAAATACCAAGTTGCCCTATGACCCAACAATAACACTACTTGGTATATACTAAGAAGAACTGAAAGTAGTGACACAAACAGTCATTTGCACACCGATGTTCATAGCAGCATTATTCACAATTGCCAAGAGATGGAAACAATCCAAAATGTCCATCAACAGATGAGTGGATTAACAAAATGTGGTATGTACATACGATGGAATATTATGGAACAGAAAGATGAAATGACGTCCTGAAGCACATGACAAGATGGATAAGTCTTGAGGACATAATGCTGAGTGATATAAGCCAGACACAAAATGATAGATACTGTATGGCTCCACTTTTATGACCATGGTAAAGGTAAAATCAGAGACTTATAATACAGAATACTGGGGACTTAGAGATACATAGAAGCTAGAGATGGGTGAATGGTTAGCTAATGAGGTTGAACTCAAATATAAGGGAATAGATAGTAATGAAGGTGGTTCTATAGTGGGTCTATAAGCAATATTACCATATTGAAGATAAAAAAGATTGAAAGGAGTTCTATAGACCCATTTGGCCCAACGGATTAACCCTAGAAATATAAATAAGTTCTTGCAAGAACTACGTCAAAGTATGATTCATGCACAAAGAGTGTTTAAGTCCAGTGTGCAGGAGGAAAACTGCTATTTCATGTTATAGGCTATGTTTAACAGGAAAACATCAGCACTTACCACAGTAACAGCAGGGATAAATAATGGGAAGAGGGACATGAGTTAAAAGAAAGTTTAGATTTCCTATCTGGTGAGGGTGTGTTTATTGGTTATCTTTCTCTTGGGAACAATAAATTATCTAAAATTAAGAGTACTGATAGATTATGGACTTTGGGCCCTCTACATGATGCCTAATGAAAGCTTGTGGCTGAAGGATGCACCCACTGAGAAGCAGATTGGCAGACGATGGTGTATACATATGACCGAATATTATACTGCCTCAGAAAGGAATGAAGTCTTGAGGCATGCAGCGATATGAATGAACCTGTCGGACATTTGGTGAGGCAAAATAAGCCAGAAAGGAAAGAATTATTTTATGGTCTCCTTTAGAAAATGCTTATAAGAAATCAGGGGCCTAGATTGTAAGCTCTTACAGCAGACACATTTAGTCCAGAGTGGTAATTATTACTTATGGATTCTGAGAGACTTTTTTAATATATCTATAACCTGGTATTTAGAGATAAGAATGAGGTTGAGGCTGATCTGGTTGGGATTAAGGTAATTCAGAACACAGGGGTAAAGAAGACATTGTCTATATTTTAGAACCATACCTACTCTTTAAGACCAAAGGAAGAAAGGTTCATTTTGTCCAGTACCTAAATTGTCTATAGCCATAATCTAATTCAACCTGTCTGGAGAGTTCACTTGAACAAGTGAAACACAGGGAGTCCAGAATAAGAATGAGGGCCTATGATACTGTATAGCTTAATGCAATACTTGGATACATCTTAAAATATATTAAGCAGATAATCAAAAGGTATTGGCAAAGTCCCTTGAGGGATGGGAGAAAAAATATGGAACTATTGAACTTTACCATGAGGGAATCCCTGGATACTGTGTCAAACATTAGGGACACCCAAACCAATAAAGCCAAGCCCTTGATCTTGGGCCTTACTCTTGTGAAGCTCATGTAGGTAGTGGAGAAGCTTAGCCTATCCATAGGTAAGCCTAATAGTTACTTCTGGAGGACCACTTTTGTTGCTCAGATGTGGCCTCACTCTCTCTAAACCCAAATTTGTAAGTGAAATCCTTGCCATCTCCCCTACATGGAACATGACATCCAGGGGTAAAAATCTCTCTGGTGGCATGGGACACGATTTCCCAGGATGAGTCCATCCTGGCACCATGGGCTCAACAATTCCATCCTGACCAAAAGGGGAAAAGAAGTGTAACTAATAAAGTATCAGCAGCTGGGATGATTCAAATAGAGTTGAGAGGCTACTCTAAAGGCCACTCTTATACAAGCTTCAGTTAGACATTGCTACCTATCGTAACTTGCCAAACCCTGACCAAAACCATTCCAGCCAATCCTAAAGAACACCTAGGGTAATATATAAGATCCTACAAAGGCAAGTTCCAAGCAGTAGGATAACTTTCCAGTAACCTACAACCTCCAGATGGGCTCCTGGATCAGATAAGTCTTGAAACCTAGAGGCCCCAGCCTCTCCAGAGCAGCATTAGTCCCATCTCCCTATCCCATATTATTGACAGTCCCTTCAACATGAAAAAGTTAGAAAGGTCATAGTCCAAATACCTCTAAAGAGCTGGGTAGAAAGATCAAAGTTGATGATGGAGTTATACAGACAAGGTATGGTTTAACAAATGAATATCATTGCTGAAATCATTAAATTGATATTTCTTTTAACCTTCAGTATCTTAGAGCAACTAGAAGTAAAAATATAAAATTGTGGAATTATAACCCACACCAAACTCTGAAATCTGTTCTACAACTAATTGTACTGTGCTTTGAAATTTATTGCTTTTTTGTATATATGCTAAAAAAAATAGAAGAAAAAAGTTGATTGTGATGCTAAAAAAAATTTATTCTTTCTAAACTCGTATGCTCTGGAGCAGCAAGAAGGAAAAATCTGAGAGGATGGTATGGTAGCCCATGACAAACTCTGGGATCTGTCCTATACTTGATGAAGAATGCTTTGAAAACTATTGCTTTTTTTCTTTCTTTCCTTTGTATATATGTTATATTTTACAAAAAAAAAAAAAAAAAAGGAAAACAAATTAGATGAACCTACCCTTAAAAATACATGTTTCTTTGAGAATTCAGAAAAATCCTTCACCATCAAGATTTCTCAGCAAGTGCCTTTGGAGGTGAGTAACATTGTGAATGCTGATAGAGATGTGTTCATGCCAATTTAAGGAGAAGGAAATAATGTATTCTAATTTGCTTAACACAATGGCTTTGAGAGCACAAATAAAGACAGATTTCAATGAACAAAAGCCGGATTTTAGTAACTTAACTTTATGGAAAACTTACTGTATGCCAGTGACTGAGCTATTTTTCTTCCTTGTGAAAACCCATTGAGCTATGTACTATTGCTTATTTCCATTTCACAGGAGAGAAAAGAATTGCACAGAGAGGTTAAGACACCTGTAGAGGTTAGAAACCTGAAGATCTTAAAGTATTAAGAGGAGGGCCTGGATTTGAAACCAATCAGTACGAAACCTGAGTCTGGGCTCTAAATATTTACTCTGCCTTGAAAAGGGAAGGAGTAAGGAAAGAATGAGTACAAATGGGAATAAGTCTGTAAATGGCCTCTCAATTGCTTTCAACCTCAATAAGCCAAATTAAACAGCCAAATTACTAGAAAGTTCTTTTTTATATTTAGCTAATTATTTTGCCATTAACAGGACATATTAATCTGAATGAAAATTCTGATTAACTTCTAAATAAAATTAAATGTTTTTTGCATGTGTCCTTCCTTGGGTTACATGTGTATCTAAGCAGTGTACCAACCTTCTATAACGTCATTTGAATCTACTGCTTAATCAGTGACTAAAACTCCCTCCTAGAGAATAATGTGGACAGTTCTCCTATCTTACTGTTAAATTAGAGAAAAAATAAAATTGATCAAATTGCATTTTGTTTTCCTTTAGGTTTGTTTATATAAAACATAAACCTTCCTGAAAGGTTTTATATAAAACATAAACCTTCCTGAAAGTTGCATATAAAAGCTGAAGAAATAGGAGCAGGAAGTTGCTAGAAGTAAAAAAAGACCGAATAGCAAAGATTGCATATGGTCCAATCAGTTTCATGACGACAGAATGCGGTAAGCCAAACAATAACAATTCTACTTATTTTATTCCATAGGAGTCTCAAAGAAAAGAACATTAGGCTGTGCTTGCGAGAGTGTCTGCGTTGCAGATGCAGGTGGTGGTTGAAAAAGCCACTCTTAAGAACACCATTTAATGCATGTGGGGCAGCAGGGAGGCCTTAAAAAGGGAAGGGGAAGTAAGATCTTTTCCCTGGTGGAGAAGATCATGAAACCTAGGTCTGGATTCTTCCACTGACTGATTTTAAATGTGCCAGGGAGGTGTGTGCATTCCTTTGTTTCAGGGCTGGTGGCTGGCTGAGTAGACAAACAGAAAGGTTATGGATATAAAAATAGAAATTACAGGAGTGACTCACCTTCTGACTTTGCTCCTCAAAGGTTTACTTTCCCCTTCTTCCCAACTCTCCTCTTCTTTGGGTCTCTTGAGGTCTCCCATACCTGAGGCCTCACCTCCATTCTTTGCAAGATTCTGCTTGATATCCGAGATAAGGTCCACTATCCATTATTCATTTCTCCATTTTCTCCAAGACCACATGATTTTTCAGTGAGGTATTAAATCTATGAAACTGAAGATTTCTTACATGAGTTTCTTGACTTAAATTTAAAAATACATATTTAAAAAATTACAAAATCAAACTCCTACTGAAAGAAGAGTGCATAAGGAAACTATAAAAAGACTTCCATTTTTTTCTAGAAGCATTCGAGTTCTGAAAAGGTACACTTTAATAATATAATACCAGAAATGTTTGCATTAAATGCTACTTTAAATGTGTGAGAACTTATGTATGATGGGAAGAAAAGGTTTTAGCCAAATGTAATTTGAGTTTTTAATTGCCTTTGCCAGTTACTACTAAATACAAAGAAATCCAAAGATCTTTGGTTAATATATAAGACTTTCTAACCTAAGGCTATATTTGTATCAGCACCATCAGGTAATTTAGAGCATTGGTGTAAATTTACTTAGAGGTTAATTTCTGATGGGATGGTAACAAACAACTAAGCACAGATTTCTCTCTTTTCACTTGAGTGAGAAAGTTATGGGGGAGAGGGACTAGGCCAGAAGGGACCAGTCATCAAGGCCATAAAGACTCTAATCTATGTAGCTAGTGCCCTCTGCTGGTTTTTAAACACCTGGGTAAGGAAGCCTCTATGGAAAAAGAGTTAAAAAAATTATCCTCATTCCTGTATAATGAACATTCCTTTCTAGACTGGATATTAAATTTATTTTTTTTTAAGTCTAAGCTATGGTATAAAAAGATCAGGGTTCTTTTATTTTCTAATGTATTTTCTCACATGACTTTAGCTATAGCTAACTTATAGAACTCGATAGCGTAATCAAAATGTTAGGTGGAAATACAATTTTCAAAGCAGACTAAGAGTTGATTATTTAAGTAGCAAAAATATGATACTGAATTCCTTCTAAATAATCACCTCTCATAAAGGTATTTACATTTTTAAAATGTATGTTATTCTATAAAAATTAAATAATACAATTTGGACATAGTTTGGAAATACCTGTAGTAGGAAAAAAATAGTCTAGTTCTCCATATATGTTACTCATTCTCATTCTTTACATGGGGACAAAGCAGGAACCAAGAAACCAAATTGGGAGGCTGAAACAGGATGCAAGATTGAGCAAGACCTATCAAAGCATGAGAAGAGCTTCTTTACTGCCTCCTGCCCCAATCAGAATTGGTCTGAGCACTGGACGAGTGTCAAGACTGCTAGTGAGTATGAAGTCGCACAGAATGCGAGGCTCGGTGGAAGCAGGGGTGAAGCTGACATCTGTACCTGGCATCCATTCTCTTTGAGTCTCTCAGCCTCCCCCTCCAGAAAGCTTGAAGCAAGTCTTCTCAACCAGTTTCGGAATTTAGACCACCAAAGGAGGGTATTTATAGGTACTTGAACGAATGTGTTAGGGGACCCTTGACAAGAAAGCTCCGGTTTTACTTAGGACACACAATTCATATGCTAATTCAGACATATTTACCAAAGACCACAAAAGAGAATACATTCTGGCCCTGCTCCTTTTGATGTAAGTTTTAACTTTTATTGTCATTAATCTCAGAAATTAGCATTTATTTTAGGGTGTATATTGAAGTTAGGAAAGAAGAAAGCAGGGATTAGTCACCCACAAGTGGTCTGCAAATGACATATTTAGCTGTCTCTTCAGTCTACATACATAAGTGCTATTTCAACTGTTTAGGAGACTTCCAGTCACACACTGGAGGGGAAAAAAGATAGAACAATGTGGAGAGGAATCTTAAAGAAGAATAACATGTTAGGCTCCATTGTAACCACAAGTTCCTGGAGATGGCTGCCAATGACGTGAATGAATGAGACTGGTCAATGCCAATAGAAACAAGGTCAGGGTTAAGAGATGTCTTAACGCGCACTTGGGGGAGTTGTGGTAGGAGTCAGTCACTCAGTCAGTCAACATTCACCTTTGCTCTTGGCACAAAAACAATATCAGATAATGTCGATTTTGTTTTTTTAAAGGATGGAATCAACAAGGAGAAGTTGTGATTTCCATCCTTCTAAAACCTGGGATAGGATTGGGGTGCATACACACACTACATAATATAGATACGTGTGTATACGTGTGCACATTTTTATGGGGATATAGTGATACTCACCTCAACACGAGTAACTGATCAACAGTGTAAAGCTCATCAGCAACACGTCCTTCAGCTTTCTTCTGGGACTCATTTCCTTTTCTGTAAAAAGTAAAGTTTGGGCTAAATGATGTCTTTTATAGGCCCCCAAATCCAATGAATCTGTGTATTTAGCCAATTTTACTTGTGTTTAAAAATGTTTTGGAGGAAAGGTTGATACATTTATGAAACTAGCAGAATGATGGGACTCAGCATACAGTCTCTCAAGGGAACTTCATGGAAGAAATGGACCTTGGTTTATGTTTATGTAGATGTTTATCTGGATTTGGCACCCAATATATTAATTATCAGAATTCAGTTAGCTGAGTGTCTTCTTTGAGTCCATTTATTTTTTAATTTATAAAGCCTTAAACTGAGTTTTGAAAGAGAGGAGGACACTGGTTTGAGAGTAGTGGGGTGACTAGCAAGGGAAATAACATAGCTTAGAATTTTAGAGTTGGAAGGGCACTTGAGATTAGCGAATGCAGCTTTCTACCCAGTCTTCTAGAGCCTAGTTAAGTTTTAGGATAAATATGTACACAAATAAAGTTATCATAAATGTTAAGTACTTGAAAATGAGTAAGAGTTATACAGGTAAGTAAAAGTAGAAAACGCACTTCAGAAAGAAGGAAACAATGACCAAAATGAAATGATATTAAAAAGCATGGGGGGAGAGGTGAGAGGACATTATGGGCATTTCATGTATTTGTTTATATTTTATTAATATTATTTTGCATGGGCAGGCACCAGGAATGGAACCCGGGTCTCCACTACGGCAAATGAGAATTCTGCCACTGAGTCACTGTCACACTGCCCCACATTTCGTATATTTAGAACATAAATTATGAGATAGGAGAAAGCAGCAAATGTGGCTGGAAAGATAGTAATCATGGCATATCCTAAGCCAAGCCAAGAATCTGGGTATTGTATTTGTTACATTGACAGTAGGAACCAGAAGCAAGCTAGTAGTACACTCAGAATTGCTTTATAAATAGAGCACCCAAGCCACGGCACGGTGGGGGTATTTGAAGGTGGTGGGATTAGAAGCAGGCTCTTTCAACAACCAAATGGTGATTATTAATTTATAAGATAGGGCAGAATTCGATAGATAGAAGAGGAGTAGGAGAGGAAAGAGAAAAAATTTTAGAAAGTAAAAATAGCAGGATTTGTTCATTCATTCTGGCAGAGGAAAGATCCTGGATTTTTGGTTTAGGTAATGGAAAATATCAGGCTGGTGAGTGAAGGAAATATGGATAAACACTTCACTTTGGACATATTGAATTTGAGTCCCTGAGAAATATATATGTGAACACCTCTACTAGATCCCACATCTAAAGGAGAGGGGCACAGAACTAGAAGAGAAGAGTTTGATAATTATGTTAAAGGCTAAATAGTACCTCAACAGTTTGATACTCAATTGATAAGAGTCATGAGGAGATCAAGTAAACTATAAGCAATACACATAACTTTTTTGCATAGCTGATTTTTCTGAGCCATACTACCTAATTACTGCAATAATTATAGCACACTGATATATGAATATTATATATTCAATTATAGCATATATGAATATTATTAATTATTAGAATTTAACCTTTGGCTGGAACTGGAGAGAAAAATAGGAATGCAGCATATGTTTATTTCAATCAGGTTCTAACAAAACCCATGTGTGAATTATACATGTAGTGGTTGGTACCCTAGCAAAACATGTAAATTTAATCCATTCCTGTGGGTGTGAACCTTTTAAAATAGGAGCTTTTGTTGAGGCTACTTCATTTAAGGAGTGGTCCAGCTGAATCAGGTTGGATGTTAATTCTCTTACTGAAGGCCTTGTAGGGAAGGTCACAGGAGAATGGAAACAAGAGGGAGCAGCCAGAAGCTGAAAGTCAATGGAACCCTGAGGATAAGGAAGAAGCCAGGAGAGGCCACTTGCCGTGAGACATATAGGGTTGCTGCAGCTACTCCCAGGATGCCACAGATTTCTGAGAGAAATTATCTCCTTGATGACACCTCGATTTTGGACTTCTCTAGCCTCAAAACTGTGAGCCAATAAATTTCCATCTTTTAAGGCAACCCGTTGTATGGCATTTGTTTTAGCAGCCAAGACACTAAAATGATATAATTAATGTTATGATAATTAGAATGTGAATGAGAAACAGAGACAGAGCTGACTTAAGCAGAGGGGGAGTTTTTTTCTCAAACGGATGGATTTTGTTGATTTTGAAAAGGTTACAAAGAAGTAATGGAGAAGGTTCTGGAAAGGCAGGAGGAGCTAAACCAAAAAAGGACTCATATGAAACTAAGAATTATGGTCTTGATCTTGTAGTCAGTGACTGTTTAAATACAGAAACTTGAGTGTGTGTGTACATAATGTATATAAAATAATTTTATTTGTGTCTTCTGTGTGAAAGAACATTGAAACAGGAGAGATTGAAAGCAGACAAGAACAGGTAAGAGCTAAGACAGTGGGAATGGAGTGGCAGCATTCTTCGAAAGACACTTTGGAGGTGACATCTGTAGCCAATGTTGTCTGACTCAATGTAGATACTGAAAAGCATGGGTACTCTAAGGGCTTGGGATGAAAGTCTCATCATATTTTACTTAATTTTCCTTAATTCAAACTCTGAAGTGATGAACTTATCTCTTTTTTTCCATGAAATAGATGAGGAATTGACACTTTTAATCTTTATATTCGTTATACTAGATAAGTGAAGTTTGAATCATATCATTTTCCTCATTCAGTTTCACATACAATATGTATCTAAAATTAAATAATATTCTCAGCATAAGGTATTTATGCATTTTTATCATCTGTGATTCCACTAATATCACTGGCAGGACTTTACTTTGGGCTATGATGGTTACATTTGTTAATGTTTGTTTAATGTAAATATGTTAAGAAAAAAGCTCTACGTTAGCAAGATTGAACTATCTAACAAATGGAGAAATTAAGAGTTGTGATGGAAACAAAGGGCAGATTGCTTCTATTTCCACCTCTTGATCCCTCATTGCAAGATGACTGCATAACATTACTGCATAGCCCCAACTCTAAGAACCATAAGCCTGCAAAGAATGGGTGTAAGGCAATTCCAGTGCCACCACTTAAAGCATACATACTTCATTGCACACAGCAGAGAGTTGTTTGAAAACTGTGCTCTGGGAAATGTTAATACATATAATTACCAAAATGAAATTAAACAAAGTTAAATGAGATTCTTTACCAGTGGAACTCTTTATTATGTCCTGAATATGAAAAAAAGTACATTATGATTCTCTAAGATACGATACATAAGATGACACAATGATTTGACCACAGAACATTCTCTTTGAGAAAAATTTGCTTACGTTTTAGAAAACACTGGGATGGAATTAGAAAATATGTGTAACAACTGAATTATTAAATAGATAAATGATGTTTGCATGACTGTTTTTTAATTTAGGGCTTTGAAAACAAGAGGCTCATGTATTCATTATTAAAGCAGTGTATTTATCAAGCTAAAGAGAATAATACTTTTTATAAATATCAGATAGGAGCTACTGAAAGCAGGTATTTGTCTCTTACATAGGCCTTTGGAAAACATTTTTTTTTAAGCTGCTTAGATCTTTGAGAAATAACTTGTTTTGAGAGGTCATCTCATTGAGTGGCTTCCATAATTTTGGATTTCATGGACAAGAAAATACAACTCAATACAAAAAAAGCAGGATATAATTTCATTGCCAAATCCTTATCTTGCCAAAAAAAGATTAATTAAAAACTAATGCAAAAGTTCTAGGTTGTATACATTACTAGAATAATTTTTTTTAATCATGACAGTACCACACAAGCAGTGTACTCTAATGTAAGCTATTAACTACAATCAATAGTGCAATCTGAATAATATTTTTATGAATTGTAACAAAGGTGTCACACTCGCGCAAAGTGTTGATAATGGGAAAACTGTGTGAGAGGAAGTATATATGAAATCTGTATTTTCTGCATAATTTTTCTATAAACCTACAATGATTTTTCTATAAACCTGTTATATATATATAACAAGCAGCATGAAACCAAAAATAACAGTCTTTTATATTGAATGCATAAAAAATTCAATGTATTATCTTTTTTTCTCTCAGGTCTATGCAAACTTTATTATGGGGCCTAGTATGAAGATTTCAAAATCGCTGATCCAATGCTCTCTTGAACTAACCAAGATAATGAAAATGCCTTCTATTTTAAAAGACCAGTAGGGTAAGAAGTTCCAGAACAGATAAATCTTTTAACTCAATACAAAGAGAAAGACGATTATTACCTTTTTTTTTTTTGAAACTTTCCTCTTTCTCCTTATGCCTCTATTTTTCCATTGAGTTGGGGGAGTGTAAAATTATGTTGCTGATTTGATCAGTGGGTGGAAAAGTATTTTCAAAGTCCCCTTTGGGGAATGGTGAGAACAGGGAGAAATTCAACTTCCCCAAGCTGAATTCTTGATATTCTCACAAGCAGTGTGGACAACCAAAGCTATAGGCTGAACCCCTAGTCTTGGGGTTTGTTCATATGAAACTTAACCCCACAAAGGATAGGTCAAGTCTACTTAAAATTTAGGCCTAAGAGTCACCCCCAAGAGAACCACTTTTGTTGCTCAGATGTGGCCTCTCTCTCCAGCCAACACAACAAGTAAACTCACCACCCTCCCCCTGTCTACATGGGACATGACTCCCAGGGGTGTGGACCTTCCTGGCAACGTGGGACAGAAATTCCAGAATGAGCTGAGACTCAGCATCAAGGGATTGGGATTGAGAAAAACCCTAGAATGAGCTGAGACTCAGCATCAAGGGATTGAGAAAACCTTCTCGACCAAAAGGAGGAAGAGTGAAATGAGACAAAGTGTCAGTGGCTGAGAAATTCCAGAGTTGAGAGGTTATCCTGGAGGTTACTCTTACACATTAAGTAGATATCACCTTGTTATTCAAGACGGAGTGGAGAGGCTGGAGGGAACTGCCTGAAAATGTGGAGCTGTGTTCCAGTAGCCAAGTTTCTTTTTTTTTTTTTTTTTTTTTTTTTTTTTTTTAAGGAAAGACAGAGAGAAGGAAGGAAGGATAGAAGGAAGGAAGGAAGGAGGAAAGGGAAACATTTTCAAACATTTTCTTGTTTTTTATTGTATTCTGTTTCTCCGTTTTTGTTACATGGGGTGGGGCCGGGAATCGAACCGAGGTCCTCCGGCATAGCAGGCAAGCACTTTGCCCGCTGAGCCACCGCGGCCCGCCCGTAGCCAAGTTTCTTGATGATGATTGAATAATGATATAGCTTTCACTATATAACTTTCACACAATGTAACTGTGTGATTGTGAAAACCTTGTGTCTGATGCTCCTTTTATCTACCATGTCAACAGATGAGTAGAACATATGGAATAAAAATAAGTAATGGGGGGAACAGGTGTTAAAATAAATTTAGTTTGAAATGCTAGTGATAAACGAAAGTGAGGGGTAAGGGGTATGATATGTATAATCTTTTTCTTTTCTGTTATCATTTTATTTCTTTTTCTGTTGTCTTTTTATTTCTTTTTCTGAATTGATGCAAATGTTCTAAGAAATGATGAATATGCAATTATGTAATGATATTGAGAATTACTGAATATATATATATAGAACGGAATTATATGTTAATGTTTTTGTTTGTTCTTAATTTTTTTAATTTTAAATAAATTTTTAAAAATTATGTTGCAATTACTCTTCTTTACAAGTGCTTTTTTATGTCTTTTTTGTATCTTTAGCAAACTATGGTATATTCTCTGATACTCAGTTCATAATCATCTGCTCTGGGAAGACTTCTTTGGTCTCCTCAATATTAATTGCCTCTCTTCTCAGCAATTATGCATGTCTTGTTTTGATATAATTTTTTGTTTTACCTACATGATAATTTTTTGGGGGGGAGGGAGTACTTAAATATGCATTTACATCACTAAAGTCAGGGGAGAGAGAGACAGTACTCTCAAGGAGGTCTGAGATGGCTCAGAGTCAGAAACGTATATGGGTTTGGTTATTTTTTGTGAATGTAGGTGGGGCCATGTGAGGGTTCCTGTCTCTGGGCAGGGTTGTCAGCTGTCAAGTATGGTGCACGCAGTGTCCTCACCAGGTTCCAGATGTGTGACAAAAGGGAAGAGGGAGGAGTAAGGACTAAAAGTTCTGATGTATAAGGTCAAAAAATAGAGTCAGACTCCTCATTATATGAGATTACAATATCTCCAGGGCTGATCACCACCAAAAGTCCTCTTCTCAGTGTCAGACTGATTGTCCAAATAAACAAAGTGGAGGTTGAACTGGAAGTGAAGGTGGAGGTCAGGGTGGAGGTGGAAGTTGAGCTGGAGTGAAAGTGGAGCTGGATATTGTGCTCCCAGGTAGAGGCTGAGGTGGAGGTCATGGTCCAGTGGAGGAAGTCGAGGCCCAAGAGGCCACCAAGGTGGAGTACATGGCCCATATCTCAGCACTGGTGACAGAGGGCCTCTCACAGCGTGGTCCATGAAGGGTGGTCATGGAAAATGAGGGAGCTCTCTTGCAGCCATATTGACCTCTCCATGGAGGGTTCTGATTGTCATGTCTTCCTGCCACTGGTTTCTGCATCCTGCATTCTTCTTGTAGATTCTTTTTGGTTTCTTCCAATAAACTCTGTCTCTACTCATGTGTTCCCCATTCTTCTCAAATACCTCTCTCTGTAAAGCACAAGCTCTGAGCCAATTGTCATGAGACTGATTTTTAGTTTGTTGAATTCATCAACAAAATCCTTTAGTTTGTTAATCTTCTTTGTAATCAGATAATTTTCCTTGAGTGATATGTTTTCCTGTATGTAGTACTTCATACTCTCAGATATTTCTTCACGTATATGTAAAACTGTCCCTGAATATAATCTATGCCCACAGTATGCTTAAAAGTTAATTTAACAGATAAAAAAGGAGATCCAGGAAGATGGAGGAACACGATAGGCTGAGTTCACCCCTGCTTCAAGGAATAGCTGTGCCTATAGTTTTGCCACCCTTCATCACTGCACCATTGTGCCCAGCCCTGCACCCTGCATCCTGTGTTCCACATCCGTCCCACAAATACAAAGCTGTAGAACACCTATGTGATAACTTTGGAAATTAGTTGTTGAATGTTGTCCATTTACATTTATTATAAATCTTGATACACAAAATCTGGCTTTATTTTGACAGAAAACTTTGTGATTTCTGTTTATCTACCTTTCCCCATGATTTTTCTCCTTTCCTGCCTTCTTTTGAAATGACAATGTTTTTAAAATTATTTCCCTCTCTACTTTTGGAATATTAAATAGTGCTTGTTTATTTTACCACAGATATTTAGCATAATTTACCAAGTCTAAACTTAATTCATTTCTCACCTCATCCTTAATTATAAGCTTCCTGGGATACTTCCTTCTTATATATTAGGGAGAAAATGCACTTTACCAGTATTATAATGTATTTTGACATGCATGATTAATAATTGGTGTTTAAATTGCTATTTTTATTTTATGCACAAGCTTATTCATATTTTACAAATCTTGTTGTTCATCTTTTCTTTTTATATCCTAGTCCTTTATTCTTGCTTTCCTTTCTTTCTTTTTCAAGGTTATTTTTTATTTGGTTTAAATTTTGTCCTTATTCCTGAAAGATTGTTTCAAAGAATATGCAATTCCATTTAGGGAGTTATTTTCTCTCAGCACTTATTTTACTTTACTGATTTTGAGGTCTCATTTGATGTTGAGACGATAACTATGTCTGCCCTTTTTTTCTTTCTCTTTTGTACAATTTTCACTGTACAATTTTCATGTTCTTGATATTCAGATTTGCAGCAATGTGCTTTAAAATGTGTTCCATTATATATATCCTGCTGGAGATTCATTATGCTTTGTGAATCTGGGAAGTCTTGTCTTGTAGCAAGTCTAGAACATTCTGAACCATTAATTCCTTTGATTAGTGTGCCTTTTCACAATTTTCTGTTTTCTACTTTCTAAAACTCCAATTATACTTTTATTAGTTCTTCTCTTAACTTCAATTTAATTTTTCCATATTTCTCTCTTTTTATGCTACACTTTGGGTAACTTCCGTTTTGTGTTCTCTGCCAATTTACTAATCTTTCTCCAGCTGTCTTAACTGCCATTTAATCTAGTCAGTAAATTTGACATTACAGTCATTATCTTATCAACCTCAATAATAAAATTGCTATTTTTGCTTCTTTTAAAATCTGGCTGGTGTTTTATAAAACAGTAGACAAATTTGGGAGAGAAAAATAAGCAGAGTGTTAAAAACTTGAGACCTCCCCCAAAATCATCACTGGTTTGTGTGTTAAAAAGCTCTAGAGTGTGGCGGTGGTGATGGTAGTAGTGAACTGATGGGCATAAAGGCAGAGCTATAGATAGCTCAACTGGGAGCAGTTCAGAGACCTTGGCCTCAGACATCACCAGAGAAGCCCAGAGCAGCATAGTAAGATGATGGCAGTTTCCATGTGTTTTCTAATAAGTTTTGTGTGTGAGCAGCAGAAATAATTGGCATTTACAGGGGCATGATGGCCACTTGGTCACAGGCAGGAGAGAGAGCCAGTAGATGCTTTATTAATACTGACATACCCTTAATTAAAACCTTAGCTACTGTGGTCTGGAAAAACATGGGTTATAAACAACAGTCAAGAGAAGGTTGAAGAGTAACTCTGGGCAACAGCATTAATGCCAATAAAGTAAAAAACTAGCCTTAAATATCACCATCGATTTGTGAACTTGTTAGGAAGCATATTGGACTATTAGCTTATAAATAGAACTTTTATGATGAAATTCAAGATTAATTTTTATAACCCTGCACAGAGACCTTGCTTTTCATCTGTTCATCCCATACTGCAACACATCCACTGCACCAATAAAAAACAAAATATTCAATTACATGGGCATTCTTTTTATAAAATACTATACATTTATTTAACTAGCTATTGCAGTTGAATCCACTGGTGGTTTTTCCTAGGCAAACTCATAATGGCATCACTGTTAACATACATATTTAAACGCAGAGCTATAAATAGATTCAAAGGGGATTTTGTCTCTAAACTGCATTTGATGATCCTCTCAAAGAACACTGATGTAAATGAGTAAACTGCACTTGGGAATAATTATGGTATCCATAGAAAAGCCATGAATAATTCTGATATCCATATAAAAGTCATGTATAATATAAAAAAATGTTTTAAAAATGTACCTGTCATAGAGGGAATATATGAAAAACCCACAGCTAATATCATCCGCAATGGGGAAAAATTGAAAACTTTCCCCCTAAGATCAGGAACAAGACAAGGATGTCCACTATCACCACTATTATTCAACATTGTGTTGGAAGTTCTAGCCAGAGCAATTAGGCAAGAAGAAATACAAGGCATCAAAATTGGAAAGGAAGAAGTAAAACTATCACTGTTTGCAGATGATATGATACTATATATCGAAAACCCAGAAAAATCCACAACAAAATTACTAGAGCTAATAAATGAGTACAGCAAAGTAGTAGGCTACAAGATCAACATTCAAAAATCTGTAGCTTTTCTATACAGTAGTAATGAACAAGCTGAGGCGGAAATCAAGAAACGAATCCCATTTACAATCGCAACTAAAAGAATAAAATACCTAGGAATAAATTTAACCAAAGAGACAAAAAACCTATATAAAGAAAACTACAAAAAACTGCTAAAAGAAATCACAGAAGACCTAAATAGATGGAAGGGCATACCATGTTCATGGATTGGAAGACTAAATATAATTAAGATGTCAATCCTACCTAAACTCATCTACAGATTCAATGCAATACCAATCAAAATCCCAACAACTTATTTTTCAGAATTAGAAAAACCAATAAGCAAATTTATCTGGAAGGGCAGGTTGCCCTGAATTGCTAAAAACATCTTGAGGAAAAAAAACGAAGCTGGAGGTCTAGCGATGCCGGACTTTAAGGCATATTATGAAGCCACAGTGGTCAAAACAGCATGGTATTGGCATAAAGATAGATATATCGACCAATGGAATCAAATAGAGTGCTCAGATATAGACCCTCTCATCTATGGACATTTGATCTTTGATAAGGCAGTCAAGCCAACTCACCTGGGACAGAACAGTCTCTTCAATAAATGGTGCCTAGAGAACTGGATATCCATAAGTAAAAGAATGAAAGAAGACCGGTATCTCACACCTTATACAAAAATTAACTCAAATGGATCAAAGATCTAAACATTAGGTCTAAGACCATAAAACAGTTAGAGGAAAATGTAGGGAGATATCTTACGAATCTTACAACTGGAGGCGGTTTTATGGACCTTAAACCTAAAGCAAGAGCACTGAAGAAAGAAATAAATAAATGGGAGCTCCTCAAAATTAAACACTTTTGTGCATCAAAGAACTTCATCAAGAAAGTAGAAAGACAGCCTACACAATGGGAGACAATATTTGGAAATGATATATCAGATAAAGGTCTAGTATCCAGAATTTATAATGAGATTGTTCAACTCAACAACAAAAAGACAGCCAACCCAATTACAAAATGGGAAAAAGACTTGAACAGACACCTACCAGAAGAAGAAATACAAATGGCCAAGAGGCACATGAAGAGATGCTCAATGTCCCTGGCCATTAGAGAAATGCAAATCAAAACCACAATGAGATATCATCTCACACCCACCAGAATGGCCATTATCAACAAAACAGAAAATGACAAGTGCTGGAGAGGATGCGGAGAAAGAGGCACACTTATCCACTGTTGTTGGGAATGTCAAATGGTGCAACCACTGTGGAAGGCAGTTTGACGGTTCCTCAAAAAGCTGAATATAGAATTGCCATACGACCCAGCAATACCATTGATGGGTATCTACTCAAAGGACTTAAGGGCAAAGACACAAACGGACATTTGCACACCAATGTTTATAGCAGCATTATTTACAATTGCAAAGAGATGGAAACAGCCAAAATCTCCATCAACAGAAGAGTGGCTAAACAAAGTGTGGTATATACATACGATGGAATATTATGCAGCTTTAAGACAAGATAAACTTATGAACCATGTAATAACATGGATGGACCTAGAGAATATTATGCTGAGTGAATCCAGCCAAAAACTAAAGGACAAATACTGTATGGTCCCACTGATGTAACGGACATTCGAGAATAAACTTGAAATATGTCATTGGTAACAGAGTTCAGCAGGAGTTAGAAACAGGGTAAGACAATGGGTAATTGAAGCTGAAGGGATACAGACTGTGAAACAGGACTAGATACAAAAACTCAAAAATGGACAGCACAATAATACCTAATTGTAAAGTAATCATGTTAAAACACTGAATGAAGCTGCATCTGAGCTATAGGGTTTTTTTTGTTTTTGTTTGCTTGTTTGTTTGTTTGTTGTTGTTGTTTTTTATTATTATTACTACTTTTATTTCTTTTCTTTATATTAACATTTTATATCTTTTTCTGTCGTGTTGCTAGTTCCTCCTAACCGATGCAAATGTACTAAGAAACAATGATCATGCATCTATGTGATGATGTTAAGAATTACTGAGTGCATATGTAGAACGGTATGAGTTCTAAATGTTGTGTTAATTTCTTTTTTTTTCTTTCCGTTAATAAAAAAATAATAATAAAAAAAAATGTACCTGTCTTTCATTATTTGCAGATGACATGATACTATACTTGGAAGATCTTGAGAAATCTACTGCAAAGTTATGTATTAGTTAGGGTTCTCTAGAGAAACAGAATCAACAGGGAACACTCACAAATAAAAAATTTATAAAAGTGTCTCACATGACTGTGGGAACACAGAGTCCAAAATCTGCAGGGCAGGCTGTGAAGCTGGTCTGGATGAACTCCATAGGAGAGGCTCACAGCCCAAACAGGAAGAGCCTGACTCTTCTGAATCCTCCGTATAAGACTTTCGGTGATTAGATTAAGCATCACTAATTGCAGAAGACACTCCCCTTTGGCTGATTACAAATGGAATCAGCTGTGGATGCAGCTGACATGATCATGATTTAATTCTATGAAATTTCCTCATTGCAACAGACAAGCCAACACTTGCCCAATCACCACTTGGCCAAGTTGACACATGAACCTGACCATGACAAGTTACTTGAGCTAATAAACAAATTTAGCAAGGTGGCAGGGTATAAAATTAATGTGCAAAAATCAGTAACATTTCTATATACAGGCAATGACCTAACTGAGGAGTCATTTAAGGAAAAAAATCCATCCAAAAAAGCAACTAAAAGAATCAAGTACTTAGGAATGAACTTAACTAGGGATGTAAAGGTTTTGTACACAGAAAACTGCATAACATTGCTAAAAGAAATCAAAGAAGATCTAAATAGGTGGAAAGCTAAATATAGTTAAGATGTCAATTCTACCCAAATTGATCTATAGAGTCAATACAGTACAAATCAAAATTCTAACAACCTACTCTGAAGACTCCGAGAAGATAGTTACCAAATTCATCTGGAAGGGAAAGAGACTGCAAATAGCTAAAAACATCCTAAAATAGAAGAACAAATTAACATTCCCTGACTTTAAAACCTATTATAAAGCCACAGTGGTCAAAATAACATGGCACTAGCACAAACAGAGAAGCATTGACCAATGGAATTCAATTGCGAGTGCAGAAATAAACCACCAAGTCTATGGTCAACTGATTTTTGACAAGGGTCCTAAATCCTATAAACTGGAACACAATAGCCTTTTCAATAATTTGGCATGGAAGAATTGGGTATCAATAACCAATAGAATGAAAGAGGACCCCTATCTTACACCCTATGCAAAAATTAACTCAAAGTGGATCAAGCACCTATATATAAGAACCAATATCATAAAGCTTCTAGAAGGAAGTGTAGAGAAATTTCTTAAAGAACTAATAATAGGAGGTAGCTTCTTAAACTTTACACCCAAAGCCCAAGCAACAAAATTAAAAAAATAAATAAATAAATGGGAACTTATCAAAATCAAATGCTTCTGCATCTCAAAAGACTTTGTCAAAAGGTGAAGTTTGTTTCTCAGTGCCTGCCCATGCCAAAAAAAAAAAAAAAAATGTGAAGAGGCAGCCAACTCAATGGGAAAAAATATTTGGAAATCACATATCAGACAAAGGTTTGATATCCTGTGTACACAAAGAAATCATACAACTCAACAACAAAAGAACAAACAACCCAATTACAAAATGGACTAAATATATGAATAGGCATTTTTTCCTGAAGAGCAAATACAGATGGCTCAAAAGCACATAAAGAGATGTTCATTTTTATTGGTTATAAGGGAAATGCAGATCAAGACTACAATTAGATACCACCTCACAGCTATAAGAATGGCTGCTATTAAACAAACAGGAAACTGTTAATGTTGAAGAGGTTGTGGAGAAACTGGGACACTTATCCACAGCTGGTGGAATGTATAATGATGCAGCCACTATGGAAGACTGTTTGGTGGTTCCTTAGGAAATTAAACATCGAGTTGCCCTATGATCCAGCAATAGCACTACTTAGTATATACCCAGAAGAGCTGAAAGCAATGACACAAACAGTCATTTGCACACCAATGTTCATGGCAGCATTTTTCACAGTTGCCAAAAGATGGAAATAAACCAGATGTCCATCAACAGATGAGTGGATTAACAAAACGTGGAATATAAATACAGTGGAATATTATGCTGCAGTAAGACAAAATGACATCCTGAAGCACACGACATGATGGATGAGCCTTGAGGACATAATGGTGAGTGAAATGAGCCAGGCATAAGAGGACAGATACTGTATGATTTCACGTTTATGACCAAGGCAAAGGTAAAATCAGAGGCTTCTGATACAGAATATAGGGACTTAGAGATACATAGAAGCTAGAGATGGGTGAAAGTTAGTCAATGAGGTTAAACTCAAATATAAGGGAATAAATAGAAGTGAAGGTGCTTCTCTAATGGGTCTATAAATAATATTACCATATTGTAGATGAACAAGATTGAAAGGGGATGTATAGGCCTACGTGTCTCACTGATTAACACTAGAAATATAAATTAGTAATTGCAAGAACTACTTCAAAGGTATGATTTGTCTACCAAGGGTGTTTAAGTCCAGTGTACAGGGGGAAAACTACTATTGCATGCTATGGGCTATGTTTAAAAGGAAAACAGAAGTACTACTACAGCAACAGTAGAGGTAAATAATGGTGAGGGGAGGGACAAGAATTAAAGGGAGGTTTAGATTTCCTATTTAGTGAGGGTGTATTTGTTGGTTTTCTTTCTCTTGGGAACAATGAAATTGTCTAAAATTAAGAGCGTTGATGGACTGTAGACTTTTGGCACTATACATGATCCTTGATGAGTGCAGGTGGCTGAAGGATACACTGATTGAGAAGTAAATTGGCGACTGATGGTGTATACTTATGAATGCATGTTGCACTGCTACAAAAAAAGGAACAAACTTTTGAGGCAAGCAATGATGTGAATGAATAGGTAGGCCATTTGGTGGGGCAAAATAAGCCAGAAACAAAAGAACAACAATAGCATGGTCTCCCTTAGAAAATACTTACAAGAAAAGGGGTCTAGATTGTAAGCTTTTATAGCAGACACATTTAGTCTGGAGTGGTAATTATTATTTCTGGACTTCAAGAGGCTGATATATGTATAACCTGATATTTAGAAATAAGAATGGAGCAGCTTAGGTTGGGGTTAAAGTACTTCAGAACACAGGGGTAAGGAAGACAATGTCTGTATTTTAGAACCACACATACTCTTTGATACCAAAGGAAGAAAGGCTTATTTGATCTGGAACCAAAATTTTCAGTAGCACATAATCTAACTCGACCGTTCTGTATAGCTCATTTGAACAATTGAAACAAAGGGTACCCAGAGTAAGATGGAGGTCCTTTAATCCTGTATAGCCTAAAGTAATGCCTGGGTACATCTTAGAGTATATTAAGCAGATAATTCAAAAAGCATTGGCAAAGTCCCTTGACGTTTGGGAGAAAAAATATGGAACTATTAAACTTTACCATAAGGAAATCCTTTGATATGGTGTCAAACTTTAGGGACATGAAAATCAATAGGCCATGCCCTTGATCTTGAGGCTTACTCTTATGAAGTTTATGTAGGTATCAGAGAAGCTTAGCCTACCTATAGGTGTACTTCAGGGTTACTTCTGGAGAACCTCTTTTATTGCTCAGACGTGGCCTTATGCTCTCTAAGCCCAACTCTGTAGGTGAAATCATTGCCTTCCCCCCTACATGAGACATGGCATACAAAGGTGAAAGTTTCCCAGGGATGAACCTGGCCTTGGCATTGTGGGATCAGCAATTCCATCCTGACAAAAAGAGGGAAAAGAATTATAAGTGATAAAGTATCAGTGGCAGAGAGAGTTCAAACAGAGTCAAGAGGCTACTCTGGAGGTTGCTCTTATGCAAGCTTCAGCTAGACCTTACTACCTATCATAACGTGCCTACCTGTTCTAGTTTGCTAGCTGCCAGAATGCAACACACCAGAGACAGATTGGCTTTTTTTTTTTTTTTTTTTAAAGGAAAGACAGAGAGAAGGAAGGAAGGATAGAAGGAAGGAAGGAAGGGAAACATTTTTTAAACATTTTCTTGTATTCTGTTTCTCCGTTTTTGTTACATGGGCTGGGGCCGGGAATCGAACCGAGGTCCTCCGGCATAGCAGGCAAGCACTTTGCCCGCTGAGCCACCGCGGCCCGCCCCCAGATTGGCTTTTAATAAAAGGGGATTTATTTTGTTGGTTCTTCAGAGGAAAGGCAGCTAACTTTCCACTGAGGTTCTTTCTTACGTGGAAGACACAGGATGGTTTCTGCTGGTCTTCTCTCCAGGCCCCTGGGTTCCAACAACTTTCCCCGGGGTGATTTCTTACTCCACCTCCAAGGGCCGGGGCTGAGCTGCAAGTGCTGAGATGAGGAATGCCAAGCTGCTTTGGCTGTGCTACATTGCGTTCTCTCATTTAAGCACCAGGCAATTAAGTCAAACGTCACTCATTGCAGCAGACACGCCTCCTAGTTGACTGCAGGTGTAATTAGTAACAGATGAGGTTCACGTACTGTTGGCTTATGTCCGCAGCAACAAGACTAGGTATGCTCACCTGGCCAAGTTGACAACTGAATCTAACTAACACACTACCCAACAAGGACCATTCCAGCCAATCCTAAAGAACATTTAGCACAATATATAAGATTCCACCGTGGCTCCATGCACTAGTGTAACTTTCTAGAAATGTACAACTCCAGATGGTCCCTGGACCAGATAAGTCCTGAAACCTAGAGGGCCCAGCCTCTCCAGAACATCAGATAGTTTCATCTCTCTACTGTATATTAGTGACAGACCCTTCAAACATGAAAAAGTTATAATAAACATAGCCAAACACCCCTAAAGAGAGGGATACAAAGATCAAAGGTGATGGTGGAGTTATACAGAGAAGATAGGATTTAACAAATGAATGTGAATGCTGAATCATTAAATTGATGTCTCTTCTAGTCACCAGTATCTTAGAACAGCTCAAGTAAAAACCTAAAATTGTGCCACTGTAACCCATGTCAAACTCTGAAATATGCTCTACATCTAATTGTGGTGCTGTGCTTTGAAATTTATTGCTTCTTTGTATATATGTTATTTTTTTGACAAAAAAAAATCGACTTTTGATAAAAAAGATATCTATTGTGGTGATAAAAAAATATTTAAGCCTTCTAGCCTCTTATATTCTGGAGCAGCTAGAAGGAAAAATCTGATAGGATTGTATGGTCACCCATGACTAACTCTGGGATCTGTCCTGCAACTACTTGCTGAAGAGTGCTTTGAAAACTATTGTTTTTTCATTTCTTTGCTTTGTATATGTTACACTGTACAACAAGAAAGTTAAAAAAAATGTACTTCTCACCTGAGGTCATGTCTGTACAGGGATTTAGGTGTATATACACAAGATAGAGAGGCATGTTTGACTTTGCCAATATTTGTAGGTAAATATTTCTTGATTTATTTTTTCCATGAAGGAAATTCAAAAGAATTTAGCAATTCAATTAAACAAAGATTAATGAATCATTCTTCTACTCAGTAACTCTACCATGTCTTCCCCTTTGTCAAGTTATCTTTGAAATCATTTACCTGTCACTGATTAATTCCCTGAAAAGGGCATCAATCCTCTCTCCATTGTTTTCTGAATCTATGGAACTACTCACACTCTTGTGAATTACCCTTCTCATACTTCAATTCTAAATTATCCTCAATAAATAATAAAGCTCAAGTATCAAAGTATCATTTCAACTAACAAACAACAATAACAATGAGTACCATGAGTTTGTCTAAAGTACATATTATGGCCAGTGGAAACTTTGAAACATTGGGAAAACTTTAAACTTAATAACCATAAAGATGAGTGACAGAACTGAAGATGAGGGAACAAACAACAGCACATCGAATAGTTCTACATCTTGAATAAAATTTAAGTAAGGTGATGTTAATGGTTTTCTTTAAGATTTAAAATTATATCTCAAAATTGTCTCTTCCCTTTTTTTAATGGTTTATTCAGAAAGGTACATTTATTCAGTGCTTGTGAAATTCTTTTGGCTGAGATACATGTCACGCTTTGGTTCAGTTAAGGTTGTCATAATCCATCAGATAGCTTCCTTCTTCCTTTAATTTCCAGCTATTCTCTGTTCTTTTCATGGTATTTACCAATATTGTCAGAGGCAATTATTTAGAATTTTTTGTCTATCTATTTTTTCCTGGTTGAATTTACTGTTTTACTCCTGAAGCACAGTGTACTTCTCCAAATGTAAGTCGTTGCATCAAACTGCCTTGGAGTAAAGGGAAATTGGGTTGGCAAAAACCTAAGAATGTTCCATGTAGTAGGTATAACCCGTGGGAAGCCTCTGAATTTAGAGAAAATAATATATTTAAGGGAGAAATTTAGTAGGACCGGGTGTAAGTTTCATTGAAGATATTAAGAAAAAAAGTTTAGATAGGCTAAATAAGGCTGGATCTAAAATTTGGTTATTTAGGTTAAATAAAGCTAGATTTAGAGTTTGGTCATTTAGATAATTTTATTTTTATCATATATAGTGAGTTTATCATTTTAGAGACTGTATCCATTGACATGTTTTAAGAGTAGACTGATTGAAACTATTTGATTTTAGAAATAGAAATCTGGCTGCAACATATAAACCATTACCAGAAGCAAAGTGATCAGGTTTTTCAAAGATTCCAGACAAGAGATGATAGAGAACTTAGTAAAGGCAGTAGAGATGGAGAGAAAGGGAAGAGTGGGAGAAATATTTAAGGAGTAGCACCTATTTTAATAGGATAGATGGACAAGAAATAGGAAGAAGCCAAGGGTAATAATGAAATTTTTTTGTCAGGAAATTGGAAGAATAGAGAATTAATTAACTGTTTCAGGTAATACAGAGGAAGCATACTTGGAGGGTATGAAAAGGTATAAGCATAAATTGGCTAATATTTAATTTTAATTGCCAAAAGAACACTTACATGGAGCTAGAGAAGAATCTCAAGAGATAGTTCCGTGATGGAGATACACAATTTCAAAGAGACAACGCATATGGCCGTTGAAATATATGGACTGGATGAAGCGAGAGATCTTATGGAGTTTGTTGAGTAAGAAGAAATTAGGGTTTATAACAAAGCCCCAAGGAATACCAATATTTAAGAGTTGTAAAGAATTATTAAAAAATAATTTGGGATGGGGCAATCAAAATGGTAAGAGAATGAAAGAGGAGATGTGTTCTCAGACAAGAGAAGGAATGCATTGTTTCAAGAATGATGGTGTGGATGATACCATATGCTGTAATAAAAAAAGAGCTAAGAGGACCCCATGAGTATAAATCAGTTGTGTTTTTCTTTCTTAGGGTAAAAGCGTTGTTGGTAAAGTGTGAGTAAGCTTATTCAGTGTCAAAAGTGCAAAAGTGCAGAAAATGAAAAACTCTGGGTAAGATGGAAAAGTAGGGAGCTGTAAGACAGTTCATCCTCCAGGACAGCCCATAAATAGCCAGGAATTGTCTGAAACAACTGTTTTAGGCCTTCACAGACCAAAAGAACACCGTACACCAAGCAGGGAAAAGCAAAGGGAAGACACTGAAAACTTGCAGTTAGGAGCTGTGAGTAAAAACTCTCCACACTATGGAGGCTAGTGTCCTCCCCCACTGTAGCAGTGGGCCATCTGGATCTAGTCCCTGACTGGAAATAAAAGTCCTCTTCCCTAAGAATGGGAAGGGGCATGGCCCAGCACTGGTCATGGCATATTCAGAAGGTTGGGTTCTGGCTCTGAAGGCAGCTAGAGTTTCAACCCAGGACAAAAAGCAGCTGTCAGCCTCTGTTTCAACCCCACTCCCAAAAGAGCAGAAATGGGGATAATTTAGAGAAACAATATATTTTGAGGGCTGCAGGGAGAAGTTTGTTGAAGGGCAGCTCTTCCACAGGAAAAGAATGGGGTGCCCAACTCAGCACTGTCCACATATTTTGATTAGCAAATTCAGATTGCTGGGTCCTGGCTCTGTGCAGTCATTTCAATATGCTCCAGACAGAAGAGCTTGGCAGACTCTGTTTCAGTCTATTGCCTACAGGGGCATAATGAATTGATACTTAAAGGCACGTTACCACTGGGACTGCAGGGAACAGTTAGCAGAAAAGTGCCTGCCTACTTCTAGGCAGGCCAGGAAAGTACAGATTCAGAAGCCATCATAAAGAAGTTTGGTGATCTTCTGAGTCTCTTCCCCAGGGTACTTTAGAACCAATTTATGTACCCTTCATGGGTCTCTGGTCTAATTTTGTTGGGAAATACTAAGATGGGAAAGTTCTCTCCAAGGTGACCCTCCTCCCAGAATTTGTTCTTCAGGTAAAAGTAGCTAGAGACAATGAAAGAGGTGTTAAAAAAAGAAAAAGAAAACTATAGAGGCAAATAAAAAACAAATAGAACAGATCAACATTCCAAGAGAGGAAAGGAAGCTTTCTCCTGGGGGTGAAAATAATCACACAAGTAATACAATCTCTTTTTTGTTTTTTACCATATATCCAGAGTAAGAAAGAGATGAATAAGAGCTGAAAAAATATTTGGTCATTTAAACATGAGCTATTTTAAAGGTCTATAATAAGTAGAGTCAAGAGTCAAAGAAGGGCCTGAGCCGAAAGCTGACCAATAAGAATACCCTAGGCAAGAGAGAGAAATTGGCCTCCAGAATAAATTTATCAAGATAACAAGATGTCTAGACACCAGCACAGTGATTACAAGCCATACTAAGAAGCAGGAAGATATGGCCCAGTTAAAGGAATAAACTAAAACTTCAGAGGGAACACAGAATTTGGAACAACTAATCAATGATTTGAAACTAATCAATGATGTTTAAACAAATCTCCTAAATCAGTTCAAGGAGATGAAGAAAACTATGGCTAAAGATGTTCAAGAAGCATGATATACTTCAAACAGAATAAATCCTAATAGACTTACTCTGAGAAACATACTAATCAGAATGCCAAATGCCAAAGATAAGGAGAGAATCCTGAAAGCAGCAAGAAAAAAATTGATTTGTCACATACAAGGGAAATACAGTAAGGCTGAATTCCAATTTCCCACCTAAAACCATGGAGGTGAGAAGGCAGTGGTATGATGTATTTAGGATGCTGAAAGAGAAAATCTGTCAGCCAAACATTCTTTTTTTTTTTTTAGTCATGGTCCAGAAATTGAACCCAGGTCTCCCGCATGGAAGATGAGCATTCTACCACTGAACCACTCGTGTACCCAAAGATTCTTTATTTAGCAAAACTGTCCTTGCAAAATGAGGAAGAGTTGAAAATATTAACAGATAAAAAGTAATTGGAAGAGTTCTTCAACAAGAGATGTACCCTACAGGAAATACTACAGGAGGAACTGGAGGCTGAAAGGAAAAGACAGGAGAGAGAGAGAGAAAGTAGAAATGAACATTATCAGCAAGGGTGACTAAAAAAGTAAAAGGAGATACAAAAATAAGATGTTACATATAAAAACCAAAGGATAAAATGGGTGAAGTAAGTACTGCCTATGCAGTAATACTATTGCATGTTAATGGATTACACTCCCTAATCAAATGACCCAGATTGGCAAAATGGATAAAAAAGTAAGATCCATATCTGTGCTGTTTGCAAGAGACTCACCTTAAACCCAAGAATACAAATAGGCTGAAAGTGAAAGGTTGGAAAAAGGCATTCCATGTTCAAGAGTAACCAAAAAAGAGTTGTGGTAGCTATCCTAATATTGGAAAAAATAGACTTTAAATACAAAACTGCTATAAGAGTCAAAGAAGGACACTATATATTAACAGAAGGGCAATCCGACAAGAAGAAATGACAGTCATAATCATAAATATTTATGCGTCTCAACAGGGTACCCCGAAATACATGAGGCAAACACTGGCAAAGCTAAAGGGAGAAATAGACAATATAGAAATAGTAATGGTGTGAGACTTCAATACATCACTCTCAACAATAGATGGGGTATCTGGATCAAGTTCTAGAAAACTTGAATAATATGATAAATGAAGTAGACTTAACATACATATATAGAACATTGCACCCCAGAACAGCAGGATATACATTCTTCTCAAGTGTTCATGTATTGTTTTCCAGGATAGACCACATATTAGGTCACAAAACAAGTCTCAATAATTTTAAAGAGATTAAAGTTGTACAAAGTTCTTTCCCTGATTATAATAGAATAAAGATGGAAATCAATAACTGGCAGGAAAGCAGAAAATTCACAAATACATGGAGGTTAAACAACAGACTCTTAAACAATCAGTGGGTCACAGGAAAATTGTAACATAAATTAGTAAATATCTGAAGACAAATGAAAACAAGAATACAATGTATCATCACTTTTGGGATGCAGCAAAGAAAGTGCTGAGAGGGAGATTTATAGCCCTAAATACCTGCATTAAAAAAGGAAAATAGAGCCAAAATCAAAGACCTAATGGCACAACCAGAGGAAATAAAAAAAAAACAACCAGGAAACTAATCCCAAAGCAAGCAGAAGGAAAGAAATAATAAATACTAGAGAAGAAATACTGAAATTGAGAAGAAGAAGCAATAGAGAGAGTCAACAAAACAAAAAGTTTATCCTTTGAGGAGATCAATAAAATTGACAAACCCTTAGCTAGACTGACAAAGAAAAAAGAAAGAAGATGAAAATAAATAAAATTAAAAATAAGAGGGGGGGCATTGCTACTGACCCCTAAGAAATAAAAAGTTCATAAGAGGATACTCTGAACAACTTTATGCCAACAAATTAGACAACCAAGATGAAATGAACGAATTTCTTGAAATGCACAAACAACCTACACTGACTGTAGAAGAAATAGAAGACCTCAATTCCTTACTTGAATTACAAGTAAAAAGAGTGAATCAGTCATCAGAAACCTCCCCACAAAGGAGAGTCCAGGACCAGCTTCACAGATCAATCCTACCAGACATTCCAAGATTTACTACCAATCATACTCAACTTCTTCCAAAAGATGAAAAGGAGGGAACACTACCTAACTCATTCTATGATGAGAACATTACTCAAATACCAAAATCAAACAAAGCTACTACAAGGAAAGAAAATTACAGATCAATTACTATAAAAATATAGATGGAAAAATCCTGAGAAAAATACTTGCAAATTGAATCCAACAGCACATGAAAAGAATTATACACCAGGCTCAAGTGGGTTTTATCCCAAGTATGCAAGGCTGGTTCAACACAAGGAAATCAATTTATATAATACACCATATAAGCAAATTAAGAGGGGAAACAACATGATCATCTCTTTTTTTTTGAAATATTTGTAACCCACATATTCAGTAAGAATTTAATGTCCAGGATATGCTAAGACATCCTACAACTCAACAATAAAAAGATAAAGAACCAAATTTAAAAGAGGACAAAAGAGCATTGCGATGGTGGCTCAGTGGCAGAATTTTCTCCTGTCATGCCAGAGACCTGGGTTCAATTCTTGAGGCCTGCCCCTATCCAAAAAAAAAAAAAAAAAAAAATGGACAAAAGACTCAAATTGACATTTTCCAAAGAGTAATACAAAAGGGTAAAATGTATATGAAAGATGTGCAACATCACTAGTTATTAGGGAAATGCAAAATCAAAACCACAATGAAATATCACTTTGCACCTGCTAGGATGGCCGCTATTCTAAAAACAGAAAACTACAAGTGTGGTCGAGCATGTGGGGAAATAGGAATACTCATTTACTGTTGGTGAGAATGTAACATGGTGCAGCTGCAGTGGAAGACAATTTGGTGGTTCCTCAGGTAGCTAAGTATTGAATTGTCAAATGACCTAGCAATCCCACTGCTAGGCGTATTCTCAGAAGAACTGAAAGCAGGGATGTGAACAGAAATTTACAGCATTTAGCTAATTTAGCAACACTATTCACCACTGCCAAAAGATAGAAGCAACCCAAGTGCCCATAAACTGATGAATGGAGAAAAAAATATGGATTATACATAGAATGGAATATTATTCAGCTATAAATAGGAATGAACTCATGATGCATGTTACCATATGGATGAAACTTGAGAATATTATATTGAGTGAAATAAGTCAGACACAGTAGGACGAAAATTGTATGATCTCACTAACATAATTTAATTATAATATAAAAAATCATAGAATTAAAATCTAGAATGAGATTGCATGAGATAGAAAGTGTAGAGAATGGAGAGATGTTGCTTAATTTATGAAGAATTTTAAATTAGGTTGATTGTAATTGTTTGGGGATGGATAGTGGTGATAGTAGCATATTATTGTGAGTGTAATTAACAACCCTGAATTATATGTGTGGTTGTGTTTGCAGGGAAATTTAAGATCACATACTTCATTAGAAGGAAAGCTAGAGGATAAACATGGACTGTATAACATGCTGAATTTTAATGTGGCAAAGACTGGGGTTAATAGTACAAATATAAGAATCTTTCATGAACAAGAACAAGTGTTCATCAATCACTAGTATGAAGTGTTAACAACAGGGCAGTGCATGGGAAAACATACCTAATGCAAATATGAACTATAATTAACAGTAATATTTTTCATTGGCTGTAAAAATGTACCACATCAATAATAAAGGGGTATAAGGAGTATGGTACTTTTTCTTTTCAGAGTAATGAAAATGTTCTAAAATTGATTGTAATAATGAGTACACAATTTCTGTGAATATACTGCAAGCCATGGATTGTACACTTTGGTTGGATTGTACAATATCAATAAAGCTGCTTTTTTAAAAAGAGCATATTGTATAATTCCATTTATACAAAATTCTAGAAAACACAAGCTAACCTATAGTAACAGAAAGATCAGAGTTTGCTTGGGGACTGGGTAGTGAGGACAAAGACAAAGAGGGAGGGCTGCTCATGAGAAAATTTTGAGGTGGTGGGGATGGATATGTTTATTATCTTCATTGCAGTGATGGTTTCATGAGTGTATTCACAGGTCAAAAATTGTGCATGTGCAATTATTGTTTGTCCATTAAATTTCAATAAAGCTGCTAAATATTTCCACACTCCAATATCCCATATGTGCCAATTTAATTAAAAAAATGCTACTTCTTCTCCTGGTTTGATCAGTTAATTCATTCAAAATCAAAACATTGCCAGCCCCATGAAGTTTTCCAGTAGGTTGTCAGTCAGACTGAGAAAACTCTGAGTACTGATTGATAATGAAGCCTTGAGAATGTGGTAACAAGTTGCAAAATGTGTACCCTTTTGCCTGAAACTCTCAGTTTTGAATTGCTGCCTTCAAGAGAAAATTCTTCTCCCTAGTTTCTAAGTAAATTTCCAGAAAACTATTTTAAATACCATTTCCCCCATTCTCTTTGTGAAAATCTAGTTTGCATGAATTTGGAAAACCATTTTTTCTTGCTATGTTTTGTTTTCTAATAAAATTTTCCCAGAAAAAAAATGTCAACAAAATTATTTATTGGAGACTCTGAGAAATGTCTTCACATCTGCAACTTCTAAAACATATTTTGACATTTCACAACTCTTTTGGGACCTTTGGTTTCTTGCATCTAATGTTTTTCAAAGAAATTTTGTCTCATTTTCTTCATCTTTTAACATTTGCTGTAAACTTGGCACTTCTAAAAACGATGTGTCACTCTTTTCTTTTTTTATTCTGGACATATAATTTTAAAACATTCAATTGATAAAGTACAGTTTTGTGCTATGGGTTGAATTTACTGTTTAAATGAAAAAGTATCATATTATTTTCCTGCTTAATACTCTTAAAAGGGAAAAAGAGTTTAGGATAAAATAAACAGATTTCATCTAGTCCTGAGCAATTGAGATGAGGAGGAATGAAAACAAGAAGAGAGGAAATCAGACCCTTGATTTACTCTTCTCATCTCCATCCTTGCACAGGCCTAATTCCAAGGGGCAAGATTTAGAGTGGAGATTGGGATCTTTCATCACCTGGTCTCCCATGGAGGAGATTGCATATCTCTCAGAGAAACCTGGCTTTTGGTTTGTTGTCATGTTGTATAAGACAATAGAGAAATGGGGTGGAGATGCTTTCACATTTGCCTGGGATACATTTGGTTTACACTTGTTATCTGAGCATAATTATTAATAACTCTGCAATTCACTCTCAAGATTGTCCTGACTTTAACAACGTAGTGGCCCATATCCCCTTCACTGAACTGGTGAAACTTTCTCTAAGTAGTTATGATGCTTAGTTACTATGAACTCATAGCTGCTCCTTCTGGAGAGAATTGCCCTTAGCTGTATAAGAGCCAACATTACATGGGAGGCTACACCTCGCCTCCCTAGTCCCCACCCTTAAGCAACCAGAGACTGAGAACCACTGATGAGAGCATGGGAATGCAAAAGCCTGGCTCCCTTGTTCAAGGTGAGACCAAATTCTGTGATGTGTTCTGTGCTCCAAAGTTCTCGACGGAGGCAGACTAAAGCTAGTCTCTAGCTGAAACCATATCCTTGCTTAGATTTTTCTTCCTCTACCTTATACTATCTCACCCACTCTCCTTCTCCTGAGAATTCTTGATCAATAAACTATTTTCACAAGAAACTCAGGCTTTGCTTCTAGACAACCTGCAGTTAATACTGGAATTGTTTGCAGAGAGCTGATAGGATTGGATCACTCATTGGCTGAATGGCAATTCAAGCTCAATTACAGCTGGCAGGTGCATATTGATAGCCCTTGGTTGCTGTGGGAACATGATCGCTAATAATTTCACCTGTGATAAACTGAGATGCTACAGGTGGGACAGGATAGACTAGTTGGTCAATGTCTCTGATGTTGGAGAGGTATGGGAAAGACAGTTATCATAAATACTAGTGGAATGGGGTAGCTATTGCTAAACACATGGCTATAATTGGAAAAAGAAAATGATATGCTCATCTCTATTAAAGCAACATATGAAAGTCAAAGAGTTTACTTGGTGCACTTTAAGAGATCATTATATACTGAAGCCAGAGGGAAGACAGAACTGAAGACTTCTGATTCCGTGAATCCTCTGTGTCTGCAAAAGTAACCCACTCCCCCTAAATAAGTTCCAACTCAATTTTAAAGCATTATCAAATAAATGAACACCTATCTATGAATGCATAGGATAATCTATGCCATGGCTTTAATTTGATTTTTCTTGATACCTATTAAAAATGAAAAATATTTTATTAAAAGGAAATTGAATTGTAGTGAATGTCATTTTCTTTCTCAGTATATTCTGAATATTCTGTTATTTTAATATTCTAAAATTATTTTAATCATATCAAATTTGAAGAAACTGTGTTTTATAATTTGTAATTGCTCTGGGGACCTGAAATCTATAAGCACTCAAGTGATCCCTTTTCTAGGACCTGAGTCTCACATATTTTCAAGAAGATTCTTGAAGGTTTTGTTTCCTAGCTGGTAAAGAAAATACCATACAGTAGGTTGGTTTAACAGCAATTTATTGGTTCAGAGGCCAAAAGTCTTGCTTGTTCCCTCCCAAAGTCTTTATCTTCTGGCTGGCTGGCAATCTTTTTCAGTCCTTTGGCTTTTTCCACATGAGGATGTGCATGGCAATATTTTCTCCTTTTTCTTCCTGGTTCCTCTGACTTGCAGCTTCCTCTTTCCACATCTAATTCCTTTGTTTATAAGAACTTCAGTTATGTTGAAGACCCACCCTCATTCAATTCCAGCACACCTTAATTGATAGCATCATCAAAGGTCCTGTTTACAAATAGGTTCAATCCCACAAGACCAGGGCTTGGAACCTGAGCATGCCTTCTTTGGGGAACATGATTCAATTCCAAACACTGTATAATCAGATTCTCACAAATCTTTTCACCTGATACAGGTAATAATTTAATCTTTTAAATTTGCTTCAGGGCGGGCCGCGGTGGCTCAGCGGGCAAAGTGCTTGCCTGCTATGCCGGAGGACCTCGGTTCGATTCCCGGCCCCAGCCCATGTAACAAAAACGGAGAAACAGAATACAATAAAACAAGAAAATGTTTAAAAATGTTTCCCTTTCTTCCTTCCTTCTATCCTTCCTTCCTTCTCTCTGTCTTTCCTTTAAAAAAAAAAAAAAAAAAAAAAAAAAAAAAAAAAAAAAAAAAAAAAAATTTGCTTCAGAAAATATTTCAGCTGAACCCTAAACATATTGTCTCTCTCTATATTTCTTTAGAATGGGGCTGGTGGGTAATCATTTTATGGATAAAATGTCCAGGTAGAAATAAATAAGGGTGCTTTGTACATAGTAATATGTCTTAGTGCATGGAGAAAGGAAAAGAAAGCCAGCATAAGCTATTTCTGGATATTTTTCCACTTCAAGATGCACCTTCTAAAACATAAATGCCTCTGAGAACTTTCTCAAGCACTGCCATTGGTTTTCAATAATGGGCCTTGGCTGTAGGGTTTCTCCTGTGGAGTGTGAGGAGACATATTAGTTGCAAAGACTGAAGTAGCAGGTGGTAAGCAACCCATCTTGAATTCAGTGAGAGCAGTTGATTTTTGTCTATTTTATACTAGTCTTCTAAATAGAATTACATTCGAAGAAAGAAATAACTACATTAGATAACTTTTGCCTCAGTCAACAGAGAAAGAGGATTCTAGATTTTTGTCCTAACTGATTTTATCTACTAATGTGGGTCCTTTGTTTGAAATAGCAAGTTAGGTACCTTACCATAGGCCTTTAACATCATCAGATGGTACGCACAAAAACATTTTCCAATCCCTAAGTGGATAGCCCACTGAAAAATAAATGTCTTAAGTTTTTATTTAACTTTTATGTCAATTTAATTAAACTGCAACCACACCTGCTTTGCCCTTTTCCTGAGATTTTCATCTTTGCCTTCAACCTCCTATATTTCATTTGTTCTTCTGTCAACTTAAAACCCCCTCCTCAAAGAAATTTTCTTAATCTCCTTACTTTAGTATCCTAGGTATATTTCTTTTTTAGTATTTACTATGTAGCTATTTAATTCCTATATCCAACAAGCAGATGGCAAACTGTGTGAAGGTAAAGACCATGTCTGCTTTGCTCACAGCTGCATCACCAGTTCTAGCATAGTGTTTGGTGTTTAGCACCCTCTCTAAAAATGGTTCATGAGAGTGAATGCATCAGGGAGAACTACAAATCAGTTAACAGTGAAGGCTATTTATTCCCCTGAATTCTTAGAATTTCTCATTATTCTTTTCCACTTCTGTCATTTCTCACCACATAAGTTCATTAATGCCACTGCCTCCTAGCTGACCTCACTTTTCCTTTCTGATCAGCACTTTTCCTTGGCTTTCAATGACCCCTGTGTCTGCATTTGCTTTATCTTTTACTACTTTCTATTGCAAACTTGCTTTTAGTCAAATTGGCCTCTTGATTCTCCCTTGCTGATACTGTATTTATTGTCAACCCTATAACTTTATGTACTTGGATAGTCTCACCTGGGTCCCTTTCTAGTGACAAAGGTCACTTTCTTCTGTCTATTGCATACATTATCAGTATTGCATATATCCATTATGCCACTATTTTCCATTTTTTCTTAGTTCTGAGTAAAAAGTTGCCATGTGTTGCCATGTAGACTGTGTTGGACCCAGAGTGGGCACTCAGCTAAATATTGATTGATTCGTCTCAGTAGAATACCAATATCAGTGAATTCTGAGACTCAACTCAGGTTGGCAGATCTTTGCTCTTTAAAAAAAAATAAATGTTAATTTTGAAACAATCTCAAAGCTACAGAAGAGCTGCAAGTAAAGTACAAGAACATTTTCCCTCAACTCTGAGAAAAAGTTGCCAAACTTATTCACCATCAACTTTAAAAACCGATATGTATATTTCTCCTACCTAACCAAAACACAACCATGAACATGAGAAAATTAGCACTGATCCATTGCTACCACCTACACCCTAAATATTATCCTTTACAGCAAAAGTTTCTAGTTCAGAATCATGTGTTGCATGTTATTTTAACGTATCTTTTGTCTCTATGATACTTCTGAACATCAGAGACCTAATATTTGTAGACTGTTAATTGGATTTGTCTCATGTATCCTCCTAATTAGATTCAGTTTATACATGTTTGGAAGGGATATCACAGAAGTGATGACATATTCTATTTGTTGTATTCTATTAGATGGCATATAATTTTAATTTCTCCTAATCCTGATGATATTTACTGGTAATATTTTGCTCAATCGATGAAGATGGAATCTGTCAGGTTTCTCCGCTTAAAAGTTTCTCTTTTCCTCTTTGTACTTAGTAAGTATATTGTGGTGAGGTATTTTGAATTAAATAAATATCCTGTTCCCTTTCAACATTCAATGTATTCGTTTATGTTTATCAATATGGACTCAAGGTTTCATATTTTATCACTGAATTACAAGACATTACTATATTTATTTTGATGCTCAACTTGTCCCATATTTGTTCAGTGAGGGGCTCTTAAGGTAGGCTTCTGTGAACTTTTGGCATGTCCCCTCATTCTTTGAGTACATTCTTGCTTTCTGGGGCAAAACAATGTTTCAAGTTTCTTTTATATTCTCTTTGCCCAAGTTCTGAACTCTGTCATTCCTCCAGGGAACTCTAGTAGAAAATGATCATTAGAAGCCATGATTTTAGCAATGGGTGTACTTATTGCTATTGGGCCATCTCTACTTGCAAACTCTCTTGATGGACAAAGTTAGAGAACATACATGTATATACATATATACATATCTTATATGTATACATTTCTATCTGCATCTACATCTATGCTTACGTCTATGTCTCTTTATCTATCTCTTTAACAAACATTTAAAACCCTACATTTCTCATTGATATATTCAATTCCAGTCCAACACCATGGAGTTCATTTGAGTTTCTCCAGTTCTGTGTCTATAACTTTCTCCTCTGGTGACAAAATCCTGGTCTCCCTTATCCTTAACATATTCAATAATTTGCTCTGTACTCCTGTGTGTTTGGTTATATCTACCACTGCTGCTGCTATCATCCCCCGTATGTGTTTCTTCCTCACACTGCACAGACTCTGAAATCCTGGACCAGCCACCCTCCACACAGATTACTTCTTCCTCACCCTGTTCAGGCTCTAACTATCCCCTCCAGGTGGTAATTAGACCCTGCTCCATGATTCCTTTCTCCCTCTCCTTGGGTTTTGTTACTCTATGCTAGTCTGTCACCACATGTGTATGTCCTCCTTAACCTGCTTGCTTCCCAGCACTCTATGCCAAGCCATGCCTCCTTGTCAATATGGACTCAAGATTTCATATTTTATCACTGAATTACAAGACATTACTTGTAATTCAGTAATAACTTGTCCTGTCCAACGTTAGGGCATTAGGACTGAATTGTTCAGAAAGGAAACAGGAAGAAACAAGAAATAAAGAAAGAGATCTTTGTTCTTTTTGCTGGCTCATAGTCACCAAATTTTTCCTCTTTCTCTTTTTCTACTTTTGCATGCCAGAGAGTCACTTCCAATTTACTTTAGCACTTGTTAACCTGCCGAAGTCTTTATTTTACTAGCCAATGATCTGCATGTTGTTATCATGCATTTTTATATGATAGCCATGACCTACACAAAGCTTGACACACTGGATCTTAACACATACCATTTCATTTTTTGAAAAAATATGTACCATTTCATTGTTAATCACACCAGTGAAATAAATTATTAACTCAGTATAAGATGCTCTGTTTCAGCTTTTTTTGCTGCTGGAAGCGGATACCATGAAGTGGGTTGGCTTAAACAACAGGAATTTATTTGCTCATGGTTTAGAGGCCAAGAAAATGTCCAAATCAAGCCATCATCAAGGCAATGCTTTCTTCCTGAAGACTGGCTGCCAGCAATCCTTGGCTCCTCTGTCACATGACAAGGCACCCAGTAGCATCTGCTGGTCTCTCCCTTTTCTTCTCAGTTTCCTTGATTTCAGCTTCTTGCTTCCTTGGCTTTCTTTCTTTGTGTCTGAATAGCATTCTCCTATGAAGGACCCCAGTAAGAAGATTAAGACTGATTCAAATTGAAGTGGGTAGCACGTTAACTGAAGAAGTCTCATTCAAAGGCTCTACTTACAACGGGTTCACACTTATGGAAATGGATTAAATCCAAAAATCTATTTTTCTTGAGTACCCCCAGATTCAAACCACTACAAGCATTTTTTGCATATTTTATTTAGAAGTAGAAGCCTATAGGGATTAGTAATGCATATTACTCTATTCAATTCATTTCCCCCCTCTCATTTTTTATTATACTGCAGCAATAGTTTTTAAATTAAAAAGAAATCTGTCCAAGCAACATGTAAATATGTTTTTAGTGAAAATGTGAATTTTGTTCCCACTGGATTGAGTAAAGTGGTCTATTGGTTAGCTTTATTTAATTATATCTTTTAGTCATGAAATGTTCCATTTAATTTTTAATATTAAGTAAAATTATAAATACAATACAAAAGTTTACTCCTAATGCAGGTAATATCCTTAAGGGTGATTTAAATAATAATTGTTTTTCACAATATCTCAGTGGAAAAAATGTATACTTAAAGCCACAAAGTTTTATAATACTGGTTTCGGTGGTGTTTAAAGAAGTATTTTGGATTCTGATGTTAACACATTTTCCAATTCCTGTGATATTTATTGTCAGAATTAACAAAGACACTAAATTCTAGAAAATTTCCTATTGTTTGGCAACCAGACAACCACCCTGCAGATAAAGTAGAGCTCCTGTGAGATAAATTAAGAGAATAAAGGATGTTTGAATTGATATGCAGCTTTAAATAGGAGTGATATGGCTAACTAAATACATATTATCTTTTTCATTGAACGGCAGCATTGATAGCCTCCTCAACTATAAGTGAACAGAATTTCCTTCTTACTAATTTTAGTAAAAAATAGCTTAGTGTCTGGATGTGCACCAGTAGGTGAAACAAACCAGAGATTCCAAGCTACTTAAATTTTTGCATTCTGTGGCAAAAGCAATACGATTTACTCAGGAAGATGCAGTCCTTCTATAGGAATGAGCAGAGAGGAAAGGGGCTAGGGGTTTGAGGCACATTCTCTATGTTAGCTGCCATGCTATTTCATATGTTATTTCACTATTTTATTATGTTTCATCTCAAATGACAGCATACAAAAAGAAAGGTGATGTAACATCCCGGATGGCTGTGCTTTGTGACGAATGACACCTGAGGCACTCAGAGAAGACAATATAAATGACAACCCCCGAGGTTGTGAAATATGCTGGTCCCATGTAAGGGCCAAGCATAACTTAGTCTCTTCCTCAACTTTCCATGGCATTATTTTCCTTCCCCAACAAGCTTCTTGTGATAATGCAAGAATATCTGGAGAGGTTTGTTCATGAAAGTTGAGCAAAGCCAAAATCAGAAACTATATTTCTACTGGAATTTGCATATAAGATTTTTTCAATGAGGAGATTGGCTGAAAAAAAGACATGATTTTCTATGGTCATAGCAGAAAGTCACCCAGAAGTTGTTTATTCAGTTTTCTAAATTTCCTTTTATAAAAATTTTCCATTTTCCTTTAATATTTTCCTGATCAAGGAAAATAATGATAGGCAGGCCACGGTGGTTCAGCAGGCAAGAATGCTTGCCTGCCATGCCAGAAGACCTGGGTTCCATTCCCAGTGCCTGCCCACATGTAAAAAAAAAAAAAAAAAAAGAAAAAAAAAAGAAAAATAATGATGACTTTTTTTTCATTAAAAGTTGAAATATAAAAGTAAACATTTATTTTGATTTTATAGTCCTTCATGGGCAAGAATTCTAAATAAATTTCATTTTATCCAATATGAGCTTTTCTGTGTTTCATTATATTTACTAATGATCCTTCATCAGTGTCAGAGTGCCTGATTTTGTCTTTTAAAGTATTGTCTATGTTAGGAAAGCAAGGCTATTTTTGCTCTTTAAATTCTTCTGGACTTAAACATTTTATGCTTCAAATTTCACTGACTTGGTTTCTGTCACTCCCTATGATATGGATCTCCAGTACTAAATTCTGTCATTATTGGTCATTTATATTGAAGTATTTGGTTCTCCCTGTTCTTGATAATTAGCTGTCTGTTTCCTTGTAGGCATTTGAGTTTTCTATCCCTCTTTGTTCACTAAATTCAGGAAAGTTTTCTATACAGACTATCAGCTAAGTAGCACTTTCTGACTAGTCTCAGGGTTTCTTTGTTCAAAGTGCTATAAATGATAGCTACCAGGTTTACTAGGTAAACAATAACAATTTTTAAGAAGTCTTAAGTGCTTCTGCTTCCCAAGATTCAAAATTTACATGCAAGCAAAAGATAGTGACATATTTCCACAGAAACCCAAATTTACGAAGACTCAGCCACAATAACTTTTCATCGATACTTAGAGTTGAAGGTCATTCTCTCAAGGTTTTAATAGATTTGTTTCTTTAGTTTTCTAATGTTTAATTTCAATAGCAATTTTAGGGGGTTGGAAATCATTGAAAAGCTGTTGAATAAAATTCACCATAATAAAGGATCAGCATTTTAATAAATTTTGCTATATTAGTTACTCATTCTTTGAAACTGCTTTGATGTAGCCTTGCGGATATCCTTTGCTTGAATGGGTATGGAGATAAGTTGTTGTAAAAAATGTGAGTCGATGCCTTTGACTCTTCCTTGTTAATTTTGTATGAGATCCTCACTTTGATTTCTTTTTAACATTGATTAATATAACTTACCACCACCACCTTTCTGCATCTTCATATAGTCACAAACAGATCCTTTGCAGGTTAGCAATGTTCTTGTGCCATTTTTCACAAATATTAGAGAAACAAATGGGGATAAATTGGGGATAATGTCCAATTTATTAGAAACATTAACTCTCTCAAAGTTTTTGTTTTCCATTTCAGTTTCATACACAAACAATGTGATTGACTTTCAGCGTTTGAGAATTTACTTTAAAAGTTTTAAAATTGTGCTTAACCCTAGACACAGTTAAGGAAAACTAGTTACTCTTTAATGAAATGGTTTAAGGCCCTATGGAAATTCTTGCCAATAAAATGGACTCTGCCTTCAAAATTAGTTCTATATATTACTTTGGGATGCACTATATTGTTCACCCTTTCTCCCCCGCCCCCAACCCTTCTTCACTCTAGACACTATCCATTAGCCAGCACTCTCGTTGACTATATGCTGTTGACTATCATATCTGTATCGCTCCAGACTCCCTCCAAGCCCTATGCTCATCTATTTTCAACTTCCTGCAAAAAAAATTACCTTTGGATGTTCTTTTAGTTTGTTAGGCTGCTCAAAACAGATATCATGAAATGTGTTGTCTTTAACAATGGGAATTTATTAGCTTACAAGCTTACAGTTTTCATGTTAAGAAAATGTCCAAATCAAGCCTCATCAGGGCAAAGCCTCATCAATTCCCAAAGATCAGTTGCTAGTGATCCTTGGCTCGTCTACCACATGGTAAAGCATATGGTGGCATTTGCTGGTCTCTCCTTACTCTTCTAGGTTTCTTGCTTTCAACTTCTTGCTTCCATGGCTTTTTCTGTCTCTCTGTATTCATTCCATTTATAAAAGACTCCAGTAAGAGGATTAAGAAGCCTCCAGAATGAGGTGGGTCCCACCTTAACTGAAGTAGCCCCATTGAAAGGTCCTACTTACAATGGTTTCACACCCACAATAATGGATGAGCTTTAAAAACATGATTTTAGAAGATACATACAGTTCAAACCACCACAGATGTGCTATGAGAATCCACATTCAATGTCAATGTGTTGACACTGCAGTTGTCCCTTCCTAGTTTAAACCAAAGACCTGAAAACTGATAAGAATTCTCCCCCTAAATTTCACCATCAGATTCTCTCAGTTGTGCCTCCTTACAGCTCTCAAATACTTCTGCTTTTCTCAATTATCACAGACCTTCTTTAGTTTTGGCCTCCGTTGTTCCTCAGATTACTAGAACAGTCATCAAACCCCAGGCTTCCTGTCTTCCATATTTTCCTTCTCCATATTCATTTCCACACTGTACTCAGAGTTATGTTTCTATAGGCCCCTCATGTAAGACCTTGAGCCTGCCTCTTCCAACCTCTCATCTGTATCTCTTCTATCCATCCAGTTATCTCCCTACCCCTTCCTCCAGGCCTTTGACTATGCCATTCCTTTGTTTTTAGGCATTTTCTATCTACACTCCCTGGGATAACCTTCCTTAGTTCTGAAGAATCTGTTTTAGAATCCCACCTTCTGGGAAGCTTCCTTGACAAGTAATCTGTACATGCTTTGGCTGGACCTCTTGTATGCACCCATATTACAGTGTGCTTATCCTTATTATTGCATTGAAATTATCTGGTTCTTCATCTGACTCTCCACCAGAAGCCCATCAGAGTAGTAGCCAAGAGAACTTCAGCAGTAGTTCTGATTACATGCATTAAACTGCCTGCAAAGTGCATAAACAATTTGGAATGGAGGATTCCCAGACAATAACTGGAATAACCACTAATCATGTAGGTGGGAGCTCAGAAGACTGAGTTTGAGGTCCTACTGGAAGCATGATACATCCATGCTCAGTGGTGGTAGGTGCAGGACACATTGCATTACATCTTACAGCGTTTTTTATTCTATTTATCACCACATTTTTAACTGTTTTGTTACTTGGTGACTGTTTTGCAATATTTATCTTTTCTCCCCATTCCTTTTAAGCTCCTTGTAGTAGAGAATTTCACAACATTAGAGTTCAGGTTCAGGGGTTTGAGAATCAGATTCCAACCCCAATAATTATGACAATCCCGTGTAAATGTGTTAATAAATTGACCACGTGATGGTGATTAGTAGGATAAAAATCATTATAACTGAGATATTTGGTTTCGATGAGGGATTAAAAATTAATCAGGTATGTTTTAAAGAAAATAAAATTTGTGTTTATACTGGAAAGAAATTTAAAGGTTACAACAATGTCAGGGTTAAACTGAATATATTAGTTTTAATTCAAAAATTTTTAAATAAATACCTTTCAATTTTATAATCAAAGTGTCTTGTAGTAGTGTCAGTTTGACTGCCACTTATATTCAGGTGGAACAATCACAAATGGATCACCCACATATTTAATCTCTAGTCTATTCCCCATTTAAAGGTACTAAGTATCTTTGGAAAGTAGCTGATTCTATGTCTTAGGGTAGGGAAAAATCAATGTGCATTTGGAAATTTTGTTTTTGTCAGAAATCAAGAATACTTTCAGATTATCTCAGACAGTAATAAAAGGCAATGGAGTCAGCTTATAGGGCTCTTTAGTCAAATTGTGATGATTTAACAAGAAAAGTAGAATTATAAAGTTGAGATTGTGAAATGAATCATAAAAATACTTAAAAGAGAAAATTTATTATGTAAATATGTTACAGGCTAGTTATAATGTAAAATAGCTATAATGTAAAAGAAGGATGAATATGTTAGGGTATGTTTAATCTAAAATGTATTTTTAATAAACAGAAGGGTATCCTGTATCATTTATTAAGGATTTAGCTATTTATTAAGTATAGATGGTTTACATCTTTAGCTGTGTAAATAACAGGCTTATGAAAGGTTTTACTTGCAAGATGCTGTATAGGCTGTAGAAGACCTGGGCATGCCAGATATTTAAAGCTGTTTCTTTCCCTTAATGGTACTTTTGAATTTCTCCAACGCTGTGGTGAGAACATTGAGCTATTTTTTTCTGTGATGTTAACTACTCATTTTCCTCCTGCTGGCTACATCCCCGTACTTAGCCCTGTTTTCTGGTGGTCTAATAGACTGAGACTCTAACATTTAGGGTCCCATTGTCACTTCAGGTACCCTCTTGGGCAGCATTTAAAATCAGACTGATTGCTCTCATCTCTATGAACCATACTTTGCTCATGGGAAATACTCATCTACCCTGTACCTTGAAAACTTTAGCGTTACTGTTTGCACAATGCACCAACCTTTCCTCTCTTTCTATGGAATAGCAGAATAGCAGGAATACCTAGCCAACCTGTTGCTCCCTTTTAACTTTTCTGCCAAATCTAACAGTACACCACAGTGTCCCCGAACTGCAAATGGCATGGAGAAGACTCGTTGACAAGTTCCCTTGAATCCACTCTCTATGACTTGTGGTGAAGAAGGAAGCACACTAAAATTCTTTTCTTCTCAGGATTAGATATGACTGAGAGCATAGCTGTTTCTTCTGTGTTTTGTTTTTCCTCACTTTTTAAAAAAATATTTGTATTAACAAATCTGTATGAACATACATTCCACCCATGGTGCGCAATCAGTGGCTCATGACATCATCATATAGTTGGGTATCCATCCCCATGATCACGTTTTAGAACGTCTGCATCACTTCAGAAAAATAGATAATAGTAATAATAGCACTAGAAAACCATATCAAAGTACTGGAATAAGTGCTTTGTGCCGATTATTTCAAGAAGCCTTTGTAAAACCCAGTGAGGTATGTTCTATTATTGTTTGTAAAATTGTATAGTTGTATAATTGTACTTTCACAATTGTAAGGAAATGAAAAGTTGGATGAAGTAAATTTCCCAAAGTCACAAGATAAAAAATGATTGACCTCAAAAAAAAAAAAGAGTGAACTCAATGCGGTTTCCTAGTGCTAAACCACAAGACTAAACCAGGATCCCTTCAGGTCTGTCCTGAACAAAGCTTACCTTGTACATCATCCTGGATGCGAGCAACATGATTAAGGAAGTTTCTGCCTTATGTGTTTTTAAAACATTGACTTTTCATAACAATCTTTGGGTTCTTTCTTCCAATTCTTTCTTATTAATCATAGATATATTGTGCATTTCTTCAATGCTTTCAATCATTCTTTCTGTGCTTTTTTGGGTTATTTTAGAACATTTAGAATATTGAAAAATACATACTCGCTGTTCCTCCTGCAGGCACTTATTAACACAATATAATATATAAAAAAATATTAATTTTTTATATTAAAAATTATTAATTATTAATGTTTTCATTATCTAGTCTTTTTCTATGTGTTTTCTACATTACATTTGTTTTGCATTTTTTATTTCGTGGCCTGGTTTTTCTTTTTGTTTAACATATCATTTGCTAAGGTCAAAAACCTTTTTTTTTTTTTCTTCTTTAGGTGCATGGTTGGGGACTCAAACCTGGGTCTCCCATATGGAAGGCGAGCATTCTACCACTGAACCACTGGTGCACCCCAAAAATCTTTTTAAACATCATTCTGAAAGACTTCATATTAAGGGAAATTTCCAACACACACAGAGGAAGAGAGAACAGTAGTGAATCCCCAATACTCATTGCATAGCACCAACATGGCAAATATTTCATCTAGAACTGTTAACACTTAACCTGCTCCTGTAATTATATAATTCCATCTAAATATTATTTTCAATATGAATGCTATTCGATCTCATGATGAACCAGATTTTACTTACATAAAAAATTAGAGTTAATTGGAAGCTCATCGCTATGCTTCTGACAAGATTATCCAGCCTTGTTCTGTCATTACATTAAAAAGAAAAGTGTATCAATGCTCTAACATGAACATCTGTGCATTATGAGATGACTTCTAATTAGCTTACACGCTGTTGGATCCTTCCCCAAGATTTATGCAGTATATAAATGAGACATTGAGGTATCAAATTCATCATAGTAATGAAAGAAACCTTAATACTTCTGTATTATCACTTTGGAAACCACAAAATCCACAACTGGTAACTTGATGATACCTGGTAAATTACATCGAAAAGAAATCACGGAAATGCACCCTTCATCTTAAAAAATAAATAAATAACAGTACAGCACTATAAACCCTTCTTTTCATTAGACTCAATTTATTTTAACACTTCATTGGCCCTCACCTTTGCCCAACAGGGCATGTTATAACACATTTATCAGGTTGATTAATACCTCTTGTCTACTTATTGAAGCTACTGAAAAATGCCTGCCTTCCAAATTCTGCCCTCAGAGGCCCCTCTAAAATTCTTTCAATAATCTTTTGTGAAACAAAGCACCAGCAAAGACAATATAGAAAAAAAGGTTTCTGTAACAAGAAGAAGGGATTGTTTATGAGGTAAAAGAATATCTCAGAGTCAACTGCAAGGACACCTGGTTCTATGACCATAGGCAATAGCCTGTTAAAAATTCCATTGAAAGCCCGATTTCTGAAAGGTTTACAGCTGTGCTGATTCGTTTCCCTCTGGACTGCAATCTGTCTTTTAAAAAATGGTTAACTGAAATCACATCTGCCAACTAATTTGAACTAAGACCTTAAGAAAAAGAGCAAAAGTAAAGGCTTTTATGTGGAATTGTATTTACTCTTTTTATATTATTTATTTTTCATCTTTTATGCAAATTGTACACTCATGTTTTACTTGATTCACACATTGAGTTCTTCTTTCTTTCTTCCTCCCTCCTTTTCTTCCTTCCTCTCTCTCTCTACTTATATTAATTTTATTTACAAACACACCATAGCCACCAAAAATACACTTCCACTTCTTTTCTCTCTCCTGATAACCTCTAATCTACTTGTTTCTGTGGATTTATTTCTAGACATCTCTTATAAGTTATATCATGTGATAGTTGTCATTACACATATTGCTTACTTCAGTGAGCATGTTTTCAAGATTTTTCCTTGTTGCAGCAGCATGTCTCAGAATGTCATTGGTCAAATTGTTCCAGCCATTGAGAGCTTGTTCAGTTGGCTCCTGTACTCCTTTGACATAACTCCAACAATGTGCTTTTATTCCTTTTCTTTCTAGCATTTATTTTCTGACAATTATTCTCCAGGTTCATATCTTGTATATTTACTGCCCCAGGCCTAGAATGCATCATTTTTTCAAGGTACTATGGTTCATTTCATTGGAGAATGCCATTATAAAGCAAGATTCCAACACATTACTACAGAATATTGTTCTTTTAGGCCTTGTCAGCTGCCAGAGCAAAATTTGTAGGTTTATCTTAACACATGTATATGTACCTATCCATAAATGTTTCTGCATGTAACCTCTTCATCTACACTAAGCTAAACGTGCCTTCATGCTGATGTCTACAATTCTGATCCATTACCACACAAACCATGCTAGCTTCCTCCCCTGCTTTGATGTCAATTCTCTTTCCCACAGTGAGAAAACTGACTCTTGCCATATATCACCCATTTACTTACTTGTTGCCTTCCAATTTACACATATAGTTGTATCAGAATTGTTAACTTATACCCTTGTGGAGCACAAGTTAGTCAATTAAAGGGCAGTTTTTATATGCAGTTCCTTTGGCCTTTAGTCTTAGAGATTCTACTCATTTCCAAAGATGCTGAGCTCAGCACCTTTTCCTCCATTCCCTCCAGTGAGGTTGTTGCAGACATTTGTAATACAGTTAGGTTCTCCTATCACAATCTGCCTTCCTTTGTGGGATTCTCCCTACCACTAAATGATTTTTTGAAATTTGCATACATTCTTTCTGCCCTACAGGTTTTTTTGGTTTTAACAAATGCATAATGTTTTGGATCCTCCCTTATGTTGTTAGTGAGAATAACTTCACTACCCTAAAATCCCATGAGCTTCATTTATTCATCTCTTCCCCTTGGTGCAAACCCCAAGCAAGCACTAGTCATTTTACTATCATTAAAGCTTTGCATTTTCCAGAATGTCACACAATGGAAATCATACAGTTATTACTGACTTCTTTTACCTAGCAATATACATTTAAGTTTCCTCCATTTCTTTTTTTTTTTTTTTTTTGTGGTGAGCATAGTCTGTTTATTGTTCATGGCTTTTTTTTTTTAATTTTTTTATTAATCAAAAAAAAAGAAAAGAAATTAACACAACATTTAGAAATCATTCCATTCTACACATGCACTCAGTAATTCTTAGTATCATCACATAGATGTATGATCATCATTTCTTAGTACATTTGCATCGATTTAGGAAAAGAACTAGCAAAACAGCAGAAAAAGATATAGAATGTTAATATAGAGAAGAGAACTAAAATAATAATACTAATAAAATATATATATATATATAAAAAGGAAAAAGAAAAAAAACAAAAACAAAAGATACAAACACACAAACAAACAAACAAAAAACCGTATTTCAGGTGCAGCTTCATTCAGTGTTCCAACCTAGTTACATTACACTTAGGTATTATTGTGCTGTCCATTTTTGAGTTTTTGTATCTAGTCCTGTTGCACAGTCTGTATCCCTTCAGCTCCAATTACCCATTATCTTACCCTGTTTCTAACTCCTGCTGGTCTCTGTTACCAATGATATATTCCAAGCTGATTCTTGAATGTCGGTTCACATCAGTGGGACCATACAGTATTTGTCCTTTAGTTTTGGGCTAGACTCACTCAGCATAATGTTCTCTAGGTCCATCCATGTTATTACATGCTTCATAAGTTTAGTCTGTCTTAAAGCTGCATAATATTCCATCGTAGGTATACGCCACAGTTTGTTTAGCCACTCGTCTGTTGATGGACATTTTGGCTGTTTCCATCTCTTTGCAATTGCAGATAATGCTGCTATAAACACTGGTGTGCAAATGTCCATCTGTGTCTTTGCCCTTGAGTCCTTTGAGTAGATACCTAGCAGTGGTATTGCTGGGTCATAATCCATTCTGCCATTCTACGTCTTTTGATTGGGAAATTCAGTCCATTAACTTTTAGTGTTATTACTGTTTGGATAATATTTTCCTCTAACATTTTGGCTTTTGTATTATATATATCATATCTGATTTTCCTTCTTTCTACACTTTACTCCATACCTCTCTCTTCTGTCTTTTTGTATCTGACTCTAGTGCTCCCTTTAGTATTTCTTGCAGAGCTGGTCTCTTGGTCACAAATTCTCTCAGTGACTTTTTGTCTATAAATGTTTTAATTTCTCCTTCATTTTTGAAGGACAACTTTGCTGGATATAGGAGTCTTGGTTGGCAGTTTTTCTCTTTTAGTAGTTTAAATATATCATCCCACTGTCTTCTAGCTTCCATGGTTTCTGCTGAGAAATCTACACATAGTCTTATTGGGTTTCCCTTGTATGTGACAGATTGTTTTTCTCTTGCTGCTTTCAAGATCCTCTCTTTCTCTTTGACCTCTGACATTCTAACTAGTAAATGTCTTGGAGAACGCCTATTTGGGTCTATTCTCTTTGGGGTGCGCTGCACTTCTTGGATCTGTAAATTTAGGTCTTTCATAAGAGTTGGGAAATTTTCAGTGATAATTTCTTCCATTAGTTTTTCTCCTCCTTTTCCCTTCTCTTCTCCTTCTGGGACACCCACAACACGTATATTTGTGCGCTTCATATTGTCATTCAGTTCCCTGATCCCCTGCTCAAATTTTTCCATTCTTTTCCCTATAGTTTCTGTTTCTTTTTGGAATTCAGATGTTCCATCCTCCAGGTCACTAATTGTAGCTTCTGTCTCTTTAGATCTACCATTGTAGGTATCCATTGTTTTTTCCATTTTTTCTTCTTTGTCCTTCACTCCCATAAGTTCTGTGATTTGTTTTTTCAGATTTTCTATTTCTTCTTTTTGTTCAGCCCATGTCTTCTTCATGTCCTCCCTCAATTTATTGATTTGGTTTTTGAAGAGTTTTTCCATTTCTGTTCGTATATTCAGCATTAGTTGTCTCAGCTCCTGTATCTCATTTGAACTATTGGTTTGTTCCTTTGACTGGGCCACATCTTCAATTTTCCGAGTGTCATCCATTATTTTCTGCTGGTGTCTGGGCATTTGATCAGATTTCCCTGGGTGTGAGACCCAGCTGGTTGAAAGGTTTTTCTGTGAAATCTCTGGGCTCTGTTTTTCTTTTCCTGCCCAGTAGGTGGCGCTCGTGGTGCTCGTCTGTCTCCGGGGCCCACTAGTAAAAGATGCTGTGGCTCCTTTAACTTGCCAATCTGAATCTCGCAGTCGGCCCAGGAAACCGCGCGTGGAGGGGGGGGTCGCCGGCCGCCGTGGCTTGGGGGAGTGCCGGTCCAAATTGCCCAGCTGGCCCGAGATGCCAAGCGTGGTGGGAGGGCCCCGCTATCCAATGTTCCCAGTCAGACCGGGGAGCCACGTGCGTGGAGGGGACCCCAGTCGCCAGCCGCCCTGGCCGGGAAAACGCGCGCCTCTCGGGTATCTCACCGCAGCGGATTCTCCCTGCCCATTCAGCCGTTCCAGAATGGGGTATGCTGTCTTTTTGGTCTCTGTCGTGACTCCGGGAGCTGTTTCGTATTGTTTCTGTTTCTTTAGTTGCTTTTCTGGAGGGGGAACTAAGACCCATGCGTCTTACTAAGCCGCCATCTTCTCCGGAAGTCCCTCCATTTCTTTTAATGACTTGAAAGCCTATTTCCCTTTGCTGCTGAATAATATTCCATTGTATGGATGAGCCATAATTTCTCATCCATTCAGCTATTGAAGAACATCTTGGTTGTTTCCAGTATTTGGCGACTTTGAATAAAGCTGCTATAAACATTCACATTCAACTTTTTGTGTGAACACGGGTTTTTCGAATCATTTGGGTAAACATATAAGAGCATGGTTGATAGAACATATGGTAAGAATATATTGTTGTACAATTATTTCTTCATTCCAGGAGGTTTTCTTGGTCAGTCTTTTTGGTATTTTATGTATAGATAGTCAAGTCAATTGCGAACAAAGACGTTTTGTTTCTTCTTTCTCAATCGGTATACTGTTTATTTCTTTTTCTTGTTTATTGCAGTAGCTAGAACTTCCAATGTTGAATAACAATGGTGAGAATGAACATCTTGGTCCCAATTTTAGGGAGAAGCAAATAGTTTCTTACCGTTAAGTATGATGTTAGCTGTAGATTTTTTGTAAATACTTTTTGTGAAGTTGAGGAAATCCCTCTCTATCCCTAGTTTTTGGAGAGTTTTTATCATGAATGGAATTTATCAAACACTTCTTATGTGTTGATTGATATAATCATATGATTTTTTCATTGTTTAGCTTGGCAATGTGGTAGATTACATTAACTGATTTTTTAATATTAAACTAGCCTGCTATACTTGGAAGAAACCTGACTTGGTTGTGGCATATAATTCTTTGTGCAAATGTTGGATTCAACTTCCCAGCCTCCTGTTGAGGATTTTTGCATCGATCTTCATGCATATAAGAATCTGCAGACTTCTTTCCTTGTAATGATTTTACCATTAAAATAATTCTGGCCTCATAGAATGAGTTAGGAAGTTCTCTCTGCTTCTATTTCTTGGAAAGATTTTAGAAATGTTATCATTTCTTCTTCAAATGTTTGGTAGAATTCACCAGTGAAAGCAACCAGGCCCGGCACTTTCTGTTTTGGAAAGTTTTTATTGTTCATTCAATTTATTTAATAAAATTGGCCTATTCAGATTATCTGTTTCTACTTGTATCAGTTTTGGTAGTTTTTGTCCTTCAAGGAATTGGTCCATTTCATCTAAGTTAGCAAATTTCCAAATTTGTGAGGATTTTGTTGTTTTTTAATATTCCTTTATTAAACTTTGGATGTCCTTAGACCTGTAGTGATAACTTCTGTTTCAATTCTGATATTGGTAATATGTCTTCTCTCTCTCTCTCTCTCTCTCTCTCTTTCCACCTTTGGTTACCCTGGCTAAAGCTTTGTCAATTTTATTTATATTTTCAAAGAATTAGCTTTTGGTTTCACTGATTTTCTCTATTGTCTTCCTGTTTTCAATACCATTGATACCTGTTCTAATTTTTAATATTTATTTTATTCTCCTCGCTTTAGGGTTAAATTGTTCTTCTTTATTTTCTACCCTAAGGTAAAAGCTTAGATTGTTGACTTTAGATATTTCTTCTTTTCTAATATTTGCCTTTAAAACTGTCATTTTCCCTCTAAACACTGCTTTTATTGCCTTCCACAAATTTTGATAAATTGTATTTTCATTTTCAGTACATTTAAAATATTTTTTTAAATTTTTCTTGAAACTCCTTTGACCCATGTGTTCTTTAAAAGCGTGTTGTTTAATCTTCAAATATTTTCAAAATTTCCAGCTGCTATCTTGTTGTTGATTTCCAGTTTAATTTCTTTGGGGTCTGAAGGTATACTTTGTATGATTTCTCTTCTTTTAAATTTGTGCATTAGTATTTTATGGCCCAGGATATGTTCTACGTTGGTGAATGCTCCATGTGAGCCTGGGAAGAGTGTGTACTCTGCTGTTCTCTACAAAGTCTACTATAAATGTCAATTAGATCCAGTTGATTGATGGTGCTGCAGAAGTCAACTATATCCTTACAGATTTTCTGACTGCTTGGTCTATTGATTACTGAAAGAAGTGTGTTGCAGGAAGTTACCAACTACAATAATGGATTTGTCTGTTTCTCCTTATAGTCCTTTCAGGTTTTGCATCATATATTTTGAAACTCTGTTGTTAGGTACATACATGCTAAGAATTCTTGTGCCTTCTTGGAGAATTGAGCCATTTATCAATGTCCTTGTTTATCCCTGATTGTTTTCCTTGTTCAGAAGTCTACTTTATCTGAATTGAATATAGCTACTCAAGCTTTCTTTTAATTACTATTGACATTGTATGTCTTTCTCCATCTCTTTACTTTTAACCAATCTATATCTGTAAATTTAAAGTGGGTCTCTCAGATTTCATATAGTTTGGCCTTTGTTTTAATCCAGTCTGATAATCTTGGATTTTATTAGTGTTATTAGATCAATCACATTTAAATTGATTGCTAATATAGTTGATTTTATATCTATCCCATGTTTGCAACTATTTTCACTTTATTGCCCTTTTTCTTTCTTTTCTTACCTCCCCCACTTTTCATGCTTTCTCTAGTTTCAGTGGAGTATTTCATTCGAACCCATTTCTTTCTTCTCTTTGCAAATCAAATATACTTCTTTAAAAAAATGTTTTGGTGCTTGGTTAACTTAGAAATAGTCATTTACAATACATCATTACTACTATTACTTTGAACAGCTGTCTAATAAATCAGTCAAGAAAAAAATAAAGGATATATTTTACCTTTATTTATCTCTTCTCTGACATGCTTCCCTTGTTTATGTAGATCTGAACTTCTGACTTACGCCATGTCCTGTGTTTGCACTACTGAGAATCTTCTTCAACTACAGCAATGGTTTAAACACTAGGAAAAGGAAATTCCAAGGTGATTATGGTCATTTACCTGGTCACCTAGGTGATACCCTCTAGTGGAAGCAAAAACACCTACTGAAGCAACAGTTCACCATCTACATTGACTTAGAGTGTATTTTGATAAAGAAATAGGTGTGAGTAATACTTGAAAGTCCTGTAGTTTGAATCTTTCCAAAACTTTTCCAATGGCCCAGATTTCCTTTAGACTACAGAAAAAAATAGGGAAAAAAAATGGAAGGTGAATGATAAAATTATCACATAGCTAATAGTAAGAAAAGAAAACTGGGAATTCATTCATAATTGTTCTTTTCTATACAGTTCTTGTCAAATTTGGGTAATAATCTTATAAGAGGTTCTATAAAATGTGTTACAGAGTTATTCCTCTCTGAAATAATTTGATTAATATATGAATAACTTCTTCATTAAAGTTTTAATAAAACTCTCCCTAACCCTATTTTGTATTTTTTGAGAGAAAAACCTTTTTTTGATGAGTGATTCAAATTGTTTGTGGCTATTGGTTTTCCATTTGCCTGGCATATCTTTTTCTATTCATCAATTTTTTTTACTTTTCAAGATAGCTTTATTTCTTCATCTCAGATGCAAAAAGGTGTATTTAAATATCTTGATTTTTTTTTTTTTTGCATGGACAGTCACCTGGAATCGAACCTGGGTCTCCGGCATGGCAGGCAAGAACTCTGCCACTGAGCCATGGTGGCCTGCCTGATAATATCGATTTTAATGAGTGTTATTTCTTTCACATTTTTTCCTAATTTCTGCTTTTATTTTGTATTAAAATTCTATTAAATTTATTTTAAGCATGTTTTTACTTTACTACTTTTTCCTTTCTTGTTTTTGTTAAATTAATAAAGTGTGTGTTCTCTGATTTAATTTGAAATACATACTTAATTTTATGTTTCTAAGTCTAAAATATTTGGTATCTCTGTTCTCTGCCAGCAGAAGACAGTGAATGTAGCAACTACCATCTGAATCCTCTCCTCCCACCTTCCGTGTCCAGAATTTTAATTCTAATTTTGTGAAAAAAATTAACTATCAATTGTAATTATTTATTGCATATTTTACTAATTCTTACTTGCTTCTTGTACCTCTCTCTTTGGGTTTATGGTTCTTCTGGCTGAAGTACTTTCTGTAGTGATTACTTTAGCTGGATTCCATGGGTACCAAAATCCTCCAATTATTTTATGTCTGAAATGTCTTTCTTTGAGCATGAGAAGTTTGAACTACGTATAAAAATCCAAGTTGACTTCTTTTTCTCCTCAAGCTTTTGAAATTAAAAGTTTATTGTTGCTATTGAGAATTCTAATAAGTCTAATTGTCCTCTCTTTATAGATAAACTTCTTTTGTAGGTAAACTTACTACTGAGGTAACTTTTTAAGATTTTTCTCTTTATCTTTGATATTCTGAAATTTCACTATGAAGATTGATTTTGGTTATGTTTGCAAGTTTTCAGCCAGAACTATCTATCTAAGGAGGTATCTTTTTAAAAAAATTCTGAAAAATGCTAAATAAATATCTCTTCTTTGTACCTTCTTGGGAGGGCCATGTTGGCTCAGCAGGCAGAGTTCTCGCCTGCCATACTGGAGAACCAGGTTTGATTCCCGGTGCCTGCCCGTCTTGAAAAAACAAAAATGTATACATTGCTTTCCTAACAACCTTCTGTTCTCAAAATCCAGAACTCATATTAGGCAATATGTGGGCACTTCTCTCTCAGGCTTTCAAATCTCTAAAAAGATAAACATCCTTTTATCTCTATGTTGACTTCTGTACTTTAATTCAGTCTACTAAAAAAAATTCACTCACATTTTTATTTCAATGTCAGAAATATTTTACTGTCAGTATTTCTGATTTGTTCTTTTTTGTATTTTACTCATAGCCACCTGCTTTTTTATCTTGAAAATGTTTCTTTTTTTATTTGACTATTATTTATTTCTGTTAATATATCAAGTGTGCATAATTTTAAGACTATTGTCTCTAATCTCTCACTAGTAAATTCCTATTTGTAAAACAGCTTGGCTACATTTTGTTACCCTAATTTTCCTCATACAGTGTGGAGTTTCCCAAGTCTTTCTCTTTTATCTCTATTCTCAAATTCATTTCTCCATATCTCTTGATTTTATGGTTGCTTCTACCCAGCCAAGTTAAGAAGCAAGTCTGACATTGGTGATTTGATGGGACATCTTTTGCTTTCCCCATATAGATTCTCTGTTCATTCTTCTGAATCTTCCTTAAAAGCCTTTTGGTGATTAGATTAAGCATTAATCATTGCAGAAGACACTCCCCTTAGCTGATTACAAACACAATCACTGTGAATACAGCTGACATAATCATGATTTAAGTCCCTGAAATGTCCTCAGAGCACCAGACAGGCCAGTGCTTGCCAAACCAGACAACTGCACTCCACCACCTGGCCAAGCTGACACAGGAACCTGACCATGACACCTGGCATATCTTTTTCTTTTCATCAAATTTTTACTTTTGAACATAGTTTTATTATTTCATCTCAGGTGCAAAAAGATGTATTTAAATACCTTGACAATTTCCATTTTTTAATAAGTGAGTTACTTCTTTCACATTTTTACTAATTTCTGCTTTTATTTTGCATTAAAATTCTATCAAATTTCTCTTCCTGGTCCATAGAGACAGTGATTTTGATTTTAAGGCTGACTATATCTTTTTAATATTTAAACAAAGTAGTTAGATTTAGAATCTTCAAAAGGTAATGTATTTATACTTTATAAATAGAAATACAAACTCACAAATTTTCAGGGACCTTCAACAGAACTCTTCATTAACGTTTTACTTGGAATCTTAAAATCATAAAGCGATGGGAAAACTTTTTATTTTATGTGAAATAAAGCTCACATTTAGAAAAAACAAGTGACATACAATACCGCATATCTAGTGAGTGGAAGATAGAAAATTAACTGATTTTCTTGCCTTCCCACTTCTCTACAGTACTTATTTGATCCTCCTTGTACAAAATGCCCCCGACCAGCTAAGAGCAAAAGCTGACCATATTTTCATTAGCAGAAACAGTTGTTTCAAAATATTTTGAAACTAGAATAGTAGTGGCCCATAAATCTCATCTGGATGGAATGTATGTTTGTTCGTCCACTTAGAATTAATTTCTCAAGTGGTTTCCACTTCTTAAAAATGATAGGTTAAAAAAAAAAAAGCCAACTCTAAGACCTGGAAATTCTAACATAGTAATAATCACCTGGAGAGGAGTAGCTGCAGCATCCATGAAGCGTAGTCTTGCCAGTCCACCAGTTACCATCTAGCTATTCTACTCATTCACACTCCTTGCCATCCTCTGAGTTAGTGGACCCCCACTATGAACTCTCATGGTTCTGTAACACTATCATTAAATATGAAAATTTCATGTGTTTAAATTAAATTTAGTACAAAGTCTCTTAAAAGGGTGCTTTATGAATGTCTACTTTAAATACCTTGATCACGGTACTAGTTTTATCAGATTAAGTATTGTCTAGCAGAGCAAAGTACTTTCTAGCAAAAGTATTCTCTAATTCTCCTGAGGATAAGAAGCAGGTACAGAAGACCAGGGCACAGAGCTCGGCAAAGTTAGGACTTGGGCAGCTGGGAAGCAGATGCCAGAGACAGTGAGTTTGGGATGTGCACAAGTGAGAAAAGGGGGTACTGGTGTCATGGTTCATTTTCTTCCCAATTTTATTAGACACTATCTTAACTCCTGCAATTTATTGCTGGACAGCATAGGCTCTACATCACCCTCTGTCCTTTACTCACAGAAATGAAAGTCTTTGTGGAACTCAGGGTCTTTCTAAATTTGAGTTCTAGGATCAAAACAAACTCCCCTTAAGGCTGAAGGACTTCTTCGTTTGTCCTCTGTACCCCATAGAGCTACCTTCCTTCTTTTAGTGGGGTCAAATTGAGTCATTAGTATTAGTGGAATTATAATGCAAATCAGGCAGCAGCCAGAAAAATTTCACTCCGGTGGGAATTTTAAAAGAATTGCCATGTTTCTTGCAGAGCTAATGAGCCAAAATAATTCTAAAAGGATTTTTTTTTCATCTTTTTTACGTAAGTTCCCATTAGACCTAGCAAATACTAATCTGTTTTCTAAATTTCCATTTGTGCAGGTCTGGTTATGCATTTAGATTCTGAATGTCATTAACTAAACCTAATAGTTTTTTGGGTTTTCTGCCTCCTAGCTATCTTGAGCTCATTATCTTGGAAACAAACAATCTGAATTATAGAATGTGTATGTATGTATCCACATGAGCATAGAAATAAATTTCCACTGACATCAATAATATTTCCTAAAGAGTACCCAGAAAACATGGAGTATAATATGGAGAAAGTTTACCTCATGTTCTGTATAATTTACAAAAGAGTATATTAAGGTCCCTTCTATGGGCCCTATACAGCATCTTATTAAAACTATTGCAGGACTCACCAAACCTAACGTTAGTCTGCTTCACCTATCTCCTGCTTAGAATGAGCAACTTGAAGGCAAAAATTATGTAATATTTAACTTTGTATTCCTTCTATTGGGCATTTCTTATTCTGAGAAAGTATTTACGTAATTCAACATACTTGTGAATATAACTATTTGTAGCATTCATAGTGGTTTTATCTCATCTCGGCTCATTTGGTTGAAAATGATGGGTGTCCAAAAGACCTGTCTTCAATTAAATCACTCTCACAAGAAATTCCAGATTTTCCCTTGTGTTCTGGGATAGCCAAAGGATATGTTTTTCTATTTAAAATGCTTTGAGAAAAATGAAACAAAGGAGAGGAAATAATGACAGAATGTGTAAGGATAAATATAAAGTGGGGGAGGTTATCACGTAATATACTGTGGCTCTTTTGTTGGATGAAAGAATGTAAGTCATTTCCCACACCTTCAAAGAACTCCTAATATCTAACAGAGGAGCAAATGAGGAAGCATGCTTAGTGGGAAGGTGACTAGCAAGAGCCACAAAGATTAACATACACCAAATTCCATGGTAGTTGTAAAGAAAAAAGAAAAATGACCGTGGGTTTTGGTGACCAGAAGTGGTGATTTCACCAAAGACACTAGATTAGTTGGGCCTTTAAGGATTAAAGAGGATGAAGTTTCACAATTTAGGTGGTTGTTTTCAGAGTATGGAAATCAGTAATGATGAAATTATTAGAAGGCAGTTGAAAGAGAGAAACCCATAAAACTTTCATAGCACAAATCTTGTCATCATTTGGTTGACTAATATATTGGCTTTTTAAAAATGTCCTTTTAAATCTACATAATGAACCATCATGAACATCTCAATGATATCATAAATTAAGTCTCCCCAGCTTATGTGCCCTGTGTTTTCAATGAATCGATAGCTAATTAGTCATAACCAAATGACTTAGCCTTTTGTCTATCAGGCATTGGAGTTCACGATCTGAGAGTTATGTCTTTAGTCATGAAGTGATGGTTTCTTTTTTCCCCTAATGATAAAGCAGGGAAGGAAAAGAGGAATAATATGACAACAGTTAACATAGTTAATGTCAGAAATCCATGATTGTAAGATTAGAGGAAAATTTCCATGAGCTTAAAGTCTAACTTTATAAGTCAACATATCTTATACACACTCTACAGCATTACTTTTTTTTTCCTTATCTCCTTAGCTCTGGGTGTTATTTCCAAGTCTTCACTATCTGAATGGCAGTTTATATTGTCTTCAATTAAAAATCAGCCCACACTTTAGGTAAATCTCACAAAGAAATGTGTCTATCAGTTTGTGTTGGCAGCATTTCGTTTTTTCTTTGACTTGGCATGGTTTATGCTTCTCTCATGTTTATCGTAGGAGATATATGTCCTGGCACAGCAAATTGAAAGTACAGGGAATTCTAAATGAGCTTCCATTTGACAATGTCTAATAACAAATTATTTTGATTACTTTGAATAGTGTAAGAGGCGGGCCTTGGAACTCTGGTTTTTATATTCATTTCTTATAATTTTATAATATAACTTTATTATAGGTGAATTGGAGGCCAATTGAGAGATAATTAGATTCTATGAGTTTCCTGTCCAAGTGGAAAAAGTTGAAACCCCTTCCCACTGCAAGCTGTTCCTTGTTCTGTTTGAACTCAGATCTATTCTTCTCCGACTTCCTGCTCTGCTCAATACTTCAGAAGTCCCAGGCTGATCTACCTGGACTCTGTGTCAGGTAACTTCTGGATCTGGTGGGTACCGGCAGGAGATGGGAGGGTGAGGGATGGGGGTGCCAAGGCATTTCTTCACCCCTCTCTTTGCCTAAAGCATTACCTTCAGCTCTGTCAGTGTCTCTTCCAGATCCAGGCTCCCATTTAATAGGCCCACCTGGCTTCCACCAGGTGACCCCAGCATTTGGATTTCAATAATCCCACCTATTTTCTTGGCCCCTTTGTCCCAGCCAATGAATGGTTATGGCTTCTGCTACTTCTAAGCTCAGAATTACCACAGCATCTCCATGTTTGGGGTCTTACCTATTCTATCCACTAACTCAATAGCTGCTTGTATTTTAAATAGTTAGAGTGGGTTATGTTTTTCTGGTCAGACCCTGACCAATACATCCCATTTCCTCTTTTACCACCTAATGTTTGATGAAATTACATAGTCCTGTCACTTAAAAGGCAACCTCAGTTATTGTCACCATCACTGATAATGAAATACATTTATCACTATGTGCAGGGTACAATGCTCAGTGCTGTTGATGGAATGAGGAATAAGACCAGACCCAAGCAGTGGAGATGGTAAGAATAGAAGGCAGAAGGGCTGACAAACATTTTGGGGTTCTGAATACACAAATGGCCCAAACAGGGGTCTTATAGAGTGAAGGTACCATTGAGGAATTCTGGCCCACAGATTTGGCATGAATTGGAATAATCATTTCTTTAATCATTTATAACAATTGTAATAGCAAACCAGGAGCCAGGATCTTTGCCAGGCACTAGGGATAGACACCAAGACTAGGAACATATGAAGGGCAGGCTGTTTGCCCTCGAAGAGCTCACAGTGCAACAGTGGAGCAAGAGAGGCATATAGACCACTGCAAAATGGTACCAGAGAAGAGGGAGGCCCTGGGAAGGCAGGGAGTGGATTGGCTTTAGGAGCATATTACTAAATATTAACTTTTTCAAAGGGCTCTAAATTAGAAGGAAAAATAAATGTCCATACCCAAAATAGTTTTCAGCCACAGATCATCAACACAACACGGTTGAAGCTGTACCTGAATTCTAAGCCCTGGGCAGCAGTTTTCAACCTTTGCTTAAGGTTGAAACCAATTCAACCCCTCCAAACACATCTTTAGCTATTTATGCAAGTATAAATGCTTTACTCATCCCCAGAATATGCTGTACAGTGAAGTGTTCTCTCTCTGTTAAGCTCTGGCATCCTTGAGTGTTCCCTCTTTCTCACTTTCAATTTGCTGCAAGTCTTCTTGGCTCATGCCCCCTTATATCCCAGTATGTCCTGAACTATACACACACAAATGAGACAGAGAGAGAATATGAGAGGCCAGAAGTCCCAAATGGAACTACAGGATATCTATATATATTGATGTAGATAGAGATACAAATATAGATTTAGATAGATAAACATATATAGATGGACAGATGGATATTTATCAACACTTTCAGCACTCCACAAAATTTCTGGCATTGTGTCTTAGGAAGAGAGGAGAAATACACAAATTAATTATTGCAAAAAATAGCTGAGGAAGGAGAGGGCACCTTAGGAGGATGAGACAATAGATGGATGAAATAAACATTGATTTTTGACTCCTGTGAGTACCTAAACAGTCAACAATTTAAAATGGTACATTATTTCCTTATTTTACTGTAAGAGTGAACATTTCCTATAGGTATAAACCATTGTAAACATTAAAAAAAAAAAAAAACTCTCACAACCTTTAATATCAGAATATAACGGCAGGCATTTGGGATAATTAATACTCATGGAAAGATTTTAAATTTAATTGCATGGATAGGCATGTGGAGATGTAAGAAGGTCATATGGGAATGGACTCTATCCAGTTTCATGGTATTGCAGGGGCTTTGAATCTAAGGGAACTTGAGGGCACTGCACCCCTGGGGAAGAAATCATATTACAAATCCAAGAGAAATCAATGAGACAATGAGTGACTCTAGATACAAGTTGTTCCAGTTATTTCAACACCAGGACCACTGAAGAAGCTTGAGTTCCTAACTGGAGCTCAAGTTCCTAACAAGTTTGAGAGTCTGGAGAATAGCCAAGTTTGCTGGGTGCCTTTACTAAAACATTTAGGAGTTTCCTACAGTAGTGCTATGGCACAGGTCTCAGGGAGCGAGGACAACAGGCTATCCAAATAGCCCCTTGTATCAGTTTCCTACTACTATGTAATAAATTAACACAAACTTAGTGCCTTAAAACAACACAAATTTATTACCTTACAGTTTGGGAGATCAGGTATCCAAAATGGGTTGCAGGGGGTTAAAAATGAAGATGCCAACAGGGTTGCATTCCTTTGGGTAGCTCTGGTTGATTATTGATTCCTAGCCTTTTCCCCTTCTAGACCCAGCAGGTATTACTCAGCCCACATCTCCTTTCTATCTTCAAATCCATCAGTCATATCCCTCCAGCTGACCTCTGCTTCCATCCTCGTATCTCTTTCTCTGATTTTCCTGCCTCCCTTTTTCATTTTAAAAGGAGCCTTGTGATTGCATTGGTCTCAACCAGTCAATCCAGGATAATCTCCCCATTTCAAGGTCCTTATATTAATTATACCCACAAAGTGCCTTTTGCCACACAAGGTAACATATTCACAGGTTCCAGGAATCAAGATGTGACCATCTTTGGGGGCCATCGTTCTGCCTCCCACACCCCTGTTGAACCCTGTGAAGGACTGGAACCTTCACAACTGGACTTTGCAAAGGAGATGCTAAGAGCAGTGGTAAACCTCAAATTGTAAGTTCAGTTGGTGAATTTGCATCATTTTTCCTCTTTTTAGGAAACAGTTTGCAAAATCAGGGAGGTGGTGGAACCCTTTGCAAAACTGATGGACCCACCCAGCCCCTAGATAGTCAACTTTTAAGTGAGAAGTTTTGCAGTATATATATTTTTCTTTTTTCTAATAGGATTCTCTGAAACCCCAATTTAGGTGACTCAGTTTAGGAGCAAACAGTTGGGAAATCACAAGTGATGGCAATGGTTAATACTCATCAGAAATAAGCATATGCTTCAGGTCCAATGAGGGGAGAACAGCAGTGGCTGGATCCACACAACCTGGAACAGACGTGCAGACTGACAGGCCATCAGGAATGTTCCCTCACATACTCAAAAGACATTGATACATGCATGGGAAAGGATATTTCTGGACTCTGGATTCATATATTCTAAGGGATTCTCCTGTATTTTTCACTGAAGATTATGAACAACAAGGTGGAATGTGTGGGAGATAGAATGTAGAAAAAAAAAAAAGTAAGGAATCAGATGATGTCGTCAACCAGGAATGTGAGGGAACGGATGCCTGAAAAAATCTTTGCTATAGCCAACTTTGGTTTGGGGCCTGAAACCTTGGAAGTGAGTCCCAGGATTTCTATGGGAAAATATCCTTAGTGCAATTAAGCACTTCTTTGGGGATAGAGATTGTTCTGAAAACCTGAGAGAATCGTATATTTCTCAACTCTGTTTAGATCAATGAGTTAAAACCCAAATTCAATCTTATTTCTGTTCCTAGAAGTCCATCCATCGTCCCCTACTTCCTTACTATGAGCAGGTCCAGGAATGGCTCTAAATTTATACATCTGACTCAAATAATTTATCTAAATGTGGAACTGATAGGGAACTATTTAAACAGCATAGACAACTGATGGCAAAGTTCACATCGCCTTGTATTAGAGGCCTGAAATAACCTTTTTAATTATCAAAACATCACAAAGAATTATCTCACAAGAGGACTAAAGATTTCACGTTTAGTTCCCAATTCTAAATTTATGTGCACTGAGGGTAGAGATCATTCTCCTCAAGCAAGGAAACTAATTTCCCAATAAACAACAATTTATCATTTTTCTCAGCATCATGTAAGGAATGGAGTAGAGAACAAGGCCTATTTTTCTAAGTAGATTAATTCACAGGAGGTAGCTTAATTTAGAGGAAAAGATTCTGAATCTGCTTTTATTTGTTTGCTATACTCCCTTTTGTTTACAAAACGTTTTCATGTGTGGGTATGGGGAGGTTTAGAACAGCTTGAGGAAAGAAATCCAGGATTTGAAGCTAACCTAATGAGAGAAATAATTAGAAATAATACACAAGGAAATTTTTAACATTCTTACAAATAAGAAACCTGTTTATTCATGTGAAACAGTGCACATTTTCCATGCTTTTTTTCAAATCTACATTTCTCAATCAAAATGATTTCTGGTTTTTCTAGGGTCCTGAAAAGAAAGGCTAATAATATTAGTTACCATTCAGTTTACCATGTTGCAGGAGGTCTGTTGCTAATTTATAGTTAATACTCTAAACAGCCCAATGAGATGGTAGATGCTGTCACCATTTAATGGGACAGAGGGATCAGAATAAATGACTAGCAAGTTCCTGAATCAGGATTTCAAGCAGCGAATCTAATTTCCAAGTTAGTCCTCTTTCTCTAACAATTTGTCTCTTTCAAGGCAGTATCACTGAAAATATTCTTTTGCTATTAGAGGTGTTGTTTTCACTGAATTATCCAGGGGCTAAGTTACATAGTTGTGGCTCTAGATCCACTCCTTTGTTTTACATCCTGCCTTCTTCTGGTGCACCCCTTGATACCTTCTAGTGAGCTTCTTTCTCTTACCATTTAAGCAAGATATCCTTAAGCTCAGCCACTTTCTCCTTCAAAGAAAAGAAAGAACAATGTGAATTTAATCTTTCAAAGTCAAGAGTTCTTACAGTTATACTTTTGCTAATGGGCCAGAATAGAAAAGTATCCAGTTACAATTTTGGAGTATTATTGTCACCGCATTTCTATTTTTGGGAATATTTGGATATGATGTATACAAGTGATAATGGAGATCACAAATATGGCTAAGGATGCAGCAATTCCAGCTTCCATCTGTATACAAGAATTGGATAATCAATCATATCACTTTCATTATTCTTAACCTAGCATTTCATGTAATAACTCAATCAAAAGAAGTAGCATTAAGAATGACTTGTATTTGCAATATCTGGTGTATGCTGTAGATTTTTCACCAAAATTTACTAATTTATCTAGAAGAAAACATGGAATGATAAAAATGCATAGGCATTTTTACCCAGTGGTTTACAGGCTGTCTCACTCAATAATCTCTATGGGGGCTTGCGAGGAGAGAGGGGGCAATTGGGATTAAGGGTTCCCATCAGCTTCAACAGAGCAGCTCCACATCTTTTCGTATCCTTTTAATGTTGGCTTCCACATAAGGTTGTATAATAATCAAAGTGAAAGTTTCTACTTCTAAAAACATTTTTTAAGTTGTTGATTTTTTCCCATCCCACCAAAGATACAGATAATTATGCTGAGATCCCAAGCACAATATCTATTCAACCTGAACCAGAACACATAGTTCCTACTCCCAGGCTTTTTACTAGCTTAGCTGGCATCTGTGAAAAACATTTTATGATGCTTTATTGAATGAAGTATATTATTTTTCTAAACAGATAATAATTGATTTTTGACTGCAAAAATTTTCTGTGCTTTTTGTCCTTTTGGACACAGTCTTCTCTTTGGATCTGTGCTAGAAAATTTAGATTATAAAACCAAAATCCTTTCTGAGAATTTCTGAATAGACATTTTTTCCTGGAACAGGTATTCTAAAAAGTTAAAAAAGAAACTGTAGAGTTAAGCCTTGCTTACACATTCTTTTATCGATCTCAGACATGGTAAGATAGAGTTTTCACAACCTAAAACCAGAAGTTACATTTTTCAAATTTATGTTTGCTCACAGGTGGTAATTATTTTTTCTTTCTTCAGGATGACATCCAGAAAAATCAATAATGCTGTGCTCAGAGGAAAATTCTGTGTACACATTTTCTTTGATTCTTTGGAACAGATAGCCTATTTAAGTAAATTTACTTTCTCTCCTAAGTGAGCAAAGTGTTGAGTCCCAAATATATGCAAGTGTCATTTGACTGAAGTCATTTATGTGGGTGTCTCTGTTTCTAGGATGCTTTCCATATGTTGTGTTGCTATGTGTTTTAATGGTCTTTATCCTAGGGGAGCACCCGGGGACCACTTGTTTAAACCAGAACCACTCTGATTCCTGGTATTTCTTGCCGCATTCTTGGGTTTTCAACCAATTTTGCATTTCTCCCTGGGGATGCAAGAACAGAAAATGGAATGAGATACGAAAAAAAAAAATTAATACTTGGTTTTAATATTTTCTCATTTCTTTCCTGTAATTTCTAGTAATATTCATGGACAGATTGGGACACAAGAAAGTGGAGCCTGTAGTAATAAATACAAACTGTATATAATAAAACTAAAATTTGAGTTTCAAAAATGAACCTAGGGTGGGCAACGGTGGCTCAGTGGCAGAATTCTCATCTGCTGTGCCAGAGACCTGGGTTCGATTCCCAGAGTCTACCCATGCAAAAAACAAATAAATAAACCTAAATCAGAGAATCAAGCATTTGGTTAGGGCAAGTTACTATATCTCTCTAAAGCTGTTTTTTTCAATGTAAGATGGGTATTGTAATACACATGCAAAACGGGGTTACAATGCCATATCTAAGGCATGCTGAATATTGAGAAAAATGCTAAGTGAATATGAATGTATTATAATGAACAAGAGATCAGACACAAAATATATTTTTCGCCATTGTAGCTAAAATTAGAGTAGGTCATTTCTCCACATTGCATTAAATTTCCAATATATGGATTAAATTATAATTATATAGTTCTAAGGAAGTAAACCTGTGAAAATTATCACAAAAGGCAGCAGAGATATCCCTGAAAAACTGGGCACAAGACATGCAATTTTTGAAGAAAAGAAGTGAAAAATAAAAAATAATGTAGCTTAGAATTGATGGTGTCTCCGTGGTAGAGCTATGATTTGGTAACTAAAAATCTTAAAGGGTTTACCTTTATGTGGAAGGGTTTACCAAAATGAGGGACCAGGCTTCTGTGGTGGTTCAAAGCTGTATGTACCCCAGAAAAACATGTCCTCAATCACTCCATTTCTGTGGATTATATTGTAAGTAGTTTCCTTATATGTATTTAAAGTGTTAGCCTGAATTTTATCTCATCTTCCTCTCATATCCGTGGATATAGAAATCCCTTTTAAGATGCTGCTGGATAGGAATCATGAATAAAGTGGTATCACTCTGCCTTTCACATTTCCCACAGGCCGCATCGTTCATCAATAGATAGATCATCAATGTAAATTTGATAACGCTAATTCAAGGAAGTTGTGTAGCAATATATGAATTAAACTTCTTTTGTCTTGAAATTAAGACATAACTTCATTTTAATTTTATTTCTTATTAAGAAATAACTTAATAAGTCAAGCCAAAACAGAAAACCATCCAAATTAGAATACTCTGGGCGTTTGAACCAGACAAGACCACAAAAGCTAATTTAAGATTGAGAACTGGATGGAATGATAACATGGACACAGGGACATTTTCTCTTTGCCTTACAACAAAGAAGACAGAAAAACAAAACAAGCAAACAACAACAAAAACAAACGTGTAGTCAAAGATATTCACGAGATCAGGACACAGATGGATGGACATGGATTTCTGTTGACTCCTTTTTTTTTCTCTCCAAAGCATGCCCAAAGTTTGATGGCCTCACAAAGTACACTGAAAATCTACCACTTCACAGGATTTTCAAGCACAGTTTTTCTCCACACTGCTTTATACTGAAGATGGTTATGATACATGAGGACTATAGAGATGAGAAACTTCAATATTCAATGACCCGCCTTATGGCTTTTTTCCACTGACGCATCTAATTGAAGGGAATTAATTCTATTAACTATTTTAATCCAATCTGCAACCTAACACTCAGAAAATGTCTTCTCAGTGCTTTGACCAAGAATTTGAGCTCTAATGGGCACTTTTTGAACATCTACAGAGCAAAATAGTTTCAGCTGCAAAGAATGCATAAATCCTCCTACCTTGCCAACAAATTCAAGCTAAAGAATAAAGTAATACTTCCTCAGGGACTGAATGATGTACTTTAAGTAGAATTTTGTGTATTTTTTAGTAGTAAATTATTGTACAAATGGCCCATTAAAGTCCACTAAAATTGGAAAGACTGAGTTTAGTGTAATTCTGATCCAAGTCTTGAATATTAGTAGTAGGCACTACCTTGTGGAAGCCTGAAGCATACGTCCTAGGCTTATGAGAAAAGCAAATCTCTGACAGATATTCTCTTTCTCATTGTAGTCTAGTGTGAGCTTAGCAGCAGTTAAAATTCTCTATCCAAAGAAATATTGAGAAATGTGTCATCTCTAAAGACCCAATAAAGAATAACCTGTTTTACTGCTCTTATTTGAGCATATTAAGCATTTTATTAGAGCTATTAGAAATTCTGGTGAAGTCCTTTGAGTCTTGTTATTTCTGAATGAGCTTTCTAAAAAATAATGTAAAGAGGTCATTTTCAAACTATTAGTATTCACTACCCTTGAATTCATCATACTTGAATTACTACCCCACTTCATATGGATAAGCAAGAGATTGCATTTGTGGTGTTATAAGTGAATAATGAGAATGAGATGGTTCAGTTAGTTGGGTGCATAACCTTCGTGTTCAAACAACTTTCTGCCAGATTTCCAAACATTGACTTATTACCAAGAATTTTCGAGACAAATACCGACAATTTCATACTCTTTAGCAGTGGATTCCATTTCTCATCCTACTTGAATTCTTTTCCCTTTTCCTCAGGGCTTCTTCTTGCAAGAGTTGACCTTTCCTTGGACACAACCTGTTCTAGTTTGCTGGCCACCAGAATGCAATATACTAGAAATGGGATGTCTTTTAAAAACGGGAATTTAATAAGTTGCAAGTTAACAGTTTTTAGGCAGTGGAAATGTCCCAATTAAAATAAGTCTATAGAAATGTCCAATCTAAGGCATCAAGGGAAAGATATATTGATTTAAGAGGGGCGAGGAAGTTCAGGGTTTCTCTCTCAAGTGGAAAGGCACATGGTAAACATGGTGTCATCTGCTAGCTTCCTCTCCAGCTCCCTGGGAGGCATTTTCCTTTTCATCTCCAAAAGTCACTGGCTGGTGGACTCTGCTTTGTGGTTCTGTGGTGTTCTGTTCTCTCAGCTTCTCTCTCAGAATCTCATGGTTTTATCTTTTGTCATTCTCTAGCTTTTTCCAAAGTGCTTCTTCTTTTAAAGGATCCAGTAAAACCAATCAAGACCACATAGAATGGGTGGAGACATAGTCTAATCAAGTTCAATATCCACACTGATTGAGTCATATCTCCATAGAGATAACCCAATCAAGTTTCCACCTATAGTACTGAATATGGATTAAGAAAAATGGTTGCTCCCACAAGATTTCTTAGGATTAAATCATGGCTTTTCTAGGGTTCACAAATCTTTTCAAACCAGCACACCACCTTTCTTACTTCAACCATGTTAAGAGCTCCTGAGCTGAAAAAGCATGGCTCCAAATGAAATTCTCCTTGTTGTTTATATTCCTGTTTCTCATTTGATTTCTTGCCCACTTCTGACCCAATGCTTTTTCTCATAATTTAGTATTTCCGAATATTGAATGTTTGCCTAATTTTTCTTAATCTCTATTCAGTACTATAGGTGGAAACTTGATTGGGTTATCTCTATGGAGATGTGACTCAATCAGTGTGGATATTGAACTTGATTAGACTATGTCTCCATCCATTCTATGTGGTCTTGATTGGTTTTACTGGATCCTTTAAAAGAAGCACTTTGGAAAAAGCTGGAGAATTCTCCAGCTTCCTAACTTTTCCTCTATGAACCTAGTCACCCGATCTATCTTCAGAATCAATTCCAAGAAACTGTTCTGATGTATCAGCAGTTAGCTACTTGGACTTGAACAAGTCTGTTTTAATGTTTTTTTGGTCTCAAGTTTTTCTTCCATAAAATAAGAGGCTCAGAGATACTCTACTTGGAAGACTTTCATTTTGATATGCCAATGGAGTTGTGTTGTTAATATTGATGTACAAATTCACCAGTTTGGGTCTTGGATGTAGCAACTCTCAGGTAAGAGAATTCAGGTGAGTAAATAACTGTGATTTAAAGGACTTTTATGTTTTGCTTTGTTTTCTAAGAAGACTGGTATGATAGTTAGGGTCTGATGCCAACTTGACCAGGTGATGATACCCAGTTGTCTGATCAGACAAGCACTGGTCTGATGTTTGCTGCAAGGGTATTTCCTGGCTGGTTGATAAACTGGAAGGCTGGTTTATTAAATCATTATTCAACTGATTGCAGCTGTAGCTGATTACATCTGCAATCAGCTGAGGGCGTGCCTCCCATAAATAAGATAATCCAATCAGTTGAAGGCTATTAAGGAAGAAGAGAGACTTTTTCACTGCTTCTTCAGTCAGCAAGCCTCTGTGGAGTTTGTCAAGACCCTTCTTCAGAGCTGCCAGCATCACTGCCTGCCCTATGGATTTTGAACTCTTCCTTTCCCAATTCCATGAGACATCTTTACAAATTTCATATTTGCAGTTATCTCCTGTTGCTTCTGTTTTTCTAAAGAACCCTGACTTCTACAGCTGGTTTTAGAAAGTACTTCCAAGGTAGTTTTTTTTAAGAAGAAAATGTTTTCCAATAGATGACTGTATTTTAGCAGTTTTCAAGTACTCGAAAGAAAGAAATGGGAATGTATTATTTGTAACTTGTTTGAGACTGGATCTTCCTGATTCTATGTAAAATTCCATCTCACATATATCAGATCCCTAAAAGAAATGTAAATGGAAATTGCTGTTATTTTATCCCCCAATATATACCAAAGGCTGTTCTAACTATGTTTCAAATATTAACTCACTTAACTCATGAGCAATCTAAGGTAGGTGTTCTAGTTTGCTAGCTGCCGGAATGCAACAGACCAGAGATGGATTGGCTTTTAATAAATGGGGATTTATTTCATTAGTTCTTCAGAGGAAAGGCAGCTAACTTTCAACTGAGGTTCTTTCTCATGTGGAAAGGCACAGGGTGATCTCTGCTGGCCTTCTCTCTAGGCCTCTGGGTTCCAATAACTTTCCCCAGGGTGATTTCTTTATGCATCTCCAAAGGTCTGGGCTGAGCTGCGAGTGCTGAGATGAGGTATGCTGAGCCACTTGGGCTGTGCTACATTGTGCTCTCTCATTTAAGCACCAGCCAATTAAGCCAAACATCATTCATTGCAGCAGGCACGCCTCCTAGCAACAGATGAGGTTCACATACCATTGGCTCATGTCCACAGCAACAGAACTAGGTGCCTTCACCTGGCCAAGATGACAACTGAATCTAACTACCACAGTAGGTGTTATAGATTGTATTGTGTATTCAAATTAAGACAGGGTTTTGATCTCGAGCCACACTTTGGTGAGTATGGCTGGACCCATTTTAAATAAGATCTCTTCAAGATATTACTTCAGTAAGGTGTGGTCCAATTGAATCAGGTTGGGTTTTTTAATGCAATTTATTGGGCTGTATTACATATTCATATACCATTGGGCTATATTACATATTCATATGCCATATAATCATCCAAAGTGTATGATCCAAGTTTCACAGTATCATCATATAACTGTACATTCATCATTATCACAATTGATTTTTTGATATTTTCATTACTCCAAAAAATAAAAATAAGAAAGAAAATAAAAACAAAATAAAAAAGAACACACAAAACATCTCATACCCCCCTTTTATTTATTTTGCTCTTTTTTTCTCTAACTCATCTGGTCGTGCACTAGACAAAGGGAGTTTTAGTCACGAAATTTTCACAATTACCTGTCATACCTTAGAAGCTGTATAGTTATCCAATTATCTTCGGGAACCAAGGCTGTTGGATTACAGTTAAGCAGTCTCAGGTATTTCTCTCTAGCTACTCCAATATAACAAGCTGAAAATGGGTATCTGTATACTTCATATGAATAACTTCCAGAATGACCTCTCAACACTATTTGGAATCTCTCAGACACTGAAACTTTATTTTGTTTCATTTCTCTGCCCCCTTTTGGTCAAAAAGCCTTTCTCAATCCCATGATGCCAGGGCCAGGCTCATCCCCAGGAATCATGTTCCTCATTGCCAGAGAGATTTTCACTCCTAGGAGTCATGTCCCATGCAGCAGGGAGAGCAGTGAGTTCATCTGTGGGGTTGGCTTAGAAGGAAAGGTCACATCTGAGCAGCAAAAGAGGTCCTCTGGGGTGATGTTAGGCATAATCATAAGTATGCTTGTCTTCTACTTTGCATGAATAAATTTCATAAGGGCAAACCTCAAGATTGAGAGCCTAACCCATGAAATTGGCAATCACCAATGGTTTCAAGAATGTCAGGTCTTCCTCAGGTGGAAAAGTTTAATCAGATTGATTTTTTTTTAATTAATCAGATTGAGTTTTAATCTGGAGTTTTTATAAGCAGAGTGAAAGTCAGGCAAAGAGAGAAGCTATGGGGAGTAACCAGAAGCTGAAAATCAATGGAAATGGAAGAGAAAGGAGAAGACATTGCCTGGTGCATTGTTATGTGATGGAAAAGCCAAGGAGCCCCAAAGATTGCTGGTCAGTCAGAAGATACTGACCTCGGGAGGAAGCAAGCTTTATAGACTCCGAAACCGTGAATCAATAAATTTCTGTTTTTAAGCCACCCCACTGTATGGTATTTAGTTTAGAAAACTAAAACAGTAGGTAAGTTTTAACTTTCACTTTGAAAATGAACTGACTGAGGGAGAGAGATTTACTAACTTGCTCTAGATTATACTGTTACTAGAGAAGAGTCAGGATTTATCCAAGGTACTCAGGTTTCAGATTCTGTGCTTGTAAACACCACAATATTCTGCCATTCAAAACTAATTCTAGAAAGTCTTTGAAAAAGATGAAGATGTCTCTTCTAAAAAAAAAAAAAGTAAACAAGGGCTATATTCATAATGCACAACAAACTTCTGAATTTTTCTTCTTACTACTCTAAAAATGCCATGCAGAATAAAAGCTGCTTATAAGCCTGCTCTTTCTTCTCTTTCTTTCTCTCCCTAAACACAGTCTGAATGACTTCTCCATCTCCTCCACCTCTTGCCCTACTTCTATTTTCCATGTATATTCTTCCTCAGAGGCTACATGCTCTTCTCATGAGGATTGGTCTAATTCCTCTAGCTTGTCCAGTGTAGCATCTGTGCATGTTATAGAACACAGCTCAACCAAAAAGAGTACAGAAAAGAGCTTGTAGAATACTTTAGAGAGCATAGTGAAATAATATGAACTTAATACTGCCCCTGTATTCATCCATATAACTTCAGGTATAGACAACCTGTAAGCAATTCAATTATCAGTCTCTTGAACTTACAAGTACCTCTAACACTAGGCATTCCATCTTTAGTTCTACTTCTAGCACTTTAATTCCCTGGATAATGTAAATAAGGTAATATTTGTGGCCAGATATTTGGGTCTGTGTTGTTTGGTACATGAGTTAATAAACCCAAAGGAAGAAATGAAAAAAGTCTATCATTTAGACATTTTTTTCCTGGAAATTCATAGTAATACTTCAAGAGAATGCCTACTTTAAAAATACATGAGATTTCATTCCACTTTACTTGTTTTTGCTTAATGAACTCACATCATAGACTGAATTTCTCACTCTTCTTCTGGCTATTTAGGAGAAAAAGAGGCACAACCAAAGGGGAAAGAGATGGCCTGAGACAAGTGGCTTGCCTTAGAAGAGAAAGAAAATGAATTGAGTTTATATAGGAGGAAACAGAAATTTTATGTCAAATTTTAGAGCAGAACAGCATCACTATTTTATGAATGCCATATTGAAAATGTGTTTTTTCAGTGGAGCAGCAAAACACTTTCTTAAAAATGATTTAAGGTTAAGTTTTGAGTGTGCAATTAGTGAAGGACTTAGAACACTGAGTTCCAGTTCATTAATCTCAAATTTAAGAAGTTCATAACTGGTTTCATTTGCTTGAGTGCTTATTAATAAAGGGAAAAGGATAAGTCAAGCTGACTCACCATTATGTGAGATATTTTCACTTTTGCCTGAGGGAAAAATGAGACTCAGACTTGAGACAGCTGGACAAACTGCTGATTAATTGCTGTATGACAATATCTAGATATTAATTCTACATCACGAATGCTCAAAACAAACCTTTATTTTCTAATGGAACTCATAGTTTTTATTTCACATATTCATTCAATTCACAGAACCTGTTAGGAGCTGAACTATTGGAGTTAAACTATTGAGAATTAAAGAGAGATTTCTAGCCCTATGGAAATAAAATATAATTGGAACACCTACAAAAATATAAAATATACATAAAAAGTCAAAGAACAATAGAATCTAATTCAGTGATGATACACATTTCCTGGAACATCACAAAGCACTATGTAAGTAAGAAGCAAAAATTTAGATAAATTTTTCAGAAATACTATAAAAGCAAACCAAAAAGGAGAGGCATAAGACAAAGCCCCTTACGACCTCTTGGGTGATATAACTGAACAACTTCAATTGTTTTTCAAAACTCTCCTTTGGGAAGGAAGATATCATCTCTTAGGACTTCAAAGGCTAGAGGGGGTTTAATGTAGATCATCTTTAATCTTGGCTGTAGTTGCTGCCTATAGTTGCATCTCTAGCCCTGCCCGTTTCCTCAGGAGCTACATTCATGTCAGTGAATAGCATAAGAAATGCCCACAGACTGTACCCTTATCCAGGATGATAAAGATGACTCATTCTCCTGTTGCAGAGACAGCCAGAAAATTCTAAGCAATAATGAATCTTTGGCCAGACTGCTACCTGCTGCTCCCAAGGGACACTCATGAACAATCATTTCCAGTATTATCTCTCTGAAGTTTCTGGTATTCAATTCTCCCAAAGGCCTTTGGGGTCTTTGAAGCTAGGCAGCTGTGTGATTCTGTCTTTACAATGTCAATTAACAGCTTTAACAGAGGATTTGTTCCACTTTATTTTGAGAGCTTTGATGGCACAACATTCTTTCAAAGAAACAACTCCCAAAATTACATTGGTGACTACAGGGAACACTAAGGCTTTCCCCCACCCTACAAATTGAACCCCTCACCATCAGTCTTTTGAAGGAAAGTGAATGAGGCTAGAGAAGCAACTGCACAATTATACAATTATGGACAATATTTAATGCTTTTGTAACTATTACTGGACATTATAGCTTAAAGTTAACATTTGTGTCAATTTGATTAATTTGTTAACTATTTATCTGGCTGTGGATAGAATGCTTTATTTCTCCCTGTCAGGGAAATTACATTAATTTCTAGGAGGAAATTTTAAAAGTTCATAAAAGAGAGAAAAATATTAAATTGTTTTTTTATAAAAATGTTAAAGAAGTTTGCTAGTCCTCTCAGAAGTTTTCCAGTTAGTTTGAATATGATCTTGGGAAATGATTATAATAACTTGAATTTATTTTCGCCCCTTAATCACAGTTATGGAACTGCACTTACATGAGAAATCCATCAATCACTAGTTCAAAAATTATTTTCATGTTATTCCTATTAATGAATTTATTACTTTGGTAATATGGCATAATTGCCTCTGACTAAGGGGATAACTGAAATACTGTTATTGATATTTTGATAAAAAATTATTTTATTCCCTTAATATTTTCTCAAGAGAGCATATTCTATATCTATATTCTATATCTATATTCTATATCTCTAATGTTTATATTATAATATATTTTGAGGTTGAATTTAATTTCTAGAACAATACAGTTCAACATGCATAATAAAGATTAGTGAATAGATGGGATTTAATTAAAAGTAATAAAACTTATGGAAAAGAAATTAAAATAAATATTCTGATATGCTAATATATATTTGCTTAGTTCTTGTTATGGCATTTGCAGTAAATTATTTATTGTTTTAGTGACACATAAGTATTTAGGTAACATAGTTTTAGGCTCTTTAACAAAATGTTAAAATTCTGTGAGGGCTGGGAAATCCTTGTATCCTATACTCAAGATAGTATTTGACAGAGTGAATGAAACTGGCTGGCAAATGATTATTTCCAATGGATCTAATTTTCATGGCAATTTGAAATACATGAATTTATTTGTTCATTTGCCTATTCATTCTTTCATATCTGAACACGTTTCTTGAACACTTGCTATGTGCCAGACACTGTACTTTTATGTTAGAGGAGGGAAAAAAGATTAAGGATATATCTAATGTTTAAAATGAAAATAATAAAAAAAGATGGAATGCTTCCCAATCCATTCTACTGGTCTAGCATGATTCTGATACTAAAACATCATAAGGATAGCACAAGGAAAGGAAACTATAAACCCATCTCACTGATAAACAGAAACTCTAAACATTAAGCAGATAAAATAAACTGATGAGCTTAATGACTAATACATCATAAACAAATAGCACTTATACCAAGGCATGTAAGTGAGGCTCAATGTTAGAAAATCTATTAATACAATTTCCTACATTTTAATATTAAAGGAGAAAAACCATATTAATATAAAATAGTCTGGTTAAATTAAAAATAGTTTTTTAAAAATCCATAAATGAGTTAGGAGAAAATAATTGTGAAGATGTTTTTTGAATTGTTTCTTAAATGGTATGAATTGTTATGAAATTTAATGGGAAATATTCTTCCTAACACTGGTACCATATTCTGAAAACACAAAGAGGATAGACAGATATACTTAGTTGCAGTTGAAAGAAACAAAAAAAAACTTTGTGCCGAGAAAGATGCCACAAATAAAGTTTATAAGTGAAAGACTTCTGGTTCTGGGTAAGATGTGAGTAAACACCTCTTTATCGCCAACCGAACTCAACTGTAAAACCTGGACAGAATGCATGGACACTCAGCTATTTGTGAACTCTCAGAAGTAAATATGAGAAGGATTGGGGAAGAACACAAGAATTTGAAGTACCACCAAGCCAGCCATGCGTTTGCCATTTTTTCCCCTCCAATGTGTCCTGGACTGAGTTCAACATAATCCAAAGCCCAGAAATGAACACTTTGTTGTAGACAAAGAAAAATATAGGAGAAACCCTGCAGTTGTAGTTCATTAAACTGAAAAGGAAATTCCTGAAATTGGAAGAGAGGGAAGAATTTCCCCAATTTTTTTCTCCTCTTTTGTTCCCTTATCTTATGCCTTGGGCCCTGGTTGGGTAGGGTTAGAAGACCACCTTGCTAGCAAGAGTAATCCAAAATGGAAAATCTGCAGGACCCCAAACTTTGTTGGAAGGGAGATTTCCTCTCAATTTAATGAAGATGAGACACCAGTAAGGTAGAGTCAAATTTGTTTGGTTTGTTAGTTTGTTTGTTCTCTCTCTGTCCTCCTGCTACTTAACCCTGAAGATGTTGGAAGTGACAGTTTCAGTCCAGAAAACTGGAAAGAGGAGCTGGTTAAACTGGAAAGTGTCTAGGACACCACAAAGAAAGAGCAGCTCAGAAAGACCCATTCCATAAAGTCATCTGAGAAATCTTGGACTCACCCTCAACCTCTGCCTTAACAGAAGCAGTACCATGAAAGAAAGGAACTGTCAATCCAAAATTTTATGTCTGCTGAAAATGTCCTTTAGGAATGAAGGTGAAATAAAGATATTTTTCAGTGAAGAATAGGAAGCAGGCTTGCTTTAAAAGAATTGCTAAAAAATGTTCTTGAGACAGAAAGGAAATTACAGCAGAAGCAAACTTGGATACCATAAGGAAACTTAGAACAGAGGACTGAAGAAAGATAAGAAAGAGAGAAATTGTCTGGGTATATATATATATTAGATTAGATTATTCTCCTCTTGAATTCATTAAGATATGTTTGACAGTTGAAAGCAAAATATATAATATCCTCAGATGGGGTTTTCAATGTATGTAATAAATCTAATGTAGAAGACAACTATAAAATAAAGTGAGAATGGTAGAAGTTTTTTTATATTCCTATTAGGTGGTACACAGTGATTTTAAATAGACTGTGGAAAACCTAAGGTGAATTTTGTCATTTCTGAGCTTGTAATCCCTTTAGAGTAAGTTCTAAAAAAGTATACAAAGAGATATAGTGAAAATAGCTAGAAAAATGACACTCAGAATGGTGAATAAGAAAAGTGCCAGAAGAAATTAAAATGTCAATGGCCAAATGAGTTAAATATAGAATAAATACAGAATCGTTCTTCAGAGTCACTGTGGAAGATTTTCATAATATATGCATTATCCAGCATATCTTTAGAACCATGGTATAATGAACAAAATAAGTACACAAAATATAGAGCAGTGGAACAAGTTCAATAAAATAGCAATTAGATTTTGTTTAGCTTGCTTTTTGCCATCGTGATAATTATTTGATTTATGTAAAGACAAATGTTAGCATTTATTATCCACAAATCATATTAAATAATAATTAATAATCTTTACTATTTGTTTTATGTGATTAATTGCTAAAATTTTAATCAGATATTTGGGAAAATACTATTTCATTATCAAAGGTGATAGAAACGATTGCCTTTATTTTAATTTTAACCTTTGAATATTCTGTGTATATGTGTCCAAATTTGAGAAGCGGATGTTATAACTTATTGAATTTTTCTTTGTTTTACATGAGAAATCAAATGCTACATTTAATTTTAAATTTTATTTCATTAATGATTAACATTTAGACAGACATTTAATCGGGAAAGTTTCCACTAGATGCTGTATATTATATGACAACATTTAAAGCATCCTGAGTTGATTTTATAGGGAAAATAATTATTTAAAGGTGATGAAAGTCTCCAAATCAAATAATAAGCTATTCAGCAAATTTAATTCTTTTTGTCCTCCAAAAGTAACCAATGCAACTTTATCTCATCAGTGAATTTAATTTCTGTATTCCTGCAATGCTGCTTAGGGATTAAGTCTGTATCTGAGTTCTCTTTAACTAAATAAGTAAAAATTGAAGAAAATTTTGTGACTTAAATTTTTATAAATGAAATTTAAAATGAGTTTTACTTTTATAGGTACTGTACTAGGCACTTTAATATTTAGGTAGGTATTCTTATCCCCACTTTTTGGTGAGAAATCAGTGACTTAGGCAGTTCAAGTATGGCCCCCAAAGACATACATGGAGTATATAACAGAACCAATAGCTGTCATAAAATCCAACATGATCCCACTTGAATGGTGAAAAATGCAAATTTAGCAACCAAACAAATATGACAGGATATGGAGCAATTGGGACTCTCATGCACTGCTAGTGAAAGTGTTGGCAGCATCTGCTAAAAATGAACATATGCAAGCCCTTCTCATTCATTTTTCTATCACTACTTATCAAATTACCACAAACAGTGCATAAAATAAAATCCATTCATTTAGCTCACAGTTTTGTATGTCAAAAGTTCAACACAGTATGGCTGGGTTTTCTACTCAGGGTATCACAAGGCTACAATTAATGTGTCGGCTGAGTCCTTACCTGCAGGCTCTAGGAAGGAATCTACTTCATTGCTCTTTGAGGTCGTTGGCAGGAATCAATTCCTTGCAGTTGTAGGCATGAGTTCGCGTTTCCTTGCTGGGTGTCAGCTGGGGCCCACCCTCAGCTTGTAGAGGTGACTCTTCAATCTTTGCATTAGGGTCTCTACATCTTCAAGTATGCCACATGTGTGAAGCATTCTTCTTTTATTCCCAGTTGGATAAAACTCACTGCTTTCACAAGGCTCATGTGTTTAGATCAGGTCCATCCAGGTTTCTCCTTATCTGAAAGTCCCCATGTGCCATATAATATAACATGAAAAGGGAATGCTATCTCATCCTCTTCTCAGGATATGGAGAAGTAAGTTTCGGAAACTTGGAAGCCATTGTTAGAATACTGCTTTCCATATTCTTTGACCCAGCAGCTCCAATCCTAGGTATATGCCTGAAATAAATACATACATACGGTCACTAAATTATATGAACAAGAATACTGGTAGAAGGAAGCACTATCCGTCCTAGTCAAAATATGGAAAATTCATCCATCAACATAGAATAATTTAGGGTATATTCATATAATTGAATAAAGATATGAGAATGAACACACTACAACCACTTGCAACAACATGAATGGATCTCACAAGTATAATGTGGAATAAGAATGTGACAGCATTTTATGGGGGCAAAAGGAAGGTGTGTTAGTTAGATTCAGTTGTCAACTTGGCCAGGTGAGCATACCTAGTCTTGTTGCTGCGGACATAAGCCAATGGTAAGTGAACCTCATCTGTTGCTAATTGCATCTGCAGTTGGCTAGGAGGCGTGTCTGCTGCAATGAGTGACATTTGACTTAATTGGCTGGTGCCTAAATGCGAGATTGCAAGTAGCACAGCAAAGCAGCTCGGCATTCCTCATCTCAGCACTTGCAGCTCAGCCCAGGCCTTTGCAGATGCAGAAAGAAGTCACCCCGGGGAAAGTTGTTCAAACCCAGGGGCCTGGAGAGAAGACCAGCAGAGACCATTTTGTACTTTCCACGTAAGAAAGAACCGCAGTGGAAAGTTAGCTGCCTTTCCTCTGAAGAACCAACAAAATAAATCCCCTTTTATTAAAAGCCAGTCTGTCTCTGGTGTGTTGCATTCCAGCAGCTAGCAAACTAGAGCAGAAGGGTACCTAACTCAGCTGGAAAGTCATGGATAGTGTCCTGTGGAAGATACAAACACTACAAAGAATTAATAAGTGATGCATTGGGGGTAGAGGGGACTATATTTTAAAAGGAAAGAATAATATGTACAGGAGTAACATGTCTGTTAAAAATAATAAGTAGATAAGATTTAGGAAGAGATGGAAAATTGTAGGTAGACTATGTGCCTAGAAAATCTGACAAAGTTTGGGACAAGGAGAACCTTGCAAGTCATAAGAAGACTGAGGTTAATCTTTGAGTTGATGGTTTCATGGAAGATCCTTGCAAAAGCAGTGGCATGGATTTATTTGTTTTGGGAATCCCTGGCTTCCAATTGTGTGGTGTGAAAGTATTTCTCTGAAAAAGATTTTATCTTCTTGTTTCTTTCTTTGTTTCTAAGGTATAGGGACTTTTCAGAACATACCATGCCTATGAGTAAAGGCACCAAAACATAAAATACTTTACAAGTCTTGAGATGCTTGAGCAGCATCTATGTTTCAATTTATAGCCTGTACAAATTCAGCAATAATTCCTGTATTACAAGAATTCTTCAAGACCTTACACACCACTATGAACATCTGGGTAACTGTGAAAAGGAAATCTTGCAAACCTTAGTTTTACTGTCTCTGCTAGAAAAGCCTCTCAAAATCAGATCCTGTCTACAGATAATGGCTCAATAAAGGGATCAGTGACATCTGTTTAAATGTCTGTGTTTTTGCTTGGATGTACTACTGTATAAATATAAACTTCTTTCTGTTTTTAATTTGTTATTGTAACTGTGCCTTGTGAAAACTTACCCAAGGTTTTAATCCTAATTAATTTACAAAGAGAAGGGAATTTTAAAATAAATAATATATGTTGATATGATTAATTTTACTTAAATTCTCAAAGCTATAAATTTATTTATTTGTATCTGTTTTCTCTAGAGAACTAAAGCACTAATTGCCTATTACTTTAATTGAACTAAAATTAGTCTGGGATTAGTACTTGGGCTTATTCTTTTGGATGTCTCCTGACTTCATACACACATATTTCTAAAAAAAAGATTTTAAGTACAGAGAGAAAGAAAAAAAATCTTTTTGCAGAAAATTATTTTTTTTGTTAAGTTTTAACTCTTACGTTTCTTATCATGGTTTATTGAATTGTCTAAGTAAATATTTTTGCCTGGGTCTAGACCATTTTTCTAGGTCTTTTGTCTGAGAAATCAAACAAGCATTTAAAAATCCATCATAGTATTTCAGAAGTGGTTTTCTAGATGATGTACTGGAGTAGCACAGTCCATGATGCAATGAAGCCAAGCATCATTGTGGCATTTTGGCAGCTCTAGCATCCAAGTAACCCATTCTGAGCTTACAGTTAACTAAGGCATTGGCATTCTTATCACATATGAACCATATTTATATAATCAGTTCTTGGATATCTATTTGCATTTGTAAATGAAATACAAGCTTTAATAAGATAAACATAAACTAGTTTAAATAATAAATTTAACTCAAGAGTTACTTGGAGGAAAGGACCACTTAATTATACTTTTTTACGCATTCCCTGGTACTGAATGGGGGCTTGATTAAAGTATGTTGAATTTTGGTTATTAATGTAGTTTTTGAGAATTGTTAAATTCTGATTCTGTCATCCCAAGCATTAGGATCCCTCCTAGTTCCATGTTATCTACACTTTAAAGTCATCTTACACATTAAGTTATCTTACACTTGTAAGTCATTGATGGATGTGTTGAACTGGAAAGGATCAAGAACAAAATATTATTCCTGAAATCTCTCTTTGGGTTGTGAAGGTATTTTTATGCTTAAATCTAAGCATTTTACAAGGTACTAATCCACTTCCTTCTACTAACATCAAATGCATCTTGCTATAGTATGGAGCTGACAATTTATTGAGAGCTCATTCTAAATGCCTTGTTGAAGTCTAAGTTCTCTTTGAGGACTAGATTTCTATCAATTATTAATCTAATGTCATTATTATGAAAGAAGATGCAAAAGTTTCTTCTTAGGAGAAAGATCCCTAACCCTTAGTAGTCCCTTGAAGTCAGTGTAACCTCCTTTTCCTTTGTCATTTACAGACTGTTCATGTAGTAAATCATGTAGCTAGATGATATTTTAGGTAGCAGCACATTTTTATACCTCGATATTCCCTTTTAGGGTCACATTCTCTCTTAAAATTAGACCTCTAGGGGACTTCCGGGAAGATAGCAGAATAGGATTGGCTGAATTCACCTCTGCTTCATGTAACAACTAGAGAAGTGACAGAGAAAGAAACAAGACAGGAGTTCCAGAGTGAGAATGACCAGAAAGGGTATCCTACACTGTTTACAGAGGTCCTGGATGAAAAAGCGGAGGGACTGGGATGGAGAGAATGCAGTGGGTGTGCTCAGTTGTGACTCCACCAGAGACAAGAAGCATCGGGCAGGAAAGGATAGGCCCTGGAGGAGCAGATCACACCTTCACTCCTGTCTGCCCCTGCAGCTAGCTTGCGAGATTGGCATCCGCAATTCCGCAGTAAAGGAATCCCGTGGGGAACAAGGGAGCCAGCAGACTCCCAGTAAGTTCATGGTGCTGACTGCACCCCTTTCCCTATGGAGGCCCGGAGCCCTCAGGAGTGCACAGACAGAGAGGAAGTTTGCATATAAAAACGCAGGCAATTATGGCCCAGCTAAATGACCAAATTAATTTATACCAGAAGGGATCCAGAATTTGGAACAGCTAATCAAAGATGTCCATACAAATCTCCTAAATGATGAATGGGTTGGTTAATGACACAAAGGAAATCAAAAAGACACTGGAGAAGCACACAGAAGAATGTGAAAGAATCAATGGAAAACTAGAAGCTCTCACAGAGATGAAAGATGCTGTATACCAAATTAAAAAAATTAAAAATATATATTAGAGGGGTGCAAGGGTAGATTAGTGGTAGAATTCTCACCTTCTGTGTAGGAGACCTTGGTTGGATTCCTAACCTGTTCATTACCCCACTAAAAAAGAAATTGACAAACAGTGCTGCAATAACAGGATAGTCACATGAAAAATGAATGAAATGTGACATATATATATAGCCTACTATATATGTGTATATATATATATATATTTTAGAGATTTGAAACAGATTTGAAGAAGCAGAAGAAAGAATAAACGAGCTAGAGAAAAGGACAATTGAATTCAAACACACAAATGAATAAATGGCAAAAAGGGTGGAAAAATTGGAATTGGATCCCAGGGAAATGATGGACAACATGAAGTGTTCAAATATAAGAATCATGGGTGTCTCAGAAGGAAAAGAGAAGATGACCAAAAGGCCACGAATATTCAAATCAATGAAGCCAAACTACCCCAAATAGAATAAATCCAAATAGGTCTATTCGAAGACACATACCAAGCAGACTGTCAAATGTTGAAGAGAAGCTGAAAGCCCTGAAAGCAGCAGGAGAAAAGTGACCCATGACATACAATGAAAGCCACATGGTACTGGGTTCAGACTATTCAACAAGCACCATGGAGGTGAGAAAGCAGTGTATGGTTTATTTAAGACCAAAAGAGAAAGAGTTCCAGCCAAGAATCCCTTAAATTGTCCTTCAAAAGTGGGGGTGAGATTAAGATTTTCACAGAAAAACAAAATCTGAGAAAATTTGTCAGGAAGATAACAACCCTAGAAGAAATACTAAAGTGACTTCTGTCAGCAAAAAAAAAAAAAAAGAAAAAAAAAGAAAAGACAGGAGAAGATCTGGAAGAGAAAACAGAATAGAAGAGTACCAGTAAGGGTAACATAAAGGATGAAAAGAGAGAGGGGGAAATGAATATATAGATATGAAAAATTTAAAACCAAAGATTAAAATGGTAGGTTTAAGTTCCTTTACAGTAATAACTTTGAATGAACTAAACTCACAAATTAAAAGATGCAGTTGAAAAAATGGATAAGGCAGTTGAAAAAATGGATAAGAAATATGATCCATCTGTATGCTGCATACAAAAGACACATTTTAAACCCAAGGATACGAATAGATTGAAAGCAAAAGAATGAAAAGATATGTCCCATGAGAGCTTGTAATGAAAAGAAAGCAGGAGTAACAACATTCATATCATACAAAATAGATTTTAAATGTAAAGATATCATAAGAGATAAGGAAGGCACTACATATTAATATAAAAGGTACAAGGAGTTCCAAAGTACATGAGGCAAACATTGACAAAACTGAAGGGAGCAATAGATGTTTCAGCAATAATAGTGAGAGACTTCAATACACCACTTTCCTCTATAGATAGATTAGACAAAGCATCAACAAGGAAACAGAGAACTTAAACAATTTGATAAATGAATTAGACCTAACAGACATATATAGATTACTATATCCCAAAGCACCCAGATAGGCATTGTTTTCTAGTGCTCATGGAATGTTCTCCAAGATAGGTCATATGTTGGGGCATAAAACAGGTCTTTATAAATTAAAAAAAATAATGAAATTATTCAAAGCACTTTCTCTGATCACAACAAAATGAAGCTAGAAATCAATAACCAACAAAAAACAAACAAACAAACAACAGAACTTTCACAAATATATGGAGATTAAAAAATACACTCTTAAACAACCAGTGGGTCAAAGAAGAAATTGATAGAGAAATAGGTAAATACCTGGAGATGAATGAAAATGAGAATACAACATATCAAAACTTATGGGATGTGGCAAAGGCAGTGCTGAGAGTGAGATTTATTGCCCTAAAAGTCTATGTTAAAAAAAGAAGAAAGAGCAAAAATCAAGGAGTTACTGGCTTACCTGAAAGAAATAGAGAATGAAGACCAAACCAACTTCAAGCAAATAGAAGAAGAGAAATTAAAGCAAAGATAAATGAATTGGAGAAAAAAAATCAATAAAATAAAAAGTTGATTCTTTGAGAAAATCAATATAATTTATGGAGCCTTAGTTAAGCTGATAAAGAAAAATAAGGAGAGAAGATGCAAATAAACAAAACAGAAATGAAAGGGTGGCCATTATTGTGTACCTGGAAGAAATTAAAAACAAATCATGAGAGGATCCTATGAAGAACTATATGCCAACAAACTAGACAACTTAAATGAAATGGACAAATTCCTTGAAACATACAAAAATAACCTACACTGACTCAAAAAGAAATAGAAGGTCTCAACAAACCAATCACAAGTAAAGAGATTCAGTCATCAAAAACCCAGGGCCAAATGACTACACAGGGGAATTTTATTAAATGTTCCAAAATGAACTATCAATTCTCTTCAAACTCTTCCAAGAAATTAAAGAAAAAGGAAAACTACTTAACTCATTTTATGATGCTAACTTCACTCTAATACTAACACCAGATAAGGATGCTACAAGAAAAGAAAACTACAAGCCAATCTCCCTAATGAACTTAGATGCAAAAATTCTCAACAAAATACTAGCAAATTGAATATGGTGATACATTAAAAGAATTCTACACCATGACCAAGTGGGGTTTACCCTAGAATGCAAGGGTGGTTCAACACAAGACAATCAACCAATGTAATACAACACTAACAAATTGAAAGGGAAAAGTCACATGATAATCTTAATTGATGCTTAAAAAATATTCAACAAAGTTCAGCATTCTTTTCTGATAAAAACACTTCAGAAAATAGAATTGAAGGAAACTTCTTCAATATGATAAAGGACATATATGCAAAATCCATAGCCAGCCTCATCCTCAGGCATGAGAGACTGAAAGCCTTCCCCCTAAGATCAAGAGTGAGACAAGGATGCTCTCTGTCACCATTGTAATTCAAAGTTGTACTAAAAGTTCTAGCTAGAGTAATAAGGCAGGAAAAAGAAAATAAAAGGCATCCAAATCAGAAAGTAAGAAATAAAACCTTCATTATTTGTACATGGCATGATAATTTACTTAAGAAATCTATAACAAAGCTTCTTCAGCTAATAAATAAACTCAGCAAAGTTTTAGGATACAAGATTAATGTGCAAAAATCAATAGTGTTGCTATACACAAGTAATGACCTAACTGAAAAGAAAATTAAGGGGAAAAGTCCATTCAAAATGGCAACTAAAAGAACCAAGTATCTAGGAATAAACATAACTAGGGATGTAAAAGAGCTGTACACAGAAAAATACAAAATATTACTAAAATAAATCAAAGACGACATCCCATACTCATGGATAGGAAAGTTAAATGTAGTTAATATGACAATTTCACCTAATCTGATCTACAGATTTCATGCAATATGAATAAAAATTCCAACAACCTACTTTGAAGACTTGGAAAAGCTAGATTTATTTTGAAGGGAAAGAGACTTTGATAGCTAAAAATATCAAAAGAGAAGAAGTGGGAGGACCAGCACTTTCTGATTTTAAAGCTCATTATAAAGCCACATGGGTCAAAACAGCATGGCTCAAATGTGAAAGTCTTGACCAATGGAATTGGCTTGAGGGTGCAGAGATAGCTCACCAAATCTCTGGTCAATTAATCATTAACAAAGGCCCCAAAATCACTGTACTGAGTCAAAATTCTCTTTTCCATAAATGGGCATGGGAGAACTGAATATCAATAGCTGAAAGAATGAGAGAGACCCATTACCTTACACCCTATACAAACATTAACTCAACGTGGATCAAAGACCTAAATGTAAGAGCCAGTACCATAAAACTCCTAGAAAAAAATACGGGGTAACAACTTCAAGCAATAAGATGTAGCTGTTAAAACTTTACACCCAAAGCCCAAGCAACAAAGGAAAAAATAGATAAAAGGGAACTCTTAAAAACCAAATGCTTCTGTGCCTCAAAGGACTTTGTAAAAAAGGTGAGGAGGCAACCAACTCAATGGGAGAAAATATTTGGAGACTACATATCAGATAAATGTTTGATTCCTGTATACACAAAGAAATCATACAACTCAATAACAGAAGAACAAGTAACTCAATTATATAATGAATTAAAGACATGAATAGACATTTCCGAAGAACAAATACAAGTGGCTAAAAAGCACTTGAAGAGATGCTCATTTCATTTGCAATAAGGGAAATGCAAAACACTACAATTAGATATCACCTCACACCTATATGAATGGCTCCTACTAACAGGAAACTATAAATGCTGGAAAGGATGTGAAGAAATTGAAACAGTTATTCACTGCTGGTGGGATTGTATAATGGTAAAGTCATGGTGAAAAACAGTGTGAATGTTCCTTAGAAAACTAAATATTGAGTTTCCCTATGATCTGGCAATACCACTACACGGTATAGATGCAGAAGAGCTAAAGGCAGTGACACGAACAGATATTTGAATACCAATATTCATAATTACATTATTCACAATTGCTGAAAGATGGAAATAATCCCAATGCCAATCAACAGATGAGTGGATAAACAAAATGTGGTATATACATATAATGGAATAGTATGCAGCAGTAAGATGAAATGAGGTCCTGAATCATATGACAACATGGGTAGACTTTAGGGACATAATGTTGAGTGAAATAATCCAGAACCAAAAGGATAGGTACTGGATGATTTTGCTATTTTGACCTTGGTAAAGGTAAACTCAAGTTCATTAGTGGGTTTATAAGTAATATTGCCATACTGAAGGCAGAAATGACATATTAGAAAATTGAAGATTGGTTAATAAGTTCTGATATCAGAAAATACAGGTAGTCTCATCCTTTACTGTGTGTTCTGATTTACCTTAGTCCTGATGAAATCAGCTTCATTCTTACCTCTAATTGAAGGCTGATCTCTTTTTTGATTTCTTTAAAGTTGTTGTATATAGCAACGCTGACAATCCGAGCTGCAGAAATCCAATGCTGAGTCTTAAGTGTCAGACAGGTACCCAGAGTTCCAAGGAAATACCAGATTATACCTATGTAGCACAACATCTCAAAATCTGGAAAGAACATTTACAGCTCTGGATTAAATGTGACTGCTATAAGAGTTTACAATCTAGGCCACAATTGTCTTATATGTGTTTTCTAAAAGAGACAAAACAATATTTTTTTCTTTTATTTCTGGCATATTCCACACCACGTAATGTCCTCAAGGTTCATTCACTTCATTTCATGCTTCATGACTTCATTCCTTTCTTTAGCCACACAATATTCCATTATAGTTATGCACACAGTTCACCTGCTGTTTCTCTGTCAATGTGTCCTTCAGCCACCTCTATGGCATCATGGATAATGTCCAAAATAAACAGTACATGTCTCACATTATCCTCACTTACTTGTGCAATCATAAACACTCCCAGTTTTAAGCAGTCTTCATTGCTCCAAAGAGAGAAATAATCAATAAATGTACCCTTAGCAAGTAGAAAATCCAGACCTCCCCTAACTCTTGCCCCTTCCCCCAAGTATTTGCTCTGGTACTGCTGTGGTACTGTCGATGTTTTTCTGTTAAATATGGCCATGGCATGCATTAGTAGTCTTCCCCATTTCCCCTCTTTTATTGGCTCTTTGTACAAGATTCACACCTTTGAGGTAGTTCATGCAAGAATTGATTCATGTTTGTGGTGTTAATCAGCAGGATACATTGCTCTATACAACCCCTTACCCTCACGTTCTCCTTCAGTATGGCAATATTACTTATAAACCCACCAATGAACCTGAGTTTACCTTTACCAAGGTCTCTAAAATTATTTAAAATTTACCAACAATGCCTCAACATTGACAAACATTTCACCAGAAAATTAAAAATATATGTATATTTGGACGAGATAAAGTCATTTCTATATCACTTACTTTATGAAGTTTATTGTAAAAATGAATTGTACAGTTAATACTCATATATCCACTACTAGAGTGTGCAATTAATATTTTATTATATTTGTTTTATGATCCATCCATTCATCAATTCTTATTACTTCCATGTATCAATCCATCTTTTTTTTTTTTTTTTGGATGCTCCTTTAAAGTAAGTTCTATACCTTAGTATTACTGTCCCTTAACGATTTCAGCATCATATCATTTTTTGAGTAAATTATTGTTTTATGGCTTTTCTTTTTTTTTTGAAGCAAAACTTACATACGATGAAATGAGCTCATTTTAAGCAGATAGCTACAAAACTTTTGATATATGCTTACACTCCATTTAAGATTCAGAACATTATATCACTGCAGAAAGTACTCTCATTCCTCTTGCCAATGAATTTTCACCTATGCCCTTATAGATAACTATTGATTAATATTTCACCACAAATTAATTTTGTCCATTTGGGAACTCCATATAAATGTATGCATACTGCATAGTAAGTTCTCTTTTTTGGTCAGACTACTTTCATTTAGACTGTTTTGAGAGTCCTCCATGAGATTGTCCATCTATAGTCTGTTCCTTTTTATTTATGTGCTCATTGTCTGAACACACAATTTATATATCCACACTTTAATTGATAGATATGTGGGCTATATCAATTTTATCTATATTAAAACTGTTACAACTTATTCTTATACAAGTCTATTTGTGATTATCTGTTTTTATTTCTTTTAGGCAACATATAGGCATATAATTACTGGATCATAGGAACAATGTAAATTTACTCTTATAAAAAACTCTCAGACTTTTCCCAAAGGGGTCTCACAGTAGTTCCTACAAACTTTTAATACAAATGAGGATTCATGTAGTGTCAACCCCTTTCAATTTAATACCATTCCCTTTATTAGAGAAGTTGAAGAAGAATAGAAAATACAGTTCTCCAGCCTAACAGCCAAACAAACATCCAAAGTTATTTGGTCTTCTTTCTCTAAATACAAAATTGGGGGAAAAAAATCTGTTTGATAATTGCTCTTTGTATTTTAATCTAATTTTTATTTTAGTTTCAAACTCTGCCTACCAGAATTTCATTAAATTGTGTTTTTAAGCAACAGACATGGCCTAGAAAATTCCTAAGCTTAATGGTTAAATAAAAGAATAAGACACAGTCACTGTCTTCAGTGGTCTTTCCAAGAGACAGATGTTTAAATAGCTAAGTATAATAAAGTATTATAATGTTATGGTGGTTTTTACATGTGGTATACAAAAGGCAAAAGGAAGGTACATGTGTTAAAGTTCCCCCCAATGACCCTCAGGTTTGATAGTACTCTAGAAGAAATCACAGGACTCAGAAAAGCTATTACACTAACACTGACAGTTTATCACATTGGAAAGATACAGATTAAAATCAGTCAAAGGCACATGGGGTTAAGTCCAGGAGATACCAAGTCCAAGCTTTCAGGTGACCTCTCCCAGTAGAGTCACAAGGAGAAGCACTTAATTCTCCCTGCCACAATGTGTGACAACACCTGTGAAGTGTTGCCAATCAGGGAAGCTCACCTGAGCGTTGGTGTCCAGGGTTTTTATTAGGAATCAGTCACATAGACATGCAATGCACCATATAACTGATCTCAACCACTCAGTCTCCACTCCCACTTCTCCCCCGCAAAGAGGCCAATCCATAAATCCACTTAGCATAAGTCATATTGTTAAAATGAGCTCTTTCAGTTAAAGTTATACTGTGTAGCCCAAGGCCTAGACATGCAAAAACACTCTCAGGCAGGATATTCCAGGGGCTCAGAGGTTATCTCCCAGAAGCCAGCCAAAGGCCAGCTGTGAAGCCAGGCCTTCCTTTGGATTGGTTAAGGACTGAGCAGCCCAGGCCTACTGAATTAACCTTTTCATGCCCGGTAGGATACATTTTATGCAGTGGAATTGGAAATAAGTGATGAAAATTTTTGACACAGAGATGACCACACTTAAATGCTCAGGAAAAATGGATGTTTTTCAGGTAGATTTTGGTTTTTAGAATATAGGCATGAACTCTGAAACAAGGAGTAGCCTGAACAAAGGTATGGAGGCTTAAAGCACCATTACGTGTTTGAACAAACTATAAGTACTTCAATGTGATAGAAACTCAGATAGAAAGATGAAAATATTGGAGGCAGGCAAATTCAGATTTTATGGACAGTCTCACATTCTGTACAATGAAGTTGAGACTTCAACTTGCAAGCAATGGTAAGATATGTGAGAGTATTAATTTCTTTAAGAGCAGTATTGCTAATGAATTGGAAGCATCAGAAATGCAGAAAGGAGACCATGTAGGGGTTATCATTCATCCACGTGAAAAATGATGAAGGCCTGAACTTGGCAATAGCAAAAAAAGGATGTTGAGGCAGGTCAGTGCCTCTATGGATGGCCTCTCTGCTTTGTGATGATTAACTTCAGGATCATTTCTCAAGGTTTTACAATTTCCAAACTAAGTAGTTAGTCTTATTGTTTCACCGGAAATTGGTCCAGAATAGCAGCTCCCTTACTGAATTCAGCAAATAAAGATGAGCATTTCATATATGATTTTCAGAAGATGTTATGGAGATTTAAATCCTTCATTGTTTTTATTTGTTTGTTTTTTCCTCTCTTTGTGACAGAAATTTTATCTCCAATCATTCAGTATTATGGAAAGATAACTGAAAAAAGATGTTCATTCTCGTCCTTTATCGTCCACTTAAATATCTTGAAATGTGATTTTCAAAGCTCTACTTTCCTCATTTATGTCCTTGACAACCTCACAAGATTGTGGGATTAAAAAATATACGATAACGGAAATCTAAGCAAATGTCAGGCATTGGGAAGATATATTACCACTAATGATAACAACATGCCTTTTTTTCATTTAAAGATTTTTTAGATTCTCTCCAGTACGTTCCATGTGCTGTCTCTTGGTCCACACAAGTGTGTATCTTCATGGAATATTGCACAAGTAATTGTATCTTGAGATATCTGCTTCTTTGGCCCAGAACTTTCTTCCATCACATTCCATCATTAGTCTCATGTTCCAAGTTTTGGTCCGATCTATGGAGCTATATTTACCAGCATGTTCCAATGTCAAATTTCCTTTCTTTATTACCCCTACTCCATGTATTAGTATTGAGATATGCAAGGAATTAATTGTGTTAGCTTCCTATTGTTGTTATAAAAAATTACCACAAATCTTAGAATTCTGGAAGTTAGAAGTCCAAAATGGGTCTCATTAAGCTGCAGTCAAGGTGACAGCAGAGCTGTCTTCCTTTCTGAAGTCTGTATGAAAAGATCCAGTTCCTTGTTTGTTCCATCTTCTCAAAGTTGACTGTGTTCCTTGGTTCAAGTCCTCTTCCTCAACCTGCAAAGCTAGCCGGACAGCATCTTCACACCACTCTGAATTGCTGTTCAGCTTCTCTCTTCCACATTTAAAGAATTTTATTATTGTATTGGGCATACTTGTATAATCCAGAATAATATCTTTATTTTAAGATCAGCTGATTACTAACCTTTCTCTTGTCATATAAAATAACATATTCAAGATATCTGGGGATTAGAAGAGGGGCAATATTTTGCCTACCGCACAGTGTTATTTTTGTTTGTTTCTTTTTACCTAAAAATGTTCTTGTTCAACTCCCTAGCACCTCCTTGATTATTAGCCCTTTGTTCCTGTCATGCCACATATTCTCCACAGTCAATTGTGCCCCAATTTTATTTTGAAACTTCTCTTACCTCTGCATCCTCTTTGAAGCTTTCTTTGGGCAAAAGACTCACTCCCAGGCTTTAGAATCTTAGCCCTAAGCAAGGCATCAAGCTTCAGTCTTGGACACTGTTTTAGTTTGTTAATGCTGCCAGAACACAATATAATAGAAATGGATTGGCTTTTACAGTGGGGGTTTGTTACATTACAAATTTACAGTTTTAAAGTCATGAAAATGTCCAAACCAAAGACCTCCAGAGAAAGATACCTAGACTCTGAAGAAAGGCTGCTGGTATCTGGGGTTTCTCTGTCCCATTGGAAGGCACATGACAAATGTCTGCTGTCCTTCTCTCCTAGTTTATGGGTTCAAATGGCTCACTCATGACTGCGGGTCTGTCTGGCTTCCCCTAGGGCATCCTTCTTCTGCATCTTTTAATGTCTGTGTCTTATCATCTGCTCTCTGAATCTGCTCTGAGCTCTCTCTCTCCATGAACTCTTTTTAAGGACTCCAGTAAACTAATTAAGACTCACCTTGAATGGGAGAGATCACATGTATCTCGAAATAATCTAATCAAAAGCTTTCACAACAGGGTGGGTCATATCTCCATGGAAACAATGTAATCAAAAGATCCCACCTACAATAAGTCTACACCCACAAAATTGGATTAAAAGAGCATAACTTTTCTGGGTATATAACCGTTTCAAACCAACGCAGACATTAATGCATTACACCATTAATTTCTCATGTCATCTACCTTTGTCAAGGTTTCAATGTTTAATGAAGAATAAAAAAAAACACATTTGTTATCCTTTGCCATTTTATCCATTTCTTTCTCTTAAGTCTAGAGCTCAGAAGCTCTTGATAGACATCTTGATCTTAATTATCTATTTATCTCTCTTTCTCTTTCTCTCTTGCTCCATATATATATATATTTATATATTTATCACTCCATATACATATACATATATGGAGTGAGAGAGAGATAATGAGTTAGGGTAATATTAGCAGCCATAGTAAATAGCCTTCAAAACATTACTAACTCAACACAACAGAACTTTCTTACTTCCAAGGAGTCCAATGTGATTGTTCCTGGTTGGCAGGCAACTTTTTTTTAACGTGGAAATTCATGAACACAGACTTTTTCCACCACAGAGCTCTGTCAGAGCCTTGGAATTCTCAGCAGATTGCAACAGAAGGGGAAAGCGTGGGAAACCATGCACGGGACTTTTTATGGACCTGGCCTAGGACCCATATCATTTCTACTCAGATGCTGTTGGTGTGAGCTAGTCGTATGGCAATAGGTTGTGAAATATTTGGTACCCTGATGGGCAGCTCCTTGCCAGTGATAATGCTGCACTATGGAAGACAGATCATGAATAACAGTGGCACACTAGACACCTTGACCACATCTCAATCTCCTGAATGGCTATGGTAGCTCTCTATACCTTCCCTCTCCATACCTACTACCCACCATCCAGATCTACCTAGCTTCTCTGTTATTAGTTTCTATAAATTCTCCACTCCCCTCAGATGAGTGGAGAGAGGCTTATGCATGTGGAGTGGTAACAGATGTGGATTATATTTATTCCTTCTTGATGACATGTTCTTTAGCATTCTTTAGAAAATCACATTTTAACTCTGGCTTTCATTTTCTTCTCTCTTACCAGTATTTTCTAAGAGACTATGAAATTTTATTATTATTATAATGATTATGAAGAACTCTGTACTCCTCTACTGCAGGAAGAGTAGCTCTAGGAAAGCTGCCATTCTTTTTCTCTTTTCTTTCTCACCTTAACAAAATGTTTAATCTTAATCCAATTTCTCCATGCTCTTATGTGTCTTAATTTTTTTTATTATTTTGTATTAAGTTTCTAACATCAGTTCATCCACTATGAAAATTCAGATATATAGCAAAAGAATTCCTGTAAGACATTTTCCTTTTACACCCAATATTAAACAGCCAGATTGAATAAAAACTGGTTTGGCCGGTTTGAATAAAGACATATAGGTATACTAAACACATACAGCATTTTTCGAGGCTTCCCTGTAGTCAGGATTGATTGCTCAACTGTTTGCTGCATGATGGCTCTTTTGGCCAATGACAATTCTTCATGCATTTGCTTACATTTCATGTGGGTGGTCAGTCCCAAAGCTGGCCATTATTTGCGTAATAATGAATGGATTGAGAAAACAATCCTTACTAAATAGTTTAGGCTTCCAGTTTCTAGGTTGGGAAACAGAAAGAAAGATTGGTTATTACATTGTTCCCTTGATTGAAGAATTCTTTCTTTATCAGTGATTGTATATTTTGTTGTTCTAGATTTTTCTGCAAAACTCATCAAAGCTGTGGATCATCCACTACAAAATCTCAACCTCATCCCCATCAAATGCATATAAATATAGTTGTAGAAAATTGCATGTACAACTTCAGGGGATTTCAAGATTTCTAAAGCACATGAAACCCTATTTTAGACTTATCTCAAAGAAGTATAGATAGTAATCAATGACCTCTGGAGGAAAAATGTCTCTCACTTACCGACATGAGGAATTTTCTTAACCTGTCCATGCCTCAGTTTCACCTCTTTTAAATAAGCATAACAATATTAGACCCTATCATATAGGGCTGTTATAAAGCTAAATTAATCAACATTTCTAAAGGATTGATAACAATACCTGCTGAATGATAACCTTTCGTAATTAATTATTCATTAAAATAAGTTTATAAGGAATTGCTTTTTCATATATTTTTCTTTTTTACTTTAATGGCCTACATATAATAGCTCATTTTATGATCATTCTTTTTTTATTTTATTAATTAATGGAAAAAAAGAAAAAAAAGAAATTAACCCAAAATTTAGAAATCATACCATTCTACATATGCAATCAGTAATTCTTAACATCATCACATAGATGCATGATCATCGTTTCTTAGTACATTTGCATCGGTTTAGAAGAACTAGCAACACAACAGAAAAAGATATAGAATGTTAATATAGAGAAAAAAAATAAAAGTAATAACAATAGTAAAAAAAAAAAGACAAACAAATAACCAGACAGACAAAAACAAAAAAAAAACAAAACAAAACAAACAAACAAACAAATAAAAAAACCTATAGCTCAGATGCAGCTTCATTCAGTGTTTTAACATGATTACTTTACAATTAGGTATTATTGTGCTGTCCATTTTTGTATCTGGTCCTGTTGCACAGTCTGTATTCCTTCAGCTCCAATTACCCATTATCTTACCCTGTTTCTAACTCCTGCTGGACTCTGTTACCAATGACATATTCCAAGTTTATTCTAAATGTCGGTTCACATCAGTGGGACCATACAGTATTTGCCCTTTAGTTTTTGGCTAGACTCACTCAGCATAATGTTCTCTAGGACCATCCATGTTATTACATGCTTCATAAGTTTATCCTGTCTTAAAGCTGCATAATATCCCATCGTATGTATATACCACAGTTTGTTTAGCCACTCGTCTATTGATGGACATTTTGGCTCTTTCCATCTCTTTGCAATTGTAAATAACACTGCTATAAACATTGGTGTGCAAATGTCCATTTGTGTCTTTGCCCTTAAGTCCTTTGAGTAGATTCTCAGCAATGGTATTGCTGGGTCATATGGCAATTCTATATTCAGCTTTTTGAGGAACTGCCAAACTGCCTTCCACAGTGGTTGCACCATTTGACATTCCCAACAACAGTGGATAAGTGTGCCTCTTTCTCCACATCCTCTCCAGCACTTGTCATTTTCTGTTTTGTTGATAATGGCCATTCTGGTAGGTGTGAAATGATATCTCATTGTGGTTTTGATTTGCATTTCTCTAATGGCCAGGGACATTGAGCATCTCTTCATGTGCCTTTTGGCCATTTGTATTTCCTCTTCTGGTAGGTGTCTGTTCAAGGCTTTTTCCCATTTTGTAATTGGGTTGGCTGTCTTTTTGTTGTTGAGTTGGATAATCTCTTTATAAATTCTGGATACTAGACCTTTATCTGATACGTCATTTCCAAATATTGTCTCCCATTGTGTAGGCTGTCTTTCTACTTTCTTGATGAAGTTCTTTGATGCACAAAAGTGTTTAATTTTGAGGAGCTCCCATTTATTTATTTCCTTCTTCAGTGCTCTTGCTTTAGGTTTAAGGACCATAAAACCGCCTCCAATTGTAAGATTCATAAGATATCTCCCTACATTTTCCTCTAACTGTTTTATGGTCTTAGACCTAATGTTTAGATAGAATTAGTGATTTGGAGGATGGAACATCTGAATTCCAGAAACTTTCCGGAAAAGAATGGAAAAATTTGAACAGGGTATCAGGGAACTCAAGGACAATATGAACCTCACAAATATACGTGTTGTGGGTGTCCCAAAAGGAGAAGAGAAGGGAAAAGAAGGAGAAAAACTAATGGAAGAAATTATCACTGAAAATTTCCCAACTCTTATGAAAGACCTAAAATTACAGATCCAAGAAGTGCAGCGCACCCCAAAGAGATTAAACCCAAATAGGCGTTCTCCAAGACACTTACTAGTTAGAATGTCAGAGGTCAAAGAGAAAGAGAGGATCTTGAAAGCAGCAAGAGAAAAACAATCCATCACATACAAGGGAAACCCAATAAGACTATGTGTAGATTTCTCAGCAGAAACCATGGAAGCTAGAAGACAGTGGGATGATATATTAAATTACTAAAAGAGAAAAACTGCCAACCAAGACTCATATATCCAGCAAAATTGTCCTTCAAAAATGAGGGAGAAATTAAAACATTTTCAGCCAAAAAGTCACTGAGAGAATTTGTGACCAAGAGACCAGCTCTGCAAGAAATACTAAAGGGAGCACTAGAGTCAGATACAAAAAGACAGAAGAGAGAGGTATGGAGAAGAGTGTAGAAAGAGAAAAATCAGATATGGTATATATAATACAAAAGACAAAATGTTAGAGGAAAATATTACCCAAACAGTAATAACACTAAATGTTAATGGACTGAATTCCCCAATCAAAAGTCATAGACTGGCAGAATGGATTAAAAAACAGGATCCTTCTATATGCTGTCTACAGGAAACACATCTTAGACACAAAGATAAACATAGGTTGAAAGTGAAAGGTTGGGAAAAGATATTTCATGCAAATAACAACCAGAAAAGAGCAGGAGTGGCTCTTTTCTATGATGTTTCTATGAGGGTGATGTTGTCTATGAAGACAACATCACCCTCATATACTAGTATCCAACAAATTAGACTTCAAATGTAAAACAGTTAAAAGAGACAAAGAAGGACACTATCTACTAATAAAAGGAACAATTAAACAGGAAGACATAACAATCATAAATATTTATGCACCAAACCAGAATGCCCCAAAATACGTGAGGAATACACTGCAAACACTGAAAAGGGAAATAGACTCATATACCATAATAGTTGGAGACTTCAATTCACCACTCTCATCAATGGACAGAACATCTAGACAGAGGATCAATAAAGAAATAGAAAATCTGAATATTACTATAAATGAGCTAGACTTAACAGACATTTATAGGACATTACATCCCACAACAGCAGGATACACCTTTTTCTCAAGTGCTCATGGATCATTCTCAAAGATAGACCATATGCTGGGTCACAAAGCAAGTCTTAACAAATTTAAAAAGATTGAAATCATACACAATACTTTCTCGGATCATAAAGGAATGAAGTTGGAAATCAATAATAGGCCGAGTGCCAGAAAATTCACAAATACCTGGAGGCTCAACAACACACTCTTAAACAACGAGTGGGTCAAAGAAGAAATTGCAAGAGAAATTAGCAAATACCTCGAGGTGAATGAAAATGAAAACACAACATATCAAAACTTATGGGATGCAGCAAAGGCAGTGCTAAGAGGGAAATTTATTGCCCTAAATGCCTATATCAGAAAAGAAGAAAAGGCAAAAATGCAGGAATTAACTGTCCACTTGGAAGAACTAGAGAAAGAACAGCAAACTAATCCCAAAGCAAGCAAAAGGAAAGAAAAAACAAAGATCAGAGCAGAAATAAATGAAATTGAAAACATGAAAACAATAGAGAAAATCAATAAGACCAGAAGTTGGTTCTATGAGAAAATCAATAAGATTGATGGGCCCTTATCAAGATTGACAAAAAGAAGAAGAGAGAGGATGCAAATAAATAAGATCAGAAATGGAAGAGGAAACATAACTACTGACCTCACAGAAACAAAGGAGGTAATAACAGGATACCATGAACAACTTTACGCTAATAAATACAACAATTTAGAGGAAATGGACGGGTTCCTGGAAAGACATGAACAACCAACTTTGACTCAAGAAGAAATAGATGACCTCAACAAACCAATCACAAGTAAAGAAATTGAATTAGTCATTCAAAAGCTTCCTAAAAAGAAAAGTCCAGGACCAGACGGCTTCACATGTGAATTCTATTGAACATTCCAGAAAGAACTAGTACCAACTCTCCTCAAACTCTTCAAAAAAATCGAAGTGGAGGGAAAACTACCTAATTCATTCTATGAAGACAACATCACCCTCATACCAAAACCAGGCAAAGATATTACAAAAAAAGAAAAGTACAGACCAATCTCTCTAATGAATATAGATTCAAAAATCCTCAATAAAATTATAGCAAATCATATCCAACAACACATTAAAAGAATTATACATCATGACCAAGTAGGATTCATCCCAGGTATGCAAGGATGGTTCAACATAAGAAAATCAATTAATGTAATACACCATATCAACAAATCAAAGCAGAAAAATCACATGATCATCTCAATTGATGCAGAGAAGGCATGTGACAAGATTCAACATCCTTTCCTGTTGAAAACACTTCAAAAGATAGGAATACAAGGGAACTTCCTTAAAATGATAGAGGGAATATATGAAAAACCCACAGATAATATCATCCTCAATGGGGAAAAATTGAAAACTTTCCCCCTAAGATCAGGAACAAGACAAGGATGTCCACTATCACCACTATTATTCAACATTGTGTTGGAGGTTCTAGCCAGAGCAATTAGACAAGAAAAAGAAATACAAGGCATCAAAATTGGAAAGGAAGAAGTAAAACTATCACTGTTTGCAGATGATATGATACTATACGTCAAAAACCCGGAAAAATCCACAACAAAACTACTAGAGCTAATAAATGAGTACAGCAAAGTAGCAGGTTGCAAGATCAACATTCAAAAATCTGTAGCTATTCTATACACTAGTAATGAACAAGCTGAGGGGGAAATCAAGAAACGAATCCCATTTACAATTACAACTAAAAGAATGAAATACCTAGGGATAAATTTAACTAAAGAGACAAAAAACATGTATAAAGAAAACTACAAAAAACTGTTAAAAGAAATCACAGAAGACCTAAATAGATGGAAGGGCATACCGTGTTCATGGATTGGAAGACTAAATATAGTTAAGATGTCAATCCTACCTAAATTGATTTACAGATTCAATGCAATACCAATCAAAATCCCAACAACTTATTCTTCAGAAATAGAAAAACCAATAAGCAAATTTATCTGGAAGGGCAGGGTGCCCCGAATTGCTAAAAGCATCTTGAGGAAAAAAAACGAAGCTGGAGGTCTCGTGCTACCTGACTTTAAGGCATACTATGAAGCCACAGTGGTCAAAACAGCATGGTATTGGCATAAAGATAGATATATCGACCAATGGAATTGAATAGAGTGCTCAGATATAGACCCTCTCATCTATGGACATTTGATCTTTGATAAGGCAGTCAAGCCAACTCACCTGGGACAGAACAGTCTCTTCAATAAATGGTGCCTAGAGAACTGGATATCCATATGCAAAAGAATGAAAGAAGACCCATCTCTCACACCCTATACAAAAGTTAACTCAAAATGGATCAAAGATCTAAACATTAGGTCTAAGACCATAAAACAGTTAGAGGAAAATGTAGGGAGATATCTTATGAATCTTACAATTGGAGGCAGTTTTATGGACCTGAAACCTAAAGCAAGAGCACTGAAGAAGGAAATAAATAAACGGGAGCTCCTCAAAATTAAACACTTTTGTGCATCAAAGAACTTCATCAAGAAAGTAGAAAGACAGCCTACACAATGGGAGACAATATTTGGAAATGACATATCAGATAAAGGTCTAGTATCCAGAATTTTTAAAGAGATTATCCAACTCAACAACAAAAAGACAGCCAACCCAATTACAAAACGGGAAAAAGCCTTGAACAGACACCTACCAGAAGAGGAAATACAAATGGCCAAAAGGCACATGAAGAGATGCTCAATGTCCCTGGCCATTAGAGAAATGCAAATCAAAACCACAATGAGATATCATCTCACACCCACCAGAATGGTCATTATCAACAAAACAGAAATGACAAGTGCTGGAGAGGATGTGGAGAAAGAGGCACACTTATCCACTGTTGTTGGGAATGTCAAATGGTGCAACCACTGTGGAAGGCAGTTTGGTGGTTCCTCAAAAAGCTGAATATAGAATTGCCATATGACCCAGTAATACCATTGCTGGGTATCTACTCAAAGGACTTAAGGGCAAAGACACAAATGGACATTTGCACACCAATGTTTATAGCAGCGTTATTTACAATTGCAAAGAGATGGAAACAGCCAAAATCTTCATTTAATCTTTAGTCCCAATGTATCAAGCCCTAAAACTCAAAAACGGTTTAGTTCTTATGTGTATGTGTATGCACGTGTTTGTTTGTTTAAAGGTATGTTTTAAAACTCAATTTATAATCAAGAGATATAATAACATTATTTTTAAATTCAGAGTGCTTTGAATTAGCTGTCATTAGCACTAAAGCAATGACTTATAGTAGCAGTTCACTGGTGAAAACTAGAAAACTCTGATTTCTATAAGGGAGAGAAATAAATCTCCTAAAACTATGGTGTTGTAATTCTCATTACATTAAAAAAAAAGCAGCATCTCCTTTTATCTACCTTATCAACAGATGAGTAAAACATATGAAATAAAAATAAATAATAGGGGGAACAAATGCTAAAATAAATTTAGATTGAAGTGCTAGTGATCAATGAAGGGGAGGGGTAAGGGTCATGTTATGAATGAATTTTTTTTTCTGTTTTCTTTTTATTTCTTTTTCTGAATAGATGCAAATGTTCCAAGAAATGATCATAATGATGAATATGAAACTATATGATGATATTGTGAATTACTGATTATATTTGTAGAATGGAATGATCAAAAGTTAAGAATGTTTGCATTTGTTTGGTGTTTATTGGCATCTTAAAAAATAATTAAAAATTAATAATAATTTTAAAAAAGCAGCATCTCTCTCCTGAAGACTAAACACACAATTTGAACTCCACTAAGAGCACCCCTACCCACTTCTAGGCCTTTTGCCTCACCATCTCAAGGAAAAGCAATATAACTCCTGGGGTTGGTGTAATACCCAGTTCCCCTTAAATCTCAGCTCTAGAGATAGAGGTCAAAACAGAACCCAAAAGTCCATATCTTTACCAACAGGGCGTCAAAGACTTAGAGCGTGACTCTTCTAGATTGCAAAGCTGAAAATGGGTAAGGGTCTGTATCTGTCTTACTTCCCATTGACATTTTTTGAACATTTTCCCTTATTTCTCAGCCTATCCATATAAAAAGCAGGGGGGGGGGGGCAATCCCCACCTTCCAACCAGTAACACAAATTTGACTTTCATGTCGTCAAATTGAACACTTAAATACTGTAATCTTGACTTTCATCTTATCTGATCCACTCTTTCCAATGTATCTCATGCTCTTACTGCCTCTTCCTACATTTACACTCACTTCCACAAACTTTTCAACTCCTCCCCATGTTCTAATCCATTGGTTATTACCATCTCTTCACTGATCTTCATCCTCTTCATATGTTCTTGCTCTCTTTTCCAAGCTTGAATTAAACGGTCAAACATTATAATCATTTCTTGCACATACTTTTGTCTCCTTGTAACTCTTTCCCTTTGCCTTACACACTTGGTGAAGCCAACATCTTGGTTAAATCCAACTCACTGCCAGCTCTGTGTCAGCACCTGCGTAGGTAAATCTGATGGAGAAAAATACACAACCAGGCTGAACTAGATTCACTTCATATTCTTGACCATAAACCTCAAATGGATCATAGATATCCTTAGTCAATATTTTTAATGTGCCTTTCAGTCTCCAATTCTCTTAAGTGACTATTTCAAATCTTCTCATCTCTCTAGGAACCCTCAGGACCTCATTCTCTATTCTTATTCTCCATTGATGCTCTCATTTTCTACTTCCCTGAGAAGATTGCAGCAACCAGATAAACCACGTTTACACTCTAATTTTCCTCTGTATAGGCTCATTCTTCCTATTGATAAACTATACATAATGCTATCTAAATTCAACACCATTTTCATCACTCAGCCATCATCATAAGGTAAATCCTAACTGAGCTCCTTGATTCTATCCTTGGCCCCCATCCATGTCTAGTCTTACTACAAAGCAATCTTCTCAATAAATAAGTCAGGTCATATGGCACCCCTGATAAAGTGTTTTCCATGGCAACCCCATGTTATTCACACTAAGCGACAAAGGCATTAAAATGAACTACAAGCTAATGCTCTGATCTCCTATTATCTGTCACCCTCATTATCTTTTTTCATTGTTCACCTCTCTCCAGCCACCTTGCCTCTTTTTTATTCTTGGGTCCCTCCATGCACACTCTAAGCTTAGGATTTTAAACTTGTTTTCCTTGTCTGAACCAATCTTCAAATATCCACACGACCCACTTTCTCACCTTCCTCAAGTCGTGTACAAATGTGCCCTTTGCAATGAGACCAACCTAACCACCATATTCCAATTGCAACACGCCTATGCCCCTCAGCATTCTTAACAGCCTTGCTCCATTTTCATAGCACTTTATTGAATTGTAACATTATTTAATTTATCATGTTTATTGCTTATTTTCCCTTTCCCCCACCATAATACAAGCTCCAAAAGTACAAAAATCATGGGTTTTCATCACCGATAGACTCTGAATGGCAAGAATAGTGCCTGGCTCAGAGCATAAATTTAAATATGTGCTGGATAAATGCGGACAATTTATAAGGACTAAATATTAACATTTATGAAATGGTTTCAACACCAACCTTTCAAATGTATATATTTGATGAACATATTTAGAAGCATTTCGAATTAGTCATCTGGGTATAAAATTAACATTATATGTCAGATATCATACTCATATGTGCACGTGCACACACAAACACGCACACACACAAACACACACACACACAATAGCCAATTAATCTGAGTGAAGATCTTTCATCTCCTCAAATAAATAGACTATTAGGCAGAAGCAAAGAAAAGATCTTTAGCTTAAGTCTTTTGGATAATCTCCTGTCCTTCAACTAAGTTGTTCTATTGTAAAACCAGCCATAAGCACATTTACCTCAGAAAATGAAATAATTAGCCTTACTTTTTCATCTACCATACTGTGCTTTTAGAGCAGAGATAAACGTATGGATCACCACATGATAAATATCACATAAATATCACATACTAGTGTGTGTGGAAAATAATAGCTGTAAATATGTCACCCTTGTCCCATTTTAGACTGTTGTTATATATGGAGTATTAAAAATGGAAAAATTGAAAAGTATATGGTAAAATTCTAGAAAAGAGTTTGGAGAAAAATGTCAAATCCTACACAAAAAAATTAGAACTTTGTTTTAATCTCTCTCTCGTGAATAGATTGAGCAATGAGACAGAGAACAAAAAATTCAATCTTAAAAATGCCGTTTTGAAATCAAATTTAGCCTATGTTTTGGTGTTTGCATGCCTTATTCTTTATAATCATGTGGTGAGTTAGGTTTTAAAGTTAAAGTATTTTAAGCTTGATGTAAGCTATGAAGAAAGATGCTCCAGAAAAAAAAAAAAAGTACAATAGGAAAATATGCTTTTCTATCTTTGGAAACTCTGACTTAGAGATTTAGAGCAATGGATTTTGCTATAATGAGTAAAGTTTTAGACAGAGACTGAAGTTCTGGGCAGAGATTGAGAGAGAATCTTAAAAAGGAATTGAATTATTTTTAATCTTCTACTTGACCCAAGTTGCAACTATGAATTCTGCAGACATATCCAGGGCCTGAGCCAAAGACTAAGCTTTCTTCTCTATATTCTAAGTACAGAAATGAGCTTGATGCCATATGTGGGCAGTATAAAAAGAAAAGAATAGCTTGATTTAAAATAATGATGCTTTATTAAAGTCCCTATTGTCCCTGGACATGACTTTATGAAATTTACAATTATAGAAGCTCATGAGATTTAAGCACCACCGGACTCAAAGGAACTCAGACATAACGCTTACAGCATTGGCAGGCTCAAAGAGTGGGTAGCCCATATTTTAGTTACAGGCCACTGCTTGAACTCTGACCATTGAGAACGGTCATGGAAGACAAATGTTCTCAGTCTTAGGGCTCTGGCTGCTGACATGGGCTTCAGGCAAAATATCAGACTCTGAAGGAGACTGGTAAGCCCAACAATCCTTGTTTCACAGAGAGGGAAAGGAATCCTGGCTATTGAGATGAGAAAACAGATCGTACTATGGACTAAGGAAAATTGAAGCTTTAATCAGAGGAATAAAGAAGTTACTTGGTTGTCCAAACCATGGCACATCTGAGCTGCAGAAGTAAGTAGGGAATATGAGTGTCCAATGAGTCTCAAAATATTTCTCATGGTTGTCCATCGCACTGCCCATTTACAGGACTGAACCGTGAGCCAGAGTCTTTGGGAAAGCAGGTATGGTGCCCCTGTGGAAAACTAGGAATAGCTTGGCAAAAGTCTAAGACTTTCCTAATAAAATGAACAAAGGGAAATATTCATAGAATTTTTAATATTTTAAGCAAATTTAAATAACACAAAAGTATCTTTGATAAGTACAATTTTTAATATTTACCAATCATTATTTTTGGTTCATTAAAGCAGCAGCCTCATAAAGAGTTTTACCAGACAATACTTAATAATTTATGTTAATTTACTATGCATATTTTGGAGTAATAAAACATAATATAAATTATTATGCTGTATTCAAATGAAACTTCTACTGTGATAAATAGTAAAACTGTTTATTCCAGACATTAAAACTGTTCATTTTTCAAACAATTAGGAATGCAGTACTTTCAGAATATATAAAGAATAAGGTCATTTCTAATCAAAACACAATTCTCAAATCTAATACTGAGAAAAAGCTATCACTACATTCTCACCAGTTGACCAGTTCAGGCATTGAAACTTTCTTGCCAAATGCTACAGCAATAATCTTATAATGAAAAAGTATAGTTATATTTTCAAACATTTCCTACTGTAGCAGGAATGATGCAATGTGAATGTCTCTGGAACAAAGGAATATTGAGGACAGACATAAGGGAAACTAATGTAAATCTTTCATTAGCTGGGTTTTTAAAAAAATTATTTCATTTCTTGAGGTCCCATTGTGTCATCTGTAAATTAAAAATGTAGGTAATCTTTGCAATTCTTTCTCCTTTTTCATTTTCTATTTTAAAGTCAGGGGAGATACATAAAAATGGGGAAGGAGGTCTACTTATCTTTTATATGGGTGCTTCCTTTGGAAGAAAATGAAGCTCAGAGTCTAAAGAATTTAACTGAAGTTAGTACTGTTTAGATCTTGTATTCAAGTTCAGACCAGTAATATATGGGACCTATCATGAAGTCTCTTCTCTTTGTAAGTCAGCCTTCATTTCCTACATTTTGGTATCTCGAAAGAGAAATGTGGACTAATAAATAGGTTAAGGTGCTCAGCATTGTACATTGTTTATTAAGCTCTGGGTAGCCCAGCAAAACTCAGGTTATCCCAAATGCGTCTCTCCTATACCCCTTCTAGAAAACAGTGGCTCCAGGAGAAATGAGCCTTATCTTGTTTCTTCTCTGCAGTGGGAGGCAATGGAGGGGAAGTGTGAAGATTCCAGATGCATCAGGGATCAAGTTCGACAACCAGTGCTTACTTGCTATATGACTTTGGGAAAACCTGTTTCTTCACCTACAAAATGTGCATGATAATAGTACCTCAAAGGTTATTATATTGCCTCAAAGGTGATTATGGGGATTTGTTGACATAAATCTTAACTCTTATAGTCACGTTGCAAGTTCACAATAAATATTATTATTAATAATGGTCACAAAGCATTTCTACTTGGATTAGGTATCACTCTTGCCAGCCATTGGGCCAACATTCCAGCCCAAACTCAATCTTGCAAGAGCTGGGAGGACCAAGGGAACCATGCTCAACTGACAGTGCCTTGTCAGACCCTGGGTTTAAAATTTCACTTTGTGTCCTGCCCAATCGAGCATGGTTTTGTCTTTAAAGTAGCAGATGTCTTACTGTGTTTCTGCTTAGTTCTAGAGATAGGCTTAAATGAAATGGTCTACCTTGAATGAATGAGCCATTTGCAAATATTTCGTAGCAACTGGAGACTCTGGATTGCAAAGGGAAGAGGTTAGTTATGCCATCTCTAAATAAAGATGACATTTCAAGTAGAAAAAAGGGCTAAGTTAATTTAGCAGACTCCAAGCACTACCTAAGCTTTATGTGTTTCCATGGTATTTAACAGGCTGAAAACATGGCCATCATAGTGACAATTAGAGGAGATGCTATTTTTGAACTTCATAGTCTCTGTGTCCATTCGGAAGTTTTTTCCCTCCAAAATCTAATATTTTGTGAAATTCTCAAGAATTTTTCCACGATCTTTATGCCACAATAATTAGAGCCACAAATTTGGAGAGTGATAGTTCAAATAGGAAAGGAAACATTGATAAGGTATTTTAAACCCTGAATGATTTCTTGAAACATATTGTTTCTCTCTTTCTAGTCTATGAGCCAGGACTACATAATGTTATGTTCTTTCATTCTGATAGCGTGTGTAATGTATATGTGTGTGAATGTTTGATCAAGTCCTTCTGAAAAAGATCATCAAATTTTCATGGAAAATTATGTATCAGTATTTCCTTTTAAGAAAGAGTCCTATCAGTTTTCAATCAGAAAATATTTATTGAGTCTACTATATACTCAGAATTCTGCTAGGCAAAAGAATTCAGAGAAAAAGTTCCTGTGTTCAAGGTGTTTATGAACTAGTTAAGAGGAAAAAGCATTAAATATGTGTCAGGCCAGGTGATCTTTTTTTCTCCTGTCCTCCCTTCTTTTAGTCTGGCACATGCTCAGCCACTTTGGCAGAGCCAGACACGCCCCAGATCCAGACTCTACCTGGGAGCACTTGATAATGAAACTCAGGACAGAGGGAAGGAATAAGACTCTTTTAGAATAAGATGCAAGAGCTATATAAGACTTTGACAATTTTAAATCTTAAAACATTCAGTTTGGCGACCATATAGTTAGAGTTTATAGGAAAGATTGGTGGAAAGAACATCTCAAAGGAAAAATGCTGCAGCAATTTGGTGACCATTGCCAAATATTTTAATCCACATGTCATAAAGGCTTTAAGCAGTTGCTTGAGCTATGGTATCATGTTGAGCTGGTGATATGAAGCAGGAAAATAATCAGCACCTTCTTCCTTAATAACTTCTATGTGATGATAGAGTCCCCATAATTATGTATTGCATACCTTTCCTTTAATTTATAAAGTATTGACTGAGTAATATTGTATGAAAAGAATATGTTAAAGCTCGAGCATTCATGTGAAAGGAAAAAAAACAGGCTGAGACTGAAGAATTTCAAAATATAATGCATAAAATCATGTCAATAAAGAAAGGTCAGGACTGAAAACTTTTCCTTCTGCCTATCAGTCCTAACTATTGATTCTTTTTTTTCACCATATATCTTTTGAAAGTTACTGTACATTTTCAGTCATGTTTAAAATGCATGGATTAAACATATATAATAAGCCTTTGAAAGCAATACCATGCATGATTTTCTCAGCAGCTAATAGCTGAAAATGCAAATCTTAAAAGATTTGTCAGTTGATTCACTTATTGGGGGACATATTTAGTGTGTACTATGTACCTGGCATTGTGTTAGGAGCTGCAAATGAAAGCGGTGCTCAAACATGGGTTACCCTTGCAAGATGTACAGTCATGCAGCTGAGAAATGTATTAGACAACGAAGCACACCAAATGTTATCTAATCATATACTACAATAAGTGCTTGAAGAACAAAACCAAGAGGTGATCTAAGAGACTAAAAATAGGAAGGGTACAAATATCAGGCTGTCAGGAGGATGTTGTTGAAGAACAGAGCTGGGCTAATGATAAGTTAGTTTGGAAAGGAAAGGCAGATAGGGGAACAATACACAGTACATGAAAAGCCCCGAAGAAAGATCTGGAAACAGGCCAGGGTGACTGAAGTGCAGAGACCAAGACAGAGCTTAATAAGGGAGGAAGGTGGAGAGGAGAACCGGACAGGTCCTGCAGGACCCATAGGCCACAGTAAGAATTTCAAAAGCACTGAATGCAGGAGATAAAAACACTCCACTTATATATATATGAAAGATCTCTCTAACTGCTTTATGAATTGCAGGAGTGCAAAAGGAGGCTGGAAGTCTTTTGAAAACATCTAGCAAAGCAAAAGGGATAATTAAAGGAGCAATGGAAAAAGTGAAGATAGATTTAACATAGACTTGTAAAATTTATTACTGGGCTAAATATGGGAGGTGAGAAAAAGAGAGTTCTAAGAATGATCCCTGGGTTTCTGGCCTAATCTTAGTAGCTAGTGGCCCTGTTTCCTGAGATTGAGATACAAGGAGTGGGAATCTGGTTTGGGGAAAGGTAGAGCTCTATTTGAAACATGTTAAGTTTAGATATGCATTGAGACATCCCAGTGGATATAACTCAGTGAGTTCACACATCAGTCTTGAGCTCAAACAGAAAGTTTGTCCTAGAGAAACACTTATATTGTCAGCCTATAGATTGTATTTAAAGTAGAAGGAAGGAGGAGAATAAAAGGAGAAAAGAGTGATAATAGACTTCATTCAACAGTAGGTAAATAATAGAGACAACTATTTTTAGAAATGCTGAATTAAAAATTACAAGCTTCAGGGCGGGCCGCAGTGGCTCAGCGGGCAAAGTGCTTGCCTGCTATGCCGGAGGACCTCGGTTCGATTCCCGGCCCCAGCCCATGTAACAAAAAACGGAAAAACAAAATACAATAAAACAAGAAAATGTTTAAAGATGTTTCCCTTTCTTCCTTCCTTCCTTCCTTCTCTCTGTCTTTCCTTTAAAAAAAAAAAAAAAAAAAAAAAAAAAAATTACAAGCTTCACTTAGTAAATTTTTATGAAAAAGAAGTTAACACAGTACCTTATACTCATCAATCAATTTACAAATTCAAGGCACTTATGTATACATTGTCTGGTTAGCTATTTGAATGTGTGAAAATTTACCTATAAGTAGCAAAAGAATTTAAGAGCATTTGGATTAAAGCTGAAACATATGAGGGTAAAAGGCCTTGGGTGAAAGAATAAATCAAAATAATAAAAGCAAGAATACCATTTATGAAAATTAATGTGCCATTATTAAATCTTTTCCTAATAGCAAATACAGTACCTTAGATATTTTTCTTTTAAAATAAAAATAATGAAGTTACATGTTTTAATCATTTAACCCAAGAAAACTAAACATTTAACAACAAAGGAAACCTAAGAAAAACATGATGGGAATTTATTCATATAAAAGCAAATATCAATACAGAACACTAGTAGATGACTACTTGAATGATTTCAGAGAGAAAATATATGCAAATATCTGGCAAGTCTGTCTTTTCGAAAGATAAAGAAAATAGATAAATACCCAAAATTGATGAAAAAAGGGAAATAATACAAATATAGATGAGAATGCACTGTATTCTTCAGTTCCAATAACTCTAAAAATTTTAGTGAGATTGATTACTGTCTATATAAATAAAAATAATAATACTTCAGCAAAACAGAACAAAGCAAAAAAATATTCAGAGCTTGTTTAAAAATAATCAATGAATAAAAAAGTTAGAATGTGTTTTCTTTTGATGGGCCATTATATATGATTAATTTTCTTCTATGTGCTTTTGGAGAGGGGCATTTCCTAATTTTTTTTTTTTTTTACAATAAAAAAGGCTAAACTGGAAAATAAGGCGAAGTGAGCAGAAAAGAAAACAATTTCAAAATAGAATCTATCTTATCTCACCTTTCATAGGTGAAAAGGGGAATAACATGAGAAAAGTAGGCTGAGTCTTGGTGAAAGGATGAAACGGTCCTATATTTTTCCCCTTCTCATTTCAGCTCCCTTCCTTTTTCCTCCACCAGTATTCTCCGTGACAGATTGATTCTCAGGCTGTCCAGGTATCTCTCGCACTAAACTCTGGATGTTATTTCCTATCACACTCAACAAAGCCTTTCATTGATGCACTGGAAAGCAAGGACAACTTCACATTGACATATCAATTACAAACTGGCTGAAGATTCTCTCTGGTAGCACTGAAAGAGGTGCCTCAAGCAAAAGATGTAAACTTTTAAATTTTGGGTGATCATACAATTTGCAATCCAAGACTGAGTTCTTTAAAAAATAAAATATGAGGTTTTGCTAATAATGTGATAACTACAGGAGTGAAAAGAGCTTCATGGTTACTATTCTCAAAGTGTACAGTTTCAATTATCTGTGGAAGAGATAATATGGTGGACAGAATGGCATTCCTGGTAGTCCTTATAACCCCTTACAGAGTTTTATTTTGCCTATCAGAATAATTTCCAGGAAAATATAAATTACCACAATCGCCAAAAACACGTGAAAATAAACAAAAGCCATCTATTGAAAAACAACTGCTGAACCAGATGGTTTGATGGGAGAATTATTTCAATCTTTTTTTCCCCCAATATTGAAGATAACAGCTAATTCTCTTAGTTTGTCACAGAGCATAAAAGAAAGTAAAAAATTAGTCAGTTTATATTTTAAATCCAGAAAACCTTGGTAATAAATGTTTGTGAGATAGAACAAAAATCACAATTATACACTTAGAGACATGCATATTCACACACTCTCCCTGAAAAAAATCCACAAATCAATTGCACTTGTGAATGCAAAAGCAGTTACTGTAAATAAAATACCAATAAATTGAATATAAGACAATATTAAAAGAAAATATGTCATGAGAAACATCATTTATTAGCTATAATTAATGGGTGAGTTACCATTAGGAGTTTTAATATAATGATTCACATTAATAGGTTAAAAGAGAAAAAAAAGAAACTACTATTTTTCTTCTAAATTTCTTTAAACTAAACATAACCATGTAAAACAAATTGTATAACATCGTGACAGTTTTATAATGTATGAGGTATAACATATGGACTGAAGCTTTTGCAAGGTTTCTATATTTTATATAAAGTGGTTAAATATTAATTCTAAAAAAAGCTATGAAAATGAAAGAAGTTGATTTACTCTCCAAAACAATTTTAAAATAATACAAAAATATATAGGTAAAATGTCAATAATAAATTCAAATGCAATTACAAAAAATACACAAATAATCCAAAAGAAAACAGGAAATATGAAGCAGAGGGACGAAATAACACATAAGGGGCAAACATAGAACAATAATAAAATTTAAGGTACTACATACAATCATGTCAAGAATCACATGAACTCTTAATGGACTAAACTCTGTTTAAAAAGCAGAATTTGTCAGAACGGATGAAACAGTAAGACCTCATTGTATGCTCTCTACAAAGGACCCATTCTAAATATAAGGACACATACAGGTTGAAAGTAGACAGAAAAGGGATACCATGCAAACAGTAAATATAAGATGTCTGGAGTGGCTATATGAATATTACATGATTCAAACTTCTAGAAAAAGTATATTACAAGTGATAAATGAGGACATTTCAGAATAATATGATGATCAATTCATCAGGAAGAATAAACAATTATAAATTTATGCCTAAAAATAGAGCATCGAAATAAATGAACAAAAATTTGACATAATTAAAAGACAATTTTTTAAGGTTAGAGATTTTAATATACCTTTCTTAGCAGTTGATGGAACTACTAAAAAAAAAGATAAAACAGGAGGTCTGAACAACACTATGATGGCCTACATCTTAGTAGTTTGGGTTATAGAGACCTAGGCATTTGTCCAAACACAGAAAATAAACTGTCTTAGTTTCCTAGAGCTGCTGTAATAAGAGCTCACAAACGAAATGCCTTAAGAAATTCATTCTCTCAGTTTTGAAGGCTAGAAGTCAAAATTCTAGAGGGAAAAATCCTTCCTTGTCTCTTCCTGGATTCTGGTGATATCCCAGAAATCCTTACACTTCAATCTTGCCTCACTTGTCACATGGTGTTCTCCTGTGTGTGTCTCTCTGTCTCCTTCCCTTTTTTATAAGGACACCATTTATACTGGATTGGGGTCTACTGTAGTCCAGTTTGCAATCATTTTAACTAATCACATCTTCAAAGACCCTAATTGCAAATAAGGTCACATTCGTGGAACCAGGAGTAGGGAGGACCTGAAATATCATTTTGGGGGACACAATACAACCCATAACGCATACCCTATTGGTTTATTGTACAATTTTTACATTAAAAGAAAAAACAGTAAACTGATATCAAACATTAGTTAACTGTATGAATGCTGAAGTATTAAAGGAAAAATATGCTGGTGCTTGTAATTTACTTTGAAATACTTAAAAAATATTATGGATTATGGATAAAGGGAAAAATAAATGGATAGATGCATCATAAAATAAGTAGGGTAAAATGTGAATCTGCGTGGTTTAGCTATAAAGCTGATGATAATGGTACTTTTGTAGAAGTGATTTGGAAATATCCATAAAAAACATTGAAAATATGAATTTCTATGATTCAACTATTCTACTTCTAGGAATATGTCATGAAATAATAAAAATGCATGAAAATATTTGTTGTATTTATTTGTTGTGTTTATTATATAATATTTAAAGATCATGCAAAAAAAAACTAAAGATCTACAAATAAGTGCTCAAGTAAATATATTATAGCATATTCATAGGATTAAATTCTATACTACCTTCATTATATTCTAGGGGGAAGTTTAATAAACTATGAAAAAAAATAATTTATATTGCTAAGTGAAAAAAGTTTGTAAAGTACGATCCATATTTTGTAAGCATATTTTTAAAATATATTTCATAAACATTTCATATTTTGAAATGCTGGTATGCCAAAATGTTAATAATTACAGGTGGCTTATTTCCATCTTTTTGTTTTCTGATGTTTCTAAATTTTCTACAATATTATAGATGTCTAGTTAAGAATTTTTTTTTAAATGTAATTTTGAAAGAATTTCACCCTAAGTTATTTGAAATTAACTTAGGCACCAAAATGAGCAATATTAATATACAAAACGGAAATACCATTAAAACATAGTAATAGGTTATGACTTAGTACTTTTAAAATGTCATCCAAAAACATTAAATAGAGTTTTTTTATGTTTTAGCTACATCCAACTCCTAATTATATGTGGAATGGGGAAGCAAACAGACTCCATGAGATTTTATAAAATAGTCAATAGGGGTTGGCACCAGAAAAAAAAAAAGCCAAGAAAGGTTGTTGGCTGACATTTAAAAATCTCAAAGAAAAAACAGGAAAATCACTATTTACGTAAAACAAGCCTTGAATGTGTCTGGAGAAATTGTTGTTTTATATTTTGTTTTGGTTATGTTGTTGGGGTTTTGTTTTGTTTTGTTTTGTTTATTTTTCTCTGGTTAAGGTAATGAAAGTTCCATGACCCACTGACCTTATTATAACATTAATTTAACCTTTGACTAGAAAATAGTTTATTCTTTCCCAGTGGTTAGCATACTACTCCTAAATCTCAGGTTTTCTGGAATTTCTATTAGAAATCTCAAATGTTTCTTATGATATTCTTTGGTATAAATGGAGAAAAATGCAATCTAGACAAGTTCTGTTAGTTCTATTTTTAGATAATTAAACCAAAAGTTAAAAACCTATTGACATCAGACTGAATAGTTCTCAGGTGATGTGCAAGACAGATTTAGTCTGTTGTTGTTTGATGCAATGATAGTTACTGATGTCAAATCAAGTTCCATTTTCTAAAGAAAATTTAGAGTGATGACAATGAATTGGATAACAGAACCAGATTCTTAGAGATAAACAGAGTTTGGAACAGTGACCTAAATGATAGTGAAATTAACACATGAGAATTCACGTATTTTCAGTGAAAACATCAATTGCCTAGAACAAGGATTGGATCGTCCCGGCTTAAAGCTTGTGGTGGCTTGAAACTGTATATACCCCCAGAAAAACATTTTCTTGAAGTTGATCCAATCCTGTGGGTATAGACCCATCATAAGTAGGACTTTTTATGAGGTTACTTCAGCTAAATTATGACCCACTTCCTTCAGGTTGGGCCTTAATTCTATTACTGGAGTCCTTTATAAACAAAATGAATATAGAGAGGGAGAAAAATCCTCAGAAGCAAGAAGCCAAAATCAGTGAAACCTAGAGGAGACAGGAGAGACCAGCAGATGCTGCTGTGTGCCTTGCCATGTGTCAGAGGAGTTGAGGAGCCAAGGGTCTCTGGCAGCTGGTCTTTCAGAAGAAAGCATCCCCTGACAATGCCATGATTTGGGCATTTTCTGGGACTCTAACAGTAAGCAAATAAATTCCCATTGCTTCAGTCAAACCAATTCATGGTATGTTTTGAGTAACCTAGGAAACTAAAACAGAGCTAAACATAAAATCCAAAGATGGGTGACTGAGATACCAATATTCACCAGTATCAAAGTGCAGTTGCTAAAAAAGTTTATGCCATTTTAATATGACACAGGATTGATTATGTCTAGATTAATTATTTTAGATGAACTATTCAGACCATGATTAAGAGTATTGTTTCTCATTTTTGGAAAACATTTTAAGAGCTCATTATACAAAAGACTTATCTGGATATTGAAAGATACCTCTCTATGTTGAATGTCCCCAGAATTTGCATGGTTTCCAGAAGACACAAAAGGAGGCGTAATAATTTTCTTCAAATATTGAAGAGCTAGCATTTTAAAAAATCAATTAACTTTTGTCAGTATGGCATCAGAAGACAAAATGAGTACTAATTTTGAGAGTGATTATTTATATCCCTTTTCTATATGCAGTTGAATTCTTGAAGGGTAGGACCATGCTTTATTTTTTTTGCCTCCAGCACAGGCCTAATGTCTCTATGATATTTCATTAGCATTTGTGCATGCTGGTAGAATGAATAAATCGATAAATAAAGAATAGAAAGATTTTCCTAAATATAAAGAATCATTTTAAGTCATTAAAAATGTTCAAAAATGGAAATGCTGGCAAAGTGGTCATTAAAAATGGTTTATGCAAAAGTTACATTACCATTTTTAGAAATGCCAAAGAAATCCTATCTCCTCCTGCTTTCATAAACATCTTTGTATCACCTCCCTCTTCTCTAACCATGAGCAGCTTTTTCCCATAATCATTTAAATTTGTCTTCATCTTTGCCACCTTAAAAAAGCCCCCTTTCTTCCACTATCCTCTACTCACGTTCCCTTCACGGTCAGTTGTCTACAATTATTGTTTCTGTTTCATTATCCTCATTATTCCTCAATCCAATATAAAGTGACTTCCATCCTCACTGCTTCATTGAAGTTGCCCCTAGTTTGGTCTAACCAATTCCTTATTTTTTTTAAATTAAATTGGTGTGGGGGACGCACGCGCCCCGCAGCAGCCGAGCCGCCCGACCTCCCTACCCCCTCTCTCTCTCCGCCGGACCGCCGCGCGGCGCACGCGCCCCGCAGCAGCCGAGCCGCCCGACCTCCCTACCCCCTCTCTCTCTCCGCCGGACCGCCGCGCGGCGCACGCGCCCCGCAGCAGCCGAGCCGCCCGACCTCCCTACCCCCTCTCTCTCTCCGCCGGACCGCCGCGCGGCGCACGCGCCCCGCAGCAGCCGAGCCGCCCGACCTCCCTACCCCCTCTCTCTCTCCGCCGGACCGCCGCGCGGCGCACGCGCCCCGCAGCAGCCGAGCCGCCCGACCTCCCTACCCCCTCTCTCTCTCCGCCGGACCGCCGCGCGGCGCACGCGCCCCGCAGCAGCCGAGCCGCCCGACCTCCCTACCCCCTCTCTCTCTCCGCCGGACCGCCGCGCGGCGCACGCGCCCCGCAGCAGCCGAGCCGCCCGACCTCCCTACCCCCTCTCTCTCTCCGCCGGACCGCCGCGCGGCGCACGCGCCCCGCAGCAGCCGAGCCGCCCGACCTCCCTACCCCCTCTCTCTCTCCGCCGGACCGCCGCGCGGCGCACGCGCCCCGCAGCAGCCGAGCCGCCCGACCTCCCTACCCCCCTCTCTCTCTCCGCCGGACCGCCGCGCGGCGCACGCGCCCCGCAGCAGCCGAGCCGCCCGACCTCCCTACCCCCTCTCTCTCTCCGCCGGACCGCCGCGCGGCGCACGCGCCCCGCAGCAGCCGAGCCGCCCGACCTCCCTACCCCCTCTCTCTCTCCGCCGGACCGCCGCGCGGCGCACGCGCCCCGCAGCAGCCGAGCCGCCCGACCTCCCTACCCCCCTCCTCCCCCCCCCTCCTCCCCCTCCTGCTCCGGCTGCTCTCCAACCAACACGGTGCCCTCTTCCCCCGCCTTCACCGTGCTCCTCCGCCACCAGCCTCGACAGCCTTGCAGCCCTCACCTTTCCTCCTCCAGAACAACTACTGGGGGAGTGGAGATAATACAGAGCAGCTCCCGGAGCCACGAGGGAAATCAAAGGGACAGCGTACCCCATCCTGGAACGGCTGACTATCTGGGAGAACCAGCTCCGGTGAGATCACCAAGGGGCACGGGCTTTCCTGGGTGGGACAGCAAGCGACCGGAGTCCCTCCCTTCCACCTTCCCAGGCCAGCTGGTAGAATTGGACAGGCGGTCCCCTTAGGCCGCGGCGGCTGGTGCCCCCACCACACGAGGCCCCCCGGAACAACTGAGATAGTTGGGTCGGAAATCCCCAGACTGCGGAGAACAGTGACCGGGGGATCCCTTCCAAACACGTGACTCCCCCGTCGGCTGGGAGCAGTGCACTCTCCCGGGCTGCGACAGCTGGCGCCCTCCCGCCACGCTTGGTGCCCCGGGCCGACTAGCTAGTTTGGCCGGACGCTCTCCTGTGCTGCGACAGCCGGCGACCCTCCCCGCGTTTGGAACCCCGGGCCGGCTGGCATTCTTCCGGGACGCTTCGGTTGCCGGGCCTCCCCTACGGCGAGAGTTTTCCAGAGTTGAGGGACCCACAGCAACTTTCGCTGGTGGAACCCACAGACAGGCGTGTGCCACGTGTGCCACCTACTGGGCAGGATAGGAAGAACAGATCCCAGAGACTGCGCAGAAAAATCTTTCAACCTGTAGGGTCGAACACCCGGGGAAATCTGACTAAATGCCCAGACGCCAGCAGAAGATAACGGATCACGCTCAGAAAATTGAACATATGGCCCAGTCAAACGAAGAAACCAATAGTTCAAATGAGATACAGGAGCTGAAACAACTAATGCTGAATATACGAACAGAAATGGAAAACCTCTTCAAAAACGAAATCGATAAATTGAGGGAGGACATGAAGAAGACATGGGCTGAACATAAAGAAGAAATAGAAAAACTGAAAAAACAAATCACAGAACTTATGGAAGTGAAAGATAAAGTAGAAAAGATGGAAAAAACAATGGATACCTACAATGACAGATTTAAAGAAACAGAAGATAGAATTAGTGATTTGGAGGATGAAACATCTGAACTCCAAAAAGAAACAGAAACTATCCGGAAAAGAATGGAAAAATTTGAACAAGGTATCAGGGAACTCAAGGACAATGTGAACCGTACAAATATACGTGTAGTGGGTATCCCAGAAGGAGAAGAGAAGGGAAAAGGAGGAGAAAAACTAATGGAAGAAATTATCACTGAAAATTTCCCAACTCTTATGAAAGACCTAAAATTACAGATCCAAGAAGTGCAGCGCACCCCAAAGAGATTAGACACAAATAGGCGTTCCCCAAGACACTTACTAGTTAGAATGTCAGAGGTCAAAGAGAAAGAGAGGATCTTGAAGGCAGCGAGAGAAAAACAATCCGTCACATACAAGGGAAACCCAATAAGACTATGTGTAGATTTCTCAGCAGAAACCATGGAAGCTAGAAGACAGTGGGATGATATATTTAAGTTACTAAAAGAGAAAAACTGCCAGCCAAGACTCCTATATCCAGCAAAATTGTCCTTCAAAAATGAGGGAGAATTTAAAACATTCTCAGACAAAAAGTCACTAAGAGAATTTGTGACCAAGAGACCAGCTTTGCAAGAAATACTAAAGGAAGCACTAGAGTCAGATACAAAAAGACAGAAGAGAGAGACATGGAGAAAAGTGTAGAAAGAAGGAAAGACAGATATGATATATATAATACAAAAGGCAAAATGGTAGAGGAAAATATTATCCAAACAGTAATAACTCTAAATGTCAATGGACTGAATTCCCCAATTAAAAGACATAGACTGGCAGAATGGATTAAAAAACAGGATCCTTCTATATGCTGTCTACAGGAAACACATCTTAGACCCAAAGATAAATATAGGTTGAAAGTGAAAGGTTGGGAAAAGATATTTCATGCACACAACAACCAGAAAAGAGCAGGAGTGGCTATACTAATATCCAACAAATTAGACTTCAAATGTAAAACAGTTAAAAGAGACAAAGAAGGACACTATATACTAATAAAAGGAACAATTAAACAAGAAGACATAACAATCATAAATATTTACGCACCGAACCAGAATGCCCCAAAATACGTGAGGAATACACTACAAACACTGAAAAGGGAAATAGACACATATACCATAATAGTTGGAGACTTCAATTCACCACTCTCATCAATGGACAGAACATCTACACAGAGGATCAATAAAGAAATAGAGAACCTGAATATTACTATAAATGAACTTGACTTAACAGACATTTATAGGACATTACATCCCACAACAGCAGGATACACCTTTTTTTCAAGTGCTCATGGATCATTCTCAAAGATAGACCATATGCTGGGTCACAAAGCAAGTCTTAACAAATTTAAAAAGATTGAAATCATACACAACACTTTCTCGGATCATAAAGGAATGAAGTTGGAAATCAATAATAGGCGGAGTGCCAGAAAATTCATAAATACATGGAGGCTCAACAACACACTCTTAAACAACAAGTGGGTCAAAGAAGAAATTGCAAGAGAAATTAGTAAATACCTAGAGGCAAATGAAAATGAAGACACAACATATCAAAACTTATGGGATGCAGCAAAGGCAGTGCTAAGAGGGAAATTTATTGCCCTAAATGCCTTTATCAGAAAAGAAGAAAAGGCAAAAATGCAGGAATTAACTGTCCACTTGGAAGAACTGGAGAAAGAACAGCAAACTAATCCCAAAGCAAGCAAAAGGAAAGAAATAACAAAGATTAGAGCAGAAATAAATGAAATTGAAAACATGAAAACAATAGAGAAAATCAATAAGGCCAGAAGTTGGTTCTATGAGAAAATCAACAAGATTGATGGGCCCTTAGCAAGATTGACAAAAAGAAGAAGAGAGAGGATGCAAATAAATAAGATTAGAAATGAAAGAGGAGACATAACTACTGACCTCACAGAAATAAAGGAGGTAATAACAGGATACTATGAACAACTTTACGCTAATAAATACAACAATTTAGAAGAAATGGACAGGTTCCTGGAAAGACATGAACAACCAACTTTGACTCAAGAAGAAATAGACAACCTCAACAAACCAATCACAAGTAAAGAGATTGAATTAGTTATTCAAAACCTCCCTAAAAAGAAAAGTCCAGGACCAGACGGCTTCACATGTGAATTCTATCAAACATTCCAGAAAGAATTAGTACCTACTCTCCTCAAACTCTTCAAAAAAATCGAAGCAGAGGGAAAACTACCTAATTCATTCTATGAAGCCAACATCACCCTCATACCAAAACCAGGCAAAGATATTACAAAAAAAGAAAACTACAGACCAATCTCTCTAATGAATACAGATGCAAAAATCCTCAATAAAATTCTAGCAAATCGTATCCAGCAACACATTAAAAGAATTATACATCATGACCAAGTAGGATTCATCCCAGGTATGCAAGGATGGTTCAACATAAGAAAATCAATTAATGTAATACACCATATCAACAAATCAAAGCAGAAAAATCACATGATCATCTCAATTGATGCAGAGAAGGCATTTGACAAGATTCAACATCCTTTCCTGCTGAAAACACTTCAAAAGATAGGAATACAAGGGAACTTCCTTAAAATGATAGAGGGAATATATGAAAAACCCACAGCTAATATCATCCTCAACGGGGAAAAATTGAAAACTTTCCCCCTAAGATCAGGAACAAGACAAGGATGTCCACTATCACCACTATTATTCAACATTGTGTTGGAAGTTCTAGCCAGAGCAATTAGGCAAGAAAAAGAAATACAAGGCATCAAAATTGGAAAGGAAGAAGTAAAACTATCACTGTTTGCAGACGATATGATACTATATGTAGAAAACCCAGAAAAATCCACAACAAAATTACTAGAGCTAATAAATGAGTACAGCAAAGTAGCAGGTTACAAGATCAACATTCAAAAATCTGTAGCTTTTCTATACACTAGTAATGAACAAGCTGAGGTAGAAATCAAGAAACGAATCCCATTTACAATCGCAACTAAAAGAATAAAATACCTAGGAATAAATTTAACCAAAGAGACAAAAAACCTATATAAAGAAAACTACAAAAAACTGTTAAAAGAAATCACAGAAGACCTAAATAGATGGAAGGGCGTACCGTGTTCATGGATTGGAAGACTAAATATAGTTAAGATGTCAATCCTACCTAAATTGATTTACAGATTCAATGCAATACCAATCAAAATCCCAACAACATATTTTTCAGAAATAGAAAAACCAATAAGCAAATTTATCTGGAAGGGCAGGGTACCCCGAATTGCTAAAAACATCTTGAGGAAAAAAAACGAAGCTGGAGGTCTCGCGCTGCCTGACTTTAAGGCATATTATGAAGCCACAGTGGTCAAAACAGCATGGTATTGGCATAAAGATAGATATATCGACCAATGGAATCGAATAGAGTGCTCAGATATAGACCCTCTCATCTATGGACATTTGATCTTTGATAAGGCAGTCAAGCCAACTCACCTGGGACAGAACAGTCTCTTCAATAAATGGTGCCTAGAGAACTGGATATCCATATGCAAAAGAATGAAAGAAGACCCATCTCTCACACCCTATACAAAAGTTAACTCAAAATGGATCAAAGATCTAAACATTAGGTCTAAGACCATAAAACAGTTAGAGGAAAATGTTGGGAGATATCTTATGGATCTTACAACTGGAGGTGGTTTTATGGACCTTAAACCTAAAGCAAGAACACTGAAGAAGGAAATAAATAAATGGGAGCTCCTCAAAATTAAACACTTTTGTGCATCAGAGAACTTCATCAAGAAAGTAGAAAGACAGCCTACACAATGGGAGACAATATTTGGAAATGACATATCAGATAAGGGTCTAGTATCCAGAATTTATAAAGAGATTATTCAACTCAACAACAAAAAGACAGCCAACCCAATTACAAAATGGGAAAAAGACTTAAACAGACACCTACCAGAAGAAGAAATACGGATGGCCAAGAGGCACATGAAGAGATGCTCAATGTCCCTGGCCATTAGAGAAATGCAAATCAAAACCACAATGAGATATCATCTCACACCCACCAGAATGGCCATTATCAACAAAACAGAAAATGACAAGTGCTGGAGAGGATGCGGAGAAAGAGGCACACTTATTCACTGTTGGTGGGAATGTCAAAGGGTGCAACCACTGTGGAAGGCAGTTTGGCGGTTCCTCAAAAAGCTGAATATAGAATTGCCATACGACCCAGCAATACCATTGCTAGGTATCTACTCAAAGGACTTAAGGGCAAAGACACAAACGGACATTTGCACACCAATGTTTATAGCAGCGTTATTTACAATTGCAAAGAGATGGAAACAGCCAAAATCTCCATCAACAGAAGAGTGGCTAAACAAACTGTGGTATATACATACGATGGAATATTATGCAGCTTTAAGACAAGATAAACTTGTGAACCATGTAATAACATGGATGGACCTAGAGAATATTATGCTGAGTGAATCCAGCCAAAAACTAAAGGACAAATACTGTATGGTCCCACTGTTGTGAACGGACATTCGAGAATAAACTTGAAATATGTCATTGGTAACAGAGTTCAGCAGGAGTTAGAAACAGGGTAAGACAATGGGTAATTGAAGCTGAAGGGATACAGATTGTGCAACAGGACTAGATACAAAAACTCAAAAATGGACAGCACGATAATACCTAATTGTAAAGTAATCATGTTGAAGTACTGAATGAAGCTGCATCTGAGCTATAGGGTTTTTTTTTGTTTTTGTTTGCTTGTTGGTTTGTTTGTTGTTGTTGTTTTTTACTATTACTACTACTTTTATTTCTTTTCTTTATATTGACATTTTATATCTTTTTCTGTTGTGTTGCTAGTTCCTCTAAACTGATGCAAATGTACTAAGAAACAATGATCATGCATCTATGTGATGATGTTAAGAATTACTGAGTGCATATGTAGAATGGTATGATTTCTAAATGTTGTGTTAATTTCTTTTTTTTCTTTCCGTTAATAAAAAAAAAAAAAAAAAAAAAAAAAAAAAAAGATCATGTTTTAAAATCCTAAAAAAAAAAAAAAAAAAAAAAACAGCATTTGCAGAAAAGATGAGGCATATTTCGAGGAATTAAGTAAATATATCTGTTTTCACAGAGAGGCTGGCTTATTTAACTTGCTAATAATTGAACTAGTCATTAAGCAATATGAAACCTCAAACCTGCCCTTTCTGCTTGTTTATAATTATGGTATATATCTTAGTAGCAGTGGTAAACCTCATTCCCTAAACTAGGAAGAAGGCACAGCATTTCTGAAGTGATTCCCTGCTTCAATAGAGTAAAAAGAACAGAAAAATAGAACGACATGGAAAGATGTCTGCCTCTGAGCTGTTTTCATTTCAGTAGCTTGAAAAGTATTGCTGCCTGTTACTGCTCAGACATACATGCTTTCTAGAGGAAGATTATTGCTATTGATTCCAGAGAGCTATAAGATCCATTTTAATGCTTTTTTTTTTTTGCATTTCATTTACTTAGCCTCCTATTTAATTGGATTTCATGAACTATCTACTTGCACTTGATGCACATTTCCAAACAATTTAACTGTAAATAGTTTTTCTTATGGGTCTATGTGTAGAGAATTTTACTTCCCAGTTGTTGAATATTTTTTGAGATACAATCTGAAATTTATGAGCTAACTCCAAAGAAGAGTCAACATTCCTTACAGGTGAAACACACACACACACATATACACAGACATACCATGCTTGATATGCTGGTCAGAGCAAGTTAGAGCACATCGTGCAACAATTTGAGCTATGAATAATGCTTTCAGAAAGGTTTTTGTTTTGGAAATGATCTACTAAATTAAAGTCAATAGTTTCATGCATTCCAGACTTGACCATCTGCTACACTGGCATTTTATATTGTAAAGAAAAGTAACACTTCCTATGTTAGAATGAGTCTTATTAAATTACAAATGGTCAAATTTGTAGTGCATGTGCCTTTACAATCAGGTTCATTTTCTGGTATTACTGAACATGCAGACCTGGAACTTACTATCATAATACTTTAAATAAAAATATGACAAATAAAACTGTAAGGTTAATTTAAGGCTGTAGTTTTCTAATATACCCTACCCTCGCCCCCCACCAAAATCAGATGTGTTCTTCCAATTTTACAGTATACACTTAGTTATTATGCTAAGTTTATAACAGATGAATGTTTAATTAGCATATTTAGAAATATGGCTTAAAGATTATTTTACAGGATTGCTCAAACATTTCATCGTTTCAAATTATCATTTACACCTAAAGCTGTGGTTCTCCTTAAAAAGAAAGGAGATTCTGTTTTTTTCTTAATATAAGCCTGAAATTCCCTTGCAGCACTTAAGCCTGGCACTGCTAATGCACAACAGGTTTCAACAAGAAATTCTATGCCCTGAGATTGATTCTGACCAAGTTGGTATTTCAAGTTTCTTTTCAAAACTTATAATAGTCCATTGTAAAGGCACCAGTTATTTCTTATAACCATTTTAATATTATGATATATTAGATTTTTCATGCTCTTTCTCTCAGCTGGCTTTTGTGATGATTCATATAATAAAGTCCTTCTGAAACTAAAAAAAAAAAAAAAAAAAAAAAAAAAAAAATTGGTGTGGGGGATGCGGTGCAATAGTGGCTCATTGGCAAGAATCCTCGCCTACTGAGCTGGAGACTCAGGTTCAATTCCTGGAGCCTGTCCATGCAAAACAAACAAACAAAAAAAGATCAATGGACATGGACCCTGGGCAGCATTTAACAGTTTTGGCTATCTCCTAGGCTTTTATAATAAGTCATTCTATTCGGCCTTTTTGTTTGTTTTCATTTCCATTTTTCATGCTGTCTCTAAGCCTGCAACTTTTTATCCTTCTTTTGAAGCTCCTCTTTTTTCCTTGTTTCTTTTCAATTGGAATATTGGAGGTCATCTGAATTTTATCTTCAACTTGGTTTTCTTCTCATTCTACAGTTCTCCCTCATGACTCATGCAATCCTTTGAATTCAATTTTCTTACATATGCTTATGATGTACAGATCTGCTTTTGCAGCCCTAGACATGGCATCTAAGTTCCAAAGCCATACATGTATCCACTTATTGAACATCTACATTTGAATACCTGTAGTAATTCAAACCTAACACAACCAAAACTAAAATCATATTCTTACTCCATCTCAGGTCTGATTCTTCTTTCAGTGAATAGTCAACCTTTGCAATTTCCCAAGCCAAAAACTAGTTATCATCTTTTATTCTTTACTCTTTATCCTCTGATACACCAAAACACTAGTGATTAAAGTTATTAGTCCTTTCATATAACAAATATGTCATCTTATTGACAAATTCTCTACCAAATCCTTACATTAGGTGACCCCAATTCTTTGTCTAACTAATTACTATATTTTTCTGTCTTATTTTCCTGTTTCCAGTTTATTTTCCACAGTAGCCAATGTAATTTTTCTGAAACATAATAATGATCATATCACTCCCATATTTCAAATTTTTCAATGGTTACCAATTCCTTTCAGGTTATAGTCCAAAGTACATTATGACCTGGAACCTACATGCATTTGTAGAATCATCCCCCACCAATAGATACCTCCCACCTGATATCTAAGCCCCATTCACTTTTATCAGTCTCTAGGAAACACCATGCCTTGTGCCTGGATGTTTAGATAAGAAGTTCCCTACTTGGAATATTCCTCCTCTCCTACTTCATATTGCTAATTCCTTAACTCAGGTATCACTTCTTCCAAGAATACCTCTGGATTCTACCAAGGCAAATGATTTTCCTGTATACTTCAGTAACACCCTTTATTTCCTCTTTGACGGCAATCATCATAATAATTTGTAATTGCCAGGTTAGTTCCTTATTTGTATTTTCCATTAGACTGTAAGTTTTGAAAATTAGAGATCATGATATCTAATTCAACATTGCCTCCTTACTGACTAGCCTAGTGACTGGGATATAGTCAAACATTCTAATATAAAGAAGGAATGTTAATTAAACAAGGATAAATGAAATTAAATTATACATTTGTGAAACAAATCATATTAATTTAATCAGGAACACACAGAAGACCATTTAGTGTTTTTTAGTTGGAATTAAGGTGAATAACAACACTTGAGAAGTAAGAACAGTAAGAAAAGGCCACCTTCAGCAGAATGGAAACTACACTGAAGGAGGAGGTGCATTTAAGAGTTAAAATGGCTTCCAATATAGTGGACAGATTTAGAATTATAGTGTTCAGTTCTGGGCAGGGGTCACTGAAAGAAAAGTTTTAAAAGCTAGAGTGATTGGGAAGGCAAACAAGATGGTAAAATAGTCTTGCAAACTTTCTTAACAGAAATAGTTGAAGTAATTGGGGTCATTTAGCCTAAAGAAGATAAGTCACATTAGATAAAATGGCTGATTCAAAATATTTGAGAAACTTTCATAAGAAAAGGGTAATATGGTTCATGGAATTTAAGCTAGTATGGATGGAAGCTACGAAAAGATTGAACTTGCCTCATAGTAAAAAGAAATTTCATACAACTTAGAATTTTGCAAAGAAACAATGGCTCTCATTCAGAGATAATGATTTCCATGTCACTGGAAGTGCCCAGGCTTAGGGTAGCACACTACTAAGCATTCAGACAGTAAGGCATACAGACAATGCCCGTAATGGATGATCATTGTTCAAATATGAATCTTTGTCAGTATGCAAGGGATGAGCAAAGATATAAATCAAGAGTCATATATTATATTCCAGAAAGGTGATGTCAAGAACATAGTATAAAACCTTCTGAGTCAGTGTCAGGGTAGAACCAGAATCATGGAACCATCAGATGTATGAGCATAATGCAATCAAAAAGGACAGAATCATGTAGGCCAACCTAGGATCAGCAGACAGAAGTGTATGGGGACATCAATAAATGTGGTGACCCAGCTTCCAAAACTAGACCTATTATCCTAAAGTGTCTGCTGGCTGTGATCTAACATTTCCAAACATTTGATTTTTCTCTTCAAATTTTAGAAAGCTAAATTATAAACCCTATCAAACATGAGGAGAAAGAATTCTCCTGTCTGCATCTATGTTTTCCAGTTCTAAGAAGAGGAAGCTAAAGCCCCCATGATTTATGTCAATAAAGCTTTTTCTACCATTCATTAAAAGCTTCCGGTAGAAGGATGTAAAGAAACTCGAAATTTGCAGGAAAGTTCCAGGATGTGTGGGCTGACAAGATCCCCCCAATTTGTCCTTGTCCATATTCAAAACCTATTTTTGAGTTTTAGCTTAAGACACTCCCCAGATCTCATATGAATACGGAGTAGGTAGAGACATCATTGGCCCTTCTGGTAGGATTTATCTTGAAAGATACTGTTCCTTTAGCACCAGAATGCCTGAAAATTAATGTCTGGAATTATTTCTTTGGCACCAAATATTCTGGGGAAATACTACCCTTTAAGAACTTCTTTCAATGTTTTTACATCGTGGTCTAAATTAGTTTTACATTTTACCTTAGAGAAAATTTTGGCACATGAGAAGGAAAAAGAAGTGTGTATATGACTGCTTGCGTTTCAAAGTCTTACCTGGAAAAGTTTTTCCTGTGAGGGTGCTGGGGTGTCCCCATCCTCTTGGGACTGTCTTGGGTAGAATTTGACTTTGCTTTTATAAGAGCTATCTGGAGTCTACACAGATTATGAAATCTTCAATCTTCAGCAAATGCAAGGACACACAGTGTCGTATTTTAAGTGCCAAGTTTGTATTCTGTTTCAAATCACACTTAATGGTTTGGCAATTCTCAATGCTAAACTCAATAGAGAGATTCCCCAGTTTTATGAAACACCCACAAAAGTCAACATTCTCTTTGTTAGCTTCCATTTTCCAAGTAACAGAGTAATAAAAACTAGATTGGAAGGACTTGAAAGTGCTTAAGATATTTTATTCTGGCATCTAATATAATTGCAGCAAACTATTTTGTAGCCTATTATAAAATAAACAGGACAACAAATATTTATTCAACATCTTTTTTGTTCTTAGGAATTTAAGGAGAATATGGAGTATGTATAACAAATTGATCCTATTTTTAAAATGAAAAAAGATGAATGTTTCAAAAATTCTATTATGCCAAGGCAGTACATACTAAATATCTTTCCACATTCATCTCTCAAGGTTTTTATCAAGATCTGACAACGTGTTCTCTAAAATTCATCGTGAAACCTTGTTTCATAGTGGAAGTAACCAATAAATTCTTGCCTGAACCATGGCTTCATTTTATAACTTATCTCTGCAATTCTATCTTTGCCATCTTCAAAAAATTTCCACATAATAGTTAATGGATCCTTTTAAAGAAAATCCAATTCCTTTGCATATGATCTTTGAAGGGATTTTCATCAAACTTGAAATGAAAGCCATCATTTTCACCATACATGTAAGGTCTGGCATGCAGCAGCCCTGCTTGCCTCTTTAACCTCCTCTCAGACACATTCCTTTCTATTTATACACTCTCTCTAATCAGGGCCTTTTCCCATGATATACTCTCTCCCTAAAATACTCTTCTCCCATCCCCTGCCTTGGAGATAGATGTTTCATAATTAAGTCTCAGCTTAAATGTCATTTTCTCATAGAGCACTTTCTTGAACACTACATAATAAAATCCACCTCTGCTATTCTCCACCTCAGTTCCCTGTTCCCTTCTTAGGACTTTATTCAGCTTTCGAACTTTATAATGATTTGGCAAATTGCGTGCATTATTTGTACCCACCACTAGTCCCACATAGGTTCTGTGAGGCAGGCACCTTACAAGTTTTACCACTGAGTATCTTCCAACCTGAGTACCTTTGGCATAAATGTTCAATACTGTTTTATTGAAAGAAATACTGAATATATTAAAGAATTTATTGAAAAAAATGCTGAATAAATTAATGTCCAATTTTTAAAAGATCATTGAGTGTTTCAGCGCTTCATATAAATATGTATCGGGTAATGAGGCAGATATGAGAAGAACTGAACTACAAATTGTCTCGCTGATAAAAGAAAAGTGACAGAGATATGGCATCAAATGTTGTCTGCTCCATCTGAGGATCAGCAGTTGGGTAACACTGAAGAACTCTATTTTGTTATTAACAAAGTGGAGGTAAGGGAGAGTCCAATCAGGCTGACAGATTCAGGTATGGCTTAATGAGGGAGAGAATGCTTGAGGTAAAGTCCTAAATGAAAGGTGGAATTTGGGTTGGAATAGAAGGATTAAGAAGAAATGATGAACAAACCATACAAATAGAAGGAGTAAACTTGTATGGCTCGGTGGGACATTGAGGAGTCTGACAGTCATGAAATTGGAATACTGAATTCTCTGTTCACCTGATTAAATACTCTGGCTTAATTTAAAGCAATTAATTGCTTTTCTTAAAGTGGTTCATGGAGCATGACAAAACAATGAGAAATGAAGGAAAACAGAATATTTTCCTTTGTTATTTGTTCTGAGATTTAGATTCAATTTGAGATCATGTAACACTTCTCCCCCATCCATTTCATTGAAAAGTTTGTGACACTTCATTACCAGCAACATGCAGCATCTGAGAATAACTCATGGCCAAGGATGCCCATTCATCACCTAGAACTTTCTTGTAATGAAGCCCAGTGGAGGAGGGAAGGATATTCTGACTTTCTTTATAGTAAACCCTCCTTTAGAGAAAGTCCTTTATCAGCCTTACACTGTGTATCTTGTTACAAGACTGCCCTTGAGGCTAGCAATATTATAACAGCTTTCTCCAGTGGATCAGGTACCTCTCACATTCTATATTGGATCTTATCTGTCCCAGCCCTTATCTCCAGCCACTGTTGCTGCAAAAGCCTGTCCATTGAACTGTGGCTCAGTTTTTTGCAGGTGAATCTCAACAGCAACTCACTCAATCTCATCTCAGGGCTCCTGCTCTCTTTCTTAAGGCTTCTCTGCTGCCACAGGGAACTTGCAGCATCCAACCAGGTGCAACCAGGAAGTTTTAGGGAGTTAATGATCATGGGTTGTTCCTTGAGCAACAGGGCCAGGTGCTGATGTATGAATGCTTTCTTCTTTGCACCTTCAGGGGACAGATCTGAAGCACATTTCACCCTTCTCCTCAGACAGTCCTCTGGGATCAAGCTCCAGTCACTGCTAGTGGTGACTGATGAAGTAACACCTTCTTGTCTTTGGTTTTCTCCTCTTTTCTATTCCTTATGTCGCTCTCATTCCAACTCTCACCCCCCCCCCAAAAAAAAAAATTAAAAAGAAAAACTAACTGGAAACTAATCTTTGTCTCAGATTCTCCTCTGGAGGAAGCCAAGCAAAACATCTCTGTATTAGTCAGGGCTTTCTAGAGAGTCAGAACAAATAGGAGATATCTGCAAGTATAAGATTTATAAACATGTCTCACACAAACATCAGGATGTGAGTCCAAAATCCGTAGGGCAGTCTGTGAAGCTGGCAAGTCCAGTGACGGGTCTCAACGAACTCCACAGGAGAGACTGGCTGGCTGAAGAAACTGTGAAAATTCTCTCTTCTCCCTTAAAAGTCTTCAACTGATTGGATCAAACCCAGCTGATTGGATTTTCATTTGTGGAAGAAACCCCCTTAGTTGATGGTAGATGCAATCAAGTGCAGACGTCATCAACTGACCAGCCTCTTGGTTTATCAACCAGCCACAAAATATCCTTGCAGTAATGGTTAGGTCAGTGCTTGCCTGGCCAGGTACCATCACCTGGCCAAGTTGACACCTGAACCCAACCATCACAGTTCCTTAAAACAAAGAAGTAGTTTTCTTTGCCTCAAATGGTTGGATGCTAGAAGTACCCGAGGGGATCCTATGACTCAAATACCCAAGGATGCAATAATATTCAAAAGTCAACAATTCACTATTGCCTTTTTTAGAATAAAAAATATTTATTTCTTTAGAAGTTAATTATGACTACACATAATAGTCATAACTGTAAGAACATGAGACCAAGTTGGTCATACAGGAACATAGATAGGTGTCCAGAGAGAGAACAGTCAAGATGTTCTTCCTTAACTCCAGGGGACAGCTGAGAACGTGGGGTGCAACACTAAGAGGACTGCTGAGAAGAGCAGCAGGAGGTATTCAACAAAATGTTTATGTTCAACTTTTTTTTTGCCTGTAGTCTGAGCAAGGATGGACTGCTAAGGGCTGAAACTCTGTTCCTCTTACTTTTTATCCATTCGGTGTTGGTCAAAAATGCACATGGCCTTTTACCAATTTAAACACCCTCAAATAATTTCACAAGTAGCTAAAATCAGTTCCTTACAGCATGATCAATAGTTAGCCTACGATTTTGATACAGGCAATGTGCTGTGAATTCATTGATGTAGCTGTAGTAAAACACTGCCTGTTACACCTAGAAAAGGACAAACTTAGGCTGGTGGGCTGGAAAACGCTTCACTCTGTGCCATGCTCTATTTAGCCTTCCCAGATTTATAGATTAAAAGTGTTCCAAGGAACTTAGTAGATAAAGAAACAAGGCCTTGGAGTGTTCATGTCAAGAGAAGGAAATAATGTCTTCCTTCTTTGTTCCAAATCAGATTGTCGAGTTTGGTCTGAGTCGTGTGCCTTCTTTCAGGGAAAAATGAATAGGGTGGAGTGGTAAGTTACTCCAAGTTTGGGCCACAGTAATATATCTTTGAGAATTTGTTCTGTTTTTCTTCTTTTATTGAGGCCTTGCTTTTTGTTTCTGTCACGCATCAGTTATTCCCTCTGCTTCCTGCTCCTGCTTGCTAAACATAAAAGTGTTTTTCTTGTTCAGCACATATACGTACATAATCACACAAAGATTTTGTGCCATCTGCTTCTGTTCTCTTCAACAGACACTTTACTTCCTAGCTTTGGGGTTTCCCAAAACATCTATAAAAAGCCAGAATTTAGTGTGTTCACATAGCCCAGCTTCCCACAGGCCATAGATTCTGTTTCCTGACGTTGTGATTTAATTTTAACAAGAATCCTCCACTGCGCTTAGCGGAACTTGGAATTCCAAGGAGGCCTCTCCTGCCTCTCAAGTAAAGCTATTGTTTTTGTGAAATCTTTCAAATTTCTTTCCTTTTTTCCTCCTCTTCCTCCTCCTCCTCCTCCTTCTCCTCTCCCTCCACCTCCTTCTTCTTCATCTTATTTTATAAAAGGCCTTGATTTTTGGAGCACCTTAGGTGCCTCCACAGTGCACTATTCCCTAAGCAAATTTGATATTTTAACATATTCTTTTTAAGTATTAATAACATTCAGCTCATTCCCATTCTATGGGAAATGGTGACAAAACCAATTTTTCCCATTAATATTGCATAGCTAGGGGGCCCTGTAGTTCAAATCTTACATAAATATTCACTTCAATCCTTACATCTAGGGCTTCCCGTTGTTAGTTTAACCCACTGAGCCTCATAACTTGACTCCCCTGGGGCAAATCCTCAGGAGCCCCTTTTCATTTGTCTATCAGTTTAGCATTCTAGAATAATTTCTTAGGGTCTCTCTTTTCCCAGCTTTGTGATCCTGGCTTTCTTGTCACTGCTGTTTTATTTTTCTTCCACAAATCTGTATGTGAAATGGAACAGAATATAGATTTCAGTATTTATAACCATCATATTTTCCATTCTATCACTAAGTCTATTTAGCCTAATGCAAGCAAAACTCAAACGTCCAGGGTCAGCAAAATAATTTACCAAAGTCCTTCACAAATGGAACTATTAGAAGGATCAATGGGAAAAGAATGAATAGATTGATGAGTCAGTTTTGACTGACTCTAGGTCTTTGAATATCTTAACTCTAAGTAGGATAATCAAACGAATGAAGATTCATTATTCGATAGAAGCTTGCTGACAAAGGTGGGAAGTACAACTAAAATGGAAAACAAAACACATGCAAGCATGTTAGTTTCTTATTATTTTCTGACAAATGGGTGATTCAGTAAGCATTCCCAAATCCTGTCTTCCTGCTTCCCGTTATAGAATTAGTCATGTACTTGTTACTCCAACACCCCTTGCTTTCCTAATAAAAGGTATGATCATGGCTATTATCATCCTTCTGTCCCCATCCAGCCGACAATAAAAAGAAATCTACTTCCAGATTTTTATAATTAAAAACATATTTATTTAATCCACGGTTAGTTGGGTTTTCATTTATCATTTGAATTTCGACACATCAGAACTGCTACATCTTCATGTTCAAGACATCTGCTGACGAGACCAGGGAGCATAGGATCCTTGGCCCCACAGACAATGTGCAAAGAAAAAACCTACAGGCAACAAGAACTTCATCTAATAAAGAAATAGACATTTGTCTCCAACCAAAGCATGTCGTAATGAGCAAACATTACTTGATTCAAGTGACATTTGTTAGTTTTGTACCGATTGTGATGAAAAGGCAATCCAGAGACTTTATTCATTGGTAAATACAAGGGTTTTCTTCTCTTTTTGCTAAAATGCAATCCTCCTGAGCTTAAGTGGTGGTTCTTCTTTGATTGTTGGAGAGTACTGTGAAAAATCATTATCCTTAATTATGTTGGCAATTAGGAAAGAAACATGGAATTAGAAATGTAAGTCAGGACACTCTAATTGAGAAGCCTGGGGACTTCAAGCATTATTATGTTCTGGTATTTTACCAGTTTTTCTCCTTTCAGCTTGATGTGGCTTGACACGAAGAGAAAACTTGCTTGATCCCCTTTAGCTTGGATTCTTGGCAAGAAAATAACTTTGATAAAAAGTTAAATAGTTGTCATTGGTCACTATTTCTTCAAGAGAAAGAAGATACATTAGGAATTCAGCTATTTTTTCCCAAACCAACATATTATTCTTCAAGAATTATCACTATTATTACAATTGAAGTGACATATTGACACAGCTACTGGAAAGTGACTTTTTGCATAACTACCTGAGGGATTGCTCATAGATCTAAGAAATAATGAGAAATAATAATAAGGTACATCATTGAAAGGACAGGTAGGAAGAACCTGTGGCTTAGCTTTGTCCACTGTACTCTTCCACTTAATTAACATCAACCTGTGGTATAAAGAAGTTGAGGACAAGGTACGTATGCACAGGACTAAGCAGACCAGGGACCCACTCCAGGGTTTGGGGGACTCCTAGCATAAGACCTACTACATTCAATACCAGATAGACATATTTTCTTTCAGAAACACTGTAAGTCAAACCATGAACCAGGTAAAGGATTTTGGTTGAATCTCTACAATAAAAAGTTTTCTCTAACTATGTATCTCAAAGTTCCATGAACCTTTGAATATAAATAAAATAACTTTAAGAATTAAGCAAGTGAAAAGAAAGGGCCAGTTGAAGTTTCCTATCCCCACCAGAGAAAAAAACAACAACAAAAAAAGAAGCAAAAACATCTGATTATTCTTATCCTCCCTACTTTTTTATATCTTTTCTGAAATATTTGAGTATCTAGATTGAATTGGTATAATGAACGAAAACTGACTTTCTTTTTCCCCAATTCAGACTGACTATGACTCAGGGATCTTAATGAAATCTCAACAGTACATGTAAAGCATAAATCTTCCAACAAAAATTGCCCAGGTTACCGACCATCATTATTTCCTCCCAATCCTGTACCTTCAGTCTTGACTAAAGTGTTTAGAATGGAACATAGGTCTCAAATCGCATATTCAAGCCTTAGAAAAGGGTAAGAAAGTCAAAGAGATGCCCCAAATAAATAAGAGCAAATAGAATATCTATGTGAAGAAGGTGTAAAGAATTAATGCAAGCTTGCAGACATTTTGCAACAAAAATATGAAGGAAAGGAACATATACACAAAATATAAATGAAGAATTCAGTCTGGAAGAAAATGCAATCCAAAGACTATTAAAATACCTCCAGAATGCACAACAGCAGTATTCAGTGAAGACATAAATTTTGGAAACTGATGATGCTTAAAAATTAGATTATTTAAAACAGTAGAGTAATGAAAGAGAAAGACCATCAAACTAAGGGTAATTAGCATCCTTTAAAATGATTTAAATTTAAATAGCTGAAAGTTTTCATGAAATGGATCTATAGATAAAAAGGGAACACGTAGTTTTAAGAAAAGAGATACCTATATATTATCACAAAGCCATAGCTTAGAAAAGAAAAATGTATTTAAATATCTAGATGGAAAAGTAAGTTGCTTTCAAGGGAGAGATTTCAGAGTGATTTCAGAGATCTTTTCACCATTATATGCCATTCTAGAGAACAAGAGCAACATCTAAAAAGGTCTAAAAAGCAGAAAATATGACAAAGAAGTTTATAAATAGCCACATTATTATTCATTCATTAGAAGTTACAGACCTTCTCAAATATGGAAAAAGTCAGGGAACATAGCACCCAAGATCCTTCTTACAAAAATTGCTTGATGAAGAAATCTAGACAACAGAGATAAATAAAAATAAATCAATTAATAGTAGATCTCTTTGCTAAAAGAGCAGGGTTGAATATTTAAATATAGAATTACACATTAATAACCATGGGAACTGTAGTCATATAATAATGTAAATGTTAGAAACCTTAGCAACATACTAACAGTATAATTAACAAAATTGGGAATGGGTGGAGTGAGGTGAAAAAATAATGATGTGTACTAATTTCTTTTGCTTCCAAAGCAGGAAGTCAATTGATATTAAGTAGTAAAAAAAAGAGATTCTAAATTTTCCTTTTTTTCCCTTATTTTAGGGGAACTCTATTAGCTATAATATATTAAGATGAAAAGAATGAATCAATGGTTCACCATTTCCTTCTCTTAGCTTAGTTTATCTTTCCAGATGTTACACAGAAGAAATATTTTCACTGAAAATAGAGTGCAAGCTATAATTTCATTTTTGTAGAAATTCTTTGTATCTCAATCCTTGCTCTGCACATGTAGAGATGCTTAGAATAATGTCATATAACCCTAATATTTACCATGATTATTTCTAGATGGAAAAATGTGGGGAATTTTTTAACCTTCTTTTACTTTTCTGTATTGCTGCAATTGCTTGTTTGACTTGTGGCATTAAAGCAATAACAAATCCCTTTAAAATAACAGAAATGGTCATTTGGATAGAAAACTGAACAGGTAAATAAGAGAGTAGACAAGACTAACCACATCTTCTCCTTATTCGTTACAATAGGGTTTACTTCCCCTTCTTTTGTTCCATTAACTTAAGAGCTTATGTATATAGACATTCTGTCATAGTATAATGTTAAATATTCTTAGGTTATTGATTATACACATAAAAAACAAGCAGCACATATTCTCATTTTCCTTGGGGAAAATGTTGCTACCTGAATTCAGTCAAGTCTTATTTTTGAAAAGTTGTTCTTATGTTACATGAAATATCGTCAGCCTCTATCTCACCCAGTGTGTAATCTCACCAGCTACTGGCAGGTTTCTATAGGGAGAGAAAATATGTTGCTAAGAACCTGTCATCTTACTATGCTATGACTGATAACCCCAAGCAACATTACACAAATGACAAAGGACTCTGTTTTAAAGAAGCAGTGTTGAGTAAAGACTCTGCAGTCTTTACAAGGAGGAGAATTTTTCTCTGGGGAACATGGTCTACTAATTTTCAAAACTGAAATGGCAATAGAATTCATTATGCTATGTCTATATGTGGAGTTTTCTTCCTGACTTTCTTTTCCTTCAAATCTTAGGCAAATGTTTAGTTAGTTCTGGTTCTACTAGAACTGACTTAATGTTTAAAATAAAGCTTAGTGATGTAAAAGTTTACCCTGCCTTCCGCTGTTCTCATTCACACCTTGAAGCAAATTGTCCTGAGGAAACTAGATTTGTGTGAGTTTAGTTTGTACTTCTGGTTGCTAGGGAGCTGGTCACTGTAATAATCTGATAAATTTATCTGAGGGTTGCGTAAAATCTCCAATACAATGGACTTTTCCAAAATGCAGAATCAATGAACAGAAATTATCCATTTTGTACAAACCATCCTGCTAAGGTAGAGAGGCATTTAAAGATAAAAACTAGATGATATTTTATGTCTATTTAGATTTCATATTTTCCATGATCTATACCACACACAGACATAGCATGTAATAAAAAAATGAGCTAAAATGTAGACTTATCCCTTAAAATACAATATTTAAGACTCATAAAATATCTCTGAGAAGATCCATTCTAATTCAAAACATATTTTGACTATGTTCTGTATGGAAGACTCTGCACTAAGTATAACGTTTTGAAAATGTGAGGCACATAAAGATTAATTTCTCACCAGAGATTAAGTACAGGAAAAGTGGTGGTAGAATGAAAACAAGGAGGGGATTTCCCTATAAAGTCAGAGTTCAGCTAGGTTGGTAGAAGCTAAGAACTTTACAGCATAATTAGAGATATAAGGAAGTTGAAGATACTGGCAAATGAAGAAGAAAAGGCCACATGGAGCAATTGTTGGGTAGGTTTGACTTTACAATCACCAGTGGGAGGTGGGATTCAGATGGTTCCTGGAAGAAGTTAGCAGCACAATTGTTAAAATATCCAATAGTGGTGAACTGGGATGAGATAGTGGTAGAAGGGGAAGCATTAGCTAGTACAATATATCAGGATTTTGAGAAATATGAAGGAAATAGTATCTGTAAAGACAAAGGAATTGGATGGCTACTGCTAAGCTTGATAAACATGCAATACCTTCCAGTAGAAGAAGAGTTACTATCTTGGGAAGTAGATTCTGATTGAAGGGAGGTTATATAGTTGGGGCAGAGGAAAATACGTTTGGAACCTAGGTAATCCACTTGCGATGTTCTTGACAGTCACTTGCCCAGCTGAGAAATGGAGGTCTGCACTCTGCCAAAAACCAAGAGAGGAAAGAATGGCAAGGGGGACACTTAGAAGGTTCAACGGGTTCTTACAAGATTTGGTTACAATGCCCTCGTGAGATTTGGCAGAGTTCCACAAGAGTTGCTTACCAACAGTAATTAGGGAGGGGAATCCTATGTTCTTTGACCCTTAATGTCTCTCCCGGTCATGTATGTGATTGTGTGACTTGTTCTCAAAATGCTGGAGGGGCAGGGGCCAGGCCCTGAGTCCTTACAACTCAGCCCCACACAGCAGACTGCACTGACTATAGTAGATATTGCATTCATGAACAGCATAAGAGACAACAAAACACTAGGCATTCTCCACACGGAGAAACTCCACAAAATGATGCTGTTATGGAGAAGGAGGGAAATTGCATCATTCTACAGATAATTGATAAAATCGATAATTTCAGTCTTAAATAAGGAGACTCTCTTTCAGATTTTTCCAACATTATGAATTCAGCATAGGGTATTGCATGCTGTCCAATTCACAAGGGTCACAATCCAAGGCAGGCCAGTGGCACACGGGAGTGGTAATTCAGTGCACACTCAGCATTGAGATACCACAGAAGCTGATTGCAAACAGTAAGGGCAAGAAGAATATAAGCTAAATTTTCATTAATAGACAGATACACCACTTTTTCTTCCTGCAATTGTAGGGAGCTTTTTGGAGTCAAATCCACAGTTAGCCTGGGCATAAGTGACTGCAGAGTCATACATACTGTGCCTTGAAGTATGGGGCGTGTTCCAGGTTAACTACATATTTTATGCATAAACTGTGATCTAATACTTAAATTTCAGGCAACTCTGATACTCCATGGGCTTATGATTCCCAAACAGCATGGCTGCATTGTCCAGGTCCATGGCCAATCAACATTATTTTCCCCAATTTTTAGTGCTTAAGCACAGGCAAGAGCAAGTTATTTTTATTGCCTCATTGTGATATAGCATTGCTGGTTCTTTCACTTGGATTTGCAGCGCTTGCATGAGAACCACCATTACTAGTTCAACAGGGGTAAACTAGTTCAACAGCTGCTCAAGGCTGGTGAAGGCTGGATATAGCTGGCATGTCCACTGCTGCAGAGATCACTTGTCTTTTAACTGCTGTTCTAGCTTGCTAGCTGCCGGAATGCAATATACTAGGAATGGGATGGTTTTTTAAAAGGAGAATTTAATAAGTTGCAGGTTTACAGTTCTAAGGCCAAGAAAATGTCCCAATTAAAACAAGTCTATAGAAATGTCCAACCAAAGGCATCTAGAGAAAGATACCCTGGTTCAAGAAAGCCAATGAAGTTCAGGGTTTCTCTCTCAAGTGGAAGGGCACATGGTGAATGCGGTAAGGGTTCCTCTCTTATCTGGAAGGGCATGTGGCAAACACAGCATCATCTGCTAGCTTCTTCTCTTTGATTCCTGTTTCATGAAGCTCCCTGGGAGGCATTTTCCTTCTTCATCTCCAAAGGTCACTGGCTGGTGGACTTTTGCTTCTCGTGGCTACATTGTTCTGCTCTGCTCTCTCTGAATCTCCTTCATTCTCTAGAATGTTTCCTCTTTATTGGACTTCAGAAACTAATCAAGACCCACCCAAATGGGTGAAGACACATTTCCCCCAATACAGCTTAACAACACTCTTGATTGGGTTACATCTCCAGGGAGCTGATCTAATTACAGATTCAAATGTGCAGTATTGAATAGGGATTATTTTGCCTTTACGAAATGGGATTTAGATTAAAACATGTCTTTTCCAGGGGATGTACATCCTTTCAAACCAGCACAACTTCTCTTTTAAAAGTTTATATTAACATGGATGGATCTAGAGAACATTATGCTGAGTGAGTGTAGCCAAAAACTAAAGGACAAATACTGTATGGTCCCACTGATGTGAACCGACATTCGAGAACAAACTTGGAATATGTCATTGGTAACAGAGTCCAGCAGGAGTTAGAAACAGGGATGCAGAATCTTTTCTTCAAATAAAACCTTCACATAAATCTGATACGTGGAGATGGATACAATCAGAGAAAATGACAAAATCAGATAGTTCAACCCCTATGTGCATGAACAGCAATGATTACAAAAAAGAAGCCACAGACTATTAACAGTTTAAGATGAAGATTCTCTCTTTCAGGAGTGACACTTAGCATCCAGTGAAGCTGACATGGAACATCTAATTAAGCCATGTTCCTGCTTTCCCTCTGACAAAATATTAAACTGGAGGTGGAGTGGGGAGAAATAGGTTTTTCTTCAGGCCAAATAAATAAAACCAAATAAAACGGTAAAAAAAAAAAAAGCTTATACATCCTTTCAAAACCCCACTGTAGTGGGGTTGTAAGGCAAATGAAATGCCAATAAGATGTCATGTTCAGTAGCCCAGACTTTGGTTAATTGTCTAGTAAAGGGAGTTCCCCTATTACTGTCCACATGTGAGGGGACTCCAAAAAGTGCACTTAGCTTTTCTAAGCTATGTATAGTAGTTCTTTGGTTAGCTTTCCCTATTGGGAAGGCCAGCAGCAGTCCTGCGACCTTATTTATGGCTGTAAAAGCACATTTTTCACCTCTGGTTAAGGTAAGGGGCCCAGTATAATCTACCTGCCACTTAGTGACTGGAATCTGCTCACAGACAACGTGACTGAGTTGATGAGGAAGCATTCTTGGGCACCACAGTGAACTGAAGGGGCAGGCATCCACAACCTCTTTCAGTTGTTGTCTGGTAATGGGCAGCTGGAATTGCTGTGCCAGGCTCCTCTTCCTATTGTCTGTGGCTCTGCAGTCTCCTGGCCTGGCTTATCAGGTATACAGCCCAGCACAAACCCAAGACCAAAGAACACACCTGATAGAAAACTACCCATGAGTTTTAATTAGGGACTTACGAACAGGGGAATAATTCTACCCAATGGTGGCTGGTTGGGAAATGGAAGTCTGCACTCTGCCCAAAACCAAGAGAAGGACAAAGGTCAAGGGGCTGACATAAGGCTCAGCAGACTCTAATGAGATTAGGCAGAATCCCATGAGAGTTGCTTACCAACAGTGATTGGGGAGGGGAGTTTTACAATCTTTGACCTTTAACACATGTCCCGGTCTATAGGTGTGTGACTTGCCCCCAAAATGGAGAAGAGAGCAAGGCCGAGGACAAGGATCCTTACATCAGAGGGGTAGAACCCAATTTGAGTTTCTACAAGATAAAGTATATGATTCACAGGAAAGAAAGCTGAATTGCATGGTGCCCAGTAAGAAACCAGTAGGGTAGTCAAGATCGGGGAATTTAGGGGCTTTAACCAGGGCCTGTTAAATAAAATAAAATGGCTGCCTGCATTGAGTGTTCCTGAGAGAAGACCCTTTTTCAAGAAGTCTTTTCCAAGAGAACAAAAAAAAATCGACCTGCAGGTATTATTTGAGAAAATGGAAAAGACCCTATAGGGCCTTTGATAAGTAATACCTGGTGATAAAACTAGTTTCAGCCCAAGAGAGAGCACTTATCAGAATGGACAATCATACCATAGTAATAAATGTATATCTGGTCCCCACATTTAAAGAGTCTTCTAAATAAAATGGAAATTTAATATCAGCCAGTCAGGACATTTCCTCAATTGCACTGGTATTTGCCTTGTATGAACTTGCCTCCTCTTTCTTGACTCATTGTTCAGTGCCACACAAAGCTTAAGCCATTTTAGTATCATAATTGCTTGGACCCTCTGAGAAGTCAATGCTTCCTTGTCATTTGTCTAGGCTGAGTCAAGGATGCTTCTGCTCCATTTCCTCCTCCACATTTCTGGAAGAGAGGATACTGTATTCTAGATCTGATGTTTGTATAATGTAGATCTGTCCCACTCTGTGCCATTTAGCTTTGTTAAAACTTCCAAATCTATGGGGCTGAGCAGTGTACAGATACTGTCACTTTCTGTCCATTATCAATCCCTTCTACTTCTCTTCCCTACAGCCTTTGAGCTAAAAATAAGCCAACTCTCTAATACGAGCAATTAAAATATTTGCTCTGCATCATTCAAAGGACAAAGCCCAGTCAGAGCAACTCATATACTTGTTCGGGAAAGAACCCTACTTTCTTTCTTCCATTGTCCAGAAGCATATAATCACAAGCTTCTATTTGCCTAGGACACCAGGGGACAGGTTCCAAATACGGCTGAACAGTGCAAGTCAAAATGCACCGCTATTACAGCCTCAAAGGCTTCCCTCTTCCCTGTTTAATAGCATTGACCCCAGACTGCATTAACTTCTTACTTTATCTTCATGTTTACCCAGTGTGATCTGCATATGATAGTTAATCAGAAAAAATGTGGTCATTTGGACCTTTCCTGACTAAGCCTTTAAAGATCACTCAAATCCCTACAGGACTAAGAACAGATTATTTGTCTCTTTGAGTATAAATGGAATTTCATATTCTGACAAATGTTTCAGGGGTTGAGGCAAGGAAAACTGCAAAAATTTTGTCTTGATTTCTGCCCAGAGAAGGACTTGTCCTTTAAATTGCTGTTGGTTAGAATTTCTGGTTTAATTCTTTTAAAAATCTGCTGCCTACTGTATCTGTAGCAATAAAAGTTTAGTGCCATACTTATCATTCATCTGTCAGGAGTTAAAATCAGCAAGATCTGTCTCTATTTAATAACCACTGTAAATGGAAATGAATTAGTCTTGTAATTTAAATAATGAATAAAAATACAACGTGTATGAACGCATATCTTGGAGCCAATCAAGTTTTTCTAAGATAATAAATGATAAAGAAATACTTATGCCTAGTTTTCATTGCCTTCCTCTCTAAGAATATCTAAATATGTATTCTAACAGTATTCCTTAGAATTTAGGAAGCATGCTTGACCATCGGGAAATAGAATTGAATGGATAGTAAAAATGTGTAAGTTTCCTCATAGACTCAGAACAGTTCGAGGGACCCACAGATTTTCTATTAGAATACTCTGTTTAATAGATTATGCAATTCCTAAACAAGCAAGAGCACCTTATAGATGAAAACCACTATATTTAAAATAAATTAATTATAATCATATGTAATCTACTTACTTTCAAACAACCCCTCTCCCAGGTAAGCACACCTATAAATGGAATTTGGACAAGTAAGCATTCAGTTTCCTATTCTAAAACTTACGAACTCCTTTTCCTTAATACTGACTGACTTCATTCTTTAAATTAAGCTAAGCAATACATAGAATTAAAATTGGCAGATTTTGAATTTCAGATTTTTCTATTATTTTTTAAAAAGTGAAGTTTCTGCATTATCATCACTATTAGTGTTAAGATATCATTTAATTGTTCTTCCATAGCCTGTTTACTGGTTGAACAAAATTATGAATTTATTAAAATGACATAATCCAAACTAATTCTGTTATACTATGTTGCTGAGGAAATACATGAAGTGCATTTTGCTGTGATTAGAAATGTTAATCTTTTTGTTGTTGGAATTATAAATGTTGGAACATATAGCTAAATCAAAAGGAAAACATACAGAGTTCTTTCCAAATCAATAGAAGGTGAAAATATTATCTTTTGTTTTATTTTGCTCACAAAGGATATTGAGGATTTCTTGACTTCACTGATAAAACAATTAATTTTGCCAACCTGCATTTTGTTTTGTGACCATCCCTTTTACATCTCCAAAGCAATTTTTCAATATAAACATTAATTTAATCATCAGAAAGATAGATTATAATTCAATGAAATTGAAGTTTATGAGTCAGTTGTTCAAGTAAGATGAAAAATCTCCAAGAAATCATTACTAAAATTAAGATAGAATCTTCTCTGCCAGCTGATGATGATTTGTTTTCAAAGAGTCAATTGAACACAACTGTGGACAAACAATTAAATGAGGAACAATTGAAGACATTAAGATTGGTTAGGCCACCATCTCAAAAGTTCATAAATTGCCTGATTTGGAGGTCCAAGTGGAAAGGAATAAAACATGAGATATGTGAAAAGCATAATACAAAAGAACATTAAGGAGGGTGACATCATCAACGTGGTGACATATGATATACCTGAAAAACCTCCCCAGAGAACCAAGAATTAAAGGGCAAGTCCCACTTGCTAAGAACTCTGGAGAATAGTAAAGACTGGAGAGGAACTCCACAAATGCTAAATCAAAGAAAGAAAAATATTAGGTATAAAAGTTTTGTTCTGACCCAGAAATCCTCTTCTCTCCCACTCACACAGTCCCATGAAGCTATAAAATTGCTAAGAAGCAGTGACCCAGTTCTCTCCCTTTCACCTGGGAAACAGATTATAAAGCCACTTAAAGCAGCAAATGCCATTTAATTATAGGGGCACAGGATGAAAGTCCATGAAACCAATGGTGGAACATAAGCCACTGAGGAGTGTTGCATACAAAAGGGACCCAGACAGGAAAAAGAGAAAGAGAGAGACTGGGACAGAAGAGCAGTTACCAAGTAGCACACTAACTCGATCTAGTAACCATCAGGTGGACCACCTAAATGCAAAATGAACTTCTCTGGGTGACCCCTGGTGGGGGCTGCATCTAGCCCTCCTGAGGCAGGATACACTAAGCAGAAAAACAAACAGAAAAAAAGGGAAAGGGGTCATATGAATTGCTGCAGGATGGGAGGGTCCTAAAATTGAAAACCATAAGCAAATGGGGCACTGAGGTAGATAATTTAAATAAATTATAGGAGCTAGGGAGAAAATTCTGCACAGAAACCAACAGATCTTTGGGAAGATCAAGATTCCCATAGAAGGAACAGAAGAAAAGAAGCTTTTGCCTGGAGGTGAAACAATTATACAAAAATTGCAATCTTAAGATTTGTAATGCATATCCAGGGCAAGAATCTGATGAAGAAGAGCTGAGAAAATCCGATCAGTTAAATTTGGGCTATTCTAATGGTCTAGAATAAATTGGACCAAGCATCATAGAAGAGCCTTAAGACAAAGCCTAACAATAATAAAACCCTAGAGAAGAAGGAGAAACTGACCTTCAGAGCTACCTCATGAATATAATCAGATGCCTAGATATCAGCAAAAAATTACAAACCATACAAAAAAAAACCAAACAGTATGATGTGGCTTAGTAAGAGAACAAATTAAAATTCCAGAGGAGACACAGAATTTGGAACAACTAAACAAAGAAATTCAAAGAGATTTCTTAAATCAATCCAAGGAGATGGAGGAAAATGGATAAAAAGCAAAAGGATAGTAAGAAGGCAATGTGTAAGCACAAAGAAGAATGCAAACGTATTAAAAAAAAAACAGAAATCATGAGGATTAAGGGTAAAATAGTAGAAATTAAAAATACACCAGAGGAGTACAACAGAAGGTTTGAACTGGCAGAGGAAAGAATCAGTGAACTAGAGGATAGGACCATAAAACATACAATCAGAAGGCCAGATAGAGAAAAGAATAGAAGAAAATGGAGCAGTATGTCATGGATTTGAGAGATAACATGAAGCACACAGATATACATGTCATTGATGTATGTATATCCTTCTGGGAGAAGGAGAACAAAAGGGCAAAAGGGAAAGAAAGGTATTTGAGGAAATAATGGTAAAAAATTTCCCAACTCTTAAACAATAGATAAGTATACATGTTCAAGAAGCACAACATACTCCAAGCAGAATAAATCCTAATAAACACATTCTAAGCAGAGAATTCTCAAAGCAACAAGATGAAAGTGATTGATCAGAGATAAACAATCCTAAATAAGACTAAGTGCCAATTATGATCAATTATGACCATAAAAGCAAAAAAGCAGTAGTATGATACATTTAAGGGACTGAAAGAAAAAATTTCTGGGAAAAAATTCTTCAGTCACCAAAACTGTCATTCAACACATCTCAATAACCTATTTTGCAAAAATGGAAAAGCCAATTATAAAATTTATTTGCAAAGGTAAGGGACTTTGAATAGCAAAAAGACTCAGACTTCCTGACTTTACAATATATTACAAAGCTGCAATGGTCAAAACAGCATGGTACTGGCATGAATCCAGATATATTGACAAATGGAATCAAATTGAGAGTTCAGAAATAGATTCTTACATCTATTGCCAATTGATTTTTACAAGACTACCAAGTCCACTCAATTAGGAAAGAATAGTCTCTTCAACAAATGGTGCTGGGGAGAAGTGAATATCCATACGCAAAAGGATGAAAGAGGACACTTATCTTACACCATTGTTCTAGTTGGCTAGCTGCCAGAATGCAATATACCAGAAATGGAATGGCTTTTAAAAAAGGGAATTTAATAAGTTGCTAGTTTACATTTCTAAGGCTGAGAAAACATTCCAATTAAAACAAGTCTATAGAAATGTCCAATCTAAGGCATCAGGAAAGATAGCTTGGTTCAAGAACGCCAATGAAGTTCAGGGTTTCTCTCTCAAGTGAGAAGGCACATAGCGAACAGGGGCAGGGTTTCTCTCTCATCTGGAAAGGCATGCGGTGAACACGACATCATCTGCAAGCTTTCTCTCTTGGCTTCCTTTCATGAAGCTCCCTGGGAGATGGTTTTCTTTTTCATTTCCAAAGGTCACTGGCTGGTGGACTCTCTGTTTCTCGTGGCTATGCTGTTCTGCTCTCTCAGAATCTCTCACATTCTCCAAAATGTTTCCTCTTTTATAGAATTCCAGTAAACTAATCAAGATCCACCCAAATGGATGGAGACACTGCTCCACCTAATCCAGTTTAACAACCACCCTTGATCGAGTCACATCTCCAGGGAGATGATCTAATTACAGATTCAAACATACAGTATTGAATAGGGATTATTCTGCCTTTACAAAATAGGATTTTGAGTAAAACATGGCTTTTCTAGAGTACATACATCCTTTCAAACCAGCACAACCATGTAGAAAAATTAACTAAGAAATAGGATGTGGTACTTAGGTTCAGGTGTCTACTTGGCCAGGTGAAGGTGCCTAGTTATATCACTGTGGATATGAGCCAATGGCATGTGAACCTCATCTGTTGCTGATTACACCTGCAGTCAGCTAGGAGGTGTGCTGCTGCAATGAATGATGTTTGATTTAATTGGCTGGTGCTTAAATGAGAGAGCTCAGTGTAGCACAGCCCAAGCAGCTCAGCATACCTCATCTCAGCACTCGCAGCTCAGCCCAGGCCTTTGGAGATGTGGAAAGGAATCACCCCAGGGAAAGTTGTTGGAACCCAGAAGCCTGGAGAGAAGGCCAGCAGAGATAGCCCTGTGCCTTCCCATGTAAAAAAGAACCTCAGTTGAAAGTTAGCTGCATTTCTTCTGAAGAACTATACACTTTTAACTAAATAAATTCCCTTTTATTGAAAGCCAATCCATCTCTGATGTGTTGCATTCCAGCACCTAGTAAACTAGAACACAGGACTATAAAACTCCCAAAAGAAAATGTAGGAAAGCATCTTCAGGATACTGCATTAGGCAATGGCTTCTTAGATTTTACATCCAAAGCACAAGCCACAAAAGGAAAAATAGATAAATGGGACAGTATCAAAATTAAAAACCTGTGTGCCTCAAAGGACTTTGTCAAAAAAGTGAAAAGACAATCTACTTAAAAAAGAAAATATTTAGAAAACTCATATCTAATAAGGCTTAATATCCAGAATATTTAAAGAAATCATACAACTCAACAATAAAAAAGACACCAGCCCAATTAAAAACTGGACAACACATTTAGAAATTTCTCCAAAGAAAATATACAAACAGCTAAAAATCACGTGAAAAGATGCTTAACATCTTTAGCTAGTACGGAAGTGCAAATCAAAACCACAAAGAGATGTCATTTAATACCCAGTAGAATAGCTACTATTTAAAAAAAATACAGAGAACTACAAGTGTTTGAGAGTATTTGTAGAAATAAGAACATTCATCTGTTGCTGGTGGGAATGTAAAATGGTGCAGCCATTGTGGAAGACAGTTTAGACATTCCTCAGAAAGTAAAGTATAGAATTACCTCATGATCCAGCAATCCCACTACTAGATATGTACCCATACAAATTGAATGCAGCTACTCAAACATATATTTGCACGCTGAAGTTCATAACCACATTTGTTTACAATTGCCAAAAGATGGAAGCAACCCAAGTGTCCGTCAACCAATGAATGGAGAAATAAAATGTGGTATACACACACAATATATTATTCAGCTATAAAAAGGAATGAAGTGCTGATGCATGTGAAAATATGGATGAACTTTGAGGACATTATGCTGACAGAAGTAAACAAGTCACAATAGAACAAATATTTTATGATCTCACTGATATGAACTAATTATAATAAGCAAAGTCACAGAGTTAGAATCTAGAATTGTGGCTACTGGGGGATAGATTGGGGTTAGAGAATGTGTAACTGATGCTTAATTTTGTACACACTTTTATTTGGGTTAATTGCAAAGGTTTGGAAATGGATGGTGGTGATAGTGGTATATTATTGGGAATGTAACAAGATTGAATTACATGGGTGAATGAGGTTAATAAGAAAACCTTTAGGTCACATTACATTACTTGAAGAAAAATTAAAAGATAGAACACAGGACTGACTAACACAGTGAACCCTGTTGTAGACAATGGACTATAGATATTGGTACAAGTATACGAATGTTCTTTCGTGTATTATAACAAATTTATGACACTAATGCAAAGTGTTATAATAGGGTGGTATATGGGGGGAATATACCTCATGTACACTATGGACGATACTTTAAAACTGAGTTGTAGCCTGAAACTCTGTAGCTGTAATGTGTCCAAGAGATGCCTAAGCTACTAATCTGACGACTATGCTGTAGGTAATAAAGTACATTATTTGATATCAAACTTGATTGCCCATTGGAATCTCCTACAAATTGAAAAGCAGATAAATAAGCACACGTAACATGATTCCTGGTTTGCACTACCAGGAAGTTCTAATTACATTGGTTTGAAGAGCATTCTGTGCTCTGGCATTTTAACTCCTAAGATGCTGCAATTGATGAAAGGACATTTCTATAATTGTACTCTTAACTATAATCCGTCGTTTATTCCAGGGTGTATTGTTTGAGTGATAAAGTCCTCTGAATAAGACATACTTTTGTATCTTATAAGTCAAAACAGAAGAGAGTAAAAGTTATATCAGAAGAGAGTAAAGGTAATTAGTATTATCCAACATCTCAAAGAATGTGAAAAAGTTGAGTCCATAATATAAAATTTAGTAAAAGGAAGGTGGATAGTAGTTTTAAGAGGTTTTATTTTGGGAGGAGGGGAATCATTACTTTTATTATTAAAAAACTAATAATGATCATTCTCATGGAAATTTTGAATTATTTCTTAATAACAATAAAGGAGAATGCAAAACAGAAGAGCATATTTAAATACTCAAAAAAATAAAAAGTATATATATATATATTTCTGTCACACAAAATAACTAGCATCAAGATTTTGTGGATATTCAAGACTGTGCTATTTATGATAAGATACAGAACAGAAACATGATAGCTAGATAAATAAATTAATTGTATCAAATAGAATCATAACAGTAACATTATTCTATAATTTGTGTTAAATTTTAATTGAATTTATCACCAAAAAGAAACAAATTAAAGGCATTTCAATATTTCAGATAAATATTAAATTATAGAAAAGCAAATCTCCAAAGATAACAGAGAACAGGTGGTAAGAGTCATTATTTTCACTAAATGCATTTCATATTAGGTTACAAATTATTGAGAGCATAGAGAAGTCAATTGGTTTGAATTCATTGTTACTGCTGTTAAATAATAACAACAATGCTAATAGTAATAATAATCACATAGGACCTGTGACAAAAGCATCATCTTGGTGCCAGATACAACAGAAAAAAAGAAAATAATCAGGGGTCAAGATGGTAGCTTAACAACATGCGCGTTTTAGTTCGTCCTCCAGAACAACTACTAAATAACCAAAACCAGTACAAAACAGCTCCCAGAGCCACGATAGTGACCAGACACACAGCGTACCCCAGTCTGGACCAGCTGGACCGGCTGCGAGCACCCCCCAGAACCGTGAGTTCCCAAAGCTGCGGCGGCCAGCACCCTTCCCCCACAGGCCACTTCCCAGAGGGGAAAGGAAAGGACTTTACCAGCAGCAGGGACTGGGCACAATCAAGTGCCAATTGTGGAACTAATTAACAAATTCTGACTACTAAAAATAGGCCCTCAGCTTAGGTGAACCTGATCAAAGCGGAGGTTGCTCATTTTTGCCCCGGCACCAAGGGGGCAGGACTGACAGAAAAAGGGGGAAAAAAAGAGAAGGAAACAGAGGTTTTTGTGGCTGTGTATCTACAAAGGCTTGACTGCCTCTGGATACAGCAGCAGGACTTTTCAGCTGCAACTGCCCCAGGCATAGGCAGAAGTGAGCTCTTTTGGGGGCTTATCTGGGGCTTGTGCCTTCCCCATGGGAGGGGTGAAGCCCCACCCAGGTGGAATCCCTCCATCAAGGGATTCAGACACCAGGTGTTGGTAATTTAAAGCCATTAAAACCAGCCTACAATCTCTCCTCTGTCTCCACCATGCCCCCAGCAGGGAGAGTCTGCCAAAGTTAAAGGTACCGCATCATCTTAAACTGGTGGGACCTGCAGTCAGACAAGTGCCACATACTGGGCAGGATAAGAAAAACAGAGTCCAGAGACTTCACAGGAAAGTCTTTCAACCTGCTGGGTCTCACCCTTGGGGAAAACCGATGCAGGTGACTCTTTCCTCCTGATAGGAGGCAAGTTTGGTCTGGGAAAATCTGGTTAGTGTATATAATATCTAAGTAGACCCTCCTAAGTGTGTGTGGGGGAAGGCACCACACAAGCAGGGCAAGAAACAAGAAAACAAGAACTGAAAAATTCTCCTCTGTTAAACAAAACTTAAGCTAAAGGTCCAGATAAAGCTGAACGGAATGTCAAAGAACAGATAGACAACAAATTCATCCAGCAAGAAACCCTAGATAAAAGAAGTGAAAGCAATCTCCAGAATAAACTAATCAAGGTAATTAAATGCCTAGACACCAGCAAAAAATAACAGATCACACTAGGAAAATTGAAGATATGGCCCAGTCAAAGGAACAAACCAACAATTCAAATGACATACAGGAGCTGAAACAATTAATTCAGAATGTATGAACAGACATGGAAAACTTCATCAAAAACCAAATCAATGAATTGAGGGAGGATATAAAGAAGGCAAAGAAAGAACAAAAAGAAGAAACTGAAAGTCTGAAAAAACAAATCACAGAACTTATGGGAATGAAAGACACAGTAGAAGAGATGAAAAAAAAAAAACAGTGGAAACCTACAATGGTAGATTTCAAGAGACAGAACATAGGATTTCTAAACTGAAGGATGGAACATCTGAAATCTGACAAGAAACAGAAACTATAGGGAAAAATTGGAAAACTATGAGCAGGAACTCAGGGAACTGAAAGACAATATGAAGCGCATGAACATACGTGCTGTGGGTATCCCAGAAGGAGAAGAGAAGGGAAAAGGAGGAGAAAAACTAATGGAGGAAATTATCACTGAAAATTTCCCAACTCTTATGAAAGACTTACAATTACAGATCCAAGAAGTACAGCATACCCCAAAGAGAATAGATCCAAATAGACATACTCCAAGACACTTACTAATCACCATGTCAGAGGTCAAAGACAAAGAGAGGATCTTGAAAGCAGCAAGATAAAAGCAATCCATCACATACAAGGGAAGCCCAATAAGACTATGCACAGATCTCTCAGCAGAAACCATGGAGGCGAGAAGACAGTGGGATAATATATTTAAATTTTTAAAAGAGTAAAACCGCCAACCAAGAATTCTATATCCAGCAAAATTGTCCTTCAAAAAATGAGGGAGAAATTAAAACATTTTCAGACAAAAAAATCACTGAGAGAATTTGTGACCAAGAGACCAGCTCTGCAAGAAATATTAAAGGGAACACTAGAGACAGATAGGAAGACAGAAGAGAGAGGTGTGAAGAAGAGTGTAGAAAGGAAGACTATGAGTAAAGGTAAAAAGAAGGAAAATTAGATATGACATATAAAATCCAGAAGGCAAAATAGTAGAAGAAAGTATTACCCATGCAGTAATAACACTGAATGTTAATGGATTAAACTCTCCAATCAAAAGACATAGTCTGGCAGAACGGATTGAAAAACAGGACCCATCTATATGCTGTCTCTACTCAAAGGACACGAGGCCAAGGACACAAATGGACATTTACACACCAATGTTTATAGCAGCATTATTAACAATTACCAAGAGATGGAAACAGCCAAAATGTCCATCAACAGACAGTTGGCTAAACAAACTGTGACATTTACATAAGATGGAATATTAAGCAGCTGTAAGACAGAATAAAGTTATGAAGCATGTAACAACATGAATGGACCTTAAGGACATTATGCTGAGTGTGATTAGCCAGAAACAAAAGGACAAATACTGTATGGTCTCACTGATATGAACTGACATTAGTGCATAAACTTGGAATATTTCCTTGGTAACAGAGACCATCAGGAGATAGAAATAGGGTAAGATATTGGGTAATTGGAGCTGAAGGGATACAAATTGTGCAACAGGACTGAATATAAAAACTCAGAAATGGACAGCACAATATTACCTAACCATAATACAATTATGTTAAAACACTGAATGAAGCTGCATATGAGAATGTTAGAGGGAGGAGGGCTGGGGCATTAATGAAATCACAAAGAAACATAGATGATAAGGATTGAGATGGTGTAATCTAGGAATGCCTAGAGTGTATAATGATAGTGACTAAATGTACAAATTTAAAAAACGTTTTTGCATGAGGAAGAACAAAATAATGTCATTACTGCAGTGTGCTGAAAATAGATGGTACTTAATAGTTTAAAATTTCAACTAATGTATGAGACTAAAGCAAAAAATGTTTATTTGGTACAAATCTATACTTTGACTAGTGCATCTCCTAATATAACTTATGTAGATAGTTGTCTGAACACCTTAAGTACATGGAACTTTGTATAGGACATGAGATTTTGTTGGTTTGTCCAGGTGATGCCCTGATGAACCCCAGAGCTATTTGATCAGTGAGTGGAAAAGTATTTGCAAAGTCCCCTTCGGGGAATGGTGAGAACGGGGGAAAACTCAACTTCCCCAAGTTGAATTCTTGATATTCTCACAAGCAGTGTGGACAACCAAAGCTATAGGCTGAGCCCCCAGTCTTGGGGCTTGTTCATATGAAACTTAACCTCACAGGGGATAGGTCAAGCCTACTTAAAATTAAGCCTAAGAGTCACCCCCAAGAGAACCTCTTTTGTTGCTCAGATATGGCCTCTCTCTCCAGCCAACACAGCAAGCAGACTCACCACCCTCCCCCTGTCTATGTTGGGACATGACTACCAGGGGTGTGGATCTTCCTGGCAGCGTGGGACAGAAATCCCAGAATGAGCTGAGATTAAGCATCAGGGGATTGAGATAAACTCTAGAATGAGCTGAGACCCAGAATCAAGGAATTGAGAAAACCTTCTCAACCAAAAGAGGGAAGAGTGAAATGAGACAGTGTCAATGGCTGAGAGATTCCAAACAGAGTCGAGAGGTTATCCTGGAGGTTATTCTTACGCATTAAGTAGATATCACCTTGTTATCCAAGATGTAATGGAGAGGCTGGAGGGAACTGCCTGAAAATGTAGAGCTGTGTTCCAGTAGCCATGTTTCTTGATGATGATTGTATAATGATATAGCTTTCACAATGTGACTGTGTGATTGTGAAAACCTTGTGTCTGATGCTCCTTTTATCTACTTTGTCAACAGATGAGAGGAACATATGGAATAAAAATAAATAATAGGGGGAACAAATGTTAAAATAGATTTAGTTTGAAATGCTAGTGATCAATGAAACGGATCAGTAAGGGGTATGGCATGTAAAATTTTTTTTCTTTGTTATATTTTTCTGTTGTCTTTTTTTTCTTTTTCTGAATTGATGCTAATGTCCCAGGAAATGATCATGATGATGAATATGCAACTATGTGATGATGTTGTGAATTGCTGAGTGTATGTGTTGGGAATGTTTGTTTCTTGTAATTTTTTTTAATTAATAAAAAATTTTAAAAAAGAAAATAATCAAAATACATTAGTTAGACTTCTATTTGTACTTCTGAAGACATCCCTGTTATTGTTTACCATCTATAACCATGTCATGCAAAAGATAATATATTAATCCTCACAAATACAGAACTTTCCTTTCAAAACTTTCTTAAGCAATCATTGATTAACAAGATTCAGGGTCTCAATTTAGTTAAGATGTGATTGGCCAATATATATTTGGGCATTACTTTCAATGAAGCATTGATGAATTATTATTTGAATTTGCATCTACTTTGGTGTGATGGTTAAGTTCATGGGTCACCTTGGCCAGGTTATGGTGTCCAGTTGTTTGGTTAAGCATGCACAGGCCTGATTGTTACTGTGAAGATATTTCATGAACTTAAATCATCAGCTAAATAAGTTCATTTCTTTTATTTACTCCAGAGACAGGTAAAACTCTGAAGACCAGTAAAAATAAAAATGAACTCATGAAGAGGAAAAAGAAAGGATAAAGTGAATTTCCTCAAACCAGGACTAGGTTTTCACCTCTAAGTTTGGTAAACTCAGCATTCAATTCAACAGTATTCAAAGTATTATGTTTGGAAATGTTTGTTCCTTCAAAACTCAATGCTCTTGTTGCTCTTGTTTCTACCATAATGTTTTTAAAGTACTTAATATTTAATTTGCATTTTAAAATCTTTAAAAGGGGAACATAATAGGTCATATAAATCCAGCATGGTTTTATCCATAGATGCTTTTATTAACAACACTCCTTTTAATGTCACCAAAGATTCCATATTCCACCATTAATAGAGAAACCACATGCAGGTGCCCTGGACAGTCCCAGCTGAGCCAAGTCTTCCAGCCATCCAAGACAAAGCACCAGACATGTGAATAAACCCTTGAAGTCTCCAGATTATCCCATCCACCAATTGAATACCACAAAGTGACTTCAGTTGATACCACTTGAAAAGAAGAATTGCCCTGCCAGGATTCCTGAACCACAAACTCATGAGACAGAATATGATGATTGCGGTCTCGAGTAAAATAGGTTTGATGTAATTTTTTTACTCAACATTAGGTAAGAAGAACCCAATGGAACCCTCCAACTTTCCTTTGCATTCAAGATATTGTGAAATATTGCAGGTTACTTATACCAAGTTGAATGGTTTTGTGAATTATATTCCCTAATTTTAAGTAAATTAAATGCCACAAAGTTGAAAATGAATTAGATATTTATTAAGAAAGCATGGACTGAAGTTAATGAATGCTATGAAAATAAGCAAGCAATGATAAGAAAACAGAGCTGAGACTTATTCTAAGAACATTGCTTCTTCAGCTATGTTATGACAATAGGCAATGATGAACAAATCAGATTTGGCAAGAAGCTGGCCAAAAAAACAAACAAAACAAGTCTAGATGTGCTTTTAAGAGATGGATTTACATCTTCATTTATTAGCGATGACCCTGGCCCGATGTGAGATATTAACCAGGAATAGTAATTAATATTAACTAGGCATTTATGTCCTAGGTATTGTTCTAAGTACTTATTATGTGCTAATGTATTTAATTCTTGCAGTGACCTTGGGGTGAAAACTTCTGTCATTTCACTTTAGAGTTAAAAAAAACTAAAGCAAATCAAGAGATCTTGTAACTTGTCCAAGGTAACACATTTGGTAAGAGGTAGAGCTAAGCAAGTGTCCAACCCTGGAAATCTTATTCCAGAACCTGGACTCATTCACTGTATGATTCAGCCTCTTCCTGGCATGGAAACTTGAAGCATGTAAAATAAAACTATCATAATTAACAGGAACTTAGAATGCTTTTCATTTAATCTTTATCCTCTTTTGAAATGCCTATATTTGTTTATGTTTTATGATATACACAGTATGTACTAAGGTTACAATTCATAAATAAAGGCATATTTGGATCCTCCATTAAAATTTTTTTATTTTATCTCTTTATTTATTTATTTTACATGGGCAGTCATCCAGAACTGAACCTGGGTCTCCAGCACGGCAGGCAAGAACTCTGCCACTGAACCACTGTTACCCAATAAGCTTAAAATTGCAGGTCATTAAATTTTAACTTTATTAACAAGGATGTGTTACAAATGAAATTTAGAGATCATTATAATAGAAGTCTAAGCAAGAACTGCTGACAACATTATATTTATTCTTTGAAGAATCAGTCTTATGGAATTCATGAACCAATTTACCAATAAAAGCAACTGATAACATGTTGTCATGCATGTATTCCATTTTTGCCCCATTCTCTGTGCTTGAGCTTTAGAATGAGGATTCTTTTTGTTAAAAACTGAATATTACAGTATGAAGTTAAATCCTGTCATATTATCATTGATTTGGTTCTCATTGTAAATTAAAGATAATGATCTGTACTTTGGGTAAATCCATCCATTCACCCATCCATCCATCCATCCATCCATCCATCCATCCATCTACCTACCAATTCATTCATCCATGAGTATTTAATATAAACCTACATGAGCCCTACTCTATTTTAAGTTTTTAGGAAACAGAGAGAAAATACACACATGCATGTGAGTGCACACACACCAAAACTTCCACTGAAAGGTGTGTCATCTAGTGTTCTAGTTTGAAAGCTGCTTGAATTTGATATACCATAAATGGAATGACTTTTAAAAAGGAGAATTTATTAAGTTGCAAGTTTACAGTTCCAAGGTTGTGAAAATGTTCAAATTAAGGCAAGCCTATAAAAATACCTAAATTAAGGTACCCAGTGAAAGAAACCATGGTTCAAGAAGCCCAATAATGTTTGGGATTTCTCTCAGTTGGAAAGGCACATGGCAATGTCTGCTAGCTTTCTCTCCAAGAATCTTCAATGGCTTCCCTGAGGCTCTGTCCATTCTGTTGGTTCTGTCAATTCTGGTGGTTCTAAAGCTTTTTCCAAAATGATTGCCTTTTAAAGAGCTCCAGTAAGTAACCCCACCTTGAATGGGTAGAGACACATCTCCATGGAAACTATCTAATCAAAATCTACCTCCCACAGTTGGGTGGGTCATACTTTTGTGGAAACAATAAAAAAGATCCCACCCAGTAATATTAAATGAGGATTAAAGGACATGGCTTTTCTGGGGTACATAGTAGCTTCAAACTGGCACAACTAGTAAGAGGGATAAAACAAGTATATAAATAACTATAAGGACTATAAGGAATACATCTATTATGTAAACATCCCAGCCTTAAAGGTAAAGACTTTCCTGTATCATTTGGAGATCCTGGAAGAAGCTAAAAAAAAAAAAAACAAACATTTGCTTCTTCACTCATACTGTACAGTTCTTCAAATATATGATTCAAATATTCTTGTCTTGATTTCCTATTTGTTAGTTCATTGTCTTACCAATTTTCTTTCCCTCAGCTAATTCTTTTCACAGCTGCAACACATAATTTAGATTAGCTTTTGCTCTTTGTTCTGCTCAATGCTGCTTCTTATACAACTTTTCTGAGCTCTATTCTCTTGGACCCATGGGCAAGTCATGCCCTGTTCTGCAGCCAGAGTAGGTTCCTAGGATGCTGCAATCTCAGGATTGCAGAATTCTGTTTTCCCAAGTTGGATTTCTGTATCTCCAGGATGCTTTGAGCTCTAGATTCTATATTCCCAGTATGGTGTACACCTAGGATGTTGTATCCCAGGACATTGTACCCCCAGGATGCTTTAGCCCTGGAATTCTGTAACCCCAGGATGCTCACCTCTGTGTTCCAGAGCCTTAGTCTCTTATTATCCAAGAGGGAAATTAAGCAAAATTATGAATTATTGAATTTACAAAAGGGAAAATAATAGCTTTGGGGGTCACCAGGGAAATTTTTCTGCCATATTTTTGAATCATGAAGGCTGTATAAATGTTCAAGTTAGAGATAAAGAGGAAAGAATATTACAGACAAAGAATGACATGAACAAAGCGATAGAAGCAGGGGCATATGTGTTCTCTTGACAGAAGTCTGAGTTCTTTCACCTACATGATCCAGCTTGTACAGAGAAGCAGAAAGATGAGACTGGCTGGGTAGAATGTGCTAGATCATGGTCCCCTCAAAATCAGTCTAAGTAATTTAAGCAGATAATGGAGAGACACTGATGTTTATGCCGAAAGAAAATAGAACAGTTGAACAATGCCCTTTAAACTTCTGAAAAATATTTGTACTTCAAAGCAGAAATTTTCATTTTGGCTGAATTGGTAACTATCTTGCCCTTGTTTGATTTTTCATATTCCACATCCTCCTAAAAGTGCAGTGAAGCTTAGGTTTATTATAAAAGTTCAAATTCATTAAAATTAATTTTATTTTGAAAGATTTTTTTGGAACTCATTAAATGCAGCTGAACATGGCCCATTATCTGTAATTAAACATCATTGCAACTGAGCTCCATTTCTGGGTGGGGAGATACATGAAATAGTGAGGCAGAAAGTAGGCATCTGCTTAACCTGTTACATAAGCTCAAACAATCTGGCAAACATCAGGTAACAAATGTCAGAATCACATCCGCTTAATATCCAAGTTCATTTTGAGAATTTCTTAAATCCAACTTGGGAAAACTGAAGAAATCAGGTAGTATCATAAAGAAGGCTTTTCAGCCCTGAAACCTTTAGTTGTGGTTGCTATAGGCAACTACATGTTATGCACAAAACTTTCTGTTCCTGGTTAACTACCCTGGGATGCCCTTATTATAAAATCTTAAATTGTATGACTATGCATGTATTGATTTCCTTTTCCTTAATAATACATAATCCTCATTAGACACTTACCCTTGTAGATAAGGGATGCAATTCAGATTTCATATTATTATGTTGGTGGTATTATTTTCTTCCTGGAAAAGAATTGGTTGATTGCCCTCTGATATTCTGAAGCATTTTCCAAAAGCCTGACTCTTTCAAACTCTGTAACAGGTGTTAGAGGACAATTTTCATTACATTTCAGAATTAAACTTTGACCAGCCCTTTTAGAGCACTTGATTTGCTCTCAAAAGGGAATTTGTTACTTTATGAGTTTCTTTATGAGCAGCCAAGGGACTGTTCATAAAAACAATCAAAACCCCACAGTCAGAGAAATTGCTCGACTTCTCTTCTCTGCACTTGCCAGAAAGAGTCATTGTTGATAAAATACTGGCCTCTATTAGCTATAGTCATTGAGATATATGGACATCAGGGTGGCACAGAAAACCATGATCTTACAGATTTAATAAGCAATACTTCTGATCTTCCATTTCCTTTTTAGAATCTTTGTTTGCAGGATGATTTAATAGATGTCACTAGCTTGGGCTCTCAGAAAGCATGCAGTGTAACTAACTCTTTTTTACACCACAACATTTGATTGATACACTCATTTACTACTAGCTAGGGTCTATAAAATAGTGAGATATGGCCAGTTACATCAAGCAACAATCTTTATCACCAATCATAGTGCCAAGGGAAGTCTTGCAGGCAGAGATGCTTTAGCTCTCCCCATTATTTCTAGCCATGCAACCCACTAAAGGCACCCCAAATAAACATAGCATCTCTATACTTGCTATAGAAACATAACCCCAAGAAAATTCCCTGTGCCTCCAGGCTTACATCGAAATTGGTGTCATCAAGAACTCCAAATAGAAATTGGTTAGTACTTCAATCATTTTAATATTTTTCAGGTAAGGGAAGGAAGTGGCATTTATTGAAGATTTATTTGGTTTAGGTTATTTCACCTAATTTTCATACCTTTTGAGGTAGATGTTACTAAACCAGTTTTGCAGACCATTGGGTTAGCTAATATCTTAGCAGCAGTCAGGAAATATATTCTAAATCTGAGATGGTGGCCATAAATCCTATCTAGTATCTAAATTAGTAGGATCCCAAATGGTGTATTCATTCTATGTGTTTTGTGGAATCCTTCAACTCCTAAAGATCACTTGGTTGCTAATTGTTTACCTGGACTTTTGCAGCTGCTTTGCTCTGCTTTCTTCTATATTTCTGCTTAGTATTGCCATTAAACATGTTTGATGTTACAACCTTTTCCAGATATCAGAACACCTCGTTTTATTTTTAGTACTCTATAAATGAATAAGTGAGTGTGAGAATGAGTGAATGAAGGACTGAACAGTCTCGGACTACTGAGAAATCTCCTTTAATTTTCAATGACCTGACATATTGGGGTTCTTCTCAAGCATATCCCTTCCTATGCAGACGTTTCTTTCCCATATAAAGCATATGCAAATGAAAATCATCACAAATAGTAGTCCGTACATTCTTCTAGATCAAGGATGAGCTAACTACAAGCCAAGAAAAAAGTTTTATTGAACCATGTCCATTCATTCACCTTTTTTTTTTCTTTCGGCATAGGCAGGCTCTGGCATTCACTTTTTTAATAAGAGAAGATGTGGGTTGATAGAACAATTATGCATAAAATATGGAATACCCATATACCTCCCTATTATTAACACCTTGCCTTGGTATGGTACATTTGATGAAAAAATATTTTTATCATGTTAAACTAAAATCTGGGGTTTAACTTAGGATACACTGTGTTGTGCAGTTCCATAGATTTCTTAATATTTTTTATTCTAGTGACATGTACACAACCTAAAATTTCCCCTTTTAACAGCATTCAAATGTATAATTCAGTGATGTTAACATTCTCAGTGCTGTGTTACTGTAACCACCATCCATTACCAAAACTTTTTCAGCACTCACAAATAGAAATCTGTACCTTTAAACCTTAAATCCCTGTTTCCTACCCCTACTCTATCTGTCCCTTGGTAAGCTATATTCTAAATTCTGATTCTATAATTTTACATATTCAAAAATCATTTCATATCAGTGAGATCATATAATATTTGATTTGCTTATTTCACTTAGCATAGTGTCTTCAGGGTTCATTCATTCTGTTGCATGTATCAGAACTTTATTACTCTGGATGGCTGAATATTATTTCACTTTGTACATAAACATTTGCCTGTCCATTCATTTGTTGATGGACATTTGGGTGCTTCCGTTATTTGGCAATTGTAAATAATGCTGCTATGATCATTGATGTGTGAATAACTGCTCAAGGTGCTACTTTCAATTATTTGGAGTTAGAAGTGGAATTACCTGGTCACATGGTAATTCTACACTTTACTTTCTGAGGGACAGCTAAACTGTCTTCCAAGGTGACTGGTCCATTTTACATTCCCACCAGCACTGAGTGAGAGTTCCTATTTCTCTGCATTCTCTCCAATACTTGTAGTTTTCCTTTTTTTTTATTGTAACAGTAACCATTCTAGTGGGTGTGAAATGGTATCTCACTGTGGTTTTGACTTACTTTTCCCTAATGTCTAATAATGTTCAGTTTTATTTCATGAACTCTGTGACCATTTGTATATTCTCTTTGGAGAAATATCTATTCAAATCTTTTGCATGTTTTTTAATGGGGTCGTTTGTCTTTTTTATTGTTAAGTTGAAGGATTTCTTAATATATTCTGAATATCAAACCCTTCTTGTATATGTGGTTTCCAAATATTTTCTCCTAGTATTTTTTTTAACCCAAAATCAACCCTGTCCTTAATCCACGACAAGAAATATTCTAGACATTTAGTATTCTATACAAAGTATTTCATCAACCCAAGTTGTCCCATTCATCTTTAACAGAGAGAGTATGGAGGTAACTGACACAAATCCCCCTTCTTCCCTTTTCCACCTCCCAGGATATCTAGTTATCCATAATTATCTCTGTAATTCTAGAGACAAGTTAACCGTTAATTTTACAATGAACTCCATCCATTTCTGCTTTCAGTCCAATTTGTGAAAAACTTTCTATAATCCACTCTATCTTCATCTTCTTTCACTGCAGTGACATTGTGACCATCCAATTACCTAGATTTCATAATATATTGCAAGGCTTGGAAAGGTCTGGAAATTCACTATGCTTTGTTGGAATGATGTTTTCCAGGAAGAAGGTTGGATGTAGATGGATCATTTCTACTCCTCTCTTCTTTTCCTTGGCTCATTCTGGGTCTCAGTTTGGCCCTATACACTACTGGCCTGCACCTATGTTGAGTTCAAGAATTATATTGCTTAGATATCAATTCTTCCCAAATTGAACTATGAATTTAATGCAATCTTAATAAGAATTTCAGCAAGATTTTTTGTTGGTATTGAAAACTTGGTGCTAAAATTTAAGTGGAAAGACAAAGGAATTAAAATGGTCAATACAATTTTGAAAAGAAAAGTTAGAAGATTTACACTACCTCATTTCAAGACTTACTATAAAGTTATGGCTAATAAGAGAGTGTGAGGTTGGTAAAAGTATAGACAAGCTCAATGGAACAACATAGAGAGTACAGAAAGAATCCACACAAACAATGATCAATTGATTTTTGGAAATAGTACAAAGGCAATTCAGTGGAGAAAGAAAAGTCTTTTCAACATTGGTAATTGAACCATCCAAATGCAAGAGAGGGAAGGGGGAGAGAGGGAGGGAAAGTAAGAAGAAATAAAAAAGAAAAGAAAATTTTATGTATACCCAGCACTTTGTACAAAAATTAAATCAGGCAAGGCCCCAAGATCCATCGAACTGGGGAAGAATAGCATCTTCAATAAATGGGACTGGGAGAACTGGATATTCATAGGCAAAGGGATGAAAGAGGACCCCTATCTCACTCTCTATGCAAAAATTAACTCATAGTGGATCAAAGACCTATATAAAGTATCATAAAACTCCTAGAAGAAAATATAGGGACTATCTCTTCAAGACCTAGTAATAAGAAATAGCTTCTTAGACCTTATGTGCAAAATACAAGCAATGAAAGAAAATTAGATAAATGGGAACTCCTCAAAATCAAATGTTTTTGTGCTTCAAGGGACTTTGTCAAAAAAGAAGAAGAGGCAGCCAACTCAATGGGAGAAAATACTTGGAAACTGTATGCCAGATAAGGGTTTGCTATCCAATATATATAAAGAAATCCTACACTTAACAAAAGAACAAACAACCCAATTATAAAATGAGCAAAAGATATGAATAAACATTTTCTGAATAGAAAATAAAAATGGCTAAAAAGCACATGAAAAGGTGTTCATTTTCATTAGTTATTAAGAAAATGCAAGTCAAATCCACAATCAGATATCATCTCACACCTATAACATTGGCTGCCATTAAACAAGTAACTACACATTTTGGAAAAGATGTGGAGAAATTGGACCACTTAGCCACTGCTGGTAGGGATATCTAATGGTATAGTTGCTGTGGAAGACAGTTTGGCAGTTCCTCAAAAAACTAAATATCAAGTTACCCTTTAATCCAGCTACTCCACTACTCAGTATATATCCAGAAGATATGAAAGCAGTGACAAGAACAGACATATGCACACCAATGCTCATTGTGGCATTATTCACAATTGCCAAAAGATGGAAACAATCTGTGTCCATCAACAGATGAATGTATTCATCAGTAAAAAGGAATAATGTCCTGAAGCATATGACGTGAATGAACCTTGAAGACATAATTCTGAGTGAAATAAGCCAGACACAAAAGGATAGATACTATATGACCTCACTGGTATGAACCCTCCAGAAAATGTAAACTCTGACTCTCAAAATGTAGAATATAGGGATCTAGAGATACACAGAAGATAGAGAAGGGGGAGCGGTTACTTAATATGTACAGACTCATTGACAAGGTTGAACTTAAATTATGGGAATGGAGAGAGGTGTTGGCAGTATGTTAGTAGGATTATAAGTAATGGTGCTATATTGAAGGTGTGCATGATTGAAGAGTGTTGTTTAAAGTAATTTTTCTCACTGATTAGCACTACAAACATAAATGAGCTCTTGTGTTAACTACTTTAAAGATATGGCACCTGTACAAAATGTTAGTAATAGAGCAGTATATGGGGAAAACTACTTAATGCATTCTATGGAATATATTTAACAGGACTACCTCACTAATAATACAATGATACTATAGGTAAATAATTAGGGGATGTGATAAGAATTATGGGGTTTTCTCTTTGGTGTGGATGTTTCTATCTGTTACTTTCTCTTTGGAGCAATGAAAATTGTATAAAATTGAGAATGATTATCATTGTACAACTAAGTGAGGATACTGAGAGACATTGTTTATTTTGGATAAAATATGTGCTATGTACATATATCTTAACAAAATTTGCAGATTCAGAATAAATAAATAAACAGAAAGAGAATATGTGAAGAGAAAGGTACCTATTCAATGTTGGTAGGGTAGCAGAATAAGGCAGCCCCTCCAAAGGGTAATATAGCTAATCCACAGGAGACTAAATATAGGCAGTCCCATTACTGGAATGCACTTGGAAGAACTAAAAACAGAGACTTGGACATTTACACGTTGATGTTTATGGCAACATTATTCATGATACCCAATGAATGGAGGTGGCCAAAACGTACATCAGTTGAGAAGCAGAATGGCACACTATGGTGTATATGCACGATGGAATTTTGTACAGCTACAGAAAGGAATGAAGTCACAAGGCATGCAACGAGGTGAATGAAACATAAGGACAGTATATTGAGCAGAATAAGCCAGAAACAAAAGGACAAATATTGTATGGTCTCTTTTAGAAAATACTTACAAGAAAATTAGGGCCTAGATTGTAAACTCTTACAGCACTGAAATTTATTCCTAAACTGTAAGTGCTATTTCTAAATTCTGAGATGCTGTGCTGTATGTGAATACCTGGTATTTCCCTGGATTTGGATACCTGTGTGGAACCTAAGACTCAGAATTCTGCAGCTCTGAAAGTAGATAACTCCATAGAGCAACTGTTAAAGAAGCCAAAAGAGATATCAGACTTTAATAAAAGATAAGAACAAAGCTGATCTGGTTGGGGTTAAAGTAAGCAAGAATGCAAAATAAAGGATGATATTGTCTATTTTTATAACTTCACATTCTGTGTGAGACCAAAGGAAAAGATGTTTATTTTGTTCAAAACTTAAATTTCTATAGTACATAATCTAACTTAACCTGTCTGGCCAGTTCATTTAAACAACCTAAACAAAAAGGGCCCAGAATTGGGAATAAGATCTTACGCTGATAACATTCCAGAGTATATATGGTAGATAATTAAGATGTATTGGCGAAGTCCCTTGAGAGATTATTGAGAAAAAATATGGAATTATTAAACTTCTCCAGCTGGGAAATTCCTGATGCTCTCTCAAATATTAGGAACTCACAACTTAATAGGCCAAACCTTGATTTTGAGTCTTGTTCTTGTGAAAGTTGTTTCTGCAATAGGGAAGCTAAGTTTACCTATAATTATGCCTAAGTCACTTCCAGAGAAACTCTTTTGTTGCTCAGACGTGGCCTCTCTCTAAGTCCAACTCTGAAAGCATGACTCCCAGGGATGAGCCTGACTCTGGCATTGTGGGATTGAGAAAGCTTTCATGACCAAAAGGGGGAAAAGCAATGTAACAAAATAAGGTGTCAGCAGCTAAGAGATTTCTAATAGAGTTGAGAATCTCTTCTAGAGGTTATTCTTTTGCAAGCTTCAGCTAGATATTGCAAATTGCTGCAGTATGCCAAGCCCTAAACAACTATATGTCTGAAAACCCTAAAGAATACCAAGGGCTCTGTCTGAGCCTCTATAAAAGTTTCACTCACTAAATTTATTTTTCAGAAATGTAAAACTTCCAGATTTTATCTGTTCCTATACCAGATAAATCCTGAAACCCAAAGGCACAAGTCTCTCTGAGAATGTCAGCTAGTTGCATCCTCCTGCCCCATAATGTTGACACCCCTTCTCAACACAGAAAAGTTGGAGTAGTCATTGGTTAAATATCCCTGAAGATTAGGAGAAAGATCAAATGACAGCAGAGTTGTAGCAGAGAAGATAGGATTTAACAAATGACTGTGACTACTGACTCATTGTATGGATGTTTCTTATTAGTCTCTGATGTATTAGAACAGATAGAAGGAAATACCTGGAATTGTGGAACTGTAACCCACACCATATTTTGAAATTTGCTCTACAACTACATGTTAATCTATACTTTGAAATTCATCACTTTTTTGCATATATGATTTGTTTCACAATAAAAAGTGTTAAAAAAAAAGGAATGAAGTACTGATACATCTCACAACACAGCTGAACCTGAAAATTATATACTAAGTGAAAGATGTCAGACACAAAAGGCAATATACTGTATTATTCTATTTATATGAAATATCCAGAATATGCAAATCTATAGAGACTGAAAAAAGTTACTATGACTGGTGGTTGGGGGTAATGGAGATTGACTGCAAATCACTAGAGGGTTTCCTTTTGGGGTGTTGCAAATATTCTGGAATTACACAGTACTTTTGGTTGTAAGGTCTTGTGAATACAATAAAAACCAGTGAATTGCCCACTTTAGCAGGGTGAATTTTATAGTATGTGAATTATAAATCAATAATAAAAGAATATGCCTTAAAATTTTTAATCAAACTTAATTATAAACTAAATATAAAACTAAAAACTATTTAAAAATTTAGGGAAAAACCGTGAGAGCAAAGTTTGTGCCCTTTAGTTAAGAAATATATTATAACATATCATATGAAAGTTATGGCCCATAAAAAGAAATTTGATAATTGCACATTAAAATTATTTATTTATTTATTTTGCATGGAAAGGCTCTGGGAATTGGACCCAGGTCTTCGGCATGGTAGGCAAGAATTCTGCCAATGAGCCACAATTGCACTGCCCAAACATCAGAATTAAGAACTTTCAATCTATGAAAGATACTGTCAAAAGAATGAAAAGATCTGCCATGTACTAGAAGAAAATATTTGCAAATTACATATTTGACAAAAATCTTATAGCTAGAAAATGTAAAAAGCTTCCAAAATTCAATAATAAGGAAGCAAACAACCTAATAAAGAAAGGTATGGATAACAAATACAGTCATGGAAGGAGGTTCAAAAGTTCGTCAGCAGGGAAATGCAAAATAAATCAGAATGAAACATAACTGCAATTTAATAGAATGAATAAAAAAAAGAAAATGTTTTGGTGAGAAAACAGAGCAAGTGGATCTCTTAAACATTGCGGGTAGGAATGCAAATGTATAATGTCAATTTGGAAAACAGTTTGACAGTCTCATAAAGTTAAAAATATACTACCGTATTTCCCATTAATTCTACCCCTAGGTATTTTTCCCAAATAAATGAAAACCAATGTTGATGCAAACACTGTAAATGAATGTTAATAGCAGCTTTTCAATAATTTTTAAAAACTGGAAACAATCCAGATGCCTTATACTAAGTGAAAGGTCACACTCAAAGGGTGCACGCAGTATGCATCCATTGTATAACAATGTGGAGAAGATAAAACCATAAGGACAGAAAACAAAGCAGTGGTCACCAAGGATGAAGGGTGGAAGGTAGAACTTGCCTACCAGAGGCAAGCTTAAAAGAGATCATTCAGAAGGGTGATTGACTGGGGTGGTCATATGACTTATATGACTATGCATTTGTCGTATGCACAGAACTACGTACCAAAAAGAATGCATTAAAGTGTGTTGATTTAAAAAAAAATTTAAAAACATTTTTAAGACCTCCTGAATTTGTAGCTGCATATCTGGTCATCTAAAACACGAAGTCACTAAGGATTAACAAATGATAGTGAACTAGTTAACAAAGTAGCATGATCTTGGTTCACACAGGTTCTTGCTCTTACCACGATGATTTTTAAAATATAACGAGTAATGTCCTCCATATTTTGGTTTGCAAAAGCTGCCAGAATGCAATATGCCTGAAATGGTTGGTTTTACAATGGGAATTTATTAACTCACAATTTACAGTTCTTAGGCTTGGAAATTGTCCCAACTCAAGGCATCAATGATATCTGGACTCAGGCTGCTGGCATCTGGGACACCCCTATCATAGGGGAAGGCACATGGCCAGTGTCTGTGCCTGAGTTCTTTCCTCCTAGGTTTCTTTGCTTTGAGCTTCTGGCTTCAGCGACTTCCTCTCTGTTTTCTGTGGGTCTGCTCTCAACTACTTCAAGGGCTTTTTCTCTAAACTTCTCTGGGCATTTTCTATTTTTTTATCCTCTTACGAAGGACCCCAGTAAAAGGATTAAGACCCACTGTCAATTGAAGTGGGACACATCTCAATTGAAATAACCTAATCAGGGTGGGCCACGGTGGCCCAGGGGCAGAGTTCTCGCCTGCCATGCCAAAGACCTGGGTTCGATTCCCAGTGCCTGCCCATGCGAAATAAAAAAAAAGAAAGAAAGAACCTAATTAAAATTTTACTCCTACAATATATTTCCACTCACAGGAATGGATTAAAAGTACATGATATTTTCTGGGGTATATAACAGTTCAAACTACCACACTCCAGAAGAATGACATAGTAGTATAATATACCATGAAGAATGAGTTCCTTCCCTCCTTATTGTCTTCACTCCCTCTCTCCCTCTCTTTTCTTCCTGCCTTCCTTTGTTCCTCCCTTTCTTTGTTTTTTAGAAAAAAGAAATATAGACAAGCTAGTAAGTGCTGCCCATGTGCACATAGTTATTGGATGTTTTTGATGGCTCCAATCGATACAAAAATTTCCTACTCAATCATATCATCATATGAAAATCAGCCAAATAATGCCTATCCCATTTTTTAAATTTATCTTCCATTGAAATAACCACACTGGTTTGTAGTCACTACAGCCTGAACTTGTACACAAATTTCCTAATTCCACCTAGCTCAGTGCTTTTTTTCCACCAGTGCAGTCTACTTCAATGTTTAATAAAATTATCTTCATGCTAGAAAATAAATGTTTTGATTAGTTCGTTCCTGGGCTTCATTTTCTACTTAAGATAATAATTAGAAATTGGAGCGAATATGCCACACAATGTAATGTCACCGATTGACAAGGGAACGTGTACAAACAATATGGGGAAATATGAGATCGTTATGTGACCTAGAAAGAGCCCTTATTCGCTGAGAGATGAGTGTGACATCATTTATCCTTTTAGCAGTAGCTATCACCGGTGCCACCGCCTGCTTACATTTTCAGTGGAAAATTTAATCATTTTGTTTTTGACAATAATCTCAACACCTAATAGTACAAAGCAAATATAAAATAAGGCTTTGGAAAAACTAGTAATAAACTAGTTTCTTTATACCAGTATGCTGTTTAATCAAACTAAATTATTCCTCAGTCATCGTTTTCACTTTTATGTGATCCTAGAGTATATGTATATAGATTAAAACAGAGAAATAAATTTCAATAAGAAATTTTCAAAAGTTGTCTGTTAATTTGACTTGTAATGATCATTGTGCTTAGTCTCTTACCAAGCATCTTCAATACTAAAAGCAAGTTATATAAGCATAGACAAGTTGAATAACAGCTACCCTTATATTTTAAAAAGTAATTTCATTTTTGTACCTAATGGACTATTAAAAAGCTTAATATATTCTCCCTTAATTTATAAATGGTGAAAATATAAACAGACGCTAAATGAAAGAACTCTTTATACTCTCTATGGAGAAAAGATTTGATTATGAAATTAGTGAAATAAGAAAGATTTTAAGAAGTAAAAAATAAATAAGAAAAAAAGTGGGTAAATTATTTCACTATATCAATTTGCATCCAAATGATTATAAAAATAATTTTAACAATGGGATCGAGGTAGAGAGTGTTTTATTTAACAATATGGAATTAAAACAATAAGTGTATACTCCGTTACAAATATTTTATAATCGACTATATAATTTTCCCCATATTAATAGCAGGTTCACTAGATCTAATTTGTATGTTTGAAAATGTTCAGTCAACTGCATCCTGGTATAGTTTTCGTGTCAGCAATTTAAAACAGATCTTTTTTTTTTGTTGCTGTTGTTTCTTTTTTTTATTTGTTTTCATTAGAGAATAATTTACTTGGTACAAAAGTTTATTTTCATGTAATTATTCATTCAAGTTACTGATTTCTAGTGGTGGCCTTCATAAACATTTTAGATGCTCTCCTTTCTCACAGAAAAAATAATCATTCATCATAAGGAACATTTTTTATCAATATTTCTCAAAGTGTAACCCATAGGACGACTAATAAAGAACATAAGATCCAAGAAATTCAGAAACTGTGGCACAGTGGATTCTTATAATTGCTATTAACATATTAAAGGTTCTGGGAATCCCTGAAGTAAAGACTTTATCCACATATGCTAAACCCAGGTCTGATAAGTGACCATAAGAATGTGCCAACCACAGGGCGGTTACTGACCAAAGACTACAAAATGCAATTCTGAAATCCACTGGTATTTTGAGTGAAGGCCACGCTTCTGATGAGCAGTTTCTGGTCAGTCACTGAACATGGCAGGGAGGCTAAGCATTCTTATTCCTGGGGAACAATGGACAGTTTTGATGGACCCCTTTGGCTTGAGTACTCCTCAATGGCCTGGTGAAATCTTTAGTAGAATAAGACGGTTGTGCTCAATCTTCCCTCCAACTCTCCTTCATTTGAGGTCAAAGTCAAACCTGCATTGCAGTTTGATGACTCTCACAGCCTTCCTGGCCCCCTCCCATTTTCTCTCACTCAAGCATTTCCTATGTAATACCATCTTTGCACATTTAATCCCATCTTAGCACCTGCTTCTTGAAGGAGGTGGATGGAAAAAAATATCCTAAGGTTATGTAATGAAGAATGACCTTAAAACTGCAATTAAACTTTTGCATTAACAGTGTTCCTCTGCAGAGATTTGGAGAATTAGTTCTGTAGAACAGGGGTCAGCAAACATTTTTTGAAAAAGGGCATATAGTAATCAGCATTGATTTTGTGAGTCATTCTGTCTTTGGTGGAATGACTCAACCCTGTGGTTGTAGCACAAAAGCAATAGCCAATATGATAGGGAATGGCTATGACTGGTTTTGGCTTTTGACTGTCCAGATTTGGCCAATGAAGCTGGACTTTGCTCAAAGGACCAAACCATCTCTAGCTCTAGAATATTCAACCAAAGGCTGACCTTCAGGGAGTAGACTACCTGACAGCAAAGAGCTGAAATATAAAGCAGTATTGTTAGAGAACAGCTATACAAATTCAGGTTTTCTTTAATGGACAGACATTGGGAAGCGTCTACAACATTTGACAGAACGTAGGTTTCTAGTTTCATGAAGTATAATGCAAAAATCGGTTTAGTTGACATTTAAAAAAATGAGTTTAGAAATATTTTACCTACCCCCAAAAAAGCTCATCACAAAAATACCTGAATATATTTTCAAAGTGATTATGCATTCAAACTTTGTCTCTTGGTAAATTTATTTTGTGGGTTAATTTTGATGTCTATTCCTTGAAATGGCCATGCCATTTCCTGATATGAAATAAAGAAAATTCTCATATGTTTATCCTATTTGCCTATATCTAACTTACAGTTCACCACCCAGCCCATTCTCTAAAGAAAGAGAAAGATGAAATTAAAAATATTCTTCTCGCCAAAGACAGGAAACATTTGCCACAAGAAAACATGTGCCACCAAATAAATATAATACTAATAAGCTACAAGCAAATGTTTTCTGAAATTAATTGAATACAACTGTAGTTGAATTATACTTAAAAGGAAATGAATGGGGAATTCAACTCTGAGAAGGCTGAGATTTTGTTAAGAATAGTACATTGGATCATACTCTTGATGGAAATAATTTGCCATCTCCAACAGAAAAAATTGACATGGATATTAAAAAATACTGACAGAGAAATGGTTATATTCACTGTTTTTTTATGTTAAAATACCTAATTGTAAATAGAATGAGATAATGCTACTAAATTATCTATTGATGAAGTAAAGCCAAAAACTACCATCACATTTGACAGTCTACTCTCAAATTGCCTTCTGAAAAACTTTAATAGCAAAAACTAGTAAAGATATTATTTTAACACATGGATTTTTAATCATGAGATTTAATATTTTAGCTGATATACTTCTGTCCACATTCCTATTTGAATATTCAAACAGAATTTAATAATGTTAATAATAATAAAACTGACTTTACGTTAAGCTGATCACTACTATTAAAAACTCTATTTGAATTTTTATATGGGTCTGATAAGCAGTTAGAGATCTGGCCCTATTGATCTTAAAATATTTTTCTCTGACCCAAAATAAATGAATCTTTTCAAGGAGGTAAATTTTGACAGTTTCTGAGAAAGTATGTTAATAAACACATGGATTCTGCAGAGCTGTGATTCTCGGAAAATTAGAGGCCAAATATTCATGGGTCCTTCTAGGGCAATAACATCCAGGAGGCCCTCCATATAGTTCCTATAGAAACCCATGTGTAGGGAATCACTGGAACTGGGCTCTGGTCAATAAGACTGACTTCTAGAGCCAACGCGAGATCTCAGAAGGAGATAAGAAACCTAGATATGGATATGGTTATGGGGGCGGGTGTGTGCATATTATTTGGGGAGGAGGGAGAAGAAGTTATAAAAGCATGACAGTTACTGCTTAAAGCTGGAAACATCATGAATTACAAAAGACTAAAATCACCCACGCATCCAAGAATGGAAAGAGGCCCTTTCCAGAAATGACCTCTTGAACATTATCTTAGTTTCACTGTGTAACAATGTACCATAAACTATATGGCATAAAACAACAGAAATTTAGTGTCTCACAGTTCTGGAAACCAGAAGTCAGAACTCAGGTGTTACCATTTCAGAGGGGCTCTGCTACCTCTGAAATGTATAGGGACCACTCTGTTGAATGTTTGGCTCCTGGCTTCTGGTAGTGGCTGGCAATCCTTGATATTCCTTGGTTTGTGGCAGCATAACTCAATCTTTGCCTGTCACATGGCTGTCTCCCCTGTGTTTGTCTATGACTTTTCTCACCTTCATATGAGAACACCCTCCATATACAACTAAGGGCCCACTCTACACAAATTGGACTTCATTTTTTAACTTAACTAATTCCATTTGAAATGACTCAATTCCAAGATAAGATCACATTTACAGATACCCAAGTTAGGCCTTCAACATATCATTTTTGAGCACACCATTCAACTCAAAACCATCATTATATTGTAATCAAGTGTTCTGAGAAGCAGATGCCAAGATGCGAAACACTATTCGGGGAAAAATCCGTGGGGGAAGATTGGAAGGGAGCCAGCAGAGGCTGGAGTTATTGTCAGACCCAATGCAGTTCTCACCCTTGGAAGAGAAAAAGGAAAGTTTGGGTGTTAAAATGATAGATTGAAGTACACTCCTAATAAAGTTTGGCCAGACCAGTAGGGAGTCTTCAAGCCAAGGGTACCCATCAAGGGAATTCCACATCCCAGAAGCAGTCTGCTTTGAATCTTTGACACACACTCATTGGCTAGGAAATGTGGTGTTGGCATGAACACGTTGTTAGATTTCAGAGCACAGCAGCTAGAGCTGTTGTTTAATGCTACCCCCAGCAGTTGGAGATCCAAGTGATACATTTTCCTGGCTATCAAAGGCCATCCAGTTCTATTTCATCACATGGGTTCAGAGAGTGACTTTTCTAGGTTACTTCTTGCCCTTTTATCATGAAGAGCAAAGTTAGTGAGATGAACTTTAGCTTCCACTGCTGAAGTTGACCAGCAACTGGCACTTATCCTGTCCCTCCTCCATATCTATTCTGAATTTCCCTCATCTTCAGAAACTACCTTGGCAAATCTGGGTAATTTATCTGGTCGGGTAATCAATCGCTTATTCATGGAGGATCTGAATCCTTGGTAATCATTCTTGTCTCTGGCTGGAGCTTCTGTTCATGTCCATTCCCAGTTGCAAAAAGATTAGAGAGTGTCAGGAGACACCCAGGTGGATCATCTAAATTCATCACACATTATTCCTTGTCTTCGGTGATGGTTAGGTTCTGGTGTCAACTTGGTCAAGTATCAGTGGCCAGTTATTTGGTCAGGTAAGCACAGGCAAGTACATTACTGCAAGGCTATTTCATGGCTAGTTGATAAGCCAGAAGTCTCATTTATTAAATCATCATTCAGTAATTGGAACTGTGGCTGATTGCATCTGCAATCAACTAAGGGCATGTCTTTTGAAAACAAGATAGTATAATCAGGTAGGTTGGAGCCAATCTGTTGAAGACTTTTAAGGAAGAAAAGAGAATTTTCACTGCTTCTTCAGCCAGGGACCCTCTCCTGTGGAGTTCTTCAAGACCCTTCATTGGAGTTGTCAGCCACACAATCTGTCCTGTGGAGTTTGGACTTCTGCTTCACATGGTTGTTTGAGACACTTTTATAGATATATTCACAGAAATCTCCTGTTGGTTCTTTTTCTCTAGAGAACCCTGGTTAACGCATCCCCTTTGGGTAAAAGCAGCCCAGCCATTTCCTGCTGATCAGGATCAATTAACCATACCACTTTAATAACTCCTCCTCTTGCCTTCTAGTCCTTGGGCACAAGGAATCCAAAGTACCTTGTCAATGGTCATAACTTACAGTTCAATGGCAAGATGATACAACTTTTGGGGACCATAATACCCAACTCTGCAGAGCCCAGTGTTGTGGGGATGGGAATTACAAAATCCCCTGGGTGTCATTGGGAATGATGGTAAGTAGGGAAATTCATGCTCCTACATCTTGGTTTCAGGGCCCATGTATTCTTTTTAATGGGAGATAGTTTCAAATATGAATCTCTGAGTAAATGTACATACTGATTCCTGAAGAATAGAACCCCATCATTTCAAGCTGTTGCCTCTGAGATAGCATGTCAGCTACATAATTAGAAGGCTATTGCAATATTTCATTAAACTAAATGGCTCTGAATGTGCAGTATGTAATACACACAAATAAATCCCTTGGTCTTGGGCCAACTCCCTCATATTTTTTGCTTCAAATCCATACCTGGGAAGTAGGCATTCTGTTCTATAAATCCCCAAATTTGAATGATGGCTGAAATGTGTATGCAAAAAAGACAAGCTTACTCCAAGAAGATATATCTAAGATAAGCTATTGGGCTCTTCATAATGGAAGAGGCATGATATAGTCAACTAACCAACAAGTGGACGGCTATTTTCCTTAAGGAATAGGGACATATTGGAGGTTTGATGTTTGTTTTTTTTGCTGAAAATTTGGACATTTAAAGACAGCAGTGCCTGGATCGATCTGGTTAATTTACTGTGGTCTCAGCCACTGTGGTCATCCCATTCAGATGACTATCAAGTCTGTTCTGTAATCACCAATGTTGAAAGGTAGTTAAGTCAGTAGGTCTTTTCCTTCCATGCCTCTGTTGTCAGAGCCGGGCATTCACTGCTACCAAAGAATTTATTATATATATAAATTCTCACTGCAGGCCATTTTCTTCTCCAAGGTCATATCACTAGTGATTATTCTTAGCCTTCTGCTCCTCTTTCTTGCCTTTTGGAGGTTTATTAGTGTTAGGCAGCATCCATATGGGCTGCCATCTATTTTCTCCATAGGAACCCATGCTCTATTAACTATGTCCAGAACTTCCTTTAGCTCAAGTCTCCTTGGTTGCTCATCCAACTTTCTCTGTCATTGCAGTAATTGCTGCTTCCTTGATTCTGGCAATCTGGTGCCTCCACATGGCCTCTATTACTCTATGGTTGCACCATCCTCGTGGCTATTAACAAATTACTCTGTGATTACCTCTTCTACCATCTGCTCTGGATTGTAGAGAAGAGGCACCAGTGAATTTCTTAATGATTCTTGTGTGCCTGGGTGCCACTCTGGCTTCTCCCATGAACTACAATTCTCTGCTGGCTTTACATAATTTATCAATTCGGAGATACCAACTTCCTTCATTCTCTTTGTTACTTCCTCTACTATCTGCCAGGGCAACTTTGAATTTCCTCTTTGCTTAAACGTGGCCATCATTTTGTCTTGTCTTCAAAGATTCATGCCAGCAGCAAGTTTGCCCATCCTCTGGAGTCAGATGATGTTGGTGTGTTAAATCCTGAGTCTTAAGAAAGTATCACTAAGCTACTAAATTCTTGCTTTTATCCAGGCATACTCAAAATAATAACTGGTGTATTCTCCTGGCTCTTGCAAAAGCTAATTTTTGCAAATCATTTGGAGTATATTCTCTTTCCTCTTATATCTGACCCAGAACATACCCATCCAAGTCATGCTAAGATTTTTCCATAGGCAAAATCCTGGAAACCAGGATAAGATGTGAGGCAGCTTCTGAAAGAGATTTATTTTGCCTTGTAGGGATAACATGTCTGCAGTTTTTCCATCACAGAGCAAATTGTAGGCCTTTCTACCACAGAGGTAAGTCATTTCTTCAAGCCTAGAGGGTTAGGGGCCAGAATCCATGGAAACATCTATTTATGTATCTCCTCCTTATATTTCAAAGCCTTAAGTTTTTGCCACCAGTACACTTATTTTCACGTATCAGACCTTCCTTGACTATGTATTTATATGTCTCTAAAGTTCTGCAAATCTGCAATCTTCCTCTTAGCTGCCTCTTCTTCCATTGCATTGGAAAAGGCATTTTGTCAGGACATGTTGGCCTTCAAACTTAGCCACTGACTTCCTTTTAAAGGCCCTACAGTCTTTTATTTTCCTTCTTCATCAGTACTATTTATCAGTAAGCAGCCACCTCCACTGTTTTGTCCTCTCTATATTTCTCAAATTCCTTCATCATTTACATAATTTTTCCTCCACTGTGACCTTTATCCCATCAATATAGGTGACATCTTCAGTGGTTAAGATACTACCATGTCCCGGAGACTATCCATGTCCCTCCTTCCAAACAGATTGGCACCCTTTTCCCCTGACGACCAGTGAATGAAGCAGTTCCAAACCCCAATCTTATCAGCTGTTCCTTGGACCACTCCTGGTACCACTAACGTTAATCTGAATTATTTGGGAAGCAGATACCATGGCAGGATTAGACATGCAAGAAATTTACTAGGGATATTTCTCATTTCTTTTGACAAAAAATGGAGAGGGAGTTGCAGGAGGATGGGAGAGTTGTCATATCACAATGTAGATCTCATCCTTGTGAAGGAGAAGGAAGGAATGTAGGCTGGGTGGAAGGACCTTAGGCTGCAGTGAAGTTCTAAATTCAGTAAGGTTGATGGGAAGTTCTGGTCCTAAGCTATGCATAGCAGGAGTCTCATATCTCCCAGGAAAGAGCCCCTTTAGTATTTCTGCAGCAGCTCATGGGAAGCATGTCTACTGCAAGTATGCACTGATATATTTCAGCATGCAGTTTCTGGGACCATCAGTCAATTAAGATCCTGTGGTCTTAAACCTGAGATGTGCATTTTCAAGGCCCCCACACTTTGTTGGTATAAAATTGGTCAAGCTGTCATTGGCTCAGGGATTGGATGAATTATTGAGTATGTCTTTGACTTAATAGATTTTTGACACTGTAACAGTACAGCTAGGGCATGAGCCCCAGGGAATAATACCTTCTCAAAAGAAAATCATGGTTCTCTGTAGATAAATGGATGAATAGGCAACACTTTACCCAGCCCTATTTCTGTGAATGACAGTTGAACTTCCTTTCATCATCCATACATTCTATACCTCAAAGGGCTCCAGCTTTTTTGGTGGCTCTCAAGAGTTTCCTGAGCCTTGTTTTCTATAAAAATGGTTGTTTTCTAATGTCACAACCATTTCCAGATGAAGGTAATTTGCAAAGAGTATTTACTTTATTACAGGTACTGTGCTAAACATGTCATAGATATACCATTTAATTTTCACAATATCTTCAATAAATATTACTTTCACATCACAGAAGTGGAAATTGAGTTTGAAAGAGATTAACTAACATGTGTGAAGCCAAGTTGCCGGGAAGGACTTCCATCCCATAGCTATCTGATCTGGAAGTTCACGGGTGTTCACTGCTAAGCTCTGCTCTTTATAATTAGATCTTTCCAGCAGAACACACTGTGGGTATATTTTGATGTGCTTGTTCATAATTACTGTATCACTTTTTCCACATTGCACAGCATCTGTAACAATAAATAATGCAGGACTTTGCCTCCATATTTAGCTCTTCTTTATTCAAAGTACTCAAATATCACAAATATTCTGACCTGTAATCAGTGGTCTGTTGGTAATTATTTAACAGATGGGGTCTCCAGAGAAAAAAAGTCCAATTTTATAGCAGTACTTCTATCATGTCCAATTTCAAGCTACCAACATGATCTCGCTGAATGCAAAGTTGAGAAGAAATGCAAAGGAGAATACTGTTATATAGTATTTCACCTATATAAAACAAAATAGACATAAAATCTCAAGTGTATAGAAATAGCAAAATGCAGTAAAATAATTAGGAAGTATTAATTTTGAGATTGGGCTTATTTTCATGTAATTTATTTTATTATGCATTTATATAATTTATTTTTTAATAATGGCTGTTTTAAACAACCACCTGCAAAATTCATGAATATTTTGCAATTGGCTTCTGCAAACTGGTGCAGGACTTCTCTAGCACATTATTTCTTATGAGCCTTTTAAATCTTCCTTCCTGGTTTATAAATTTTTATTCTGGTCTCTTTCAGAGCCATATTTGCCTTGAATCTTTTTTTTTTTTTCATTTTCTTGATCTTTCCTGGAAATTCCATTGCTGTGTCCATGATCCTCCAAGTACAGCTAATAATAACCACTTCTTCCAGAAATTTCAGAGAAATGAAAATCATATTTTCTACTGTTAATAAGAAAACTTCTTCTTCCTTATGCTCACATGCTCTCAGAATTCTAGAAAATGAGAAATGACCCCCAACCCAAAATTAACAGGGCCTCCAACAGGAATGTCTTATATAATAGGTGCCTCTATCCTAGTAGAGAACAATCTGTTTCTTCAATTGACCATAAGATTTTATATTGCATTTCCTAGAAGCAGCCCCTGCTACAATGTCAAGTGCAAGTAGATCATACTTGTGGGGCATAGGGGACAATAGAGATAGAAGAAAAGGAAACCAGTGAATATAGGGTACAATAGTAAGTCAATTACCACCGTGGACAGACAGTACTTAACCCATGGAGAACTCTGGGAAACCTCAAAATTATCCCAGCTCCTGAGGGTCAGAGAGGAGAACTACTGGTGAGGTGGTTTGGGTTGTTTAAAGTTCCAGCATTTCTTATCTGCTTGGATATAAGCTTTCCCCAGTGCCAGTAAAAAAGCCTCCAGGAACACATGCAGATGCATTTTTATACTTTTTGGAGTGATGAAAATGTTCAAAATTTCATGGTGATAATGAATGCACAACTATGTGATGATACTTTGAACCACTGATTGTACACTTTGGATTACTATATATGATTTTATCTCAGTAAAATTCATTAAAAATAAAAAATAAACATGGCATGGAGTAGAATATGCTTCTATGTATTTTTTTTATTTTATAAATCAGAGTAGATTTCATAATATTTGATCTGAGAGGGAATAGCACTTTATAAAGTGGTCATTTCTCAACCACAATATAACTTTGAGTTTAGTGACAACTTTCAAGGACTTTGAAAGAGATTAGAACTCTTCAAGGAAAGTTTTTTATTACAGAAGTTGTAGATTTACAGAAAAATCATGCAGAAGTTCAAGGAGATTTAGAATTTTTGCTCATGAATACTATAAAACCTTCTCACACATGGCAATCGGAAAAGATTATCTGGAAATCAAAACTGAAAACAAAAGTACTGGAAATTGCTTTAACTTCTGTCTTACTTTGTTTCTGGCATGACTGAGTTTGGAATGCTGTCCTCTTGGTATGTTTAGACAAGTGAAGGTGTTATAGCTCAGTTTTGAATTTCCCAAAAATGATGCTCTAGACTCTCTACACTATCCCGGAATTCATTTTTATTTATAAGAACAAACCTAAGAGTTTATTTTAAGGAAGGAAATATTCATGGGGTATATGATTTTTTTGACGTTTTTGAATCACTCTTACTTATGATCATGACTATTTAATTATTTTAATGTTGATGGTTGGTATGTGCTTTAATTGCCTCATTTGTATAGCTAGGAGTTGTAAGTATATGACGATTATTTCTTTCAAAATAAAAGCTGCACCACTACGATAATAAAAGCTTCACCATTTAACTCCATCCAAGTTTTTTCAAATATTGAAGCAATTTTTTCCCGACTCCCTTATGAATATATTTCCTGTTGCAATTTTAATATCCATAACTACTTTGGGTTGTATCATTATTCAGCCAATGCTTGCAATTTGATTAAAAATACGTTAATAAATTGAGACAATTTCATGAAACCTAATATCTCTCTCCAGCTGGAGGGAGAGGGTTAGCATGACCAATGATGAAAATGGAAACCATTCACAAATTTATTAGGTCAAGGTGTTCTTATTCTGGATGTATTAAGGCTGTGGCTAGGATGAAGTGTGCAGGCAGCAGGATTTCCCATAATGGATTTAAAAGTGTGGCTGTTATTACTAGTTTGTCTTGATGAATCTTCATTAGTCTCCTCAGCAGATTAGTGTGTAAGTGCCTCTTAAAAATGCGTTTGTGGCTTAGGAAGCTGGAGACAAAGAAAATAAGAATGGTAGGGAATCAAAATCAATATGGACAGTGAGCTAAACTTCAAAAAATTGTGGAGTAGGCACATTTGGACAGTCGCCATTTTCTCTATTATTTCTTCAGTTCTTTTTTTTTTTTGCTGTTCTCCTTCCTTCATGAAACATCATTTCCACATACACTCCTTGTTTTCAGAGTGTGGTTTCCACACAGGATTCCCCCTGGAACAAGACTAGAATATATTCTGGACTTTTCCTACCCATTCCTGCTATCACAGATTTTCTCTTTATGTTGTCAGGCCATCTTCTCTTTGTGTAGAGTTGTCCATCTTTTAATATGTTAGTGCAAATTAGTTTAAATATTTGGTATATTATCTTCTATCAGATAAGATATTGTCTAAGCATTAAACTTAAAATGGAATATGGTAAAACAATCTCTAATTAGAAAAACTCTTAAGGAGTACTCTAATTCAGCATCAGCCCAGTAGAAAAGAATACTTTTTTATATTCTAGAGATCTTTTCTGACTGTCTTCTCTACGTTTTCCTAACAATAATTAGCTCCCTCGTACCTTTTGTTATCTGTCAGTCTTCGCCTGGTAATTAAGAGCTGGGAGTGAAAGAGGGGTCATAGAAAATGGAAATGATATGCGAATGAACTCTCATAATAAGATTAAACTATACCTAACCACTAAATTCTAAGGTAAGGAAGTATTGAATATTTATAGTATTAGTCTGACTTAGTTCAATCATTCTGCTATGCTAATATACAGCCACAAAAGACTTGATAAGTGAACACAAAAGATACTGTCCAAGCTGTCCAAAATGTCAAGCATAGATTGGAGGGGCTTGATGGCTCCACACAGTCATTCAGAAATCCAGGTTAATGTCCATTTAACAACCTTGTAGATACATCATATGTAACATATATTCTTCTTAGTTGCAGCAGAATAAAAAAGACCAAAAATCATATATGGGCTATATGTTATCTCAGCTTAGAAATTACATACATCACTCTCCCTCCCAACTAATTGACCAGAACTTACAACACAGCCCTGACTCATCACAAATAGGTAGAAAAGTGAAATCCAGCCATGCATCTAAGAGAGAAGAAATGCACATGGGTGAATGCCACACTTTCTATCAATAATTCATCATATCATACTCCCTAGTAAAGAGATCATGCATTGCTAATTTGTAACTAGATATAAGTAATTTTACAGTACCTAAGAAAAACTTTTAACACATAAGGTCACATTTAAGCAAACATATCCAATAATATATACCCAAATGGTTGTGAGTGTTATACCCACCAAGTACTTCAGTTCAATATAATTTTTTGAAAGCTGTTTTACTTTGCCAGACTGCTATGACAAATACCACCAAATAGGCTGGCTTAAACAACAAACATTTATTATTTTACAGTTTGAGAGGCTAGAAGTCCAAAATAAAGGCATTAATAAGGCTATATTTTATCCGAAGAGTCCATGCCATTCTGACTTGTCTCAAACCTTGGGCTTCCTTGGCTTGCCTCTCTGCCGCCCATCAGATGGCAATCTATCTCTTCTTGTGTCTGTTCTTTCTAGTTCCCACTGCCTTCTGGCTTCTGTCTCCACCCTGTGGCATTTTTCTAACTTCTAGCTTCCAGTTTCTTCTCTTTATAAGCCTCCAGCAATATGGATCAAGAGCCACTCTGATTCAGTTGGCCATCCCTTAACTAAAAACAGCATCTTCAAAAATGTCTTATTTACCCAGTCTCTCCAGAACATCAGCTAGTTCCATCTCCTTACCCCATAGTATTGTCAGCCACTTCCAACATGAAAAAGTTAGAATGGGCATAACCCAAACATCCCTAAAGAGTAAGAGAAAGACCAAAAGTGATGGTGGAGTTATACAGAGAAGGTGGGGTTTAACAAATGGATATGCTTGCTGAATTATTAAATTGATATTTCTTTTAGTCTCCAGTATCTTAGAGCAGCTAGAAGTAAAAAACAAAAATTGTGGAATTGTAACCCACACCAAACTCTGAAATCTATTCTACAACTAATTATTGAAATTTATTGATTTTTGTATATATGTTGTTTTTCACACAAAAAAAGAAAAAAAAGTCAATTGTGGTGATAAAAAAATTTATTCCTTCTAGCCTCCCATATTCCGGAGCACCTAAAAAGAAAACTATGAGAGGATCATATCGTAGCCCATGACAAACTCTGGGATTTGTCCTGTAACTATCTGTTGAAGAGCACTTTGAAAACTATTGCTTTTTCCTTTCTTTGCTTTGTATGTATACTATATTATACAGCTTAAAAAGTTTAAAAAAGAAGGTCCTATTTACAAATGGTTTCACACCACAGGAATGTCAATTAAGATTAAGAACATGTTTTTGTTGGGGTACTTGATTCAATCTACTGCAGAAATCTTTTTATTTTCAGATGGATTTAAGTTAAATACACTCATATATGGCTTCAACTTCATAACTTATTATTGGTCAAAAATAGAAATATTCACTTCATAATTTGCTTAAGGCTTGGTTCTAATTTATTTTTAATTTACCTACATCTCTAAAAATCATATCTCTCCTCAAAAATATGCAAAAGAACTGAAGTCAGGGTCTGAAGTAAATTTGAACAAATAAATTTCCAACAATGTGCTAGCTCGACCGTGGGGGTGGGTGCGAATGCCTGTCTGTAAGGGTAACATGTTTGAAGGTACAGTGTTAGTGCCAACTTTTATTTAGAACTTTTATTTGTTTACCTTCATAATGGTGTGCATTTTAAAAGTTATCTCAGAGGATGATCTGAAAATCAGTAAAATAGAAAATCCCCCACAGAACTCGACTGTGAGCATAGATTAAAATAGGCTGAGGAGGTTGGCACTGCATTCACTTTCATACTGCGTGGGCAGCAGTTTTTCATTCCTGTGAAATTTGTAATAAAAACAAAGCTGCAGCAAGGAAAAACCAAGCATGAAACATGGGAAATTTGAAAGGCAAAATTCTCCTTCAGAGAAAATGACATTGATAGACAATAAACCATAATGATTAACTGTTTCAATTATCACACGCTGAGTTCTGTAACATGAAAGGAACAGAGAGACAAAATATGAGTATTCAAGGAGATAGCAGACTATACTTTTGGCCCACATTAATCACAGGCAATCTGTAATTCCTGTAAACCATGACATATTTTAAACCTCAGATTTTCCGTACACATTAGGGATTTTAAAGACAAGCTGTTTGGTATCAACTCTGTAGTTCTAACCCACTCTTGTTTGATTCCTGTAGGAAATACTGAGAAATAACCACCATCACCTCCATTGACAACAGTGACAAAAAATACTTGTTCCAGGGAATAGGGAAGTGTTTGCAGAGTCCCCTAGAGGGAATGGTGAGAAAGGGGGAAAATTCAACTTCCCCAAGTGGAGAATTCTTGATATTCTCACAGGCAGTGGGGACAGCCAAAGCAATAGGCTGAGCCTCCAATCTTGTGGTTTGTTCACATGAAACTTAATCCCACAAAGGATAGGCTAAGCCTACTTAAAATTAGGCCTAAGAGTCACCCCCAAGAGAACCTCTTCAGTTGCTCAAATGTGGCCTCTCTCTCTCTCTCTCTCTCTCTCTCTCTCTGCCGACCCAGCAAGCAAACTCATTGCCCTTCCCCTCTCTACGTGAGACATGACTCCCAGGGTATCGACCTTCCTGGCAACATGGGACAGAAATCCTAGCATGAGCTGAGACTCAGCATCAAGGGATTGAGAAAATCTTCTTGACCAAAACAGGGAAGAGTTAAATGAGACAAAATAAAGTGTCACTGGCTGAGAGATTCCAAACAATGTCAAGAGGTTATCCTGGAGGTTATTCTTATGCATTAAATAAATATCACCTTGTTAGTCAAGATGTAATGGAAAGGGCGGGCCATGGTGGCTCAGCAGGTAAGAGTGCTTGCCTGCCATGCCCGAGGACCCGGGTTCGATTCCCGGTGCCCGCCCATGTTAAAAAAAAAAAGATGTAATGGAGAAGTCTGGAAGGAACTGCTGAAAATGTGGAGCTGTGTTCCAATGGCCGTTTTCTTGAAGATGACTGTATGATGACATGGCTGTCTCAGTGTGACTGTGTAGCTCTGAGAGCCTTGTGTTTGATGTTCCTTTTGTCTACCTTATTGAGGGACAAGTAAAACACATGGATTAAAAATAAATAAATAATAGGGGGAACAAATGTTAAAATAAATTTAGTAGATTGAAATGCTGGTGATTGGTGAAGGGGAGGGGTAAGGGGTATGGTATGCATGAATTTTTTTTGTCTTCTTTTTATTGCTTTTTCTAAACTGATGCAGATATTCTAAGAAATGATCATGATGAATATTCAACTATGTGATGATACTGTGAGTTATTGATTATATAACAACAACGGAATGATCATATGATAAGAATGTTTGTGTTTGTATGTGGTTATGTATCATCAACAAAAAATAAATAAATTATAAAAAAAAAGAAAGGGAAGGGTAAGGGGTATGGTATGTATGAATTTCTTTCTGTTGTCTTTTTATTTCCTTTTCTGAATTGATGCAAATGTTCTAAGAAATTATCATGATGATGAATATGCAAGTATGTGATGATATTGTGAATTACTGATTATATATGTAGAACGGAATGATCATATGTTAAGAATGTTTGCATTTCTTTGTTGTCATTTTTACTTAAAAATTAATGAAAAAAATTTTTTTAAATACTTGTTCCAACAACTGCCAAGGTCCTGCACCAAGAATCATCATATTAAACAGCGATAATATAACATGTAACCGACAACTCCGTTTATTTCAATATTGATTGTTGGATTAGAAAACTTTCCAGATGAGTAAACTATTTTAAGAATATAAGTTAGACTTTTGAATTTACATATAGAATCCCAGGCCATGAAGATTCAACATGGTAAGATATTGCTTTAGAAATTGATGCTAATGACCTCCCAGGATTTTGACCATCTTTAAAGGGGCCGGTGTTGGCCTCCAAGGTTTGGCGCAGTTGGCCCAGTGATATCGGTACAGATATTAGGGAGCATGAGAGTTGTTCCTAGTCCAAGGCATGAAAATCTGGGAAATGTAGATGACTCTGAGACCACTGTCATAGCTGTCACTCACCGAACTTTCACTGAGAGGGAATCTTTGGATCCTTCTGATACTAACATCCAACATGAAGCTATCCAAGGATACTCAGTCATTTCATCAAAGACCCCCTGGGAAATCAGACTGGGTGGCACTGGGGATTCTCTAGGGAATCCATTCTGTTCCATCATGTATCCCTGGTTAAAGGCTGTAGTGTTTGAAAACTTAAGATAGATTAGGCTGTACTTAAACAACTGATTGTTTAAGTACTTAAACAACTGATTCTGAAGTACAAAGTACTTCAGAGAGATACTTTGAAGAGAAGTTTTACAATTATTTTTTCATTCTTGCTTTTATCCAAAATAATTTTGGTCAGACTGTTTTTGTGTTTCTGAAGACCATAAGAGTATATGATTTTTTTATAAGTATGGGATGGTCAATTTTATGGGTTCACCAGGCTAGGGTCCCCAGTTATTCACCCAAATGCTAATATAGGTATTGCTATGAAGTTACATTGTGGATTTGATTAAACCATAATCAATTGATGATTATTCTAAATGATCTGTACGAGACTGATTCAGTCAGTTGAAAAGCCTGTAGAGTAGAGTAGATCCCCGAATAAAAAGAAATTTTCTTTAGACATTACCTTTGCCCCATACCTAAGAGTTCCTGCTTGCCCTTCCTGATGACCTGCCTTGTGGATTTCAGACCAGCCTAGTCAGACCCACAGTACATCTCTTTATAAAATATCCCCTCCAGGTCCTGTTTCTCTAGTTTAACTCTCACTGATGCAAGAGGTAACATACCCAGGAGGCTCTGACCAGTTCTTGGATTGGGTCTTAAACACCTCAGCAAAAGCATTCTCTACAATTTGGAAGCACTGCATTATTATTCTGCAGGTAATCTTTCACAAAACTATTATTTAAAGATTGATCAGCTATACAGACAAAAGCAAACATTAGTTTGCTCACTTCTGATTGTACAATAAGCAATAAGACAAAGTTTGAACTTTTTAACTCATCTAGGCATTCTTATCTCAGGAAACATCTTCATTTCAACTTGAAGTATTATTTTAGATGCAACATGCTTTGCCATTTCATGGTTTTAAAAATCTAGACTCCACACCCTTTCTCAAGAGGAGAAGAATTTATCAGGTTAATCATTCACAACACAAAGCAATTCATTATTAGTTTATTTGAAAGTCTATACAATGAGATAAAATACTTGTCAGATTTTTGTAATCTACCTTAAAAGAGAACTATGAAGATTTAAATGGAAACTTAGACGATATTTTAGATTTTTTAACTACTAATAAAGTGGTCAGAGGTGCAGAACAGGTAATAATTCATATAGAAAAATAAGGCCATGTCAGAGACCACAGTAAGAAGATTAAAGCACTCCAAGCAAGTAGTATCGAGCATTGTGATAAACTGCACAGCAGAATGATAGGAGAAGAATGTTTGCTTCACAGAAGAAGGAACAAATTTCCCATAAATGAAATATAATTGTCACAATATAATTCTAGCTGTTTCTATAAAAGTGTCAACAACATGCACAAATCCAGCAGGCATATTTCCATTTGACACATTCTCAACCTATGAGTTCTCAAAAGTAATTGCAAGGGCAGTTCCATATGGTCAGGACATCTGCTAAAAGACTTGCCCCAAGCAGATTCAGGGAAATACAATTAAAGAAACCATGTGGAATGTTTGGAGCCATTTTAATGTGTTCTTTGTACAACTAAACTTCAACAGCTGTCTGGCTAAGGCAAAACCTTGCCAAACTACATTCACATTCCCCTACTGATCATCTTCACAAAATATTATTATGATTTGGAGCTGTGTGTTTCTGGGCAAGATTTTGCCCAGTTGAAGGAGATGGCACTGCAGGAGACAGTAAACAACAGGAAGTATTTCAGGGTTCAGGAAAGAAAAACTTCATGTGCTGAGAGCAACTGCAAAAGCCCTTCAATTTAGGCAGCATTGCCCCTTTGAGCTCACCCTGAACCCAGCTGCTTCCCCTGAGGAAAGAGGCTCAAGAATATGGAATATTGGGGAAAGTAGGCTCATCTTGGAAGGAGTTTTCCCCTCATAGATGCATCCTATGGGAATTCAGTTCCCAGACGGAGATTTTATTTCATCATTTTATCATAATTCTTAATGTTTAAGGACATAACAAACTGAACACATCATCAATACCAAAGATATCTCTCAATGTGAGAAAATACATTATCATTCTTTGACTACTGAAAACATAACACTACAATCTCATGACTTCAAACAAGAAAACACAGAATCATAAGAAAATCTTGCAAAACTGTTATGGGAAATTGTCTTCATAATTGCTTTTCAAATGGTTGGACTATTTTGTCTTTGATCAGATACAGGACTTGCTTTCTGCCAAGGTGTAAAAGCCATTGTGCTTTTCAATTCAATATCCACTCAAATTGATTGGCCCTAAAACTGTAAACAAAAATAAGTCAATTTTAAGTAGTTGTTTTTAGAAACATTTTCTTGTGAACTAGTCATAAGTGTCATACAACAAAAAAGAGTTCATCTCAAAATGGGGGAAGGAAAAGCACAGCCAAGGAGCTTGAGCACTCAATCAGCCTTTGGTTCTATCTGGGGACAGGATGCTGTGATTGGTTATAAAAAGATCTGGATGGATTTTTCATCTAGCATCCACCAAACTTGGCATGCTGGCTGTGTTTCTTAAGTCTCTCTGTTAGTGGAGTAAAGATGGATGGAAGGGTCTCCTTGCCTCTATGGATGCACATCAAAATTCTACTATATTCCTAAACCAGCACCAGCTCTGGGTAACCAGCTCTTTTTTTTTTTTATTCCCTTTATATTGTTTCCTCTGATCATTCTGTTCTTTGCTCCCAAGAGTAAGACACATCAGCCTCATAACATGTATCTAAAGAGGCTTGGAAACAAGCACAAGTGGATGGAGAACGGATATCTCATCTCTTTACACTTCCCACCCAAGATTCTCTGCCAGCATGGCAATCCCACAGAGTGCCCAACCTTTTGATAGGTTGAAGAAATCTCCCCTTATAACTAGCATGAAGAAGGGATGGTGGATGGCAACAGCATCAAGCTTAAAGTCATAAAAGTTACAAATGTAGGAGCTGGAAGGCTAATTTAGGGCTAAATATGAAAAAAGCTGAAGTTCAGAGTCGTCATGACGTATTCAAGGACAGAGAGCCAAAAGCAGTGGGACTAAGAGACAGTATAATTTGCTTCAAGTCCAGTGCTCTCCCTTTGGGCAGATTATAAGCATTCACTAGGAATCCGTCAAATCTGCTACCTAATATCTTTGAACCAAACTCCACATCACCGAGAACTGAAATGTCTACCAGTACGTACACATAATGGGTTCTCAACCAAATGCTGCTCAAAGCGAATCATAGCAGGCTTGTGAATCAGAAAATTTCCTTAGTCCACATTCTTGTTTCTAAATTGGAGGTGAAAAAGGTGAAGAAAAAAATCAAGTCAAGAGAAAGAACTCACTGCTCTTTTCCTGTTTGCCAGGGATCAAGAACATGAGCCCTTTCTCCAACGGAAATTTAGCCAAACTGGATTTGAAATGAGCTACATGAAATCATTGATTGTGGTGAATAATTTAACCTATTGAATGGAACTCTGTGGCTTAATAAGAATTGAATTATGTCTGGTAGTTTCAACATACTAATTAAAGCAAAAGAAATATTATTTCACGTTTAAATAGCTTTAAACACTAAAGAAGAACATGATAAATCATGACATCATTGTTTATAATAGTGAAGGCATTATTCTGACATCTGGAAAATATGCAGGGGCACCCCCAATTAATAAAGGGCATTTGTATATCTGCATCTGCTAATGGTTTGTAGAATAGAATGCCAATGCATCATTAATAAAATATATTCCACTGCTATGTAATACAAAATTTAGAAGCTCTCTTTAACCAAGCCGAAAGCTTGCTTGAAAACACACTGTCTTTACCTCATGATCATTGAACCATTTTGAATCGAAAAAAACTTATGAAAATCCCATCCCACAGTCACAGTCTCCTTTCAAATACTCTGGATTTCCCATGTGAATTTAAAGGAATTGGGGATGGTTTGTGGGAAAGATTTCTCTTAGGTTTAAGTAGCAGCTTTGAGCATTTGTTTTAAAATGTTTTAATTTCTCTTTCATTTCTTTGTTCAATAATGAATTATCACTAACATCGAAGAAATTCAAACACTCCTTTAGGAATCACCCAGCAAAATTATTTTGGCCTTAATTTTTAACATGCATTTTCTGGATACCTGAATACTGGCTAGGAGAATTTTATCCTGACAACAGAAAATACTGTTATAATTTTATAACTGCATTCTAGTTAGAACATTAAAAATAAATTTTTTACCAGAGTTTAATGTTTAAATTTTTAGTGCACAGTAAAAATTTGGCCTCATTGATGAGATTATAAATGGGTATTTTCAAAGGTAACAATTTATTCTTATACCCAGTTCCAATCGATCTCAGCTACCATTCCAACATAGGTGACTGATTTACTTTCTGCCTCTATAATTTTGCCTATCTAGAAATTTTATATAAGAAAAATCATACAATATGTATCATTTTGTAACTTTTTTTCCTTAAACACAATGTTTTTGAGGCCTGTCTGTGTTATTGAACGCATCAGTAGTTTGTTCTTTTTTGTTACTAAGTAGTATTCCTTTAAATAAATATATCACATTCAATAATCATTTCTTCAACTGAGGGGCAACTGAACTTTATCCAGATTTTTACTATTATATTATAATGCTTCCATAAGCATACAAGTCTTTGTGTGGACATGTTTTAATTTTTCTTGTGTAGATATCTAAGACAGAAACTTCTAGAATCAAATGGTAGGTATAATGCTAAATTATTTAAGAAACCGCCAAGCTGTTTTCACTTCCACTAGCACTCTGCATTAGGATTTCAATTCCTTTGCATCCTTCTCAAAACATGGTATTGTCAATCTTCTTAACTTTAACCATTCTAGTTGGATGTGCAATGGTATCTACTGTGTTATTAATCTGCATTTCCCTAATAACTAATGATCTTGAGCATCTATCTACTTGTGCTTATTAGCCATTTGTATTTCTTTGATGATTTTCTATTCAAAATTTTGTTCATTTTTAACGGGTTTGTATAATTCTTCATTTCAAGTTATAAGGGTTCTGTATATACTCTGGATGCAAACAATTTAAAATATTTGTAATTTACAAACATATCCTATTCTGTGGCTTATATTTTCATTTCCTAAATATTTTCTTTTGGAAAGTAAAGGTTTTTCATTTTCATGAAGTGCAATTTCTCAATATTTTCTTTAATGGATTGTACTTTTGGAATCATATCTAATAAATATTTGCCTAACCAAGGATAACAGATTTTTTTCCTATATCTTCCTCCAGAAGTTTAAATCTTTGTCACATTTTGAGTCCATCTTTGTGTGTGCTGTGAGGATCTAAGCTATTTATTTACTTATTTAGCCCATGTATACCCAATTATTTCACCACAATTTGTTGAAAAGTTTCTCTTTTCCCCATTGAATTGTCTTGAATTGGTAAAATGATTGACCAAAATGTGAAAGTTCAGTTCTGGACTTCTGTTCCATTGATATATGTATACCATTATCCCAATATCATAGTATTTTGATCACTGACTGTTATATTAATTTTTGAAATCAGGCAGTCTAAGTTTTCCATATTTGTTTTTAGTTTCTAAAGTTTGCTGTGGCTATTCTATCTTCTTTGTATTTCTGTAAATTTAAGGATCTGCATATGCATGTAATTTCTATCAAAATTAATAATAATAAACCAAAACTCCTGCTGGTGTTTTCAAAGGAATTATGTTGTAGTGCTATATCAATATGGAAAGAATGGTTATCTTTACAACATTGAGTCTTTCAGTCACCCCAAAAATGATGTCTCTTCATATGTTTAAGCCTTCTTTATTTTTCTTGTAGTTTACACTGTAGGACCTAACTTCTTTTGTCCAAATGTATGCCTAAATATTTATTTTTTTAAAGTGACTGTGAATGAAATTGTTTTCTTCATTTTATTTTAGAATTGTTCCTTGCTAGCATATGAAACTGCAATTGATTCTTATATAAATCTAGTACCCTATGACCTTGCTAACTTGCTTATTAGTTTTGCATTTTCTGTAGTTTTATTAGGATTTTTTTTTTTTTTACATGGGCAGGCACCAGGAATAGAATCTGGGTCTCCAGCATGGCAGGCGATTTATTGGGATTTGTCGTGGTCAGGGACATGTGTCAACTTGGCCAAGTGGTGGTACCTGTTTGTCTGGTTGCACAAGTGCTGGTCTGTCTGTTGCAATGAGGACATTTCATAGAATTAGATCATGATCACGTCAGCTGCATCCACAGCTGATTCCATTTGTAATCAGCCAAAGGGGAGTGTCTTCTGCAATGAGTGATGTGTAATCTAATCACTGGAAGCCTTTTAAGGAGGATTCAGAAGAGACAGGCCCCATTCCTGCTTCGGCTGGGGAGCCTCTCCTGTGGAGTTCATCCAGACCCTCCATCGGAGTTGTCTGCTTCACAGCCTGTCCTGGGGATTTTGGGTCTGCATTCCCGCGGTCACATGAGACACTTTTATAAATTTTATATTTGCTTGTGTTCCCTGTTGATTCTGTTTCCCTAGAGAACCCTAACTAATACAGAGTTTTTAACACAAAATATAATGCCATCTTCAAAACTAAATTTTACTTATTCTTTTCAGACTGGATGCCCTTAAACTCTTTTTCTTGCTTCATTGCACAATACAGATACACATTTTTGGATAGAAGGGATGGATCTGGACATTCTTGCCTTTCTCATGATATTAGGTGAAAAGCATTCAGTTTTTTACTTTTAAGTATAATGTATAGGTATTTTTCATAGCTCTTGTAACAAAATCAGGAAGTTCCCTTCTATTTTTGGTTTAGCAAGTATTTTTAATTGTTAGTGGGTATTGGAATGTATAAAATTTTTTCTCTTAATCTATTAATTTAATTGTTTTAAAATTGTGTTTTTTATCATTATTAAAATATGGTGCATGACAACTAAATATGGTAAACCAGTCTTATGTTATTGCTTTATCCCCCATTTGTTCATGACATATATATATTTTTTTCTATTCTACTAGACTCAGTTTGCTACTATGTTGTTATTTTGTTATTTTTTATTGAATCTATGTTCATGAGTGAAATTGTCTACAGGATTCTATTGGTGAGATGTTTTTGTCCTGCTTTGGAACCAGGGTAATCCTGGCCTTACAAAAGGATTTGGTGACTGTTCCCTCCTCTATTTTCTGAAAAAGTTTGTCTAAGTTTTGGTATTATTTCTTCATTAAATGTTTGATAGAATTCACCAGGGAAGTTCATTAAGGCTGGGCTTTTCTTTGTGGGGAAGTATTTCATTACTAATTCAATTTCTTACCTTGTATAGTTCTGTGGTGGCTTGAAGCTATATGTACCACAGGAAAGTATGTCCTCAAATTGAATACATCCCTGTGGGTGTGAACTCATTGTTAGCAGGAACTTTTCATGAGGCTATTTCAGTTAAAGTATGGCCCAAGAGAGGTCTTAATCTTATTATTGGAGTCCTTTATAAAAGAATGAAATTCAAACAGAGAGAAAGAAAGCCATAGGAAGTAAGGAACTGAAATCACTGAAACTCTGAAGAGAGGGTAGAAAGAAGGAGCCACCGTGTGCTGAGAAACAAAGGATTCCTGGCAGCCATCTTGAATTGGACTTTTTTCCCAGCCTCAAGCCATGAGTGAATAAATTCCCCCTGTTTAAGTGAGTCCATTTCATGGTATTTGCTTAAGCAGCTTAGGAAATGAAAACAAGGTTTATCCAGGTTTTCTAGTTTTTTCTTGAGGTCATTTTAGTAAATTGTGTATTTTAAGGGATTTGTGCATTTCATCTAAATTATTTAATTTGTTAACATACAGTTCATTATGTTATTACCCTACTGCCCCTTTAATTTCAGTGGGATCCAGGGTAATTTCCCTCTTTCTTTCTTGATTTAGATCATTTGTGTCTTCTCTCCTTTTTCCTTGCTCAGGAAAATACCTAAAGAATTAATAACTATGTGAATCTTTACAAAGAAACACCTTTTGTTTCATTGATTTTTCTCTATTGCTTTTCCATCTTATACTTTACTGATTTTGCTCTGTTATTTATTATTTCCTTCCTTCTTTGTTTCATTTTCTCTTGGTTTTTAAAATTTTTGAAGTGGAAGCTTAGATGATAAAAAGTTATGTATTTATTTTAAATATAAGCATTTATACCTATAATATTCCCTCAAAGTACTGCTTTGTGGCACCCCATATATTATATATTTATTTGGGGGGGTGGACAGGGGGTGCATGGTCCAGGAATCAAACCTGGGTCTCCAGCATGAAAGGCGAGCATTCTACCACTGAACCACTGGTGCACCCAAGCCTATATATTCTGATGATCCCTTGTACTGTTCACTTTAAGACATTTTCCAATTTGACTTCATTTCTTCTTTGACTTGAGTTATTTAGAGGTGTGCTCTTTGATTTTCAGATATTTTTATATTCCTCAGATATCTTTATTTTGTTCATTAATAATTTAATTCTGCTGTGGTTATAAGCATCTTTTAAATGATTTTGTCCCCTTAATTTTTATTGGGATTTGTTTTAGGGACTAACATAGAGTCTTCCTTGGATAATGTTCCATGTGAGCTTGAAAATAACGCATATTCTGTAGTCATTTGATGGTGTCACATATATATATATTAGTTGGGTTGATAGTATTTCACAAGTTTCTACTCTTACTTATTTTCTTTCTAGTTGTACCTTCAATTGCTAAAAAGAGAGTATTGAAATCACCTTTTCTAAATTGTGAATTAATTTCTCCTTTCAATTTTCAGTTTTTCCTCATTTATGTTGATAATCTATCATATGTGTATACATTTATTATTGTTTTATTTTCCTAATGTGTTTATTTTTAGCATTAAAAAGTTTTATTTTTCTCTAGAAATATCACTTATCTTAAAATTAATTTTGTCTTATAGTAACGTAACCACCCCAGCTCTCTAAATGCTAACTTCTACATGATATATATTATTCCTCTTTTATATCTTTTAAATTTTCCTTTGAAGCTCAAGTTTTTTCTCTCATAGACAATATAATGGTTCATCTCTGCGTTTTCACAAGAATGTTTAGTCTATTCACATTTGCAGTACTTATCAATAAGGTTGGATTTACAGTGTTCATTTTTTGTTTAGTTTTCTATATATCTCATGTCTTTTATAGTCCTCTGTTTTCCTTTAATGACTTGTTGTGTATTAAATATTTTTAGGGTACCACTTTTACTCCTTAGTTGCTTGTTTTAGCTATACTTTGGGGGTTATTTTCTTAGTGATTACATCCTTCATTTACAATTTGTAGCTTTACTTTATCCCAATCTGCTTGAGTATGACATTCTTCTAATTCTAATAAACATGACAATTTTGATCAAAAATGCTTCAATTCTTCCCTGTTCATGCTATTATTGTTGTAATGTTACCTCTATTTATAGTATAAATCCAACAACCCAGTTTTAAAATTACTGCATTAAACATCTTACATTTTTAAAGTAATGAAGAGTAAAAGTGAGTATGTGTGTATGCGTACCTATATATAAATGAATGCATATATGTACAATATAAAAATTTATTTATATTTATCCTCATAATTACCATTTCCATTATAAATGTTGATTTGAGCTACTACCTTGTATCATTTCCTTTCAACCTGAAAGATTTTCTTTGGTATCTCTTTAAGGACAGGTCTCCTTGCAATGACTTCTCTCATTTTGTAATCTATCGATTCTTTCTTCTGTCATCTCAAACATGCTCCTAAGCTCAACTACTGAATATTTAACTTCAATTATTATAGTTTTCAAAGCTAAAATTTCCATCTTTTTCTATAGTTTTGATTTCTGTATTGCTATTCCCAATTTGTCATCATCATACTTTCCTTTTATTCTTTACGCATAATGTCCTTAACTTCTTTGTACATATTTAACATATATGATTCTTACCTGCTAAATCCAGAATCCGGACCCACAAAGAGTCCAGTATTTTTTTACTGTATTTTTTCCCAGAATATTGACTATACTTAGCTGTTTCTTTCCATATTTCATATTTTTATTTGAAATCTGAATATTATATAATATATTTTAAGTGTTCTGGATTTTTATTTCTTCTTGTGGGCATTTTGTCTGCTTTGTAACATACCTAGATTTAAACTGTGGAATCTGCCTTCCTGGAAGTGTGCAGCTGCTGATCTTCTGATTCATTTTAAAATACATATATATTTTTTGGCCTGGCTTTTTAGGAGTCACCATTATGCATTCATAGGTTAGCTATCACTCAATGAGTTGGACAGTGGTTTTACTTAAACATCTGTACATAATAGGCTTCCATTCTGCTGATAGATTTGTGTGTTGGTGAGCACACTCAATATTCAGCCAGTTCTCAATTCCCATGAATTTTCCACTCCATTGAACTCTCTTGGTTTTTCCCTACACATGTGTGTAATTTCCCAGCCATTCAGTGATGTGTGGAGAACTTATGCAGCCTTCTATGATTATTTCCTATCAAGAAACTCCCTGCTAAATTACTGTTTTATCTGCTTCACAACTGGGACCATAAACTCAGGCTACAAAAACTGCAGTTTTTCCCCATTTGTTTCTTACCAAGTTTCCCAATCACCGTTGGAAAAACCCCACAGATACAGTTTTCCAATGTGTTCACCAACACGTTACAATGATGCATGTATTGTATACATCCTTGTACCTCTAATTCTCAAATTAATATTTGTTGTGATTAAGTATTGATGTCAACTTGTCTGTCCAGGTGATAATGCCCAGGTGTATGACCAGGCATGCACTGGCCTAAGTATTGCTGCAAGAATATTTCATGGCTGGTTGATAAGCCAAAAGCCTGGTTTATTAAGTCATCAGTCAGTTGACTGTAGCTGTGGCTGATTATGCCTACAATCAACTAAGGGCACATCTCCCACAAATGAGGTAATCCAATCAGATGGGTTTGAGTCAATCAGTTTAAGACTTTTAAGGAGGGGGAGAGAATTTTCACTGCTTCTTCAGCCAGCAAGCCTCTTCTTTTTAGTTCACTGAGGCCCTTCATTGGAGTTACCAGCTTCACAGCTTGCCCTATGGATTTTGGACTCTTCCATCCCCATGGTTGCCTGAGACACAGTTAGTAATCTCATATTTACAGATATCTCCTGTTGGGTCTGTTTCTCCAGAGAACCATGACTAGTATAGTGTTTTTATATTATGCTAAGGTTCAACATTGACATCCATTGGTTATAGCATACCCAGAGCTCACAATGATTCTTATCAGTTGGAGATAATGGGTTCTAGAGTAAAGGTTTTAATTTAGGCTTTTATAAAGACTTTACTGGTTTTCTTAGAAAGGCTTTTATAAAAATTAAAAATTGATGTATAATTGAGCATTTTTAAATGGCTTATTTGATTTCTAAACTCACTACTGGTCTAACTTTCCACATAATTATAGTTTTCATATTTTCAAGTTAAAAGTGCTCACAAATGCTGGTCAATATTGGCTCAATTCCACCAAAGGAAGGAAGATTCTAATTTCTTTGATTTCTATGTAAGATTTAAATAAAGTGCACTGTAACTGGTATATATGCTTAGGCTTACCTACCATCTTCATTTAGGTGGTACTTTTAACTTCATGAAATAATTATATTGAGTCTAATATCATTTTTCAAATTAATTTTCCATTTGACCATGGAGAATTACTTAAAAAGTACATGGAAATTCTCAGTCTTATAGATCTGATTATATTTTATCTTAAATTAAATATATGTTAAGTTTTATGTATGATATAAATAGAGTTGTTTTATTCATCAGGTAAGTTCGCAGATTTCCATTCCTTTGATTGCTTCTCAATATCATGTGTCTTTCCTGAATCTTACTGTTTTCTCTGTATTTCATAGATACCCCTAGCAAACTGGAATATATTCAAAGAGCACTACAGCTATCTCAATGTTGATGCTGATGACAATTTTCATAGCTTTTCATTGAGCATAGCTGGTAAGACCTATCTTTCTTTGATCCTCAAATTCTGCAAAGTTTAAATTGCAATTTCCAGAAGGGCTTTTTTTCTCCAGGCACAGAAAAAGTTGTAAATATACTTTTAAAAGAAAGAAATCTGATTTAAAGAAAAAACTTGATATAAAAAGAAGTGAAGCAGATAAAATCTCAAGTCTTTACTTCTACAAAAATAAACTATAGATGCCAATTTGAATTCTACTTCATAAGACTATAAACTACCATTAAAGACATTTAGAAATTATAAGGAACATCATATTGATATACCAATAACCTACAAAATCTAGGTGCCTAAAAATATATTAAATTCTCCTTATTGCTAATATTTTCATGATTATAGAAATGAAGCATTTATTAACTCAATCCTCATGAATACACTGAAAGGCAGTTTATCTTATTATTTTTATCTTACAGATGGAGAATAGAGAAGCTAAGTAGTTTTCTCAAGTTCACACAGCTGTTAGCGATGAAGCAAGAGGTCAAACTCAAATACATGGGTTCCATTGTCTGTTACCTTATCAACATAAGTGTGGAGAATGATATTCTTGTAACGTTCTCAACTCTCTTCTTTTTAAAATCATAATAGGATTTTTTTAACTGGCTTTACCACCTAGTCATCCTTCAGAATTCCATCACCTTAGGCAGAAGCATAAAAAACTAATTGTTATTTTATAATGAAAAAGGATTTTCTATATATTTGTTCAGATGGATTGCTGTACCTTTGCCTGATAATCTTCTCAAAGGCAACTAATAATGCTAATACATTGTAAACTGGATTTTACAAGATTGCACGTCTTTTTTTTTTCTGAAGTATAATCTTTATCTGGTCTCTGCAGAGTTTTTATTAAAAAATATGATGCTTTGTTTAGTAAACATTATGATTTTAAATATCAATTGAGTCATTACATGGATTGATCAACAAAAATTTGAATGTTAGTCTTAACTCAAGGGCCAGGGAAGAATATTAATAGATTCCGTTTCCTTATCCCCTGCCCCACCTCATTACTAGCATGAAGGGTGAGTGGCCTCACTGGGGACAGTTGTAGATGGAGAACTTACAGTTGGGTTATCTTACAACAATACTTGCTTGCTATTCCCAGAATACCTTATGCTTGCTGTTTTTGACAATATTCAGGACAGGGAATTGCAGCTATTAGTTTCATCCTGGATGTCGGGCTTACTCCAAAAAACTCATGAGAGGGTTTGTTTTGTTTTGTTTTCTGTCGCTTGAATCTTCTGCTTTATCTTCCATTTTAGTCCCTTTTCTTTTTCTTTCAAGTTTGTTTGAGATCTTTTTTCCCATTGGCCCCACTACACATCTAGACTTTTCAACTGACTCAAGGACAAGTGTGCCATAGCAGGAGCTGTTTAATGGGCTGGTAATTCCATCATGACAATAATGCTTCCACTGCGGAGCAGTCAGAATTCTCTAAAGTCCTAGTGAATAAAGTATAAATATCCCTAGGAAATATTTCAAAAGTAATGTCCTTACTTGGTGCCCATTCTTTTAATATTTCACTATCATTTTTCATTATTACTCTAGTAAATCATTTGGATAAAAACAGATCTTTATACAAAGTCCCCTTTGCTTTTTCCCAATAAGGCTTTAAGTCATAGACAAAATAGTGCCAGGAACTTCGATAGTGCCCTTAGACCAAAGAATGCTGCTGAGTGCCCCTACAAAATGAAATATCAGCTCACCAGAATTCCTGGCACTTCTGTCAGTAGGCCCTTATTTCTCTTCTTCAATTTTTCCTTATACATAAAATAAGTATGAGATGCCAATGGACATATAATTTACATCTATTTCTCTTCTATTTTGAAAAGTCTTACAGCCTCCTCTCTTCATATCATTGTGTGACTTATTCTTTTCTCCAGATGAGTCACTGAAAAATAGAATGTTACATTATAAAAATGATCATGTCACTTTTAGAAATATATATATCATATACTTGTATGTATTTATGTAGTTATATATTACTTTTTATGCCTCCCCCAAGGTTAACACGCTTAACTACATATATATATATATAACTATATACATATAGTTTTATATAATTATAAAGCTAGGAAATTGGCGTTAGTATAATCTATAGAGCTTATTCATATTTCACCAGTTATGTATGCATGCGCTCACTTAGGTGTAGTGTAGGTTGTTCTATGCAATGTTATAGCATGTCTAGCTCTGTATAACCATCATCACAATCAAGAAACTACTCGCTCCTTTGTATTTGTCCATTATGTACATAATGGCAGCATCACTAAAAGACTGCCTCATGCTACCTCTTTATAGCCATATACACCCAGCTCTACCCCGTGCTTAACCCCTGGCAACCACCAATCTGTTTTCTATATCTATAATTATGTTACTTCACATATGCCATATAAACTGAATCACAAATTGTGTATCTTTTTGAGATTTTTTTATACGCAACATCATTCCTTTGTGGTTCATCCAATTTGCTGCATATATCAATAATTCTTTCATTTTTATTTCTGAATAGTATTCCATGATATAGATGCACCACTCACCAGCTGAAGGCTATCTGAGTGTTTCCATTGTGAAGTTATTATAAATAAAGCTTCTTTATAACCTTTGTTTCGTAAACATTCATGTGCAAGTTTCTGAGTAAAACCATATTTTTATTTCTCTTGGACATATGTCCAAGGGTGCAATTACTGGGTGATGCAGTTAGTCTATTTTAGTATTTTAAGAAATTGTCAAACTATTTTCCAGACTAGCTGTACCACTTTTCATTCCCAAAGTGATTCAGTTCCTTTGAACCCGCACCAGCATTTAGAGTTTTCACAGTTTTTACTTTAGTCATTCTGATAGGTGTGTGGTAATATCACATTTTGGGTTTAATTTGCATTTTTCTAATGGCTAATGATGTTCAACTTCTTTTCATGTGCTTATACGCCATCTGAATTTTTTTTAATTAAATAACTGCTGTGACTTTTGCCATTTTTTAGTTGGGATTGTTTGTTTTTATAAATATTGAATGTTGAAATTTATTTTGGTTTGCTATGGCTGCCAGAATGCAATATACCAGAAATGGATCGGTTTTTACAAAGAGGATTTATTAAGTTACAAGTTACAATCCTAAGGCCATGAAAATGTCCAAATTAAGCCACCAAGAAGAGGAGGCTTCTCAGAGGAAGGTCTGCTGGCATCCGGGGTTCCTCTCTCATATGAGAAGGCACATGACAACCTCTGCTTGTCCTCTCCAAAATGTTCTTGTGGGCATTTGATCTCTCTCTTAGTTTCTCTGGGCTCTGAGGTCTCTCCAAAATATCTTTCCATTAAAAGATTCCAGCAAGTGGATTAAGACCCACCTTGAATAGGCAGGGTTACATCTCCATGGAAACAACATAATCAAGAGCGCCCACCCACCAGTAGTTCTGCCTCACAAGATTGGATTAAAAGAACATGGCTTTTCTGGGGCACATAACAGTTTCAAAACTGCAAAAGGGTTCATAATATATACTTGATAGAAGTTCTTTATTTTATATGTGTGATTTGTACATATTTTTTTCCAGTCTTCAATTTGCTCTCTCATCCTTTTAACAGGATATTTCACAGAGCAAATGTTTTTAATGTCAATGAAATTCAATTTGTCAAGTTTTCTTTCTAGAGACCATGTTTTTGGTTGTCAGGTCTAGGAACCCTCTCCCTAATCCAAGTTCCTGAAGAATTTCTCTTACTTGTTTTTTCTAGAATTTTTAGAGATTTAAGTTTTAAATTTAATTCCATGATCCATTTATGAGTTAATTTTGTATAAAGTATGAGGTTTATGTTACAGTCCCTTCTCCATTGAATTGCTTTTGCTCCTCTGTCAGAAATTAATTGGACATGTTGGTGTGGCTCCATTTCTGTGTTCTCTAATCTGTTCCACTCATCTATAGCTCTATCCCTCTACCAGTTCCATACTGTCTTGATTACTGTAGCCATATTGTAAGCCTTAACTTTAAAAAGATTGATTCCTTCCACCTTATTCTTTTTTCATAATCATTTTGCCTATTCTAGGATATGTCACTCTTAATATGGAAAAAAGATGCATACTGTACTGATACATAAAATTAACAACAAAAAAACCAAGGCTAGCAGCCACATGCACAGTATCAAAAAAAGTCGTGCTATCTCTACAAAATTGACATCCAATCTAAGGAATAAGCTTTTTTAAAAAAGAACTCTATTATTCCATTTCTAAGGATTTATTTCGGGGAAACAATCAGTTGTATGCTTGACACTATAAATTGCAGTATTACTGTTAATGGCTCAGCCTCTAATGGAGCAAGGCCATTCAAGGTGTGATCCACCTCCTACAGTGCCAATCTGTACATTGGTTGTTAGGAGGTCCATGATGTGTTAAGGAAAGAAACTGAGAGTAGGCCTTAAACTTTCATAGCAATTCCACAAAGTAATTTTGGTAACTTCGTATTGTTGAATTTAATAATTAAAGAAACAGGGGCTTGTGTCGCTTTTTCCCTTTCATTTTTCCTGCACTTCATTTTTATTAATATTCATTTTAATTGGTCACAAAGGTAATATTTCACTATAGAGTAGAGGTTAAAAATAATATGCACAGTGATTGAATTAGCGTTTTCTAGCTTATACCATCTCATAGCACACATAAAGCAGTTGATTATATTTGCATGGCACACTGGGGTAAAAACAAGGGTATATTTAGTTGCTGTCAAATGGGTTTTGGGAAAAATGATTATTTTTATTTCATATATTTATAATGAGAAAAATATAATTCACCTCAGGGAGAGTGTTAATAGCTGAATTAAATAAAATATTTTTCAATATTTTTTATTGAGGAATTTGAACTTGTTTCTATGAACATGATTCTTTGCATCTCAAAATAGTTGAGATAGTAGCGCTGATGGATTTTTAACCCAGTCAAACTTTCACGTCAGGCATTTTGAAATCTCCAGGATGCTCTAATTTACAGGATGGATATGCATTGTCAGAACAACCATGCTGCAGCTTCACTAATCCACCACCCAAAAAGCTTTGCAAGAACAAATGGAAAAAAAAAAAAGAACAAATGGACAAAATCTTCTGATATGTGGGAAAAGGTAATTGGTATTACCTGGAATTGCAGCCACCAGATGCCCTGGCCTGATCTCATTACACACTGGTCATCTCAGCAGTTTTTTGGCACCAGGAATACAAACTCCTTCAGCAGGTCCCTGGGTCCTGGACCACACAGGGTCAGAAGTGGTGAGCTTTGCAACTGGCTGCTGATGTAGCTGTTCAAATGGAAGCTTACCTCCTTGACCTTTTCATCATGCTGTAACGGAAGAGTATGCTCTTGGCGTGCCCGATCTGCTCACAGCCTACAGGGACTTCAGGCTGCATCTCAATCACTGCTCTGCCCTGAAAAGCATCATATTGGGCTGCTCACGACTAGAAGCAACTGAGCCAGATGCTTCCCAAACCTCTCAAATGTTGCCCAAATTGCCCACAGGCACAAGGGATAGGTACCTCCTGGCTCATATCTGCTTTGGTCTCTGCATATCTGCTTGGAAGCTGAAGCTCTGCACAAGGCTAAGCATTTTATGGTAGGAATTATCTCTACCTTGTTCATCACTATCACAGTGTGAATAGTCCCCGTCATATATAGTTGTTCAGTAAAGAGTTATTGAAAGAATAAATGTCCATCAACATGTAACCAGTAAATAAAGTATGATCTTCCATATAATGGAACACTATGCAACCTCTAAACTGAATGATATCATCTTTCAGGAAGCTATCAATGAATAGCACTGACTGAAAAAAAATTGCTTCCAAATGGCATGCACGTTATGACCTAATTTATGTAAATCATATATGCGTTTCTTTATATATACGGAGATACCATGAAGAATGTTGAAAATTTGAATTTGGTGTTATTTTAATTAAAAAAAAATTCTGGATTTTTTTTTAAGCTTTTTACAATGACTTTACATATGTAAACACTGCCTCATGGAGCATTACCAGTGAAGAGCCACTACCTGTGAGACAGAATAGTGACAGCTAGCCCAAGGCCTGAGCTTTGCTCTTTTGTTTTCAGTTGTTCATGTTGTGTCAGAACTGAACAAATACACATTTTTGTATACTTATATATTACTGCGTATTTTCCACATATAGTATCTTACTCATTCCTCAAAATTAAAGTTATGATTCCTTTGCCCTTAACTCTTTTCCCCGACTGTTGGTGCATTTTTCAAGGTTTCTGCAAATTTCGTTTCCTCTCCAAAGTCCCTCTAGGAGGACCCAGTAACAAATCTAATCAGCCTTTATCTTTTGGGTCACCTGACTGCCCTGCCCTCTCCTGCCAGGCATCATCGCTTACTCTGATATTTTGGAACCGCATGGAAGCCTCTCGTGATGGAAGAAACAATTAATTCCTTAGTAAAGCAGTTTCTGTCCATTGCCTTACAGACATTTTAGTAAAACTTTTATGTGGTTTTCATTGACATGTTCTTTTCTTAAGTCATGAAACTATGGGGACTGGGCTGGAAAAAAAATCAGACAACAAATCATGAGTACTTAGAACTCACTCATGCCCACTTATTACTTAGGTACAGTTAATAAGCATGCCTGTCTTACTTGACTTCTTGGGAGAAGTTTCGCCTAAAATGTTCCTCTACACTCCATGCAAATAGACTTTCAGCTGCCCACATCAAGATTCTCACTGACAAATGGAAAAGTATTTGCAAAGTCCCCTTCGGGGAACAGTGAGAACGGGGAGAGATTCAACTTCCCCAAGTTGAATTCTTGATATTCTCACAAGCAGTGTGGACAACCAAAGCTATAGGCTGAGCCCCCAGTCTTGGGGTTTGTGCATATGAAACTTAACCCCACAAAAGATAAGTCAAGTCTACTTAAAAGTTAGGGCCAAGAGTCACCCCCAAGAGCGCCGCTTTTGTTGCTCAGAGGTTGCCTCTCTCTCCTGCCAACACAGTAAGCAAATTCACCACCCTCCCCCTGTCTACGTGGGACATGACACCCAGGGGTGTGGACCTTCCTGGCAACGTGGGACAGAAATTCTAGAATGAGCTGAGACTCAGCATCAAGGGGTTGAGAAAAACCCTAGAATGGGTTGAGACTCAGCATCAAGGGATTGAGAAAACCTTCTTGACCAAAAGGGGGAAGAGTGAAATGAGACAAAGTGTCAATGGCTAAGAGATTCCAAACAGAGTCAAGAGGTTATCCTGGAGGTTATTCTTACACATTAAGTACATTTCACCTTTATAGTCAAGATGTAATGGAGAGGCTGGAGGGAACTGCCTGAAAATGCAGAGCTGTGTTCCAGTAGCCATGTTTCTTGATGAAGATTGAATAATGATATGGCTTTTGCAGTGTGACTGTATGATTGTGGAAACCTTGTGTCTGATGCTCCTTTTATCTGCCTTGTCAACAGACGAGTGGAAAATATGGAATAGAAATGGATAATGGGGGGAACAGGTGTCAAAATAAATTTAGTTTGAGATGCTGGTGATCGATGATGGCGAGGGGAAAGGGGTATGGTATATATAATCTTTTTTTTCCTGTTTTCGTTTTATTTCTTTTTCTGTTGTCTTTTTATTTCTTTTTCTGAATTGATGCAAATATTCTAAGACATGATGAATGTGCAACTGGGTGATGATATTGTGAGTTACTGATTATGTATGTAGAACAGAATACTCACATGTTAATGTTTTAGTCCTTTTGTTGTTAATTTTTTTAATTAATAAATAAATTAATTTTAAAAAAAAAGGATTCTCAGTGATATGCCCTGACATAACCTAAGTTGAAACTCAAATACCAGGCTTACAATAAAGAAACTAAAAGACAGAAAGGTAAATTGATTCCGAAAGACACACAGTCGGTGGTGGAATTTAGACAACATGCAACCTACTGTGTTACTTTGCCACTTGTGACATTTTTGAAACACTACAAAATCATAATAGGATACACAGTTTCAAATATAGGAACAGGGTTTTCAAACAAAACATTTTTGAAATGAGTAATCCCCATCACTAACATTTTCAATAGAACAAACTGGAACATTTCTAAGAATAATCTTTCCACAGGAAGAACAAATTTAATTATTCAAACATCCCCCCCCCACAGTTCCCCTAAAATGATCATTACTAAAATCATTCATTGATTTTACTTTATTTCAAACTCTGAATTCCTTTTAAGAAGTAATATTTCTTCCTGAATATAAAAAATAATTTTAGCAATTCAGAGTAGTATGAAAGTGTTTAAATTTTTCCATAATTCCATCACACAGACCTAACAATCCTGGATATTTCACAGTATGTTTTCTTCAGTTGATTTTCTGTACAATTTAAGCATTTGCCTATATCAATAACAATTTTCTAAAAATGGTTGAAATATAATTTTCTATAGAGATTGTCTTTTCAATGATTTTAAGGGAGATAATCTGTCAATCTCTCTTTTAATTTATTTGCATTTTTTTTCAGATTGCCTATCAATTCTATTTCATTTTTTATACCTAGAATATCTTAATTTTAATATAATCTATCTTTTTATGTTTTTATGCTAAGAAGGACCTTCCCCATGCTTTAATAAAGTAAATATTTGCATAATTTTTCTCCTAGTGTTTGCAGATTCTTTTCTTTTCTTAATTTGTTACAATTAGCTAAGGTACATATTTGCATAATGTTTTCCTCCTAGTCCTTTTAACTTTTAGTTTGCATGTCTTTTTTAAATTTCCTATAATTCCTTTCTAAATTTGTAATTTTGTTTTATTGTATGTTGTGTCAGAAGGCTCCCCTCAATTTTTTTTTCCTGAATTGTAATCGGTTGTTTCAAGGTCATCTCTTAGATAATCCATTATTTTCCCAATGATTAGATAGAAATGCCACTTTTACCACTCACTAGGTATTTATATACATAAATATTCATAAATGCATCAACTACATGATCCAGAGTACTGGTGAAGAATATATCTCCTGCACCATCTTTTATTCTTGCCCCTCTTCCTTCCACTTTCCTCAACTCAGTAACCAGAGGTGGCCCCCAGCTGCAGAGAAGACCAAACTTCTTTCCTGCCTGTCCCAGCCTTCCCCGCTATACGTTTTCCCCAGAATGAAGAGCCATGCTTCTTGGGAAGAAGTCAATAGGATTTATTACTTAAGAATAAATGAAATATATCATGAAATGTTCAAAAATATCCTGTCCAGGACAGAATGTGTTAAAGGAAAGGGAGGGGGAAATATAGGATTTTTTGTTTGGTTTTTGTTTTTTATTTCTTTTTTAACGTGTGAATTTTAACATGTGCTTTTTCAACCTAATGGACATAAATCTAAATAGACAAGCTTGATAAAGGACTGGATATACAATTTCTGACCATATACTACAATATCTGACATTTATTTGGTGTTTATCAGACTTCCCTTTGGTGAATTTAATCATCTTTTTGTAGAATGGAATTAATGTCATTTCTGAGATTACAACCAATTTCTCCTATTGGCATAAAGGCTGAAATTGCCTTAGGAGACCTTGGTTTGTTGCACAAGGACAATTTGGAGCATTTGGTATACATACTCTTTTGCAAGGTAATTATCTATTTCTATACCTCATGGAGGTCAGCACTCCCACAAATGGGCCAAATAGTATTAAGGGAAAACCAATTTTTAGCAGTCGAAAGAGGGAGAAATCATGTAAGAGAAAAAAAAAAAAAAAAAAGGAAAGTTAAGTCTCCTACTAGGCCCAGAACTCTGCAACCCTGAGAATCTTGTTCAGAACTAGTTCCACAGGTGAAGCAATGAGAGCCTGAGGCTCTAGACCCAGGCATTCTCACTCACCTGGTCATTTGCTGAAAGATGAAACCACTTGTCTGGATCCTTTCTTTCACCTTCCACTGCTGGGAAATGGCAATGACTGGAGCATCTTTGCAAGCCAAATGTGAAAGATGACAGACCACCCACAGTTAGACAGCTCAATTCTTGACTGATACATGAGAACATAAACTTCCATCTAATAGAGAATGATGAGGAAGAGGAGGAGGAAGAAAAAGAGAAAAGCATCAGCAATGTAACCTTTTTCAGAATGGTAAGATCCACATCATAGGTGGCAGTCACCTTTGTATGTTCAATAAACCCACATTCACAGACACATACAGTGGAGAGCCATATATGTTTCCCCTTACCCAGTGAGTCTTAAACTTAATACCACTCTTGATATGGATCTGCCTCAGCACAGAGCACCCAATGAGTTGAGAATGAATTATAGGTAAGTCCTTAATATATGAATTGCTATTTAAAATTTTAAAGTAACACCAAGAACCCAACAGATAAATGACAGAGAAAAATAAAGAAAATATAAATGCCTTTAAACATATGAGTATCTGCCTAAATGAAAGCAAAACAATGTATGTACCAATTAAATTATGCTATGCTGATACGCCACTTTTCACTTAATCAAATAAGCAAAAACCCTAAAATTTGATAAACTCTGTTGGTGCAGCTTTAGGAAAAATAGCTGGTAAGGAGCATAAACTGTTAAACCCCTCTGAAGGTCAAACTCATAATTGCAAATAATCTTTCTTGTATTATTTATAACATCAAAATATTTTAACCAACCCAATTGTCTACCAATAAGAAGCAGGTTAAATTGCAATATATGTATACAATGGAAATTGATACTGTTGTAAAAAATGAGGGGCTTTCCATGTTCTAACATAGAAAAATACACAAACACTAGAAAAACAATATGCATAACAGAGTACATAATATGGGATGTTTTTGTGAAAAGAGAAAACTGAGATGCTATATTCATTTGTGCTTTTAAATGCACAAAGAACCTTTGGAAGTATGTATGTGAAAGTAATGGCAGTTTTTATTTAAGGTAAGGGGGTAGGAACTTGGAGGATGAGAAATAAGAATGAGATATACTTTTTAAATAAATTCCTTATTTTTTAATCACTATTATATAATATATTTAATCACCAATATATTTAATCATTAATATATTGCATTTACATAGCAGTTAAATTTTTGAAAAACAATAATGTGAAAAAAGAAAGGGGTGAAGGGAAAAACTAATAAAAAAGAAAGAAACAATCTCTTTGAATTTTCAGGTATGTTTAGTAGAATAAATCTATATTACAGAAATTTTCTCTCCCACCAAACTAAGTGAACCAAAAAATAGTAAAATCTCAATAAAAATTAGAAGCAGAAATAGGTAGATTTTAATGCCACATGAAAAAAGATTTTCAAGCACAAAACCCAAGATTCTTGTAAATGTGGCTCAGTTCCTAAGATTTCTTCAAAAAGCAACACTTAAAAGAAAAACTTAATCAACACTATCTTAACAGTATACACATGCATCCTTAAATTTAGAAAAAAGAAAAGTTAACAGAAAAGGAATGTGAATACAAGCCTAAAAGAAAACTGAAGAAAGAGCCCTCAAGCATAGTGTGGTAGAATGAAATATTAGCCAAATTCAGACATGGCCTTAATCTTAATCCACATTCCTGACAGCCCATTGTGAATGTAAACCCATTGCAAATGGAATCTCTTGAAGATATCATTTTAAATTAAGGTATAGTTCAATTTAATGAGGTTGAGCTCCAGATGCTGCCAACCACAAGGGTAAGCAAGCTTTCTGGATTCCAAAACTGAAACAATAAATTCCTATTGTTTTAGGCAACACTTTTTATGGTGTTTGACATAACAGACTTGCCAACTATGACAACCTTTGGTACTAAAAAGTAGGGTGCTGCTATTACAAATACCTAAAAAGGAAGAACTGGTGATTGAGTAATGGGTAGAGACTGAAAGAATCGTGTGGTGCTTCATAGGAAAATGCTAGATTCCTTTGAAGAGATGGTAGATACAGACATGGATATTAAAGATGCTTCTGATGAGGCTTTAGAAGAAAATGATGGATGTATAACCAAGAAGTTAGAGTTTAAGAGATGATTACAATTACTGAATCATTATATAGATATCCCTTTTTACTTTCCTATATATTAGAGTAGACAGAGGGAAATATCCGAAATCTTTATACTGTAATCCAGCTGCCTTGGTCTCTGATAGCGATTGTATAGCCTTTATCTTGTGTTCTCGTGATTGTAAAACCCTGTGACAAAACTTCACTTGTACTCATTTATCCAGTTTTTAAACTTTACAGTCTTGTGATAACTAAAGACAACCCCTAGTGTTTATTAATGAAGGGTCTTGGGTCAGCCAAGAACTAACCCACCACAAGTTCAAAATTATCTTGATAACCAAAATTGACTTTAGCCAAAATGGGCCCACCTGACATGCACAGTAGCTTAGACTTTAACCTATAATTCACATATACTTCATTATAATACTAAAAATCATGCCTGTTTTCATATTAAGGCCATCATTTTCTTACATATATTCTGTGACTAGGTATGTAATCAATCTGCGCATGCCCAATAATTAAATCACCTCTAATTACATCATCTCTCACCATTGTATTCATAATACTAAAACTTGTTCATCTTTTAATGCCATAAAACTATCAGAATTATTGCAGTTTGACAGTCAGGTTTTTAGGCCAATTAGCCATTTGACCTCCTGCTTCACATCTAGCAATCAATTTTTTCCTTTCTTGAAACCCCAGTGTCAGGAATTGGTCATTTGAGCAGAAAGGGCAAAAGAATCCATCACCTTTGTCTGGAGCCAGATGTGTTATTGAAAACTGGGAGGAAAGCAATCCTTCCTATAAAGTGGCAAAGAACTTGATGACATTGTGGTCTGATGTTACTGGATGGTAGCCAGAACTTGTAAGCAATGTCCATGGATCTTTAGCTAAGGAGCTTTCCAAGTTAAATGTGGAAGGTAAGGCTGGCTCTCCTTGCTGCATACAGAGAAATGTGAGAGGAAAGTAATAAGCTGAGAAATGAGCTGTTAAGCACAAGGAACAACCAGTTGGTGATATAGAAGATTGTCAGCCCATCCAGATAGCATGATTTGAGACTAGGGCCAGAAGCAACTCTATCAGGCTCCTCTCTGAGCTTCTGGGAAGTGAGTTCTCAAAGAACAATCTTCTGCACAAGGATTTAATTGAAAAGCCCTTTGATAAAAAGGGTGTTACTGAAAAATGGATCATGTCAACCACTTCAGAGGATTGGAAATGCAATATTCAGGACAGTCTATGGAAAGTTTTTTATTGGATAGTTCGGACCCCTTTGTACTACCTGCAAAGCCAACAGACATTTTGTGTGAAATTTCTGTGAACATAAACACAGCCAGCCTGGACTGAAAGTAACAAAAAAAGGACAAATTGAGTGAAGAATGACTTCAAAGGCAGAACAATGGAAGTATAGTTTTAGACCACAAAAATCACCTTGGGCCAAGAGGGAGGGCCTACCCACACATGTGGAAAGGGTGGACCCACCCCAGAACTTGGAAGGAACCAGTTGTCTCCACCCCAGTGCTTGGAAAGGACCAGTTGTCTCCACCCCAGTGCTTGGAAGGGATCAGCTGTCTGCCCCTGAGCTTGGAGAGGGTAGGTTTTTAACTTGATCAAGGAGAGTTCAACCACAACCCCAGATCTTGGAGAGTAGGGTCTATTCCCAAGTGTTTAGGGAGAGTCCAGCAGCACCTCAATGCTTGGAGAGAATGGGGCCTAAGCCCAGATCTCAGGCACAATGAGGCCATCACTCTAGTACTCAGAGAGGTTAGTGCCTAGTCCACAGCACTCAGAGAAAGTGGAGTCATTGATTAAGTACTTGGAAAGGATTGGGCTGCCCCTCAAGCAGGTCTGGAGGACAAAGTATCAATTTACAGATGATTCTTGGACCTTCAAATCTAATGGAGATTGTCCTGCTAGGTTTCAGACTTATCTGGGACCTATGAAACCTTTTATTTTTTTAAACTTCTCTGTATTGAAATAGGAATGTCTATCCAATGACTGTCCTACAATTGCATTTTGAAAGCAGAGAACTTGTTTTCCAAATATCACAGATTCACAGATGGATAAGAATTTTGCCTGAGATGGACCACACCCATAATTCATTGTGATAAGACTTTTTATTTAAAGTTGCTAGTGAAAAGGCTTAAGACTTTTGGGATGTTGTGATTTGTGAATAGGGTTTGCCTGTGGGGGGAACATATCTTTTTGGAGTTCAGAGGGTGGATTGCGGTATATTGAATTGTGTATCTCAATTTGGACATATTCTTAATCACAGTCCACATTCCTGTTGTTGTGAACCACATTGTAAATAGGATCTTTTGAAGATGCTTTAAATTAAGATGTGGCCCAATTGAATGAGGTTGGGTTTTAATCCAGAGAGGATTAAGGAGGCCTTATGAAAGAAAGAAACTGAAAGCCAGAATTAGAGAAAGCCACAAGGAGGAGCTGGAAGCAAGAAGTCAGCAGGAATTTGGAAGAGAAAGGAGAGGACATGGTCATGTGATATGAGACACAAGTAGAAGCTAAGAAACTTCAAGGATTGCAGCAAACCACCACCAGATGTTACTGATCATGGGAGAAAGCAAAACTTGTAACATTAAATATTACTTGTTGTTTAAGCCAATTCATTGTGTAGTCTTTGCCATGACAACCTGGCAAACTAAAATAAGTAAGAGTCTTATGTTGCCACCATGTGAGCTTAACAAAAGTTGAAGGAATTATAAGACGTGGTCCTTCCCCCACCAGAATCTGAGGTAATAAGCAATTTGCATTTTTAGATTTAACACCTAAGATTTAAGCACTGAATAATATATCCTAATTGCCAGGATTTGCCATATTGGGAGGCACAATGCTACATTAGAAACTGAGCCAAAATCCAGAAAATGGAATTCATCCCTAACCAGGTGGAGTGGGCCCTGGCATGGGGGTATTTAAAAGAATATAAAAGAAATAAGAGCAAAATGCAAGTCCACCTAATCCAACAAAGGCAGTACCATCCCACCACTTTCTCTTCTTTTCCTCAAAGTTCACATCCTTGGACAATGACTATATGCTAGAAAAAATACTAAGACTACAATTTGTAGACAAGAATATTCCCAGTTTATCCAGAAAAATGCCAAATAGATTTTATCCACACCATTTCATAACAAGTTAAAGTGTTTGACAAAGCTAAACAATAACAACAAAAAAACTCAACAAAATGAATAAAAAAAGGGCAACTATGCAAATTGGAAGAGGGAGAGTGAAAGCAAAGTTGAAGTAGAAGGAGAAGATGAAAAGAAAAGGAGAAAAGGAAGGGATGGATGGGGAAAGAAAAGGAGAAAGAAGGGAAAATATTAAAAGATATTTCAGAAAAGATACAATACAAGGGAAAAAATGGATTCTCATGAAAAAGCTACAATAACAATAAGGAATGTTTGGTATAATAACAAGAAGCACAGAGAAAAATACAAAGAGATTTAACAGTGAGATGTTTATGAACATGGAGTGGTGGTAAATTATGGTAAATATTAGTGAATTGCTCTCTCCACAGACTGGATATTGTCAACCATTCCCTAATCACATGGCAGGCAGCAATGGGGTCCAGCACCTGCTGTAGCTTGTTGGTGCCAGAGGAGGACATAAAAACCTAGTTCTCTAATATATGGAGGGGCAGGGATAATGGTAGTCCTATCACTGATCACTTTTTAATTAGCTACTACCGACCACCGGGGCCCAGCTCTGAAGGCAGCCATTTTTCCAACCCACCCCAGATGAAGGCAGAAGATGAGACTTAAAAGTAGTATGCTTCCTCAGAGCTGCAGAGGACAGTTAAAGAGCTGCATTTGCTGGGCAGATGTGAGGTAGAGAAAGTCTAATTTGGAGGAGCCATGGATGAAGCTCCTGTCGCCCTTCCTGGCTCCTCCCCAGTGCAGTTTGGATCCAGCTGGCACTCCATTTTGTGGGTTACTGACCTCATTCCAGCTGGGAAAGTCTGACTTGGAAAACTCATCTTCAGCATGCTCCCCTCCCTAAATTTGCTCCTGAGATGAAAGCAGCTTAAGACAATGAAATCAGTGTAAGAAACAAGTGAGACAGATAGCCTGGGGCAAAGCTTACCTGCTTTAAGTCCTGCAGTAGGAAACTTGGGAGAAGGAGAAGGTCTATTTCCTGAGAAGTGAAAGGGTCATTCAACCCCCTGTAAACAAGGCAACTCCTAAGGCCACTAACAAGAACCAGACAAGCAAAGACAAGACAATTGAAATGAGATGGTAGGAAGAGCAAAAAGAAAAAAATAAATGTAAAAAGTGAAAATAGCTTGAGATGTGTGGGAACATCATCAAGCATATTAATATAGGATTATGGGAATCATGGAAAGAGAAGAAAGAGAAAATGGGACCGAAGGAATATTCAAAGAATAATAACAGAAAACTTCCCAAATTTAGCAAAAGACATGAAGAACACATCCAAGAAGCCCAGAGAACAACAAGCAGGTTGGTAAACTTGAACAGAATCATGCCCTATCACATACAGATCAAACTGTCAAAGGCAAAGGACAAGGAGAGAGATCTGCAAGTTGCAAGAGTAAAGCAACATTTCATGTACATGGGGATCCCAATTAAATTAAGTTCTAGCAGTCAGTTGAAATACTTAAAGTACAATTGCCAATCAAGAATTTTATATCTGGCAATACTTTCTTTCAAAAAAGGGAGAAATTAAGTCATTCACACATAAAAAAAAAAGCTGAAGGAGCTCACTACTATTGTATTTTTTGGCATGTAACTCCACTTATTACTTTCTATAGATGCTAAAATGCAAATGCATAACAAGAAATTATAAACCTATGGTTTGGATGTTCGGTGTTCAAATATGTAATTTTTAGCAAGTACAAAAAATGGTGGAAGAAATGGAGGGGTATAGGAAGGATGTATATGTATGCTACTGAAGTCAAGTTGACATCAAATCAAATGTTATTGTTATGTATTTTTCATATTAAATTTCAATGCCATAGTATACTCAAAGAAAATATAGGATATTTACATTCAGAAACAAGTGAGAAGGTGTTCTATATGGTACAGTACAAAAAAAAATGTGAAAGTAGTCATTACCAGAAGAATTGAAGGAGAAAAAAATACAATATTTACAAATAATAAACATCAAAATACAAGAAGAAAACCCTGCATTATTTGTAGTGACTTCAAATGCAAATGGAATGAACCCCCTGGTCAAAAGGTAAAGATTAACAGAATGGGTTAAAAGCAGGACCCAACCATATTCTGTCTACAAGAGATTCACTGAAATTCAATGACATAAGTGCATTGTAAGTGAAATGATGGGAAGTGTATATAATGTGCCAGTAATAACCAAAAGAGAGCTTGGATAGCTATACCAATATTATATCAAATAGACTTTAAGTCAGAAACTGTTACAAGGCACAAAGATGACCATTCTATACTGATAAAGGGGTCAATTCAACATAAGTTGAATTATATAACATAACACATAACATCTGTCTTATGACATTATAAATATATATACACCTAAAAACAGACCTCAAAATAAATGAAGCAAATACTGATAGATTTGAAGGGAGAAATATATGATTCTACACTAATTGTGGGAAATTTTAACACACCACTTTTAATATTGAATAGAATATCTGCATAGACGATCAATGAGGAAATAGTAGACTTGAATGATACTATAAACCAACAACCTAACAGACATATATATAACATTTCACCCAATAGCAACAGAACTCATATTCTTCTCAAGTGGAAGAGGATTATTCTACAGCATAGAACATATTTTAGGTCACAAAATAAGCCTCAATAAATTAAAAAATGTAAAGATCATACAATGTATTTTCACTAGCTACAATGGAATGAAGCTATACATCATGAGCAGAGGGAGAAATAAAAATCCACAAATATAGTGGAAATTAAACAATGTACTCTTGAACAACCCAAGAGGAATAACAAGGAAAATTAGGTAAAATCTTGAGATGAATGAAAATGAAAATACAACATACCAAAAACTTAGGATATAGCAAAGGCAGTGTTGAGAGGCAAATTCATAGCTTTACATGTTTACATTAAAAAAGAAGTAAGATTTCAAATCAGAGATGTAATCTCAACACTGGAAGAACTAGACAAAGAAGAGCAAACCAAACTAGACTGACCAGAAGGAAGGAAACAAAGATTAAAGCAGAGATAAATAAAAGAGACTAAAATAACAACAGGAAGACTCAACAAACCCAAAAGTTAGCCCTTTGAAAAGATCAATAAAATAGACAAAACTCACTATACATCTAAAGAAAAAAAAAGAGAGAGGACACAAATAGTTAAAATCAGACATTAAGGAGACATAAAAAGTAAGGGAGACATTACTTCTGACACTACTGAAATAAAAAGTATTATAAGAGAATGATATGAACAACTGTGTGCCAACAAATTAGACAACCTAGATAAAATGGACAAATTCCTAGAAACACACAAACTACTTAAATTGACTCAAAAAAAAAAAAAGAAAAAAGATCTCAACAAACCAACAACTAGTAAAGACATTGAATCAGTAATCAAAAACCTCCCCCAAAGAGAAAAGCCCAGGATCTGTATTTCTGCTGTAAAGATGGCTTTACAGTAAAAGTTCATCAAACATTCCAAGAAGAATTAACACCAATCCTGCTAAAACTCTTCCAAAATTTAAAGAGGTGGAAACACTCCAAAATTCTTTCTATGAGACCAGCATCACCCTTATAACAAAGCAAAATAAAAATACCACACAAAAAAAGATAATTTTAGACCAGCATTTCTTATGAATATAGATGCAAAAATCCTCAACAGAATACTAGCAATTGACTCCAAAACCATATTAAAAGAATTATATACCATGATCAACATAGGCAAGGGTGGTTTAACATAAGAAAAGCAACTACTGTAATCTACCACATTAACAGAATGAGGGAGAAAAAACACATCATAGTCTCCACTGATGCAGAAAAAAGAATTTAACAAAATTCAACATTCCTTCTTAATAATAACAGTCTAAAAATCTAGGAATAGAAGGAAAATCCCTTAACATGATAAAGGGCATATATGAAAAACCTACAGCTAACATCATCTTTAATAGTGAAAGACTGAAAACTTCCCTTTAAGATCAAGAAGAGGACAGGGGTACTCACTGTCACCATGGTTAGTCAGCATTGTGATGGAAGTACTAGCCAAAGCAATCAGACCAGAGAAAGAAATAAAAAGCATCAGCACTGGAAAAGAAGAGCAAAACTCTCTGTATTTTCAGATAACATGTTCCCATATACAGAAAATCCTGAAATACACACAACAAAGCTCCTAGAGCTAAAAAATGAATTCTGCAAGATGGCAGGGTACAACATGAATATGAAAAGATCGGTAGTGTTTTTATACATTAGTAATGAACAATGGGCAGAAATCAAGGAAAAAAATCCATTTAAAATAGCAAATAAAATAATCAAATATCTAGGAATAAATCTAAGCAGGGATGTAGAGGACTTGTACATAGAAAAGTACAAAATATTGCTAAAATAAATAAAAACCTAAATAAATGGAAGGACACTCCATATTCATGGGTTGGAAAACTAAATACTGTTGAGATGTCAATTCTGCCCAAAGTGATTTACAGATTCAACATAATCTTGATGAAAATTTCAACAGCATTTTTGAGGAAATGAACAAGCTCAACACCAAGGTTATATGGAAGGATAAGGGACCCCAAATAGCCAAAGGCATCTTGAAGCAAAAAAAAAACAACATGATGCTAGAAGGTATACTGATCTTAAAATTACTATAAAGCCACAGTAATCAAAATGGTGGTGATGGTAGCACAACGTTGTGAATGTAATTAACAGCTCTGATTTATATGTTTGAATATGGTTAAAAAGGGAGAAATTTTTTTAGAATAAAATTTTTTTAAAAGTCCAAGAATTGTATAACACAAATTGTGAACCCTAAGTTAAATCTGGGGCTATAGTTAACAGTACAATTGTTAAATGTGCTTTTTTCATTAATTGTAACAAACGTACCTCACTAATACAATGTATTAAAAATAGGATAGTATAAGAAGATACAACATTTTACACATATTTCTTCTGTAAACCGATAGAAATAAAAATTAAATCAAGCCTCTAAGCAAAATAAGCAATGCATCTATAAAGTGAGAAAAATAAATCTGGGTTCAGACTATTTAAAATTTTACATAGCAATTTCTCTGTGCCTGGTAATGTTCTAAGTGTTTTATGAGTCTCATCATGGTAACATTCAATGTTGTGATACAAAGGAAATGTAACTATAGAATTCTGAGGGAGAAAATTGTGATTCTGGAATTTTCACCTAGCCAAATTGTGGGTCAGGTTCAAAAGAGACGAGAATCAGACCCTGTTAAACTAGAGAGCTCAGGACATAAAGAAAGCAAGAGTGTTTCTTGAAAATAAATATTATCAATGAAATTGACTAATCAAAAGATAAATTGAGGTATTCAGAAATGGAAACACATCAGGAAAAGAACTGATGATGAGCAGTGAATCTACAAAATATAGAACAACAAGAATCATTAGGTCTGCATAAAATCTTGGAAATACTAAAAATTTTCAAAAGTGATAGCAATAATATTATCATTAAAATTGAGATGAGAGAAAGAAGGGTAGAGAGAATGTAAGATCATTAAACTCATTACTTTTTATATCAGGAAGTTAATTCTTTAGAAAATTGATAAACTGAAATTAAGGGAAAAATCAATCATAATATTTTTATATTTTTCATAATTGCTGCCCTTCATTCTTTGGGTTGACTAAGCACTTCCTTCACTTCAGATATCTTTATGTACATATGGAATATTATCCTAAAATTAATCCCACCTATATAGCTGGAACATATGTATTATACATGCTTGTCACACTTTGTTCCACCTTTTTGTTAATCTGTTTCTCCATCTTTCTGTCTAAGAAAATGCATTGAGAATATTTATAATGGTGTCCACCAAATGCTAATTCTAGTAATTTTGGGTGCTGATATGAAGCCATTTTTGTATTTTGTTCTTTGCCCTTTTTTAGAGTTGTTTGAATTTTGCATAAGGAACTCGTTCTAGTTTGCTAGCTGCTGGAATGCAATATACCAGCAATAGAACAGCTTTTAAAAAGGGGAATTTATTAAGTTGCAAGTTTACAGTTCTAAGGCCATGAAAATGTCAAAATTAAAGCAAGTCTATAAAAATGCCTAAATTAAGGTGCCAGAAGAAGTTACCTTCACTCGAGAAAGGCCAATGAAGTTCAGGGTTTTTCTCTCAATTAGAAAGGCGCATGGCAAACCTGGCAACGTCTGCTAGCTTTTTCTCAAGGCTTCTTGTTTCCTGAAGCCCCACTAGAGGCATATTCTTTCTTCATGTCCAAAGGTCTCTGGCTGTTTGGGTTCTGTGGTTCTCATGGCTCTGAGGACTCTCTCCAAAAATGTTTTCTCTCTTAAAGGATTCCAGTAAGCTAATCAGGATCCGCCTGAAATGAGTGTAGTCATAGCTCCCTCTAATCAAAGGTTAATATCCACAATTAAGTGTGTCACATCCCCATGGAGAGAATCTAATCAAGTTTCCAACCTACAGTACTGAGTTGAAATTAAAAGAAATGGCTGCCTCCGCGAAATGGATCAGGATTAAAACATGGCTTTTTTATGGTACATAATCCTTTCAAACTGGCACAGAATTCAATTTTTTTAAAAAATAAAAATAATGACATCATTATTTATAAGAAAATAATGATATTATCTTGATACATGCCAGAGTCCTTTCAGGACTCTGACCACATTTTAAAAGAAGATTTTAAGCTGTGCAACAGATAGCATTCTTACAATGAGAGAGTCATTCCCTTGTTTTCCCCCACACCAAATGATAGCTGGAACTAAAGATAACCACTAAATTTGCCATTGTTTATGATGACAAGATGCTGAGTTAGACCCTTCTAATTAGAACATCATGCTTCCCACACTCTTACAAAATTGGAAGTTTGCATTAGGGAATTTTCCCCTCGGCTTACTTTTGATTAAAATCATTACATTATGGATTTGTAAAGAACATAGGGAGTGATCAAGTTTCATTTTAGAGATGGGTAAAGTGAGAGCATATGAGGTTACATGATTTTTTACTGAAAGACTCTATAAGATCCAAACCTGACTTCTGAAATCAGCCTAATTCAGCCACACTGCTACATTACACACTTGACTTTTTTCATTTCATAAGGATGAATGTTTCACCAAGTTAAAATATTATATTTTATCCATACAATTATATTTACATGATTGTCTCTCAGTTCTTTATGATTACCCTTAGTGAAATTGAGGTTTTTGATGACCTTAAAAAGAAATCAGCTATTCATTACAATGTCAACAGGAGACACACTGGGGGGCGGGGGCAGGGATAGAGGGTGATTCCTTTGGTATGTGTGTATGTTGCAAATTCTCTACAATTACAGTTATTACTTTGGAATATTGGGTGGGTGGGAGTTATGATTCCATGAAAAGCTAGCACTTTGAAACTGCAGCTGCATGCAAGAAGTAAGGTATTAGGCCATCCTTTTTTCATGGAAACCATCAGAAGTCTGGAACATAATTGGTCATAGCAAAATAACTTCAAAGGGCCTGGTCTGTGCACCAAGAATCCTGCAAACAGCAGCAGAGACAAGCAGGGGAGGAAATGGATCATCGTGTTCCGGGACGTGAACTCACGAGCCTGAGTCACTGTTTAAGGCCTCCCGCAAAGCTGCTCAAGCTGCTGTCAACAAATCCACTTTTTTTTTTTTCCAGTATAAACGCTGGAATACTCATCTACTTCTGTGGCGATAGAGACTTTCACAATATCCTTTGGCCAAAGCAATGTAACCACAGCCACTATGATCTCAGATTCAAAATATTTCGGCAGCAGCAACAGCAGTGGATACAAAGCATCCGCCAATTCCCAAATAAACTCATGTGAATGCTTCATATTAGCTAATTACCAAGGGGGGTTTTATGGGAAACCCTATCAAGAATGTTGCAGAGCTTCTTAGGATGTTGCTTTTCCTTGCTCGGGTCTGGAGGAAAAAATACAACTGCAGCGCACTAAAATTTTTATGTAATGGGGCAGGAGGTAGCAATGTGGGGATTCTAAATGGGTCAAAGTCTTTGACTCTTGGGGCGTAACCTATGCTCCAAGGCATCTGGGTTCTTTCCCCTCCCACCTATTCATCTGCATTCCTCCTTCGAATTTGAAAAAAAGATGATCTGCTAGATAAATATTTTTCAAGCTATTTTTTTCTGTGACATTCGCAGCAGATGACTTTCACATGTATTACGCTTTCCCATGAACATGTCCATATTTTGACAACAAAGAAAATCTGGTGGGAAATAAAGCAAAAAGTGCTATGGACAGCTCATGGCACAGTCAAAACAGACCATGGATTATGTTGATTTCCCAGTGTATTAGCTATGACTGCAGCCTTTCTCTCCTGCTACATAAAACATATACAGGTGCGAGTGACCAAGAGTGTTATTATAAGGATACATTTGATTACATACTAATTTATAGGCAATAAAATAGGTGCAACAGATTTTTACAAATCAATGAGAAAAACTGGCAGCAGAAAAAAAGAGCAAAAGACAAGAAAGAGCATTTAATTGAGAAAAAAAAGTGTACTAAAGATTAAAAAGTCCTGAAATGATTCACAGTTTAAGAAATCAAAACAAACTATTGGTAGAACAATTTCAAAATTTAATAATACACAGAGTGGTCTAGGGCCTCAGTAAACAGAATCTCCCATATGAAAATGGAATTGGCTTGGCTTTGGAAAGATTGTGACAGTACATATCAAAATTGTTAATCCATACATTTTTTCATCCATCAATTCCATTTCTAAGAATTCATCATACAATTGCACTTGCTGTACAAATACAAATAAAATTAGAAGCTCAAGGATTTTCAGGCAGCCCTGACTGTAATAATAAAGAATGGAAATAAAACAAGCATTTGTATATAACGGACTTGTTAAAATATAGTATATTCATGCTATGGAAGATTATATATATAAAGGATCTATATATATGCATAATTATAAATATATGTACATTTGTATGTTCATATATGTCACATATTCCTAGAAAATATCTTGCTGGATGCACATGATGCTGATGGTGGCTGCTTCTTGGAAGTGGATCTGTGTAGCCCAATCAGAAGGTCTTTCAATTTTAATTTTTCACTTTCAATTTAATAACCTAGGCACTTTCTGAAACTTTATTATCAACATTACTACTATTATTATTACACATGTACTATTGTAGTAAACTAAAAAGAATTAACATATTGTTAAAAGAAGAAATTTTAGGTCATATATATGTTTCTAGAATAAAAATTAGAAGATCAATCATAGGACTGTACAATACAAACAGTGAAATTTATTGTAAGTGCTGGAGGGTAGATAATAGTGTGATTATAAAACTATTCTTTCATAAATTATAACAAATGTACCAAACTAAAGTGTTAATAATAGGATGGTATATGGGAGCTCTAAATTATGTGCATGATTTTTGGTAAATTTATGACATATCTGTGCTGGTTTGAAACAGTTGTGTACCCCAGAAAAGCCATGCTCTTTAATCCTCATTCAATATTTGGGTGAGATCTTTTTTATTGTTTCCATGGAGACTGTGACCCACCCAAATATGGGTGATGACTTTTGATTAGATGATTTCCATGGAGATGTGGGAAATCAAGGTGGGGCTGCTTACTGGAGCCCTTTCAGAGGCAACCATTTTAGAAAAAGCTTTAGTGCTGAAAAAGCCCACACAGTCAGGGAACTTTGGAGATACAGAAGGAAAATGCTCCCAGGGAAGCCTTATGAAGTGAGAAGGGTAAGCTAGCAGACTTTGTTTTGTGCCTCCCCAGCTGACAGAGGTGTTCTGGACCCATCGGCCTTTCTTAAATCAAGATATCTTCCCCTGGATGCCCTAGTTTGGACATTTTCATGGCCTTACAACAGTAAACTTAAAATAATAGAGTCCCCCCCTTTTAAAAGTCATTTCATTTCTAGTATATTGCACTCTAGCAGCTTTAACAAACTAAAACAATCTCTAATAAAAAAATTTAAGAGGAAAAAAGTAATTAATAAATTGATTAAGATTAATGAGTTAATTAATCTCATCACATTCAGGTATCAGAATTACAGATTGCTTCTATGCACTTTAGGAAGTATATGATCCTCTAAGATCAACTCCTTAACAATGAGAATTTCCACATACTAGAGCAAGACATACTCAAAGTGTCAGGCCCCAGATATGTAATGTCAGCAACACCTGAGGATTTATTAGAAATGCAAATTCTGAGACCCTGCCTGCCCCATATGTACTGAATCAGAATTGATGCCCAACAATCTGTTGTAACAAACTCTCCAGGTGATTCAAAACACTGAAATTTGAGCATCACTAAACTAGAGAAACATCATAAAATGGTTCGCATACGTAGTGTATGTATGTATGAAGCTGTATGTACCCAGGAAAAAATCACGTTCTGAAAGCTAATCCATTCCTGTGGGTGTAGATCTACCGTGGGTTGGACCTTTTGATCGGGTTATTTCAGGTGAGGCATGCCACAGGTGGATCTTAATCCCCTTACTGGAGTCCTTTATAAAGAGTGAAATTCACAAAGAAGACACACAGAAAACAGAGAGGAAAAGACACAGAAGTTGAGAGAGAAGGACACACGTACAGGGAAAGCCCCAGACGCAGAGAGGAAGGCACAGAAGCCAGAAGCTGGAGGCAGCTAAGCCCAGAGAAGGGAAAAGCCAGCAGACACTGGCCATGTGCCTTGCCATGGGACAGAAGAGTCCCAGATCACTAGCAGCCTGTCTTTGGAAAGAAGGTATTATGTTAATAATGCCTTGATTTGGATATTTTCACAGCCTCAGAACTGTGAGTTAATGAATCTCCATTGCAAAACCCAATCTATTTTATGGTATCTGCATTTCAGCATCTTTAACAAACTAAAACACCATGTTATAAGCTCTGAAATTAAGCTTTAAGTGAAAGCAGATGGTTTTTAGGTTTTTTTATATATATACAGAAATTAATTCCTGTAAGGAAAACCAGGAGAAACCCACTACATTTTGAATTACAAGATATAGTGCATCATATTTTATAGCAAGAGTACAAGTAGGTATAGTAAAATGAAAGAAGAATCAAAGCTGGATTTGGCAAACCTAGATTTAAACTCCAACTTCATTTTATGAGCAAGGCACTTAATTACTCTGACTCTCGGCATCATTTTGTATTTTTATAATAATATCTACCTTACAAGGTAATTACAAAAATTAAATAAGATTAGATACATGAATTCTTTATGGAAACTCCAAATTACTAATAATACTTTTGCCAAAGACACCACAAGTAAAAGAAAGCTGGAGTTGCATCCAACTTTATGAAAATCACTAAATACACATTTCCTTTCAAATTAAGATGAAAGAGATTCTTATCTTTAAGAGAAGAATTTGCTTTTGGGTTGTTTCATATAAATATTAAATATATATTTCAATAATACTCAATTATATAACACCAGTTTAAACAGTTTAAAGGGTACACATCAATAGAGAAAAAAAGAAGACATATTTACATCTGTGTGGAGTATATGTTAAATGTAATATAAAAACATGTATCTAACATAAAGTACTTTTCCATCTGCTTCTGAATGAAAAAAAAACCCCAATAATTTCATGCTGCAGAAACTAAATTAAAGTGAATTGCTTCAGATTAGAACTAAAACAACTGTGTTAATCATTGGAGATGAGTATTGGAGAGCAATGTTACAAATACTTGGGAGAATCTTCTAGGAGGCTTTGTAGGACCTGAAAAGGAACAGAACTTAGAGTACTGGTACTCCAAGAAAATTTCAAGGCCAGAAGACTAATTAAATACATAAAGGTGATTTACAGATATCTTTGAGAGTCTGTAAATTCTAAATTGGTCTCTGATTAGATCATCCAACCGTAAACCTGTGCCATACAAACTTAGCCAACTAAATAGCAACTTCAAATGGTTCTACCTAACCCTTGACATCAATGATTTAGAATTAATCTTTGCCTTCTAGCTGGAGCATAATTACTAACTGTTCAATGAAACACTGGGCTTGGAGAACATTCATTTTGAGAAATATTTAACAAGTGCTACACACACACACACACAATTCTCTCTGGTTAATAATAAATTGTTTGGGAAATACAGCATGTTGTAAGTTTCTTCTTTAGATATCCCAATGCCCACTGGCTTAATAAAAGTCATGACAATTCCTGCCGTAAAGAAAAGCGGGGAAGGTGTAGCTCAGATGATCAGACCTTCCTGATTTTGCTGGAATCCAAAATTCTTGTGTGCTCCGCATATCTTTAGACCAGTGAATTGTGTGGATATCAGTTTAGAAGATACTGTTATGGCATGTAAAACATGGCTGCATAGGAGATGTTTTTAAATGTACTGAATATCATGTTTGAAAGCACGGCTGTAAAATAAATTTCTTCTAAAATTGAGAGTCATAAAAATGTGTGTCTTTCTTCATGAATTCATTTCTTTTACTGTTAGCAGTAAAATGCAGATAATGTGATATAGAAAATAAGAGACGTGTCCTCATATTTGCTCCGTGCCTACTCTGAGGAAGGTACTGTTCTAGGCACTGGGGATAAGCATATACCGAAACAGACAAAGTCCTTGCCAAGCTATTTTAGGCTCTTTGTAGAGACTTTCATGAGTGAAATGGCTTGGGAAGCACTTCATTAATTTTAGATGTCTGTGGTCTAATTTCTTTTAGATAAGTTGTGGGTTTTACAAAATAACCATGCACAAAATGCAGGATTCCCATTTACTGCATTATTGACACCTTGCATTGAGGTGGAACATCTGTTATAATTGATGAAAGCACATTTTTATATTTGTAGTACTAACTGCAGTCCAGGGATTCACTTAGGGTTCACTGCTTGTGTTGTGCAGTTCCATGGATTTTTTAAAAACTTTTATTCTAGTAACTTATATACAACCTTTTAACCACATTCACATAAATAATTCAGTGGTATTAACTACACTCACAGTGTGTGCTACCATTTCCACCATCCATTACCAAAGTTTTTCCATCATCCCGAACAGAAATTCTTTGCCAAGTAAGCGTTAACTCCCCATTCCCTCCTCCTATTCCTGCTAACCTGTATTCTCGTTTGTGACTCCATGAATTGCTTTTTTCTAATTATATCATATCGGTGAGATTATGCGTTTGACCTTTGGTGTCTGGCTTATTTCACTCAACATGATGTCTTCAAGGCTCATCCATGCTCTGACATGTATGAGAACTCCATTCCTTTTTATAGCTGACTGATATTCCATTGGGTACATACACCACATTCTGTTTATCCATCCATCTGTCGATGGACACTTGGGTGTGGTCTGTTTTAATAAATGATCTTCCCAGATACAAACAAGGAAAATGGTGTAGCTTTTGAGTAACTTATAAATGTGTAAGAGTGTAGTGAAAAGCCAAAAATCTTTATACTGTCTAATATAGTAAATTCAAAATAATAGTCAGGGGGAAAAAGCACCTGCTCTGTCCTAAGCTGCTCTGTCCACATTATTTTCTTAGAAAACCCCTGTTTAATGAATGACTTGTTGTGAGTTCTTATTAACTTAGCACTGACCCGCTGTACAAGTGGGTCTGAAGAACTTGGGAGCATGCCCAGGAACATCAAGGTCTAATTTATAACCAACATATTATTTGGAAGTGAGGTAAGACATCAGCTGCTACATCAGTAATTCCAATTTGCTGCTTTTACAGTTGAAGCATTATATAAATAAGAAACTGATGGACTGATCCTATCTCTCTAACCAAACATTTAAAGCAAAGCACAGGACATTACTCAAAGTCATAGAAAGCATATCTTCAGTTGCAGACATCCTACAAAATAAGCCAGTTTCTAGTTATTTTTCAGGAATCAAATAACTTCAACCCTTATGTAAGGGCCCTGAAAAATTATTCCTACTTTACCCAAAATATGTTCTTGCTGTTTGAAAAATGTTTAATTTAGTTCTTTCTCAGCAACCTAAAATACAAAGAATATTTTTTGCAAACCGTTTGTGGGATAATGACCGAATTCCATTATAAAAAGATGAATAAAAGTTTTGTATATTAAAGGGAGTTAGTCAACTTTAGTTGAAATTAATATCCCACTTGAATCATTAATTTACTGGATGAACTTACTGTAAATTCAGCAAAGAGTCAGCACTGGTAACCTGCTAGTTAGCTACAGCTCTATCCATTCTAAACTATTGGATCATCTATTTTTGCCTATTGGTTTGCTTGCTTGCTTTTCTAAAGTAGGAATTCACAACCGATTCTGAGGTTTTCCCCATCATCAGCTTTGCACTCCTGAAATCTGAGAAAATTGATGAAATAAAATGTAGCTCTCTCCCACAAAAGTAGGGACTCTGCTCTATATGATTACAAAGCCCTATTTGTTTCATAACATTAAATTTCTTGAAATATGCCCCTGAAATGGTTTATTTCGAGTTCCATGTTAGGCAATTCAGGCTTTCACTACTTGTGGATGTTCCAGGATTTCATATAACAAAACTTCTTATTTGATCATGTTGAGTTACTCAAGTAAATTTTTTTTTATTATGATAGTGTAAAAACTTTTTGTCCTGTCTGAAAGACCTTTCCCTGAAGTGCTTTGTATTACAAAATTGTCTTTAAACAGACAACCACAAACATTTGGGATTCCAGACGCTCAAAAATTTAGTCACATTAAAGTGTTAGATTCAAGAACTCCAGAAAGTTATCACATTTCAACTTATTTCCAGTTCCCAGGCTTACGGAATTGCTGATTCATGCTGACTCATGAATTGGTCTTATCTCTGAAAGCTTCTTATTTGTAACCTAAAACAAATTCTAAAGCTACTTCTTTTTCAAAATAATGATAATAATGAAGTAAAATGATAAAAATCTATGGTCTGCAAACTTCAGTTAAAGTTTTGAATAGTGAACCTCTCTTACCAGAAATATCTCCAGTCAGACTGGAAAATGCCATAAAACATACAACAGATATAAAAGGAAATGTGCTCTCAACTATCACAATACTACTTCAGATTTGCATGGTAAAATGTTTTCATACATTATTTCATGTGGACAGCAGACTATCTCTGCTTTATTTGTAGAATTAACTGCTGCTGAGATAAGGTCTAGCTCTAAGTGCTTTTCCTTGGGGTTATTCCACAACTGCTGTTTCCATTTTCTGATGTCAGAAACCGCCTGACGAATGGGCCTAGTTCCCTCCATCTGTGAGACTGAAGTGACTCACATTCTCAGATTAAACGTGGTCCAAGGCGAAAAGCACATAGGTGGGCCATGGTGGTTTAGCAGACAGAGTTCTCGCCTGCCAGGCCAGAGACCCAGGTTCGTTTCCCAGTGCATGCCCATGTAAAAGAAGAAAAAAAGCACATAGGTGCCTCTTCCCTAACCAGGATGGTGGCTCAGTACCACCCACCAACCTGACTGTGGGTGGGGCAGGAATTACCAGACAGCCCTTCAGCCCTTCCTTCCCAGCTCCTGCCTGGTACTGCATTTCTCATTTGAGCCACTTTCTACCATCTGTGAATTTTATTGCCCCTTTCATCTCTGCCCTGCTGCCTAATTACCAATTCAATCTCTAGCAATGGGTGAGAAAGCACTGAATTTGTAGAATTCATAGGGGCTGGTGCCATGGTGGCTCAGTGGAAAAATTCTCACCTCTCATGCCTGGAGACCAGGGTTCGATTCCTGGAGTCTGCCCAGGCAAAAAAAAAAAAAAAGTAAGATCACAGGTTTGGACAGGAATTTAAGGTTTGTTCAAACCAGTCTCTATATTGTCAGTTGACTCTCCTTTCCTACAAGTTCAGTGAAGGAAGATTTGTTAATTGGTATGCTCTTTGTATTCCTATCAGAAGATAAAATTAAAACCAATTCATGGACATATTAAGGAATGAAATGTTACATTTCAGATATTTGTACATTAAGCAGAGATGCAACCACTCATTTGTGGAAATGTGAAATGATTGCTGGAGCATAGTTTCCTATCTCTTGTGGTATTCACTCATTAGCCAATGTGAACAATTAGAAATGACTGATGACCCAATGATCATTTCTCAGTCCTCATCCTAATAGACTTAGGAGCAGCACTGGGCAGCTAATTGCTGTCACCTGTCCCCTGCGTCATTGTAATAGCCACTTAACTGGTATCTCTGCTTCAAGTAGACAAATTGGACAATAAATGAGTAAGTACCTCAATTATCTACCTTTATTCTAAATCTTCATACCTGGGCCCATACATGGTAATACGTTTTGATTAAATCATTTGTATTTAATCAAACGCCTGAGAACTTGCACACCAAGCAGGTTTGAAATCCTGCATTAGTACCAAAAAAAGTACACCTTTTCGTAATTTTTTTACTGAGAGGGGGCCTTCTAGCACACTCTATGCTGCAGATAACTTCCCTGATGCCAGGCACTCTGCTACCTCAAGGTCCTTTGAATTTTATGCTCTTGAATGGCCCTTCCACTAGACATACACAGGGGATGCAGCTTCACCTATTTCAGACTTTTCTCAAATTTCACCTTCTCAGTGAAAACCTCACTTAATCATATTATTTAATATTGCAACTTCCCCCATTCTTCTTATCACCTTTCCTTACCTTTTTGTTTATACTTAGCCCTTACCATCATTTTATAGGTTTAGCTACTTGCTTATTATCTGTGCCTCCCCATCAGAAATAAGCACTACAAAGCAAGACTTTCATATGCATATCACTGTTGTATATTTAAGAATATATTTATTTAATATATTAAATACAGTTATTTAAGAATATATTTGTTGAAGGAATGAAAAAATATTTAATCAAGATTAAATGAATGATAGTTGACTACTTTTAAGTTTCCCTTCAACTCCAGAGTCCATCAACAACTTCAACTTTTAAAATTCAATATATATATTGATTTGCTTCTAAAAAGATCTCAAACTACAACCAAGACCAAGTCAACTACTAAAGTAAAAAATATTTTCAACTAAAATTTGTAAAAGGTTATTTGCTGGCCTTTTGGTACAGAATCAGTAATGTTTTATCCACATTCTTAAAACTTAAGAAGCATTAAATTCCAAAGCTGTGCATTCATTGGTCTGTGTCTTATTTTTAGCATGGTATGTAATGCTTTCTTTTTTCTATTTTTGGGACCCAGCTTGAATTAGCCAACTTTGCATATCTTATTGCCATCCCTCTTAATTCTTGTCCTCTGTTTTTCCAGTTTCGCCCTATTTAGACTGGTTTTCATTTCTTTCGATGCGGCCCAGAAATTTCTTCCTCTACCTCGTTACTCTTTTGTTGTTTCCATATCTACAAAATCATTTTTTTTCTATTGTAGTAAACTCAGAATTATAGTTAGTGATATTTTCTGTGAAGGCTATCTCAGGTAAACATGAAGCATTATACAATGTATGTAAAACCTGACAAACTTTTTCTCATTAAATGGAAAAAGCTGGCAAAAATAATTTGCTTTGATTCCTTCATATTTGATGCAGAGCATACAGTGGCATTTTTCAATTCTCATGACATTTAAAAAATATTTCAGAGTGGCAGCTTACATAAAAGGCATTCAAATACAAAATTTGATTGGCTATCCTATTCTCCCTTGGCATGGTTGGGGCTGACATAAATGAACTTTGAAAAATGCACTATGACTATTTTTACTTCAAAATAAGTGTTTGGCAACAAAATCTGATTTCAGACTGACTGCGAACATGGGTCTGCAAAGAAGAAAAAATCCTTTAAGAGAAAAAACTATTTCACTGCTCTGATCTCAAGAAACATAGTTTATTAATGAAGAGGACTTTCTGATGTAATGGTAGTTAATAGAATTTGGGCCCTAAGCATTTAATGAGTGGCAGTGCTTTGCTCAGATCTAGTTGGCTTCCCATGCAACCAACGTCATTATTTTGAACACAGACCATTTTAAGGGAGAGGTCTGCAGACCTATATGCAAATTGTGTGGGATTTAATTACTTATTTAAAATTGAGTTTTATGACCAAGCCACTTGAAACAATATAGGTTAGAAAACTGGAAAGTTAATTGTACATGGAATATATCTAATATCAGTAATAATCACACAATTACTTTGCCTAACTGTTAAGAGTTTGATATCAGAGTACCCCACCATTTCATTGCTGACTAACTCTGAGTAAGTTTACTCACCATGGATCAATTTCCTTCTTTTCAAAATGGGAACTAAAAATAGTTGTGAGTTTTTTTGTTTGTTTGTATTTGTTTCTTTGTGTGTGTGTGTGTGTGTGTGTTTTTTTGCTATCATTACTTTCAATGAAAGGCTTTATTAAATGTAAACCTTTAGAATAATACTGGGCACATAGTCTGAACTCCGTAAGAGTAGGCTATGGTTATTTATGTTGCTATGATATTGTTATTATTGCCATTATTTTATCATCATCTTCTTAGGACTTTTAAGCAAGTCAAAAAAGCTCATTTCTATGCACTGTTAACCAAATAATTAAAACTATGGATAGCTGGCTGATAATAGGAGGTCTCCAAGAGTAAACCGATTGATTAATTAATTAATTAAAAGAGCAAACAAAAGGGTATGGTGTCTGGTGTCAATAGCACATAGAATTTAGATGTCTGAATCTCTGCCCAGCAAGGCTAAGATGAATTTGGAGTTCTAGAAAGCAGAGAATATAATGAAAGAATGATGTCCTAGAAAATGAGGTGGGTGCTGGCGGCAGAGGCCACTATTACACTTGGAGGGCGCCAAAGACGGACGAATTTTAAAGCATTCCTATGTTGGGTCATCCCAGCTTAAGAATGAGGTTCATTTCCACAATCAAACAAGAAATATCTCATTTAGAGAAAATAATTGATGTCTAAACTATGTGAAGGAAAATTCATAATATTTTCATGAGACGATGTCGGCAGGTTTTCTGAGTTGCTCAGCTACCCAACCTTGGTCACTTCTCATCTTTAAAAGGGACTGTAGGGTATTTGATGACTTTGTCAAGATGTATGGATTGGAGTTTTCAGCACTTTTTCTCCTTTACTCCAAAAAAGAATATTAAAAAAATATGTATCCCATGCACTTTTGTATATTGACATAATTTTTCAACAAAAGTTCAACTAGCTGCAAAAGATATATATTCTGACACAGTGTAAATAATGACTTTCAAAATTAAAGTGATTATAAAACTCTTAAATATATCCAATGAAGTCTAATATCATAGGAATCTGATACCATTATCCATTTGCAAGTACATAATCTCTCTAATAGTCACATATTTTAAATCTGTTCTTTACTCTATGAACTAGAATTTTCGTCCTGTTTCCTCTCAAAAGAATTCCATCCTAATGCAATATAATTTTATGTTTGAAACTTAGGCTCATCACCCATACTTCTATCCAATGAAAATATGTACATATATTGAAATTAAGATTAAGTTTCCTGTGACTCATAAATTGCTAAATGTTAAAGAAAGAAATCTTGTGTTGAGAAATCATTACAATTATTTTTAGCTCACACTTGATCAAAACAATGTAAATATCATACATTTTGATATATACGGCTAATGTTGAAAAGTAACACTTTTAACAATTCATCTCTTATTAATTTGTTTAAGATGGTTTACTTTTCACTGCGTTAATATGTTTATAAATAATACTACTTTGGCTAGATGAGACAGGTTTCAGCATAAGTTCTATTCCTATTTTTCACTTTTATAGATGGTAAGACTGAAAAACTGCTCGCATACTGAATATATAAGAATGCGAAGAGTTTTCCTAGTTCATTGCCCCTCAATTCTTTAAACGTGATCCAAGTTTTGTCTTTCATCAAAATTATTTCCAATGCTGTATTTGTCTGACATTTCTATGAAGTCTTCTTTCAATGTTGTTGAAAGGAAAGAATTGAAAACCACCTGACTCACAAAATGATTTCTTATCCCCATTCAGAGTCACTTGTTTTCTTCCCACGCATACCAATATTCAAATTATCTCTCTGCCTGGTACAGGAAAGCTTGTGACACCCAGAGGCATATACCAAGGTAAGATTGGATATGGATGAGAGGTGTGCTTTTTTTTTAATAGAAATAGGAGAAGAGTGATTTTGAGGAGACTGTCCTGGCCACAGATGAGTTCTCAGTATGATACTTTTTTAGGCAATAGTGTATATGTGTGATAGAGTAATTGATTCCTTTAAATTAATATTCATGCCTTCTTACACCATACAAAGTCTGTAGGTGCCCCAGGGATACGTAGCCCTAGTTTGCAGAATGCTGTTTTGAGAGTTTCTGAAACCAGTGGGCAATATTTAGAAGAGGATGAATGTTCCTGGGAATAGTGCTGGAAATATGGGAGAGAATGGATAAAACATGTTTATGGTAAGTGTCAGTTTTTATTTTGCTTTTATGTGTTTTTTGTTTTTGTTTCTGTTTAATATTAGGAATTACTCAACACATGTTCTGTGTTTTATGATGTCATACCATATGCAAAACAATGTTGTTTTCTCAAAGACACTGACATAATATATAGGTAAAGAAAATTGCTATGTTGCCCTTTCTTTAATGCTGTGCTCTCCAACCCAACAAAAAGGTTATGCCTGTGTATGAGGTGGTAGTGATGAGATATCTTTCCAAAGAAATTTCAGTAAAACAGAAGATAGAATTATAATTATTTGTATTAGTCTATCCCTGTATAAAACAGTGACTCAATCACACATCAACTTTGAGCTGTGGCTTATCTTCAGTCATACTAAAAAAAACTGCATGAATTGCATGGTATATGAGTTATAATAAAATTGTTATTTTAAAAAAGTAATGTATTGGAGCTGAATAACTGAAATCTCAATAGAACAGGGACTATCAATATAAGGACAGTCTTATACAAGCACTCTAATGCACAAAGATAAAGGAGGGGGTATGAAAAAACCCATACATACACAACCACACACACAAAAGAATATCAAATTATTCATCATTTTATAGGATTCTAAAACTACATAGTAATCATTGAAGTAAGAAAAAAGCAGTTGAAGGAAAAGTAAAATTCTATTTCTCATTTCTTCCATGTATGTAAAGACATATATTAGTGTAAAGTTATCCCTTAATGGATCAAATAGTTACCAAAGTATCTGAAAGAACAGTATCATTTCAGGAAATGTTGTAGCTGCAAGACACCTAAAGGTCACTAAGTCATAGCCACTACCTTTGCAGGTAGTGTAACAGGCCCAGAGAGGTAAACATACTCCTGGAGAACTTGTTAAAGGCACAAGGGAACCCGATGCCAAGTCCCTCGCCTCGTGGTAAGGCATCAATGCCCTTGGCACCACGTACTGTGAAGCCACTTGGAAGCAGCCGACAAGGATGGAAGGCAAATAAAAGGCAACAAATTGTGATTTAAAAAAAAAGAGACACTAAAGCAATTTAAAAGCAGGTAAGCATAAGAAAAGAAAGGAACACTTACTACAGAACAATGCAGGGTAAACTGTGGAATTAATGACAAAAGGAAGGAGATTTGCAACCGAGTCTGAGACCAAAGGAGTCCACAGAAACATCACAGTCTGACCAAGGTGTTAGCAGCAGGGGAAAAACCACAGCATTGGACAGACTCACATCGTGAATCACAAAGATTGAATCAGGGAGGCCAACCGTTGAGCGGAGAGAGAAATAATAAAAGTGATGAGACAGATCCATCGTGGAGCCCTCTGGGACAACTTCAATTTTCATTTTGCAAATGGAAATAATACGTAACATGAAACTCACTCATAAGAGGATATGCAGTATATAACCAGAAAAGAGATGGATGACCAGAGTACAATATTATTTTTCTTCAGATTTGCTTTATTGTGAATATATTACCAGATAACCTCAAAATCCAATGTTTAGGTTCTTCACTATAGTTTTAAGGAATTTCTCACACTTTAAAAAAGCACTTTAAACAACTTCAAATAGTTTATCTCACAATTTTACAACCTTGTATGAATCTATTGCTGCACTTTAATCTATTACAAATACACAGGAAAGTATTTGCTTGTCGGGTTTGTCACATAAATGAATATCCACAGAGTAGCACTACTTTCCACACATCTCACAAAGGTAACATTTGCTACCTTTAGAATATCAAGACTTAAAACTGCCCAATATTTTCAGGGATGGTGGCAAGAGGGCGAGTGAAGGCCAGCATCCCATATTTCTATGTATTTAAAAGTTATAAATTAAACCACAAACTACTTAAAAGATTTCTTATCCCCCTATATCAATAAATGTACCTTAAATTATAAGTTGTTTATTTTATTTGAAAAAAAGTCAGTGAAATACTGAAGAAGTGTATTAAGTTATTATGGCACATCTGTCATTCTCTTGCTGTGCCATTGTCTGTAGAAGAATCATCAAGACACACATAATTCATAAATTAATATATATTTATTTATTAAAATACATTCTTCTTGCCCTAATTTTAGCATGCCCATTCAATATCATGATTAATATTTTTACTTAATTTATATTTTATTGATGTATTGACCTAAAGAATTAAAAATAACGTGCAAATATATTCAGAGTGTAACAATCTTGAATACGGTTTCATTGGAAATGTAAACCACAATGAAAATGAAACCATAAAATATTGACATCATTTTATATATTTATTAAAACTGTCTTTTTTCTGAAATATCCAAAATTGTCTATTAACAGTAAAACACAATACATTCATAGATTATCAAATTTTAAATCAATAATTTTGAAATTCACAGTTGCTATTTAATTTTGAAAATCTATTTCTATTGTTAGCTGTCCACCCAGTTGCCAATATAAGGACTCAGTATCAACTTCATGCACGCCATGACTATATAAAAATTTAAGAATAATACTAATTATCATTGCAGAAAGCTGCTCAGCCACCATGTGCAACTGCTGTGAATGTTGCAGTAATTCATGAGACCTCCAGGAACTGGAACACCAAAGAAACAGAGGCTTGGCACCATTGGGAATCACTACTTTACTGGAAGTTTGTTAAATTCATAGTCTCGGAGCAGAAGGATTGGACAAGTACATTTATGTATTTTTTCTATCTGAGTCCTTCCAGCACTCAAACCTATAATACTTCTTAGCAAAGTCCCTCACTTACTATCAGCAGTCACAACTCACAACACTTCGTGTCTCTCAGACCTTTTCTGTTATAAGAACATAGGTAAGACAGATAGAGAAGCATTTCCCTGCAGATGGAAAGCTGTTAGTCACAAAAGCAGGTCAACCGAGCAGGGTCACAATAAGCTAATGCTGAGAACAGATCCTATGGAAGAGGGGTACCCAAGGGTCTTTACGACTTTCAATCTGTGTGTATTTGTGATACCAAGGGGGCCTTTTTCCTGCATTTATAGGTGATACTGGTTAAGACCTCTAATCAATCTACTGATTCAAACTAAATTACCAATTTTGCAAATCACTGGCAAGAAAAGGTTAAGATGATGCTCAAGTGATTTATCCCTTTAATTAGCATAGCTCATATAGTCTCCCAAATGTCTGTTATAGCAGTCTACTCTACATTTGACTAAACAAGAATTGTGGGATACCTTTGCCTTAGAAAACAGGGTTGAAACCCTAAAAAATCTAGCCTACTATCATATTAAGACCTCTGGCTGTTATTGACTTATGTAAGGTCAAGTGATAATGTCCTAGCCCCCAATTTCTGGTTTAAATTTTTTAAAACCTCACCTGACAGGAAGTCTGACCAATTCTAATCAAAATGGTTATAGACAACAAATAAAAAATAATGGTTGAAGTTGCTGTTTATTATATACACATGAATTCTGAAATCCCGGTTTCTCAGAAAATAACTGAAAAATATATTTTTCAAATGTTACAGAAATGCTTATATTGAGAAATAAATATTTTTATGGTTTTGATGGACAAAAACAGCATGTATTCATTTATATCTCAGGGCTTTCAAAGCGGCAGTCTTTCAAACAGTGAGCACAACTGCCATCTGGATGAGACGGGAAAAGAAAGGAAAATAGCTGCCTGGACAAAACTAGAAACACATTTGTACATCATGCACAGTCCCATGGATCAATTTACTAAGGTGCCTAAGCATAACTAATCTTTGAATTCATGATGAACATGTTACAAGTTTGTGATTCACAGGCTAACATGTGCTCAGAAAGAACAGTGTCACTGTTGAGTGACACAAATGAAGGGATTTCCATCAGATTTAAGAAATTGGCTCTCTAGTTTTGTATTGTAGTTTCAAGACAGGACAAGATTCTGGGAATCTTGTTATGCAAGGATGATAGTGCCGATAATGGTTGAGAAACGTTTTCCTCCCCACAAAGTTCTCTTTGTGTTTTTGTTCTTCTCCAGCCTTTGTCAATGTGCCATGTTCCCTATATTTGCCTATCATCGTGTCAATTATTTGGGACTCTCGATTTTAGTTTGACAGCATGTGTGCGTCAGAGTGGTCGCAAGTGGTTGAGAATTCCGGGGAGCTCGCCGGCTAGCAGCCCTCTGGCCCAGTACCCAGATCCCTGCTTCTCTCTGTCACCAGACTGCCACCCATTTTTACCAGCATCTCTGGTCACAGGGCTGGTGAGGATATGTGCAGACACACATGCATTTTTAGCCATTTCTGAATCACAGACTGGTCATGAGTTCTTTTGCATGATATCAATAACCACCAAAATCTCACCGCAGTTTCCCCAAGGCTGAATTTACTCGTTTCAGGGAGAGGCATCAAGGCTATTCTGGATTTACTGCACAGAGAAATAAGTGAGGCAGTAAAATACTTGTATTTGAAATAACAATCAAAAGCCAACTTGGAGCTCAGCGAGAAGTGATTAGACTACCACATAACTAGCGTTACCGGAATTGATTCCAAGAACACCAAGAATCTATTGGGAGGCAGTATATGTTCTGGAACTAAAATGAAAGGTGGATGGGGAGGAGGATAAGCAAATAGAGAAAGCCATGACGCACTTGAACTTGCATCGCTTTGATTATGCTGCTTTGGGGGTATTAACTGTGCTTGGCAAACAAAGAGCAATTAAAGATCTAATAACCAAAAGTGTGAATTCACGATATGGTCTCAGACCTAAATCTCCGGCGATATTTCTAGACAATACTTGGCAATTTGCATTGAAAATAGATTTTAAACAAGTAGTCATAGTGACAAAACAATATATGCGAACTAATTGCGGTAAGAGAAGCATGTCGTTGATGTCGAAGAAGTCAGCCTGTTACTGTAATGCTAGTTACACATTTTTGTCAACAATTGCTGTGGTCTTGACCACAGGCTGATTTCTGATGGCTGCTTTATAGATTACCGTCCAATGTGCCCTGGGGAAATGTGGACAGTTTAGGTATGTTGAAAAATCTCTATATTAATTCAGTTAGAAGAACAGAAACTCAGAAGTCATTATGGTATGTGGACATACGTTAACAAGAGAAAAAATAGACAAAGCCAGTTTAGTCATTCTAGTCATATGTCATAAGCCCAAATGTAATTCTTTCTTCACAAAATTACCTTTCAGTGACCAGAGACCTTTCTTTATTTTTAGTTAATGGCTACATGCATTTTAATTCAAATTAATTGCTATATTATGCTGGCAAGTTTGTTCAGAAAAAAAAGATCTAGATTTTTGAAGACTTAAGACATAATTGTACTTTTTATTATTCAAGTCATATCTATTGAGCATTTGTTTTTCACAGCACTGTCTTAAATGCAATTGTGGAATATGGCAAGTGATATATTCTATGCTCTTAGGAGACTAAAAGCATATTTAGGAAGGAAAAGTGTTTTCTATGTTACAATGAAAATAAATAATTATTATAGTTCAAGTGATAGTCCAGGTAATAATAGTTGGAGGAACACAAATGAAGATGTACTCAATAGAAGAATCAGGCTAAAAATTTATGTTGAGAGGTCATACAATGGTGCTACTTAGGCAAGATGACTTTGGAGCCAAACAGACTTGAATTCAGGTCTATGTCTGTTGTGCAACATCTCTGAACCTCTGTTTCTTCAGCTGTAAAATGGGGACAGTTATAAACCCTTATGTTATAAGACCGCTGAAAGGATCAAGTAGGGAGCGGAATGTAAAATGCTAAGTATGGTAGCTGGAACATAGTAAAAACTGAATAACTATTTCAGTAAAAGGAAAAGTATAGGTTAAGTTTGTAAAGGAAGTATTACATATTGCAAGCAAAATAATATGAAACCCTCTGTCTATAATAGAATTAGATGATATAAAAATTATGGAATATCCTTTATAAATAATTTCTGGCTTATAAGAAGAGAGGTAAGTATCCAAGGACAGAAAATAAAATTAAAAAGAGGTAGGAAGAGAAGGAAGAGAATTAGAGGAAGAAAAGAATGAGAAGTAAGGGCAAAAGACATCCCAAAAGTAGAAGAAAGAGAAAAAGAGATGCCATCCAAGGAATAATTTTTAAACTTGACAGCAACTTTTTCAGTGGCACTGAAGAAGCCAAAAGGAAATATAATAGAAACTTAAAAATTCAGAATGAAAATATATGCTAATCTAAAATTGTGGCCCCCACAAAAAAATTACCTTTCTAGAATTAGAACACAATTAAGATGTTTTTTCAGATAAAGAAATCAATGAGAGAACTAACCACCATTTCCAAGGATATAGAATAAAAAGAAAAATTGTCCCAGATGGAATAAGAAAGACCTGAGACACAAGAATGAATAACAAGCAAAGAAACTGTTCAATGTATATATAAATCTAAAGAACTGTGCCTTTGGGATTAATGCTCTTACTGCTGCTACTACCACTATGACTTCTTCTCCTTCTCTTCGTTCTTCTCTTTATTATTGTTATTATCATCATCATCATCATTATTAAAGTTCGGATTTTATATATGAGAACTGAGGCTTCTAGTTATAATTGTGACATATAAAGAGTTCGGGACACATCATTCGTGCTGTGCCTAGAAGAAAAAGCTGAATAATTTGAAAAAAATACCTTTCCTTGGATCTATCACATAGCAGAGGTTTCAGGGCAAACCAATTCCCTGAAAACTGGAAAGACAGGCAAATCCAGAGTGTCACAGCAGAGGTCAGCTTACCTTGAGCAGAAGCTGCTGGAGGTATAAACTGGTAGGAACATTTAAATGATAATTTCGACAAATTGCTGGCATCTTATGTGTGAGCTAGTCTTTGAGTGAGGAATTCCTGACAGATGAAAATTTAGAAGGCCTCTATAGTTTCATGGGTTTTACCTCCAGGAAACCCACCAGGTTATCATGGTGAAGAACCTAGAAAGTTTGCCCCCCACCCCCAGACTCTGGCAAGGAGGAAAAAAGAATAATCATTGTGAAACATGCCCAGAGCATTCCTCATAAAATGATCCACTCTTCAAGGAAAAAGACATGGTCAGAGCTTTACTTCATCTTGGAAAATGGCAGTTCTCCCACTCTAGTCCCTTTAGCCTTCCTCTCTCACATAGGGTGCAGGGTGAGGGACGAATACTTGTGGAAGTTGCAGTCCAGAGACATGGGCCTACAAAAAGACATGGGCCTACAGAAAATTTCCTCCAAGATTAAAGAGTACTTTCATTCTCCCACATCTGACCATTACACTGTCAGGACTCCAGGGTAATAAACAGTGGACTACAGCTGAAAGAACTTCAAGAGACAGACTCTCTGAGGAGGAGTACATAGGGAAGCTTAGAGTCAAGAGGGGAGACAGAAACAAGGCCACTAAAGGAATTCAAAGCCTCTGTCACTTACAGCTACAACAAACAGCCTATCTCTTAGTCACTTTAAACAGGATTTCTCAAAACTAAAGGCTATTGGAAACAACTTGTTTAGCTTTCAAAATAATTACACAGCATGACAAAAAGTGGGAAAAAGACAAAGTCAGAAGAGACAAATGAAGTATTAGACCCAGTTTCAGATGTGACACAAAGGCTGGAACTATCAGATCAGGAATTTAAAAGAACTATGATTGATATATTAAGGACTCTGATGGAAAAAGTAAACAACATTCAAGAAGAGATGGGTAATGTAAGAAGAGAGATGGAGCCTCTAAGAAAGGATCAAATGGAAATTCTTGAAATGTAAAACATTGTGACAGAAATGGAGAATGACTTTAATGGGCTCATTAATAGATTGGAGATGGCCAAGGAAAGAATCACTGAGCCTACCTCACAAACAACTGCAAAGTTCCGTTTTGTCTTTTTGAATGAAAAAAAGGAGAACATAACACGCAAGAACTGTAGGACGATTTTAAATGTTATACTGTATGAATGATCAGAATACCAAAAGCAGTAAGAGCTAATAAAGCATAAGAAATATTTGAAATGACAAATCCAAGAACTTTTCAAAATTGATAACAGATACCCATCAGCAGATCCCAGAATCTCAGAAAATGCCAAGCAGGATAAATAACAAGAACAACAAAACCCACACCTAGGCATGTTATGTTCAAACTCCATAAAACCAGAGGTAGAGAGAAAATTCTTAAATAAATTCAAATGCTGAAAATTTATCTAAACAAGGGTATAGATAAAAATTGCAGTGAATTTCTCATCAGAAACAATGTCAGCAAGAGATTAGAATGAAATATTTTTAAAAGTGTTGGGAGAAATAAAGCAACAACCTAAGATTCTGTATTCAATGAAATTATGCTTCAAAAGTAAAGGAAAAAATAATTACTTTCTTGGACAGACAAATGCTGAAGCAGACCTACCCTGCATGAAATATTAAATGCAGTTGTTCATGGAGAAGGAAAATGATATCGAGTAGAAACTTACATTTGCTTAAAGAAAGGAAGAGTGCTGGAGAAAGAATAAATGAAGAAAACGAAATATTTTGTGTGTCTTACTATTGATGTTAAAGATAACCAGTTGTTTAAAATAAAACAGTAACAATAAATCAGTTGGCTATAGCATATGGATAAGGGAAAAGAATTACCAGCAATGGTATAAGAGATTGGAGGGAGGAAGTGGGAATACTCAATCAGGAGGTACATGTACTACACATGAAGCAGTATTGTATTATTGGGAAGTAGAATTAAATTAGTTAAAAATGTATATGAGGGTGGGCCACGGTGGCTCAGGCAGGCAGAGTTCTCACCTGCCATGTCGGAGATCCCAGTTCGAATCCCGATGCTTACCTATGCAAAAAAACACAAAACAAAATGTATACGAAATACCTATGGCAACCATAGAATAACTTTAAAAGAAATACAATTGATATAATAAGAAAGGAGATAAAGCGGAATTATAAAAAATTACCAATTAACAGAGAAGGCAAAATGGAGGTAGAAAAAAGAAATAAAGAATTAACACATTGAATAGAAAATAATTACAAAACATGGTAGATAATAATCCAACTATATGAATAATCATTAAATTTCTGTGGTGTAAAATTCAACGACCAAAAGCTAGACATTGTTAAAGTGGATAAGAAAACAAGACCCAACATATTTTGTCTGCGATTTTAAATTTAAAGTCATAGATTGGTTAAGAGTAATAAGACAGAGAAAGACAAATCATACTAACAATAACCAAAGGTCAGATGTAGCAGCTATATTAATTTCAGACCAAACAAACTTTAGAACAAGGAAAATGTTCAGAACAAAGAGAGGAATTATAAAAAAGGCCATTTCTCTAAGACATAACAGTGCTAAGCGTGTATGCATCTAACAAGAGAGCATCAGAATACATGAGGCAAAATCTCATAGAATCGCAGGGAGAAGCAGAGAAAAAGTCATAGACTGGGATTGGAGACATAGTACGAACTCCTGTTCAGCTTACTATAGATACAGATAATTACATATATAAATATTCACAGTTATGCATATGCACATAAATTAATACCCATACATGTATTTTCTGGTTCTGTCAGCTGAGAGAGTCTAGAAGCAACCACAACCCTGTAGCCCACTTAGTACCCGAATCTTGGTTCTCAATACCATTCTCCATGAAAAGGAATCAGACCTTCCTGGGGAAATATTTGATTCTAGGACTGGCATAGGAAGCACACAAAATGAGTCTTGAATTTCTTATAGTGCCAGACAGTAAAGAAATACTCAAAAAAAACAAGACAAAACCTCACAATGATGTGGATCTGTAGAAGGGATGTGGGAGCCAAGTGAAAGAGCTCCCAAAGCCAAAGCTGGAACAATTTGAGCAATAAAACAAAGCAGTGTTGGCTTATATTCCAGAGCATAAAATAAATATCCATGAGCTCATACTAATATAAAATATTGATTAAATAAATTTTTAAAAACTGAGGGAGAAGAGGCAAATTTCCCATGCAGAAGAAGTCCAAATAATTAAATGTGGATATTCCCCTCTAAAGCAGGTGGGGCATAACTTGGGGTTCTTTAAGTTTGACCTGTACATAATGACTTTCCATGAAAGAACACAATATGGAAAGCGAGGCGTGGGGAGAATAATGGAGAAAACTGGCCAACCCTACCTCAGTCAGATAATCAAAGTTATCATTGATGGTGATAAGTCATGTTAATAATATTTACTTTTGATATGATGTGATGAAAATGGCACTTCGTGGTCTTCTTCTCAAGAATCCACAACCCCAGTCAAATCATAAGAAAATCTTTAGACAAATCTCAGTTGAGGATTTCTACAAAAAAAACCTGATCAGTCCTCCCAAAATTGTCAAGGTCATCTAAAACAAAGGAAGTGTGAGAAACTGTCACAGCCAACAGAATCCTAAGGGGACATAACAACTAAATGTGTTATCCTGGATGAGAACCTGGAAGGAAAAAGAATGATATTAGGTTAAAAGTACGAAAAACTGAAAAAGTATAGATTGTAACAAATATAAGCATACTAATGTAAGGTTTTAATTATAGAGGGACCGGATGTTTGATATATGGGACCTCTCTGTTCTATTTTCACAATTTTTCTGTAAGTATAAACTGATCTTTAAAAATGTATTTTTAAAAATATTCTGTGATGAGTATTAACAAATCAAACTAGCTGCATAGAACTTATTTCATCTTAAAAATGTTTCTTCATGATCCTTTGCAGCTGATCCCTCTTTTCTGACCTCTGGCCCAGGTAACCACTGAATTTTCACTAGAATTTTGCTTTTTCCGGATTAGTTCTATAGTTTTTACATTTGATGTCTTGTAGCATATTTGTATATTCAGATACCTTGAGTTTATGGATCAATTAAGGAGAAATGACTCCTTAACAATTTGAGTTTCCAATCAATGAACATGATATATCTCTTTATTTAGTCTTTTAGCATTCCTTTTTTGCTAATGTTTGGCAGCTGACTGTTATGTACTACAAGTCTATTTAATCATGTACAGTCCCTTTTTGTGATCATGACTTATTTAAAAAAACACAAAAATCGTCCTGCAGGCTATTCCACTTCTGGAGTTGTCTATATGATCTCTTCTGATGTTGTTTAGATTATTGTGCCTTCCTACAATATTGTCTTTAACTGGATATCATATCTTAAAATTAGATGAATTCAAAGCAAGAGAAATTAAATATTTTTGACTGAACATCATAGATGTTATTGTGTGCTTTGTAAAACATCACATTAGAAGACATATAATCTCTAACTGACACTACATTGCAAATGATGCCACTATGACTGGCCTCTAGATTAGGTCTTGATAGCCTGATTCCACCATTGTACTTTATATTTTTCTCCTTTTTTTAATCTCTGTGATATTTCTTTGGCACTATACAAACATTCAGTTTCCTGGGAACCAATTGATACTCTTTTCTAAATAATTTCATTTAGGTTTCCAAAATAAGGTTTTCAAATTCTATAATTTTTTCAACATTTATTAGCAGGCATTCTTCTGTAACTTAGCATTTTTCCTCATCACTAGGACTATATGTAGATTAAAATAAATAAATAATTGAATTATTTTTACAATTTTAGTTACAAAAATTTGCATCATAAAAGAGATACAGTTATAAAATTGAAGGAATTAAGTAAAAACACAATAATATTAAAGTTGAATTGAAATACGTTAGGAAAAATGGTGCACACCAAGTCCTGGAGACTGATGATTGCAAGTGGGAAGTTTATTGAGAAGTTCTGTCAGCAGATTGGGTTTGAAGAATAGAGTTCAGGCACCTCTGGGGGTGGTCATATGGCATTATATACACTGTGTCACATGGGGCAAGTAGGGGGTTGTATAGCTGATGGGTTATATTATGATGTTGGGAAATTAGGGTAAGAAGAAGTGGCCTTTTTGGATAGATAGCAGGACTTGGTTACCCAAGGAGGGTTTAAGGGCCTCTAAGGAGCTGTAGGTTTCTTTGCTTGTCCTTGGGGGGAATTGGTGAGCTGTGTTCCCACACATACACTATGATTTTCTCAATCAGTCATGCAGGTCATGAATTGGGGTTGTTACAAGGAGATGTCACAGATAGTTAATCGCTGCTAACTTTGTGAGGGGGAATCTGTAACATTCCTAACTCTTTGATATATATATTCCTAACTCTTTAATACATATATGATGAGGGACCTGAATATTAGAAGTATAAAGTATTGGGTTGGATGAGAAAGTAAAGGGATTTGGATGTGACCCATGGTTTTGGAAGGCATGGGAAGTTGAGAAGTTAGCAACTCTTAAATTGGCGAGGTTTAAAATTTGAACACCTCTGCAGTTTGGGCAGGTACCAAGCAAAGGAATTATCACAGGAATGCAGTCGTGGGAGGGTGGATGCTGGGTCAAAGGGTTATTGCAGGAATGTGATCTGCAACTGCTGTGTGGAGACATATGTTAAGAGCTAGCTACATCATGAGAGTGGGGCAGGGGTGGAGAGTTCCAGGGAATTCTAAAAAAATACAGTAAACACTTTAGATTTAATATTTGATATATTGGATAGATATATGATAGATGATGAGAGACAGATTGCTTAACACTGGCAATGTTAGCCTAGGAACTGTAAGCCTCACCTCCCCCTCTGCCATCTCCAATACTCAAGTTGAGAGCTCTAGATCTATTCCCCACTAAAAGGAACTAGGGCCCCTTGGAGAAAGAGCTGATTTCATGCCTCTGTTAAAGCAAATAAAAATGAACCTGGGAAAACTTTTTGGTTAGAGGGCAAGGAAATTTCCCAAGATTAATAGGGTCTTGTCAAAAGGACCCAGCAGCTAATATGCCAGAGTTGTGACAATTTGAGCATAAAAAAAATAATAAGCGTAGTCAATTGGACCATAATTAATCATTGAAAATTGTTGAATCTTTAATAAATTTAAAAACAGAGAAACATGCAAAAAAGATCATTTTCATGGATTGAAGCAGTTTTTAAGAAAAAGGGGAAAATAATCCTTACTTTGAAATTTGCTATAAGGAAATAATTATGTATTTACCTTAAGCATTCTATTCAAGATTACATTTAAAGAAATCTGTTTTGTGCCTGAAAGATGCAAATTATTAGGGAAAGATTAGAATAGCAGATCATACCACTTGGATAGTTTATGGAATAGTTTAGAAAGGAGTTGATAAGGAAATAAAACAATGGGGACAGAAGTAGAGAAATAGACTAGAATTAACAAATATTTCAGGATGAAAATCTTCAGAATGAGGTGATTTAAATGGAAAGGGAGAACCAATATTCTGGATGATTTCCAGAGATCAAATGGAAGACAATGCCAAGAATGAAAACAGTGAATGCAGAAAGGAGAGCCATTTAAGGGCGGGAAATCCTGAAGTTAGTCTTGGTCTTGCCAAATTTGAATCACCAGAAGTATATTTAATGTAATTGTCCAACCACTAATTTGGTAAAGAACTCTGAGGCTTCCAGGAATGCAGCAGATTTTTAAAAAAAATTTTAAAGGCAAATTTGATTTTGCCTTACAAAAGTCCTAGTTGATTTTATCAAGCAACATTGCTGGATTGATGGAGAAATACATGTGACTACCTGGTGGAAAAAAGCAAATGGCAGTGGCTTGATGAAGGAATGGGATGTAAGAGATTAAAGAAGAACATTTACAAAAACTGGCAAACAAATTATTATTGGTGTGTCCAAAGTGCATAGAATCCATGAAACCTACATTATTTGGGAGGCAGATCAGCAACATATTTTGTGGGTCCCAGTGTAAAATAGAAATGCAAGGTCTCTGGTTCAAAATTATCAAGAATTTCAAGAAAGCAAAAGCCGAGCTTTAAACTAAACATGGGGTCCTGTGCAACTGCCCAGGTCGTGTGGCCCTAAGATGGACTTATCGGGAAATTTGCCTGCTCTATTCACAAAAAAACTCAAAATATTGATATGTTTTTCCTATTCTGTTTGTTATAATAGTCGTGTAGTGAGCATTCACATTGGGAAACAAATAGGGTTTTGTTCTTAAGTAGGAAAAAAGACCTCAAACTACATTTATCATCTCTCACATAATTGTTTATCCTGGAGGCCTTGATTTTTATATACAAAATGTTTCACCGTCAGTACATTGAAATCTTATCAAATTGCAATAATATTACATTTCAGGGACAATAAATGATTTGTCAGTTTCTAAACTAAGCATTGATCCTATTCAGAATATAATAAATTAGCATAATTAGCTTTAGAGCAGCTTCTCATATGAAGTAAGGTAAACAACTGCCAGGTCTTGTTTTTTTTTTTTTTTGACATCTGCTCCTATATGGCTTTTTACGCATGAAAAATATGATTCATCAAAACAAAGCACCACCTCATTCCATGAAGAAAAACAACCAAAGAATATTAAAAGTAGCACAGAAAAGAAACGGCCATACAGTGAAAGATCTTTAACTAAAGTTGTGCAGATATCCAAGCTTGAAAATTGAGAACAAAATGCTGAAATTCATTTAGCAAACACATCTCATTAAAACAGAAGAAGAACAAAAGTCCATAATGCAGATGCCTCAGTGAAGAATATGTGCCAAGTACCTCAAATTTCTATAAAATGACAATGGAAAAGGAAAGCATTATCTGTGAGCCCATTAGAAAGAAAAGGCTTGTTATATACTAGATGTGAGGCAATCAGAATGGAAGAAAGTTGGTGTGCCAGTTTGAAGCTATTATGTACCTCCAGAAAAGGCATGTCCCTTAATTCTCATTCAAAATTGCTTGATGGGATCTTTTTTATTGTTTCCATAGAGATGTGACCCACCCAGCTGTAGGTGGTAACTTTTGATTAGATGGTTTCCATGGATATATCTCTCCACCCACTCAAGGTGGGGTTGCTTACTGGAGACCTTTAAGAGGGAACCGTTTTGGAAAAAGCTAATAGAACCACCAGAGTCCACGTAGCCAGAGACCACTGGAGATGAAGAAAGAAAATGACCCTGGGTAAGCCATTGAAGAAACCTGGAGAGAAAACTAGCAGATATTGTCATGTGTCTTTCCAGCTGAGAGAGAAATCCCAAACATCATCGGCCTTCTTAAACCAAGGTATCTTTCCCTGGATGCCTTAATTTGGACATTATCACAGCCTTAGAACTCTAAACTAGCAACTTGATAAATTTCTCTTTTTCAAAGCTGTTCTGTTCCTGGTAGCTTACAAATTAAATTGCATTCCAGCAGCTTACAAACTAAAACAGGTGGCTTAGTGGAACAAATCTAGAACAAATTCTGCTTGGGTCAGTGTCCCAAGATAAAGTAAGTTTTCAGTCCTTTTTCCTTTTTCCCTTTCTTCAAAGAGATAGCCAAAGCTAGGTCCAAGTTCAGGTGCAGTCACACAGTGCCCCATGCTAGAAGGACATCAGGTTTGATTTAATGTTCTGCTATCACTGTCTTAAAATTCTTATAATATTTCTATGAGAGGCCCTGTGTTTTCATTGTATACTGGACCTTGCATATTATGCAGCTGTACTGTTGAGAAGCTGTACATCTGTTCTATTAAATAGTTCACTATGGAAATAGCAATCACGATGACTAACAATAATTAATTGGATATTAAACAATACAAAGTGCAATAAAAACAGAAACAGACACATTGTATTTTATTTGCAAACTTTAATCTAGTCTGGCCTTATCTCAAGTTTTCATAGAACACAATTTTTAAAATGATCCTTGATCTTTCATGATGGTGAATTTCGCATGGCAAATCAGCAGCACCCAAGCTGCTAAAGGAATACTCCAAATCCTCTGCTGTCTTCATTCTACTATATTTAATTGCTGCAAGAATGGAACATAAACTTTGGCAACTTCTCATAGTATCCATTATCATCACAGTGAGTATTCTGGCCTTCTTTCCTTTCCCTTCTCATAATTATAAATGAACTAACTAAAAAAGGAAGGCCCAATTGTTTGTGCATGTGTGTATATGTGTGTTAATTAAAAAAAAAAGTCAGAATAAGTTGAGGAAGGAAAGAGGTACCTAATAATGGAATTGACAGGTTATCCTTTAGAGAGAAGGTAGAGTTACAGAATACAGGCATTACAAACTTATTGGGAAAAATGTTAGATACTCTATTAATAGCATTGTCAGCATGATATTATGATTTTACATGATATCTTGTTCCTTTCATTTCTCTGTACTTGAATGCAGCTTGCACGAATCTTTACAATAATATGCTAAGCTTATGTTCATTTTTAATGTTATCCCTTCCAACTGATCTTATAACTTTCTGATATGTTATAATCTCTCAAGCATAGTTCTATTGATACCATTACACTACTCCACTACCTTTAATTTCTTACAGAACAGTGAACCAAATTTCAGAGTAAACTTTACAGCCCTCCTCTATGGTTCTTTATCATTTTACTCATCTGAAATTCATCACTTCATATACAATACTACGCACAACAAACATCATCACTTCCGATAAGACTTTCCTAGATACTTTTGGAAGTAAATTTCCCTCCTCTTCATGAGCTCACCTAACACTTTACTGAGCTTCCAGTGGCTCTTTCTGTTTCATATTTGGTTGTTTATGCACAAACACCTCTTTCCTAGGAGATTGGTTCCTTCACAGCCTAGTTATCTCTGCACCCTTCCTAACCCATTGTCTTCCATTTGGAATGATGCCGTCTGGGCAGTCACAAGATGAAAATATTAGGTATTTGGCTATGGAACCACTTTAAAGCTACATCTGTATAATGTGCCCACACAATATTAAAATAATTTAGTAGGGAAAAATCTCCATCAAATCTCTGCTATTATACAAGGAAAAAATATCTCCTCAAAATTTCTATTCATGAAAAGTCATTTCGCCACCACATAATCATTTTAATGGGTTTTAGGAGACTAAACTCACCAAAAGTGGGTTTTCCTACTTTTGTATAAGGTAAACAAATGCATATGTATATTATTATACCATTTTCTGAAATAAGTGGATGCTAAGATACAGATTTTATAAGCCCCTGAAATACTTCCCAAGAAAAAAAACTTCACGGGAGAAAGACAATCAGGACAGAAGCCACAAAATAGAGCTGACTAGGACTACGTAATATTTAGTGAAGACCCAGGATCTCTACATACTGTCTCATTGTGAGATCAACTCAAATCAAAAGATAGAAGATATTTTTAAGACAAGACCAAGCTAATACATGCTCTTACTACTTGCTGAGAATTTTCTTTCAAACCTCAAAGTAGTCTCCTTGTGAGTGAGGGTAGACAATATGGAGCTACGATAGACTCAAGGAAGTAAAGGCAGTGTGTGGCTACCTTGATCTTTTCCTTATGGGATCATACAAGAATCTCAGCCATTTTATTATTTCATTGCAAAAGAACAAGAGAAATGAATCCAAGTAAAGGTCAGTGTTGGAGGTTGAATCATGTCTCTCATGAAACACATTTAAGTCCTAACTCCCCCACCCCATCCCCTGTCCTGTGAATGTGAAAATAAGATCTTTGATAATGTTACTGGTTAAGGTGTGGACTCATTTGTGAATAAGATCTTTGGTGATTCAATTTAGACAAGGCCACATTGAATCAAGGTGGACCTTAGTCCATATAGCTGAAATTCTTACAAGCAAAAGCTATTTGTTAAGTAAGTTGTAGCCAGAAGTCAGCACAATTTGGAAGAGCAGACACAAGAAGAGAGAGAGAGCATGCTTTGTGGTGGAGGCTTGCCGGAATGTTACAGACTCTGGGAAAAAGGAAGCCCTTTCAATACGCTGATGTTGGACTTCTAGACTCCAAAACCATGAGACAATAAATTGTTGTTTAATCCAATCCATTGTGTGATATTTTTCATAGCAGCCCTGGTAAACAAAAACAACCAGGAGAACAAAACAAGGTGAAAGAGAGTGATTCTCCAAGGCCTGGCCAGGCTGATCTAAGCCTACTTTATGCTCCCTAGCGATGGCAGACAAGGAACTCAAAAGAAGGTGAATTACAAAAGAAAGGGTATCCCAGAAAATGCTGACCTGCAAAAAAGAACTATAATTCTCAGAGTTTGCGGATTTAACCTTTTCCTCAGTTTCCAGAAAAGCTGGCATCTAGTAAAGTAGCCCAATAAATGGCTTTGTACTTGACCCTTGAATACCAGCTTCTCTCCCAATGCTGAAGTACATGTAAACTTCAAATTTCCTCTAGAGATTAAAAAATTTCCCAAGACTACAGAGACACCTACATTCAGATAAAAACATTATGACTGGAGTTGATGTTTGATAAATTCATCTGATTGAAATCAACATGGATAGGTCTAGTGCACTAGGTTTGGGATGTGCTGTAAGCATAAGAACATGTATTCATGGTTACAAGTGTGTTTTTAGTAATGTTATATGTTTGGAAAACTTAGAGGAAAGTAAGATCAATTTTGTTCATTTTGGGCTAATAGAATGGTGCTCTAAATAGATTTGCATGGCATAGAGTATAAGAAATGAGCAGTAAGAACACTGAAGACATGAAACCACCATGCTTACACAGTACTCATTCCAGCATACTTGGAAGAGCCCAGAATCAATGTTTAATTTTGAAACTGAAAAGCCATATGTTGTCTTTGAAATTGACTGCTATTTGCCAATTTGGGCCCCTCCTATGCTTCTCTTATGAAAAAGTAGAATTATCCACTTGAAGAAAGTTAAGAAAGATATTTTATTTCTTTCCTTCTGTATTTTGTGGCTCAGAGATCTTGAGCTGACTCACCTGAAATACTGGACAGCTTAGGCCTTATTATGAGTATTATTCACTAATGATGGTGTCAGACAAAACCTCTCCTCACCAATTCCATTGTCCTAAATCCATGAAATGAAAGTGATGCAACTTATCCTTGAGGGTGTGGCTCCCACCTTTGAAAAGACAGAGTCACAGTCCTCAAGGAGATTACACTTTAGTTGAGTAAAGAGTCAAAAAATCTCTATAGCGGATATTTTTCCCCTATGGCTATCTGAAATTATTATACTTCTTTAGTTTTGGTAATGTTCTATGATAAAAGCCCTAGTGTGTAAAGGTGAAATAAAAATCTGATCTGCTCAAACCCATTGCAGCTAAGGTGCAAGCATGTGATCTACATTCCACCAATCGCTTGTACCCAAGAAAATGAGAAAATCAAAGAGGTGAATACTGAAGGAACCTGTCATCTGGCAGTGTGGTGCAGAGTCACGTGGAATTCTGAGGAATGGTTGCAATGGAATCATTGCCAGAGACCACATAGCATGGTTAGGAATTGTTACTAGATAATAGCATCAGGGTTTATACCATTAGCCCTCCTGGGAATTCTTAAAGTTGTCCATAATATTTAATACCCATGTCTCCTGGTACCAGCCAGAATGCAATCTGTTATTTGCACCTGAGAACCTCTGAATAACAATGTAATCAATTATAAATGGTGAGCTGCTGTGAAGATAATGAAGAGATTGGTGAGAGAGAGACATGGTCTTCAAATTCTCTTGCTCACAACTTCTCTAAGGAATTTTAAACTACCATAATACCTTCAGCACATTTTCAAGAGACAACTGATTTCTTCATGTGAGCCTAAACACTAGCAGAGAATGTGATATGTGGAATCTGACACATATTGATTTTTATAATAAAATTGTTATAATACAATGTTCTACTTTTAAATGTATCTTTCAGAATTTAAATAATATAATGATTTGAAAACTATCATCATTTTTGGGGGAGATCTGGAACTCGAACTTGGGTCTCCTACATGAAAGGCAAGCATTCTACCACAGAATCGCCCCATTATTTATTTATTTATTTATTTATTTATTTTTTGTATGGACAGGAACCAGGAATCGAACCCAGGTCTCCGGCACAGCAGGCAAGAACTCTGCCACTGAGCCACCGTGGCCCATTTCCCATCATTTATTTTTAAATATATGAAAATGATCTTCCATATTTAGAGATTTTACATCTTTCTTTTTACTCTTTGAAAACATTGAAGTATTCCCATTCTACTTTCTTGGCAGAATTTTATTTTATTGAAATAATGTTTAAGCTTTAAAGTCTTTTGTAGAATATCTCTCATGTTTCTTCGCAATAAAAATATTTATATAAATTGCAATATCAACTTTTTATTTATGTAACAAGTTTCTAAGAATTTAAGACCACTTTGTATTGAGCTATCATATATGTCATTAGTAGATAATCAAAATAATATAAATTAACAGTTAATACCACTTATTAAATACCAAATATATATATATACTTTTGGAAATAGATCTCTTAATGAGATGAATAGGGTTTTCTACACTTCAATTAGTCTTTTTCTTTGTATATTTAATGTAATTTTATTGAGGTACATGCACATACCATAAAATCCATGCAAAATATATAATCAGTGGTTCAAAGCATCACATAGTTGTGCATTCATCACCATAATCATTTTTAGAACATTTGCATTACTCCAGAAAAAGAAATAAAGGAAAAAAAAAAAACATACCATATCCCTTAGCTCACCCTCTTATTGACCACTAGAATTGAACTCCACCCAAGTTTAATTCTTGCAATAGGGGCAGATTAACTAAGACAGTGTAGCGTTATCAGAGCTAGACACATATTATCAGTGGAACAGAATAAAACATGCAGCAGTCGATTCATACAAACATAAGCAAATTACTCTTTCTCTTTTTGCAATATAGTTATTGCAAAGACCACATCTACTGGATTACAGCTCAACAACTTCAGTTAATATCTTCTGACTATCCTATGACACTAAACACTAAAAAGAAATATCTATATAATGAGTGAGTAGTCACAGTCATTTGTTAAATCCTAATTTCTCAGCTACACCTCCTCCCTCTCATTTGATCTTTTTATGGGGGCAGCAGGGTGCATGCTCTCAAGCCAAACCCTGGACTCCTGCATGGAAGGCAAACATTCTACCACTGAACCACCCATTTGATCTTTCTCTCAATCTTCAGGGATATCTGGGCAGTGACCATTCTAACTTCTTCATGCTGGAAAACAGTGTTGACTTTATGAGGTAGAGGAATAAAATCAACTGATATTCTTGTAGAGACCAGTACCTCTGAGTTTCAGGACTTATCTGGCATAAGACCAATCTGGAGGCCTTAGGTTTTTGAAAAAATGAACTAACTAAGGAAAACTTTTATAGAGACTTAGATAAAGTTTAGGGAACTCTCTAGGGTTTTCAGGAATATTGTTAGTTGGGGCTTGGCATACTGTGGTAGTTTGGAATATCTGGCTAAAGCTTGCACAAGAGTAACATCCAAAATGACCTCTCAGCTCTACTTGGAATCTCTTAACCACTAAAACTTTATTTTGTTCCATTTATTTTCCTCCTTTTGGTCAAGAAGGTATTCTCAGTGTCACAATGCCAGAGCCAAGCTCATCCCTGGGAGTGATTTCCTACATCGGGGGTGGGGAGTGGTAGTGAGTTTATATCGGAAAAGTACGATCAATGCAAGTTAAGGTCTACAGTGAATAGTAATATTGCAATATGCTTCCACTGAATGTAACAAAGGCATTATGCCAAAACTAAATGTCCACAGGCGGGGCACATGGGGAAGGGGTATGAATTCTTTGTGGAAGAAAAGGAAATGTCTTCATATAGATTGTGATGGTAGTATTGTGCTATTCTACTTGAAATTGCACCTAAGAATCATCCCAGAGAACCTCTTTTGCTGCACAGATATGGTTTGTCTCTAAGCCAACTTGGCAGGTAAACTCTTATATGGGACATGACTCCCAGGGGATATAAAAAATAAGGTTTGTCCTTTTGTTTCTGGTTAATCTCACTCAGCATAATGTCCTCAAGTTTCATCCACGTTGTTACATGCTTTATGGCTTTATTCTGTCGTATAGCTGCATAATATATCATTGTATGTATATAACACAACTTGTTTAGCCACTCATCCATTGATGGACAGTTCGACTGTTTCCATCTCTTCGCAATCATAAATAATGCTGCTATAAATATTGGTGTGCAAATGTTTGTTTGTGTCCTTGCCCTCAGATCCTCTGAATAGATATCTAGTGATGGGATTGTTGAATAATATAGCAATTCTATACTTAACTGCTTGAATAACTGCCAAACTACCTTACAGAGTAGTTGTAGCATTTTACATTCCCACCAACAGTGGATAACTGGTTCTCTTTCTCCACATCCTCTCCAGCATTTGTTGTTTTCTGTTTCTTTGATAATGGCCATTCTAGTGGGTTTCAGATGATATCTCACTGTGGTTTTGATTTGAATTTCCCTACTAGCCAGTGAAATTGAACATCTTTTCATGTGTCTTTTAGCCATTTGTATTTCACTTCTGAGAAGTGCCCACATTTTAATAGGGATTTTGTCTTTTTGTAGTTGAGTTTATTTGTGGTTATCTGATGTGTGCTTTCCAAATATTGTTTCTCATTGTGTAGGCTGCCTTTTTATTTTCTTAAAAATGTTCTTTGATGCACAAAAGTGTTTAATTTTGAGGAGTTACCATTTATCTATTTCTGTTTTCAATGCTCATGTTTTGGGTGTAAGGTCTAGAAAACCGCCTTCTATTACAAGATTTATGAGATATTTCCTCACATTTTCTTCTAAAAGTTTTATGGTCTTAGCTCTGTTTAGGTCTCTGATTCATTTTGAGTTAATTTTTGTATAGAGTGTGAGACATAGATCCTCTTTCAGTCTTTTGCATTTGTGTATCCAGTTCGTCAAGCACCATTCATTGAAGAGACTGCTCTGTCATAGGTGGGTTGGATTGATCACCTTATCAAAGATCAATTATCCATAGATGGGAGGGTCTATATCTGAGCACTTTATTTGATTCTATTCATCAGTATATCTGTCTTTATGTCAGTACCATGTTATTCTGACCACTGTAGCTTCATAATATGCTTTAACGTCAGGTAGTGTGAGACCTCCCACTTCATTTTTCTTTCCCAAGATGTTTTTGGCTATTCAGGGCTCCCTGTCCTTTTAAATAAATTTGATCATTCATTTCCCTGTTTCTGCAAAGTAAGTTTTTGGAATTTTAATTGGTATTGCATTGAATCTATAAATCAACTTAGGTAGACTTGCCATATTAAATATATTTAGTCTTCCAATCCATGAACATGGTATGTGCTTCTGTTTATTTAGGTCTTCCATTATTTTTTTTAGCAATTTCTTGTAGTTTTCTATGTATAGGTCTTTTGTATCCTCAGTTAAATTTATTCCTAAAAAATTTTATTCTTTTTGTTGGTATTGTAAATGGAAAATTTTTCTTGATTTCCTCCTCAGGTTGCTTAGCACTACTGATTTGAGGGTATTGATCTTGTACCCTGCCACTTTGCTGTACTCATTTATTAGCTCTAGTAGCTTTGCTGTAGAATTTTTGGGATTTCCAACATATAGTATCATATAATCTGCAGTGAGAATTTTACTTCTACTTTTCCAATTAAGTGCTTTTATTTATTTTTCTTGTCTGACTAGAACTTTCAGCCCAATGTTGAATAACAGTGGTGACAGTGGGCATCATTGTCTTGCTCCTGATCTTAGAGGGAAAACTTTCAGTCTTTCCCCATTGAGGAGGATGTTGGCTGTAGGTTTTTCATATATTCCCTTCTTTTATCATGTTGAGGAAGTTTCCTTCTGTTCCTATCCTTTGAAGTGTTTTCATCAAGAATGGTTGAATTTTGTCAAATGCCTTTTCTGCATCAATCGAGATAGTTAAGTGGTTTTTCCTCTTTAGCTTATTGATGTTGTGTGCTACATGAATTGATTTTCTTGTGTTGAAACATCCTTGCATACCTGGGATAAAACCCTTTGATCATGGTAATAATTCTTTTAGTGTGCTGTTGGATTCAATTTACAAGTATTTTACTGAGGATTTTTGCATCTATATTCATTAAAGAGGTTTGTCTGCAATTTTCTTTTGCTTGCCTAGCTGTGGTGTTAGGGTGATGTTGGCTTCATATAATGAGTTAGATAGCTTTCCTTCCTCTTCAAATTTTTTAAGAGTTTGAGCATAATTTGTACTAATTCCTTTTTCACTGTTTGGTAGAATTCACATGTTTAGCCATCTGGTCCTGAGCTTTTCTTTTTTAGGAGGTTGTTGATGACTGATTCAATCTCTTTACCTGTGATTGGTTTGTTAAAGTCATCTATTTCTTTTTGCATCAATATTGGTTATTCATGCTTTTCTAGGAAGTTGTCTATTTTATCTAAGATATATAGTTTGTTAGCATACAGTTGCTCTTTGTATCCTCTCATTATCTCTTTTATTTCTGTGGGGTCAGTAGTTATGTCCCCCATCCCATTTCTGATTTCATTTATTTGCATGCACTCTCATTTTCTTCTTTGTCAACCTTGCTAATAGTCCATTGGTTTTATTGATTTTCTCATAGAACCACCTTCTGGTTTCATCTATTCTCCCTAATGTTTTCATAGTCTCAATTTCATTTATTTCTGCTCTAATATTTATTGTTTCTTTCCTTCTGTTTGCTTTGGGGTTAGTTTCCTGTTCTTTCTATAGTTCCTCCAGGTGAGCAGTTTATACCTTGATTTTTTTCTCTTTCTTCTTTTTTAATATAGCTGTTCAGGGCAATAAATTCCCCACTCAGCACTGCCTTTGTTGCATCCCATAAGTGGGATACATTGTGTTCTCATTTTCAGTTGACTCAAGATATTTACTGACTTCTACTGAAATTTCTTCCTTAACCCACTGTGTTTTTTTTAAGAGTGTGTTGTTTAGTCTCCATATATCTATGAATTTTCAAGCTCCTGACTCTTATTGATTTAGAACTTCATTTCATTGTGATATGATAAAGCGTTTTGTGTGATTTCAATCTTCTTAAATTTATTGAGACCTGCTTTGTGACCCAACATGTGGCCTATCCTGGAGAATGATCCATGAGCACTTGAGAAAATTGTGTATCCTGCTGTTGTTGAGTGCAATGTTCTGCAAATTTCTATTGATTTATTGTATTATTCAAGGTCTTTTCTTCCTTATTTATTCTCTGCCTAGATGTTCTATCCATTGGTGAGAGTGGTGTATTAACATCTCCAACTCTTATTGTAGAAGTGTCTACTTCCACCTTCAATATGGCCAGTGTATGCCTCATCTATTTTAGGCACTGTGACTCGATGCTTATATATTTATTATTGTTATGTCTTCCTGATGAATTGTTGTTCTTATTAACACATAATATCCTTCCTTGACTCTTTTAATTGTTTTACATTTGAAATGTAATTCATCTGATATTAGTATAGCTACCCCTTTTTTTCTGGTTGCTATTTATGTGAAATATTTTTTCCCAACCTTTTATTTTCAACCTGTTTTTTCCCTTTGGTCTTAAGTAAGTATCTTGTAGGCAGCTTATAGATGGATGCTGCTTATGAATCCATTCTGCTAGTCTATTTCTTTTGATTGGGTAGTTTAATCCATTAACATTTAATGTTATTTCTGTAAAGACAGTTCTGTCTTCAACCATTTGGTCTTTTGGATTTTATCTCTCATATTTTATTTTTCTCTCTCTCTCTTTTATACTCTGTTCTAGTTTGCTAGCCGCCAGAATGCAACACACCAGAGACGAATTGACTCTTAATAAAAGGGAATTTATTTCATTAGTTTTTCAGAGGAAAGACAGCTAACTTTCAGCTGAGGTTCTTTCTTATGTGGGAAGGCACAGGGTGATCTCTGCAGGGGTTCTCTCCAGGCCTCAGGGTTCCAACAACTTTCCCCAGGGGTGATTTCTTTCTGCATCTCCAAAGGCCTGAGCTGAGCTGTGAGTGCTGAGATGAGGTATGTTGAACTGCTTAGGCTGTGCTACATTGAGCACTCTCATTTAAGCACCAGCCAATTAAGTCAAACATCATTCATTGCAGCAGACATGCCTCTTAGCCAACTGCAGATGTAATGAGCAACAGATGAGGTTCACATACCATTGGCTCATAGCCACAGCAATAGAACTAGGCAACTTCACCTGGAAAAGTTGACAACTGAATCTAACTATCACATACTCTATTAGTTACCCTTACTGCTACTTTTCACTTCTATAATCTTCTTCAAATGTCTTTTACCTGTCTTTTCCTATCTGTCTGTAGTGCTCTCCCTAGTATTTCTTGTAAAACAAGTCTTTTGTTCACAAACTCTCTCAGTATCTTTTTATCTGTAAATATTTTAAATTCTCCCTCATTTTTGAATGACAGTTTTACCAGATGCAGAATTCTTGGTATTCTTTATACTGTCTTCCCACCTCTATGGTTTCCACTGAGAGATCTGCACTTAAGTCTTATTCATCTTTCCTTGCATATGATGGATCGCTTTTCTCTTACTGCTTTAGAATTCTCTCTTTATCTTTGACATTTGACTATCTGATTAGTATGCTTCTTGGAGTGGATCTATTCTGTTTTGGATAGGTTGTGCTTCTCAGATCTGTAATTTTAGGTCTTTCATAAGAGATAGGAATTATGCAGTGATTATTTCTTCCATTATTCTTTCTGCCTCTTTTCTCTTTTCTTCTTTTCTCCTTCTGGGACACCCATAACACATATATTAACATGCTTCAATTTGTCATTCAACTACCTGAGACCCTCCTCATATTTTGCCATTCTTTTCCTTATCTGTCCTTTTGTGTGTAGGATTTCAGATGCCCTGTCCTCTAGCTCATCCTTTCTTCTGTCTCTTCAAAGGCAACATAGGTATGTCTCCATTGTGTTTTTCATCTCTTCTATTGTGCTTTTCATTTCCATTAGTTCTGTCATTATTTTTTTCAAGCCTTTGAGTTCTTCTATATGGTCACCTGGTGTCTTTTTTTATATCTTTCATCTTTTTTATAATATTCCCTCAACTCATTGATCTGATTTTCATTTGATTTAGAATATTTATTTGAGCATTTTTTAATTGATTGTTTCAACTCTTGTATCTCAGTTGAGGTGTTAGCTTGTTCCTTTGGTTGGATCATCTTGTCATTATTCCTGGTATGAGCTATGATCTTCTGCTCGTGTCCAGGCATATGGTTTTCCTGCTTAGTTTATCCTGGAGGACATATTCGCCCTTTTGCTAAGGCTTTTCTTGTTGGTTGGTTTTATTCTCTTTCTGGCCAGCCAGCTGTCAGATTAGTTTTGCCCCTGTTGTCCCCTAAACAACAGAAGCTCAAAGCAGCCTGCTTCATGGGTGGCAGTTAGACACTGATCATCACAACATTGTCTCTGTGTAGAAAAAAAATCTTCGGAACCCAAGTGGTGCTCTGTTTTTCACCAGCCCACGAGACCTAGGTTAGTTTTAGACCACTGCTTTAACAGTTGGGTCATCCATATTTCTCAGCCAAAACAAGGGCATGTTCCCATGCAGGTTGTCTAGACAAGCTCCAACGGATCTGAGATACTTCTAGAGAGTCTGAAAAAGTCCTTCAATTCCCTTACACTTTTCCATCTGTCCAGCAGATATGCTGCTCGATAACTTATCCTCAGAAGGTGTTTGCCTCATAACCCAGGGTGGGTCTGATGAGGCAGGATTTCAATTGTGAGATCCCTGTGCTTTCACTTTGCCAGTCAAAATCTGGCTCAGTGTAGGGCTATGCCCCCCACTTTATTTGTGGCTGAGGATTCCACCAGCTGACCCAGTTTTCAGTTGACCTTCTGTCTGGGATCAAATCTGTCTGCCTGCTACTGTTTCCTACAGAGATGAAGGAAAGGTTTTCAGACCCAGGACTGGAAATACAAACTCAGCCACCTTTTCTCAGACTCTTTATCCTTATGACCTGGGCCTTGAAATCCCCTCCGCTGTCCTCCAGGTCTCCAAATGGTGGTGGTTTGTCTCACTGCTGTGAGAGAATTTATGTTCTGTGTCCCTGATGGGAGGGATCCCAGCTTCCATTTTTGTGCCCTTGCTGTGCTCTGTGTGAAACTCAATGAGGGGGAGGGGTGAGGACTGGCTAGACTGGTACAGAGGTTTCCAACCTGGTATTTTTGTCTCTCTTTAATTTGAAATTTGTAGTGACCTTCTCCAGTTTATATCTTCCTCCAGAATTCTGAAAAATTTAGAATTGTTTTTTTTTTTACCCCATGGAATCTCTGAGAAAAGATTTTCAGTAACTGTGTACTCGCCAGTTGATTATATTACCTCCAATTAGTTTTTATATGTATGGATAAATATAAACATGCCAAGAGAGTTCTGGGAAGATGGCTGAATAGGGTAGATTGAGTTCAGCCCTCCTCCAAGGAAAAGTCAGAGAAGAGACATGAGGGCAACTGATACAGTGATTCAAGAGCACAATTGACCTGGAAGAGCCTTCTGCACCACATAGGGTGGCCCTGGTTGCAAAAGCTGAGGAACTGAGAAGCAGAAAACTGGAACCTAATGCAGAAGCATGAAGCCCACAGGAGGGCACTGATAGGAAGACAGGGACTAGGCAGTAAGCCAAGCCACTTTCTTTGAATGTGCTACCCACATCAGTGCAGCCCCATGACCCACAACTCACTTCCCACCTCACACACTTGAAACTCATCACCTGCCCCCACTCCCCATGCTCCAAGAGCCTCCACCCCACCAACCACCAACATGCATAGCAGCCCCACACCCACATCCCACCTTCCCTGCCCAACCCACCTTTCCTGAACCCCTCCTGAGCACTACTTTACTGTCCCTGCACATTGCAGGCTGTCGCCACTGCATAAAGACTGTGGGCATCTGTACCTAGTCTATGCCTGCCTCCACCCATAGTGACACACAGCCTCACCCCACTCCCCCGAGCTCCGCATATCAATTTACAGCACTCCTAGTCCAGCACATGCACTCAGCCCCAGTCACAGCCCTCAGCTCTGGGAACATCAGTTTATGGTACTCCTAGAACTGTGCATGTGCACAGCCCCCAGTTATGTCTTTCAGCTCTGACAACATTAGTTTACAGCACTCCTAGACCCATGTGTGCACATGGCCCTCAGTCATGCTTCAGAGCTCTGAGAAAGGACAGACCTGTGCAGCTGGATCATATCTGCCCTCAGCCCATAAAGACATAAGGTCAACCTGCTGCCATAGCTCCATGCATGCACATAAAAGGCCATGCTCCCTAGACCAGTGCACACCAGGGTTATGACCCCCAGACCTGTGCACCTAAAAAGCTATACCCTCCCTGGCAGTTGGACACCCATGTTCACAAACACCAATATAACATCCCCAACCTCGCTTATACCTGCACTGAAATACATCACTGCACTGTTGTACCCCACCCCATACCCTGCATCCTGCTACACATCCAACCCATAAACACAAAGCTTTAGACTACTGAAGGAAATCAACTCCCAAAGTAAATCAATCAAGATATTTACATACAATGGAAACAACAAAAGACGGCTAATCATATCACAATGCAGGCAGAAATAGTCCAGCCTAACAAACATATTAAAACACCAGAGGAGACACAGACATTAAAACAATAAGTCAAAGATGGTCATATAACTCTACTTAATAAAATAATGGGGTGGTTAATGACATAAAGGAGAACAAAAAGACCGTAGAAGAGCATAAAGAGGAATTTGAAAGAATAAATAGAAAACAAGCAGATATCACAGAGATTAAAGACTCTGTTGACCAAAAACATACTAGAGGCACACAACAACAGATTTGAAGAGACAGAAGAAAGAAATAGAAGACAGGATAACTAATTTCACATACTCAAGGAAGCAAATGGCAAAAAAGATGGAAAAATTTGAATTGGATCTCAGGGAAATGATAGACAAAACAAAACGCAGAAATATAAGAATCACTGGTGTCCCAGAAGAAGAGAGGAGTAAAGGGCAAGGTAGAGTAGTTGAGGATCTAATGGGGGAAAGCTTCCCAACCCTTCTAAAGGACCTAAATATACAAGTCAAAGAAGCCCAATGAACACCAAACAGAATAGGCCTTCCCCAAGACACAGTCTGTCAAATGTTAAAAAGAAGCAGAGAATTCTGAAAGTGGCAAGAGAAAAACAATCTACTACATAGAAGGGAAACCACCTAAGACTGAGCTTAGACTATTCAATTGGTACCTTGGAAGTAAGAAGGCAGTGATATGATACATTTAAGATCCTGAAAGAGAAAGACTTCCCCAAGAGTACTGTACCCAACCAAACTGTCTTTCAAAACTAAGCGAGACATAAAATTTTCACATACAAACAAATCCTGAAAGAATTTGTCAACAAGAGACCAGCCCTATAAGAAATAATAAACAGAGTTGAAAAAAAAGGCAGGAGAGGGAGGTCTGGAAGAGGGCACAGAATTGAAGAGTACCAGTAAGGGTAACTTAAACAATAGAAAGAGAAGGAGGGAAAAGAATATATACATTTCTGACAAATAAATTTAAAAAGATAAGATGGTGAATTCAAGAAACACCTTTTCAGGAATAACTCTGAATGTTAATGGACTAAACTTACCAATTGAAAGATACAGATTGGTAGAATGGTTTAAGAAACATAATCCAGTTATATGCTGGACTCATCTTAGACACAAGGGTACAAATAGATTGAAACTGAAAAGATGGAAAAAGATTTTCCATGCAAGTTGCAACTAAAGGAAACCAGGAGTAGCTATATTAATATCAGACAAAATAGACTTTAAAGGTAAGGACATCATAAGACAAAAAGGGGGACACTATATGTTAATTAAAGGGACAATTCACCAAGAGGATATAACAATCATAAATGTATATACTCCCAATAAAGGAGCTCCAAAGTACACGAGACAGACATTGGCAAAACTAAAGTGAATGACAAATGTACAACAATAATAATAGGAGACTTCAATATACCACTCTCTTCTATAGATAGAACAACCAAATGGAAGATCAACAAGGAAACAGAGAACTTGATAAATGAATTAGACCTAACAGACATATATAGGTCATTGCACTCCAAAGAACAAGGATATACATTCTTCTCTAGTGCTCATGGAACATTCTCCAGGATAGATCATTTTCTGAAGCACAAAGCAGGTTTTTACAAATTTTAAAACATTGAAATTATTCAAAGCACTTTCTCTGATCACAGTGGAATGAAGCTAGATCTCAATAACCACCAAAGAATGAGGACATTCCCAAACATACGGAGATTAAAAACATAATCTTAAACAAACAGTGGGACAAAGAAAAAATTGCTAGAGAAATTAGTAGCTATCTGGAGATGAATGCAAATGAGAATACAACTTATCAGAACTTATGGGATGTGGCAAAGGCTATGCTGAAAGGGAAATTTATAGCATTAAATGCCTACATTAAAAACAAGAAAGCAAAACAGACAACTTAAATGCTCATCTGGACAAACTTGAGAAAGAACAGTAAACTAACCCCAAAACAAATAGAAGAAGAGAAATAACAAACATTAAAGCAGAGTTAAATGAACGGGAGAACAAAAGAACAATAGAAAGAAGCAATAAAACCAAAAGGTGGTTCTTTGAGAGAATCAATAAAATTGATGGGGCACTAGCAAGACTGACAAAGGAAAAAAGAGAGAGGTTCAAAAAAACAAAATCAGAAATGAGAAGGGTACAATGCCATAGACCCTGAAGAAATAAAAGAAATTATAAGAGGATACTATGAACAACTATATGCGAACAAACTAGACAACTTAGATAAAATGGACAAATTCTTGGAGACACACAAACAAGCTACACTGACTCAGGAAGAAATAGAAATAGAAGACCTCAACAAACCAACAACAATTAAAGAGATTCAATCAGTCATCAAAAATCTTCCTACAAAGAAAAGTGCAGGACAAAAGATGGCTTCACAGGGGAATTTTATCAAACATTACAGAAAGAATTGACACCAATCCTGCTCAAAATTTTCCAAAAAATTGAGGAAAAAGGAAAGCCACCTAACTGATTCTATAGAGATAAAATCATTTTAATACCAAAACTGGGTAAAGATGCTATAAGAAAGGAAAACTACAGGCCAATCTCCCTAATGAATATAGATGCAAAAATTCTCAACAAAATACTAGCAAATTGAATGCAACAACACATTAAAAGAATTATACACCATATACCAAGTGGGGTTTACACCAAAAATGCAAGGATGGGTCAACACAAGAAAATCAATTAATGTAATACAGCACATTAACAAATTGAAAGGGAAAATTTACGTGATCATCTTGATTGAGGCTGACAAAGCATTTGAAAAAATTCAGTATCCTTTTCTGATAAAAATACTCCAAAAGGTAGGAATCAAAGGTAACTTCCTTAAGATGATAAAGATGAAAAACCAATAGCCAGTATCATACTCAATGGAGAGAGCCTGAAAGATTTCCCCTAAGATCAGGAATGAGACAAGGATGCCCACTGTCGCCACTGTTATTCAACATTCTGCTAGAAGTTCTAGCTAGAGCAATCAGGCAGGGCAAAGAAATAAAAGGCATCCAAACTGGAAAGGAGGAAGTAAAACTCTCATTATTTGCAGATACTATACTTGAAAGATCCTGAGAAATTTACAGCAAAGTTACTTGATCTAATATGCAAATTCAGCAAGGCGACAGAATATAAAATTAATGTGCAAAAATAAAAAAAAATTGATTTGCAATAATCGGTAACATTTCTATACACAAGCAATGATCTAGTTCAGGAGTCAGTTAAGGAAAAAATTCCATTCAAAATAGCAACTAAAAGAATCAAGTACTTAGGAATGAACTTAACTAGGGATGTAAAGGACTTGTACACAGAAAACTAAATAACATTGCTAAAAGAAATCTAAATAGGTAGAAAGGCATTCCCTGCTCATGAATAGGAAGGCTAAATATAGTTAAGATGTCAATTCTCCCCAAATTCATCTACAGATTCAACACAGTACCAATCAAAATTCCAACAACCTACTTTGAAGATTTGGAAAAGCTAACTATAAAATTCATCTGTAAAGAAAAGAGACCCTGAATAGCTAAGAGCATCCTAAAAGAGAAGAATGAACTGGGAGGATAAATACTCCTTGATTTTAAAACCTGTTATAAAGCCACAGTGGTCAAAACAGCATGGTATGGCACAAAGATAGAAGCATTGACCAATGGAATCTAATCGAGAGTGCAGAAATAGATCACCAAATCTATGGGCAACTGGTTTTTGGCAAGACCCCCAAATCCTCTGAATTGGGACAAAATGGTGTTTCCAATAAATGGACTGTTGACTTTGGGCCCGCTACATAATGGCTGATGAATGCAGGTGACTGAAGGATGCATTGACAGAGAAGTCAATTGGCAAGCAGTGGTGCATACTTATGAACGAAGGTTGTGCTGCTACAAAAAGGAACAATGTTGTGAGGCATGCAACAATGTGAATGAACATTTGGGACATTTGGTGAGGTAAAGTAAGCCAGAAACAAAAAAACAATAATGGTCTGGTCACCTTTAGAAAATGCTTATAAGAAAACAGGGGTGTAGACTGTAAACTTTAGAGCAGACACATTAAGTCCAGAGTGGTGATTATTATTTCTGGATTTTGAGAGGCTGTTTTATATATATAACCTGATATTTAGAGATAAGAATGAAGCCAAACAGGTTGAGATTAAAGTAATTCAGAACATAGGGGTAAGGAAGACAGTGTCTATATTTTAGAACCACACATACTCTTTGAGACCAATGGAAGAAAGGTTTATTTGATCTGGAACTGAAATTTTCTGTAGTGCATAATCTAATTCAACCTATCTGTATAGCTCATTTGAACAACTGAAACACAGGGAGCACAGAATAAGAAAAAGGTCTTTTAATCCTGTATAGATTATTGTAATGCCTGGAAACATCCTAGACTATATTAAGCAGATAATCAAAAAGTATTGGCAAAGTCCCCTGAGGGACAGGAGAAAGACTATGGAACTATTAAACCTTACCATCTGGGAACTCCCTGATACTCGGTCAAACTTTAGGGATACCCAAAATGGTAGGCCATGCCTTCAATCATGAGGCTTACTCTTGTGAAGCTTATGTAGGTAGCGGAGAAGCTTAGACCACCTGTAAGCATGCCTAAGAATTACTTCAGGAGGACCTCTGTTGTTGCTCAGATGCAGCCTAAGTTTCTCTAAGGGCAACTCTGCAAGTGAAAGCTTTACCCTCCCCCCTACGTGGAACATGACATCCAGTCTCACGGGTGACGAGGGAGAGGATTCCCAGGGATGAAGCCAGACCTGGCATCCTGGGATCAACAATTCCATCCTGACCAAAAGGGGGATAAAATGTTATTAACAAAGTATCAGTGGCAGAGAGAGAGTTCAAACAGAGTTGAGAGGCTACTCTGGAAGTTGCTCTTATGCAAGCTTCAGGTAGACCTTGCTACCTATTATAACCTGCCAACCCCTAACCAGGACCATTCCAGCCAATCCAAAAGAATACCTAGGGCAATACATAAGATTCCACAAGGGTTCCAAGCACTACAGTAACTTTCTAGAAGCCTACAGCTCCAGATGGGTCCCTGGTCCAGATGAGTCCTCAAACCTAGCCCAGCCTCTCCAGAACATCAGATAGTTCCATCTCCCTACCCCACATTAGTGACAGACCCTTCCAATATGAAAAATTTAATTGCCATAGCCCATACACCCCTAAAGAGAAGGATAGAATTCTGTAGAACACTGGAGTTATACAGAGAAGATAGAATTTAACAAATGAATATGAATACTGAATTATTAAATTGTTATCTCTTTTAGTCTCCAGTATTCCAGTATTTTAGAGCAGCTAGAAGTAAAAACCTAAAATTGTGAATTTGTAACCCATGTCAAACTCTGAAATATGTTTCACAACTAATTGTGGTGCTGTGCTTGTAAATGTATAGCTTTTTTGTATTTATGTTATTCACAAATAAAGAAGGAAAAATGTTGATTGTGATGATAAAAAACTATGTAGGCCCTCTTGCCTCCTATATTCTGGAGCAGCTAGAAGGAAATGTATGAAAGAATCATATGGTAGCCCATGACAAACTCTGAGATCTGTCCTGTAGCTGCTTGTTGAAGAGTGCTTTGTAAACTGCTGCTTTTTTATTTCTTTGCTTTGTACATATGTTATACTATACAAAAAAAAGTTAAAAATTAAAAAAAAAGAGTGATCTAGTTGATAGAATAGTTGGAGAAAACCTCATGGGAACTAAGGCATTAGGTGTGAGAAGGAGCAGAGATGCTAAAAAACTGGTTGAAGAATATCTTAAAAAGAAAAAAGAACACACGCACTAAGGTCCTGTCTTAGTTGGCCAGGGGTGTCCTGTCATAAATACTGCAAATGGGTTGGCTTAAAGAACAGGAATTTAATGTCTCATCAGCTTTTTTGAGGCCAGAAGTCTGGAACCAAGAGACATGTACTGTTTCAGTGGTGGCTTTCCAGCGTTCATTACTCAATACCTGCCTCACTTACATGGCCATCTCCTTTGGTCTCCTTCCATGGCTTCTACTACTACAGTATCTGATTTCCTCTGCTCATAAGATCTCCAGTTATATTGAATTAAGGACCACCCTGATTCAATTTGGCCTTAACATTTTCAATGGACATATTTACAAATGAGTTTACACCTATAGGGCCAGGGGTTAGGAAATGAATATGACTTTGTGGGAAATGTGGTTCAATCTACCACAGGTCCAAAAGAAAGAATGAACTAGGCTGGTTCTAAGAAGCGAAAGGCCAATGTGGATGGACAAGAAAGACTGAGAGAGAAGACAGATGTGACGTTGGGGAGGGTACAGAAGACAAAACAAAACAAAGCCTGTGTGAAAAAGTTAGAACTTTCCATTTAAGTTGAAACGCAATGAGAATCCATAGAAAGGTTTTAAGCATAGAATGTTATAATAAACTGATTCACATTTTTGAGATACAACTCTGGCTCCTAACTGGAGAATGCAGTATAAACAGGCAATAAAGAAAGCTGTGGGAATCTAAGTGGAAAGTTGGAGATGGAAACAAGTAGAATTGAAATTCACTTAAGATGTGTAGCCAAAAGGATTTACTGATGTATGGTATTTTCAAGGTATGCAAGGAGAAATTGTGGCTGGATCCTGGAATGTATACTGATGTCAGTGCCATTTATTGAAATGGGATCTACTGGAGAATTACAGTATTTAGGGAGGAATTCCATTTTGAATGAGTTAACTAGCTATGAAATGAATATTAGATAGGTTAGACCCCTCTGCTAAAAAATAGATTCCATATTGAATTAATAATAAAATTCAAAAGTTTATGACTTCTAAGAAAAATGCTTAAAACAATACAGCAATAAAAGATTAACATAAAGAGATGGGTGAAGATACAGCAGAGAAACTCAAGCAGAAACACTACAATGACGTTAATGTCAATACAGGATCCAAAGTAAAAGTTATTAAATTAAAGGTTATTTTGTATTGGTAGGTTCAACCATGAACATTTATGCCCCTACAACTATAATGCTTCTTATAACCATTAAACAATCAAGTAAGCAAAAAAATTTTTTTAAATAACTTGAAATATTAAGTTGGTGGCTGTAAATTTAATTCTAAATCCATGTTTTAAAGTATCCATTAGGGATTGAGAGGAAATATGCCCTGGATCACAAAAAATACTTCAAAAGGTTCCAAAATGAAGAAAGCATGCAAATTAATTGTCCTACCAAACTGCAACGAAACTAAAAATAAATAACAAAAGCACAACCCCAAATTTCATTCACCACTACATACACATACACACACACATAATTTAGAAATTTGAAAGCATACTATAATAATTTTTGGATCAAAGAGCAAATCATAAATCAAATTATAGACTGTGATGCAGTAATAAATAAGTATTGCATAATAAACAAAAAAGACTATTATTAAAATTAAAAAATTGGGTTTCACATAAACAACACTATTTGATGTTGCATAAGCAGTTCTAGCAACTACTATAAGTCATGAAACAAAACTTGAAAGTATAGCTTCTGTAAAGGGCAAAACAATCCAGCAGAGATTATCTTTAAATACTGTTGGGAATTTTTTTCTATTTGAAAAACATATATAAAATAAAATTAGGTTAACTCTTAACAATTACGTAAACATAATCTATAAATCTATTAAATATTAAAATATAAAACAAAACAAATATTGCACATACTACAATAAATCATATATTTGACTACATAAAAAATTAAAATTGTGTTTAAAAGTGTAAATCACCTTAAAAGCAAACTACTAAAGGCATTTGGAACTTATATAAGAATATTTAGTAGGTACTTACTCTTCAGTGAAAAAATAATTTTAAAAACTATTCACTAGCCAAAGGAATAAAGGAGTTGGGTAGACAGTTCAGTAAATGTAGAAAGAAATAAAAGAGGTCAATAAATAATAAAATCAAGTGAATTTATCAAGTAAATTCATATTAAAATCAATTGCCAATTGTTTGTCTACCAGGTAGTCAAAGAATAAATATCATGAAGGAACTATGAGCTTGGCACTCTGATTAGATGCTCCCAGGGATGTAAGTTGATGAATCTTTTCAGGAAAATAATTTTCCTGTTACATAGAAAGATTTGTAAGAGTAGAGGTGCTTTTGATAATATAATATTATATATCCCCTTATTAGAAAATTATAAGTGCTGTGGTCAATAAAAGTCTATGCAGAACTGTTCATATGAGATGTTAGTCATATAGGTGGAAATGGAGCATACTGAACTCTACGTAAAATACAATCCATTTTTCAAACTTCGATATACTTGTAAATACATTGAAAGAGACTAGTACGGAACATATCAAAAAGTCTGTTATTTTTAATCATTAGGATACCATAACAGGTATTTTTTTCTTCCTGTGTTCCCTTTTCTACACTGAGCAATACACCTGTACTCCAAGAGAAAAACAATATTTTAACATAAAAGAACTAAAACACACAATTGTGAAACAGTAGTTAATTTAATCCCTTTTCCCACCCGCAGACATTATTTTCTTTCTTTCTTTCTTGAGGAGATTAAGATAACCACCTATCATTCATTCATTGATAAGCACCTTCATAATGTCAGTTATTGTTGTTTTAAATTAATGCTTCATAGCACCGATAAAATGAATTGTAACTATTAGCGATTATAATATAGCTTATGCTCTTCTCTCTTCCCTCATAAATTCTGATTATGGAAACTTTAATAAAAGGCGTGAGAAATCATTTTGCCTTTGAAACACTGAAATAATTGCCTCATCTCATGTTACAGTCTCTGGTTAATGTCTTTCTCTACCTCCAAAATTTAATCGTATTGTACCTCAAGCAAGAAGCCCCGAAGATTCTGCTAATTTGCTTAGCAGAGGACCTGACCTACAATAAGCACACAAATGAGAGTTTATGATTCTGGATCTATTGCGCCAATTGATTTCATTTTATATATACAGCAACTTTCTCAAAAAACAACTAAGGCAAAAATGAATAGAAAAGTAGATACAGATAACAGATAGATAAACACATAAGCAAATGATTACATTAACTTGCTACATCTTTCTTTGCCCTCTCAGATCTACCCTGCTCTGTACCAATGGAGTTTTGACCTTAGCTGACTTCATGCATCCAGTGTCCTCTGAGATTTGGTCAAGGGTGGCCCCCGCTGGCTGGTAGAGGCAGGGGCCTTTCTAACTGGATCTTAGCAGTGACTGGGTTTCTCTTCCAAAGCCTAGGTTCCTGCTGGGTCCTTTTTTTCAGCTCTCACATGACTATGAGTAGAGAACTGCTCTTCAGGTCTAAGGGTGGCAGTGCCTCTGTGTTCCTTACCGTTTATATTTCCACCACGTGCTACATATCTTTGTTGCTATTGACCATCTTTATAATTTTAGCTCCTCTGTGTATGTATCTCATGGTGCTTTAAATGGCAGTCCCCTGATGAATAATACCGTCCATTTGGATATGCTACTTTGTGAGGCACCTATTTTCCTATCATTCTTGTTCATTTTAAAAAATCATTTTTTCTTATTGTTTTGTAGGAGCTCTTTATTCAGAATATGAACCTTTTATGAAATAAAATAAAGATATTTGCTTTACAAATATCTTCTCCAGTCTATAGTTTGCTTTTTCACAAGCACAATGCCATCTTTTGATTAAAATAATCCTTAATTTTAATTTTGTCCACCTATCCGTCTTTTTTTGTGTGTGGCTTGAACTTTTTGGTGTTCCGGTTTAAGAAAGTTTTGTGTCATCAGTGTTCTGATGATTCACTCCTATTTTTCTATTGCTTTCCTTTTCACATTCATGTCTATGATCCATCTCGCATTAATGTTTTGTTTATGACAGGTATAAGGGTTAAAGTACATTTTTTTCCATATAGATCTCCCATTGACCCAGCTTTATTTACTATACCCTGTTGAATCTCAACGGTGTTTTAGCCATTTGTTATGAAATCGCACATCTGTTGAATGATTTCTAGGCTCTCTATTCTAGTCCATTGGTCATTTTCTCCTTGTGCTAATATTATGCTACTTAATTACTGTCATTTTATAGTAAGAATTTATATCTGGTACTATATATTCTCCACTTGTTCTTTTTAAGACTGCTTTGAATATGCTAGACCCACTGCATTTGTGTGGAAAGTGTATCAATTTTAACATGCAAAAAAATGGAAATGGATTTTTATTGCCTTGGTATTCCATCTATAAATCACTTTGGGGAGACTAGCATAATAAAAAGGCTGAGCTTCAAATTTTCCTTTAACTACAACTTTACCTGTTTTCCATAGGTTTTGATATATTGTGTTTCCAATAGCATTCAATTAAAAATATTTTCTAATTTCCCTTGTGATTTTTTTCTTTAATTTTCAGGTTATTAAAAACTGTCTTGATTAATTTCCAAACTTTTAAAGATTTTCTACTTACTTTTGTTTTGATGGTTTCTAGTTTAATTTTACAGTGGTCAGGTTACACACTCTGCATGAATTCAGTCCTTTGATATTAATGAAGGCTTATTCTAGAGCCCAATATATGTATTAATTTGGTAAATGATGCCTGTGCAATTGAAAAAAACATGTGCTCTGCAGTTTTATGGAGTAGTAGTCTACATATGGCAGTCTAGTTGTAAATTAATAGTTTTGCTCAAATTTTCTAAATCTTTACCTATCTGGGGCAATTTTTTCCATCACTTATAGAAAGAAGTATATTAAAATCTAGCGTTTTGATTTTGTATTTATTCCCCTTTCAGTTTTATCGTGTCTTAGTTTTTATATGTTTTGAAAATGCACTATTAAGGGAATACAATTTTTTAATTGTTATATCTTTCTCTTGAATTGTCCCTGTTATTATAAAATGGCTTACTTTATAGTTAGTAATACTTCTTGTCATAAACTTTACTTTGATCTCAATATAGCTACATGAGCTTTTTTATTTTTTATTTTTTTGCTAGTCTCTATGGGAAATGGTTTTCCTTTCTTCTGTGTTTTTATATTAAAAGTGAGTTTCTGATAAAGAGCATATAGCTCAATTTTCTTTTCTCACCCAGTCTAACAATCTTTGTGTTTTAATTGAATTATTATTTCCATTTATATTTTAAATAATTATTAATAAATATAAACTTAATTCCTGGGCTTTCTAATGGCATGGCAGGTGCCTCTGAGCCAGGATTTAAGCAAACAAGATCAGTAGTGTAGGAAAGTGATTTCTGACACTCCATCTCTCTCTGAGAAGCCTTGGGAGGGAAGTAGAATGTGTTGAAATGAAAGTTCTCACAACTAGTAATTGGGAAAGCTGAGATTTTAGCACTGGGTGAAATTTGAGCTTTTTTTTTTTTCTCCACTAAGCTTTTTTCCAAGTTCATATGCTCTTTTCTATCCCCAAAAACCTATTTAAATGCTGCAAACTGGAAAGATAAATGGAAATTGTTTTCTGTCTGATGGTGGCTTAAAATCAGGTGAAAATTCTAGGCACAGAGCCGGGGCTCAATCAACGTGAGTAACCTCTCCTTCACTGGAAAATGTTTTGGGTGTTTGAATTCCCTGTTAGTAGACATGTGTTTAATAATTGCCTCCTATGAAAAAGAAACAGGCCCCAACACTGAACAATAGCTTAATTTAAAGTGGCATTTGAGAAGAATATGTAAGGGATTATCTGAGAGGGATATAGAAGACCTCACTTGATATCTTTCTTACTAGAAAGAAAATAGATGAAATTTAGAGCTAATGAATAAGGAAAAGTGAGGATCAATCTAATATATCAAATTATGTAGGTAAATATCAGGGGAAACTATTAAAATGTTGAAATTGTCTCAGGTAAATACAAGTAGCAGGTACTGGAGAGGAACAGCGAGATGGAAGGACTTTTTTTTTTAATTGAAAAGTTACTTTTTTTTTACTCTTCAATTTCTTAAGTTCTATAAGTGTAGTTATTTGGTAAATATGACATTTTAAAATTTTTATTAAAAAAACATTTAATGGAGAACCACATTAAAATATTTTATTTACCTTGAAAAAGACTATGCTTTAAACCCAGAAATAGGTAAAATACCTTTTTGTTACAAATTTTCCTCAAGAAAAATTACAATTCTCTTAGAAAAAATAAGATGAATAATTTTTACCCATATATGATTTATAAATGACTAAATGCAACTCTGATATTATACTCAAGTCCTGAATTGCCTGAATTGAATCCTAAGTCTGAGACCTAAAAATAGTTACTGCATACTTGATTGTGACTGATAAATTATTTGTTCAGAAGACCAAAAATATTGTTGAACTTAGGAGACTGTTTAGCAGATTTTAACGTTATTGTTATTGTATTTATTCAGTTTTTGTTTCCAGAGGAAAGAAGGTACAGAAATATGCACAGATCACTACTGCCCTCTGCTGCCTGGAGGGGTGAAAGAAAAGAACCAGCATAGACGTTCTTTTATATGATCTACAGTGTACTGGCTTTCCATGTTAACTTATACCTACCATTCTTTCAGTAACATATGCTAAGTGTTGCCCATTGCAAAATGAGCCCTTGTGTTTAGATTACAAGCGAGTCTAGAACACACTCAACTTTTAGAAAGAATTGTTAAAAATCAAACTCAGAAGAATTGTTATGAAATGGCTACCATTTCAGAGACAAAATTCAGAAGAAAATTAACTCATTATCAACGGGTCAGCACAGTTTCTCTTACACAATTAGTACCTAGTGGTGGGAAGAACATTTAGAGAACATGTGATTCAAATGGCCAGTCAGTGAAAAAATCCTATCGGTATAAGCCTGCATGTGCCAATTTTGTCTTTCAGAAACCGTGAAGTTCTTTTTTGGTATATGTAGAACAGCTCCCACTATGAGAGAAAAGTGTGCACCTTTCACTAACAGGCAGCCTGTGACCGTGGATATGTCTTCAGACACACTCTGCCAAGCATACAAACATTTATAAGCAAACAGGAAGAAGCAGTCATACCATCTACTTTTTGCAAACCAGGAGACTTCCCACTCTGTCCTCAGGCATCCTCACAATAAAATTGTAATTTTGGCAGGACCGACCAAAACTTTTTAGTTGACTCCAGAAAATGACTCCTCTATGAAATGGGGAAGAGGGAATATAAAAACAAATATTGTACACACAATTTAACATCCCACTATGTGGCACCTTAGACAAATCTCTAAAAGACAAAAGCATCTTGTTACATAAGAAAATAACACTACCACACTCCCCAAAAAGAGTAAGAATAATTCTTGACTGTCATCACATACTTGATCCATTTCAGGTGCCAGACACCCCAAAAATGTCCTCTGCAACATCTAAACTGTGTTTTTCAATACAGTTTGCAGATACTCTGACTTGGTTTTCTGAATGGTTTTCTACTAGAAGAGTTCTTACATGGTTTGGGAAGTTTTAGTTACTCCTGGGCCTTGGGAGAAACAGCTGTTTTGAAGCTGATGAATAATCTTTTGATAGCAGCACCAACCAATCTTTTTGTCAGGTAAGGCAACATATTTCTATATGAGGGAATGCAGGCAGGGCAGCTTGAGGAGAGAGTGGAAAAATCAGAACTTTAGGATTGCAATTCTGCTGTGAATAAATAAAGCTGCAGGTTGTCCTGGATTCTTATATTTTGCTCCGGTAAGGTGATTGTCCAAAGCGGCTGAAGACAGAGATTGGGAATTTCTCTGAGATTACAAAAACAAGCAGTGTGGCTATTTTAAACTTGATTCCACCACATTGTCTTATCTGGTAAAGAGTATCTAAAGACTGGGGATCTGATGTTAATATAAAAAAAGTGACAATTGATAAATGGCTAAGTTGGTCAGTTCTCAAGCATGACCAAGGACAATGCATCATTATTCCCCTTGGAGGATATGAGAGAATGCAAAAGATGTGGGAGACACTGTAAATAATAATGGGGACCTTGTAATATTCTTGGCAGTTAACCCACATGGGTAAGGTACAATTACTTGGCAAAACATCAAAAGGAATATATCTAAGTATGCTGAAATCAAAGGATGAGACAAAAATCAGAGAATGATCAAACTGATCAGAGAAAATTTGCTGAAGATGAATTTTGAATCAGCTTTTAAAGGAGGAATCTTCAGTTATTTCCAGTGAGGCTCCAAGGTACAATGTTTCAAAATTCTTTGGTGAGTCACTCAAAGTTCATAGCCATTTATCAGATTCAACAAGTTATAATAATATATAGCATTCAGTTTTGATGTCTCTCAGGGAAGCATGGCTTAAGTACAAAGGTCTTCTCTTACACAATCTCTGAATTATCTAAATTGGATTTCAGCATGATCAAATCTATTGCGTCTTCATCATCCCTTTCACCTGTACTTCACAGTTTATATCAGGTATAACTTCTGATAAAGGTAGCATGAATAAACTTCCTGGGAATAAAGTTCATTGCTTAGCATCTCTGAACTTGAAAGAGTAACAGAATGTTATAGGATAATACCTTCCACTTGCCTAAAATAGTTTACTTGTGTTCAACTGCAATAACCTGCTCCAGCTGTTCTCATACAATTTATTAGATTTACCAAAATCATTAAGTTAAATTTGGATTTTTGGAAAAGGAACTTTGTGAGCTAACATGAACTTACAGTACTTTTGAGTTCTATGCCTCTTTTTCCTGTGACCAGAATAAATTGGCCAATTTCACGTTTCTTAATGCCGATTTAAAATGCAGAAAATTATGTCCTTTTCTTATTCAGAGTGAGTTGGAAATATAATGTGTAAGTAAAAGTACATTGATTCAGCTTCACCTTAGCTGAGGAGGCGCCAATGATTGGCATCTTCCAAACAGAGCAGTTGTCTATGATGTTTGCCAACTGGTATTTCTAAATGCAACCTTGCACATATGTGCGCTGTTTTAAAGCAGAAATTCATAAAACTAAAATTAGAAGGAATCATATGTACATAGCTAATACTGAATTCAATATTGAACACAGTTACTAATTCCCCATAAGAAACTATGTGACATGGACTATAGCTGGGTAGCATTGCACAAGTTACTGAGCTTTTTTTTTTTCTTTATTAGAGATATTGTAGTTTTAGAGACCACCATGCATAAAAGATAGCACTTCCAAATAACACCCTCTTAGTGACACTTTGTGTTGGTGTGGAACATTTGCCACAACTGATGATAGTACACTTTTATAATTGTATATTAACTACTGCAGTCCATGGCTTAGGGTTCACTTACTTAACTTTTTTTTTTTCATGGGCAGTCTCTGGGAATCGAATCCGGTCTCCATCATAACAGGCGAAATAACAGCATTTATTCACAGGATTCTTGTGAATATAAATAAGATGTAAATTTCTTGGAACAATGCCTGACACCCAATAAGTACAAAATATGTAAATTATTCTAGTGGTGTTATTACTGCCAACTTCTGTACAAGTTGTTGAGGTCCCATTGATCATTTTATGATTTATTTGGTCCCCTGGGGTACATGTTTTTACTCTTTGAATGGCACTATGCTTATGCTGAAGAAATTCTTGAGATATTGAAGTAAAGGAAATAGAAATAAAATCAATACCTTTTGTCATAGATTGCTTTCTATTTAAACATTCTATTCTTCACTAACTTTCATTGCAGCAGTCTAGTTTTTCCCAGTTCTTGAATGTTATCCTCAAACTGTTGGAAGAAATCGAATTCATTTGCTTATCAGCTTAGAATTGTCTGTGACACGTAGGAAGGAAACCTTTACTATAAAATCAAAACCTATTTCAATTCTTTAGAAAATGCAGTCCAACAGTGGGGAATACTGTCTTAGATAAGCCTTTTGATTTATGTGGAAAAAAGACACTCCACCCAGTGTGTGAGGTTTCCAAGCTTTGAAAATACATTTAGTCTCATATTTATCATACTAATCTTCACTTTTTCACTATTTTCCCTTCTGACCTCTCTTTCTCTCTCCCATTTCTCTATTCTCTCTCCCTCCCTTCCCCACCTGCTGCCTTCTCTCTTCTCTTCCAATGATTTATTTTCTGATGAAAAAGCACTTAGCATAAATGTTAGGTTGTGAAAAATTATCCTGTTGATATTGTAAATAGCAAGGTGAAATTTCTTACCTTGTTTTAAGATAATAGTCCTTCATGGATGTCTTTGAATGCTATACCAATAGAGTCAGCTGTGTGGCCTTTAGAAGTGGCAGTGATGTTTCTTCTTAACCTGTCCATGCTCTGACTTGTGAGCATTTTTAAAACAAATGACTCCACAAGAGAAAAAAAACATCTGCCCTCACACTCAGATACATACTGTAAGTACACAGCAGTAAGCACAGTCCTAGGATTGCAAACTTGAAGTGTGAGGGCTTCCAGCCATTGCAGTCCCTGCTTGTGATCAAATAAAGAAGAAGGAAAAAAACTATTGGCTACTTATTGGTATATTTTTCTTCTTTATGGCATCACAGGATTATCTATTCTGTAATACATAATAGAGATGATGGAACAGGGAACTTTTCCAGCTAACCCCAGGCCTGAAAGTGAAGGATATGTTCACTAACCAAAGATGAAGCTGCAGTAGAGGAGAAAGAAGATGAGATCTCAGACTTAGGGAGGATGAGGAGATGGGCTCGTGGCTTAGGCTAACATGGAGACCATAGGGCCTACTGATGGAATGAGTCCTTCCATCCTTAATCAACAGATACCAGCCATTGTGAGACTTTGGAGGAAATGTACTCAAGGAGATTCTTCCCAGCAGGACCAAAGGTAGTGGAATAGTTGACAATCAATCTGGAGGTCTTCCAAAATTCTCATTTGTCCTTTTGAGCCAAGAGAATACTGAATGTTCCACCTGTTCTAGTCTCTCAATAGAAAAGGATGGTATATGAGGAAAGGAGGGAGTTTAGGGACATCCTACACCAAAACTAAAAAGAGAAGTCCATGGGATTTTCAGTTAACCAATTTAAATGGAGGTTAAGAACTGCCATTATAAAATATTTGAAAGATTTTTAGTTCCTCATGTTTGCAAGTTTATCATTATTGTGACTTTTTTATATTATTAGCAGTCTTCCTGATTATCCTTGAGGATGACAAATACCAAGGGACTAAGGAGGTAGTTTCCAACTGATTAGCCACATTTTAGAAGGAAGAAAGGAATTCCATGGAGCTAGAAGAGATGGTGGCACCTACAACAGAATAAACTAGCTGAGTTCTCAGGGCCTATTGAAAAGAAAACTGAATATGGGTGACTGGCTTGGCTTTAGTATGATTTTAGGAAAGTTTAGTAATGAAACCACTGGTTGAAATTTTGTAAAAGAGTCATAATTTTATTCAAAAACTTATGCAAGCATTTTTGATTTTTATAGCATTGAAGTCTATATAAGTAGAATGTCCCAGACTATTCAGAAAATCTGTTTCATCTAGTTTTCTGGGGAAAGGCTTAAACAAACTCAAAGACAAGTATCTCCTGCCCTCCCTTCTACAAATTATCTCAGTCCTTATCCTGGCAGAGACATAGCTGTGTACTTAAGGTTACATTCATTTTATTAGTAAAGGACAATCTGTTCTATTCACTTGAAGTACTAGGAAGTTGTAAATTTCTTATCAAATATGCTTTCTGTGTAACCCCTCACCAAGAGGTCAGCAGGCTCCAAAATAAGTAGCAGGACAATCGTCTGGAACTGTCTTATTAAATCATATCACTTCCTGAAGTACATCTAAAAGGTTCTAAAAAGAGGTCTCAAATACGGGCCAAGAAATGGGCTATAGCATTATGCAATAACAATTGCATTTGGAACACTAAGTATAGATGAACCCAGCTGATGCTCACTCCATAGTCCAAACACATAAATACTATTAGGGGTTTACTCATTCTCTTCTCCAGCTCGGAATAACTTTGCAGTTAGTGGCAGCAGCCATTGCCTGCTTGCTGAAGGGACTCTGCCCACCCCCAGCCCTGCTCTGCAAAGAATCAGAAGATCACACCTCTGTCATTCTTATCCTTGGTTGATTGAAACAAGGCTGTGTCCAGGATAGAGGCAATCTGTCCACAGGCTGCTTAATTACCTGGCCTGGCATAAGGGTTAATCAGATTCTCTTTATTGACAACTATTATGGGGAGTAAGGACTTCAATAGTGGACCACTGGAGAAATAGTAGGATGAAAACTCCTGGAGTACGGCCAAGTCATATTAATTGCAAAGCCCCAGAGGATAAAATCCAAACATTATAAACTTTGAGCTTTTAAGAGATCCTAAGCATTCAGGCCCTCCTCCTCAAGCCCTTGGTTTAGTTGAGACCTTATTGTGACTTCTTTTCCAAAGTCTCCATGAGAATTTGCTAATTTTCCCAAGGACAGCCTCATAATAAATCGAATTAACGTGAGTGTTTTCTACTCATTAAAACTGTAAGAATCAGACCAAAATATTCTTTTAGCAATCCTATCTTACGTATTCTCTTCTAATAAAAATGTGCAATTGGTACTGTGTAAAGCAACCATAACTTACTTTCTCAACTTGTGTTTTTTTATTTCATGTTCTCTGAGTCTCACAGTAACTGGAGCAAGTTTTTCTCTCCTGTATCCATATATCACTCATAATATAGTAACATGCAAAACAGAAGCTATAACAAAGGTCATGGTACAGGGGATCCAGTTGAGCAGAAGTGAAAAATCATCAGATATGGATTCAGAAATGGATAAACCAATAATTCAAGAGTCGTATATCAGACGACTCAAGTTGCCGTGCACCTCCAAACCTGAATCAGACCAGCTACTCCAAACTTCCAATTGCAGCATGGAACTAATATGTTCTATAAATGTCAAATAAGATAATCAAATCTTATATGATCACTCCCTCACTACTTCGAAGGAGTTTCCCCAAATATCACCTCACTGATGAGATCTCCTCAATAAACCTATATAGCATAGCAAACCCCTCTTAGGACTTCTTATTTTCCTTGTAATGTTTAAATTTTCTCCATAATGCTTACCACCACCAGGTATACATTATTTATTTTATGATCTCACTAGAAAGTTAACTCCATAAAGATAGGGGCTTATTCTGTTTTATTCATAACTACATCTCAGTGCTTAAGTACAGTCTTGGACTGATAAAATGTATTCAATAAATATTTGTTAAATTGGAATCTCTAAATTTCCCTCTCATCTAGCCTATCCTAATTCAGAAAGTGGCAACATAATATACCCAGCATCCTCTGTACAAAAATCCAGAGAATTATCCCAGATTCTTTTCCTTCTCTTACCCTCCACATCCAATCCTGTCAATCTAATTCAAAATGCATCCCACATCCTAACATTCTTCACTATCTTAATTGTGACCCAGCCCAAGAGGCACTCCTACATACAACAGTGAACCATGTCTTGGCTCAAAATATTCCAAAGACTTTCTCTTGAAACTCTGAAACATTCCATGCTCTTTCAACACAGTAGTGAAGGTCCTACACAATCTCACCTCTGCCCATATCACCATCCTTATCTCTCAACCCTACTTTGCATTATTTTGGTTGAACATACCATAATTATTTCTATCTCAGGGCCTTTGCACTTACTATTCCCTCTGCTTGGGTTATTTCTCCAGTCTTTAACCTGGCAGATTTCCTAAATGAAACCACTTTAGGCCTTCTGTGCCCACCCTTCCTAAAACAATGTGTTTGCCCTCTGTCTTCAAGCATTTTCGCATTGTCTTAGTTTGTCCACATAGGATCTTAAATTTATTTTTTGTTAATTTCTTTGTCTGTTTGCTAGGTTTTAGTTAATGCCTTTTTCTCCATAAAGAAGATTGAAAGCCTCTGTCTTATGTGTTACTCCACATCTAGTACCTAGAACAGTGCCTGACAAATAGTAGATACTCAACAAATATTTGTTTTCTGACATACTTTCAAGTTGAAAGCTTGGTGAAATTATGCCATTATCTCATTTTGTGACTAAATAAATCACTTAATATCACTAAACATTAGTTTCGTTAAGATGACAAAAACAGACCTATAAATTGCAGGACCATTATAATGAACCTCAATTGAGAGCATGCAATTGAAAAGTTCTTTGTAACCCATGAGGTGCTATAATTATACTCCAATATCATCTATATAAACTGCTTACATTACTAAAGTCCTGCAAAGACTAATTTGGGTTGTCTGCACAGAATAGGTAAAAAAAAAAAAACAAAAAACATAAAATGACAATTTTCTGCTACAAAAGCATATGCCTTTTGTTTAATAATATTTTATCTTTGAAATATTGTGTCAATATATTGCTATTTATTTTGAGGATAAGAAAATAATCAACATTGCATGGCATGCAATTTATTGTGACTTTATCTCATTAAATGAGGAAAATCTATAATGAACTTTGCCCAAAGTCCTTGACTAAAATTTGAACTCTGAGACGTTATACATATAAAAATCTGGCATATGCCTTTCTGAATATACAATTTTTCCAGTTATTTGCATGCACAGCTTAGAGTTCAGTCATAGGTAAATCCTTGAGTCACTAAAGGAAATAAAGGTCATATTGCAATGGAATGGCAACTATTCAACACCCATGACAATTTCATCATGCAACTAATTAAAGGTACCATTGATTGACAGTAGCAATTAAAATGACCAATAGGCAAATCTAAAAATGTGTAGAGTGAAATGTGATGAAAGTACTAGGAAGTTCTTCTGGAAAATTAAGTGACCAGAATTGCATTGTTGGAAAATAAAAGTATTAAACTGGAAACAAGGGAGGGGGATTCTATTTTTTGGATTTAGGACTTATTAACTCTAATGGAATCTTCTACCTTTCTGGAGCTCAGTTTATTTCTGTGGGGAAAGAAAAGGAAAGGTATAGGCTGTAGCCTAGACAACCCTCAAGGATCTTTTTACTCTGAAATTGGAATCCACAGGCATCTTCACAGAGACCCACTCTGAGATGGAAGAATCTAAAGACTGGAAAAAACAGTGTTAAGTCAGGAAGCTGGAAGGGGATATTGGGGCTGGCACACACATCACTCAACTAGAAGGAAATCTTGAGTCAACGCTAAGTCTCACTTCAAATTCAAACTCCCTGGATGACCTATGGGAATTTTTGCTTTATTTCAGTCAGCAAACTCCTGAGAGTTTTGAAAATTACATGAGATAAGGGTGGGAAAGTGCCTTTCTGTCTTGGAAAATTCCAAAGGACAATTATAAATACTTTCTATAGCCCATAATCTCAGTGTTGTTCAGCAGTATTTATTTAAAAATTTGTTCAAACTTTTGGCTGCCATAGATGATATCAGAGATGACAGATTGCTGTTCTATTTGTCAGGCTCTGAAAGGAATGTAAACACTTCAATATAACGTGTTGAGAAAATCAGAGCTCCTCTAACTGAAAAGAAAACAACTCTGAATTTTGTGATATATTTCTTAAACTGTAGTTGCAGTAAGGCATGAAATTAAAGCCATTTGTCTTCAACAGGTGTAGATTTTGCCAGGTTAAGTGAATAAAAATTGCAATGGAAAATTCCTTTGGAGACTTTTTACTTCATCATTTTCCCACAAATCCACTTGGGTAACTTTAAGCAGTTATTGCCCTCTACACCTTTCTGAAAAAAAAATTCTAAATTTTTTTGTTTCAAACAAACAGAGATATAATTAATCACATACTTAGATTCATCGGTACAAACAGTCATTCCAAAATAGGGATATCTATCAGTGAGAAAAATGATTGGGTTGCAGGTTTAGTCTAGCCAGACCACTTGGAATTTGCTAAGAAGCCTATCTCTAAGCTGCGCCAATCAATCAAGGGGTTATGATTTGAACCTGAAAGTTTGTGGGTTAAATTGTTCTTACAAAGAAAAAGAGTATATTCCATTCAAAAAGCACTAAAAATACCTCAGGGCTTTTGATTTAATTCTCCTCTTTTTCCCTCTTCATATATACCTATATTTCTTTATATTTACATATATGTTTATGTAAGTATATAAAATACATCATTTTAAGTGTAAACATAAGATATTCAGTTATTTTTGCCATTGGCGTAGAACGCATGTATTTTTAAAAAGATTCGGCTGATGGCAGCCGCCACGACAGCCTCCTTTCTCTGCTTTCCCTTGCAGGCGCTGCCCCGCCAACCTCCTCATACCACCGCATCCCCTTGTTCCTGGCCATGCCACTCTACTCTGTTACTGTAAAATGGGCAAAGGAGCGATTTGAAGGTGTAGAATTGAATATTGATGAACCTCCGATAGTGTTCAAGGCTCAACTTTTTGCACTGACTGGAGTCCAACTGACCAGACAGAAAATTTTGGTGAAAGGAGGTACGTTGAAGGATAGTGATTAGGGAAACATCAAAATAAAAAACGGAATTACTGTATTAGTGATGGCATCAGCAGATGCTGTCCCTGAGGAACTGTCAGCTAAAACTGTCTTTGTTGAAGACACGACAGAACAGTTAGCATCTGCTATGGAATTACCATGCGGATGGCAAATCTTGGTAACACGTGTTACATGAATGCCACCGTTCAGTGTTTCTGGTCTGTGCCTGAACTCAAAGATGCCCTTAGAAGGTTTGCAGGTGCCTTGAGGGCTTCAAGAGAAATGGCTTCAGCATAGTATATTACTGCAGTTCTTCGAGATTTGTTTGACTCCAAGGATGAAACTTCTAGTATCCCACCTATTATTCTACAGCAGTTTTTGCACATGGCTTTCCCACAGTTTGCAGAGAAGGATGAACAAGGACAATATCTTCAACAGGCTGCAAATGAATGTTAGATGCAAATGATACGAGGATTACAATATAAACTAGAAGCCTTAAAAGATGATTCTGTTAGAGCCACAGAGTCTTCACCTGCTTCAGCAGTGACACCTAAAAATAAAAGTTTAATTGATCAGTTCTTCGGTGTTGGTTTTGGAACTACCATGAGATGTACAGAATCTGAAGAAGTCATAAAAGGAAAGGAAAATCAGCTTCAGCTTAGCTGCTTTATCAATCAGGAAATGAAGGACATTTTAACAGACTTAAATTGTGGCTTCTGGAAAAAATCAGTACTTGTCTATTCAGATGGTTCAATTTTTTTTTTAGAAAGAGAAGGAATCTGTGAATGCCAGAATTCTTAAGGATATTAAATTTCCTCTTATTTTGGATGTGCATGAACTATGTACACCAGAAGTTCAAGAGAAAATTATCTCTTTTCCTTTCGGTCAGAATTCAAGGATCTAGAAGATAAAGGAAATGAATCAGCAGCCAAAAACAAGTGACAAGAGAATAGTCCCAAGAAGGAAGTTAAGTATGAACCCTTTTCGTTTGCTGATATTGGCTCCAATAACTGTAGCTACTCTGACTTACAAGCAGTGCTAACACATCAAGAAAGATCTAGTTCTTCGGACCATTTTGTATCTTAGATGAAAAGAAAACAAGTTGGATGGGCTAAGTTTGATGATGATAAGGTCAGCATCATTGCACCAGAAGATATCTTGCAGCTTTCTGGTGGTGGAAACTGGTATATAGCTTATGTTCTATTCTATGAGCCTCACAAAGTTAAAATACTAGAAGAGGAAAGTGAACAGCAATCTATATTTCAGCTGTTTGTGATTAGGTGTGAAATAAATGTTACTTGTTGATAATTTCCATAATCCAGAGTTTTAAAGGAAGATATTTAGGTGGTTTTATGTTGCCCCTCTTATGAAGCATACGAGGATAAAAGCAGACTTAAAAGCTACTCCATGTATCAGAAGAGATGAAATTTGAACTGTGCTACGCTGTATCAAAGGTGTCAGGAAGACACTTTTAAAAGGCTTATTTCTTGCATTTTTTTTTTTAATTCTGGGTTGAAATGCCTTTCAATCATTACCATCTGTGATTTTTCTCTCTGTCTTTCTCAGCTCAAGATTCAGCACCCAGATTCTTATTACACACCTGTTACCCCACTACTTATTGTTCTTGCATGGTTCAAGCCACCATTCATTGCTGCCATCCTTTGCCTTATCTAACAAAAATTTTGCCAGGAAAGTGGAAAAGTGTGGCTCTCATTGTGTAAACTCTGTGCTGCTGTCCACATCCCATGGAAACATGGGTACAATCAAATATAGTCCAGCCTGCCTGGTTGACTCAGTCTGTTCTATCACTGGCTTTTTATGACTTTAAAATAAATTGCAATCAGTAACAGTAAGAAAAAAAGATTCAGCTGAGAAGTTTGGAATTCATCTCATTCTCATAGTTTTTGCCTAACTCAATCAGAGAGCTGAGATAGAAGCTAAATTAAATATGAGATAAAACAAGCACAACATGTATAAATTATAGTTTGAATTAAAATGGACTATCTGATCTCCAATGATTTGAATTCATTTAAAAATATGGTCAATTAAAAATAATAGCTGAACAATCCCTATTGATACAGGCAGAGAAGCAAAGAGTGTCTAATCAAGAGTTTGGTGTTTTCTGGCTATTTTGGAATCATTCAACACATGGTTAAGCAAGTGGAGGGGGCAAGATTATTTTTTATAGCGTCACCTTCTCCCAAAATGTAATGGATCCTTACTGAGAAGACCATAAGCGCATCAACTTCAAAGTGTTCCAACTAACATATTGATTAGCTTTCCTGTGTGTTCTGAGGCTTTGATATTTGCCAGACCCATGTGCTCAGTGGTGAAATGAGTTTGATGCTCTTCAAATTAGACAGATGCCATGACAAATTGACTCCTTATGCATTCATAATGAAGATAAACAAAGGAATGAACAATGCAGGTATAATGAGAATATCTGTTGTTACTGTTAGTTTTTATTTTGTTTGAATTCGCCTTCCTTTTTCAGTCTTCATTTTGTTTAGCTTTGTCTTCCTTTTCAGGGCTAGGATTGTGTGGAGCCAGTTGCTTTTTGGTGCTTCATAGGAACACAGACTCAGGCACAACAGAAACTAAAGCAAATGACTGTATTATTACTTATACAGCACAAAGGATCTAAAAGAGCAGGAGAAGAGATTCCACTGTGACCAGTATCCCAGGGATGCCGGACTGCTCGGGTAAGGGTCAGTGGATGGCAATTCTACACGCCCCACTTGGCATTGGAGAGGAGCACTGCCTGTACTGCCCAGGAGTGGAGATTACAGCTTGGAGGGGTGGGGGTGGGTTAGGCCCCCAGTAAAAACCATGTGTCAAGCAACCGCTGTGCAGAATTTCCCCTCTGATCGGTAGCTGGGGTTGCTTGTTCAGGGTTTTGGGTTCAAAGTATGGTCAGGAAATTCTCTCCTGAGCTGTGAAACAGAAATTTCATTTCCATTTCATACATCCGTATATGCAGATGTATGAAATATCTTCATACAAAGTAAAGAAGGGGAGTTGGTAAGGTCTGGGAGATGGCCACTAAGCACGACCAATAAAAGAGCAGTTGGTCTTTTAAAACTTTTTTTTTTTGCTTTGTATATATTTTATATTATACCAAAAAAAAAAAAAAAAAGGAGCAGTTGATCAAGTGTAAGCAGGTTTTGGTCCTAGGACTGACTCAGCCTTTAATTAGCTTTAATCATTTGAGTATTCCTCAATGAACAGGACATTTTTTTAAATTTCTAAACTCAAATTGTATTTCCACATCTGGCCAAAATGCTCCTTACTGGTTCTGCCTTAATGGTTCTGCTTTGAAAACTGTAAAACAACCACAAAAAAAGTGCTAGTCATGATAACTACTTGTCGAGTGAATGCTACCAGCTACACAGGGTATAATAATTTATTCCCATTTATAAGGTTCATTGTGCTACTTAATCTCATTTCTTCTGAAGTCCTTTTTCCCATTTAAGGGGACATTTTAGTGTAACCTCATGTCCCATCCTACCTTGTTTTAAATCTTTTCTCTCATTGGCAACTGATCCCAAACTCCCTTTTTACAGGATGCATTTTTTCCCCCTGGAATCTCTATTGAGGCCTGCTGTGCTGCATTGGCAGGAACTCTTCTTCACCTTTGGGAAAGACAATGGAGTTAAACTAATCTATTTACAATAATAACCGTGTGTTGCTATGAGATGTGCCTGACAGGCCTGAAAATAATGTTCTTTGTCCTGTGAGAACAGAAGGTATAAATAAGGTGACCAGAGAGGTTCTATTTGTGTTAGCAACAAGTGCAGAAATGCAAAACAACTACTTCAAAAATACTGCCCATATCCTGGTACAAACAACAACAAAAAGAGATTTAGCAGTCCCAGGCTAAGTGAATTAAAGCTCCTCGCCGATGCCATTGCCCAGGTCAGGGCTCTGCTCTTCCTCTAGGATGTCTTCTCGGTACCGGATAGCCTCTCTGTTCCCATAAAGAAGAGCTGCCACTTTAATAATCTGTCCTCAATTGTAACAGATTTTCCACCCCAAAGCAGTGGGGGGAGGGGGGAAGTGTATGGGGATTCTGTATTTTATGCATGATTGTTCTGTAAACCCACAACTTCTCTAGTTAAAAAAAAAGAAAAAAAAAAGGTGTTTTTAATTTAAAAAAATAAAAAAGAGCTGTTTAAACTCTGAGTTCAACCTACTGTAGGAACGATGGTCACTTTCTTCACAGGTTAAGTTGAGATCCCCTTCAGCTTTGAAGGCCATTTTGGGTGCTAACTAGTAACGTAAACCAGGAGGCTTTATGTCGCATTCCACTGCAGTTTTCAAAATTGCCACTCTTTCTTCTGCCACTGCTTCTAAAATTTTGTCATTTTTCCTCTGTCTTTTCCTTCTCTGACTCAATATATGAAATGAAAAAGACTAATCATGCCCTGCCCATGAGTTTAACTAAAACTTACCTGAAGTCAGGGAAAAAGGCCTTGATGCTGTACTTTAATTTACAACCCCATTTTTTTTTTAGCACAACTCATTTGGTTGGCTAATAAATCACTCTTCTGGACACAAACTCACCCCCAGGTTCCATGTTCATTCACATAAACATCAAAAATAATCTATAAGGAAAATAGAAATCTTATTCTAGGGAATGTGTACTCCTAAAGGAAGAGAAACACTCATTTTTGCCTTGATATTAAATATATAATATGACTTGCCTGCTTGTGTATCTGAACTTCAGGAATTTCAAAGCAGCCTTTTTTGCTCTGGCTGTTTTCTTCTTGGCTCAGTAACCTCAGAAGATTTGGGGTAGCATCGATTTTGGCTGTCCACATCTACTCATAAATCAAACAAAAATTTTTGGATAGTACACAGATTAATGTATTTATCAAATAGCTAACAGTCTGATAGAAGAGATTAAAAAACATTCATATATGCTTTATTCTCTTTCATAGAGAATATTATTGTTTATTATACTTAAGCTAGAAATCTCAGCATCATCCTCAACTTTTCTCTCCCTCTCATGCTTCACACATTATTGGTTACAAGCCTGCATAACCAACTGCCAAAATATTTTTTTAAGTGTTGCCATTCTTTTCACTGGCAATGTATTAGTCTGTAAACAAAATTTCTCATTGCAGTGAATTTCTTGTTTGAATTTCTCTGTAGGTAGTATGGAGCTATTGAAAGATTTGGAGCAAATGGGAATATTATTAAGCCTGCTTTTTAAAAATATTAGTATTTTTTTTTTTACATGGGCAGGCACCGGGAATTGAACCCGGGTCCTCTGGTATGGCAGGCAAGCATTCTTGCCTGCTGAGCCACCGTGGCCCACCCAATATTAGTGTTTTTTGATAACTTAGGATCTGGATCATGATTAGACATCTTTACTAGGGGTGTCACAGACCATTTCAGTCCCACTGATAAAGAGAAAGAAGAAAGAAGAAGTTTAATCCAAAATTGATTGCAACATGGAATTCTCAGAAACCTACTTATTTCGCTTATTAGACATAGAAAATATGTGACAAAACATAATCCCTCAACAGAATAGTACAATAGCCACTGAATTTAGATCACTGCAACTAAGTATCTACCACCAAAATTCCCTTACAGAGCATGGGCTATAACTGGGATGGAGACACTTTGGAGTTGGAAGAACCCCCCGCACCAGTTCTCAGCCCATGAGGCAAGAACTATTCCGGTGAGAAGAACTAAATGGAAGCCCATAAAACTATCCTGTCTACCTCTGACTGAGGTACCAAATAAAAAAAATGCATCATCGCATCCAAAGAGAGGCTTATGGTCAAGAGCCTGGAGGTAGAAAGATTAGAAGACCCAGGAAAAAAGATGAATGGGGTAGAAATATGCGGCTAGACCTATGGGAGGAGTCTTGAAGTATTATGATGTTTGAACCATCAGGCAACATCTAAAGGACATCAATCATCAAAGAAGAGGCACCAAACCACTAAGCACAGAAAATGATGTGTCCAGCAGATGTCATTCAGCATCTGTCATGGGACACCCCTGTGCTGGCATGATGTACACATGGAAAAAGTGGCCATGGTGGTAAAGATTGACTGAGGTTAATGTAGCTACTTCCATCACTGAATATTCAGCCTACAAACAACAGAGAACAACACTAAACTCCCAACATGCTCCATTTCTTGAATTAACCAACTGGCCACTACTGGAAAGACCTGGTAGTTATTTTGATAGAAATAGGCACATAATCTTGGTGTGGGTTTTCCTCTCCTGCCCATAAGGCCTCAACTCACACCACTTTCAAGGGCTTATGAAATGTTTACATGTGGCATGGCTTACCACATAACATCACGACAGGCAGCCCACTTTATGGTATAGACGTGGGAGTGTACTCATAACCATGGGCTTCACTGATCTCATCGTATATTGCAGAACCCAGAAGCTTCTAGCTTTACAGAATGCTGGAATTGTCTACTGAAGGCATAGCTAAGATGTTATTTTTGAAGATGGGGAACCAACCTCTAGTATATAATATAAACCTTGAATCAAAGAACTTCCTATGGTGCTGTGCCTCCAACAGGAAGAATACATGGATTCAAGAACCAAGGAGTAGAAGCAGGAGTGGCCTGATTTACCCTCACCCACTAATCCATTTGGCACTGGGGCTTCTCACCCTCACCACACTGACCTTTGCAGAGTTAGAACTCTGACTCACCAAAGAGGGAACACTTCTATCAGGGAACCCAGAGAGAGCCCCATTGATCTATAAGTTACCATTCTGTCTGGAAACTTTAAACAGCAGGCAAGAAGAGTAAAAATCATGGCAAGTATTTTACCCTGACCTTCAAGAGGAGGTAGGGCTGCTGTTACACAATAGAGTCGGGGGGGGGGGAAGATGTTGGTGTTTCGTCTCTGATGATTCACTTGTATTTCTCTTGTTACCTCCTTGCCTTTTTATGATGTTAAATGGAGAAGTTGTAAGCCTACTGAGGCCAGGAGGGGTGGGCAGTGAGGTGAGGGGAATCTAGAATAGACAGTGGAGGAAAGAGACCATATAAGATTTTCATTGAGAAATGTTTGTTTAGCACAGGCAAGCTTATAAGCACATTTACAGAATACATTTTCGTATCTACCTTAGCTTTCATATAGGAGAGCAAAACTTTTACTTCTTAATTATTATCTGCCTCTAATAACAAAAATAATATCTTTGAAAAATATTTGGCTGAAATATTAAACTGCTTTCCCCTTGATCATGTTTCCCTGAGATCTCCTCAGATTACAGGTACCACCTGAAACAAAGAGGTAAATAATCAACTTCAAGTTTAGAACTTATTTTTGAGTCCATAGTGACATTAAGAGCCTGAAAGTCAGTATTTAAAAAAAATTTTGTAATATAGGAAATTTTTTTTCCATATTCCAAAAGTTTTCCTTCACATATTAAGAACAATTCTCAGAAATCTGAACCTAGAGATTTGCTATGGTTGTCAAAGATGGTGAATATTTAATTTTGTGTATTTTATTGGTTGGAATTTGTTTTAATAATGTAGTAGAAAACTTATTTTTCATTTTTATTTGACATTATACCATGTCGATTTTTCCATTTTTAAAATGCCAACTTTCTTCTCTAGCTATCCGCCCCACTCCACCCCAACAGAACACTTATTCCAAATAAGTACGTCAACAGGCTGGTGCTTATTATTTCTCTCCATTGTCCATTTTCATATAATCACAACCACAAAAAAGAGGCTGTTTTTGTTAACGTTTATTTTTGCAGGCCAATCTATAGATGTTAATCCCCGACCAGCCTTCTCACTTAATAATGCATTAAAAATGTTCTTCCAAGTTAGTAGTTATGTGTCAAACTCATTTCTAAAACAACAATACAATACATGTTATTGTATTGTATGAGTATAATAAAATATACTTCTTCCCTAACTGATAAGGTTCCTGATTGTTTATGTTTTCTCACTGTGAGCAGCTGCAGTAAATATCCTTGAACACCTACCCTTATGCACTAGGTCTTTCATTACTATGAAAAGAATTGTCATATGAGTTTTTGTTGGGTGAAAAGTATATCTATATTTTAGTCATTTCCTGTCACTTACGTAACCATTCTCTTTTTGTCAGGTTTCATAATGTAAATCACACTTGCCTTTAGGGTCTTCATACCTAGCTATTGAGATTTTTGATATCCATTTGTATATTTAGAGTGTCATGAACAATTGTATGACGCATTTGGCTGCTATCCCTTTAAGTACTGTGTTCTCCAGGAATGTAAAAGTCTGTGAGACTGATGTTGGAACTTGTAACCATACATTCTTCTTTGAGTGTTGCAATTTTTTTTCAAGTAAACTTTATAATCGTTCCTTAAGGGTACTATTTGACAGAATTATTTCTTCTGTTCTCTACTAAATGATCTGCAGATAACTGGTTCAACCTAGCACTCACAACTCTGTAAAATTAGTCTAGGCTTGCATTTTATATTGTGTACCTCAAAGCATTATCCTCAAAGCAACTATCATGTGCTTCGAATTATTGTAGATGGAAGTACTGTGAAATTATGTGTGAAAGACAAATTGGAGTCGAGTATGCACACTGTGGCATTTCATTTGGAACACTAAAGTTTTACTGCAGCGAAGGAAGCCGGAATGGAAGTAGCTTCGAGGTTCTAGGGATGGCAAAGGATTTTTATAGACACAGAAGAGAAATTAGCTTGACTCCTACTGACTGGATCAGTGTTTGTCTGTCTTATAGGACAGGTTTAGGGTAGGTGGGCTTTACTTTACATCAGATAAAGGCAGTGAACTCGGAACTTGGTTGACTGTCTGGGACAACTGCCTTGGTGGGGATTTCAAATTTCAAAAGATAAAGAGGAAATTCAAAGGACACAATTATTTTTTTGCCTCTGAGGGCCCCCTAGGGCTTTCTCTATGCAATTTTATCACATGATTAAATTTCACATATGTAGTCACAATATGCATATAACAACAGTAATTTGATGGCTTGATGACTATAAATTTATTGAATATATATCTGACAAATAGGAAGCAGTGGAATTAAATCATAATTTCTGAGTACGGGCAAAGAAATCCAGAGATAATCCATTTTAACAGCCAAATTTTAGATGAAGAAACTCAGTTATAGAAAAGCAAAGTGAATTGCTATATATCACACAGTTATTCATAGGCTCAAGAACAGAACAAATGTTTCCTTAAAGGCCACTACAAATCTTTTTTCATTATACCACATTAAATCTTTCCAGTACTTAATAATGGTTCTATATAAACTCAGCTACTCTTCAGCTATCTTTCCAACTCCTATTACTTCAGTTGGAAGAGTAATGCCAATAACTGTCTTTCCTCAAACTCTAAGCCTTAACCATTAAAGAGAATAGTACATTTGAATCACAGCTCAATTTTTTTGATCACTGACTATGAGCCTGCATCATGCTTGATGTTTTATAATACATTATCACAATTATTCTTCTCAAATACACTAACAACCATCACCATCTCGTTTTATAGAAGGTCAACCTACTCTTCAGCTTGATTAAATGAGTGATCCAAGATAACTCAGTGAGGAACAGAGTGGGTTTCTACTCAGGTCTCTTTGACGTCAAAGTTAATATTATGATGGCTTCTGATAGTCTCCTTATAAGCATCTAATATGCCAAAGATACTCAGTATTCTACTTTTAGAGGAAGAAACTCAAGTTAGGGCAAAGAACAGAGTGACAGAAAAGAATTTACCATCAAAAAGAAATGAGACAGATACATAATCATGTGACTGGAATCTAACCTCTGTGCCTCATTCCCTGGCATGGACTGGATTCTATGTAAATATTAGGAGTCCCAGAACTCTCTGGACTGGGCCATGCCATCTATTCCTTGCCAAAGCAGTCTCGGGAATTCGGATGCTGTATCACGTCTGCACTAGCTCCAGGGTTTCAGTTGCACAATGGCACAGGGTACTTTGTGGGAGTCATATTGAACTGGGATTCTGAATTGTAAACAGTACTGGACCTGCATTCCTAGCCTCAATTTTTTTTCCCAGGAATTCGAATGTGATGCTCTTTATCTGTGTTCCTGTATCCTCTCTAACAGACTGGGGAAGCAGCAGATAACAAACATACAGTGTGTGCTAGTTTCATTTTGATCTCCTCCTTTCTCAATATTCACTGTAGTTTATGCATTCAGTAGATCCTAGGCCACTGTCTTCCTCAGTTTTCTCTCCACCTTGGAATGATACTCTTGTAATCATAATGGATGAATTCAAGGAAATGGTAGGAGGTACGTGATTTTAGCAGCAAGAAACTGATTTTTTTTTTTTTTTAATCAGGGAGAACATAGCCTTTCAAAGCAGCTGGCAATGAAGTCAGAGGCTGTCATTTGACTTTGGGATTAAGCTCTGACCAGATTTTTCACGTTAAGGAAATTTCATGTATCTTTTACCTTTATTCCACACCTTAATAATGTTTTGTATACGGTATTCAGGGTGTACATAATGTACCCTAGAATCACAACTAAGAATGTTTAAAAGATGAGTGACAGTATATCGTTAGCCTATAAGGTAGATTTCTCTCCCAGTTGGTCTAGTTAAAATATTTCCAAGAAACCTCATAAAATATAAAACAGAAAGAAAAATTACAAGCAATATACCACCATCTACTCAGTTGGTTTTCCCACTAAAATCTAGGAATCGTATCAAATCTTTGCTTCACTCCCTATATCCAATCATTTGTTGCTGTGTGTGGATGATAGCACGAAGAAAGAGCTCTTACATACGACCATTTCTATTAACTTTCACTGTGTCCATAATCACCTCTTCTCCTGGACCACTGCAAAAGCTCCAAATAATCTTCCAGTCTCTGCAATTGCCAAGTTTAATCCACCCTCCGAACTTGGATGTGCATGCTCTCTGCCTGGGCAAAATTGATCATGTTACTCACTTCCCTAAAGTTCATTACCATTGACACAAAATCCAAACCCAGCAACATCAGCTGTTCCCTTCGTATCTCTTTCACGTATTTAAACTCTTCCTATTCTGTAGTTGTCTCATATCCATTAACTGAATTCTACATTTGCATATTCAGTTCAGCTCAACTGGCCCACACTCTCCTTGCTTTCACACACAATCTTACTTTGGCCTGAAATATCCTTCCCCAACTGTGTAACTCTTATTCTTCAGACATCAATTTCTAAGGCTCGGTGGCCCTCTTACCTGTCCCCACAGAAACTTATTCTTTTCCTAAGCTCTCCTCACTCTGTATTCTTTTGTCTTACTTACTTCTATGTATCATGATTAGATTGAAAACTCACTGTGGGCAAAAGTCAGATCCATTCTCTTCATTAGTACTTTCAAGACTTAGCATATGACACAGAAGTACCAGCCTTTCCACGAGCAACAAGCAGGTTCATTTCTCTATCCCAGAAGGTAAACACCCCTTTCCAACACAAAGAAGTTAAAGTGGTTATTTCCCAGATATCCCTGAAAATTGAAGGAAAGATCAAATGAGAGGAAGGAGGTATAACTGAGAAATTAGGATTTGACAGATGACTGTGACTACTGACTCACGTAGATATTTCTTTTTAATGTCTAGTGTTTTAGAATAGCCAGAAGGAAATACCTGAAGTTGTTCAACTGTATTCCAGTAACCCCAATCTTTGATAATGATTGTATAACTATATTGCAAAGAAAAATCTGTTGCCTGTGTTTATATGTCTCTACTTCTGGATGTTTTGTTTTGTTCCCTATATATAATATGTATTGACAGATATAAGTATAACACACTGTCTTAATTAAAATAGTCCCCTTACCTCTATTGTGAGTCTAAAAATTGGGTAGGTTGCAATGCTAGTGGTCAATAAAGGTGGAGGGGAATGGGGTATGTGATGTACGGGGTTTTGCTTTTCTTTTCACTCCTTTTTCTGAAGTAGTGCAAATGTTCTAGAAAGGATTGTGGTGGTGAATACACAATTATGTGATGATATTGTGAATCACTGATTCTATACTTTGGATGGATTGTATGGTACGCTGAGGTATCTCAAAATTATATTTAAAGAAAACAGCATGTGATAGATACTCAATAGATGTTTGTGAGTTGGATGAATAAATTAATGTCAAGGAGATAATGGTTCAATCCTTTGTCAAAATAGCCAAAAAAAGATCTGAAACTCATTATAGCAATATTTGCAACAAAAAGAAAAGCAAGGGGAAATTTAGAACTGTTTTACACTTGGATGCACATGTGTGTGGCTGGGAAGACAAGCATAACTGCATCTTATTGCACCCATGAATCTCTTATTCAGATTGAAATGAAAGACTGTATGTAATGGAAGTAGAAAAGCCATTAAGTGAAGATTCTTGGGTCACAAAACCTTCATAGAGGGCTAGCAGCATAGAACACTGAATAGCAGACATCTTGATAATGACAAAGTAGATCCTTTGTGCACTTTGTAAATCTGATATTGGCAGAAATGACTCTGGGCAAAATAAAAAGTGGTATTTGAATTTTAATAACTGATTTTTAAAGGCAAAATACTATTGAACCTAAAAAGACTAAGTATATGTCCACCAGAGGTCATATATATTCTTAAGAAGACTTTCTTGTTGAGCCCATATATGCAGTCCAAAGTATAAATCATGCTGCCTATTAACTTGTATGTGCACACCATACAAAATCATATTCTTCTACCATTGCCAGGTAGGAAAGATAATGTGCAACCCCGCTTTCCTTCTCCAGTCAATGTACTCAGTGTTTCCCCATTGCCAATATACTATTCCATTTTTTCTTTAGTACAGCATGCAGATATTCTTTTAAAATGGTTGGTTGGGGGAAGAAGAGATGGAATATGACAGGTGGCATTGTTCTGGCCCTCTGCCTTTTGATTCTCATTACTTTATATATTTTTCCCTATTTCCATACAAAGGAAATCATGGGGCTCAGACCCCTGCAATGCCATCAGGATAATCAGTTATGTCCCTGCTGGCACATGTATCCTTCCCTCTGTTCACCAATGTTTGCAGCCTATGCCATGGAGCAACAGCTTCAATTCTTTATAAGAGTTTGAGGTGGACTTGTATTCTTGCACAGAGCTTTAGCTCCTGACCTTTTCTTGTTTATTCTTCTTTGATTTATAGAAGAGTGTAATGAAAAGGCATACTTTTTCCTTGGTTCTAAGCCAATTCTCAAAAATAACTCTGCCTAAGGCCTAATGATATGAGCTTAAAAATAGAGGTGGCAAGAGACTTACAGGAAGGTGGCCCATAAAGTAGCTGAAGATTAGCCCTGCTCCACTGAAAAGTTAGAGAAGGGGCAGGAGGGCAACTGAAGTCATGATTCAGGAGTGTGGCTGACCTGAGAGAGCCTTCTGCACCACTTTGGCAGCCTTGGTTCAGAGGCTGAGGAGCTGAGAGGCAGAAAGCTGGAACCTGGTGCTGAGGCTTGGAGCTGCAGAGCCCATGGGAGTGCATGGACAGGAGCCTGGGACTAGGAAATAAGCCAGGCCACGTTCTTTGGGTGTGCTGCCTTCACCAGCACAGCACCGTGACCGGTGACTCACCCCACATCCCACGCACCTGAACTTGGTCACCTGTTCCCATTACCCAGGTGCCCCCACACCGACAGCCTCCAGTGCATATGCCTGCCCCCCACCTCCCACCCCAAATGCAGCCCAACCCACCTCTCCTGCACCCCTCCCAAGCACTACCTCTCCCTCTCTGTTCCCTGCAGGTTGTTGCCAGTGCTTAAAGGTTGAAGGCAATAACCTCTAAGGTTAATAAGCTACCCACGCCCCCACCCACAGTGTCACTCAATCTCACCCCCTTCCCTGAGTTTAGCCCATCCATTTATGGCACTCCCAGGCCCACACATGCGCACAGGCCCCCAATCATGTCATTCACCTCTAGGAACACACTTTACAGCAGTCCCAGAACCACACATGCTCACAGCCCTCAGCCTCACTTCCAAGCTCTGAGGAAGTGCAGACCAGTGCAGCAAGTCACATCTGCCTACAAACCATGAAGGTGTAATGCCGACCTGTTGCCACAGCTCTATGTATGTGCACAAAGGGCCCTTTGTGCCTTAGATCAGCACACACCATGGATATGCCCCCCAGACCGGTGGATCCACATAGTTACATCCTCTCTGGTCACTGGGCACCTACATTCACAAGCATCAGCATAACATCCCCAACTTGCACTCACACCTGCCCTGAAACAAATCACTGTACTAAGTGCTCCACACCATGCCCTGCTCCCTGCTGTTCAACCAACCTGCAAAAAAAAGACCTTAGACTACTGAAAGAAATCAACTCCCAAAGTAAATCAATGAAGGCATCTACATGAGACGAATACAGCAGAAGATCACTAAACATATCACAATGCAGACAGATATAGCCATCTAATAACCAAACTAAAACACCTGAGGAGACACAGACATTGGAACAACTAATCAAAGGTGTTCATAAAACTCTACTTAATAAAATAAATGCGATAACAAATGACATAAAGGAGATCAAGAAGACAGAAAAAGAACACAAAGAGTAATTTGAAGAATAAATAGAAAAATGGCAGAAATCACTGAGATCAAAGACTCTTTTGACCAAATAAAAAATGTACTACAGACACACAACACCAGATTTGAAGAGACTGAAGAAAGAATAAGTGATAAAGAGGACAGGATAATTGACTTCGAGGACTCAAAATAGCAAATGGGAAAAAAGATTGAAAAAATTGAATGGGAACTCAGAGAAATGAGAGACAAAACAAAACACGCAAATATAAGAATCATTGGTGTCCCAGAAGGGGAAGAAAGGAGTAAAGGGCTAGGAAGAGTAGTTGAGCATATAATGGGGGAAAACTTCCCAAACTTCATAAAGGACATGAATATACAAGTCAAAGAAGCCCAACAAACTCCAAATAGAATCAATCCAAATAGGCCTTCCCCAAGGCACATATTAATCAGCCTGTCAAATGATGAAGAGAGGAAGAAAATCCTGGGAGCAGCTATAGCAAAATAATCTGCTACATAGAAGGGAGATTAAAAAAGAGGCTGAGTTCAGACTACTCAACTTATACCCCAGAAATGAGAAGGCAGTGGTATGATATATTCAAGACCCTGAAAGAGAAAGACTTCTAACCAAGAATACAATATCCAGTCAAATTGTCCTTCAAAATTGACGGAAACATTAACGTTTTCACAGACAAAGAAGTCCCAAAATAATTTGTCAATAAGAGACCAGTCCTACAAAAAATACTAAAAGGAGTTCTGTCGACTGAAAAAAAAAAAAAAAAGACAGGAGAGGGAGGTCTGGAGGAGGGCATAGAATTGAAGAGTACCACTAAAGGTAATTTAAATAATACAAAGAGAAAGAGGGAAAAGAATACATAGATTTGACTAATAAAATTCAAAAGATAAAATAGTGGAATCAAGAAATGCCTTTTCAGTAATAACTTTGAATGTTAACAGTCTAAACAGATTGGCAGAATGGATTAAGAAACATAATCCAGTTCAATGCTGCTTACAACAGACTCATCTTAGGCACAAGGATACAAATAGATTGGAAGTGAAAGGATGGAAAAAGATATTCCATGCAAGTTGTAATCAAAAGAAAACAGGAGTAGCTATATCAATATTGGACAAAATATACTTTAAATGTAAAGACATCATAAGAGACAAAGAAGGACACTATATACTAATTAAAGGGTCAACTCATCAAGATGATATAACAATCATAAATGTTTATGCTCCAAATCAAGGAGCTCCAAAATACATGAGATAGACATTGGCAAAACTGAAGGGAGTGATATATGTTTCAACAATAATAGTAGGAGACTTCAATATACCAATCTCCTCTAAGATAGAACAACCAGACAGATGATCAACAAGGAAATAGAGACGTTAGATAACTTGATAAATGAATTAGACCTAGCAGACATATGTAGATCATTGCATCCTGAAGCACAAGGTTATACATTCTTCTCTAGTGCCCATGGAACATTCTCCAGGATAGATCATATGTTGTGGCACAAAACAGGTCTTTATAAATTTTAAAATATTGAAATTATTCAAAGCATTTTTTTCTGATCACAATGGGATGAAGCTGGATCTCAATAACCACCAAAGAATGAGAACATTCACAAATATATGGAGATTAAATAACACACTCTTAAACAACCAGTGGGTCAAAGAAGAAATTGCTAGAGAAATCAGTAGCTATCTGGAGATGAAGGAAAATGAGAATACAACTTATCAGAACTTATGAGATGTTGCAAATGCTGTGCTGAGAGGGAAATTTATTGCCTTAAATGCCTATATTAAAACACAAGAAAGAGCAAAAATCAAGGACTTAACAGCAAACCTGGAGGAACTTGAGAACGAACAGCAAATTAATCTCAAAGCAAATTTGAAAGAGAAACAACAAAGATTAAAGGAGAGATAAATGAATAAGAGAACAAAAGAACAATAGAAAAATCAATACAACCAAAAGGTGGTTCATTGAGAAAATCAATAAAATTGCCAGGCCACTAGCAAGTCTGACAAAGAAAACTATAGGAAGATGCAAAAAAAAAAAAAAAAACAAAATCAGAAATGAGAAAGGATGATTCACCACAGACCCTGAGAAAATAAAAGAAATTATAAGAGGATACTATGAACAAGCATATGCCCACAAACTAGACAACTTAGATGAAATGGACAAATTCTTGGAGACACACAAACAAGCTACGGTGACTCAGGAAGAAACAGAAAATCTCACCAAACCAATCACAAGTAAAGAAATTCAATCAGTCATCAAAAAATCTTCCTACAAAGAAAATCCCAGGGCTAGATGACTGCATAGGGGAATTTTATCAAACATTCCAGAAAGAACTAACACTAATCCTGTTCAAACTTTTCAAAAAAATTGAGGAAAAGGGAACTCTACCTAACTCATTTTATGAAGCTAATATCATTTTAATAACAAAACTGGGTAAAGATGCTATAAGAAAGGGAAATTATAGGCCAATCTCCCTAATGAACATAGATGCAAAAATTCTCAATAAAATATTAGCAAATCCAGTCCAACAGTGCATTAAAATAATTCATACCGTGATCAAGTGGGGTTTATACTAGGAATGCAAGGATGGTTCGATGCAAGAAAATCAATTAATGTAATAGAGTACATTAACAAATCAAAAGGAAAAAATCACATGATCATCTCAATTGACACTGAAACAGCATTTGACAAAATTCAGCATCCTTTTCTGATAAAAACATTCCAAAAGATAGGAATCAAAGGTAACTACCTCAATATGATAAAGGGAATATATGAAAAACCAATAGCCAGCATCATACTCAATGGAGAGAAACTGAAAGTCATCCTCCTTAATTAGGTACAAGACAAGGATGCCCACCATCACCACTGTTGTTCAACATTGTGCTAGAAGTTCTAGCTAGAGCAATCAGACAGGGCAAAGAAATAAAAGGCATTGAAATTGAAAAGTAGGAGTAAAACTCTTATTTTTTTGCAGATGATATGATACTATACTTGGAGATCCTGAGAAATCTACAGCAAAGTTACTTGAGCTAATAAACAAATTCAGCAAGGTGGCGGGACATAAAATTAATGTGAAAATTCAGTAACATTTCTATACATAAGCAATGATCTATCTGAGGAGTCAGTTAAGGAAAAAATTCCATTCAAAATGGCAACTAAAAGAATCAAATACTTAGGAACAAATTTAACTAGGGACATAACGGATTTGTACACAGAAAACTGCATAACATTACTAAAAGAAATCAAGGGTGATCTAAATAGGTGGAAAGGCATTCCTTGCTCATGAATAAGAAGGCTAAACTTAGTTAAGATGCCAATTCTCCCCAAATTCATCTGCAGATTCAACAGAGTACCGATAAAAATTCCAACAACCTACTTCAAAGATTTGGAAAAGCTAGTTATCAAATTCATCTGGAAAGGAAAGAAACTCCAAATAGTTAACAGCATCATAAAAAAAAAGAAGGAAGTTGGAGGATTAACACTCCCTGACTTTAAAACCTATTATAAAGCCACAATGGTCAAAACAACATGGTACTGGCACAAAGATAGAAACATTGACCAATAGAATCGAATTGAGAGTATAGAAATAGACCACCAAATCTATAGTCAACTGAGTTTTGACAAGGCCCCCAAATCCTTTGAACTGGGATAAAATAGTCTTTTCAATAATTGGGCATAGAAGAACCAGATATCACTAGCCAAGAGAATGAAATAGGACCCCTATCTTACACCCTACACAAAAATTGACTTAAAGTGGATCAAACACCTAAAAATAAGAACTAGCACCACAAAGCTTCTCAAAGAAAATGTAGAGAAACATCTTCAAGATCTAGTAATAGGAGGCAGCTTCCTAAACTTTACCTGTAAAGCACAAACAACAAAAGAAAAAATAGTTAAATGGGAGCTCCTCAAAATCAAATGCTTCTGCACCTCAAAAGACTTTGTCAAAAAGGTGAAGAGGCAGCCAATTCAATGGGAGAAAATTTGGAAACCACATATCAGACAAAGGTTTTATTTCCTATATATACAAAGAAATCATATGACTCAACAACATAAGAACAAATGATCCAATTATAAAATGGGCTAAAGATATGAGTAGGCATTTTTCTGAAGAGCAAATACAGATGGCTCAAAAGCACATGAAGAGATGTTCATTTTCACTGCTATAAGGGAAATGCAGATCAAGACTACAATGAGATATGACCTCACACATATGAGAATGGCTACTATTAAATAAACATGAAACTATAAATATTGGAGAAGATATGGAGAAACTGGGACACTTATGCACTACTGGTGGAAACGTATAATGATTCAGCTACTGTGGAGGACTATTTGGTACTTCCTTAGGAAACTAAATATCAAGTTGTCCTGTGACCCAGCAATAGTGCTACTTGGTATATACTGAGAAGAGCTGAAAGCCACGATGCAAACAAACATTTGCACACCGATGTTCATAACAGCATTATTTGCAATCGCCAAAAGATGGAAACAAACCAAATGCCCATCAACAGACAAGAGGATCAACAAAACATGGTATATACATACAATGAAATATGCAGCAGGAAGACAAAATGACATCCTGAAGCACATGACAAGATGGATGAGCTTTTGGGGACATAATGCTGATAGAAATTAGCCAGACACAAAAGGACAGATACTGTATGATTCCACTTTTATGACCAGTATAAAGGTATAATCAGAGGCTTATAATACAGAATATAGGGGACTTAGAGATACATAGAAGCTAGAGATGAGTGAACCGTTAAGTAAGAAGGTTGAACTCCAATGTAAGGGAAGAGACGGGAGCAAAGGTGATTCTCTAGTGGGTCTATAAGTAGTATTACCATACTGAAGATGAACAAGATTGAAAGGGGTTGTATAGACCTACATAAGCCACAGACTCACACTAGAAATATGAATGAGTTCTCATAAGAATTACTTCATAGATATGATTCTGTATAAAGAGTGTTTAAGTTCAGGGTACAGGGGGGAAAACTGCTGTTGCATGCTATGAGCTATGTTCAAAAGGAAACCAACAGCACTATCATAGCAACAGCAGAGGTAAATAATGGGGCGAGGGAGAAGAGTTAAGAGGAGGTTTAGATTTCCTATTTGGTGAGAGTGTGTTTATTGGTTTTCTGTCTTGTAGGAACAATGAAATTATCTAAAATTGAGAATGTTGATGAACTGTGGACTTTGGGCCTGCTGCATGATGCCTGGTGAATACAGATGGCTGAAGGATGCACTGACAGAGAAGTCAATTGGCGTACAATGGTGTATACTTACAAACGAAGGTTGTGCTGCTACAAAAGGAAACGATGTCATGAGGCATGCAACAATGTGAATGAACATGTGGGACATTTGGTAATAAGCCAGAAACAAAGAAACAACAATGGTATGGTCACCTTTAGAAAATGCTTACAAGAAAATAGGAGCCTAGATTGTAAGCTTTTAGAGCAGACACATTAAGTCCAAAGCGGTGATTATTATTTCCAAATTTTGAGAAGCTGTTTATATATATAACCTGATATTTAGAGATAAAAACAAAGCCAAACAGGTTGGAGTTAAAATAATTCAGAACATAGGGGTAAGAAAGACAGTGTCTATAGTTTAGAACCACACATACTCTTTGAGACCAATGGAAGAAAGGTTTATTTAATCTGGAACTGAAATTTTCTGTGTAATCTGATTCAACCTATCTGTATAACTTATTTAAACAACTGAAACACAGGAAGCACAGGATAAAAAAAAAATTTCCTTTAATCCTGTATATATTATTGTAACACCTGGAAACATTCTAGAGTATATTAAGCACATAATCAAAAAGTATTGGAAAAGTCCCCTGAGGGAGGGGAGAAAGAATATGGAACTATTAAACCTTACCATCAGGGAATATCCTGATACTGGGTCAGATTTTAGGGATTCTCAATCAACAGGCCATGACCTCAATCATGAGGTTTACTCTTGAGAAGCTTAGGTAGATAGCAGAGAAGCTTAGACTACCTATAAGCATGCCTAAGAGTTACTTCTGGAGGATCTCTGTTGTTGCTCAGATGTGACCTAAATCTCTCTAAGCCCAAGTCCTCAAATGAAATTGTTGCCCTCCCCCTGCATGAGATATGACATCCGGGGTTCAATGTCCCCCTGGCAACATGGGAGAAGATTCCCAGGGATGAATCTAGACCTGGCATCATAGGATCAACAATTCCATTCTGACCAAATGGGGGAAAAGAAGTGTAACTTACAAAGTATCAGTGGCAGAGAGAATACAAATAGAGTTGAGAAGCAACTCTGGAGGTTGCTCTTATGCAAGCTTCAGGTAGACCTTGCTACCTATCATAACCTGCCAACCCCCAACCAGGACCATGCCAGCCAATCCTAAGGAATACCTAGGGCAATTTATAAAATTCCACAAGAGTTCAGGTGTTAGAGTAACTTTTCCAGAAACTTACAACCTCCAGATGAGTCCCTGGTCCAGGTAAGTCCTGAAACTTAGCCCAGTCTCTCCAGAACATCAGATAGTTCCATCACCCTACCTCATATTAGTGACAGACCCTTCCAGTATCAAAAATTTAGAATGGCCATAGCCCAAACAACCCCAAAGAGAGGTATGGAAGGATCCAAGGTGATGGTGAAATTATATATAGAAGATAGGACTTAACAAATGAATACGAATGCTTAATCATTAAATTGCTATCTTTTTTAGTCTCCAGTATTTTCGAGCAGCTAGAAGTAAAAGCCTAAAATTGTGAAATTGTAACCCATGTCAAACTCTGAAATATGTTCTACCACTAATTGTGGTGCTGTGCTTTGAAATTTATAGCTTTTTTGTATTTATGTTATTATTCACAAAAAAGAAGGAAAAAAAGATGATCGTGATGATAAAATAGTATTTAAGCCCTCTAGCCTCCTATATTCTGGAGCAACTAGAAGGAAAAATATGAGAGGATCATGTGGTAGCCCATAACAGACTCTGGGATCTATCCTGTAACCACTTTTTGAGGAGTGCTTTCAAAATGATTGCTTTTTTTATTTCTTTGCTTTGTATATATGATATACTATACAATAAAAAAGTTCAAAAAAAATAATACATAGAAGGATTAATTGGAAGCAGGAATGTTAGAAATAAAACTTGGATCACTTTGCATACACTTTTCACACTTGACATTTTAGCTACATAACATGTAATTTGATTATAACCTCAAGCTTTAACAAATACTTGAAGACAGAAAAATGACATTGATAAGATACTAAAAGTCTCATTTTAATATTTGTTTTAGATGTTTTAAATAGTTGTGATGGCTTAAAAATGGCAATTTAAAATGTTGCTTATAATACAGTTTTGCCTGCTAAATTCTCCACATTTTGTAACTTGTTTTATTTCTTTGGGTATAAAGTGTTTTTGCTTGGTATTGTGATATTGCATATGTTTTGTCCCACTTGCATAGTAATGTTTCAGCCCATCATCCAGCTTTGGCTGCTGAAATATTCAGCCGTGAAGACTTACCTTTGTTTCTGTTAGACTGCTTTTCAGTTTTGGACAGAGTGTCTTAAGTAATGTAGAAAATATGTTGCTTCTTTTAAGGCTATTTTGTAATAAATATATGAAGACTGGAATTGTACTTTTAAAGAAAAGCATTCAAGCACGACAATATACTATCTGTGTTTTCACCATTCAAAGTGCTGTTTAGTAATTGAAACTTAAAATGATTTAATGTCATTTAATAAAGTGACCAAAATGTGTTGTGCTCTCTAAAATAAAAATAAAAATAAAAATAAAGGTAGCAAAATACCTTGCTTAAGGAGTACTTGTCCTGCTCCAAACACCAAATCAATTTTGGATATTTGGATTACATGGATGAAAGCCAGGATCTGAGTAGGGGGTCTGACTTTTTTACATAGTTTGAAAGCTGTAGAGAGACTTAATTGCTCTAGAATAATCTCCTTTTCTTTGGAACCCAAAATTCACAGCAGTGAAGTTATTCTTTTGGGTGACATAGTGATTGATGTCAGCATGGTCTTACATAAAACCCTGGGGTTCTTTGGATCTTTCCCTGAACTGTCATCTCTGGGGTTGAGTGGGAGAAGGATATTGTACCCCATAGTCCTACATCAGCCAAAACAGCTCCTTTACCTTTTACATGCTGTGTTTCTTTAAAAAATTTAATATGGTCAAAAGATTCAACTATTCAACAACAGCAACAAAAAACTAGGAAAACCGTTTGGTTAAATCACTCTTTTCTGAAAGCCTCTTAAAAATAAAAACGTGGTCATCCATGAAAGAAAATTATGAAAAAAAAAAAGAGAGAGAGAAGGGTACCAAACCATTGCCTGTGTAATTAGGTTAACTGCATCAATGATCAGATAAGTGAACTCTTGCATAATAAAGAACATGATCCTGAGGGAATCGGTCATAGAAGAGAAACATAGATTGAATTGGGTAACCCAGTTTGGACATGTTCTTGGTCTCAGTCCACATTCTGGTGGGTTGGACCCATTGTAAATAAGAACTCTTTAAGATTTACTTTAATTAAGGTGTGGCCCAACCGAATCAAATTGGGCTTTAATCTATTTTAATGGAGTCCTTTATAAGGAGAGTGAAAGTCGGACAGAGACAGAAACCATGAAAAGTAGCCAGAAGCTGGAAGTCAACAGAACCCAGAAGAGAAAGCAGAAGATGCTGCCGTGTATATTACCATGTGAGAGAACAGCTGAGGAGCTCCAAAGACTGCCTACCACCTAGAAGATACCAACTCCAGGAGGCAGCATTCAAGCCTTACAGCCTCTGAATAATTGAGCCCATAAATTGTTAAACTAACCCATTATATGATACCTGTTTTGGCAACTGGGAAACTAAAACAAACTTAAGTTCTTATTGGGGGTTAGGAAATAACTAGGAGCATACTACTTTACTGAAGAACATTGGGCAAAGTACGAACAAATATTTGGCTTCCAGAGACCCCCAAAATTAAAGACAGCAAATAAAAAAGGTGCCAATTTTGACTCCTGGATAGCATCACTTTGAAATAATCTCTGCTGAGAAAATTATAGCTTTGAGACAATAGAGAGAAAAAAAAATGTTTCGATTAGAATCCCAATAGGAAACAATTAGTGAACCAAAAATAGGATAATTTGAGAAAAGTTCTTTTATAAAGAGGCTATTTAAAAAGAGGAGCCGCACCTTTGATTTATTCGTATTATTGTGACAATCTGGGGTTACTAGGAAGTGAGAGGTTACTGTCCATAGGCAGGAAGGGATGAGTGAAGGATTTACCTGAAATCTTGAAGAGAAGAGAGCAGGGGAAGGTCAACTGCATTTTAAAGAGCTGTGATGATTGCTAAAGATCACCTCAAGGCAGGAGTGAGCTGGAAGAATAAATACCTGGCCCAATAGGAAGCCAGAGGACTGGCAGCATGTTGTTGTCATCCACGAAGTTGAACTCGGGGGACAGAGACAGGGTGAAGCAGAGTGGTGAGTGGGCATGGAGGACAAACCACAGACATCTTGCTCAGGAAATAAATGTGGCGTGAACTTTTCATTTCTCTCCACCTCTCTCTATCACTTTCTTCCCCTCTCTCTCTCATGTACGTGAATAATAATAATAATAAATCTTTGGGAAAAAAATCACAACAAAATATTTATACAAACAACAAGTTTTTAAATAGAAAATGAGTAGCGTCAAAATTTTTTTTAAGTCTGCATATCAGATATGTTGTTTGCCCCTTGAAGACTTGGTTGGCAATAAAACAAAGGACTGAAAAGTATGTAAGTAAGGGTCAGGGTGACAAATCCCATCTTCTTATCAACGGGCAGGTTGATGACTATACACAATATAGACACCACTAATGTCAGTACATTGAGCCAAAAGTCTTGAGCTACAAATTTTCGTTGTTGTGTACAATGCTATATCTTGATATGCAGCTCAGGGGAAGTGTTGCCTGTGTGTCTATACTTATCAGGTATATAAAAAACTTTTTTTTTCAGTAAAACACAAATACTGCCCTGTTTTATTCCATATACCTGGACAGAAATTTTTAAGAAGCTCTGATGCTTACTGACTGGATTACTTTGGGAAATTTACTTAACTTCTTTTTTCCTCAGTTTCCCCATCAGTAAAATGGAGATAATAATACTACAGACCCCATGGGGTATCTGTAAAGATTTCAAAAGGTAATACACGTAGAACACAATACATGCACCTATGTAGAACACATTAGATGTTGGGTAACCATAAAAAGGTACCATTATTACTTGGCCAGGTTCTTCCCCTGGAAAAACAGAATCTAGATTTCCAACATGCTGACAAACTGCTAATCACCATCTATTATCACTTCCTTATGTCTTATCCTCAACACCCCCCAAAAGACCACCAGAAAAAAAGTTGTTGAATAAATAAAGCTAATTAGACTTAATTGCAGACAGGAAGAATGTCACTTGGACAGAAGCCTAATGGTACCTTAGAAAGGGAAGGGTTTGGGGATGTGGGTTCAAGTGATTTAAGGCAGAAAACAAATTAGAATTGGGAAAAGTTTCTGACCAAAAATCCCACTCTGAAAAATAAGCTGAAAGATATCAGATTATACAAATCCTGTTTTTCTATACACATTCGACAATTTTCAAGATTTTCCAAGGTACTGGTTGCTTAGAATTTTACATTCTTTCACCGTATGTTCACATTTTAAATGCTTTGTAGTTATGACTAAAGAAGATCCCAAGAAAATAAACAGTGGGACTAAATGAGGGTGGAGCTTCCTAAACTCATTTCGTAGGATTACAACACTCAGTGTAGAAAATATTTTTACCATGCACTATGATGTGAGAATAAAGGTTAAGTGTAAATGTAGCAGTGGCTCTGGGCTCAATTTTGAAGAAATCATTGGTATGTATTTTTTATTATAGAGATAATATAATTATATTATGTGTAATACAAAACTAAGAAATAAAACGTTAAATTTTTTAAAAACCCTAATATTCTCAGCTTTTTCTTTTCTTTCTTTTTTTAGCAGTTTCTAATTTTATTAACATGTTTGGTCAGAGTCATTTATACTTAAATAGAAGACAGAAGATTAGGTTTTCAATTACTGAGATCTAAAAGGGAAAGAGCAGTTTGCCTAGCTCTCTAGTTCTGCCGATTTATTTTTTCATCAGGCTTAATTTCATTATACAATTGTATAGAAATTAAATTTCGCACTTTTTTTAGTTATCATTTCCTCTTGAAACATGTTATAACCCTGTTTGTACTGCCTTGTATGCATTCTTGTATACCACAAATATGCATAATAGCGCTTTCAGAGAAGATATTTGTTTCTCTGACACCTAGATTATTTCTCAGAACTTCACGTAATTCAAATCTTACAAGAACGAATTTCTACAACTGATCTTATCACTTCTTTTGAAGCACTGTGTCATGACCCAGATTTTAATTTTGTCATTTGAAGCTTGAGGTATCTTTCTGAGGTGAAAATGTTGACCTCTTCTTTTAGATTGCTTCCCAAATATTTCGTGATCACTGCCAAAAATTCTGGCAACCAGAATAATGAATTTTAGGAACACACACACAACACCTGGCAGTAATAATGATTCTTGCTTAAAATTAGGGAACTGCCAAGTCATAGCCTTTAAATGAAATCCATTATAGGCAAAGTATTGCCCATGTGAATATAATAGTGATAGCAACTGTTTTGAATGCCAATTTTAAGGTCAAAATGTGCTAAAACTTTAAAGATTTTTACTATTTTATCATTTTAAAAGGTGAGGAATCTTAGTGTCATTAAGGTGAATCTCTTACCCAAGACTACACAGCTTGAGTTTGATAGAACCAGATACAAGCCATGAAGATAAGAGAGTCAGCCTCGAGACATCTTGGAGCCTGCCTAAGAGTCTTCCTAGAGGAACCTAAAGATCTCAGTCACAAAGCAAAACTCAGGACTCTATTGGATACCTATGAATTTAAGTGGAAAGCAGAAGCAGATAGGAGCAGATACATTTGTTCCAGACATGAAAACTGTGGGTATCAGGGACCTGCTAATGGGGTGTGGGTTGTGGTCTACAAAGAATTCATGAAACTTCTCAAGAGAGGAAGTATGAGCTTTAAATACCTACCAAACCTAGAGAATGCCAATTCTAGATCATTATCAAGTATACTTTAAGAACTTACTCTCTGTAATAGGCTGAATAATGTTCATTCCCACCCTTCTCACCCCCTGCCAATGATATCTACATCCCAGTGACATTTTACCCTAGATGGCAAAAGGGACTTTGCTGGTGTGGTTAAATTGGCGATCTTGAGGGGAAAAGTATCCCAGATTATTCAAGTGGGCCCAGTGTAATCTCCAGGGCAATTATAAGAGGAAGGCAAGAGAGGTAATGGCAGAAAAATGAGATGGGATGATGGAAGCAGAGGTTGGAGTGATGAGCTTTGAAGATGGAAGAAGGGACCACAAACCAGGGAATTCAGAACAAATTTGTGTTACTGTAAACCAGCAAATTTGTAGTCATTTGTTTCAGCAACAGTAGGAAATTAACACACCACCCTCTTGCCTCTCCTTCTTCAATCCTGAAGGATACAGTGGGGAAATTAGGTGACTGAAACAGGAAGAGAAGCATAATTTTAGTGAGGGACATGCTCAGTGCAGTAGAATGAAGTAGCCCATGGCATCTTCCTCTAACTGCAGTTGTTCAGGTCAAAGAAGTGCTGCCAGGATTAGGTGCATTAATTAACTAATTGACTGAGAGGTGGCCAAGGATTATTCTGTTAAATAAGAATTATGGGATTTACGAGGGACTTAACCCTGAATCCCAATTATCCAAAATTGCAATACCATAAGTGAATGGGGTCCAGTTTGAATTAGGTGACTGTTCTGTTGTCCCTTCATTCAATAGGACTTAGAATTCCTGCAATACTCTTTTCCTAACTCTTACTAAATGTCTGCAATTGCCTTCTTTTTCCATTACAATGTTCCAGTGGCATGCTCAGGGTCCCCACCTTCATCACTACCTTCCTTATATGTTAGCCTCTGACAACCCTTCTTTTTTTCCCATGCATTTATTCCACTTTTATTTTGCTGCATGAGTCTACAAAGGGATATGCATGGGGGAACAAATGATTTCCAAATATTTTTTAGAAAAAAACATTTCGTTTAAAGAAATTGAAGATGTGGCTTCAAGATATAAAGCAATAACAGGGCTATTCTGGGTGAACAGTGTTTCATGTATCAGGCTTTCTCCCGGCTTCTTCCCCCACCTCCTTTCTTTTGGCGGTCCTGAAATATATCAACAGAACCTTAGAGTCCCTGGGGACACAGTTTGAAAGCTTCTACTCTAGTAGTTTATCTTGTTAAATACCAACCCTGTATTCATCAGGAAAATATCATTCTATTCTTTTTATTTTTTCCTCACACACACACAGTCCATAAAGAGTATACAATCAATGGCTCACAATTTCATCACACAGTTGTGTATTCATCACCATGATCATTTTTAGAATATTTGCATAACCCCAGAAAAATAAATAAAAGAGAAAATATTCATATATCTCAAACTCCCTACCTCCCCTATTGACCACCAGTATTTCAATCTACCCATTTTTTACCCCTATCCCCCATTATTTATTTATTTATTTATTTATTTATTTATTTATTTATTTATTTATTTATTTATCCATTCTTATTTTTTTACTCATCTGTCCATATGCTGGATAAAAGGAGCATCAGATGCAAGGTTTTCACTGTCATGCAGTAATATTGTAAAAGTTACATCTTGAAGCTATCATCTTCAAGAATCAAGGCTACTGTAACACACCTCAACAGTTTCAGGTACTTCCCTCCAGCCACCCCAATACACCATAAACTAAAAAGGAATAGCTATATAATGCGATGCATAAGAATAATCGCCAAGATAGTCTTTCGACTCTGAAATCTCTCAGCCACTGAAACTTCATTTTGTCTTATTTTGCTCGCTCCCGTTTTTGTAAAGAAGCCTATCTTGATCCCATGATGCCAGGTCCTGGCTCATCCCAGTAGTTCTCTCCCATATTGCCAGGGAGATTTACACCCCTGGGAGTCATGTCCCACATAGGGGAGGGGGCAGTGAGTTCACCTGCCAAATTGGCCTAGAGAGAGAGATCACATCCAAGCAAAAAAAGAGGCTCTCTGGGAGTGACTCTTAGGCATAATTATAAGTAGGCTTCACTTTTCCTTTGCAGGAATAAGTTTCATAGAGGTGAACCCCAAGATTGAGGGCTCAGCCTATTGCCTTAGTTGTCCCCACTGCTTTTGAGAATATCAGCAATTCCCCAAATGGAATGTTTCCTCCTATCTCCCCAGTCCCCAAAGGGGACTTTGCAAATACTTTTTAATCCACAGCCCAAATTACTCTGGGATGTATCAGGGCATCACACTGACCTGGGCAAACCAATAAGATCTCACATCCTATTTAAGATTCCGTGTACTTATGGTATTCAACTAAACTGACCATACAAGTTAAATTATGTAGTGCACTACCCAAAATATGAATTTTTCACCAAATAAACATCTTTTTCTTTGGTTTTACATAGAAGTTGAAACTTTAAAATATGGACAATATCATCTTGTACCCTGTATTCTGATTTACCTGAGTCCTTTCCAGATCAGCTTCATTCATATCTCATTGAAGTATGATCACTTCTTCAACCTTTTTTTTTTTCACTTGGGCAAGCAACAGGAAATGAACCTGGGTCTCTGGTATGGCAGGCAGGAACTCTGCCTGCTGAGTCACCATGGCCTGCCCACTTTTTCAACTTTTTAAGCAGTTTCTGTATGGAGTAATGCTGACTTTCATAGCTTGGAGCTCTAACTCTGAGTCTCAGGTGCCACATAAATATCCAAAGTTTCTGAGAATGACCAGATTATATACAAATAGCTCAGTATCTCAGAATTTAGAAATAACAATTACAACTCCTGCATATATGTGACTCTGTAATAGCTTACAATCTTGCACCCTTTACGGTAGGCCTCGACCTGATAACCCATGCTCTCAACAGCAATTCTCTGAGTTTGTCTATTATAGTTAGTCCATATGAGTGAGGCATGATAATCTTTGTCTCTGTGTTTCTGCCATTTAATTCAACATGCAGCCCTTAAGATTTATTAACCTAGTTGTATGCCTCACAACTTCATTCCTTCTTGAGGCTGCTCAGTAATCTGTTGTTGTGTATAAACCACAATTCCACCTTCCTTCCCTCAGTCGTTGTATCCTTAGGCCACCTCCATTCATTGTGAATCATAAACACTGCCGCCATAAACACCAGAGTGCAAATGTCCGTTCCTATCCCCATACTCACGTCCACTAGGTATATACCAAGCAACAGGATTGCAGGATCATATGGCAACCCCACCCCTAGCCTCATATGGAATCACCACACTGCCCTCCAGTGTGCCTGTACTTCTCACCTTGCCTATCAAACAGTGAATAGATATATCTCTTTCTCCACATTTTGTCTAGCACTTGTTTCTCTCTGTTCATTTTTAAACAGCTTTATTTGCATATCATACAATCCAACCTAACTAAATAGACATGCCTTCACCACCATAATCTATGTGATGATATTTCCTTTTCTTCATCAAAGAATCCATACCGCCTTCTTGTTGCCTTTTAGTTTGCCATAATGCCTCTTGGCAATCCCTCTTGTTTACAAAAGTAATAACAGCTTTGTAATGATTGTCAAAGCACAATTTTCAAAATTTTAAAAAGATAATTATCACACAAATAGATAATTAAAACATACACATTTTAGTTTTGCTTAACTCGATGATGGAACAGAATGAAAAGTGAAAAGTGGATTTTATAGCATCAATAAAGAATAGTGCTGAAATAAAATTTCTGAATCTGATACAAGATGGGTTACTTTTCTACAGGGGAAATAAAGCTATGACTCTTGGAAACCTCAGAACTGACTGAAGGAAAACACATCATTGTATCTTACCAGTAGGATACAAATTTAACTCTAAATTACAGAATTATAAAATATCTGGATGTTAACTAACTGTGATTACTACAATCAAAGTTTTATTTTCTTAGGAATTCATCTCAACTTGGAGCACGTATGTTAGATAATGCTTTAATATATTAAAACAACACAATTATTGAGAATAGTTGCCTTTAACATCACAAATTATTAAAATACTTTTAAATTTAAAATTGTTAAGAAAATATTGATACTAAAGAAGATAAATTTATTAAATAATGTATGCTTTTAGTTTAAAAAAAAGTTTGTATTTATCCTTTGTGAGCCATGTCAACTTGGTCAAAGTTGGAATTGTATCTTCCTGAATCTCCTTCTCTGTGGTTCTGAATGAGATTTGTAAGGTGGAGCTAAGTAGTTGCCTTCTTTCTAGGAGGGACATTGGAATGTATTGCCATGATTTTCATTTATAGAGGCCCCTAGAAGCTTGCAGCTCATCCTCATGTTTCTCTTCTCTCTGGCCAGCTAGTCTTCCCATAGGAGGACCTAGATGGCAAGAGCTAGTTCAAGTCTGAAGACAGATACTTGACTATAGATCTAAAAAGGTGATGCCAACACAGAGGTAACCTCTTCCAATAGATATCTTTATGATATCCTCTCTGGCCCTACTTCACTTTCTGAACATGCCTTGGCTCAGGGAGTTCCCTCATAGAGCTGCCTCTGGCCCCAGCCTTAGAGCACACTATCTGAATGGACTCAGAACTTTCCAAACCACCAATTTCGGTTGCTTTGTGCTTAAGACCTCAGTTCTCAGTTTATCCCTTTCCTTTCATATTTTATTATAAGCTGAGAGGAGAGGCCAGGCTGTACCTTCAGCACTCAGCTTGGAAATATCCTCAGCTAAATATCCAAGTTCATCACTCCTTTAACACAATTTTTCCTAGTTCTTTGTGACTTTATAAGAAGGCTCACCTTCTGTGGTAGTTTGAAGCTGTTATGTCCCCTGGCAAAGGCTATGTTCTTTTCATTCATTCCCGTCAGTGCAGACCTATTGTAGGTGGGATAGGCTATTTCAATGGAGATGTGACCCACCCCACTCAAGGAGAGTCTTAATCCTCTCACTGGAGTCCTTTATAAGAAAAAGAGAGAGAAAATGAAAGAGGTGAATTTAAGGGAAGCTCATAGAGAAAAACCTCAGAGAAGCTAAGAGAAGACTCACAGAAAACAGAGGAAATCACTAAAGCCAGACCTGAAGGACCAGCAGATGTTGGTCTGTCCCCTCTCATTTGACAAGGTGACTTAGAGGCCAACAACTTGTCTTTGGAGTCCAGGTATCATCCTGTTAATGCCTTCAGTTGGGACATTTTCATGGCCTAAGAACTGTAAGTTGTAAGTTAATAAATCCCCATTGTTAAAAGCCAATCCATTTCTGCTATATTGCATTTTGGCAGCTTTAGCAAATCAAAAATCTTTCCTCCCAATTTCTAATAACATAGTCATCATTTTCTTCTAAGCCCTCATCAGAAGTACCTTTAACATTCTGTATTTCTACCAACAATCTCTTCAGAGTAATCTAAGCTTATTCTATCAAGTGCCTCACAATTCTTCCAACTTTTACCCATTACCATTATCCAATTCCAAAGATTTTTCCACATTTCTAAGTATCTATCATAGCAGCATCCATTTTCCAGTACCAGTAACTATTTTATTTTCCCAGATGCTAAAACAAATAGCACACAATGGGTTGTCTTAGCACAGGATTTTATCGGCTCAGTTATTTAAAGGCCTGTAGGCTTGCTTCCTCCTGGGTTGGCATTTTCCGGCTGGCTGACAATCTTCAGGGTTCTTCTTTTCTGATGGTTGTAATGCAGATGCAATGGCTAGATCAGCAGCAACCACCATGAGTCTCAAGGTTACATGGGGAAAGCACAGCAGCAATAAGAACTTTGGTCCCTGACGCAATGAAATACCTTAGACATCTGCAGATGAACCTTTAACTGAAAAATAAATAATATATATATAGGGGGCTGTAACAGCACCTTGGTAGAAAATGCATTACTCTGGATCATGAAAATTAACATTCAACTGTAAAGTTGGAAAGTGTTGGGTTTTTTTTTTTACAAACTTTAAGAGGACAACTCTAATTCACTTCTTAATTGTTTTATTGTCAGATAAAATAAAAATCTACTGCTTTGTTTCTTAGAGGTAAAGGCCTTCTGCCTACAGCCCCTTCCCTGTAAAAACAGATAACTCTGTTGTTGAACATTTAACTTAATAGAGCTGCTTCCTTTAATGTAGTCATCTTTGCAAATGAAAATTGAGTTAAGACAGCCTGTCTGAAACAGAAACTTCAAGTTAATGAACAACAAATGCACAGTAGATCACAGGACGCAATGGTCCAGCAGTGCACCCTTGTCTTCATTTGGAAAATTCTGCTTTTGCTCACATATATTGACAGGAGGGGTTCAAGCCAGAGCTATAACAAGAATTAAACTGCCAGGAATTGCCTTCATGTTCATGAACTTGGGAACACAGCCTGATTTCTGGAGTCTTAATTACTAGAATACCATCTGGCCTTTTTCCACAGTAAACACATCTTAAGACAATTAGAAAAGTTGCCCATTTGGTAGGGATTTAAACCAAAGTACTGAAAAACATAAGAATTGTTGCATAATGGTTTTTTTTTCCTTGTATATGATCGCGTATTAAAGTTATTTCCACAGTTGGTATTGTTTTATTACAGTAGGTGACATTGTGCTGTGTTCAATTTCAACTTAAAAAAAAAAACTATTTTCTGCTTTTAGTGAGCATTAATTTATTCACACAAAATGACTTCACAAATACCTTTCAAATGATCTTTTTTGGCTCAGTTATCACTTAACTGTTAAAAATATATATTCCTGGTGAAATGGAAAAATAAAAATAAGTCCCTTCACTTCTCTTAAGAAAAATTTTCTTTAATATATATTAGATTCACTACCTAGTCTGGTGCCTGACAATGGACTTGCAATACATGTTTGCTTGATTTATCTCTGTCATTAGAAACTGTTAAAAGGATCATCAATTTGCAACTAATGTTCAAGACACTGATAATGAGAATTAACGTAGTCAATAATGTATATCATTTGCACCTAAAATTTTTTAAGGATAAAAATCACTGTTGCCCTGGAACAAGAATGATGAGAATACGAGACATCATTTGCTTGCATGAGACATACCCACAACAAATTAGACCCTTGGAAAGTACTTATTATGCTATTTTTAAATCTTGCCATAAAACATTGGTTTTGATGAACATAAACCCAGTTAAGATACTCAGACAAAAAGTTCATCATTAGAGTACAAGAAACAATCTCTCAGGCACAGGAAACAAATTGGAGCCTAAGTGAAGGGAAATGGAACTGGGAAGTGACTGGAAATGGAAGCCACACTCTCCATTTTCACAAGATCTCTTTCATCTTGCTTTTCTCTTTCTTTTCTTTCAAGCATCATTATTACATATACAGAGTTTAATTTGGCCACCATCCCTGCAAATATATGTTCTTATAGGTCAGCATCCATCCCTACTTATTGTGGGCTATCTCTTTAAAGTTTTTAGATGAAAAATCTGAATCTAACCAGCCAATGACTCTACTGATCTCATATAAGGTGTCCAGTCCAATCTAATTAGTTATGACCAGAAAGGTGAAGTTACAAGACAAAGCATGCCCTCCTGGGCTTATCCCTTCAGAATGCTGAGCATAAAGCAGCTCTTAGAACAGGGAGCCAGGAATGGGTCAATGTCTAATACAAGTTCTTATCAATATTATACTACTTTTCAAACATAGTTCCCAAGAATTACAAAAAAAAAAAAAAAAAGAGCTCCACTTGATCAGCTTTATTCTTTCTTCTTTATCTTCTGTCTCTCTCACTCCCCTCCCTCTCTACACTCTTTTCTAAACTGTTTTGCTTTGCAGTATGTTAGTGGTAATGAGCTACAGGTTTATGCAATTTTAGCTTTTTTCTTAGGTATTTGAGTTCAAAACTCCTGTAACTAAAAAAATGCAATTGTGGTCATTAATAAAGAAAATCTTTCTATCTTAAAAATATCAAACATTTTTAGGATAAAGAAGCAGCAAGAACAGTAGAGGAAAAGAAAACAGAAGAAGGAAAGTCAAAGATGTTAAGACAAAGATGTTAAGATGTTTTGCTTTGGTATTTGAGAAACCCAGAGCAGGTTAAATAATTTTCCAGAGATCACAGAGTACATTAGTAGTAGAGCTGGGATTCAAACCCATTCTATCCCCTTTCCGAACACAGGTTCTGTCTAATCCCCAGTGGTTTCTTTTCTGTAAATAAGTATTTATTCATTCCTTTTCATTTCTTAAAAGCAGGATTCCATGTTTACCCAAATGAAAACTATTATAGAACATCAATTTGGAAGGTAATTTAAAAAGTAAAGTCCCACTGGTTAACGCTGGGAACGGTGGCTCCTTACCCCACCTACTTAGCTTCCCCAGGGCTGTTCCTGAGGTATGTGTCTGGAGCCTACATTCAGTTGAACACAGAGTGAAAATTACTTCCCAAGCAAAAGCCCTTATCTTTCTGAGAAGCTCATTCAGTGGTTTTCAATCTTGGGGGCCATTGTATGCTATAACAAACAAGAAAGAGAGATGGTATTTTTGGGAAGGAGAGAGAAAGGCTATACGTTAATTCTATATGTTATTTTTATAAATTCAAAATCATCTTATAACAAGCAGGTCAAATCCCTCTGTAGAAGAATTATTCTAATTTGCACCAAGCTGCTTTTGTATGATTTTTCAAGTCACCACTCAAGGATATTCTCTCCCATCTTATTAAGTAGAATCATTGGCCATTTCTTCTTTTGTATACAATATTGACAAGGTATGAGTTCAGGGAGGAGATAGGGAGTGGGATAAGTTGTATTAGTTAACACAATGTCCTACTGAACAACTCTAAGTGCCTTAACTACAATCCACTGGACATCTGTACCCATCACAGCCCAGTGGAGTGTTAATCCATTCTACTCAGTGACTCAGGGAATCAGGATCCTTCTAGCTTTTAACTGTACCATCCCCTAGGCCTCCAAAATTGTTTGCGAGAATCTCATAAGCTGGCCAGTAGATAGAAGAAGAGATGTACAGAAAGATTTTGTGGCCCACACCTTGAAGTGGCACACATCCTTCCACTGATATTCCATTGGTTATACATCTTTCACATGGCCAGATCGAACTGACTGCAAGGAGGATGGGATTTGTCATCTAGCTCTTTATATGGAAAGAAAAATAAATGGTGCTTTAGATTTGGTGTTCCTAGGGCCCGAACAGAGAAACACAAGTCCAGTGGTTTAAAATTACAGGAATTTATTTTCTTACAGCTCTGGAGGCTGGAAATCTGAAATCAAGGTGTTAGCAAGGTCATACTTCCTTTGAAATCTTTAGGGAAGAACTGTTCCATGCCTCTCTCCTGGCTCAGGTTGGTGGCTTACCAACAATCCACGTTATTCTCTGCCTCAGCCATCCAATTGCCTGTCCAATTCTCCTGTTCTTATAACACACCAGTCATTTTGGAATAGGGGCCCACCCTAATCCTGTTGGATCTCATCTTAACTAAAAATATTTTAAAGGCCCTATTTCCAAATAAAGTCACAATCACAGGATTGGAAGTTAAGCATGTCTATTTGAGGGACACAATTCAACCAGAACAAGTAAGTTGGTTAAACACCTGGCCAGTCTCTGCCAAAAAGTGCATAAGATTAGCTGCAACACAGCTTCCTTTTTTTAAGCTTGATATATACCACTGTTCATCCTTGATAGTATTGACTGCACTCAGAATATGAACAATGTATTTAATAAACAGAATATGTTCTTCATGTCTAAATTATCTAAATTTTATGGATCTGTGTCAGATCCTTCTGAATTTACTTTGAAAGAGGTTCAAGGAAAGTTCACTTTGACAATCAACCATTATGATTCCATGCATTAATTAGTGTGGTTTATTGGTGAGGCATCAAACAAAGTCAGCAGTCCTGACTACTATCCCCTATAAGGCCAGTTTTGCATTATCTTTTGTATTTTTGAAAACTCAGGGTTCATTTTCTCCAGCTGTCACACAGAGTCGATCCTAGTTTATGACAAATCATTACAGTTTTCTAGTCCCAGAGGTGTGAGAAACTCTGCTGTTGCTGAAGTCCCTACAGTGACTGCAAAAAGTAATAGAGTTGGGGAATAAAATGTTTGGAAAGCTGGTGTTTCAAAAGCCCTGAGACTCACACCTATAGTTAAAGTGATGTTGAAACCCTTGAATGATCTGATTCAGAAGCCTGGTGTTAGTGCTAAGATATTTGCATATTTAAAAGTGTCATAGTCAATTATAGTTATCCCACCATTAAAACCATGGAGCCATGTTTGCCCTGAAGTAAAGTATGTGAATAAATTGCTACAGGACATAATCCACTCGACTAGATTAAGAGAAAAATATTTTGGAACCACCATGGATATTTTTCTTCACATGAAAGAAAAAGAAAGAAATTAACTGCAGCTAATATTCAATATATAGCTTGACAATGTCAGGAAACCTAAACAAGTTCCAAGAAAATCAACTCTGGTGCCTGATCATATTGGAGTTGCAGAAGCACTTTTAATAGTTTTTAACTATGATCCTCTCAAAACAATTGAGCTTCAGTCCACAGTGTTAATCCAATGGTTGCATTATGAATGATCATAATATAATAATAATAAACTAATGATTTTATATCATGGCATTTCACAGGTTTAAAATAACTGAATTCTCTACATAGGAAGACTCTGTATGCAAAGACATGAGCCCTGGACCTGAAATCAGAAGACCTTCTTTTTGCCCTGATTCTACTTCTTACTATCTAACTATGGACAAGCCATCCATCCTTTCTCTGCTTCAGTTTCTTCACATGCAAATAACCATATCTACTCTTCCCATCTCAAGGGGTTGTACAATATAGACATACATGGACTGAATGATTTCTTTGATGTAAGGTAATATTCTTACTTTATCACATGACTCATGTCCAGAGAACTCAGATAGGAAGTTGCAAGATATAAAAAGAGATATAAAGAATAGCAGTATACAGATTAGGATGCTCAATCAAAAATAGCTTACACAAAAACATAGTTCAAATAGGCAGATAGTTTAGATAGACAGATAGTTTATGATGGATTAAGCTACAAACGATGTAAAAAAGAAATATATTTTCTGCATTAGTAGCTCAATTAATATTTTTTATTTGAGACCTAGAAGAAGTTGATATTTGCAAGTAATTAGATTATTGTATGATCAATTACCCAGAAAAATCATTTAGATATTAAAACATATGGATTCATTGGCTGCTCTTTTTGAAATAGAGTATTGTGTAAATTGTAATCACTATGTTTAGTTGTGTTTGAAGCAAGTAACAAAGGCATTTTTCCAAATTATTTAACTTCATAATATGTCATACTTTCCCTGAACATTGTGCTTTTATAGTCACTTGCCTCCTTGGATCCCAGAGTTTTGCAAACAGAGTTCAGTTGAATCTGTTATATAACATATATATATATGTATGTATGTATGTATGTATGTATATGAACTCATATATAATTATGTAACTCACCACCCATAGAAAAGAGCAATATAATTCATGATCAGTTCATTAATCTGCTTATTTCACACAATTTTATATAACACTAAAAGGCTCCTGTTGAATATCTGTCTTGGAGTAATAGCAGTTGACCTAATATTGACCATAAAAGGAAACAAGAGAGCATAGTTATTTAGAGCAGGCCTTTTTCTATGAAAGGCAGATAATAAATGTTTTTAGCTGCAAGCTATGTACAATTCTTATCAGTACAGTCTTTGTCTCAACTAATCAACTCTGGCATTGTAGTATGAAAACAGCCATAGACAATACATTAACAAATGGGCAAGGCCATGTTCCAATAACATTCTATTTACAAAAAAGTCAGTGGACCTGGAATTTAATGAGCTTGGTAGATTATTTCCCTGCCTGTTCTAAAATTAACTCCTTCATTTTTTAACTAGGACTTCCTATTCTACTTTTCTTGTAGTTATTAAATATTTTTTATTTAAGGTTTTATATAAGAGGTCTTTTTTTTATGAGACGTCTTTAGCTTCTCCTGTCCAATACTTAATCTTTACTTGAGTTTGTTTTCTGCCAAGAATATTTACTTTTACCTACAGAAGATATTTATAAATAAACTGCTTGAGCAGCACATTATGCAAAGTGAAGTAAAAACTTATGATGCTTTTCTTCATAGAGATTAAACTCAGAAAATATGTTTCTGAGTACAAACTGAAACAGAAGAGGCAAACATAACAAAAGTGTCTTATTCCTGGGAAATATTCATTAATAGGTAATAATTTCTAAAAAGGTACTAAACAAATGATGGATCAACAGAGAAAGTAATCTCCTGAAAATCCATTAATGTTATGGTTATAGAAGAAATACTCTAATAGACACTATATGTCAGGCTTTGAATATAATCACTGTTCAGCACAATATTTTCCTTTTTCTTAAGATTTAAAAATAATCTAATAGACACTATATGTCAGGCTTTGAATATAATCACTTTTCAGCACAATATTTTCCTTTTTCTTAAGATTTAAAAATAATTGCTACAGAAGGGATTCTTTGTAATGTTATGGAAAATAAGTTAACATACCTATGTCAGATACATATGATAGTTCTATGTTATTTCTGTTACTTCCTTTCATTTTATCATCTTTTGAAGATGCTTTTCTCACAAAGATGTCATCTGAATTGATCACTATATTTTGTTACTGAAACATATTTTCTTTCAACTATTCAAATAAAACAGACATTTAGTTTACAGCTCCTTAACATATTTTCATAATTCATTTAATGTAAACTTGTTCAAGTCCATTTTCAATATAAAATGTTTTTTTAAATTCATGTTATTCATTTTCAATTTTATGATATTTTATAGCAAGCAAACAGTGTTGAACACCAAGACTATTTAGCAGCTTTAGGATTATATGTATCCATTGAGAATCCTTTATAATTGCAAAAATAGATTCTCTTTCAGAGGAAGAAGTTCTCAGCCACATCACTCACTTATCTGTTTGGTTCCTCTTTGGATATTGAGTAATGCTTTGATAATTGGCAGTGTGCTCCCGTGGGATTGGCATTTGACTCAGAACCTGCCAGAATTAGGGACAAAATAAGTTATTATAATTCTCTTCCTCATTAAATACTTTTCTGAAGAGTTACTTTTAGTGATTCACACAACCGTGATGGACAGGCTTTGATACTGAAGGCACAGACACTTAAAAGTACTTCCCCAGAAAAGAAATTTCTGGTTTGTCTAATATGAAGGCTTGTGTTATCTATTTTGATACCTTATAAACATCATGGCCATCTTAGCAGAAACTGTAAAGTTTTGAGTTGTATGAATTTTGTTCTGTGTTTTCCCATTTTAATGGAACACCATGTTTACCTACTTGACAAAAAAAGAACTAACTTTTCCAGTGTAACACGCACACTGTCTTGACATATCTCAAAAGTTTTTGTTGAATGGCATTGCATTCATTTCCTGTGTTTATGTCTATCCCTAATTCTGATATCTTACCTTGTAGTTCTCAGAGACAAAAAATATCTATTCTTGCCTCGTTTTCGTCCAGTAGATTATAGCTTTCTGATTATTTGCATCTTGTACTTCTATTTTATTAATCATATGGCATTTTGGTCTTCTTATTTTCAGTTTGATCTCTCTTCAATGCTCTCTGTTTATCTTACACTCATAGTTTCTTTTCTATTTTATTGTCTATTTGTCTCCTGATGTTTTTAGACTATTGCTATGATTTCTCAATATTATTTTTCATGCAGTCCTTTGTATACTTACATTTTTAGTATTTCCACTAAATATGCAAATGTGAAAACACATACAATTATGTGTTGATAAAAATAAATACTTCAAATTATATTCAATTATTAGAAACCCTTTTATGCATTAATAATATGTTTTACTTTAATTTTTTTAAAGATTAATGAAATAAATTGCTATGAGCTGTGTACAGTTCTTATTGACAATACCTGCTTGTCACCTCTTCATGTTAATATTTATAAAATACTGCATGTTTTTCACATGATTCAAAGATGATTGAGTGCTTATTGGCTGTTGTGATTAAATACAAACCATACTCAGCTGAACTTTGGGGAAATTTATGGCACACTTAAGGTGAAGTAGATGACAGTATTTTGTATATTATTGTTTTCGAATAATGCTTTAAACAAGGTTTGCAATAAAATAGCATATATGGACATTTTCAGAATTGTGAAATACTTTAAGTATGAGTAAAATAATAAAAATGAGGCTGCACATGCCTCAGAGGCAGGACTGCTTCTGTCTTCCGTACATGATTATTTCCAGTGTTTTGGGCCAAGTGCCTACACGTAGTTACCCAGAAACATGTGTTTAAAAGAATATTGGCTTTGTTTTGAAACAAAATTTTCTAACAGCAGGATGTTTAAAATATTCCCATTTCTAAGGCATTATTCTAACCTTAGCACATAGCCATTGAGAGAGTTGGATTTTTGCTTTGTTTTTTTAATGTTGAGCGTCAAACACAAAGTGAATTATAACTCTTACCAGGTCCTTTAAACATCATTGTACACCAAGACTATTTTCTGAATTTAGTTGCTGAAATAGCTAGCCATGTTTTGAGTAAATACTTGGATTCCTCATTTTCTTTTAACCATTCTTTCTGTCTCAGCTCCAACTACTCATTAATCGTTTTTTACGTAAGCATTTATATAGTTCCCCAACCTTAAGTTTTATGTCAAACGAATCACTGAAATATGGCAGAGGATTTACTGCATTTAAAAATAATAACATAAGTGTCTTCTACTTTTTATAAAGCAATTCACACCAAATAAATCAAGAATCAAAAGTGAAAAATTGTCAATTCTTAGCAAGGGATATAGTTTCTTCCATTTCTAAGCCACCATCATTTAAACTGAGAGTGACAGAAAGAGCCTGAAAGTTGGAGAAATACCTTTGGTCAATTAAATGACAGGCATTTAGGGCACTGGTAGGTGGCTAATTAGCCCGGCCATCCTTGTTTTGGATCCATTACATTATTACAGAGACTGCCCCTGCCTCTCCAGATAAGTTAGTTCTTCTTGTCCTATGTTCCCATAGCAAACTGTACTTCACATTTCATTACAGCCATCACATGAGTCTTTCTTCTTAAATGTCTACCTTTATCAGACTTCACTCCATGAAACACAGGACCTTGCCCATCTTATTCACGGCTGTGTGTCCAACCCCCACCTAGCTCAGTGCCTGAAACTTAGCATTTAGTAAATATTTGTTGAAGAGATGAATGAATTAAAATGCAAACTCCCTGGGAGATTTGTATTATTGGAACTGATGATCCTGCTACAGTGCTTACCTGTATAATTTCGGTAGAGGAACCAGAGAAGCATGCTTTCTGTAATCATTTTCATGATTAAAATTAACATCCCACCAATAAGGGATTGTCTCTATAAGGCACCGATCTGGTCGAAAGAGTCATTCATTCAGTCTCAGAGGGTGTCTTAAGAAAAAGTCCACTTCGAACAATTTATTCTTGGCTAAGAGAATGGCAGCAAAGAGTCAAAATGAGAATGTGGAGAGAAGGGAAGGGGCGGAGAAATGGCAGGCTCGCTTGGAGCACAGGACACTGTCTCCAGTGACAGTCATAGACAGTGACAGTCATAGACAGTGACAGTCATAGTCAGCGCTCCTGTTACCGAGGGAAGACTGGTAGGTAACTCCACGTGGTCCTGTTACCGAGGGAAGACCTGTGATGACTGTTGCTTCAATTGACCTAGATGAGAGGCTTCAATCATAGAGAGCAGTGGGTGCTCAGGACAAAATGTGGCCTTTCCCTAATTTTCCTCTGTCTGCTACTATTTATGTTCATCGTACCATGTAGAGAAAACGTTTTTTTCCCCCGGTGCTTTTTCTTATAATGTCATACCCATTGGTAAATAATAATAACTTTCATTTTACTCTCTGTACTAGGATTTTGTAAGAAAAATAATTTGAATTACTTTTTAAAAAGAGTAGCATATAATGCATTTACCTGGAAAGCACTTTAGCAGATTAAGCAAAAGCATCTCTTTGGTTTGTTTGTTTGTTTACATGGGCAGGCACCAGAAAACAAACCCGGGCCTCCAGCATGGCAGGCGAGGAATCTGCCACTAAGCCACCATCCCATTGCCCTTTTGTTTATTTTTTAAAGCACCAGGAACTCAAAGTAAATGCAACAGTTTTCAACTAAGAAAGACAAATTGCTCCCTTTCAAATCACCAAGGGCATAATAGAATGTGAAAAAAAAAAAGGGCACCATTCAGTTTTGATTTGATATTGAATAAGTATAGGGTGGACTTTTAAAATGATCTTTATTAGTCGTATTCCATTAAACAGGACTGACTCTGCTTAGTCAGAAAGTTATAATCATTTGCCAATGGGTATGACATCAAACAGAGAAGTGTGCCTTAGTGGATTTGTTCTTTACTGTATTATTTCTCCATATAGTATCTTTTAGTTCCAAGAGTCTCAAGTCCAAAATGCATTATATAGATTTTCCGAGGTATATAACAAGTTATGATAAGAGTTTTATCATGAATACCATATATTATCATAGAAGCCAAATGCTGCTAAAATTTAAAGTCTAAATTCCTAAGAGATGAACAAATGCAAGCTAGGAAAAGCTATTCCTAAAGAGTGCAGTGATCTTAGGGACTATCTATAAAGTTTATTTTTCTGGGTGGTCCACGATGGCTCAGCTGGCAGAGTTCTTGCCTGCCATGCCAGAGATCTGGGTTCAAGTTCCGGGGCCTGCCCATATAAAATAATAAATAAGAACTTTATTTTTCTTTTCTAAAAACTTGCTATTGTGTAATCACAAATATCTATTTCTGGATCTCCCATAGCTTTTAAGTAAAAGTTCTTTTACTTTAAAAGTGTTTTCTTATCCATAGATGGACATAAGCAATGGAATTGTACAGCTTTCACTTATCATCAATATATTCAATTCAGACAATATCTTGGTTTGGTAGAAAGCATGCAAGTAGTGATTGAAGCATAGAACTGTTGACCTCATGTGTTCTGAGGATGCTAAATAGAAATAGAAACAAGTAATAAAGAGAGCATTAAGCTGAGAATTAGAGGGCCACTTAATTGGATTCTGAGCCTGTTTTTTTTTCATCTGTAAAATCAAACGATTCCATAAGAGGATCTGTGTAGCTTCTCATCCAAGTCAATTGATGTTGCATTCCAAGATAAAATTAAAACAGTATCAACTACTTTGGGGAATCAGAAACTACTGAGAAAGGACAAGAGTAAGAAAACAATTGTTTTCCTTAGATTAAGGATACGGTTTCAGGTCCTCTTAGCATTTGGTCTTTGACTAGTAGAGATTCCTAAATAAAGCCTACTAGCACCTCCTACCAACTTCACAGCTTTCCATACAAATTATAGCTATATAATTCGTGTTAGAGCTCTGTTTATACTGGAAAGAAGCCATGAATTTTATCTGGTTCATATATTTACAAGTGGAATTCAAATTAGAAAACATGTCTTGGCTTTTAAAATATTCCAACAGCAACACTATTAGAATTGGCCATTTTGCAATGGAGAGTTCCAGAGGCAGATTGTGTTCTGTAGATAATATATTGAATTTATTTATTTATAATGCCTTTATTTCCTAAGTAATGGCAAAGTTGAACAAATAGAACATAATATATATTTTGAAACCTACATCATGCAAGAGACTTGGGTGGATAAATGTAAACATGATTTGATTCTCATACATATATATGCTGACAATTTATAGCACTAACTATAGAAATCTGTATCACCTTGGCACTATCATATGCCATTCATTTTACATCAGAACAGTTGCTCAATGGACTAAGAGATATACTTGCTGCATTCTTGATCTTCATCTAAAGTTCTTTCCTTGAGAAATTAGAGTTCAAAATGAGGAGAAATGACATAATAGAATAGAAGGTTAAAAATAATTGCTAAGTAACAATAAGGGCCAAAATCAGTAAAAGAGGTTATCTTAGAACTGAATTTATATCTTTTCTAAAACAAAGAAGCTTCTGGTGCTTTCGTCTTTTGTTGTGTTTTTTTCCCACACTAATGTGATTACTTACGATAAATGAAGTAAGTATAGGTATTCTTATTCATGGATAAATTGTTACCAGGGTCAAAAGCAATAAGAGTTAAATCAGGGTTGAATTCTAGTTCTCTTATTCTATTTCTTTAGCCTTTTCATCCTTTAGCTTCACAATTTTTCAGCGTTATTGTGAACCCACTCCTATGCTGTAAAAAGCAGAAAGTGATTCTTTTTACATAATGACAAAGCTATATTCAATTAAATGCCACAAAAAAATAATATCATCAACTGGATGGGGAAACTGAGGTAGGATACCAGTCAAATGAGTAATGCAAATCATTGTCTTATAATTCAGCTTATAATTCAGCTATCAAAAAACATTCTTTTTTGTAAAATTATTTTGTATAAGTGATTAGAAAGCATGAAGTTTTACTGGAGATTGCAATTACATGCCATCTCTTTCTGATCACCAACAAGGCACAAGTGGGGAGGTTGGTCATCGGACCTCAAGAGGGCAGAGGCTTTGTGTGATAGGAAGACCTCCCTAGTGCAGTCAATAGACCTGAGCATAAATTCTGGTTCAGCCAGAATTAGCACAACCATAGCAACTTATTTAACCCATTAGGCCTTGGTTTTCTCATCTCTAAAATGAAGATTGTGATAGCCTAGCTTGTAGATTTATTGTGAAAACAAGAGGTAATGAATGTTACACATTCGTCTTAAATTCTCTTGCTAATTTTGAGATTTAGAGACATGTATTTTCCATTCATTGAATACCAGCAATGAATACATAGTGCAAAAATGTAAACCAAAATCAACAAAAACGCTTTTGTATATATAGACGCATACTTCCCATCACGACCCTGGGCAGACGCATTACATAGAATGAGAATAAAGAGTGAAGCAAACTGACCATAATGTTCTGTCATTTTCCTTTATGTGAGCTGAGTGAACAAGGACTCACATTTGCCATATTCCAAAAACAGACAGAGGGAAGTTAGGAAAGAGTGAAATGACGAGAGTAGAACATAGGCATATTCAATGAGCCTAGAGACCCTATTTTGAATGAAGTAACTTGTGAATGTTCATTCATGTATGTAACAAGCTAGCAAGTTATTAAGAAAGTGTTTTTTCTTTTCTTCTCTTTTTTTTTTTTTTTGTAGTACAGACTCCCAAAGCAGAAACTTTGTCTGTTTATGGTACCCAGTATTCCATAAATAAATAATTTGCAAAGTAAGAATAGTTTTAAAAATGAACCCATAATTCAATAAGCCAAAGTATTTCAAAGATCTCTCTTTCCATTTTTCTTTGTATATAAGTCTTCCTGACAAAGCTTAAATATCACCTTCTCAGGCATCTTCATTTTAAAGATAAAGAAAACCTAGACCCAAGATGTTTAACTCTCTTTTCTCATATCACAGAACTAGTAAGAGGCAAGGTACAGGAAACTAGGTTTCCTGACTCTCAGGTAGTAGGACCACTGGCCAGGAGCCACGTCTTACATTTAGTCAGTTATAATGGGATCATTGGTCCTCGTCCCTTCAAGGCTGTTGGGCTATGGCCAAACAGCCATCTTCAGGTCTCTTTTTCAGCTAATTTCTTCCCCTGTTTTAAAACTTGGTTGTTCAATATTATTGACAGCCCCTTCCAACATGAAAAAGTCAGAATGGCATTGCCCAAATACCCCTAAAGAGTGGGATAGAAAGATCAAAGGTGATCGTGGAGTTATACAGAGAACGTAGGGTTTAACAAACATACGATTGCTGAATCATTAAAATGATATTTCTTTTAGTCTCCAGTATCTTAGAGCAGCTAGAAGTAAGAGCCTAAAATTGTGGAATTGTAACCATACCAGTCTGAAATCTGTTCTACAACTAATTGTGGCAATGTGCTTTGAAATTTATTATTTTTTTGTATATATGATTTCTTTCACAAAAAAATCAGTTGTGATGATAAAATATATATATATATATATATATATAATATATATATATATTTCTGTTAGCCTCCTATATTCTGAAGCAGTTAGAAGGAAACATCTGCGATGATGGTATGGTAGCCCATGACAAACTCTGGGATCTGTCCTGTCACTACTTGTTGAAGAATGCTTTGGAAATTATTGCTTTTTTCTTTGCTTTGTATATATGTTGCATTATACAGTAAAAAAAATTTAAAAAAAAAAAACTTAATTGTTCAAAACTCCTCCACATATCCAATTTCCTAAATTCTCTCCAACAAACCCTTCAAGGTCCTGAACTCTAACCACTAGACCCAAGCTAAGATGAGTCACCAGATGACTTTGAGAAACCAAGACTGGTGGAAGAATTTGTTTCCTGAGAAAGGTAGCAGATCGATGGTTTAGCTGACAGAAGAGTGCCACCCCCTGGGGAAAGAGAATATTATTTCTTAAGATGCTTGGGAAATGGCAACTGTTTGAAAGAAGGTTCTTGGGCTGAGAACACTCAGGTTCAACTCTCTTTTGCTCTTTATTTTATTTTGCAGACATCAAGGACAGAAAATTGGATTTTGGATTAGTCATAACCTTGGTCAGGACAGTCAGCATTGCTGAATTTAGCTGAGATGAACTGTTAGCTCTTAAGTTAATTATTTTTAATAATGTAATAAACCTGTTGAACCCACCACCCAAATCAAAAGCAAGGCTTTTGTCAATAACTAACATCTAGCCATATGGCCCACCCCAGCCCACCTCCTTGTTGCTCACTCACAGGCTGAAAGGACTCATGTCAATCTGGAACAGACTTGAGACACTCATTTCACAGGAAAGACTTATCACAAGCATATATTTCTAGATCTTTTGTTATGTTGAGCTAACAGTTATTTTTCTAAGTGACACCACTGTTTGACCCCACAATGTTCATAGATACAATTAATTCAATCAAATTTCAGATTTGAAACTGGAATAGCTGTAGGGCAGTTTGGTTAAAAGCTGCAATTCTGGAGTCAAATTTGCTTTGGTTTAAATTCAAGAGTCACCACTTATTACCATCACTTACTTTTATCCTGGGCAAATTGCAGAACTTCTCTAAGCTTCAATTGCCACGCTATAAAGGACAACAATTGCTAGTATTGTGAGAATTTAATGACAAAATCATGAAAATATTTAACATAGTCCCTGATACAGGGAAAATGCTGAATACTGTAAGCTATTATTCTTTAGATCTACTATTCTCCAGGCAGTAGTTTTTAAAATATGTTTAAAAATGTGTGGTTTAAAAGCAGATTTCACGTCATTGTGGATCTTTAATTCCAAGAAGATGATGAACCATGTAATAGTAATGCTATGCTACATTTTTTTTACTCTACATAATTTTTGAAGCATTTTTACCTCATTTGATACATAAAAGAGTTCTGTGAAATATGTTTGGGCAGACAATGTAATTTCAACTTTATACAATCGAGATTGAGCATAAGTAACTGTAAAATTATATGACACTCATATACCTGAAATAAACTCGATACCATAAATTACATGTCTTTCTTCCATTTCGCCATTCTGCTCTATGACTGTGGGCAGTGTTTGAGGGAGTTTCTCCTTATGCCACTTGGTAGTAATTTGTCACCTGGAGCAAGGTAGACACCTCTTTCCCAGTCAGGGAAATTTATCATTTACTCCATTCCTTATTATGAACCACTTCTTTTGAAAAGCAGTGTTGAAAAAAAAAATTGGAATCAAGTTTTCAGAGTACAGAATTTTATTCAGGACTCCAAGAGTTTTGCTGCAACAAGTAGACCAGATCACTTGCAAAAAATAGAAGTATCTTTGATCTTCTAGAGATGACAAATGATTTTTATAGACATAAAAAGGAAGTTAGCATGACTTCTACTAATTGGATGAAGGTTTGTCCATCATTTAAGGGAGGGTTTACAGTAAGTGGGCTTTATTTCATAGGGGATCAAACAATGAGCTAGGGGCTTAATCGACTATCTGGGTCAACCACTTTGGTGGGGATTTTAAATATCAAAATTTGTCAAGAAGGACTTCAAAGAGGCAGTAAGGCATGGGAATTTTTTGGCTCTGAGGGGTCCACAGGGTTTTCTGTATATAATTTTATCAATTTCCCCCCTTTTGGTTATTCTGTTACAAGGGTTTGACCAAAGATGCTATTAGCGCGCATTCGCTACTAAAAATCTCCCATGTTTCATTTCTGATTTCAAAGGTAAACTGAAGTTTGAGATTTTTGTTGTCCCATTCACAGTGGTTTTGTATGGGTATCTTTTGTGAAGTTAGTGGCTGTAAATAGCATTTAAGAGTTGAGAGATCAGACCATATATGAGGGATATTCTGAATATTCTGATTAAGAGAATAAAAGAGCCCATATTGGAATGTCTCTGAACCAAGGTTCCCATGTGTTCTAGTTTGCTAGCTGCCAGGATGCAATATACCAGAAACGGAATGGCTTTTAAAAAGGGGAATTTAATACATTGCTAGTTTACAGTTCTAAGGTCGAGGAAATGTCCCAATTAAAGCAAGTCTATAAGAAATGTCCAATCTAAGGCATCCAGGGAGAGATACTTTGATTCAAGAAGGCCACTTAAGTTCAGGGTTTTTCTCTCAAGTGAGAAAGCACATGGCGAACACAGTCAGGGTTTCTCTCTCATCTGGAAAGGCATTTGGCGAACATGGCACTATCTGCTAGCTTTCTCTCCTGGCTTCCTTTCATGAAGCTCCCCAGGAGGTGTTTTCCTTCTTCATCTCCAAAGGTCACTGACTGGTAGACTCTCTGCTTCTTATGGTTATGTCATTCTTTGCTCTCTCAGAAATCTCTCTCATTTTCCAAAATGTTTCCTCTTTTATAGGACTCCAGAAACTAATCAAGACCCACCCAAATGGGTGGAGACATGCCTCTACCTAATTCAGTTTAGCGACCACTCTTGATTAAATCACATCTCCAGGGATATGATCTAATTACAGTTTCAAACATACAATACTGAATAGGGATTAGAAGAAATGGCTGCATTTAAAAAATGGGATTAGGATTAAAACATGGCTTTTCTAGGATATATACATCCTTTCAAACCAGGACATCATGTCCCTAGAAGTCAACAGAAAGGGAATTAGACCAGTCAGATTGGGAAGGAGTGTACACGTCTTTTCTTAACTATTTCTTGGTAAATTTCTTTTCATGGTCATTTACAAATGTATAGCACTGGGTTCCAACTAGTGTTATTGTGTACCCCAGAAACGCTGTGTTCTTTAACCCTGATTCAATACTATTTATGGTGGAACCATTGATTAGATTGTTTCTATGGAGATTGACACACTCAGTTGCAGGTGTGGCCTTTGATTAAATGGAGTTGTGACTCCACTCATTAAGGTGGGCCTTGATTAGTTTACTACAGTCTTTTAAAAGAAACATTTTGGGAAAAACTTGGGTGCACATGCTTGGAGAACAGTTGCTTCAGAGCTGACAGAGATACAGACATGCATCAGAGCCAACAGAGATACTTGGAGTGCCGAGAGAGAGAACAGAAGCAGACATGGAGGTTTGGAGATGCAGAGCCAAGCAGACGTCACCCTATGTCTTCCCATGAGATATTAAGCAAGTCATTATCTAGAGTTGTGTCCTGGAGACACTAAGTGAAGGCCTACAGACACTTAGAAGGGAAACCATTGGCATAAGAAGCTGGAAGCAACAGAACCAGGAACAAGGGCCAGCAAACACCAGCCACATGCCTTCCCAGGTGACAGATATCATCCTTTCTTGAGTCAAGGTATCTTTCTCTGGGTGCTTTAGTTCATATATTTTTTTGGCCTTATAACTATAAACTCTATAACTTAACTTTTATAAGCCACTGTGGCACTCCTCTCTTTTGTGTGAAAAACTGATTTCCATTCCCTGACCAGATGCCATTGGGAAGAATCTTCTCTGTTCATCAATCCCTAATTAAATGTATGGGTATTCATGGCAGGTGTGTTCTTTGGTCTTGGGGCTAAGTTGGGTTGGAACATGCCTAACACCTAAAATACTATCTTTCCCTCCTTCAGTCCACCAAACTGTGATGTTAAGGGCACAGTCCTCCAAACTGTCAGGGCTTGCCACTTGATACCAAGTGCACGGAACTAGGATTCAACTACAAAATTACAGGCAGTGAACATGACAAGAAAACTCACTGCCCTTCCCCTCTCTACGTGGAACATAACTCCCAGGGGTGTGGACCTTCCTGACAATGTGGGACAGAAATCCTAGAATGAGCTGGACTCAGTACCAAGAGATTCAGAAAACCTTCTCGACTAAAAGGAGGAAGAGAGAAATGAGGCAAAATAAAGTATCAATGGCTAAAAGATTCCAAAAAGAGTCAAGGGATTATCCTGGAGGTAATTCTTAAGCATTAAATAGATATCACCTTTTTAGTTAAGGCATAACAGAAGGGCTGGAGGGAACTGCCTGAAAATGTAGAGCTGTGTTCCAGTAGCCATGTTTCTTGAAGATGATTGTATAATGATACAGCTTTTGCAATGTGACTGTGTGATTGTGAAAATCTTGTGTCTGATCTTCTTTTATTTACCTTATGGACAGATGAGTAAAACATATGGATTAACAATAAATAAATAATGGGTGGAACAAATGTTAAAATAAATTTAGTACATTGAAATGCTAGTGATCAATGAAAGGGAGGGGTAAAAGGTATGGTACATATAAATTCTTTTCTGTTTTCTTTTTATTTCTTTTTCTGAATTGATGCAATTGTTCTAAGAAATGATCATGATGATGTATATACAACTATGTGATGGAAAAGAAAGAATGTTCCTATTGTATATTGATTGGTTTTATTAATAAAAATTATTTAAAAATTAGAGGCAACGGTTCACACAAGAACACCCTCATTTCTGAGACAAACATCAAGTTTGAGCATTTCTCAAAACCACCCTCAGTTTTGATATTTTGCTAAAAAGACTCACAAAACTCATTGAAAGCTATTATGCTCATGGATAAAATATATAATAGGAAAAAAATACAGGAAAAATCAAAGTAGGAGATGCATAGAGTCTAAAAGGGCTCCAACTATGAAACCTCTATTGTCCTCAGGATGCATTTCCCTCCCAGAATTGATGTGATAATACAATTCCAACCCAGGAAGTTCATCCAAATGTCAGTGTCCAGAGATTTATCAGGGCTTAGTTATGTGGCTGACTCAATCTCCAGTCCCTCCTCCAGGGGTTGGGTTGATGTCACTGGAAGAGGGTCCACACCATGAGTTTGTCTCATTAGCATAAGCTATCAGGTACGATCTGAGGGGCCCACCATGAATAGTAAAGACACAGCTATCACTGAAGAAATTTGGGGGATTTACAGCTAACTCCAAAGAATCTGAGACAAAGGAAAGATTCTCTGGGCAAGGCCAAACTCTTTACTACACAACCCTTTACAGAAAAAAATTTACTGACTCCTGACCAACAATCCTAGAGCTGAAAACACTCTAGAGGTGACCCAGTACATGGATTGCCATCTTTGACCCTTCGTGAAATACAATTCTTCTTTGTTTCCCCCAAAGCCTTTTCCCTTAAAAGATTGAGCCTACTAAACTGTACTTGTTAATTAAATAATTTATGGTACACAATGACTTTCAATCAGAATAGCTTTTCAGCATGCCAACTTGTAGAACCCCATTAAACTGCTGTTATTGCAATATAAAGTAAACAAACTTTTATTCAGACCATGTGAGCTAACTAAGGGGACAAAGTTGACTTCTATTAAGTTCTAAGGAAATGTAATAAAATTGGTCAATTCTCATCATCATCCTAATAGACCCTGTGAAGTTCTCAGGTTGAGATTCATCAAGCTCTCTATTTTATAGATGAGGAGACCAACTTTATCAAGTAAGATGTAATGGTGATTAAGAACCAGGTATTCTGACTGACCTTTCCATTTACTACCTTTCCAACTGCATGAATAATGAGGAACCAGGAAATAGTGATTAGCCTTTTAACCTCTCGGTAAACTATGTGCCCAGTGAACAGCGTGGTTGTTTAGAAAACAAAGCCTTCATCAAAAGATCAGGGTGACTGTAAACTTTGGAAACCAACAAGTCTCTTGGAAGGTGATTTAAAAAAACAAAAAGTTAGGAAAATATATATTTTAAGATGTTAATGAATAGTCAATCAGTTTTCAACACTTTACTCTCTAAAGTACAGCAAATTGACCGTATCCTTAAGCATGATTAGAGAGTAAATCAACTGTAGGGATTTCTGCAGTCTCCAAAGGAATTCAGGCAGTTCTCTGAGATTGCCTCTTCTTGTGAACATTATGTTTCCTTTCTAACTTTACCCATTTGGCAAGAAGGCTAGTCTTGTCAATGGGGACTCTTTCTCCCTGTAACATGCAAATTTGCAGAATAGATTGTTCAAGTTACCATGAGTGTTGCCAGAACTCTCTGATTCAGATTCCCTAGCAATTTTGGAAGTATTTTTCCTTGAAACATGATTAAATCATATACAAGTTGGACTGGGAAAAGACCACACAGTTTCCTTGGCAAAGAAATCTTAGAATTAAACTCTTATGAATATTCATTGCTTTAAATGTAGTATAGGGTCTTTTTGTTGTTGTTGTTTCATTGTTCACGTGTTTGGTTCAGAAATAACTTGGAAAGTATCAGCAAGGCAACCAAAAGCATTATTGAAATATCTTTTATCTATCCATATGTTGATTTAATACTTGGTTTAAACCATATACCCCTATATGAAAAGGAAATTAAAACCCACAAAGAAAGGTATTTCCTCATTAAATGATGTGAAGCATGTAAATCTAGCAAACTCTAAATATAATTCAATCTCCTAGAGGAGAAGACACCTAGCTAGGCAAGTAAATGATTTGGTCAAATAGAAGAAAGAATTCTGAGGAGAAAGTAAGGAACTAAATAGCTAACCTTGCAGTACTTTGCTTTCTTCATCTATAAAATGGTGAAGATAAATTAGAAAACCTCTGAAAACATTTCCATTCATTGATTTCAAAGACTTTGGTGGGACTCTCCATCCAGTGATATTTTTGCTAAATCATCCAGCTACTTTGTCATATTTGAATTAGGTGATTAAACTTATTTGACAACTGTCTCCAAAATCCACCTACACATCTCTAAATAATACATAATTATTTAATACTTGCAAATTTTAAGTCATTTATAGACCCACTGCCTCAGTTTATTTCATCCATATATTAAATACCTGACAAATTGTTTTCAATTGTTTACCAATGCCCAAAACTGTAAAAGAGTCTTCTGGGCCAAGCTGGTGGCTTAACAATGTGCGCGTTTTAGTTCGCCCTCCTAAACTACTAAATAACCAGACATAGTACAGAAACAGCTCCTGGGGTCATGTCAGTGACCGGACACACAGCGTACCCCAATCTGGACCAGCTGGACTGGCTGTGAGTCCCCCCAGAACCGTGAGTTCCCAAGCCGCAGAGGCCGGCACCCCTCCCCCACAGGCTGCTTCCCAGAGGGGAAAGGAAAGAGACTTTACGAGCAGCAGAGGCTGAGTCCAACCAAACGCCAATTGTGGAATTAATTTAAAAATTCTGACTACTAAAAATAGGCCCCCAGCTCAGGTGAACCTGGTCAAACCAGAGGTCGCTCATTTTTGCCCCAGCACCAAGGGGGCAGGGCTGATGGAAAAAGGAAAAAAAGAGAAGGAAACAGAGGTTTTTGTGGCCATGTTTCTACAAAGGCTTAACTGCCTTTGGATACAGCAGCAGGGCTCCTCAGGCTGCAACTTCCCCAGGCATAGGCAGAAACAACCTCATTTGAGGGCTTGTCTGGAGCCTGTGCCTCCCCCAGAGGAGGAGTGAAGCCCAACTCAGGTGGAATCCCTCTCTCAAGGAATTCAGACACCAGGGCTTGGCCATTTGAAGCCATTAAAACCAGCCTACTCTGTCTCTACCATGCCCCCAGCCAAAGTTAAAGGTACTGCATCATCTTATGCTGGTGGGACCTGCAGGCACACAAGCACCACCTACTGGGCAAGATAAGAAAAACAGGGTCCAGAGACTTCACAGGAAATTCTTTCAACCTGCTGGGTCTCACCCTCAGGGAAAACTGATGCAGGTGACTCTTTCCTCCTGATAGGAGGCCAGTTTGATCTGGGAAAATACAGGTGGAGTCTATAATACCTAAGTAGACCCTCCTAAGTGTGTGTGTCTGGGGGAAAGGCACCATACAAGCAGGGCAAGAAACAAGAAAACAAGAACTGAAAAATTGTCCTCTATTAAAACTTAAGCTAGAGATCCAGATAAAGCTGAATTGAATGTCAAAGAACAGATAAACAACAAATTCATCCAGCAAGAAAACCTTAGGTAAAAGAAGTGAAAGCAATCTCCAGAATAAACTAATTAAGGTAATTAAATGCCTAGATGCCAGCAAAAAATAACAAATCACACTAGGAAAATTGAAGATATGGCCCAGTCAAAGGAAAAAACCAACAATTCAAATGACATACAGGAGCTGAAACAATTAATTCAGAATATACGAACAGACATGGAAAACCTCATCAAAAACCAAATCAATGAATTGAGGGAGGATATAAAGAAGGCAAGGAATGAAGAAAAAGAAGAAATCAAAAGTCTGAAAAAACAAATCACAGAACTTATAGGAATGAAAGGCATGGTAGAAGAGATGAAAAAACAACGGAAACCTACAATGGTAGATTTCAAGAGACAGAGGTTAGGGTTAGTGAACTGGAGGATGGAACATCTGAAATCTGGCAAAAAAAGAAAATATAGGGAAAAAAAGGAAAAATACAAGCAAAGGCTCAGGGAACTGAAAGACAATATGAAGCACATGAATATACGTGTTGTGGGTGCCCCAGAAGGAGAAGAGAAGGGAAAAGGAAGAGAAAAACTAATGGAGAAAATTATCACTGAAAATTTTCCAACTCTTATGAAAGTCTTAAAATTACAGATCCAAGAAGTGCAGCGTACCCCAAAGAGAATAGATCCAAATAGACATACTCCAAGACATTTACTAATCAGAATGTCAGAGGTCAAAGAGAAAGAGAGAATCTTGAAAGCAGCAAACCATCATGTACAAGGGAAGCCCAATAAGACTATGCATAGATCTCTCAGCAGAAACCATGGATGTGAGAAGACAATGGGATGATACATTTAAATTATTAAAAGAGAAAAACTGCCAACCAAGAATTATATATCCAGTAAAGTTGTCCTTCAAAACTGAGGGAGTAATTAAAACACTTTCAGACAAAAAATCACTGAGAGAATTTGTGACCAACAGACCAGTTCTCCAAGAAATACTAAAGGGAGCACTAGACAGATACGAAAAGACAGAAGAGAGAGGTGTGGAGAAGAGTGTAGAAAGGAAGACTATGAGTAAAGGTAAAAAGAAAGAAAATCAGACATGACATATAAAATCCAGAAGGCAAAAGAATAGAAGAAAGTACTTACCCGTGCAATAATAAAACTAAATGTTAATGGATTAAAATCCCCAATCAAAAGACATAGACTGGCAGAATGGATTAAAAAACAAGACCCATCTATATACAGTCTCTACTCAAAGGACACAAACGGACATTTTCACAGCAATGTTTATAGCAACATTATTTACAATTACCAAGAGATGGAAACAACCAAAATGTCCATGAACGGATGGGTGGCTAAACAAACTGTGGCATATACATATGATGGAATATTATGAAGCTGTAAGACAGAATAAAGTTATGAAGTATGTAACAACATGGATGGATCTTGAGGACATTATGCTGAGTAAGATTAGCCAAAAACGAAAGGACAAATACTGTATGGTCTCACTGATATGAACTGACATTAGTGAATAAACTTGGAATATTTTGTTGGTAACAGAGACCATCAGGACATAGAAAATAGGCTAAGATATTGGATAACTGGAGCTGAAGGGATACAGTTTGTGCAACAGGACTGAATATAAAAACTCAGGAATGGACAGCACAACACTGCTTAACTATAATACAATTATGTTAAAACAGTGAATAAGCTGAATGTGAGAATGATAGAGGGAGGAGGGCTGGGGACATAAATGATTTCACAAAGAAAGACAGACAACAAAGATTGAGATGGCATGATCTAGGAATGCCTAGAGTGTGTAATGATAATGACTAAATGTACAAATTAAAAATTTTTTTTTCATGAGGAAGAACAAAGAAATGTCATTACTGCAGGGTGCTGAAAATAGATGGTAATTAATATTTTAAAATTTCAACTTATGTGTGAGACTAAATCAAAAAATATTTATTTGGTAAAAAGTTTATATTTTGACTAGTGCATCTCCTAATATAACCTATGTAGATAGTTGGTTGAACAACATAAGTACATGGAACCTTGGGTAGGACATTAGATTTTTTTTTTTTTTAATACATACATAGGCAGGCACCGGGAACCAAACCCGGGTCTTCTGGTATGGCAGGCAAGTGTTCTTGCCTGCTGAGCCACCGTGGCCTGCGCGGGATGTTAGATTTTATTGGTTTGTCCAGAGTGATGCCCCAATGAATCCCAGAGTGATTTGATCAGTGAGTGGAAAAGTATTTGCAAAGTCCCCTTTGGGGAATGTTGAGAACGGGGGAAAATTCAACCTCCCCAAGTTGAATTACTGATATTCTCACAAGCAGTGCAGACAACCAAAGCTATAGGCTGAGCTCCCAGTCTTGGGATTTGTTCACATGAAACTTAACACCACAAAGGATAGGTCAAGTCTACTTAAAATTAGGCCTAAGAGTCACCCCCAAGAGAACCTCTTTTGTTGCTCAGATGTGGCCTCTGTCTCCAGCCAATACAACAAGCAAACTCACCGCCCTCCCCCTGTCTACATGGGACATGACTACCAGGGGTGTAGACCTTCCTGGCAATGTAGGACAGAAATCCCAGAATGAGCTGTGATTCAGCATCAAGGGATTGAGAAAAACTCTAGAATGAGCTGAGACCCAGCATCAAGGGATTGAGAAAACCTTCTCGACCAAAAGGGGGAAGAGTGAAATGAGACAAAGTGTCAATGGGTGAGAGATTCCAAACAGAGATGAGAGGTTATCCTGGAGGTTATTCTTATGCATTAAGTGGATATCACCTTGTTATCCAAGATGTAATGGAGAGGCTGGAGGAAACTGCTTGAAAATGTAGAGCTGTGTTCCAGTAGCCATGTTTCTTGATGATGATTGAATAATGATATAGCTTTCACAATGTGACTGTGTGATTATGAAAACCCTGTGTCTGATGCTCCTTTTATCTACCTTGTCAACAGAGGAGTAGAACATATGGAATAAAAATAAATAATAGGGGGAACAAATGTTAAAATAAATTTAGTTTGAAATGCTAGTGATCAATGAAAGGGAGGGGTAAGGGGTGTGGTATGTAAATTTTTTTTTCTTTTTCTGTTTTTGTTTCATTTTTCTGTGGTCTTTTTATTTCTTTTTCTGAATTGATGCAAATGTTCTAAGAAATGATCATGATGATGACTATGTAACTATGTGATGATACTGTGAATTACTGATTATATATGTAGAACGGAATGAGCATATATTACTGATGTTTGTGTTTCTTTCTTGTAATTTCTTTTTAATTAATAAAAAGTTATTTTAAAAAATTAAAAAACTGTAAAAGATGCTAAGGAAAAACACTTGATGACAACATGGTCCCTGCTCTCAAGAAATTCATAGTCTGTATGTGAGTTTACAGATATCCATCTCTTCATCTGATAGATGATATAATGGAAACATGGGGAAGTTAAATGATTTGCCATCGTCAAACAAGTAAATTGAGGCAAATTTTGAGCTAGAACTTGGGGTTCCTGGCTGCTGTTCACACATTCTCATAAAAGAAGTTATATTTCATGTAAAAAGAAAAAAAAAAAAAAGGGCAGGCCACGTGGTTCAGCAGGCAGAGTTCTCACCAGCCATGCCTGAGACCCAGGCTCGATTCTTGGTGCCTGCCTATGTAAAAACAATAAATAAAAATAAAGAAGTTGTATTAGCTCCAATTTAAATTAGGCTTGCCTGATATATTTTTTCATAGTTTTCCTCCACTTTCCACCATATATAATGCAAAATAAATATACTATTCAACCATAAAATAGAACTTTACACATGCTGAAGTTGAAATAGCTTTGAGACAGCACAATAATTCTGAGACGCAGGCCAGAATAGAACTGGAACAAAAAAATAATAATGACCCCTTAAAGCTAATCATGCAATGGCCATGGCTAAATTCTTTCCCTGATATACCTATGCACTTTCAATGTTCCTAAACAATTGGTGTTCCTAAAAAATAGTAAAACACTCTCCAATGGTCAACATTGCTGTTGAAAGAGAATAACATTTTTAAGGCCAATCCCATCTCCTCATACCAATTTCTCCTAAACCACACCGAAGAAAAATTATTTAAACTTTGATTGACTCTAATGATGAACTTGAATATTCTGCAGACTTGAAGCTCTTCACTTGCCTACTTCTATTTTTTATAGTTTTCTATCATTTGGTAAGCCCAGAGTGTCAGGAGCATTAAAATGGCTGAATCCTAAGAATCGTGTATGAGATACTGTTTTCTAAATCAAATCCTTCAAATAAAAGGTCATTTCATTTGTGGAGAAGAGGGCATATAACTTTATATTCAAAAGTTATCTCAATATTTTAAAATCCTTAAGAAAATAAAAACACTGAAATGATCATCTGGACATTTTATCTACACAGTGTTGAATTTCTCGGGATTGAAAATCTCCACGGATGCCCATGTGGTTCTGCTAATTTTTTTGTGTAACTTTTGCATGGAAGTATAGGTCTGATTAATTTAAAAATAAAGTGTTGGTCAGGAAGTATTTACTACCACAATAAATTACACTGTAGGAGCCATTTGGGATCATTATGAACTCAAACACAAACATTTCATTAAAAAAGGAGCATACAAAGAATACTTATCATTACCATTAAATGGCATCAACAGTTTTTTCCAGTTTGTGATGACTGCTTGATTAAATAATAATAATACCCTTGGACCATTTTATGTGAGATGTAGTCTATAACACTCTTACCTAGATTGGGAAAACAACTTGGTAATAATTGGCTGGAAAAATCCAATTATATTGATTTCTTTCAACTTCGACTGTTTCACGTAGTTCTAAAAACAGCAAATATGTTTTACTGCTTTTTTAAATGATGGTATGTTTTAAGATTCTATTCAAAATGCAAATGTTCCTGGTATTTAGAGAATGGGAAAATATCAACTTGAAGACTAAAGTTTTCTATTTGGTTCAACAGTGTCTTTTGTCCATCATCTTACCACCATTTTATGTGTGATTTTTTTTTAATACAGGAAAAGAAAGTTCCCAAAAGTGTCAGTGTGCTTATAAGACATTGTTACTAATAATGTATCAAGGTCCCATTGAAATGCTGCTTTCTACAGATTGTATTCAGTGCAAGTCACCTTTGGGGGATGCATTTAGGATTTGGTACTTTTAAGTATAAGCAAGTGGATGAATTTCCATTTTTTCCTATTATCCCTGGAGAAATGAAATATAAAATATTGTCCCAACCTATCCTAATAACTTTGAGGAAATCATTCATATAAAATGATTTTTGAGGAAATCATTCATATAAAAATCCAGTACAGTCACTTAAGTTACAAAAAACTCTGCCTGATGTTATCTATTTTCCCTCTTTGTCTACATTTGACCCTCTCTTAAGAGAAGCCCACATTACCCTTACTTCATTTAGTCCATTATACTGCATTTCAAAGCATTCCATTAAGAGTAAAATTTCCTGAAGTCTATGTGTTTCCATTGTAGTCATAATTTAGCCATAATTTAGAACCAATAAACTAGGGTAAAAAGAATTTTGTGACTTAGAAATTAATTTTCCTTTAGAAACTCTTGCAACCTCAATATATGTTGTCTATGTCACATTTGTCTAAATATTTTCTGTTGGGAAATTGATGCTCCTAGGAAATACTAAAGCACCTTGAAATAATTAACATTGCTTGTAAAATTATTTCATGAAAGCATCAGTTGAATGGAACATTTTTAGTTCCTTGTGAACTAACATGGTCCTTAGAAATAAGAAGGAACTTGTTAAGTGGAATATGCATATATATGCAAAGAAATAGTGTGGGGTACTTAAAATTATAATCTAGATGAATGTTTAGGTTGACATATATGTCATAGTGTTTGGTCTTTACAATGAGTATATGTGCATTTTGTAAAACAGCAAACAGGAAAACTCACAATTTGGAAAGAAGAAGAAAGGAGTGGGAAAAAAAGGAGAACCAGAAAAAAAAAAAAAACAGAAGAGGACAAAAAGCTGCTTGATTACTTTGGGACTTCAAAATTATTGTAAACCTTGAAAGATCAGTTTGTAAGAGCCTTGAGGTAAAATCAATTCCAATTTCCTAAGAGTGTTTGCAATAATATGTACAATTTCCTTGTCAGCGATAATACCAATAAAACCTTTTGAGAGTCCTGGAACACTTAAAGAAGTATTACTTTAAGATCTGGAGTTTTATAGTTTCATTTTGTAGAATGAGAGATTTATAGGTAAAGGATTATTTCACACAGTCTGTTCCTCCAAATTAAAGCAATTCAGACATGTTTATTATTTTAGGACGTGATAATTCACTACACTCTGAAAAAACCCGTAGGCCATTCTTTCCAATATTTCTGCAACATCCTTTCACTCATATGACAAGTATTTTTTGAGCAGCATCTAAATAACAGTCTAGAAGTAAATGGTAATATCTATCTATCTATCTATCTATCTATCTATCTATCTATCTATCTATCTATGCTCCCCCTTTTGATCCTGCAGAGATAAACTGATGCAACTTACAAATATGGTGAAATTATTTTTCTTTCAAAACTATAAAATGTGGATTTTAAATTAAATAACCTTTAAATCATATTTTAATTTCTGAAGGGCTCTATGCCAGATATAAAGAGGAAACAAAGGTATGATGAGGAGGTCACTGAGAGCTTGAAATGCAGTAAGGAAAAGACAAACACATCACCACAAAGTCTAATGTGAGGAAGATGTAACAAGACATGGCACAGGCAAGCAGAACTTTCTGACTCAATTGATCAGGATTTGGGGGAGAGACATGAGCAAGACCTTGAAGGATAAATGAGATGTGGGAAGGAAGACTTTCTAGTATCAGGACCGTGAAAAGCATCTTGGTAGTCTCATCATAGACAACATGGATGGATGTTAAGAAATGTAGAGGAGTGTTCTAGTTTGCAAGCTGCAAGAATGCAATATACCAGAAACAGAACGGCTTTTGAAAAGAGGAATTTATTAAGTTGCAACTTTACATGTTCTAAGGCCATGAAAATGTCCAAATCAAAGCAAGCCTATAGAAATGTCCAATCTAAGGCATCCAGGGAAAGATACTTTGGTTCAAGAAGGCTAATGAAGTTTAGGGTTTCTATCACAACTGGAAAGGCACCTGGTAAACACAGTGAGGTCTGCTAACTTTCTCTCCAGGCTTCTTGTTTCAGGAGATTCCCCTGGGGGGCATTTTCGTCATTCATCTCCAAAGGTCTCCGGCTGCATGGGCTCTATAGCTTTTCCCAAAATGGTTCCCTTATAAAGGGCTCCAGTAAGAAACCCCACCTTGAATGGATAGAGGCATGTTTCCATGGAAACCATCTAATCAAGTTACCACCCACAGTTGGGTGGGTCACATCTCCATGCATAATCAAAAAACTCCAGCAATACTGGATGATGATTAAAGAACTTGACTTTTCTGGGGTACACAGGATTCAAACTGGCACAAGGAGCTACGAAAAATAAAGTTGGAATGGATAAGGAACATAGCCAGTGGGAGCCAAGCCTAGAAGATTGAATTTCATTCACTGAAATATGGGAAGACATGTTTGAATTGGCAAGGGGGTGTTCTAGTTTGCTAGCTGCAGGAATGCAATATACCAAAAATGGAATGGCTTTCAAAAAGGGGAATTTAATAAGTTGCTAGTTTACAGTTCTAAGGCCAAGAAAATGTTCCAGTTAAAGCAAGTTTAGAGAAATGTCCAGTCTAAGGCATCCAGGAAAAAATACCTTGGTTCAAGAATGCTGATGAAGTTCAGGGTCTCTCTCTCATCTGAAAAGGCACATCGTGAACACAGTCAGGGGGTCAGAAATGGCACCTGACCTGTGTGTACTTCCTCTGACCTTTATCTTCTCCCAGAAACCACCTGAGATGCTCTGCTCCAGTCACACTAATCTTCTTTCTCTTTATCAAATGTTTCAAGATTTTCCTCCCTCAGGGCCTTTGCACTTTGCTGCTCGTTCTTATTGCCATGCTCCTCCCCCAGACCTGTTTTGACCTGCGCTCTTCTCTTCCTTGTTGTGCATGCTCTGCATATTTTACAAATAGGGACAATCTCCACTTTGCTTTGGTTTTCTTCATAGCATTACATATTTCTTCTTCACAAAAAGACACACACACGGGCGGGCCACGGTGGCTCAGAAGGTAAGAATGCTTGCTTGCCAAGCCCGAGGACCCGGGTTCGGTTCCCGGTGCCTGCCCATGTTAAAAAAAAAAAAGAGAGACACACGTATTTGTTTTGTCTTTTATTTGTAACCTGTCTCCTCTACAAAAAGGAGGAGTTTAAAAAGAAAACTTCATGTGGTGTTGGCAGCAACTCTGTCATGTTTATCGTATAGCCTAGAACATGGCTAGGACAAAAGGAGCATTCAATAACTCTTTATTAAATAACTTAATAACAACTGAACTAATTAATTCATTAACTAAGAAATGATCAAAGACGAATTTGAGGGTGATTGGTCTACAATATGGGAATCTGTGACAATATTCTACACAGAAGGAAATAGAGTGCAGCTGCTCATCATAGGGATGGGGAGAAAATAAGCACAGATATAAAGCAAGCATTAATGAACTGGAATTATGATATCTTAGACCTTTCCAAATCTGACTCTATAAAATATGTGAGTATAAGTATTATCAGGAAATGTTGATATCAGAGCTGAGTGATAGGGAAAAGTTAAAGATGCCTCAGAATTCTACCATGGTGACTGGAAAAATATACTGTGGATCATTTATAAGAAAAGGGGCCATTTCAAGAAGGGAGAAATGTAGCTAGCAGAGTGTTGTTGAGGAGGATAAGACCTGAGATGGTACCAGAGAAGATTTCCTTTAAGAGGTCCTTGAAGAAAATGGAGGGAGGCATTTCATCAGAGTCTTGGAGAAAGCAAAAGACAGACTGCAAAAGAAATAAAGTAGTGCCACTGCTTTTACTCTGAAGGCAGGTAGACCAGGCAAGAAAGGAGAGAAACCAGGTAAAGAGAAGTCATAGTTTTGTGTTGAGGTGGAAGAGCTTTCTGTTTTTCTCTCTTTTTTCTTATTATTTTCCTTTAAAGTTAAGGAAAGAGCTTTTCATGTCCAAAATTAGAGGATAAATCTATCTGAGGGATCAGACTAAAAATTTTAGACATTGGGAAACAGTCGTCTTCATGAAACTGATTCCATCAGAAAAATGAATCCCAAATATTTCCAACACTTAAAGCCCACCTTGTCCCATGCTATTGTATTTCACTCAAACTTTTCTCCTTTGTAGTTTTTCACACCTTAGAACTTATTGGATAATTAAATTGCTCACTAAAATTACTTCAGTGTTCTAATTGTCCACTCTTTTTCCTAGCCCATCTCCAATTCATTCTCTATAAAGCAGCCAAAACAATCTTTTTATAATGCCCATTGAATCATATTGTATCCCATGTTTAAAAACCAGCAGTAATTTCCTACTCATTTGTAATATAAAATACACTACAGACTTCTACAGCCTCTTTTCCTAGCATTTCTTATTCCATTCTCCCCCTACTCCCATAAAACCCCTGCCTCCTATCACCCCATTCTTAAAGCTCTAGCAGCCCTGTCCTGCTTTAGTTCTTTGTATTAGATTTCTATTGCTTCCTAAATAAATACCACAAATTTAGGGGCTTAAAATCATACACATATATTATCTCAAAACTTCTGTGGGCTCAGGGTCTAAGTCTGCCTTAGCTGGGCCCTCTGCTTCAGGGTCTCCCAGGCTGGAATCAAAGTGTCAGCTGGGCTGCATTTTCACCTGGAGGATGGCTAATGAAGAACTAGATCCAAGCTCATTCATGTTGTTGGCAGAAATAATTTACGTTGGCATATATAGGACTCAAGTCCCTGGTTTTTCTTTGTGTTTTTTCTTTTTCTTCTTCTTTGGCCTTGGGGAACACTCTCAACAAATAGAGGTATCTACAGTTCCCTGCCACATGGCCCTCTCCACAGGCATTCAGACCACATGCTAGTTTACTTCTGAAAAGTCAGCATTAGATATAACTTATGTGGAGAGCCTAATTGAACACCATAAGTACATGGAACCTTGAGTAGAGTATGAGATTTCGTAGGTTTGTCCAGAGTGATGCCTTGATAAATCCCAGAAGGATTTGAACAGTGAATAAAAAATTATATGCAAAGTCCCCTTGGGGGATGGTGAGAAAGGGAGAAAACTAAACTTCTCTAAGTGGAGAATTCTTGATATTCTCACAAGCATTGGGGACAACCAAAACATTAGGCTGACCCCCCCAGTCTTGGGGCTTGTTCATATGAAACTTACTCCTGCAAAGGATAAGCTAAACCTACTTAAAATTAAGTCTAAGGGTCACCCCTAAGAGACCCTCTTTTGTTGCTCAGATGTGACTTCTCTCTCTCAGCCAACACGGCAGGCAAACTCACTGCCCTCCCCATCTCTATGGGATATGACTCCCAGGGGTGTGGACCTTCCTGGCAATGTGGGACAGAAATCCTAGAATGAGCTGGGACTCAGCACCAAGAGTTTGAGAAAACTTTCTCAACCAAAAGGGGGAAGAAGAAATGAGACAAAATAAAGTATCAATGGCTAAACAGAATCAAGAGGTTATCCTGGAAGTTATTCTTATGCATTAAATAAATATCACCTTTTTAGTTAAGGCATAACAGAGAGACCGGAGGGAACTGCCTGAAAATGTAGAGCTGTGTTCCAGTAGCCATGTTTCTTGAAGATGATTGTATAATGATATAGCTTTCACAATGTGACCATGTGATTGTGAAAACCTTGTGTCTGATGCTTCTTTTATCTACCTTATGGACAGATAAGCAAAACATATGGATTAAAAATAAATGAATAGACTTCCGGAGAAGATGGCGGCTTAGTAAGAGGCGTGGGTCTTAGTTCCTCCTCCAGAAAAGCAACTAAAGAAACAGAAACGATACGAAACAGCTCCCGGAGTCATGACAGAGACCAAAAAGACAGCGTACCCCATTCTGGAACGACTGAACGGGCAGGGAGAATCCGCTGCGGTGAGATACCCGAGGGGCGCGCGTTTTCTCAGCCAGGGTGGCTGGCGACTGGGGTCCCCTCCACGCACGTGGCTCCCCGGTCTGACTGGGAACGTTGGATAGCGGGGCCCTCCCAGCATGCTTGGTGTCTCGGGCCAGCTGGGCAATTTGGACCGGCACTCCCCCAAGCCACGGCGGCCAGCAACCCCCGCCTCCACGCGCGGTTTCCCTGGGCGACTGCGAGATTCGGACTGGCGAGTTAAAGGAGCCACAGCATCTTTTACTGGTGGGCCCTGCAGACAGATGAGTGCCACGAGCGCCACCTACTGGGCAGGAAAAGAAAAACAGAGCCCAGAGATTTCACAGAAAAACCTTTCAACCAGCTGAGTCCCACACCCAGAGAAATCTGATCAAATGCCCAGACACCAGCAGAAAATAATGGATGATGCTCGGAAAATTGAAGATATGGCCCAGTCAAAGGAACAAACCAATAGTTCAAATGAGATACAGGAGCTGAGACAACTAATGCTGAATATACGAACAGAAATGGAAAAACTCTTCAAAAACCAAATCAAATTGAGGGAGGACATGAAGAAGACGGGCTGAACAAAAAGAAGAAATAGAAAATCTGAAAAAACAAATCACAGAACTTATGGGAGTGAAGGACAAAGAAGAAAAAATGGAAAAAACAATGGATACCTACAATGGTAGATCTAAAGAGACAGAAGCTACAATTAGTGAACTGGAGGATGGAACATCTGAATCCCAAAAAGAAACAGAAACTATAGGGAAAAGAATGGAAAAACTTGAGCAGGGGATCAGGGAACTGAATGACAATATGAAGCGCACAAATATACGTGTTGTGGGTGTCCCAGAAGGAGAAGAGAAGGGAAAAGGAGGAGAAAAACTAATGGAAGAAATTATCACTGAAAATTTCCCAACTCTTATGAAAGACCTAAATTTACAGATCCAAGAAGTGCAGCACACCCCAAAGAGAATAGACCCAAATAGGCGTTCTCCAAGACATTTACTAGTTAGAATGTCAGAGGTCAAAGAGAAAGAGAGGATCTTGAAAGCAGCAAGAGAAAAACAATCTGTCACATACAAGGGAAACCCAATAAGACTATGTGTAGATTTCTCAGCAGAAACCATGGAAGCTAGAAGACAGTGGGATGATATATTTAAATTACTAAAAGAGAAAAACTGCCAACCAAGACTCCTATATCCAGCAAAATTGTCCTTCAAAAATGAAGGAGAAATTAAAACATTTATAGACAAAAAGTCACTGAGAGAATTTGTGACCAACAGACCAGCTCTGCAAGAAATACTAAAGGGAGCACTAGAGTCAGATACAAAAAGACAGAAGAGAGAGGTATGGAGTAAAGTGTAAAAAGAAGGAAAATCAGATATGATATATATAATACAAAAGCCAAAATGTTAGAGGAAAATATTATCCAAACAGTAATAACACTAAAAGTTAATGGACTCTAAGAAATGATGAATATGCAACTATGTGATGTTATTAAGAATTACTGATTGTACATGTAGATTGGAATGATTTCTAATTGTTTTGTTAATTCTTTTTTTAATTAATAAAAAAAAAAGTTAATGGACTGAATTTCCCAATCAAAAGACATAGAATGGCAGAATGGATTACGACCCAGCAATACCACTGCTAGGTATCTACTCAAAGGACTTAAGGGCAAAGACACAGACGGACATTTGCACACCAGTGTTTATAGCAGCATTATCTACAATTGCAAAGAGATGGAAACAGCCAAAATGTCCATCAACAGACGAGTGGCTAAACAAACTGTGGCGTATACCTACGATGGAATATTATGCAGCTTTAAGACAGACTAAACTTATGAAGCATGTAATAACATGGATGGACCTAGAGAACATTATGCTGAGTGAGTCTAGCCCAAAACTAAAGGACAAATACTGTATGGTCCCACTGAGTGAACCGACATTCGAGAATCAGCTTGGAATATATCATTGGTAACAGAGACCAACAGGAGTTAGAAACAGGGTAAGATAATGGGTAATTGGAGCTGAAGGGATACAGACTGTGCAACAGGACTAGATACAAAAACTCAAAAATGGACAGCATAATAATACCTAAGTGTAATGTAACTAGGTTGGAACACTGAATGAAGCTGCACCTGAAATATGGTTTTTTGTTTGTTTGTTTGTGTGATTGTATCTTTTGTTTTTGTTTTTTTTCTTTTTCCTTTATATATATATATTTTTTATTAGTATTATCATTTTAATTCTCTTCTCTATATTAACATTCTATATCTTTTTCTGCTGTTTTGCTAGTTCTTTTCCTAAATCGATGCAAATGTACTAAGAAATGATGATCATACATCTATGTGATGATACTAAGAATTACTGAGTGCATGTGTAGAATGGAATGATTTCTAAATGTTGTGTTAATTTCTTTTCTTTTTTTTGATTAATAAAAAAATTTCTAAAAAAAATAATAAAATAAATGAATAATAGGGGGAACAAATGTTAAAATAAGTCTAGTAGATTGAAATGCTAGTGATTAATGAAAGGGAGGGGTAACGGGTATGGTATGTATGAATTTTTTTTCTGTTTTCTTTTTATTTCTTTTTCTGAATTGATGCAAATGTCCTAAGAAATGATCATGATGATGAATATACAGCTATGTGATGAAAAAAAAAAGAATGTTCATATTGGGTGTTGATTGGTTTTATTAATAAAAATTTTTTTTAAAAGTCAGCATTAGAGAGAGTCTTCCTCCTCGAAGAGGGCTCAGTCTCTCCATGAAGGGCATCCTGATGATTAAGGCAGGCCCACCTAGGATTCTCACTTGGATTAACTCAAATTAACTGATCTGGGACCTTGAATGCATCTGGAAAATTTCTTCCCCTTTGCCATTTATTTTCTAGGAAAAAAGCCACAGCACCACCAACCCCCAATGGGAGGACATTTTTCAGGGCTTGAATATCACTAGTGGGAATTATAAGAGTTATTTTAGCATTCTGTTTACCACAAACTTTAATACAGCAGTCTCTTTGCTACTTCAGGTTTGGGTCAACATAGTTGTCTCTATCTGTTAGATTCTTCCTTTCACTCTTTGCCTCACTAATTCCTAAACATCTTTCAGAGCTAAGTTTGTATATTATCACTTGTTCTCATGCTTCTTTCCTAACAATCCTGCCTAAATAACAGCTTTATTGAGATATAATTCACATATCATACAATTCACCCATTTGATGGTTTTTAGTATATCCACAGAATTGTGTGACCATCACAACCTAACTTGAGAACATTTTCATCAGCTCCAGAACAGACCCCATGCCAATTAGCAGTCACTGCCTATTTCCTACTCTGCCAGTGGTAGGAACCACTAATCTACTCACTGTTTCTATAGTTTTCCTTTTCGGACATGTCATACAAATAGAATCATAGAATATGTGATCCTTTGTGCCTGATTTATTTCACTTAACATAGGTTTTCAAGGTTCATCCATGTTGTGCTATATATATTCCTATTTACTGCCAAATAGCACCCCATTTTACATACATACATGCATGACATTTTGTTTATCCATTCATAAGCTGATAGGCATTTGGGTTGTTTTCTGTTTGGGGCTGTTATGAATAAGGTTGCTATAAACATTCATGTATAAGCTTTTATATGGACATGTTTTCAGTTCTCTTGGATATATTCTTAGGAATGGAATTGCTGAGTATATAATAAGCATTTTGACTTTTTTTACGTATGTTTAACAATTGTAAAAACTGTTTAGCTCTTTTCCAAAGTGGCTGCATCATTTCACATTGTCCCCAGCAATGTACAAGAATTCCAATTTCTTCACAACCTCTCCAACATTATATATGTTATTGCCATCTTTTGATTATAGCCATGATCGTAGGTATGAAGTGGTATCTCATTGTAGTTTTGATTTTATTTCCCTAATGACTAATGGTAATGAGCCACTTGTTCTGTGCTTATTGGCCATTTATAGCTCTACTTTGGATAAATGTATACTCAAATCTTTTGTCCAATTTTAATTGGACTAAGTTGGGGTGAGGTAACAGTCCCATTTCATTCTTTTGCACTGACATTCAGTTGTCCTAGCAACTTTTATAAAAACAAAGAAAAAACTATGTTTCTCCATTGAATTGTCTTGGCATTTCTGGTATAATGAGAAACTTGGCTTGTTTTTATCCTCAGTTCCTGAAGAAGAAATTTCTGAATATTTGAAATTTCCCATGGTAGGAGTGCCTTTTGTTCTTCACAGTGGGAGCAGGACCACACCTGACAGTTCTTAGTTTAATGAGATGATAGGGTGGGGTTGGCAGCACCTGTGGTCTTCAGATGATGGACTGGCCACACGACAAAGACGAGGGGCTTGGGGCTTTGAGCCACATCATATCAGCCCACCTGCCCATGGGGAAGGAGGCTGCAGATGGAACTCAATTTTGTCAATCATGCTTACACAATGAGACCCCTGTGTAAACTCAGGAAACTCAAAGCTCCAATGAGCTTACAAAATCAAGAAAGCACATCACTGTGCTAAGAGAATGACACCTTCTGACTCCATATGGAGAAAACACAGAAACTTGCATTTAAGACCCTCCCAGACCTTGCCCAATGTGTCTCTTCTTTTGGTTTCTTCTTATTCATACCATTTTACTGTAATAAAGCTATAGTTGTAAGTATAATGCTTTTGGGGAATTCTGTGAGTCATTCTAACAAATTATCAAACCCATGGGTTTGTAGCCTGAATTTGTAGCCAATTGTGACTGGTCCCTGAGGAGTAAAGGATTGCTGTTATCCTTTACAGGTAGAGTCAAATTGGATCATGTTACTGCAGTATTGGCAGATGGTTTCAAAGCTGTGATGGAAGTGATAGAAGTTTTTGATAACTAATATAGCACCCTTGTTGAAAATCAATTGGCCATAAATACAAGGGTTTATTTCTGGACTTTCAATTCTATACCACTGACCTATATATCTATGCTTATGCCAGTATCACACAGACTTGATTATTGAAGTTTTGTTATAAGTTTTAAAATTGAGAAGTATGTGTCCTTCAGCATTATTCTTCTCTGTCAAAATTTTTTAGGTTTTCTTGGTCCATATCCATTATTTTAGGCCTTTGAGAACCCATCTTTCCGGCTTGCATTGTTTCAGACTGAAATGTCTTTTTTAAATCTTTCCTCAAATGCCATACTATTCATCCCCCCCTTTTTTTTTGGAAACATGTTGCATACTACTCCAAATTATTATTGATATTAATTAACAGTGAGCCCAAAGAGCAGCTGGAGATCATGGACAGAACAGAAATCAGGGGTTGTTAAGAGAAAATGGCAGGCTTCAGTAACCAGAAAATCTTTGAATAGGATGTTGTGGAAACAAAGCAATCATCACAGTGAAAAATTAGATCATAAATCTTCGAACAAATTCCTAGAACAGTTCTCTTTGGTGTTTCTTTTCCTCATGTGGGCTGAATGATTTGTGTTGACTAAGTTAGTTAATTTTCTTAGACTCCTCCAAATGAAATAAAACTGTACTGTTTCTCGTGTTCCTCTCATAGTTCCTTTAATCTTTTGTATCAAGTGCTCATGAAGCTTTATTTTTTTTTACCAGCTAGAGATTAACCACTTCAAGCTTTAATTATGCTCAATAAAAGAAATTATAATTCAGAGATGCACTCACATTGAGACACATGCAATAAAAATATCCATATACAAGGGTCTTTCAGAATACATGCCAATGAGTCAATTCTTTCTATGGCCACATCAGATTACAGCAGATAGAGAGTTATTACTCTCATTTTACAGAAGTAGAAACTGAAACTCTGAGAGGTAAATTGACTTGCTTAGATAAATAAGGGTGGAATGGACAGAGCCAATATCAAAGTACAAGAAGTCAGCCTCCTTGGGACACTATGCGTTCCTGGATACAACACTTTATAACAGGAAATAAGCCTTCTCTCAGCACCAAATACTTCTTCACAATGTAAGAATCATTCTCACTATTTACACTCAATTCTACTGTAGTAGGACAAATTCATTTTTGGTTAGTGGCCTGGGACAAGATATTCTTCCCTTGCTTGAATACTGCCAGTAAGGTCATGCTTCCTACATCATGATTCGAAGAACTCCCCACTTGCACAACTCTGGTTGCTGAAACTTTCTCCCTCTTGAAACAATTTGCCTTTCTTTCATATCCATCCATTAATACAATTTCTGTCTTTTGAGGGCACCCATAATTAGTCTAATTATTCTTCCATGCGATAGATCTATAAATATTTAAAAGCAGGGAGATGACCCACATGTCCTTTCCCAGGAATTTCAACTGTTCCTCATAGATCATGCTTCCCAAACCATTCACTATTCCTACTGGACAGAATTCAGCCAACACTGTTCCTCTAGTTGAGCATCCAGGAATGAGTGCTCCTTGGAGCTGATTAGGGCTGGGTCAGCACCTCCATTGTCATGGACACCTCTTCTGAGACATAATAATACAAACTGCCCTCCCACAAGGGTAAATCTTGGCAAATTGAAGAACCTTTATTTTGATTAGCATCTTGATGGATTTGGTATGGGCAAATGTGGTGATCCATCAATTTTTCCATGTAGAGTAGGAAGATGTAAAGTTCTCAAAAAGCACAGGGGAGTGTGGTAGGAAGAAGAATGAATAAATATCGATTCATAGAATAAGAGTCCAAAAGGCTGGCCTCAAGTTAGAAAGATGAACCAAATTGAACAACATAAGATTGAATGTGGATAAATGAAAAATCCAGTGCTTAAGACTTTATAATACTAACAATATAGGATGAAGAGATAGAATAAATAGTAAGTGTGGCAAAGACTCAAGAGTTTCTCATAAAAGCTCTATATGAATTTAAATATATTAAACTATACCAAAATGTAATGCAGCAGAAGACTGTCAAAATAAATGCTACCTAAATGACAGCTGGGACCTTTCAGTATATTTAAATGAGTTTATACTGAACTGTAGATTCCTAAGCTGGGCCCAACTAAGTGCTGCCCTGAATTTTTGAGCATTCCTAAATCTCACGGCATCCTCACTCTCTTGGCCTCACTGCCTTCTGTTTTCACACATTCAGTATGCTTTGCCTGGGAAAAGCCCACTGTCTCCAGCCTTTTAGTGCCTCACCTCAAAGCGCATAAGCAGGACCAGCTTCATGGGTGTGCAACCAGTGTAATCACACAGGGCCCAGAGCTCAGGAGGGCCCTAGGGTGTAGTTGCTCTCTTCAAATTCTTAGTAATTTTAATCACTTAGTAATTTGAATTAATAATTCTTAATTGAAGTCTGATGGGACACTAGAGCAGCACCAACTGCAGCCTTGGCCCCTCAGCTCACACACACAGGCCCACCTCCTGCCTCCTCCCCAAGACAGATTCTCAGCCACCCACTCATCATCCCTGGCATGATGACCTCTCAACTTCCCCCTCTCCACACAGCTGCTACCTCCCAGGTCAAGGGCCTGGGCTTGGACACAAGGAGAGTCAAAGTTGGAGTCCAGCACACACTCCTGGCAGCATCTTGCAGGGGAACATGATCAAGTCATTCCCCGCTCACCCTGCCCCATGTTAGATCTAACAGGCAGCCAACCAGAAAGCATGTATCGGGGGGAGTAAGCTTCCCATAAATCCTAGATCCAGATACTAAGAAAGTCCAGGTGCAGAGTTTTCAGAACCTTGGGGGTCACCCATCTGCCATGAGTTGGGGCAGCAGTCCATGGAAAACAGGAATGCCTCGCTCGTCTTCTCCAGATCCCCACCCCCACCCCGCCCCACAGCTGAGGTATGGTGAGTCAGTACAGAAGCTGATGGCACTGAGAAAGTGTCTGTGTGCCCTGGTTGGCAGGGTGGGTGCCCTGTGCCAGTGAGTTTCTCCATTCATTTACTAAGCATCCCTACCCAGGAGTGCCCCCTTGGCTGCTCTTGCCTGAGGGTATCCTCTCTTTCTCCTTGAAGCCTTCCTAAATCTGATTACTTGTCTCTCTGACTAGCTTGAGGCTCACTCTAAGGACAAGCCATGAAATACAAAGTTTAATTGCCATGATTCTGTATATGAGTTCAATTCTCTGATGTTTGCATTTGGAGCTGACATTACACAGTATAAAGATGAACAGAAAGTTTATGCTATTAATTTAAAATTTTTGTTTTTCTTTACTTTAGAATAACATTAAAAAGCAAATAAAAAGCATGATAAGTTGAGCCAGTGGCAAAAATGAAAAAGCTTTTTATGTACTTTTAGTTCACTTCTCCCTGCTTTTTGAAAAAGGAGACTGGCACATTCACTTTGTACTGGGCACTGCAAATTATATAAATAGCCCTGATTACTAGTAGCAGTTTCTTGGCCTTTTTCAGTAATTTTCATATGTTTGTATGCAGTTCTATTTGACACTGGGTCTTCTAACCCATCATGTACTTTCTCAACTTCTTTCACCCACCCTTAACTCTCTTTCTCTCTTTCTCTTCTCTCTCTCCCTCTCTTTGTAATATAAAAACACAATGATACATACAAACGTTTTTTTTCAATGTTTTACCCTAGTTCCAGCTAAAGTGAGACACCATTTACAGCTTTTTTTTTCTAGGATAGTCCAATCAATTATAGCGAAAATATATTGAAACATTTTGTTTTCCTTAATATACTTATCAAATATAAGTATATATGTATATATGCATATATATACATACATTTATGAACATAAAGCATGGTATAATAATATATTATTAATACAACAATTAATATAGATACACATATATTTAAGTCTCAAATAATTCTGCTCTATAGCATGCAGACCCTATTCTTTCAAGATGCTCTGACTTTTTATTATTAATTTCTAGTTACGTCTATCCTTTGTACATTGCTCTTTAAATTTTAAAAGGTTTCAGTGGGGTGCCTACCATAACAACTATTTCTTTCTTCCTCATAGGAATTTTACTGTTGCCCTGCCTCATACCAGCTCAGCTCACCTTTGATCCCAACTACAGCTTTGACAAAAAGAACTCTGCTTAGGTGAAATTCAAAAACAACTTGTCCTAACTGGGCCACAAAGTTCTTTCTGTTCTGGGACTCCTCTACCAGGTAATCCCTACAGAAGCCACTCAGTACTTAGCCACTCTACCTGCAAATGAAAGGGAGTTAATTCACCAAGGGACTACACTTGACCAATGGAGGGGCAGGGATCAATGGATAAATGCCACCTTCTTCTGTCTCTTGGGAGACAGCTCCTCAGAAGCTCCCAGAAGAACTGAGACCCTGTAGCACAGTGATGACCAAGGTGATAAATAATTCTTGTACTGTTGCCTCTCTTTCCATGTTTCATGCTTCTATCCCCATTCCTGCTACCTGTGGTCACTTCCCAAATAATTTACCTACCCAAGAAGCCCCTGTTTCACACTTCATTTTCCATGGAAAGGGGAACCAAAGCTAATAGAGTTGTGACATCAGACTCTAGGGTTTAGGGCTGCTAGAATACAGAACTTCAGATTGGATTTTGAAAGTGGATCACTCACCTGTAAAATGATTATAAGGTCTCCATTGCTGGTGGTAAGAGCTGTGGCATGTGTAATATCACAGTTCCTGAAATTCTCTGTGGGTACTTTGGAAAGAGGTGCAGGTTGAAAGAACTGTATTGACTTAATGTTGTACTTGTGTCATTAAATGGCACCTAATTTTAAGAATTTTGTTAACAGCTTTAGGAACCTTAAAAGGCTGACTGTGAAAGTCAGAAGGCCTCTGAGGTAAAGTTTAAAGGTTTTCCCTTGCAACCACAGGGAAATCTGTGCTAAAACTCAAGCCCAAAATTTCACTGTAAGTAGTGGCAGAAATACAAAGATGGAATGCACAACCACAGTGTTTCCTTTGTCAAAGACAGGGACCTGATAAAATAGGTAGACTCCTAAGGCCTGAAATAGGATGTTTGGGTAGTTGAGCCTGAGAATGTTTATACTTCTTATCCCTCAGAACTCCAAAGGCTGACAGAGGCAGCTTCCTTGCCCTTGATATAAGGGTACAACCTTCCACTGCCTTCAAAAACCTTACCTCACACAGATTCCTTATAAATTAATGCCTGTCTTCTTAAAGTTTTGCCACCCCCTCACATCACTGCCTCAAACTGATGGACCCATTTTACAGGAAAAAAGCTGTGGCAGAGAGTATATAACTACAGGAGCCATTGGTCATACCATATGCTACATCACCTAAAAGCAAATGCTGTAATGCAAAAGTAGAACAGAATACTAAAGATACAGCTAAGGCATCAGTTGAGGAGTGAGATAGAAAAGTCATCCATCAGGTTGCAGTATGTGCATTAAATCAGTGTACAATGCCAATTTGTGTGGTTTTGTTCCCAAAAACTAGAATGCCAGGGTTTGGGAAACAGTGTTTGAAAGTACAATTGGGCCCTTCCACTAGCACTTTCAGTGACTCACTGTAGAATTTATACTTCCTATCCAGCAACTTTAGCCTCTGTTAGATTAGAAACCCTGGGTCTTGGGTGGGAGGAATGCTTTCACTGGGGAAGATGGGTAAGAGTTCTACCAATCTTGAAACAAAGCTTTCCTTCCGTCACCTTGACTTCTCAGGCAGAAAAGGAAGTTACTATGTTGCTATGGGTAATTGACCCTCACACCATGAAGAGCTAGGGGTATGGATTCACAATGGAGATTCACTAAAGTGATATTTGGTGCTTCCATTCCATGTGATATTTCTAAATCAGGATTTCTCAACCTTGAAAGTATTGACATTATGGCCATAAAATTATATGCCACAGGGGGCTATCCTGTGTATTATAGAATATTTAGCAGTATCTTTGTTCTCTATGTATTCCACTCTTTCCTTCCAGTTGTGATGACCAAAATTGTCTCTACACATTGTCATATATGCCCTCGAGTTCTAACTTGTCCGCTGTTGAGAACCACTATTCTAAATGGACAATTGTACAACTGTGACCTGACAAAGTATAGCCACAAAGACCTCCAAACCCTTGAGAATGAAGGCCTGAGTCACTCTAAGAGACAAGTATCCTAGACCAGCTGAACTGTTGGATGGTAGTGAAGGGAATCTGGAATGAGTGGTAGAAGAAGGAAGTAATAAATAGCAAAATGTCCTCGGGACTAATTACAGCAGTGGGTATTTAATTGGTTCCACTAACTTCTTGTGGTAAATCTTTGTAGACTTTGTAACTGACATCTTTTTGTCTACCACATGACATCTTTGTGGTAGATTGGATTTAGTGAAGGACATAAGCAGATGAGAGTAGTGCCTGAGGTAGACAGTAACTGACATTTCCGGTAAAACAGCTCACATTGCCTTGGACCACCTCTTTTCCCAGCCTGCAGTGAGAACCAGCTTTGCACAGATATAAAATGGCCGTGGCTCATTCATCTCAGCGGCAATATTTATCACTTTCTGTCCTGGGGAGGGGGATGACTAGCGAAACTTGCTCAGCGGTCATACATATGCCACCTGGAAGTGCAGAGGAATTAACATCCCATGGAACAACTATTGACTGGGTGGGTCTGGAAGGAGTGGAAAGGCTGCCCTCTGAAATTTTTAAGGGACATTCTTTGTAGTCCCTAAGAAGCATTCCAAAGTATCAACTCCCAGTTGCCTAAGGCAGTAACCAAATTGGTTAAAACACCTTGTAATGGCTTTCACTCCTTTCCTTCTTCCGTTTTTACAGTCTTCACTCCCAATTCCAGGGATCAACTCCAAAATTGAACTATTTTTGCACATTACGGCAGGAAGGGAGGAAATGTGATAGGAATCATTTTAATTATATAGTCCAACTTTATTCTTGAGATCTAAACACTCTTCTCAATAATCTCAGGTCAGAGATTAAATTAACATTTCTCTGAATTTATTAAACTCTAGTTGATATACACATTCCACGGTGTTTAAAATCCCCTTAATGCCTATCACAAATTCCAAAACATATTGATTTTTTCCATCAGTTGTGTCTCACCTCTATTTCGCTTACCATTTATTTGTATCAGAGTTATATCCGTAGAACTTAAATGGCTTCAAGTAGGTTTTTTTTTTTCCTTTATTAGAAAACTTGCAGGTTTACACAACAATCATACATAAAATACAGGATTCCTGTATGCACCCTATTATCAACATCTTGCATTATATGGAATATTTGTTTCAATCTAACATGTCCCCTTTTCTTTACATTCAGATATATATTTCAGTGCTGTTAATTACAGTCACAATATTGTGCTCTCTTACCACCATTCATTACCAAAACATTTCCATTATTCTAAATAGGAACCCTGTACATTTTAAGCCTTAACTTCCCGTACCCTGTCCCCACCCTTCCCCCTGGTAACTTTTATTCTAGATTCTGACTCTATGAGTTTGCTTATTCTAAGTATTTCAAGTCAGAGAGATCATAAAATATTTGTCCTTTCATATCAGGCTTATTTCACTCAACATGCTGTCTTTGGGGTTCACCTGTGTTGTCACATGCATTAGGATTTATTCCTTTTTCGGTCTGAATAATATTCCATGTATGTGAATGCCACATTGTATTTTTCCATTCCTCAGTTTATGGACTCATGGGCTTGGCAATTGTGAATAATGCCACTATGAACACAGTGTGTTAATATCTGTTTGAGTCCCTGCCTTCAATTCTTTGGGGTAAATAGTAGTGAGATTGTCAGGTCATATGGTAGTTTTATTCTTAGCTTTCTGAGGAACCACCAAACTACATTCCACAGGTGGCTGCACCATTTTGCATTCCCACCAGCAATGAATAAGCATTCCTATTTTCCACATCTTCTCCAACAATTTTTATTTTCCATTTTTTAAAGTAGCAACCATTCTAATGGCTGTAAAATCAAGTACTTTTGTTTTGTTTCATTTTAAAGCAAACTTTAGAGCAACAAATTTCTTTATCCCCTATATATAATGGTAGCAGATGTTCACCATGAAAATATGGAAGATAAATAAAGGTAGAAAAAGTAAAAGATAACCCTCACCCCATCACTTGAGGCAATGTTTACATTGCACTCTATTTCTCTCAAGCCCAAGAGCTCACAGAAAGCACCAGAAGTAGATGTGTTAATTTTCTGTGTCAATTTGTCTAGGTTATGGTGGCCAATTGTTGGATCAAACAATGGCCATATGGATCCAGTGGAGGTATTTCATAAATAGAATTAGCATCTACAAGCAGCTGACTCTAAGTAAACGAGATTACCTCAGCAATGGGGGTAGAGGTTTTAAAAGGGAAAAGTGTGGATTTCAAGATTCAGAAGGAATTCCACCTGGATACTATACCTTTCACTCTTTGTGGTCTCCTCTATAGACTTCAACATCATTCCTCTTGGAATTCCCACCTCCAGCCTGCCATTCAGAATTTGGACTTGCTAACTCTCACCATAGTATGAACCAATTCTTTACTTATCCTCTCGGCTTTGTTTCTCTGGAGATAACTGACTAATACAGTAGACTAAATATTCTTGATATATGTAGCACTTTGTATTTACCATCAGCCTATTTTGCAAATTAGTGACAACTGTGACTGCTCTTTAGTGACTGCCTAAAGGGATATTTTGAAAATAATGCGAAAACTTGCTTGGGCTCATCAGGAGGCAGGTATCATTAATAGCAATCTCTGCCATAAGTGGGACTGGATTGGAAACAGAGGGGAAGTGAATAGCAGCATGTGTAGAGTTCACTAAACATTACTAAGTTATCCTATCAGTATATTCTTATCGAGTTATGCCTCATCACATCTAAATGGTTTCTACAAGGTTACATTTTCTAATCTTCTGTTAAATTTCAAATGAAAAACTTAACTGTTAATTCAGAAATTAAAAATTAACCAAGGGAGGCCACCTGTGTGACTTTCCTGAGTTCCTGACCACCTATCCCTTTCAAACAGTTCATATGAATCACATCATATATATCAGACATAATGGCAGGATATGATTCATTTGTGTATGACAAAATATGCGATGAACAATATGGTTAATGACTTTACAAGCTTGTCAAAGGAAAGTCCAAGCCTGATGTCTGGGATCTATCACCTTGAAGTTTTTGATCAATTATTATGGTAAAACTGAAAAAAAAAGTAAGATTTTTTTAGAAAAAAATAATTGTAAGAAATCAGTGAATAAGATACCCCAAAAAGTGGAGTGACAGGAGGTGGACTCTTAGTAAAAAAAATCAGGTTTAATAGAAGGAAATAATCCATAAACTAAATAAAACACTTAAGCAATTATGAAATTAATAGAGGTTAGATAACTTGTAACAATGGAGCTGTTTAATGTTCAAATAGATCCCTTTGAAAACATTAACTAGTACAAGGGTCACTTCCCCTATTCATACGACTGCGGCAGGTTCAGAGAAAATGAACATAATTTCCTTTTTCTTGTATATTCCTTATCAAAGCAGACAAACACGGCATAATGATAGATCAGGATAAGTACGAAACTCCAATACAGAAATGATTTCAGATTTGCACAGTCCTACCTAGAATTCAATAACTTTTCATGGATTCTTTTTTCAGATCACTTCTAAATTTATATAACAGAATTGGAACTTTCAGAAATATAATATGTTATGAGTTGACTTGTGCCCCCAAAAAGACATGCTGTAATCCTAATCCCCAGTCCTATGAATGTGACTCATTTGGCAATAAAGTCTCTGAAAATGTTGCTAGTGAAGATGAGGACAACTGGATTAGGGTGGATCTTCATCCAATGACTTATGTCTTTATAAGAAAAGGGAGAGGAGACACAGACAGAAACACAGGGGAGAGCACCATGTGAGGATGGGGATGAGAAAGAAGGTCATGTGGAAACAACGCAGAGATGCATCTATAAGGCCAAGGAAACTTACAGCCACCAGAATCCAGGAAAAAGTCATGAAACAGATTCTTCCCTATAGACTTCAGATGGTGCATGGCCCAGCCAGTACCTTGATCTCAGATTTGTAGACTCCAGAGTTGTGAAATAATTTCTGTTGTGTTAAATCATGCAGTTTATGGTAACTTTTATGGCAGCCTTAGAAAACGATGGCATAGTACAATGAAAATGATTTACAAAAATAAACGTTCCATGAATCAGAAAGAACATTCAACACTTGTTTTAGTTACTTATTGCTGAATAACAAACCACCACAAAATTTAGTGGCTTCAACTAACAGTGTGGTAGACTGAGTTATGCACACCACAATAAAAGTCATGTTCTTAATCTTAATCTGCATTCCAGTCAGTGTGAACGATTTGTAAATAGGACTCCTTGAGAATGTGATTTTTAGTTAAAGTGTAACTCAATTGAATGAGGGAGGGTTTTGTTCAGATTACCAGAAGAAGTCTTATAAAGAGGACCTGGAAGTCACAGAAACCAGAAGACAGGATACAAACCAAGGAACTCCAAGGATTGCCAATAACCAGTACCAGAATGCACAGACTCCAGGAGAAAGCAAGTCTTGTTGATATCTTCATTCTGAACTGCATCCAACCTTAAAACCATGAGCCAATGAATTTCTGTAGTATAAGCCAACCCATTGTGTAGTATTTGTGATAGCAAGTCTATTTGTGATAACAAGTCTACTTGTGATAGATTTGTTTCAAACAAATGGAGATAAACAGCAGCAGTTTATTTAGCTGATGCAGTCTTCAATTTAGACAGAGATCAATGTGGAACACTCACCACTGCTTCACAAGGCATCAGTTGGGCACCTCAAATGGGGACTGCAGGTTTCATTTCCAAGATGGGTTTTGCACATAGCTGGCAAGTTGTAACTGGTCAATGACAGGAAATTCAATCATAGCCTGACGACTGGAGCATTGGATTTTCTCCACGTGGACCTCTATGGACACTGCTTGGACTTCCTCATGGTGTGATGACTCTATTGAGTGAGTGTCCCAAGGAAATAAGGCAAAACATCATCTTTTATGATTTATCCTTTGAAGCTACGAAGTATCACTACCACTGACACCTAGATTCAAGCGGCGAGAAGACAGGTCCCAGCTGTGTGGGAGCAGTGACAAAGTTACACTGTAAGAAGACCATGTGGGTTGAACACATTGCTGCAGTCACCATTGCCACCAGGGTGGACAAGGGGGAATGAAAAGAAGAATTTCTATAGAGCTGGTCTCATATGAAAACCCTTTAGATAAAAATATTTGAAATATCCTTCCTAAAAATATAGGCCTAAATATGCCCAATAAATAAATGTCTCTGAATACAAGGGCTCTAGAAAAATCAGAAAAGAATCAGCTTAAGAAATAGTGAAAAGAACACTACTACTTACTAATATGACCTTGGTCAAGCTTTTGAACCCCTATGAAGTCTTATTTTCTCATTTCTAAACTGGAACTGTTTTATGACAGCAGGGAATAGAGTAAAATATTCTGTGTAAAGATCATACTTATGAAACACATTCAAATAACATTATTTGCTTTCTTTCTTGAACATTGCATTGCATTGGTTAATACCATCAGCCCTCAAGATTCACAATGAAATAAGTTCAATAACAAATGCTAAAGAAGATCATTTCTAGAATTACGTTTCACCGAGAAAACTCTAGGTACCTGACTTGGAGTCATATGATACAAATTGTCTTTGTTACATATTAACTAAATATTTCACTGGGAAAAAAAGATTCTCCTTTATCAAGTAGGTGTTATGTAGGTATACTTTAGTCATGGTTTAAATATTCAGAGGCAAGATATTGCCTACCCAAGAAAAACACAATTAAGAAAACATTGACCCACTGTTTTTTTTTATCAACAAGACCCACTGTTTTTTTATTAATGAGAAGCGGTTGAGTTTCATTAATCTTTAATTTAGAGATGTATTGTCTTTCAGGTAATAAGATCTGAATTTCTATTCTTTTCAAAAAAAAAGAGAAAACATTGAAAAAGAATGACAGAGAGAGAGAGAAGAGAAAGAAAAAACATAAAGATTGAGAAAGAGAGGGAGAAAAAAGAGAAAGAAAAACAGAAAAAGAAAGGAAGGGAGGGAAGGAGAGAGGAAGGAAGGAAGGAAGGAAGGAAGGAAGGAAGGAAGGAAGGAAGGAAACTGATTTGGTGAAGCTATCCAGTGAAAATAACCAAAACTGAATATGGGAGAGATTTTTAAAAATTAATATCATTAAGATTACAATATATTTATTGAACTGTAGAAACAGTGAAAATATTTTAATTAATTCAATATATTTTCACTAATCATAATTAATAAAATGAATACAAATAATGTTAAAAATGTAGAAAATTTAAGAAAAGAGCAAAGGAAATTCTTAAACTTTTGGAAAACAGTAATGAAGAGGGAAACAAATGAAATTTATGCAATCTCTTTAAGAGGAAAATTTATGTCCTCTAAGACCTAAATAATTACTTAGAAATATGCAAAGAATTTCAGAAAGATACAATGCCCACTTTCTACCATTCTGTTCCATTCCCCAAAATTTGCATAAAGAGGATTAATCAACAACAACAAAAATGTAAAGGCAATGGTTTTTAAACACCTGAGATAAGCTATGAGATGAGATTTATAATAAGTCTTTTCAGGAAGGAAGAACCATTTCGCTTCCTTGGTTTTATGTTTTTCAAGATGCAAGTCACAAATTTGATTGATGGCAACTTCACTTCTACAAACTAGAATCTAATGGAAAAATAATTATTCTATGAAAAAATACATATGGTCTGATGATATACCTAACAAAACAGATAAAATGCCATTCATTTGACAGTATCAACAAGAATTCCTTTTGTGGCCCCACAATTTGTTAAAAAAAAAAATTTCATTGACAAGCTTGGCTTTGAATGAGAAAGTGAAATTACAAGGGGCTTGAAGTGGGTGGGATTTCAAAGGAAAGGTGGGATTTGTGTGTTGTTTCTAAGAGGAAGGAAAAAGATGGCATGGGGCAGTGTAAGCTCTTCTCTTAGCATACCACATCATCAGTAAATCTAACACTTAACAAAATCTGTATTGGGTTAGCGTAAATGAATTTCTTATGAAAACGGCTGAAGGAAGAAGAGGTTTGCATCTAAGATATTATGGGAAGAAGATCCAGAGATATACCAAGCACAGGGTGGTGAGAGTGGTCCGTCCAGGCTGCAGTCAATAAGTGAGGAGGGATGGAGGTGAACTGTCTGTAGAAGACTTGGAAACAATAATAAAACCTACAAAATGTCTATATGCTTGGTAGTTTATCTTGGCTGGCAATTCTAAACAACATCAATAATAAAATATTGAAAAATCCTTTTGTTGATTGTTGGCCTAAATTCTAAATCTAAACAATTGCCACATAATTTCCCAATTAATATTGAAATTAAATAATATGTTTTCATTTCCTAGGCTGCTTAAAGCAGATACCATGAAATGGGTTGGCTTAAACACTGGGAATTTTAGTTTACAATTTTGAGAACAAAAACATGTCCAAATCAAGGCATCATCAAGGTGATGCTTTCTTCCTGGCTACAGGTAATCATTGACTCCTCTGTCACATGCCAAGGCACATAGTGGCCTCTGCTATTCTCTCCCTTCTCTTCCAGTTGATTTCTCTTTCCTTGATTTTAGCTTCTTGATTTTAGTCTTCTCTCTCTACATATATATATATATATTCATTCTGTTTATAAAATATTCCAATAAGAAGATTAAGACCCATTCTGAATGAGATAAGTCACACCTCAGCCTCATCAAAATGTCCTTCTTAAAATGGGTTCGTACCCACAGGAATGGATGAAGAACATATCTTTCTGAGGATATATATAACGTCAAATCATCACATAATATATAAGTAAGCTATAATTGGCACCTTTTAAATACTTATGCTTAAATAAGCATTGTGTTCCAAATGGAAGTTAATTTGGATTACTCTCAGTTATACAGTTAGTCTCAACACACTTAGATTCAGGGCCTTGTGTTCATTTCAAGATTACAAACCCAATATCTCTTTGTTTAATTTTGCAATCACTGTGACATCATATTTGACTATGTTAACACAGGAATATATAATACTAGAAGAAACCTCAAACTCCAAACAATACAATAGATATCATAATGAATTTTTTGTGAATATATCACTTGAAAACCACTAGAATTAATCCAGAAACATGACAGTTTTGCAATTTCCTGAATGTGCTATGAAATGGGATTTTTATGAATCTCTGCCCACCATTTTTACATTTAAAATTTTTCATAACAATAAAAGGACACTATGTAAAAACTAAAGAAATATGAACAAAGTATGGGTTTTAATTAATAACCTTATCAATATTAATTCATTAATTTAACAAATGTCCCATGCTAATATTAATATAATTTGCTAATAATAGAGGAAGCTGAGTACAAGATATATGGGAACACTCAGTACCAATTTTTGTAATTCTAAAACTTCAAAAAAATTAAAATTTCAAAACTCTAATAAAAAAGTCCTGTTTATATAACTGTTGCTCCATGTGAAACACTTTGAAATTAAAGTTAATAAAAATTCTCTTTCATCAATTATGAAAAAAATCAGTCCACGGAATCTGGCTATCCTGTCTATTGAACAATTTTTATGAAGCCATTTCATGTTTTCATAAGTAAGGGATCAAAATCATACATTTTAATGTTATTATTCATTACCGTGGCAGGTCAATAAGTGGTTATAATTTCCATTCCCTTTTGTTTAAAAAAATGAACCATTGCAATTAAAAATTATAAGTCCATTAGTTTTCTTTTTATACTGTTATATTTATTCATTTTTGTGTCTCTTTGAACTAGCATAAATATACACATTACATATAAATTTCAGCAGCTGAGAAATTTCCTTTTCTTTTCTAGTCACTGTTACTAACCATTTGATTTCATGATTAGTATGGAAATATTTTGTCACATGGAAGGACAGTTTTGAAAAAAAAAAAAAGCATGCTGTCCAAATGGTACCACTAAGCAAGCCTAAACGGCATGAGGATAGAATAAGACTTTGTCAAGGATGATGTGACACCACTAGGCCATGATGATCTAGTTGATACATGGGTCACCAGCTCAAAAAAAAAAAAAAAATGGCAGTGGGATATACGTTTAGAAACTAGGTATTTTATATAGCTATCTGAATCACCAAAGTTTTATATCTAGAAAAAGAAATAGTTCCCTACTGGTTTGCTTCCAGTGTTCTTCTCAAATACATTCTCTTTTCATATAGGATACTGGTTGTAGGATTTCTTTTTCCCACCCCAAATGCACACAATTAGTGACTTATTACTGCAGTAATGCCATGAAAGGGAAAAAGGAAGACAGAACACACAGCCCTAGACGTGGATGAGGATCTCGGAAGTGGTATACGTAGGGCAAAAATGATCTTCCAAACGATTCTGATTAACTTTATCTCCAGGGAGTAGGGCCCTTGTCTTCTCATCCCAAATTAAGAATGTTGATCTAAGGGATCATTGAAGCACTTCATAGCTATTGACCACATATAACACTGTAAGAAGACCACGTTTCTCAGCTGCATTCCTACTCTAGCCCACCAGGCTGGTGCTGTCATAGTCTAGCTTTGGGACTGGCTAGACTTCCTATGGACGTGGCAGGTATGGCCAGGAGCTGGGTGCTCTTTCCAACTCAGCTCAAAAACCTAACTCACAGCATTCATGTTTCCCAAGTTCAGAACATTGTTATTCCAATCACATACTCCCTACCTTCTCTTTCTACTTTTTGGAGCATTTGTTTTACAAGTTGTTAACATGTTTTAATAGTGATGTATATTTGTTCTAGTTCATGAAAGAACATTCTTATGTTTGTACTATTAACCACAACAGGGTTCACTACATTTTATAGTCCCATGTTTTATCCTTGTGTTAGTTTGCGAGCTACCAGCAGAAATGGAATGGCTTTTAAAAAGGGGAATTTATAAAGTTGCAAATTTACAGTTCTAAGGTCATGAAAATGTCCAAATTAAGGCATCCATGGAAAGATACCTTGGTTCAAGAAGCCCAATGAAGTTCGGGGTTTCTCTCTCAGCTGGAAATGCACATGGCCATGTCTCCTAGCTTTCTCTCCAGGTGCTGGCTTGCTTAACATCTCATGATGATATCTGCTGGGCTCCAAGCATCTCCAAACATCCGTGTCTCTGTTCACTGAAATTTCTGTTCTCCAAGCACCTACATCGGCTCTCTCTGTTGGCTCTGAAGCTTCTGTCATTTCTGTAGGCACTGTCATTTCTGAGTCATTTCGAAATGTTTCCTCTTTTAAAGGATTCTAGTAAACTAATCAAGATCCATCTGCAAAGGGTGGGGGCACATTTCCATGTAATCAAAAGATCACACCCACAATTGGGTGCATCACATCTCCATGGAGATAATCTAATCAAAAGTTTCTGACCTACAGTATTGACTCAGGATTAAAAGAAATTGTTGCTCCCACAATATTGGATCAGGATTAAAACATGGCTTTTCTAGGTACATCATACTTTCAAACTGGCACAATCCTCTAACTTTCCTTCTAGTGACATACATGACCTTAAACTTCCCCTTTCAACCACATTCAAACACATAATTCAATGCTGTTAAGTACACTCACAGTACTGTGCTACCATTCCTCTATCTAGTTTCAAATATTTGCAAACAACCTAATTAAAAATTCCATGCAAATTAAACATCATCTCCCCATTCTTTACCTTCATTCTATCTTCTGGGAACCCATATTCTAGATTCTGAGTCCATGAGTTTCATATTCTAATTATTTCAAGTCAGTGACATCATATAATATTTGCCGTTTTCTGTCTGGTTTATTTCACTCAACCTTATGCCCCCAAAGTTCATTCACATTGTCGCATGCATCAACACTTCAGTCCTGCTTATAGCTGGATAATATATTCTATTGTATGTGCATACCACATTTTGTTTATCCATGCTTTTGTTTCTGGACGTTTGAGTTGCTTCCATCTTTTAACAATTATGTACAATGCTGCTGTGAACTTCAGTGTGCAATTGTAAATGTGTGTGCTTCCTTTCCATTCTTCTGAGTATAAGCCTAGAAGAGGGATTGCCACATCATATGGCCGAAATGTCAAACTGTCTTCACAGTTTCTGCACCATTTTACATCCCCACCAGCAGGGAGTGAGTGTTACCATTTCTCCACATCCTCTCCAAAGCTTTTAGTTTTCTGCTTGTTTTTTCTTTTTTTAATAGTGGCCACTTTAGTGGATGTGAAATGATATCTCATTGTGGTGGTTTTGATTTCATCTCCCTAATAGCTAATAATGTTGAATTATCATTACATATGCTTTTTAGCCATTTGCATTTCCTCTTTGGAAAAATGTCTATTCAAGTATCATGACCACTTTAAAATTGGGTTGTCTTTTTATTGTTAAATTGTAGGATTTCTTTATATATTCAGGATATTAAATCCTTATTTAAAACTCTCCTTCAGTTTTGAAAGACAGTTTTTCTGGATGAAGAATTTGGGGATGGCAGTTTTGTTTTTTTTTCTCTCAGTGTCTTAAACATATCATACCTCTGCCATCTTGCTTCTAAGGTTTCTGATAACAATTCGGCACTTAGCCCTACCGTGTTTTCATTGTAGATAAAGGATTGCTTTTTTCTCTTGCTGACTTTCAGGATTCTCTCCTTATCTTTGGCGTCTGACATTATTAGTAGTATAATAATGGAGTAGGTGTATTAGGATTTATTCTGTTTGGAGTACCTTGTATTTCATGAATATATATATTAAAGTTGGGAAGTTTTGGGCCATTATTTCCTCTGATATTCTTTCTTCCCCTTTTCCCTTCAATTCTCCTTCAGGAACACCCATGATATATATGTTTGTGCACTTTGTCCTGTCATTCAAATCCCCGAGACCCGCTCAATTTTTCCCATCCTTTCGTCTATCTGTTCTTCAGTCTGTAAAATTATAATCGTCTTGTGTTCTAGATCACTTCTTCTTCTACTTGCTCAAATCTACTGCTGTTTGCCTCTAATGTATTTTTTAATACTTTTTTGTTTGTTTGTTTGTTTTGTTTTGCAAAGGCAGGCACTGGAAATCGAACCCAGGTCTCCGGCATGTAAGCGTGTACTCTGCCTGCTGAGCCACCGTGGCCCACCCAAAGTTGGCAATTTTGTTTTTTTGTTGTTATTTGTTTTGGTTTGCCTGGGCAGGCACCGGGAATCAAAACTGGGTCTCTGGTATGGCGGGTGTGGCCCGCTGCCTCTATCTTTTTTTTTTTTTTTTTTTTTGGTGCATGGTCTGGAAATCGAACTGGGTCTCCTGCGTGGAAGGCAGGCATTCTAATCACTGAACTACCCATGCACCCTGTAATGTATTTTTAATCTCTTCTATTGTGTCTTTCATTCTTGTCAATTCTGTTATGTTTTGTTTTATGTCTTCAAGTTCTTCTTTATGCTCAAACAGTGTCTTCTTAATATATTTTATCTCTTTAGACACATTTTCCTTCATCTTCTTGAATTGGCTTAGAAGATTTGTTTGACCATCTTTGATCAGTTGTTCCAAATTCTGTGTCTCCTCTTAAGTTTTAATTTGAATAGACCACATATTCCTGTTTCTTGGTATGACTTGTAATTTTTTGCTGGTGTCTGATTTTCTTAATGAGTCTATTGTGCAGGTCAGTTTCTCTCTTGCTTAAGGTTTTCTTGTTGATTGGCTTTGTACTGAGGCATTTCTTTGACACTTAGTTCAACTTATTATAGACCTTAGGATAGCTTGTGTTTAACTGATCAGATTTTTTTAGCTCTTATTCATCTGATTCTTGCACTGGATATATGGTAAAGTTTTTGAGATTGCACTATTTTTGCAATTGTTTCACACCAAGGAGAAACATTCCTTTCCTCTGTCTGGGAATGTTGATCTGTTTGATTCTATTTGTTTTTATCTGCCTCTGTGCTGATTTGAATTTGTGGACCTCAGAAAAGCCATGTCCTTTAATCCTCATTCAGTATTGCTGGCTGAGAGCTTTTTGATTTTTCTCTTGGAAGTGTGACTCACCCGATTGTGGGTATTAACTTTTGATTTGAGGTATATACGACTCCACCATTCCAGGAGGGCCTTAACTAAAATCTTTTAAAAGAGGAAGCATTTAAAAGAGAGTACCTTTTTAGAGCCAGTGAGATAGCCATGAAAACAACAAAAAGCCAGTGCAGAACAGAGACCTTTGGAGAAGAAGGAAAACGCCCCCGGGGGAGCTTCATGAAACAAGAAGCCTAGAGAGACAGCTAGAACATACCACCATGTTTGCTATGTGCCTTTCCAGTTGAGAGAGAAATCCTGAATGTCATTGACCCTATTGAACCAAGGTATCTTTCCCTGGATGCCTCAGATTGGACATTTCTATAGCTTTGCTTTAGTTAGGACATTTTCACAGCCTTAGAACTGTGGACTTGCACCTTAATATATTCTCCTTGTAAAAGCCATTCTGTTTCTGGTATATTGCATTCTGGAAGCTAGCAAACTAGAACAGTGTCTATAGTTTTTTAACACTTCTTTCATTGCCTCTAGCTACTTTTGTCCTGGAGAGACATCCCAGAGGACTTTCCCAAGTCATGTATCCCAGTCAAACATGGTCAGGAACTCACAAAGTGGGTGTAGATCAGTTCCAAAGTGCCCTGGGGAGGAGACTTGGAAGGACATCAAAATTCTCTTTGATGGCTTCTCAAATCTGTTCTTTCTTTGCCTGCCCAGCAGATGGTGCTCTACAGCGAACTGTTCCCCACAGGCTTAAGGTGATACTGTGCCTTTAAGCCTCAACTTACTCTGCCTGCCTGTCAGGTCATGGTTAAAACAGAAATTGTTGATCACTTTTGTCCTGGGTGGGTTGAATTATAGCTCAGAACTAGGACCCAACCATCTAAATTCATTAATCAAAAATCACGAAGAGTGCTGGGCCCTGCCTTTTTCCTTTTGTGGGGGTGAGGGTGGGTGTAGAGCTTCCCATCAGCAAACTGTTCTCTGCAACCCTAAGAAGGCGCTGTGACTTTAAATCACCCTGTGGGGCACAGGGTTGAAACAGGCTGTTGGCTGCTTTGTGTCCTGGTCTGGTCGAAACTCCAACTACCCTCAGAGTTGGGACCCAACATTCTGAATTCACTAATCATAAACTGTGAAAGGTGCTTGTATATGTCCCCCAATTTTGAGGGAAGAGGACTTTGATTTTCTTCAGGAGGTCTGCTACAAAAGTGGTTCTTCCCCACATGGAATTTTACCCACAAATCTTCACTGCAAGTTATCGGTCTCTCCCTTTCACTCTTTGCTGGATGGTGTATAGTGCTCCCCATTTCCAATAAAATCCAGCCTTATCTCCTAACCCCTTCATCATTTACAGCATTTAAAAAGAAGAAGAAATGACCCCTACTAGAAAGCTTAAAAGAAGTACCTAAAACTATTCATCATTCAAAGTTCTTATTTTTCATTAACAGGATTTTCTATCACTGCTAGCTTTTGGCCAACTGATCTTGTATTGTCTTTGTTCAGGCTTAAGAAATAATCAGGTGACTTCCAGGAGTAATGGTCAACTAGAACAGTTTGAGATTAGCCCTGCTCCACAGAAAAGTTAGAGAAGGGATAGGAGAGCTACGGAGGCAGCAATTCAGGGGTGCAGCTGACCTGGGAGAGCCTTCTGCACCACATGGGGCAGCCCTGGTTGCAGAGGCCGAGGAACTGAGAAGCAGAAAGTTGGAGCCTGGTGCTGAGGTGCAGAATCTGTGAGAGTGCATGGATGGGAGCTGGGGACTAGAAAGTAAGCAGGCCACGTTCCTTGGACACACTACCCTCACCAGTGCAGCCCCTTGACCGGCAACTCATCCCATACCCCACACATCTGAACTCCCTCACCCATCCCATTCCTTGAGCTCCAGACACCCCCAACCTACCAGCCCCCAGTGCATACACCTGACCCAAACCCCCACCCCAAGTACAGCCCAACCCACCTCTCCTGTACCTCTCCTGAGCACTGCCTCCCCCTTCCTGTTCCCTGCAGGCTGTTACAAGTGCATGAATTCTGCGAGCAATAACCTCCATACCTAGGCTCCTCCCGCTCCCTCCACCCCTGCCCATAGAGTTGCACAGCCTCACCCCTGATCTCACACATCTGTTTACAGCACTCCCAGGCCCACGCATGCACATAGACCCCAATCACATCATTCAGCTCTGGGAACCACACTTTACAGCAGTCCTAGAACCGTGCATGCACACAGCCCTAAGTCTCACTTCCCAGCTCTGAGAAAGTGCCGACCTGTGCAGCTGGATCACATCTGCCACCAATTCACAAAGGCGTAATGCCAACCTGTGCACAAAGGGCCTCGTGCCTTAGACCAGTACACAACAGGGTTACGTCGCCCAGACTGGTGCACCCACACAGCTACATCCTCCCTGGCCACGTGCACAAGCACCAGCATAATGTCCCAAACTTGCACCAACACCTGCCCTAGTGCTCCACCCTGTACCCTGCTCCCTGCTGTGCAACCACCCCACAAACACAAGATCTTAGACTGATGAAAGACATCAACTCCCAAAGTAAATCAATCAAGGTATCTACATGCGATGAAGACAGCAGAAGATCACTAAGCATATCACAATGCAGACAGAAATAGCCCTGCCTAATGACCACATTAAAACACCAGAGGAGACACAGATGTTGGAACAACTAATCAAAGATGTTCTTACAACTCAACTTAATAAAATAAGCAGGATAGCAAATGACGTAAAGGAGATCAAGAAGACAGTAGAAGAGCATAAAGAGGAATTTGAAAGAATAAATAGAAAATAGTGGATATCATGGAGATTAAAGACTCTGTTGACCAAATAAAAAACACATTATATGCACACAACACCAGATTTAAAGAGACAGAAGAAAGAATAAGTGATATAGAGGTCACAATAACTGACTTCAAAGACTCAAAACAGCAAATGGCAAAAGATGGAAAAAAATTGAATGGGAACTCAGGGAAATTATAGACAAAAATAAAGTATGCAAATATAAGAATCACTGGTGTCCCAGAAGGGGAAGAGAGGAATAAAGGGCTAAGAAGAGTAGTTGAGGATATAATGGGGGAAAACTTCCCAACCCTCATAAAGGACATAAATATACAAGTCAAAGAAACCCAAAAAACTTCAAACAGAATCAATCCAAATAGGCCTTCCCCGAAGCACATACTAATCAGTTTGTCAAATGTTGAAAAGAAGAAAAAAAAATCCTAAAAACAGCAAGAGAAAAACAACGTACTGCATACAAGGCAAATCAAATGAGACTGACTTCAGACTAGCACCCTGGAGGCGAGAAGGCAGTGGTATGATGTATTCAAGATCCCGAAAGAGAAAGACTTCCAGCTGAGAATTCTGTGCCCAGCCAAACTGTTCTTTAAAACTGAGGGAAAGATCAAAGCTTTCACAGGCAAAGAAGTCCTGAAAGAATTTGTCAACAAGAGACCGACCCTAAAAGAAATACTGAAAGGCATTCTGCCAGCTGAAAAAAAAGACATGAAAGGGAGGGCTGGAGGAGGGCACATAATTGAAGGGTACCACTAAGGATAATTTAAAGAATACAAAGAGAAAGAGGGAAAAGAATATACAGATCTGATAAATTAAATAAAAAAGAAAAGATAGTTGAATCAAGAAGCATCTTTTCAGTAATAGCTTTGAATGTTAATGGACTGAATTTACCAATTAAAAGATACAAATTGGTAGAATGGATTAAGAAACATAATCCAGCTACATGCTGCTTACAAGAGACTCATCTTATACAAACAGATTGAAAGTGAAAGGATGGAAAAAGATTTTCCATACAAGTTGTAGCCAAAAGAAAGCAGGAGTAGATTGGCAAACGATGATGTATACTTATGACCGGAGGTTGTGCTGCTACAAAAAGGAACAATGTTGTGAGGGATGCAATGATGTGAATGAACATGTGGGACATTTGGTGAGACAAAATAAGCCAGAAACAAAAAAACAACAATGGTATGGTCACCTTTAGAAAATGCTTATAAGAAAACAGGGGCCTAGATTGTAAGCTTTTAGAGCAGACACATTAAGCCGGGAGTGATGATTAATATTTCTGGATTTTGAGAGGCTGTTTTATATATATAACCTGATATTTAGAGATAAAAATGAAGTCAAACAGGTTGGGGTTTATGTAATTCAGAACATAGAGGTAAGGAAGACAGTGTCTATATTTTAGAACCACACATACTCTTTGAGACCAATGGAAGAAAGGCTTATTTGATCTGGAACTGAAATTTTCTATAGTGCATAATCTAATTCAACCTATCTGTGTAGCTCATTTGAACAACTGAAACATAGAGAGCACAGAATGAGAAAGAAGTCCTTTAATCCTGAATAGATTATTGTAATGACTGGAAACATCCAAGACTATATTAACCAGGTAATCAAAAAGTGTTGGCAAAGTCCTCTGAGGGAGGGGAGAAAGACTATGGAATTATGAAACCTTACCATCAGGGAATTCCCTGATACTGTGTCAAACTTTAGGTATACCCAAATTAATAGGACACTCCCTTGATCATGGGGCTTACTCTTGTGAAGTTTTATGTAGGTAGTGGAGAAGGTTAAACTACCTATAGGCATGCCTAAGAGTTATTTCTGGAGGACCTCTATTATTGCTCAAATGTGGCCTAAGTCTCTCTAAGCCCAACTCTGTAAGTGAAATCATTGCCCTCCCTCTTACGCGGGACATAGCATCCAGGGGTGAAAATCTCCCTGGCAACATGGGAGAGGACTCCCAGGAATGAATCCGACCTGGTACCATAAGATCAACAATTACATCCTGAACAAATGGGGAAAATGAAGTGTAATTAATAAAGTATCAGGGGCAGAGAGAGTTCAAATAGAGTAGAGAGAATACTCTGGAGGTTGCTCTTACACAAGCTTCAGGTAGCCCTTGCCACCCATCATAACCTACCAACCCCCAACCAGGACCATTCCAGCCAATCCTAAAGAACACCTAGGGAAATTTATAAGATTCCACAAGGGTTCCAGGCAGTAGAGTAACTTTCCAGAAACCTACAACCTCCAGATGGGTCCCTGGTCCAGATAAGTCCTGAAACCTAACCCAGCCTCTCCAGAACATCAGATCATTCCATCTCCCTACTCCTTTTAGTGACAGACCCTTCCAGTATGGAAAACTTAGAATGGCCACAGCCCAAAGAACCCCAATGAGAGGTATGGCGAGATCAAAGGTGATGTGGAATTATACTTAGAAGATAGGACTTAACAAATGAATATGAATGCTAAATTATTACATTGATAACTCTTTTAGTCTCCAGTATTTTAGAGCAGTTAGAAGTAAAAACCTAAAATTGTGAAATTGTAAGCCATGTTAAAGTCTGAAATATGTTCTACAGCTAATTGTGATGCTGTGCTTGGAAATTTATACCTTTTTGTATATATGTTACTATTCACAAAAAAAACAGAAGGAAAAAAAGTTGATTGTGATGATAAAAAAGGATTTAAGCCCTCTAGCCTCCTATATTCTGAAACAGCCAGAAGGAAAAATCTGAAAGGATCATATGGTAGCCCATGACAAACTCTGGGATCTATCCTGTAACCACTTTTTGAAGAGTGCTTTGAAAACTATTGCTTTTTATTTCTTTGCTTTGTATATATGTTATACTACACAATAAAAAAGTTTAAAGATAAAAAGAAAAGAAATAATCAGGTAACCCATAAATTTGGTACTCATGTGACTGTCTGATGTTCAACAGTAGTAAAATTCTTTTCTGTTTTTCCATATAATAATACATATATTTTGCTAATCCTGTGTCCTTATTTTTTTCCAAAGGTAACTATCCTGGTCTGAATCTGTTGTGTACCCCAGAAAAGTCATGTCCTTTAATCTTCATTCAGTATTGCTGGGTGGGAGCTTTTTGATTATCCATGGAGATGTGACCCACCCAATTGTGGGTGGTAACTTTTGATTAGATGGTTTCCATGGAGATGTGTCCCTACCCATTCAAGGTGGAATCTGCTTACCGGAGCCCTTTAAGAAGGAACAATTTTGGAAAAAGTTTTAAAGCGCATGCAACCAGAGACCTTTGCAGATGAATAAGGAAAACATCTCCCAGGGGAGCTTCATGAAACAAGAATCCTGGAGAGAAAGTTATCGCTCTGTTTGTTGTATGCCTTTCCAGTTGAGAGTAAAAACATGAATACCATTGGCCTTCTTGAACCAAGATACTTTTCCCTGGATGCCTTAGATGTGATATTTCTATAGTCTTGCTTTAATTTGGACATTTTGACAGTCTTAGAACTGTAAACTTGCAACTTAATAAATTCCCCTTTTTAAAAGCCATTGTGTTTCTGGTATATCACATTCTGGCCGCTAGGAAACTAGAACAGTAACATTGTCATATATACATATCTACTGATATAATATCCTTTCAAATTCAGTAAGATGGTTTTCAATTTCCTTCATAGAATCCTGTGCTTAATAAATGAATCAAATTATTTGGGACCCTTTCTCATGAAGCCAGTTTTCGAAAGCTTGCATTATTTCCTAATTTTCCCTATGAGTAAATATTATCATTGTGACACCAAAATAGCCAGGACAGTTGATCAATTTAGAAAAGAAAACTAAATTCAGTCAAAGTATTCAGGAGCTCTCTCAGACCCTCCAAATGGGCCTTTGTTTCTTTTAACACTGGAAGTAGCAAAGTCATCCTGTGCTTTCCCAAATGTGGATACAATATTTTATTATTTTCCTATGCCTGTATATATAATCCCATCTAGTCAGCACCCAGCCTTAATAGGTTGTGTTCTGGAAGTCCATTTGTTGAGCTCATTTGAATTTGTAATACCCTTTCTCAGAGAAATAATGATTGGTGTGTTTCCGTGACTACCTCCAAAATCTATTTATTCATAAAAGTTAGAGCTGACAGCACTTTTCATTTGATCCAACCATTTTTAAACCATAATGTTGCTGAAATCATAGAAATATGTGCCCCAGAGGGCTCTTGGAGACCTTCTCAAGTCTGTCAAGGCTCCTTTGAGCCTTGACAGGGCCAGTTTCTAGAGGTTATAGAAGGCAAACACCAGAAAGTTGTACCAGAAATTAGGCTTATCCTGGGAAAATCTTTGTGGCAGCAAGAACATTCTCTGAATTTTTAGATCCAGGAGGGAAAGGAATCTAACAGCTCTGGAAGCAACAATAAAAAAAGATTCCCATGAAAGAAGCTGGGTAGAAGTGCCTTTCTAGGAAGCATGATCCCTAAATCTACAGTTTCTCCATATAAATCAGAGGTAAACCTCACTATTTTATTAATATTTTTCTTTGACTGTTGTTACACTGTGATTCCCTTCAATACATGATGAATGGACAAGTCATTTTAACTAGCACCAAGTTACTGTGCCCAGCTCAAGGGGCTTGAAGTGGTAGGGAAGTCATGGCAGGCAGTCTGGACAATCCCACATGTGTTCTCCAAATTCCAGGGCTCAGGATTCGTCATCATTTTCCATTGACTCCATATAAACAATAGGAAGTAGTCACTCCTGAATGGCAGAATACCAAAGGGACAAAATAGGGTTTTTAAAAAAGCCTCTGCCTAACAAGAAAGGTCTCAGAAGAAGGCTGTTCTTTGTTCTACCTTTTTTTAAAAAATAGCTATGAAAAAAAAAAAACTATGTCCAAGATCTTGTCTCCACCTCCATTACTATTACTTTCTTCCATTTAAGAGTGTGAAGAATTATTGTTTGGGGACCAACTATGATTCCTTGTGTAAGAAAAAAACAACCAAACAAGCAACCACAACAAAAAGAGCCCTGATGTCTTATTAGATACACTGTATAGTACTGTGATCATACAAGTAGAGAGTATTACTACTGGAAGAGGTTCCCTAGCTGATTATGTAGTGAATTAGTAAAAAGTCTGGAGTCAGTTTCAAATCTTTATTCTACTATTAAGAACTTGTAAACATGGAAAAGTTACTAGATCATGCAAGCCTTAATTTTCATTATTGGTGAAGTGGTGATAATAATAGCAACTAACTCATAAGGCAGTTCTAAGAATTAATAGAGTAATGTACATAAATAGACCAGCAAACAGGCCTGTCACACAGGGTGTTACTAGGTAGCTTTTGCTATTGTTATTAATGTTATTATTTTTGTTAGCTTTATTTTTAAATCAGGCCTGATTGTTTAGATGATTTAGCTTCCCTTTGATTCCCTATAACGATGTAAATTGTAGTCAAATGCCAATAAAACAATCTTTCCTAATCTTCTATAAGTACAGATTATTTTTCCTAAATCTGCTTCTTTTTTAACGCTATTTTGGCAGTGTTCACTCATGTTTCCAATTTATCTAAACAATTCTGAATTTTAATCCTGCTGACTAATGGGCAAGATCCTGCTTCTTCCTTTCCTATTCTTGCTCAATATGATATTATTAGAAAAAAAGGGACTATATCATGACCAAAATCAAACGCATAAATGTTTATTATTAATTCTTGGAATTTTTCATACCCAGCAAATTCACAGAAGGCAAGCACCAAACGCTATTCATTTTTATACTCCTATCCCCCTTCCCATCTGTTTCTCCATCCACAAATTACAAGTAAACTTTATACCTAACAGATAACATCTTAATGTGTTGAACAAAGTTATTTAGACTCTTTCCCCAAGCTAACTCTCATTACCACTCATCAATGTAATTATTCACTTATAACTGAGACCTAACAACCCCCCTCCCGCTAATTGATGAATTAGCACACCAAATTTTAAGTGAAGTTATATTAGTTTCTATTACCTAAAGTGTGTCACAACATAGCAGAAGTTATTTTCCCTTCCAGACAAATATCGCTGAACATATGGGAATACACACTAGCTTGAAATATAATTTCCTGAGATTATTTGCTGACATTGGTCTGTGAACACCATCCAAATAGTACATTTTGTACTGTCTGCTGGAGCATGGTGAGCCTGACATTTAAAGATGGAACAAATTCACTAAATGCAACATTGAAATAATTGGCGCTATGCTCTCTAGCATGGCCTAAAAAGATGATTATAAAAGATCTGACAAAACATATCAAGTGGCAATCACATAGACAGCTTTTCTTGATTTTTTTTTAAATAAACTGAAACTAAGATCTTGTGAGGAAAAAAATAAAGGGAAGATGAAGAAATATGGAAAAAAATCTGTGGAAAGATTGTAACAAAATTAACAGGGGACAGAGGATGTTAGATGGCTTTTAGACTTCTGACTTCAGGATTCTTTATTATTTTCCCTATTTTTCATATTCAATGCACATTTTCAATAATAGCATGGCAGAACAAATAATTTACTCCCATTTAAAGGACATTGGAAGATTGCTCAACAGTTAAGAATGAAAATAAATAACAGATTTCTGATATGGAAGTTTATACATTTTTAATTTCATGGGATAGTTCTCTTGGGGAAAGTTTTGTTGGCAAATTTATCATTAAAAAAGCATTGCTGTGAGTTTTTCTATTCAGATTTGCTGTCTCTGACTCTCAAAACCAGTGTTTTATAACATTTCTTTTCTGAAAATCTAATAGGAAGACCACTTTCTGAAACCTCTAGTTCTCGTTTTTATTAAAAAGCCATGTGTGATATTATTGGTTTATCTATTTGCTTACTGTCTTCTTTTATCATGTTTCCTTGCCTCATTGACTTTGAACTTGAACATATAACATGATATGGCCAATAGTATATGAACAGCTATGTCATTTGCCAGGTTGATCAGAAGCTTTAAATACCACAGCATGGCTTGATTTCTGCCCTCTTGATCTGACTTTCCATTATGATAGCACTATATTCCCAATAGTAGCTACTTCTTCAACCAGGGTTACAGAATGAAAAGATATGTGAAGCCAAACTTAGCCCAGCAGATGCTAGTAGAGCTAATTAGAGTGCCACAGAGCCCAAGAGAGCCAAATAGAATCCAGCAGAACCCAGTGGCATCCATGACGTCTAACAGAGCCCAGCAGAATCCTTGAGAGCTATAGGTAACCACAGCTCATAGAATATGAGCAAGAAATAATTGCTGTTTTCTGTACGCAACTGATATTGGGGTTGTATATTCCATAGAAAAAGTTGACTGAAATACTACAGAATTATTAGCTTGAAGGGCATATTCATCTCATCTCCCCATACCTTGCATTTTGGGATAAACTACACCTATCTTTTCCCAAACATATTCAGTAAAACAAAGAAAATACAACTTCAACCAGATCAGGTTTATTTGCTTCTAATTGTCCCAAGCAATGTGTAATAAGACCCAAAAAGAAGAGACATTTCTCTTTATGGAGAATTTTCCTTTTATAAAAGGAATAAAAGTTTTGGTTCCTTGGACTGAAGGACTGTCATCAGCAACTAATGTTAACCAGATTATATTCAGACTTCCAGTTATAATATCTAAAACCCTCACAAGCTGTCTCAAACTACATTTCCAGTCTCCTTTCTCCACTCTAGCAACACAGAATGCTCACCATTCCTTGAACACTTTTTCCTGTATCTGAACTCAAACATGCCTACCATCATATTTATCTCTATAAAGAATTCCCATTCCTCTATTAGGTCCAGGTCAAATGTGCTATCTGCTAAGTTTCCTTTCTCAATTTAGTTTCTTCCCAATATCCCCTTCACTACCCCATATTTATCCAATTCTATCCCTACCCTAGTATTCCTGTGGTTGACTCATCTGACAACCTAATTTCACACTTCTTTGACTTACTGAATTCCAATGTCATCGCGTCCATTCCACTTCATTCACCCACATCCGAAGTAACAGCAGTAATTGCTCTATTTGTGACATCTTAAATTCTAATATCCTCTCTCTGAGTACTGCTAAATTCTCTAACATTTTCCCAATGTGGCAATATTTTTGTCTCATCAAACATTGGCCTTTTGATTTCAGTCATTCCATCAACACTTTCTGGGCTTTTGGTTTAACTCCATACAGCCCCAAAAGCAGCTCTTTAGTGATACACTTGTCTAAACCTTCCACTTTTTAAATTCAGACACACTCACCCTATGAAATTTCAACCAGTAATTCAGTAGTTTGCCTCATTTCATCTTAATCTAATGTTCTGAGGATTTTAAGAGAAAGCCACAATAACATTTTCTCTTACTTAGGATACTCTTAGCTGCAACTAATGAGGAAAATGTGAAAAACTTTAAATAATAAGGATGTTTATTACCTTACATAACAAGAAATTCAGAGGACTGGTCCTTCTAGAATTGGTTCATCAGATTGTTATCTTGGCTTGGTCTTTGGGCCTCTGCCTTCAAAACTGCAAAATGGCTGCTGCCATTCCATGTGTCACATGTAGATAGGACAATAATCAGAGAATACAGCAGTTTACTCACATTCATCCGTTTGTATGAAGGGAAAGATCCCCCTGGTGCTTTTCCCTTATGGTTTCCTTGGCCAGGTTTGCAGCACCCTAAGGCATTGATCTAAATGCATGGGAGGCTGGGAAAGAAAGGATCTGACATTTTAGTAGGAATTGGGCTTTGTCACCAAAAAAGGAGTGGAATGACTTCAAGATAGGCAACAATCAGGTTTATTAACATTAGTTTATTAAACATTAGTGTTAGTGAAATTTATGTCAGATGCTCTTAAATTTATAGTATTCAATCTCCACATGCCCTTTAGTGCTCTCTGACAGTATGCCTGCTTGTTTCAGTGCTTTTCACAGTTCAATGCGCACACAAATCCCCGGGAAAATTTAAAAATTCAGATTCCAATTCAGTAGGTGTAGAATGGGGCCTGAAATCTGCATTTCTAAGCCAAAGCTACTTGACTACACCTTGAATTACAGGGCTTTATCCCTTTCTCCTATTTCAAATATTCATTATCACTTTCGCTAGCCTGGCACTGTCCCCATTATTCTCAAGAAATGACCTCACTCCATATTTCACCGAATAATTAGAGCCCCTAAGTCAGAAAATCATGAAGAGGTAATTATTATATGGACATCAAGAGAACAGGTCTTGCCATTAAACAAAGTTTCTGGCTCCAAATTTACTACTTACTCCTCTGTGATATTTTGAGATATCCTTAATCTTTCTGAGCCTCAGTTTCTTAATATGTACAATGGGAATAATAATGTTAATTTTTTGGTGTTTAAAGGAATAAAAGAGATCATGTAAACACGTTCAAAGTTTCTTAATTATAAACAACAGAAATAACTTACACAAAAATGGAATTGGAAGGATATCAAAAGTTGAGATTCATTTTGACTGCGAAAGAAAAGCCCCAAATAAAAGTGGCTTAAACAAGTTGGTAAATCATAATTCTCTCATGTTCAAAGGTCTAGAGGTAGCCTGTCCAGGTTAGCATAGCTCAGGCTTATGTCAGAAGCTCGTGCTGCTCCATCATGAATAGCCTCCATTTTAATGTATACAGCTGGCTAAAAGGTCATAATGAAAGTATGTGGTTTTTTTATTACACACCGTTTGGTATTCACTTTGTCTTCAGACATCACCTTAGCCTCTTTATGATGTTTTATTTGGTATATTAATGCAAATTTCATTCCTGAGAGATCTAAGCCCTTGCTGATCCTGTCTATATTTTGAAAACGTTATTAACTCTCTAATCCTGAGGATCACAAGGATTTTTTTTTTCAAAGGAGCATCAGACACAAGGTTTTCACAATCACACAGTCACATGTGAAAGCTATATCATTATACAGTCATCATCAAGAGACATGGCTACTGGAACACAGCTCTACATTTTCAGGCAGTTCCCTCCAGCCTCTCCATTCCATCTTTTTTTTTTTTTTTTTTTAACATGGGCAGGCACCAGGAATCGAACCTGGGTCCTCTGGCATCACAGGCAAACATTCTTGCCTGCTGAGCCACCGTGGCCCAGATCATAAGGATTTAATGCATCTTCTCTCTGCCCTGTTGCCTCCATGAGTCAGGGTGGTCACCCCTTTCTTGCCTGTTCACCCACTGGCTGAAAAAGCCATATGGCTGTCTCAGTTTTCATGTCATAAAACCATTGGTGTGTCCTCTTACGGAAGTGTGATTTTGGGGGACATTAATAAATGTCCCCCAAATCAGAACTGCCCAGGTCATCCGTACAAAGCTTTTTTTCTCTTTCTTTTTTAAATATGTGTTTTAGATATCACAGTGAATAATGAAAGGGTCTAACTCTACTTTCACCCTTTCTTCCCTGTCCTGTCAATGGTAGAAAGGACTTACTGATCCATAATATACTCCACATCCTGCAGGATAATCTCACACACACACCTCAACTCAAAGACTTCTCTCCCTGCTGATTCTGAGCCTTCAATAGGTCATTCTATGATTCAGCAATGCTTTCTTTTCTTTTCCTGGCTAGTTGGGTACATAAAAAGACCACTAATTTTTGTGTTTGAAAGTGAGTTCCTTTGTCAGAAGCAATGTTGTGTAACGCAGCTGATGGTGACTATAACATTCTTATGAATTCAGAGATAATAGTGCTGGCAAAAGGAAGGGCTGAGAGAAATTAAATCCAAATGTCCTATCAGCATGGTGTCATTACGCATTGGTTTGGGGGATATCCTGTGAGATGGTGAGATAAGTGAGGTCTTTCAAAGATTAAATCATGGAACAGAATCTGAGAATTAATGTAACCCTGAAGAAAAAGTGTTGAAGTGTGTTTCTGCCACCACCAGGTGGAAACAAACTGATTCTGCTATTTCGTTTATTGAGATAGAGAAAAATTCATTTTCTTGCTCAACCAGTAGAGAATGGGTACCAAAAAATGTATTGCTTTGCTCTAGGAACCTAACAACCCCTATTAAGAGCAACTGGAGTCGCTAACAAATTTAATTTTCTACTGCTTTTCTTTAAGATCACCCAATCTTCTTCATCAGCCAAATAGGAGATCTAAACGGGGATGGGATACAAATCAAGGTCCTGGTCCCTTCAAGACCTTCATGGCAATTTTAATCTCAATGATTCTCCCAAGTTTCTAAAATTCTTTGGTTTACAATTTTAGTAAGATAAGAAATCCAGGGGCTGCAAATTCACCCTCCATTTATGTCAGGAGACTCTTCCAGTTGTTGAGAATATATATTTGAACCATATACTTGGAGAGTGAGAACTTTATCTCAAGGTAGGTGGAGTATTCTACTAGGCTTACTATGCAGGAGAATGAGGTTAAGATTATATTTTACCAGCTCACTTGACAGAGGCACCTCTCTGTTTGATTGGCCATAGGTTCTGGGTCTGGAGGAACTAATGTTCACAAATAGTCGGGGTTCAATGAAATCTGAGGGGCCTGGTTATTTACCTTCCCTAGCTCACTGTTACTTTGCTAAGTGGATGCAGACATATTTGAAAATAATAATAAAAAAAAAACATTTACAAAAACTACTTTTGAATCAATTAATGTATTCTGTCTCGGGACTACACAGCTTCTTTTTAATTCAAATAATAGATTTATAAACTGATACAGGTCCCGATGTGGGTGAGGGATTATGACTGGTAAATCATGGTGGTTCGCGTGAAGCTTCTGGTGGTTGGACCTAGAATCCTTTCAGTTAGATACATCAAGTACAACGTCAGTGAATTACACATTCATTTTGGTCCTGTGTTCAGACTTCCTAATAACTATTAGAATATTCCACTCAATTTTGTTCACTACAGTCATCTGTTTTGGGGGTTTAGAGCTGCCATACATGTCTGCCAACTTGAGACTTTTTCATTCCCATCAAAATATGGAAACTGATCTCAATTACAATCTCTCTACCAGTATCTATCGACAACAGAAAATAACCAATAAAATACTTTGCAAGGATACAGACTTTCCACTGGCCAAGGTGTGTACTTATTTCAATAAAGAAGAAATGTATCTGAGGCAAATGAATTGATCCACAACAAATTGAAAAATAAAATATTCCTTCACAACAGATATTTGAGAAGTACTACTAGTGCATTTACGTTTACCTTAAGGACGCATGAACTCCAGGTTATAAAACTTTGGGAAGAAAACCAAACATTGACAAATGTGGTTAAAATATGTTCACATATTTATTTGAAATATGGTGTCCTCTCACCATCTGTGCATTTAATATTATGCATTTCAGCTATTCATAAGTAATCCAGAAGGTCCTTGGTATACAATACTTTGCCATTTTGCTGATTTAAGTTTTGCTTTGATGCTGGTGTGTCCAAGTAAATCATTGGATGATGAATGAACTTTATCTGACCACTCACATCTATCACAGGGTGAGTCTGCTACATTTCACTCCTTGTAACCTATGCAATGTAGAGTGAAAAAAATTATTATTTGTTATAGTAACATATATCTGAACTTCTCAGGAAGTATTCCTTTCCCATGCATCTAAAAGTCAACAATAATAAAATAATTGTTATTGTTCACATTAAAGAAACAATCAGTGCATAAAAGGAGAAAATATTTAAATAACATAAAGTATATTACGTAATAAGGATATTAAAAAGATGTAACCACAAACAAAATTTATTCATAATTAATTTGCAAACTCATAAAGAATAATCCCATATTTTAGAAGAGTAATTGCCCAGAAACTTTTTTAAAAACAACTACTTATTTTTAGTGTGGCTATGGGAATAGATGCATCATCCATTTAAAAAAAAAACATGAATTTTATAACCAATTAATCTGCAAAATGCTCACTAGAAATGGGCTTGATGGATTCAACAAGAAGCATTTAACTAGAAATGAGTTCCCTTGACAAAGTTGCATGCTTATTTACCAAAGATTTAAGTCCATATTACAATGCCAAAGTTTTTGTTTCAATTAAAATAATTCAATGTTAATAATTCTATAACTTGTCCAAATGACAATTGGAAAAAGAAGATAACTCTTAAAGAGAACACTCAAAGATAGCTCAAATTTTAATACACTACATTTTTTGGTAATGGCATAAAACAATAATACGTAAGTGAAGAAATACTGCTTTAAAAGGCTAAGAAATTATTTTAAATTAAGAAGATTTTGATTTAAATATCGTCCAGCCTTTCTGACCTGTTTTACTCATCCTGAGTGTTGTTTGTTGTAGCTGCTTATTATTTAATATCTAACAGATTTCGATGAATGCTATTATATACACTATATATAATATAATAATATTATTATACATATATATTTTATTATACATTATATATATTATTATATTGTATACTGATATAAACAGTGTTTCAGATAATAGACTAGTATATAGGAACTTGGTAATCATTTAACCATTCTTCTGTAAAAATCAAGTTCTATTCTCCAATTTTTTACCCTATTTTTCTGATTATAAATAAATTTTGCTGATAAAAACACAATTAGATTCAATAAAACAAATCATTACCATATTTTGTCATTAGTAACTTTAGAATAGTTCTTTGTATGGAAAAACACAAGCAATTTAGTAAATGATAAATTAACATTTCAATTAAATTAAGGAATTCCTAATTTTAGAATAATTTGCATTTTTAAATAAATTGGGCACTCATTTGGAGAAAACATAAGTCAGAGTTTTACCTGATACTATTAAGAAAAGAAACTGATTTAAATATTTACATGTGTGATAGGCCCAATAACAGCCTACAAAATATCCAGGTCCCTGGAAACTCTGAATGTTAAAAAGAGATTTTGCAGATGTAATTAAGTTAATCTCACTTTGAAATGAGATTATCCTGGAATATCTCCTAAACATAATCATGATTATCCTTGTAAAGTAAGGGGAAGGCAGAAGGAGATGTGATCACAAAAGAGGAGAGATATGACAATGGAAACAAGAGGTTGGAATGATGTAAGGAAGGGATCATGAGCCAAGCATGCACCTCCAAAAGCTAAAAAAAGGAAACGGATTCCCCTTTGGGGCCCTGAAATAGAGCTAGCCCTGTTGACACACTGACTTTAGCCCAGTGAAAGTGATTTTGGACTTTTGACTTCTACAGCTGTAAAAAAATAAACTTGAGTTGTGTGTTAGCCAGTTTGTTGTGATTTGTTACAACAACCATAGGAAACTAATACATCATATAAATATATATATTTAAATATATGAAGACTGATGTATTGGAAAGAAGTGATTGATGTCTGCAATTTACATCGAAATGCATAAAAATGGATTGAGATGATGGATAGAGGGGTGGAAAAATGGAGAGACACGTAAAAAGTAAATATAGTACAATGGGAGAAATCAGGTGGTAGAAATATAAGTTTTAACAATAAAATCCCTTCAATTTTCTGTGCTTGAAAATTTTCATAATAAAATATTGAGGAAAAATAGTAGATGAAAATATGGGTTATCATGAGGTAGAGAACATTTTTTCCCATGACACCAAGGGTGAAATTTGGAAATGGAAAGTTTATTGCATTTGCAAAAGTCAAAATGAAAAACTTTGAGATGGAAAACAAACAAAAAAGAGCAAATGTAAAAGAAAATGATGATCTGAAATATTTGCAACGTGCCAAAATATACATCGTCTATAATTTGATAATGGAATAACAGCAATGTAAGTGTTTAAAGTTCTCCTGATAATGCTGAAATCATAAAAACGGATTCTGTTTAGGATGCAGGTTAATTACTACTCTGCAGCTGTAGTTAAACTGTAGTTAAAAAGAAACAGCTTTCTTTTTCTCAACCATAAGCACACTTTGTTTTACTGCATTTCACTTTACTTTGATTTGCAGGTACTGCATTTTTTCCAATTGAAGATTTGTGGCAACCCTACATCAAGTGTTCTGCTACAGGCATTCAATAGAAAACATGTTATAAACTTGAGTTAATATGTTTAAAAATGTACAGGGAACCCAAATCAATAGGCCAAGCCCTTATCTTGAGACTTGCTCTTGTGAAGTTTATGTATACAGCGGAAAAGCTTAACCTGCTATAGGTATACCTAAGAGTTACTTCTGGAGGACCTATTTTGATGCTCAGATGTGACCTTTCTCTCTCTCTCTCTCTCTAAGTCCAGCTCTGCAAGTGAAATCATTGCCCTCCCCCTTATGTGGGACATGACATCCAGGGTTGAAAGTCTCCCTGGGGTGTGGGAGATGAATCCCAGGGATGATGCTGGCCCTGGCACCATGGGATCAGTGGTGCCATCCTGACCAAATGGGGGGAAAGAAGTGTAACAAATAAGGTATCAGTGGCCAAGAGAGTTCAAACAGTTGACAGCCTACTCTGGAGGTCTCTGTATGCAAACTTCTGTTAGACATTGCTGCCTATCATAACTTGCCAAACCCCAACAAAAAACATTCCAGCCATTCCTAAAGAACACCTAGGACAATATTTAAGATTCTACAAAGGTTCCATGCACTACAACCTCCAGATGGGTCCTGGACCAGATAAGTCCTGAAACCTAGAGGTTTCAGCCTCACCAGAATATCAGCTAGTTCCATCTCCCTACCCCTTATTACTGACAGCCCTTCGAACATGAAAATGTTAGAATGCCCATAGCCCAAATACCCTTAAAAAGTGGAAGAAAGATCAAAAGTGATGGTGGAGTTATGCAGAGAAGTCAGGGTTTAACAAATAAGTCTGATTGCCGAATCCTTATATTGATATTTCTTTTAGTCTCCAGTATCTTAGATCAGCTAGAAGTAAAAACAAAATTGTGGAATTGTAACCCATACCAAACTCTGAAATCTGTTCTACAACTAATCATAATGCTGAGCGTTGAAATGTATTGCTTTTGTGTGTATATGTTATTTTTCACAAAAAAGAAAAAAAGTGATGATAAAACATATGTATGTATTCCTTCTAGCCTCCAATGTTCTGGAGCAGCTAGAAGGAAAAATTTGAGATGATGGTATGGTAGTCCATGACAAACTTTGGGAGCTGTCCTGTAACTACTTGTTGAAGAGTGGCTTGAAAACTATTATTGATTTTTTTCTTGCTTAGCTTTGTATATATGTTATGTTATTTAATAAAAAAAAGTTTAAAAATAAAATATATGTATAGGGAAGTTGAAAGAAATTACCTTATGAGGGCAAGTTTTTCCTTTTACTCTAACTTTACACTACCATGAACATATATGTGCATATGCAAATATATTCTGAAAAATATTCACTTCTTAATCTAGTTATTTATCAGTTTCAGCCTGCAGTTTACCATGTAAATGCATAAGTGGTTCTCTAGGAGTAAAAATAGATAAGGACAAATTTACTCAAGCTTTTGAATTAAATTATTTATTTGAACCTGCTCCATTTCCATGAACTCATCACCACAATACTAGAGAAGCAAGATAGATTAAAAGTTTGTGTACTGAAGTCCCAGTGATCTTTGCCTTCTTACTTTGCTATTTTACTAGCTGTATAATCTTCTGAACTTCAATTCTTCATCTGAAAAGTGAGGCTAATAGCAGCGCTTATTGCACAGGATTCGGTATCAATGCATGAAAGTACTTAGCACAGTGCCGAATACATACTATGAGCTCCATAAAAGGTGTTTTTTTTTTGTACCCAAATCCACTCACTATATTTAGTTCATAATTAATTTGAATAATATGATTCCAGTGGCATATATTACTCTTGATCATTGTGAGATTGTTGCTAACATCTAAAATCTGGAACAGAAGTTTTATATACAGTCAGACTGATACAAACTGCTTATCTTGTCATGATTTCTACCCCTAACATGGCTCTTCTAAACTAAAAATTAAGTGTGACTTCCACTTAGTTCAGTTTGCTAAGGATTTATTGAGAATGTTCTGTGAACCAGACCCTACACAAAGCATTCCAAGACATATCAAGTATGAGACAATCTCTGTTTTTCATGAATGGGCAATAGTCTCTCCTGTATCCTTTAAATTTTGCTGGAGAACATTGGCAGCCTATGGTACCTGGGCTAAAAGTGGCTAGCTGGTGATCGTCATTCCCTTGTGGGCCACTTAATAAAAAACCTATTCTCAATCACTTTTCAGAATTATTGTCAGCTACCTATGACTGCTTTGATTGGCAGATGTTCCCCAATAACATTTAAATACCAGGGTCAAGCAAATTTGCCTCGGGCCTGTGCATGAAAGACTGCATACCATATTTAAAAGGCAGCTGGTCTCAGATTTATTCTTCGTTAGTTCAGTTGCTTAGAGTATGGTATTCATGGAACAAACCTCAAAGATATGGCAGTATCTGTCTGAGTAGGATCCATAGATCAGCTGACCCCAGACAAGTATCTTCAAAGACATTCCTCCCTCTCTCTCCCTTCCTTTCTTTCTTCTTTCTTTCTTTTTCTTTTATTGCTTCCTATATGTGCATGTGTATTGAATTTTATGTCTTTTACATATGTAACATGTAAGATAACATGTTCTATTTTATTAGATGAGAATGTATGCAAAGCTTTTAGCACAGTTGCTGGCACATAGAGAATACTTATTCTTTACATATGTTTTCATTTAATTCTCACAGTAATCTTGGGAAGTGGATTATATTATTATCCCCATTTTTCAAATATTACTGCAGGCTTAGAAAAGTTATTTTCTAGTAAGAAAGCCAGAATTCAATATTCAGTTTTGAGAGTTTCTCAATGGTGAAAAATAAACGGAAAGGTGTGACCTAATTTCATTCCCAAAATGGAAAAGCAACTCAAAACATATGTTCTACTAATAGTGGGTCAATCACATACATTTCACAGAAGATAATAATTTCATGACTTTCCAATACTCTCTTGGTGTCAAGGTGCACATCTGCTATTTGTTTGAATGTTTTTTGTTTTTGTTTTGTTTTGGTCCTCAAGGAATGGGAAGAAAGATGCAATATCTTTAAGACATCTTTTCAGTTCACAGAAAATGAATGCATGATTGGTGTTAATCCTTGTTTAGAACTGGGAATACTTAAGAGACATCAGGGTTCTCTCCAAACATTTTTGCAGTGTTATTTTTGAAAAATCAAGTTACTCTATATTAATCATAAAAACAAAACTCTTTTTAATGCTTTGGACAAATGAATGGATTTTCTAGACCCTATTTATTTACTCAGTTTCTTCTTTCTATTCATTTAATAGTATTTCCTTCTTTAATTGTCCTTTGGGCTTCTGCTTATTATCCGTCTTGATGATTAGCCAGATTACATTTAGAAACATATTACCAGAATATGTTTTCAATTTTTGTTTTATAATGGTCAACCACAGCATTCCCAATGTTTGGCCTGAAGCTTTCAATTAGGTTGCAATGACTTTTCAACTTGAAAATATTATTGTTCTTTCTGGAAATATGTTCAAGAAGAAAAGAAAAACAACTTTCTCTTTACTTTGATAATCTTCCACCAAATAACAAAAACTTGACCCAAAACACTACTGCAGATCAATTCATTGAAAGTAGCAGGGAGTAAGACACAATGCAACTCAGATGGCACCGAAAATTTGACAATAAGTTAATTTAGAATGTTTTTTAAAGAAATCTTACTTGATCAAAGCATACTAAAATTACTTGCGGAATTTCAAATAACACATTCTATCTTTAGAGTTGTATAATTATAAATATATTTTTGAGTTTGACTTTTTTGGTAGTATTTTCATTGTAAGAATGCCTCCAATTTCACCTCAGTCTTGTTTACAGCTTCTACTTAGGGATGGTTTAACAAAGAGAATGGGTGAAGAAAATGAATCATTTTCTATAGGGTAAGTCTTAATCTCAAAAGTCATAGATTCATGGATTTCCTACTTATCTATTTTATTTGTAATGCTGAAAGGCTGGAGGCTTATTCTTCTTGATTTTCCACATCCCATCATTTGAATTACTGGATAATATTGGAATAGGTTTTGTTGCATGAAATTTGGGCAAACGGTAACTAAACATGTATTCTTTCAAGAAACCTTTACATACTTGGTGAATACTTAGGGTTTCATTCAGGCTTTGGTTGAAAACTAATGCTCCTTAATGTGAATATATTTGCCAACATATTTAGAATAACACCAAAAGTCAGTGAAAAAAATGATAAAGGTATAAGATGAAAATAGCAATAACCACAAAAACAGTAGCATGAAAATCACCAATGCAGATGTTGTACCATATTTGAGTGCTAGTAATTGTAACCAAACTCTACATTCTTATCATTTGCCTGTTCCAGGAATTTTTTTTCTCATGATTTCTTAATGCGTATGCTACCAACCCATCTAACTATTGATTGAGAGAGAACACAGATAAAATATCAATTTTTTATTCCATCCTATATATTATTGCATATAATAAATATATAGCACATTACTAATAAATCTTTAATAAATACAATAACAGCTATCATGTACTATGTGCCAAGCACTCTGCTCAGTGCTTTTCGTCGCTCTTTTTTCATTTAGTCCTCATAACAATCTTAAAATGTAATCACTATGTTTATCTCCATTTACAGATGAAGAATCTGTGCTTCAAGGAACTTAAGTGACTTGTCTGAGGTCATGTTGTCAGTAAGCATCTATTGATGTCTCTTTTTATTCATGCTGTCACTGCTAATTCAATACCCCTGAGCCATACCTAACATCTCAGCAGGAGAAATAGAGATGATTTCCCTTCAATTTCATTTCTGGATATCAAAGAGTGGCCAGACTTGTGGCCCCCCTGTTCCCTGGAACAAAAGCTGAATAATGAGAAATAGAAACCAAACCAGTGGAGTCACAGGCAGTTACAAATAAAATTTGTGCACTGGCAATTGCAATTATAATTTTGAATTGGGAAAAAGAGTTTCCTTTTACTATCCAGATAGAATTGATCCCACCATCCAAAATATAGTAAATCTGATTTTTCAAAAAATGATTAGCTAACATGAAAGAACTGAAGCAAGACTATACTACAAAGTTTCAAAATATGGAGACTGGAAAATAATACACTTTATTGTTAAGAATCCAAAACTGTTATTAGCCAAGAACATATTTACTATGCAGATAAGTTGCCAACCGCTTCCTCCTTCCCCTCCCCTACACAAAAAACTTTGTGATCAACCCCACTTCTAAGAGCATTAAGGTATCTTACTGGAAAATGCTGCCTCTATCTCTCATGATTTTGAGAATCATCCCTTCTCAAAAAAAAAAAAAAAAAATCCCTTCTCAAATATAAGCAAGAGTTCACTGCCACAGCTCTATAACATGCTACTTTCCCACCTTCTACTAACCATACTCCTTTTATGACCCTATTTGGTGAAAGTGGCAGGGGAAATATAATATTTGTTAATTTCTCTAAGACTTGGACTCACAGTTCTTGGTGTGTGGGAAAAAGGAAACTAGATATATATGAAAACAAAAAGTGAGACCTGAGACCATTTTTATACTTAGCTGTTTGTTTCATAAAAATTTCGCTCAGAAAAATTAAGACTATAAGCCAATAAAAATTATTTGCTTCAGGATTTTTATGTAAATAAATTTATCTGAGTGGTCACTTGTCAAATAATAGTTTATCAAGTCAAGTCTACTAATCCTAAACTGTTATGCCACAAATTTTGACCAACCTCAATCATCTTTCCAACTTAAAAGACCTATATAAACCTAACACTCTATAAATGACCATTCTCATTTCCCCTTTCTGAGCTACTGCTAAAATGCTGTCGAGATCCTGTTCTACCTCACTGTTGTGAGTTTTAATAAATTGTACTTTGCATTATTATAGGTTGTTTTGTGATATTTGGGGAGTTCACTGAAGAAGAATGTCAATATGGTATAGAAATCTAGAATCTTCTAAATCTAATCATCAAGAACTCAAACTGTTTTTAGTTTACTCCATTTTAAAAGTATCTTTATTTTTCAAGACCTAAGAAAACAAAGTGAGATGGACCATCAAAACCAGTGAACATGGAAAAGACACATAAAATTTCAAGATTAAACATAGTCTTATAGACTGTTAAGTATAGATTTAAGAAAAACTTCAGTGGTTGTGTTTAAAAAAATGTCAGCAGTTTTTTAAAGTACAAGAGGAATGTAGAAGACAGAATTTCAATTTTTTTCAATTTGTGTGTGCATTTCTTACAAATTAAATCCAGACTTCTTTCCTAAAGCTACAATGTGGAAGTGATTTTTTAAAATAGGCCAAAGACTAATTATTTGCCCGTTTAAACAAATAAACAGTTTAGAGAAGGTAATTCCTTTTATCCTGTTATTTTTTAAATCAATTCCAAAACCAAAAAAGGAAGAATAATTTATTTAAAGCTATAAAAGAAAAGATGCTTAAGATAATTAGGCTACAAGGCTTTGAATCAATATTGGCTAAAACCTGAATTTTAATTATCTCTATTTTCATAAAGTATTGGCAGCTTCACAGATTAGAAAGAAATCTCTGAGCTGACCATAAAATAAAACGGTTGTTTTATTCAAACAGATGATTAATAATTGTCTATATTCAATTGATAATTGTCTGTTTGAATACATGATATTCACTATAAATGTACATACCTCTACACTAACTATGGATACCCCATCTTCTACCACCCAGTTGCCTTTGGCTATGCATGATAGAAACTCTCTATATTTCTTTTCCTGGTCTTGTTTGCATGCTGGAGTACACAGTTCTGGCCAATGGTTCATGAATGGACGTCTACTAGAAATTTTCTTGGAAAGTTTTTGCTCTCCTGTTAAATATACAGTAGCAGATGGAAACATTCTTTCTCTCTTCTTTCTACCTTGAATGCCTGGGTCGGGGGCAATGATTATGTGATCATAAGCAAAAAAAGCATGGTAGACAGACCAAAAGAATCAGAGAGACCTGTCGAGATTCAGGCCCTGGTAAGAGAGAGCCCCTGAACAAAAGCTGGCAGCTGCCTATCTGAGTTTTCCAGGTAAGGAAGAAAAATAAAATTCTATTAAGTCAAGCCACTTAATTTATGGAGGAGGAGGAAAAAGGAAGGGGAGGGAAAGAAGAAACTACTCTTTCCTAGGAAAGTGAAGCTTCTGATTTCTGAAGCATTAAATGTTAGTGTGGCTGGCTAAAAAAACAGCCTCCCAAGATGTATCAATGTCTTAATCCCTGTGAATGTTAATTTACATGGTGAAAAAGGACTTTGCAGGTTTAAACTAAGAATTTTGAGATGGGGAGATTATCCTGGATTACCCTCATGGGTCCTAAATGCAATAATGGGAGGCAGAAGAAGATTGAAAGGAACATGCAGAGGTGGAGAAGGCAAAGTAAAGCATAGATAGAGGGTGGAGCCATGTGGCCACAAGCTAATGGATGCTAGCAGCTACCAGAAGCCAGAAGAGGCAAGGGACACAGAGAATTCTGTTTTAGAGCTGGTTGACACTTTGAGTTTGGTTCACCTTGATTTCAAGGTGAACCATATAGCCTCCAGAACTATGAAAGAATAGATTTCTGTTGTTCTAAAGTCACCAGGTTTGTGGAAATTGTTCCAGCAGCCATAAGAAACCAATACAGTTAGCCATCAAAATATTTTAAGATTTTATTCTAGGGTATAAATAATAATGATAATGTAGGCATTGAATACCGTCTACGGACCACGTAACTGAGCTACATGGATTATCTGCATGGACTAACTAACTTAATCCTCACAACAATACCCCAAGGCAGATGTTCTTATTATCTCTATTTTACAACAAGCAGAAACTCTCCAAGGAGCGTAGAGCTACAGTGAACAGTGTGATATTAGGTTAAAGACAGACATTAACATCAATGCAACAAAATAGAAAGTCGAGAAATGAACCCATATACAGACAGTTGATTGATTTTTTTAGAATTATGCCATAATAATTTCATGAGAAAAAGATAGTATTTTCAACAAATGTCAAAGGAACATTTAGACATCCGTATGCAAAAGAAAAAGAATCTCGACTCTTACATTACATGATATATAAAAATTAACTCAAAATAAATTACTGACCTAAATGTAGGAGATAAAAGTAAGAAATTTTCAGAAGAAAATGTAGGGAAAGTATTTATTATAGAGGAGGCCCAATTATTTGGAAATATAGCAATCCAAATATTTTTAAAAATGTTAGATGTAATCATATATGTACTTTATTATTAACACATAAATAATATATGGAAATTGATCTAATAGGTACTATAATTTCAGAATAGTAATGAACACATAATATTTCAAGACAAATGCAAGAACTTTAACATGTTATGAAAATATCTATTATTTCTACTCTTGTGAATACTATTGACTTTTTTTTTGGCCTACATTCTCAATAGAAGAAAATGTTGATTACACTTAAGTTGATGAAAATAAATGTGTATCTTTTTTCAATCTAATTCATGGACTCCCAGAATTCTATCTGCAGACCATTATATCCATGAGCCCAGGTTAGATTCCCTGCATTACAGCTCTCTACTAAGAATGAGGAAGAGACCTATATTGAGAGGTATTTAACAAATAATACATCACTACAGTGGAGTCACTATTATGTAAGCAAACCAACATGATCTACAGATACCTGGTGTTTTGGTTTGCTAAAGCTGCTGGAATGCAATACCCCAGAAATGTCTTGGCTTTTATAAAATGGATTTATTCCAGAACATCAGCTAGTTCCATTCCCCTATACCATATTATCAACAGCCCCCTCCAATATGAAAAAGGTAGAAGGCATAGCCCAAATACAGCTTAAGAGTGGGAGAACGATCAAAGGTGACAGTGGAGTTATACAGAGAAGGTTGGATTTAACAAATGAGTATGAGTGCTGAATCATTATATTGATATTTCTTTTAGTCTACAGTGCCTTAGAACAACTAGAAGTTAAAACCTAAATTGTGAAATTGTAACCTTTACCAAACTCTGAAATCTTTTCTATAACTAGTTGTTGCAGTGTAGGTTGAAATTTATTGCTTTTTTTTGTATATATGTTATTTTTAACAAAAAAGAGAAGGAAGAGTATAACAGAGAAGACAGAATTTAACAAATGAGCATAACTGCTGAATCATTATATTGATTTTTTGGGGGTCTCCAGTATCTTGGAGCAGCTATAAGAAAAAAACAAAAATCATGGAACTATAACCCATACCAAACTATAAAATCTGTTCTATAACTGCTTGTTAAAATGTACTTGGAAATTTATTTTTTTTGTATATATGTTATAATTCACAGCTTTAAAAAGTTAAAAAAAAAAGGGGGGGATGGCAGAATTTATTAGGTTACAATTTTATAGTTCTAAAGCCATGAAAATGTCCAAATTTAAGGCATCGACAAGAGGATACATGGGCTCTGAAGAAAGGGTGCTGGCATCTGGAACCCCTCTGTCAGCTGGGAAGGCATGTGGCTGGCATTTGCTGGTCCTTGCTCCTGGTTGATGGCATTCACCTTCTGACTCCTGTGGCCTTTTCTTTGTCCTGTGGGTCCTCTCTTAGCATCTTCTTGGGTGTTTCTCTCTCTAAGCATCTGTAAGTCCTCTGTTAGCTTCTCTAGAGAACTCTGGATTTCATCTCTTAGCTTCTCTAAAATCTCTCCAGGTTCTGGGTCCTTCAAGTTCTGTGGGTCCTTGTTTAACATCTCCCTGGGTATTTCTCTCTGAGCTCTCTCAAAAATGTCTCTTCGGACAAGACATGTATTACTACACATGTAATTATAAGCCCCTTACCTCCTGGTGGGGTTGGAGCATCTGTTTCATATATGGGACTTACAAGTATCTCCCATGAGAAATTATCAGAGTGGGGGTGGGAAGATCAGGTGTGGAAAGGGATGGGGCATGGCTTCTGGCACCAAGGATTTAACCATGTTGGATCTGAAAGTGGGCCTGAAAGCTTGCACATTATGCTTCACGGCAGGGCTGTAAAGTGAACTTGAATTCAGATTGTATGCAAGGTCATGGCATGCCTGAGATGGTGATAGTTTTTAAAGTGTATAGGATTTGTCCACTGGTAGCAATAGAAAAATATTCCAAATGGACTTTGAAGGACCAATGGTTTAAAAAGTCAACTGGTATCAACCCCACCTTGACTAAGGTAGTGGGGTGTATTTGGTTTTCAAATTGGGTACTTTTTAACATTTTAGTGCCTGACTGTTGTTCTTCACTGATTTTTGACTCCGTCACTTGTAGCTTTATTGGTCTGAACCGGCAGCTTGGTCCCAAGTTACAGACTGCCTATTGTTCAAATAATCTTGTTTCACTTGAATGAAGGTAGTATATCTTAAAATGTAAAGCTTCTGGTTCTCACACTGTATTCTGAGGTCCAGATGACTATCTGTCGATGTGTAACCTGATGTCTCAACCCCCAGTGAGAAGAGTCATTTTTTTGGTGTTTATATCAATATGGGAGGCTTCACCAGAAAAGACTTTTGTTTTGGGCTCTGCTGTCTGTTTGCAGAAAACCCAAGATGCTCTCTTCTCATCAGTTCCTTAGGGTTTTGCTATTACAAATGGGTCTAATGTGATATGACAAGACCAGAAAAATTGGGCGTAAATTTACATTTTTGAATATGCCTATTGTTTTACATGATACATTTAGGGTATGCAGCTCCTTTTATAGTTTTTATTTTTACTTTTTAAGTTGGGACATGATGGTAAATTTTTGTGTTTCTTTAATCAATGTGTTCTCTTTGGTGATACATATTGCATTATATGTTGATTTGTGTATCAATATATACTGATATGTATTACACTCACATATACAAGCACATAAATAAGAGGGGGTTCAAAACATTGTCTTTGCATTTTCTGTAGCCTCTGCAGAGAGATCCTACAAGTGAAATCTTGTAGTTGGATGTTCAGAAATGGAGAAGAGTATTAAACCATATTTAAGCATAAAACATTTTAAAAATGTTTCTCTCACTTAAAGGAATCTAGTAAGTGGATTAAAACCCACCTTGTGATGATATTATGAGCCACTGATTGTACACCATGTATGCAATGTTTGTATGTTAAGAATATTTGTATGTCAAGTTTTATCAATTATACACACACACACACACACACACACACACAAAGACTCACCTTGATTGGGTGGGGTCATATCTATATGGAAACAAGCTTATCAAGATGTCTTACCCTTTCTCCATAAGTCTGGATTAAGAAAACATAGCTTTTCTGGGGTCCATAACAGATTTAAACCAACACACCTGGTCTGCAAGAATGTGAGAAGGGGGCAGATGCAATGAGTAAAGCGGGGGAAGAGAAAGAGAAAGATAGAACTCTTACTGGATATCTACCATGTGTCAGACAATGAGCCTGACAGTTACTGGTGGCTTCTAATTTCATCTTCATAACGGTCCTTTGTGGGTAGCATTAGCATTCCCATCTTACAGAAGAGAAAACTGAGGTTCAAAAAGTTTTCAAAACACTCTGGTACACAGAATTAATAAATGATGATAGAAGTGATAAAATTCAAATCTGTCTAAAGCAAGATACCATGCTATTGCTAGCATTGCAAATGAATTTTCAGACTTATTAGATCATCTTTGGTTGAATTTTTCCTCTAGCAGACACTCTTCTTCAAAAGCTATTTTATTTTAACAATGTTCACCAAAACTCAGAGCACTTCACCAAAATCATAAATCATCCCCAAGGCTGTAGTTATGTGGGCAGCTGAAATGTTCCAGTTCCACTGAAATCATGTCATGAGACTTGGGGTCTGGTCAACATATTGCAATAAGCAATTGAAACAGGAATGTGGCACAATAAGCCTGAGATCTTGTCCTCACCACAGTGAGTGGGATTCCTTGGCTTCCTGTGGCATGCATGATGCTTTTCATCAAGATTTATTAGTTCAATTGTGTTTATTGGTGACAGGCACTAACAGGAATGTAGCTAAAGTATTGCTGCTGATACTTGAGTTAAATCAGCTTTATATCTCCATCTCTATCCTAACAGATATGAGTTTTCAAATATACTGCTGAGAGATTTTTACAGAAAAAAGCTCCATTGGTAGAGGTGGCCTTAGTATTAAAGGAAACCAAATGCAATGTTAATAGTTTCCACAAACATAAGATAATTTAGATAAGGAGAAAAAAACGTAATTCAGAAGAATTCAGAACTAAAACAACCATTTTTAGCAATCTGAATTCCATGTCCTCCAACCTCACTCCTTACACTTAAACCAGTCTAGTTCTTTCCTTTCCTGTTGGATCTATAATTTAAACATTTACATTGATGTGTGTGTTTTATAAAAACAATAGAGAAGATCAAAATCTCAATTTACCCAAGAAAACAGATTTTACGAGACTGGTGGATTGAAGCTGTTTGCACACCAGGAAAGTTTATTTTTAAAGTTAATCCATTCCTGTGGGTGTGAACCCATTGTAAATAGGATCTTGAAGTGAGGCTACTTACGTTAAGGTGTCTTAATCCTCTTACTGGAGTTCTTTATAAGAGAATGAAATTCAGAGAAACTGAGAGAGAAAGCCACAGAAGCAAGAAACTGAAAGCAATGAACACAGGAAGAGAAGGGAGAGAGCAGCAAACACCACTCTGTGCTTTGCCATGTGACAGAGGAGTCCAAGATCATGAACAAATGGTCTTTAAGAAGAGCATATTGTCTTGATGATACCTTAATTTGGATATTTTTACACCTCAAAACTGTAAGCTTGTAAGCTACTAAATTTCCATTGTCAAAAGCCAACCAATTTTACAGTATTTGCTTTCAAAAGCCTAACAAACTAAAACAAAGATCTTTATATGTGTTTTATATGAGTATTGGTAAAGTGTAAACGCTGCAGTAACCCAAATTTACCCAATAGCAAGAAGATCTCATATTCTTAAAATGATTTTACTCCCAATTAAAGAATGCTCCATACAGTGGAGATACAAAATAGGACTTCGTACTTTGCATACACTTTGGAGAATAGGAGTTACTGGCTCCATGAAAATAAGCACTGGCCCCTCTAGATGAGCCCTTGTAAATCAGGAATTGGAATCTGAGAGGATACAAACTCCTTGGAGAGATCTGGTCCCTTCAAAATAAAGAAAACTAAGGAAGTGGAAAAATATCTCAGTTTTCAACCTATTGGGAACACAGATCAGATTCGGATCCAGTTTATGTATTACTCAAATCCAATGAGTCTGGCTCCCCAGCTCTCATATCAACATTTGGCCACTTACTTTTTGTCCTGGCCATCAAGAGTGGCTCAAAAGATGGCTCATGAAATATCCATGCCCATGGAAGCAAGAGCTATCAGCATAATCTCAATTTTGACACCAGCTGTCAGAGCAAACAATGATTATGACTCTTGCCATAATATATCTTTGGAGCTCTGCCTCCTAAGCAGCTTCCTGGAAGGATGAGTAATATAAGCAGAAAAACTAAAGAAGTTATTCCCCTCCAGATTAAACTTGGATCAGTGCAAACTAGAAGATGGGGAAAAGGCCAGCAGATAAATTGCTCACCCTGTTCTTCCTTAATGACCAGTTTTGATACACAGTAGTTGTATGCAACATATCTAAGGATGTTTTCCAAGTTGAGCAACCAGCTGTGTTTACTACAAAGCTATTACCATCTTTGTAATTACCCACTGTCCTTCACTCCTGCGCTGGTTTGAAAGGATGTACCCTAGAAAAGCCATGTTTTGACCCTAACCCCATTTTGTAAAGGCAACCATTTCTTCTAATTCCTATTCAGTACTGTATGTTTGAGTCTGTAATTAGATCATCTTCCTGGAGATGTGATTCAATCAAGAGTGGTTGCTAAGATGGATTAGGTGGAGACATGTCTCCACCCATTCAGGTGGGTCTTGATTAATTTACTGGAATCCTATTGAAAAGGAGGAAACATTTTGGAGAATGAGAGAGATTCTGGGACAGCAGAATGATGTAACCATGAGAAGCAAAGAGTCCACCAGCCAGTGAGCTTTGGAAATGGAGAAGGAAAATGTCTCCTGGGGAACTTCATGAGACAGGAAGCCAGGAGAGAAAGCTAGCAGATGACACCATGTTGGCCACCTGCCTTTCCAGATGAGAGAGAAACCCTGATTGTGTTTGCCATGTGCCTTTCCACTTGAGAGAGAAACCCTGAACTTTATTGGCCTTTGTGAATCAGGGTATCATCCTGTGGATGACTTAGATTGGACATTTCTTTTGACTTGCTTTAATTGGAATATTTTCTCAGCCTTAGAACTATAAACTAGCAACTTATTAAACTCCCCTTTTTAAAAGCTGTTCTATTTCTGGTACATTGCATTCCAGCAGCTAGCAAACTAGAACAACTCCATATTTTCTAAGATCAAAACCCCCCCATAAAGCATTAATTTGCAGACTTTTGCACCAGCTTCATTTTCTGAGGAATTTCTGTTAAAACTAAAAGAGTAATAATAACCATACCTACTCCCCAAAATCAATTATGAGGTTGGAATGGTAAGGCTTTAATGTCAGCATGAAACACCAGGGCCTCTTCTCTTTATATCAGGGAGAGAAAAATATCCCCAAAGTATCAACACTTCTCCTGTCACCACTGCTATTCAACATTGTATTGGGAGTTCTTTCCAGAGCAATTAGGCAAGAAAAATAAATAAAAAGCATTCAAATTAAAAAGGAAGAAGTAAAACTTTCCCTATTTGCAGATGATATGATCCTATATTAAAAAAAAAATACTAAAAAATCCACAACAAAACTCCTAGAGCTAATAAATGAATTCAGCAAAGTGGAGAGGTACAAGATTAACACCAAAAAAATCAGTGGTGTTTTTATAATCAGTGAACAATCAGAAGAAGAAATCACGAAAAAAAGTCCATTCACAATAGCAACAACAACAAAAAAATATCTAGGAATAAATCTAGCTAAGAAGGTAAGGACTTGTACAGAGAAAACTACAAATCATTGCTAAAAGAAATTAAAAGTGAAGATCTAAATAAATCAAAGGACATTCAATATTCATAGATTGAATATCATTAAGATGTCAATTTATAAAGCAATTTATAGAGTGTGATAGTTAAGTTCAGGTATCAACTTGACTAGATGAAGGTGCCTAGTTCTATTGCTGTGAACATGAGCCAGTGGTACATGAACCTCATCTGTTGCTATTACATCTGCAGTCTGCTAGGAGGTGTGCCTGCTGCAATGAATGATGTTAGATTTAATTGGCTGGTGCTTAAATGAGAGAGCTCAATGCAGAACAGCAAAAGCAGCTCAGTATACCTCATCTCAGCACTCACAGCTCAGCCCAGGCCTCTGGAGATGCAGAAATGAATCACCCCGGGGAAAGCTGTTGGAACCCAGAGGCCTGGAGAGATGGCCAGCAGAGATCACCCTGAGCCTTCCCATGTAAGAAAGAACCTCAGTTGAAAGTTAACTGCCTTTCCTCTGAAGAACTGTATGTTAACTGAATAAATCCCCTTTTATTCAAAACCAATCCCTCTCTGGGCATTCCAGCAGCTAGCAAACTAGAACATAGAGTCAATGTAATCCTAATCAAAATTCCATCTTCTTTGCAGAAATGGAAAAGCTAATCATCAAAATTGCATGGGGGCGGGGGCCAGTGCAAAGATAGTTCAGTGGTAGAATTCTCACCTGCCATGCACGAGAGTCAGGTTCAATTTCTGGTCCATGCACTTCCCAAAAAACAAGCAAACAAAAATTCAACAAATGGTGCTGCAATAAAGGGATGTTCATATGAAAAAATAATGAAATGTGGCCCCACCATACAGCATACAAAAAAAATTTTATATGGAACCATGAGGAACCCCAAATATCTAAAGCCATTTTTAAAAAGAAGAATGAAGTTGGAGCAATCAACATTTCTCAATCTTACAGCTTATTACAAAGCCAACATAATCAAAACAGCATTTTATTGACACATGGACAGACACATAGACCAAAGGTATAGCATTGAGAGCTCAGAAATCCATCCTCACATTTACGGACAACTGATTTTTGGTAAGTGATGGTGCAATTATAAAAAAATGTGCTATTGTCAATCATAACAAATATTTCATACCAATGCAAGTTGTTGATGGGGTGGCATATGGGAATCCTTTATTGTATGCATGATTGTTCTGTAAACCCACTACTTCTCCAATAAAGAAAAGAAAACATTGCTTTTATGAAGTTAAGGAATAGTTGATCTCTTCACTCTCAAGTGTTTGGGCTCTGATTTGCATGAAAACCTGTGCTGTGAAGCCATTTGTGAGGCCCCATAATCTATGAAACCACAGCATTTAAAATCCTCCAAATGTGTCAGTGGAGATACCAAAAAATATGGGATAACTTCATCCTTCATTTGATGGAACTTTTGACAGAAAAATGGTATAGGTGCAAAGAATTAAAGGCAGACACACGTGCTCAGGAATTATTAAACAAACTAGGTGCCATAAATGAGATTTTCTAGGGGATTTTCTCTCTTCTTCTTCCTGTCTTTTCTCCACTTTTCATTGCCTCTGCACTTGGAAACTGAATTGCTATTAGTTTTTAATGAAACCAACATGTTTATCATGTTTTATGGCAGACTCTGTTGTTTGCTCCTCAAGGTTTTGTTATTTTTTCCTCAGACAGATTCAGTTGGCAGCCTCTACAGATTCCTTTGCACAAAAATGATACCATGACAACGGAGCACTGGTGGCAAGAAGCAAATTTTATACCTCAGCAATTAAGCCATCAAGATAAAGTATCGCCAACTGGCTTCTTTTCCTTAAGGAAAAAACAGAAAGGATTAAAAAAATGGATAACTCTCTAAAAGCCTTGAAAAAAAAAACATGCTCACATACTATACTAGAGTGATGGGTATTAGGGCTTTTAATTATTTGAAATGCTTGGATGAAGCTACAGCAGCCCCTTCAAACCTATCGCTTGCCACAATGTCAGATGATTTTGGATGCCAGGGACATACTTGATTAGCATGACTAACTCTCATAGTCCTGAAACCTCCAATATCTGCAACAGAGGGTAGCCGAACAGACACAGGAAAATAATAAATATGAGAAGTGTTGCAAAATTTACTTGAAAATTATGTTTCTCTCTCTTTTTTAAAATCCACATAACTGCTAGTAAAGCAAAGGTATGCAGTTTCATTTAATAATCCTGATGTAATTTATGGAAAATAAGGGAAAAAGACATAATTTTGAATGTCTCCATTGCCAATAGGAACACGTTCTAGTCTTTATATGCTAAAAACATTTTGCCTTTTTCCTTTTGTCTATGCAGCCTACAAACCATTTCTTTCTTTTTAAAAAAACTAAGTTTATTTATACACACGCTTTATCTACCAAATACACATTCACCCTCTTCCCACCCCCCATCCCTCTGATGTAGTTTCAATCTCTGTGGATTTGCTATTTCCAAACATCTCCTGTAAATGAAATTGTGCAATGTTTGTCCTTATGTGTCTTGCTTATTTCACTGAGTGTAATGGTGTCAAGGTTCTTCCACGTTGCATCATGTCTCAGAAATTCATTCTTAGGACTGAATATTATTCCATTGTGTGTATGTACCACATTTTATTTATACATTCCTTTGTTAATGACACTGGTTGTTTCTACCTTTTGGCTATTGTGAATAATGCCACTATGAACATTGTGTACAAGTATGTGTTTGAGACTGTTTTCACTTTCTTTGGCTATATACCTAGAAGTGGAATTTCAGAGTTATGTGGTAATACTATATTTAATTCTCCATATTTCTTTCCACAGCATTTGCACCATTTTATATTGCCACCAACAATGTGCTGAAGTTCCAATTTTCCATATCTTCAATAGTAGGCATCCTTGTGGATGTGAAGTGATATCTCATTGTGGTTTTGATTTCCACTTCCTTAAGGATTAATGATGGGAAGTATCTTTTCATATACTTACTGGCTATTTCTATATCATCTTTGGAAAACTGTCTATTCAAGTCTTTCGCCCATTTTTAAAATATAATTTTATTGAGATATATTATATATTCACATACTATATGATCATCCAAGTTATACAGTCACATCCAATAGCTGTGCTTTCATCATCACAATTGATTTTGAACATTTTCATTGCTCCAAAAGAGAACAAGAACACCCAAAACAGTCCATAACCCTCTTTCCCACTATTATTACTTTTTTTTCTACTTTTTTCTCTCTTACTCTTCTGTCCATACATTGGATAAAGGGAGTGTCAGTCACAAGGTTTTCACAATCACATGGTCACAATTTAAATGGTCTATAGTTATTCAATCATCAATCATCTTCAAAAATCAAGACTATTGGGACAAGATGTTGGCTTAGTGAGGTATGGATTTAGTTTGTCCTCCAGAGCAGCTACTAAATAGCCAGGAACAGTACAGAACTACTACTGGGGCTACATTAGTTGCCAGACACAAATCATACACCAGTATGGACCCGGTGGATTAGCTGAGACCCCACAAAGAACTGTAAGTCCCCTAAACCATGGAAGCTCATGTCCCTCTCCCATGGACATGGTAGGCTGGTTTCCCCAGGTGAAAGGAAACAGACTTTACTAGCAGCAAGGTCTTAGATCAGCCAAGCTCTAATTGCAGAATTAACAAATTCTGACTTCTGAAAATAGGTTCTGAGCATAGATAAACCTGAAATAAGCAATAAAAGCACTAGAAGTTTCTGCCCTGGCAGAGAAGGGGCAAAGCTGATAAGGAAAAAAAAGAGGCTTTTTGAGTCAGACAGCACAAAATACTGGAAAAGGTCTAGACCCCAAGAAAATTAGGCACATAGAGCCTAGAGATATACAGAGCCATGTACCAACTTAAGCTCTTGATTGCAAACCTGAGGTGCAGGGATCTGGCTCTGAAAATGCCTTTTTTATTACTATTATTTTTTCTACTCCTTAACAGCTCATCAGATTGAATTGGAAGCACCCTCAGGCTCCAGCATGTCCCAGGCAAGGGTGGAATTAAGCTTGTCTGAGAGACAAAGTAACAAGTCAGGGGAAAGGAGTTAATTCCTTAAAGATTTAGGAGTTAATTCTTTAATTCCATAAAGGTCCCCCAAGAGGAAGGAGGGGCCCAGCCCAAGCGAAATCCTTCCTTCAAGAAATTTGGGCCCCAGGGACTGGAAATTGAAGTAATTAATGCCATCCTACAACCTCACCTCTGTCTTAACCATGCCCCTGGCAGGGAGAGTCTGCTGACATGAAAGGCACCACATCACTTTACACTGGTGGGAAGCCATGGGCAAATGAGCACCACATGCTGGGCAGAGTAGAAAAATCAAAGAGTCTAGAGGCTTCATAGGAAAGTCTGAAAACCTGCTGGGTCACAACTTCAGAGAAAACAGAAGCTTGCAACTCTTTCCTCCTGACATGTGGACCTATCTGGTCTAGGAAAACCTGACTGGGGTTTATAGCATCTGAGGAGACCTTCCTCAAAAAAAAGCTGCATATAGGCAGGGCAAGAAACAGAAAATCAGGAATTGAAAAATCTGATCAGTTAAACAGAACCTATGCTAGAGGTATAAAATAAGTTGAACTGAATGTCAAATAACAGAGAACAAAGCTATCCAACAAGAAAATCCTAGGTAAAGAGTGAAAACAACCTCCAGAACAAACTAATTAAGGAAATCAAATGCCTAGACACCAGCAAAAAATAATGAGTCATACTAGGAAAATGGAAGATATGGCCCAGTCAAAAAACAAACCAACAATTCAAACGAGATACAGGAATTGAAATAACTAATTCAAGATGTTCCAACAAACCTGGCAGATTTCATTTTTAAAAAACAGTGAATTGAGGAAGGATGCAAAGAAAACATTGGACAAACAAAAAGAAGAACTCAAAGTTTGAAAAAGCCAATCACAGAACTTATGGGAATGTAAGGCACAATAGAAGAGATGGAAAAAAAATGGAAACTGTGATGGTTAGGTCCCGGTGTCAACTTGGCCAAATGATTTTGCACAGTTGTTTGGTCAGTCACGCAGTGGCCTGATGGTTACTACAAGGATATTTCATGGTTGGTTGATTAAATCATCAGTCAGTTAAGTGCATCTGTGGCTGATTACCTCTGCAATCAAGTAAGGTGCATTTCCTTCAATGAGATAATCTGGTCATCTGATGGCTTTTAAGGGAGGAGACTCTTTCAACTGCTTCTTTAGCCAGCAAGCCTATTCTGTAGAATTCATCCAGATCCTTCATTGGAGCCAACATCTTCACAGCCTTCCCTATGGATTTTGGACTTTTCCATTCTCATGGTTGCGTGAAAAACTTTATAAATCTCATATTTACCGATCTCTCTTGCTGGTTTCATTTCTCTGGAGAAACTTGTCTAACACAGCTTAGCACCAGAAATGGTTCATTAGAAACAGAATCTTAAACATGATTTTTTACAATTGGTTTTCTATTCTGACTAGACTCAGAGGCACTAATAACTCTGTTTCCTTTAATCAAGATGGCACTGACAGTTCAAGGGATGAGCTGGCAAAATAGATACTCAAAATATCAGTATTAGACTTTGCTAAATGTGTGCTAATATGAAGCAAAGCACTGGGTAAGAATGATTTTGACACCTTTACAGAGTTTTGTGGAATAAAGAAGTGTAATAATGCTGACTGGTTGCTGTTAGATATGTGGGAAACTGTGATGATGGAAATTGAGGAGCTAAAGACTTCAAATTTGAAACTTCAACATCATATGAACAATGTAAAAGTTTCCATGTGTGTCCTGAAAGAAAATCTTATTTCCTGTAGTCACAGACTCAAGATCTCTGAAAACCAGACACAAAGCCTCATTATAAGAGTAGCAGATTTTCAGTGTAAACTAAAATCTCAAACTTTCAGTGTGTCTGCTATTAAAGTAAGGGGAAAATGGGATCTTAAAAATGGTATGGGGATATATAGCTTGATAGTAATGGCAGTGGGGAGATGGGATCTCTGGACTTTGCAGAGCCTTTGCTAGATAAATCTGTAATGGACTGCCTTGAATCAAAAGCGTCCAGACCTCCAGCCTGCCTTGAGGAAACAGCTACTCAGCCTTCAGTAGCCTCAAAGGAGTCCACCATCCAACCTCTACCTAATGAGATTAACCCTTGACTGCCTGCTAACCCTGTAAACACCTTCCACGGGGAAACAGCTCTCACTCCTCTGTCTGGAGTAACTAATCCTGTTTCACCATATGAAACTGCAACAGAATGCCCTGAGTTAATTGTCTTGAAAGATGCTTCTATTTCTTTTCATGACCCACCCCCACCACCCCTCTTTTCTTCAAAACCTGTACCTAAACTAAAGTCTCAACAGGCACTGAAAGGTGAGGTACTATACTCAAAAAGAACTGCATGAATTTTTCAATGTGTATAGAAAGAAATCAGTAAAATATGTGTGGGAATGGATATTAAGAGTATGGGATAATGGTGGGAGGAATATAAAGTTGAATTAAGCTGAATTTATTGATATGGGCCCATTAAATAGAGATTCTTCTTTTAATGGTACAATTAAAGGAATTAGAAAGGGCATTAACAGTTTGTTTGGATGATTGGCTGAAACATGATCAAAGGTGGCTGATATTACCTGAGGTCAAAATGCCAAAACTGCTCCAGTATAATGTAGATGAGGGGATCCAGAGACTTAGATAGATATGAATGCTAGAGTGGATCTACCATGAAAGACCTGCTCACACATGCTGGGAAAAATAAAAATAAATTTGTGGGACTAGCTCCATCATTCCTGAAGAGCTTGTAGTTTCCCTTCTCTGGAGGTCAGCTATATTACTGTGGAAACTGCTGTCATTGAGCTGAAATCCTTAAACACAACAGGGATGATCAGATCCTGAGTTGGCAGAAGTCAAGAGGCCTCAGTTAATAACCATAGACAAGGTAGGCATAGCCACTATAATGGACAGCAGAATCAAAGCAGAAGTGAAAATAATCTGACTCACAGAGGCCTGTGTCATTGGCTGGTAGATCATGGGACAGCTAGAAGTAAAATAGATGTGCAAACTACTAAATTATTATTTGAACTGTATAAGTGGAAGTGAATGAAGTCTACCTTGAATTACAAAAAACAGAGGCATGGCCCTTAATCAATTCCCAGACTTGAGACAGTCAACAGACCCAGAATTCCTCAAATGAAGGGAGAGTTGGGTATCCTTGGGGAAGGATACTTTTACACTGCCCAAAATTTACACTGTTAGCCTTTCTCCCAACCATTCCAGGGAGACCTATGGCCTTTTACTAGGGTCACTGTGCACTGGGGAAAAGGAAATGATCAGGTATTTGGGGGATTAGACACTGTCTCAGAAGTGACACTAATTACAGGAGATGCAAAACATCACTCTGGCCCACCAGTCAGAGTAAGGGCTTATGGAGGTCAGGTGATTGATGGAGTTTTAGCTCAGATCTGTCACACAGTGGGTCCAGTGGGTGCCCAGACCTGTTATGTGGTCATTTCCCCAGTTCCATAATGTATAATTGGAATGAACATACTGAGAAACTGGCAGAATCCCCATATTGGTTCTCTGACTCATGGAATGAGGACTATTATGGTAGGAAAGGTCAAGTGGAAGCCACTAGAACTGACCCTACTTAGCAAAATAGTGAATCAGAAGCAATACTGTATTCCTGGAGGGATTTCAGAGATAAGTACCACTCATTAAAACTTGAAAGATGCAGGGTAGAGTGATTCCCACCACAACCCTATTCACCTCTCTTATTTGGCCACAGGTAGAAAACAGATGGGACTTGATGGACAATGGTAGGTTATTGTAAACTTAACCAGGTGGTGACTTCAGTTGCAGCTGCTGTTCCAGATGTTGTATCCTTGCTTAGGCAAATTAGCGCATCACTTAGTATGCAGCTACTGATCTGGCAAATGCTTTTTTTCTCAATAGCTGTCAATAAGGACTACAAGAAACGGTTTGCATTCAGCTGGCAAGGCCAGCAGTATACCTTCGGTGTCCTGCCTCAGACATATGTCAACTTTCTTGCCTTATGCCACAATTTTGTCCGCTGGGATTTTGATCATTTTCTCCTCCCACAAGACATCACACTGGTCCACTATATTGATGATATCATGCTGATTGGACCTAGTGAGCAAGAAGTAGTAACTACTCAAGACTTACTAGTAAGGCTTTTGTGATTCAAGGGATGGGAGATAAATCCTACAAAAATTTCACATCACTGAAATTTCGAAGTGTCCAATGGTGTGGGGCCTGTCAAGATATCCATTCTAAGGTTAAGGATAAGCTGACCAAAGAAGAGGCATAATACATAGTTGGCCTCTTTGGATTTTGGAGACAACAACATATGGATGTGCTACTCCAGCCTATTTGCTGAGTGATAAAAAAAAGCTACTGGTTTTGAGTGGGGACCATCACAAGAGAAAAGGCTCTGCTGTAGGTACAGACTGCTGTGCAAGCCACTCTGCCACTTAGGCCACATGATCCATCTAGCAGATCCAACAGTGCTGGAAGTGTCAAGGACAAATAGAGATGCTGTCTGGAGCCTTTGGCATGCCCCTATAGGAGAATCACAACACAAACTCTTAGGATTTTAGAGCAAAGCCTTACCACCTGTAAAAGATAACTACTCCCCTTTTGAGAAACAGGTTTTGGTCTTCTACTGGGTTTTAGTACAGACTGAACATTTAACCATGGACCACCAAGCTACCATGAGACCTGAGTTGCCTGTAATGAGTTATGTGTTGTCTGGCCCACCAAGCCATAAAGTTGGGCATGCACAGCAGCACTCCATCATAAAATTGAAATGGTATATGAGAGATAGGGTTTGAGCAGGTCCTGAAAGTACAAGTATGTTAAAAGAGGAAGTGGCCCAAATGTCCATGGTCCCAACTCCTTCCACATTACCTTCTCTTCTCAGACAGGAGCTATGGCCTCTTGGGAAGTTCCTTATAGTGAATTGACTGAGGAAGAGAAAATTCAGGCCTAGTTTGCAGATGGTTCTGCATGATATACAGGGTCAACTTGAAAGTGGACAGCTGCAGCACTACAACCTCATTCTGGGACGTACTTAAAGGACAGTGGTAAGGGAAAATCCTCTCAGTGTGTGTAACTTCAAGCATGAAACTTATTGTTCATTTTGCTTGGAAGGAGAACTGAACAGAGGTGCATTTGTATACTGACTCATGGATTTGGCTAATGGTTTGGCTAGATGGTCACAGTCTTGGAAGGGGCATGATTGGAAAATTGGTGACAAAGAGGTCTGGGGAAGAAGGATGTGGCTAGACCTTTCTGAGTGAGCAAAGAACTTGAATATATTTGTGACCCATGTGAATGCTCAGCACAGGGTGACTTCAGCAGAGGAAGTTTTTAATAATCAAGTGAATAAGATGACTCAACCTGTGCACACAAGTCATCTTTTTTCTTCAGCCACCCTTGCCATTGTCCAATGGAGTCATGAACAGAGTGGTCATGGTGGTAGGAATGGAGGTTATGCATGGGCTCAACAATATGGACTTCTACTCATCAAGACTAGCCTATCTACAGCCACTGCTGAGTGCCCAATCTGCAAGGAGCAGAGACCCACACTCAGTCCCCAGTGTGGCACCATTCTCCAAAGTGAACATCTGGCTACCTGGTGGCAGATTGACTAAATTGAACCACTTCCATCATGGAAAGGGACAGCAATTTATTCTAACTGGAATAGACACATACTCTAGATATGGGTTTGCTTTCCCTACATGCAAATCTTTTGCCAAAACTACCATCCATGGACTTACAGAATGCCTTATCCATCATCATGGTATTCCACACAGCATTGATTCTGATCAAGGAAACCACTTCATAGCAAACGAAATGCTGAAATAGACACATGCTCATGGAATTCTCTGGTCTCACCATGTTCCCTTACATCCAGAGGTATCTGGGTTGATAGACTGGTGGAATGGCTTTTTGAAGACTTAATTACAATGCCAACTAGGTGACAACACCTTGCAGAGCTGGGGCAATGTTCTCCAGGAAGCTGTGTATGCTCTGAACCAGTGTCTACTCAACAGTGTTATTTCTCCCATAGCCATGTGTCATGGTCAGGTTCATGTGTCAACTTGGCCAGGTGGTGGTGCCTGTTTGGCTGGTTGGGCAACTGCTGGTCTGTCTGTTGCTATGAACTTAAATCATGATTACATTGGCTTCATCCATAGCCAATTGCATTTGTAATTAGCCAAAGGGAGTGTCTTTTGCAATGACTGATGCTTAATTTAATCATTGGAAGGCTTTTAAGGAAGATTCAGAACAGTCTCTCTTCCTGCTTTAGCTGGTGAGCCTCTCCTATGGGGCTCATCCAGACCCTTCATCAGAGTTATGAGCATCACAGCCTTCCCTATGGATTTTGGGCTCTTCCATTCCTACTGTTGTCCAGCCAACCTCTCCTGAGAGTTTGTTGAGGAACTCCATTGAAGTTACCAGCTTGCAGACTGCCTATATACCCTGGACGTTACATCCCATGGTTATGTGAGACACTTTTATAAATTTTATATGTATAGATATTTCCTGCTGATTCCGTTTCTCTAGAGAACTTTAGCTAATACAGTTTGGTACCAGGAGTGGGATCTTAAGAAACAAAATCTTTCAAATGGGCTTTTATGATTGGTTTTCATCTCTAACTTGGTTCAAAGGCACTAAGGACGCTGTCTCCCATAATTAGAATGATACTAACAACCCATGAGATGAGTTGGCAAAAGAGATACTCAAAATATCACCATTGGATTCTTCTAATGCTTCACATATACAAAACCAGGCTCTAGGATATAATGTTTTTGACACCTTTACAGAGTTTTGTGGAAATAGGAGGTAAATAGATGTTGACTGGTTGCTTTTAGATATGCTTTATACATTAATGAGTGAAAAGGATGGTGTCATGATCAGGTTCATGTGTCAACTTGACAAAGTGGTGGTACGTGTTTGTCTGCTTGGGTAAATGCTCACCTGTCTGTTGCAATGAGAACATTTCATAGAATTAAATCATGATCACATCAGCTGCATCCACAGCTGATTCCATTTGTAATCAGCCAAGGGGAGTGTCTTCTGCAATGAGTGGTGCTCAATCTAATCACTGGAAGCATTTTAAGGAGGATTCAGAAGAGATAGGCTCTCTTCCTGTTTTGGCTGGCAAGCCTCTCCTGTGGAGTTTTTTCAGACCCTTCATCAGAATCATCGGCTTCACAGTCTGCCCTGTGGATTTTGGACTCTGCATTCCTGTGGTCACTTGAAATACTTTTATAAATTTTATATTTGCAAGTGTTCCCCATTGATTCTGCTTCTCTAGAGAACCCTAACTAATATATCTTGGTACCAGGAGTGGTTCTTAAGAAACAGAACTTTAAAAATAGGTTTTTTGAGGAGGAAAACTGCCCACTTCCCGTCCCGTTACGTGCATGGGGGCGTGTGTGGTCGTGTTTGGGCCGCCTCGGCTTCAGTGACATATTTACTGAGTTCCTTTCTGTGGCAAGCTTGGGAGATACAGCAGTGAACAAGACTGACACAATCCCTGCCTTGAGTCCAGGCTATTTTGCTTACAAAATAAATGCCTCCCGCTTTCCCGGGCTGCGGCAGCCAGCAACCCTTCCCGCGTTCGGACCCCGGGCCAGCTGGCACTCTTCCAAGCCACTTTGGCTAGTAAACCTCCCGGACGGTGAGAGTTTTCCAAAGTCAAAGGACCCACAGCACCTTTTACTGATGGGACCCGCAGACAAACGTGTGCCACGAGCGCCACTTACTGGGTAGGATAAGAAAAACAGAACCCAGAGATTTCACAGAAAAATCTTACAACCTTGTTGGGTCCAACACCCAGGGAAATCTGACTAAATGCCCAGATGCCAGCAGCAGAAGATAACTGTCCACGCTCAGAAGATTGAGAATATGGCCCAGTCAAAGGAACAAACCAATAGTTCAAATGAGATACAAGAGCTGAGACAACTAATGCTGAATATACGAACAGAAATGGAAAACCTTTTCAAAAATGAAATCGAAAATTGAGGGAGAACATGAAGAGGACATGGGCTGAACATAAAGAAGAAATAGAAAAACTGAAAAAAAAAATCACAGAACTTATGGAAGTGAAGGATAAAGTAGAAAAGATGGAAAAAACATTGGATACCGACAATGATAGATTTAAAGAGAAAGAAGATAGAATTAGTGATTTGGAGGATGGAACATCTGAATTCCAAAAAGAAACAGAAACTATCGGGAAAAGAATGGAAAAATTTGAATAGGGTATCAGGGAACTCAAGGACAATATGAACCGCACAAATATACGTGTTGTGGGTGTCCCAGAAGGAGAAGAGAAAGGAAAGGGAGGAGAAAAACTAATGGAAGAAATTATCACTGAAAATTTCCCAACTCTTTGAAAGACCTAAAATTACAGATCCAAGAAGTGCAGCACACCCCAAAGAGATTAGACCCAAATAGGCGTTCTCCAAGACACTTACTAGTTTGAATGTCAGAGAGGTCAAAGAGAAAGAGAGGATCTTGAAAGCAGCAAGAGGAAAACAATCTGTCACATACAAGGGAAACCCAATAAGACTATGTGTAGATTTCTCAGCAGAAACCATGGAAGCTAGAAGACAGTGGGATGATATATTTAAATTACTAAAACAGAAAAACTGCCAACCAAGACGTCTATATCCAGCAAAATTGTCCTTCAAAAATGAGGGAGAAATTAAAACATTCTCAGACAAAAAGTCACTGAGAGAATTTGTGACCAAGAGACCAGCTCTGCAGGAAATACCAAAGGGAGCACTAGAGTCAGATACAAAAAGACAGAAGAGAGAGGTATGGAGAAGAGTGTAGAAAGAAGGAAAATCAGATATGATATATATAATACAAAAGGCAAAATGTTAGAGGAAAATATTATCCAAACAGTAATAACACTAAATGTCAATGGACTGAATTCCCCAATCAAAAGACATAGATTGGCAGAATGGATTAAAAAACAGGATTCTTCCATATGCTGTCTACAGGAAACACATCTTAGACTCAAAGATAAACATAGGTTGAAAGTGAAAGGTTGGGAAAAGATATTTCATGCAAATAACAACCAGAAAAGAGCAGGAGTGGCTACACTAATATCCAACAAATTAGACTTCAAATGTAAAGCAGTTAAAAGAGACAAAGAAGGACACTATATACCAATAAAAGGAACAATTAAACAAGAAGACATAACAATCATAAATATTTACGCACCGAACCAGAATGCCCCAAAATACGTGAGGAATACACTGCAAACACTGAAAAGGGAAATAGACTCATATACCATAATAGTTGGAGACTTCAATTCACCACTCTCATCAATGGACAGAACATCTAGACAGAGGATCAATAAAGAAATAGAGAATCTGAATATTACTATAAATGAGCTAGACTTAACAGACATTTATAGGACATTACATCCCACAACAGCAGGATACACCTTTTTCTCAAGTGCTCATGGATCATTCTCAAAGATAGACCATATGCTGGGTCACAAAGCAAGTCTTAACAAATTTAAAAAGATTGAAATCATACACAACACTTTCTCGGATCATAAAGGAATGAAGTTGGAAATCAATAATAGGCGGAGTGCCAGAAAATTCACAAATACGTGGAGGCTCAACAACACACTCCTAAACAACGACTGGGTCAAAGAAGAAATTGCTAGAGAAATTAGCAAATACCTCGAGGCGAATGAAAATGAAAACACAACATATCAAAACTTATGGGACGCAGCAAAGGCAGTGCTAAGAGGGAAATTTATTGCCCTAAATGCCTATATCAGAAAAGAAGAAAAGGCAAAAATTCAGGAATTAACTATCCATTTGGAAGAACTGGAGAAAGAACAGCAAACTAATCCCAAAGTAAGCAAAAGTAAAGAAATAACAAAGATTAGAGCAGAAATAAATGAAATTGAAAACATGAAAACAATAGAGAAAATCAATAAGGCCAGAAGTTGGTTCTATGAGAAAATCAATAAGATTGATGGGCCCTTAGCAAGATTGACAAGAAGAAGAAGAGAGAGGATGCAAATAAATAAGATGAGAAATGGAAGAGGAGACATAACTACTGACCTCACAGAAATAAAGGAGGTAATAACAGGATACTATGAACAACTTTACGCTAATAAATACAACAATTTAGAGGAAATGGACGGGTTCCTGGAAAGACATGAACAACCAACTTTGACTCAAGAAGACATAGATGACCTCAACAAACCAATCACAAGTAAAGAAATTGAGTCAGTCATTCAAAAGCTTCCTAAAAAGAAAAGTCCAGGACCAGACGGCTTCACATCTGAATTCTATCAAACATTCCAGAAAGAATTAGTAAGAACTCTCCTCAAACTCTTCAAAAAAATTGAAGTGGAGGGAAAACTACCTAATTCATTCTATGAAGCCAACATCACCCTCATACCAAAACCAGGCAAAGATATTACAAAAAAAGAAAACTACAGGCCAATCTCTCTAATGAATATAGATGCAAAAATCCTCAATAAAATTCTAGCAAATCATATCCAACAACACATTAAAAGAATTATACATCATGACCAAGTAGGATTCATCCCAGGTATGCAAGGATGGTTCAACATAAGAAAATCAATTAATGTAATACACCATATCAACAAATCAAAGCAGAAAAATCACATGATCATCTCAATTGATGCAGAGAAGGCATTTGACAAGATTCAACATCCTTTCCTGTTGAAAACACTTCAAAGGATAGGAATACAAGGGAACTTCCTTAAAATGATAGAGAGAATATATGAAAAACCCACAGCTAATATCATCCTCAATGGGGAAAAATTGAAAACTTTCCCCCTAAGATCAGGAACAAGACAAGGATGTCCACTATCACCACTATTATTCAACATTGTGTTGGAGGTTCTAGCCAGAGCAATTAGACAAGAAAAAGAAATACAAGGCATCAAAATTGGAAAAGAAGAAGTAAAACTATCACTGTTTGCAGACGATATGATACTATACGTCGAAAACCCGGAAAAATCCACAACAAAACTACTAGAGCTAATAAATGAGTACAGCAAAGTAGCAGGTTACAAGATCAACATTCAAAAATCTGTAGCATTTCTATACACTAGCAATGAACAAGCGGAGGGGGAAATCAAGAAACGAATCCCATTTACAATTACAACTAAAAGAATAAAATACCTAGGAATAAATTTAACTAAAGAGACAAAAAACCTATATAAAGAAAACTACAAAAAACTGCTAAAAGAAATCACAGAAGACCTAAATAGATGGAAGGGCATACTGTGTTCATCGATTGGAAGACTAAATATAGTTTAGATGTCAATCCTACCTAAATTGATTTACAGATTCAACACAATACCAATCCAAATCCCAACAACTTATTTTTCAGAAATAGAAAAACCAATAAGCAAATTTATCTGGAAGGACAGGGTGCCCCGAATTGCTAAAAACATCTTGAGGGAAAAAAACGAAGCTGGAGGTCTTGCGCTGCCTGACTTTAAGGCATATTATGAAGCCACAGTGGTCAAAACAGCATGGTATTGGCATAAAGATAGATATATCAACCAATGGAATCGAATAGAGTGCTCAGATATAGACCCTCTCATCTATGGACATTTGATCTTTGATAAGGCAGGCAAGCCAACTCACCTGGGACAGAACAGTCTCTTCAATAAATGGTGCTTAGAGAACTGGATATCCATATGCAAAAGAATGAAAGAAGACCCATATCTCACACCCTACACAAAAGTTAACTCAAAATGGATCAAGGATCTAAACATTAGGTCTAAGACCATAAAACAGTTAGAGGAAAAGGTAGGGAGATATCTTATGAATCTTACAATTGGAGGCAGTTTTATGGACCTTAAACCTAAAGGAAGAGCACTGAAGAAGGAAATAAATAAATGGGAACTCCTCAAAATTAAACACTTTTGTGCATCAAAGAACTTCATCAAGAAAGTAGAAAGACAGCCTACATAATGGGAATCAATATTTGGAAACGACATATCAGATAAAGGTCTAGTATCCAGAATTTATAATGAGATTGTTCAACTCAACAACAAAAAGACAGCCAACCCAATTACAAAATGGGAAAAAGACTTGAATAGACACCTCTCAGAGGAGGAAATACAAATGGCCAAAAGGCACATGAAGAGATGCTCAATGTCCCTGGCCATTAGAGAAATGCAAATCAAAACCACAATGAGATATCATCTCACACCCACCAGAATGGCCATTATCAACAAAATAGAAAATGGCAAGTGCTGGAGAGGATGCGGTGAAAGAGGCACACTTATCCACTGTTGGTGGGAATGTCAAAGGGTGCAACCACTGTGGAAGGCAGTTTGGCGGTTCCTCCAAAAGCTGAATATAGAATTGCCATATGACCCAGCAATACCATTGCTGGAAATCTACTCAAAGGAATTAAGGGCAAAAACTCAAATGGACATTTGCACACCAATGTTTATAGCAGCGTTATTTACAGTTGCAAAGAGATGGAAACAGCCAAAATGTCCATCAACAGATGAGTGGCTAAACAAACTGTGGTATATACATACGATGGAATATTATGCAGCTTTAAGACAGGATAAACTTATGAAGCATGTAATAACATGGATGGACCTAGAGAACATTATGCTGAGTGAGTCTAGCCAAAAACTAAAAGACAAATACTGTATGGTCCCAATGATGTGAATCGACACTCGAGAATAAACTTGGAATATGTCATTGGTAACAGAGTTCAGCAGGATTTAGAAACAGGGTAAGATAATGGGTAATTGGAGCTAATGGGATACAGACTGTGCAATAGGACTAGATACAAAAACTCAAAAATGGACAGCACAATAATACCTAATTGTAAAGTAGTCATGTTAAAACACTGAATGAAGCTGCATCTGAGCTATAGGTTTTTGTTTTGTTTTGTTTTGTTTTGTTTTGTTTTGTTCTTACTATTATTACTTTTATTTTTTTCTCTATATTAACATTCTATATCTTTTTCGGTTATATTGCTAGTTCTTCTAAACTGATGCAAATGTACTAAGAAACGATGATCATGCATCTATGTGATGATGTTAAGAACTACTGATTGCATAAGTAGAATGGTATGATTTCTAAAAAAAAAAAAAAATGGACAGCACAATACTACCTAATTGTAATGTAATTATGTTAAAACACTGAATGAAGCTGCATCTGAGCTATAGTTTTTTTTTCTTATATGTTTTTGTATTTTTATTTTTATTTTTATTTTTTCTCTATATTATCATTTTATTTCTTTTTCTGTTGTCTTGCTATTTCTTTTTCTAAATCGATGCATATGTACTAAGAAATGATGATCATACATCTATGTGATGATATTAAGAATTACTGATTGCATATGTAGAATGGAATGATTTCTAAATGTTGTGTTAGTTAATTTTTTTTAATTAATAAAAAGAAAAAGAAAAAAATAGGTTTTTTATGAATGGTTTTCTACTCTGACTGGACTCAAAGGCACTAAGGACTCTGATTCCCATAATCAGAATGACACTCCCAATCCATGCAGTGAGTTTGCAAAAGAGATAGTCAAAATATCACTATTCAATTCTCCTAATGCTTCACTTGTATGAAGCCACATTCTGGGGGATAATGTTTTTGACACCTTTGCAGAATTTTTTGGAAATAAGAAGTATAGAGATGTTGGCTGGTTGTTGTTAGATACACTGGCTACATTAAGGAGTGAAAGTGGTGGGCTTAAGGCTTCAAATGAGAAGCTTAAGTGCCATCTGACAGATGTAGAACCTTCTATGAGTATCCTGAAGGAAAATCTTATTTCCTGTAGCTGTAGACTTGAGATCTCTGAAAATCAGATTCAGAATTTTATTGTTAGAGTAGCAACTTTGCAGCATAACTGAAATCTCAATGTTGTGTGGTATCTGCCATTAAAGTGAGGTTATTGATTGAAAAGGAGTGGGACCCTGAAAAATGGGATGGTGACATATGAATTGATAATGATGTCAGGGGTGAAGTTGAAACCCTAGGTCATGCTGAGTCTTCTTTAGATAACCTTGTAAGAGTCTGCCCTGAGGACATAGCCACCCCACCTCCAGCCTGCCTTGAGGAGTTGGCCACCCAACCTCCTCCTGAAGGGATTAGCCCTAGAGTGATTAATCCTGTTTCACCAGATGAAACTTCAAATGAATGCCATGAAGCAAATGGTTTGGAAGATACTTCAAATTTTTTTCATGACCCACCCCCACCTTCCCTTATTTCTTCCAGACCTATAACTCGACTAAAATTCGAACAGGCCCCTAAAGGTGAGGTACAAAGCAGCACACATAAGGAGGTACATTATACTCCAAAAGAACTGTGTGAATTTCCCAATTTATATAGACAGAAATCAGGGAAATATGTGTGTCAATGGATTTTAAGGGTGTGGAATAATGGTGGGAGGAATATAAGGCTGGATCAGGCTGAATTCATTGATATGAGCTCACTAAGCAGAGATTCTGCATTCAATGTTATAGCTTGAGGGGTTAGAAAAGGCTTTAACAGTTTGTTTGGATGGTTGGTTGACACATGGATCAAAAGGTGGCCGATGTTATCTAAAGTTGAAATGCCACAAGTACCCTGGTATAATGTAGATGAGAGGATCCAGAGGCTTAGAGAGATTGGAATGTTAGAGTGGATTTATCATGCAAAGCCTGCTCTTACACCCCAGGAATGTCCAGAGGATGCACCTTTTACTGGAACAGTGAGAAATAAATTTGTGAGACTACCACCATCATCCCTGAAGAAGTTGCCCTTCTCTGTAGGTCAGATATTACTGTAGGAACTGCTGTCACTGAGCTGGAATCCTTAAACACAATGGAAATGATGGGATCCCGAGTTGGCAGAAGCCAGGTGGTAGCACTTAATCACCAAAGGCAGGGTAGACATGGCTATTATAATAGACAGCAAACACAAAGCAGGAGTCAAAATTATATGATTCATGGAGATTTGTGGCATTGGCTAGTAAATCATGGGGTACCTAGAAATACAATAGAAGGGAAGTCTACTAAATTCTTTTTTGAGCTGTGTAAACAAGAGTTCTAGGTCAAGTGAACAGAAGTCTAACCTGAATCACAAAATACAGAGTCATGGTCCCTTAATCAATTTCCAGACTTGAGACAGTTTACAGACCCAGATCCCCTTGAATGAAGGAGAGGCCAGGTCCCTTTGGGGGAGAACCCTGTTACACTGGCACAAATTTGTACTGTAAATCTCCCTCCAAGCCTTCCCCAAGAAGACGAACAGCCTTTTACCAGGGTAACTGTGCATTGGGGAAAAGGAAATGATCAGATATTTTGGGGATGATTAGACACTGGTTCAGAAGTGACATTAATTCCAGGGTACCCAAAACATCACTCTGGTCCACCAGAGTGGGGGCTTATGGATCCAGGTGATCAATGGAGTTTTAGCTCAGGTCCGACTCACAGTGGGTCCAGTGGGCCCCCGGACCCATTTTATAGTTATTTTCCCAGTTCCAGAATGTATAATTGGTATAGACATACTGAGCAACTGGCAGGATCCCCACATTGGCTCTCTAGCTCAGTGAGGGCTATTATGGTGGGAAAAGCCAAGTGGAAGCCATTAGAACTGCCACTACCAAACAAAATAGTAAATCAGAAGCAATGCTGAATTCCTTGAGGGATTGCAGAGATTACTGTTACTCTTAAGGACTTGAAGGATGCAGGGGTGGTGATTCCCACCACATCCCCATTCAACTCTCCTATTGGCCTGTGCAGAAAACAGATGGGTCTTGGAGGATGACAGTGGATTATCATAAGCTCAACCAGGTGGTAACTCAATTGCAACTATTGTTCCAGATGTGGTATCACTGCTTGAGCAAATCAACACACACCCCGGTACCTGGTATGCAACTATTGATCTGGCAAATGCTTTTTTCTCAATAGCTATTGGTAAGGACCACCAGAAACAGTTTCCTTTCAGCTGGCAAGGTCAGCAATATACTTTCACTGTCCTACCTCAGGGGTATATCAACTTTCCAGCCCTATGTCATAATCTTGTCCACAGGGACCGTGATCGTTTCTCCCTCCCACAAGAGATCACACTGGTCCATTATATTGATGATATCATGTTAATTGGACCTAGTGAGCAAGAAGTAGCAACTACTCTAGACTTACTGGTAAGGCATTTGCATGTCAGAGGGTGGGAGATAAGTCCAACAAAAATACAGGTGCCTTCCACCTCTGTGAAATTTCTAACTGTTCAGTGGTGTGGGGGATGTCAAGATATTCTTTCTAAGGTGAAGGATAAGTTCCTGCATCTGGTCCCTCCCACGATCAAAAAAGAGGCACAACGCCTAGTTGGTCTCTTTGGATTTTGGTGATAATGTATTCCTCATTTGGGTGTGCTACTCTGGACCATTTATCCAGTGACCAGAAAAGCTGCTAATTTTGAATGGGGACTTGAACAACAGGAGACTCTGCAACAGGTCCAGGCTGCTGTACAAGCTGCTCTGCCACTTGGACCATATGATCCAGCAGATCCAATGGTGCTGGAAGTGTCAATGGCAAATAGAGATGCTGTCTGGAACCTTTAGCAGACCCCTATAGGAGAATCACAATGCAGACCCTTAGAATTTTGGAGCAAAACTTTACCATCTGCTGCAGATAACTACTCTCCTCTTGATAATAGCTTTTGACCTGCTACTGGACCTTAGTAGAGACAGAACACTTAACCATGGGCCACCAAGTTATCATGAGACCTGAGTTGCCTATCATGAGCTGGATGTTGTTTGACCCACCAAACCATAAAGTTGGGCCTGTGCAGCAGCACTCTATTGTAAAATGGAAATGGCATATACGAGATAGGACCAGAGTAGATCCTGAAGGCACGAGTAAGTTACATGAATAAGTGGCCCAAATGCCCATGGTCTCCATTCCTGCCACATTACCTTCTCTTTCCCAGACCAAAGCTGTGGCCTCTTGGGGAATTCCATACAGCAAATTGACTGAGGAAGAGAAAATTCGGGACTGGTTTATAGATGGTTCAGCACGATATGCAGGTACCACCTGAAAGTGGACAGCTGCAGCACTACAATCCCTTTCTGGCATGTCTTTGAAGGACAGTCGTGAGGGAAAATCCTCCCAGTGGGCAGAACTTTGAGCAGTGCACCTGGTTGTTCATTTTGCTTGGAAGGAAAACTGGCCAGAGGTGCATTTGTATACTGACCCATGGGCTGTTGCTAATAGATTGGCTGGATGGTCAGGGACTTGGAAAGACCATAATTGGAAAATTGGTGACCAAGAGGTCTGGGGAAGAAGTATGTGGATAGAGCTTTCTGAGTGGGCTAAAAACATGAACATATTTGTGTCCCATGTGAATGGACACCAGAGGGTGACTTCAGCAGAGGAGGGTCTTAATAATCAAGTGGATAAGATGACCCATTCTGTGGATACCAGTCAGCCTCTTTCTCTGGCAACTCCTGTCATTGCCCAATGGGCTCTTGAACAAAGTGGTCATGGTGGTAGTGATGGAGGTTATACATGGGCTCAACAACATGGACTTCCACTCAGCAAGGCTGACCTGGCTATAGCCACTGCTGAGTGCCCAATCTGCCAGCAGCAGAGACCCACACTCATCCCCTGATATGGCACCATTTCCTGAGGTGACCAGCCAGCTACATGGTAGCAGGTTGATTATATTGGACCACTCCTTGAATGAAAGGGGCTGCAATTTGTTCTAACTGGAATAGATACATACTCTGGATATGGGTTTGCTTTCCCTGCATGCAATGCTTCTGCCAAAACTACCATCCATAGGCTTACAGAATGCCTTATCCATCGTCATGGCACTCCACACAGCATTGCTTCTGATCAAGGAACACATTTCACAGCAAATGAAGTACAAGAATGGGCACATGCTCATGGAAGTCTCTGTTCTTACCATGTTCCCCATCATCCAGAAGCGGTTGTACTGATAGAACAGTGGAATGGATTTTTGAAAACTCAATTACAGTGCCAGCTATGTGGCAATACCTTGAAGGGTTGGGGTAATGTTCTCCAGGAAGTTGTATATGCCCTGAATCAGCATCCACTGTATGGTGCTGTTTCTCCCATAGCCAGGATCCATGGGTCCAGGAATCAAGGGGTGGAAATGGGAGTGGTACCACTCACTATTACCCCTAATGATCCACTAAGAAAGTTTTTTCTTCCTGTCTGTGCAACCCTGAGCTCTGCTGGTCTACAGGTTTTAGTTCCAAAATGGGGAGTGCTTCCACCAAGAGAAACGACAATGATTACATTGAACTGGAATCTAAGACTGCCATCCTGATGACTTTGGGCTACTTATGCTCCTGGATCAACAAGCCAAGAAGGGGATTACATTATTGTCTGGGGTGATTGACCCTGACTATCAAGGGGAAGTAGGACTGCAACTACACAATGGAGTAAAGAAAAGTTTCTTGCAATATATGAGATCCTCTAGGGTGTCCTTTAGTACTACCATGCCTTGTGAATAAAGTCAATGGAAAATTACAACAGCCCAATACAGGCAGACTACCAATGGGTTGAAACTTCAGGAATGAAGGTTTGGGTCATCCCACCAGGCAAAGAACCACAGCCAGCTGAAGTGTTTGCTGAGGGTAAGGGGAATATGGAATGGGTAGTGGAAGAAGGTAGTGATAAATATGACCTATGACCACGTGATCAATTACAGAAAGGAGGACTGCGATACTGTTTTGTTCCTATTATACTATTTAAGTTGTAAGATATCAAGTTTAAGAATGAATATTACCCAAAGATTTGAACCCTATTCTGGAGACAGTTAATGTGTTTCCGGTTATATGCAGAACAGTTGAGTATTGTTAGGTGAAAGAAAAAAGTGTGTGTTTTAATGTTTTTTATTTAGAAATTCGGTATGGTTTAAGGTGATATATATAGCTGACAAGTTGACAAGGAGTGGACTGTCATGGTCAGGTTCATGTGTCAACTTGGCCAAGTGGTGGTACCTGTTTGTCTACATGGGAAAATGGTGGCCTTTCTGTTGCAACAAGGACATTTCATAGAATTAAATCATTATCACGTCAGCTGCATCCATAGCTGATTCCATTTGTAATCAGCCAAGGAGATTGTCTTCTGCAATAAGTGATGCTCAGTCTAATTACTGGAGGCCTTTTAAGGAGGATTCAGAAGAGAGGCTCTCTTCCTGCTTTTGCTGGTGAGCCTCTCCTGTGGAGTTCGTCCAGACCCTCCATGGAAATTGTTGGCTTCACAGCTTGCCCTGTGGATTTCAGACTCTGTGTTCCTGTGGGGACATGAGACACTTTTATAAATTTTATATTTGCAAGTGTTCCCTGTTGATTCTGTTTCTCTAGAGAACCCTAACTAATACAGATGGGCTTAAGGCTCCAAATGAGAAGCTTATGTGCCATATGACAGATGTAAACATTTCTATGAGTGCCCTGAAGAAAAATCTCATTTTCTGTAGTCACAGACTTGAGATCTTCAAAAATCAGTCTCAGAATCTTATTGTTAGAGTAGCAACTTTACAATGTAAACTGAACTCTCATTCTTGCATGGTGTCTGCCATTAAAGTAAGGGCATTGATTGGAAAAGAGTGGAACCCTGAAAAATGGGATGGCAGCATGAATTGATAATGATGTCAGTGGATAAGTTGAAACCCAAGGTTATGATGATCATGATAAGTCTTCTCTAAATAACCCTGTAACAGTCTACCTTGAGGAGATAGCTCCCCCATCTCCAGCCTGCCCTGAGTTGTTGGCCACCTAACCTCCACCTGAAGGGATTAGCCCTAGAGTGATTAATCATGTTTCACCACATGAAACTGCAAATGAATGCCCTGAAGCAAATGGCTTGAAAGATACTTCAACTTTTTTTCATGACCCACCCCCACCACCCCTCATTTCTCCCAAACTTATAACTAAAGTCCCAACAGGCCCCAAAAGATGAGGAACAAAGTATCACCCATGAGGAGGTACATTATACTCCAAAAGAACTGAATGAATTTTCCAATTTATAGAGACAGAAATCAGGGGGATATGTGTGACAATGGATTTTAAGGATGTGGGATAATGGGAGGAGGAATATAAAGCTGAATCAGGTTTAATTTATTGATATGGGCCCACTAAGCAGAGATTCTGCATTCAGTGTTATAATTAAGGGGTTAGAAAAGGCATGAACAGCTTGTTGGGATTGTTGACTGAAACATGGAACAAAAGGTGGCCAACATTACCTGAGGCTGAAATACCAGAACTGCCCTGCTATAATGCAGATGAGGGGATCCAGAGGCTTAGAGTAATTATAATGTTAAAATCAATTCATCATGGAAAGCCTGATCATTTGGAATATCATGGAAATTCCTGATCAGGAATGTCCAAAGGATGCAAATTTTACCAGAACTGTAAGAAATAAATTTGTGAGCCTAGGTCCATCATCCCTGAAGAGCTCTGTAGCTGCCCTTCTCTGTAGTTCAGATATTATTGGGGGAACTGCTGTCACTGAGCTGGAATCCTTACACAATGGGGATGACCAGACCCTGAGTTGGCAGAAGCCAGGTGGCAGCACTTAATTACCAAAGACAATGTGGATGTGGCTATCATAATGGACAGCAGACTCAAAGCAAGAGTCAAAATAATCTGACTCACAGGGACTTGTGGCATTGGCTAGTAGATCATGAGCTACCTAGAAGTACAATAGATGGGCAGTCTACTAAATTCTTGTTTGAGCTGTATAAACCAAAGGGTTCTAGGTCAAGTGAAGAGAAGTACAACTTGAATTGTAAAACAGAGTCACGGGCCCTTTAATGAATGTCCAGACTTGAGACAGTTTACAAACCCAGAACCCCTTGAATGAGAGGGAGGTCAGGTCCCTTTAGGGGAGGACCCTGTTACACTGCCATAAATTTATACTTATAGACAAGTAGAACATATGGAATAAAAATAAATAATAGGGGGAACAAATGTTAAAATAAATTTAGTTTGAAATGTTAGTGGTCAATGAAAGGAAGGGGTAAGGGGTATGGTATATACAATTTTTTTTTCTGTTTTCATTTTATTTCTTTTTCTGAATAGATGCAAGTGTTCCAAGAAATGACCATGATGATGAATACACAACTATGTGATGATATTGTGAATTACTGATTATATATGTAGAATGGAATGATCAAAATAGGAATGTTTACATTTGTTAGGTGTTTTTGGTATTTAAAAAATAAAATTAAAAAATTAAAAAAAAAATTATACTGTTAATCTTACTCTAAGCCTTCCCCAAGGAGACCAACAACATTATATCAGGGTAACTGTGCTTTGGGGTGAAGGAAATGATCAGGTATTTCAGAGATTATTAGATACTGGTTCAAAAGTGACATTAATACCAGGAGACCCAAAACATCACTCTGTCCACCAGTCAGAGTAGGGGCTTATGGAAATAAGGTAGTCAATAGAGTTTTAGCTCAGATCCATCTCACAGTGGGTCCAGTCAGACCTTGGAGTCATTCTCTAGTTATTTCCAGTTCCAGAATGCATAGTTGGAATAGACATACTTAGCAACTGGCAGAATCCCCACATTGGTTCCCTGAGTCATGGAGTGAGGACTATTATGGTAGGAAAGGCCAAGGGGAAGCCACTAGAACTGCCCCTACCTAGAAAAATAGTAAATAAGAAACAATGCTGAATTCCTGGAGGGATTGCAGAGATTACTGTCACTCTTAAGGACTTGAAGGATGCAGGGGTGTTGATTCCAACCACATCCCCATTCACATCTTCTATTTGGCCTTGCAGAAAACAGATGGGTCTTAGAGGATGACAGTGGATCATCATAAGCTCAACCAAGTGGTGACTTCAATTACAGCTTCTGTTCTGGATGTGGTATCATTGCTTGAGCAAATAAATACATCCCCTGGTACCTGGTATGCAGCTATTGATCTGGCAAATGCTTTTTTCTCAAAAGCTGTTAGTAAGTACCACCAGAAACAGTTCTCTTTCAACTGGTAAGGGCAGCAATATACTTTCACCATCCTACCTTAGGGGTATATCAACTGTCCAGACCTATGTCATAATCTTTTCCTCAAGGACCTTGATCGTTTCTCCCTCCCACAAGACATCACACTGGTCCACTACATTGATAATATCATGTTGATTGGACTTCATAAGCAAGTAGCAGTTATTCTAGACTTATTGGTAAGGCATTTACACGTCAGAGGATAGAAGATAAATCCAACAAAAATACCAGGGCCTTCCACCTCAGTGAAACTTTTAGGTGCCCAGTGACATGGGGCATGTTGAGATATCCCTTCTCAGGTGAAAGATAAGTTACTGCATCTGGCTCCAGCTGTGATGAAAAAAGAGGCACACCACCTCTTTGTATTTTGGTGCAACATATTGCTCATTTGGGTGTGATTCTCTGGTCCATTTATTGAGTGACCAGAAAAGCAGCTACTTTTAAGTGGGGACCTGAATGAGAGGAAGCTCTTTAACAGGTCCAGACTGCTGTACAAGCTGATCTGCCACTTGGACCATATGATTCAGCAGATCCAATGGTGCTGGAAGTGTCAACGGCAAATAGAGATGCTGTCTGGAACTTTTGGCAGGCCCCTATAGGAGAATCACAATGCAGACCCTTAGGATTTTGGAGCAAAACCTTACCATCTGCTGCAGATAACTACTCTCTGCTTGATAATAGCTTTTCCTGATACTGGGCCTTAGTAGAGACTGAACATTTAACCATGGGCCACAAGTTACCATGAGACCTGAGTTGCCTATTGTGAGCTGGGTGTTGTCTGACCCACCAAGCCATAGAGTTGGGTATGCACAGAAGCATTCCATCATAAAATAGAAGTGGCATATATGAGATAGGGCTGGAGCAGGTCTTGAAGGCACAAGTAAGTTACATGAGGAAGTGGCCCAAATTCCCATGGTCTGCACTCCTGTTACATTACCTTCTCTTTCCCAGACCAGAATTATGACTTCTTGGGGAGTTCCTTACAGTGAATTGACTGAGAAAGAGAAAACTCAGGCCATGAGTTCTGGTTTACAGATGGTTCTGCACAATATGCAGGTACCTCCTGAAAGTGAACAGCTGCAACACTACAACCCCTTTCCAGGATGCCCTCAAAGGACAGTTGTGAGGGGAAATCTTCTCAGTGGGCAGAACTTTGAGCAGTGTACCTGCTTGTTAATTTTACTTGGAAGGAGAACTGGCCAGAGGTACATTTGTATACTGACTCATGGAATGATTTTAATATTTTGGCTGGATGGTAAGGGACTTGGAAAGACCATAATTGGAAAATTGGTGAAAAAGAGGTCTGGGGAAGAGGTATATGGATAGACCTTTCTAAGTGGCCTAAAAACATGAAGGTATTTGTGTCTCATGTGGATGCACACCAGAGAGTGACTTCAGCAAAGGTTTTAATAATCAAATGAATAAGATGATTCATTCTGTGGCCATCAACCAGCCTCTTTTCCCAGTAACTCCTGTCATTGCCCAATGGGCTCATGAACAAAGTGGTCATGGTGATAGGAATGGAGGTTATGTATGGGCTCAACAGCGTGGACTTCTACTCACCAAGGCTGACCTGGCTACAGCCACTGCTAAGTGCCCAATCTGCCTGCAGTAGAGACCCACATTCACCCCCCGATATGGTATCATTCCCCAAGGTGGCCAGCTGGCTACATGGTGGCAGGCTGATTACATTGGACCACTCCATAATGGATGGGGCAGCAATTTCTTCCAACTGGAATAGACACATACTCTGGCTATGGGTTTGCTTTCCCTGTTTGCAAATCTTCTGCCAAAACTGCCATCCATAGACTCACAGAAGGCTTTATCCATAGTCATGGTATTCCATACAGCATTGCTTCTGATCAAGGAACACATTTCACAGCAAATGAAATGTGCAAATGGGCACATGTTCATGGAACTCTCTGGTTTTACCATGTTCCCCATCATTCAGAGGCAGCTGGATTGATATAACAGTAGAATGATCTTTTGAAAACTCAGTTACAGAACCAATTACTGGGAATACCTTGCACGGCTGGGGTGATGTTCTCCATGAGGCTGTGTATGCTCTGAATCAGCATCCACTGTATGGTTCGGTTTCTCCCATAGCCAGAATCCATGGGTCCAGGAACCAAAGGTGGAAACTGGAGTGGCATCCCTCATTATTAACCCTACTGATCCACTAGGAAAATTTTTTGTTCCCTGTTCCTCAACCCTGAGCTCTGCTGGTCTACAAGTTTTAGTTCCAGAAGGAGTAGTGCTTCCACCAGGAGAAACAACAATCCCATTGAATTGGAATCTAAGACACATGATCACTTTGGGCTACTCATGCCCCTGGATCAACAAGCCAGAAAGGGGATTACTTTACTGACTGGGGTAAAAGACTCTGACTATCAGGGGGAAATTAAAACTGTAACTGCACAATGGAGGTAAAGAAGAGTTTTCTTTGAATATAGAAGATCCCCTAGGGCATCTTTTAATACTACCATGCCTTGCGATTAAAATCAATAGAAAACTGCAACAACCCAATCCAAGAAGGACTACCAATAGCTCTGAAACTACAAGAATGAAGGTTTGGGCCACCCCACCAGGCAAAAATCATGGCCAGCTGAAGTGCCTGCTGAGGGTGGAGGGAACATAGAATGAGTAGTGGAAGAAGGTAGTGATAAATACGAACTACAACCATGTGATCAGTTACAGAAATGAGGACTGTAATGCTGTTTTGGTCATGTTATAGTTTTTAAATTGTAAGAGATCAAGTTTAAGAATGAATACATCCAAGGACTGGCACCCTATTCCGGGGTGATTTAATGCATTTCTGGTTGTACGCAGGACAGTTGAGTACTGTTAGGTGAGGAAAAAATGTGTCTGTTATTGTTTTCTATTTAGAGCTTAAGTGTGGTTTAAGGTGATGGGTATAGCTTCCAATTTGACAAGAGGTGGACTCTCATGGTCAGGTTCATGTGTCAACTTGGCCAGGTGGTGGGGCCTGTTTGGCTGATTGGGCAAGTGCTGGCCTGTATGTTGCTCTGAGGACATTTCCTTGGCTTAAATCATGATTACATTGGCTGCATCCATGGCTGACCACATTTGCAATGAGCCAGGTGAGTGTCTTCTGCAATAAGTGATGTTTAATATAATCATTGTAAAGGATTCATAACAGTTTCTCTTCCTGCTTTAGATGGTGAGCTTATTCAGTGGAATTTGTCCAGACCGTTCATTGAAGTTATCAGCTTCTCAGCTTGCTCTGTGGATTTTGAACTCTTCCATTCTTACAGTTGTCCAGCCAGCCTCTCCTGAGAGTTCATTGATGAACTTCATTGGAGTTACCAGCTTGCAGCCTACCTTACAGAACTTGGACTCTACATCCGCATGGTTATGTGAGACAATTTTATAAATTTTGTATCTATGGATATTTCCTGCTGATTCTGCTTCTCTAAAGAACCCTAGCTAATACACCAGGAATCACAGGTGCAGGGATCAAAGTATGGAAATGAGAGTGACACCACTCACTACCACCCCTAGTGATCCACTAGGAAAATTTTTGCTCCATTTTCCTGAAACCTTAAGCTCTGCTGGCCTACACATCTCAGTTCCAAAAAGAAGAATGCTTCTACCAGGAGACACAATGATGATTCCACTGAACTGTAAATTAACAGTGCCACCTGGCCATCTTGGATATCTCATGCCACTTAAACAGCTGACACAAAAGTGGATTGCTATACTTTCGGGGGGATTCATTCTGACTATCAAGGGGAAATAGGATATAACTACACATGAAGGTTAAGAAAAGTTTTCCTGGAATACAGGAGCTCCCCTAGGGCATCTCTTAGTACTACCATGCCCTGTGATTAAAGTCAATGGAAAACTGCAGCAACCCAATAGAGGCAGAACTACAGGAGTGAAGGTCTGGGTCAACTTACCTAGCAAAGAACCATGACAAGCTGATGTGCTTGCAGAGGGCAATGGGAATATGGAATGAGTAGTAGAGGAAGGTAGTGATGAATATGAACTATGATCATGTAACCAGTTATAGAAATAAGGACTGTGATTGTATGAATATTTCTACTCTGTTTTGTTATGATCATGCTTGCATTTGTACATAAGCAAATATCTTGTTTTCTTCTTATCATATAACATAAGTTGTACTGATCATGTTATAATATTTAAGTCATAGAATATGAAATTTAAGAGCAAATGTTACCTAAGGACTTGCAACTTATTCTGGAGAGACATAGCACATCTCTGATCGTACACAGGCCAGTTGAGTATTGTTAGGGAAAACATATATCTGGTATTGTGTTCTATTTAGTAATTAAGCATGCTTCAAGGTGATGTGTATGGCTGCCAAGTTGACAAGGGGTAGACTGTGATGGTTAGATTCTGGTGTCAACTTGACTAAATGATTATGCCCAGTTGTCTGGTCAGGCAAACACTGCCCTGATCATTGTGGCAAGAATATTTTGTGGCTGGCTGATTAAATCATCAGTCAGTTTATTGTATCTGTGGCTGATTACATCTGCAATCAGATAAGACATGCCTCCCACAATGAGATAAGCCAATAAGTTGATAATTTTTAAGGAACAAGAGAGACTCTTTCACTGCTTCTTCAGCCAGTGAGCCTCTCCTGTGGAGTTTGTCCAGACCATTCATCAGAACTGCCAGCTTCACAGCCCTCCCTATAGATTTTGGACTTTCCACAGTTGCTTGAGACACCTTTATAACTCTCATATTTACAGATCTCTCCATTTGGTTCTGTTTCTCTAGAGAATCCTGACTGACATAGAAACCAACAACAATGGATTTGCACAGGAAGAAGAAAGGATTAGTGAACTAGGTGACTAGACATCTGAAATACAACATAAAAAATAAAAGAATTGAAAAATATGTGCAGAATCTCAGGGAGTTGACTGAGAACATGAAACACATGAATATATGTGTTGTGGGTGTCCCAGAAGGAAAAGAGAAGGGAAAAGGAAGAGAAAGACTAATGGAGGAAATAATCACTGAAAAATTCCATCTCTTATGAAAGCCATAGCATTACATACATTACAGATCCAAGAGGTGTAGCATACCCCAAACACAATAGATCAAAATAGACATTCTCCAAGACACTTACTAATCAGATTGTCAAATGTCAAAGAGAAAGAGATAACTTTGAAAGCAGCAAGAGAAAAGTAATCCATCACATACAAAGGAAGACCAGTAAGACCATGTGTGGATTTCTCAGCAGAAACCATGGAGGTGTAAAGGCAGTGGTATGATATATTAAAGATTCCAAAAGAGAAAATCTGCCAACCAGAATTCTACATACAGAAAAATTGTCCTTCAAAAATGAAGGGGGCATTAAAATATTTTCAGACAAGCAACTAGTGAGAGAATTTGTGACTCAGAGACCAGCTCTGGGTGCAAGAAATACTAAAAGGGAGCACTTCAAGTAGATAGGAAAAGACAAGAGAGAGAGGTCTCAAGAAGAGTACAGAAATAAAGACTATCAGTAAAGGTAAAAACATTTAAAAATTAGATATGGCATAAAATCTAAAAGACAAAATGACAGAAGAAAGTACTGCCTTTACAGTAATAACATTAAATGTTAATGGATTAAGATCCGAAATCAAAAGACATAGACTGGCAGAATGAATTTGAAAAAAAAAAAAAAAAAGGACCTGACTATATGCTATCTACAGGAGACTCATTTTATTTTTTTTATTATTATTTTTTTACATGGGCAGGCACTGGTAATCAAACCCAGGTCCTCTGGCATGGCAGGCAAGCATTCTTGCCTGCTTAGCCACCGTGGCCTGCCCCAGGAGACTCATTTGAGATGCAAGGACAAAAGTAGGTTGAATATGAAGCATTGGGAAAAGATATTTCATACAAACAATAATCAGAAAAAAGCATGAGTAACTATACTAATATCCAACAAATTAGATTTCAAATGTGAAATAACCAAAAGAGACAAAGAAGGACACTATGTATCAATAAAATAAACAATTCAACAAGAAGACATAGCAATCATAAATATTTATGCACCAAGTCAGGGTGGTTCAAAATACATGAGGCAAACACTAGCAACGTTCAAGAAAGAAATAAACACCTCTACTATAGTAGTTGAATACATCAATTCCCTTCTCTTATCAATGGATAGAACATCTAGACAGAGAATCAATAAAGAAATAGAGAATTTGAATAATACAATAAATGAATGAGACTTAGCAAATATTTACAGAACGTTACACATCACAACAGCAGGATACACATTTTTCCCAAGTGCTCATGAATCATTCTCAAAGATAGACTGTATACTGGGTCACAAAGCAAGTCTCAATAAATTTTAAAAAATTGAAATCATGCAAAACACTTTCTCAGATCATAATGGAATGAACTAGAAATCAATAACAGGCAGAAGGACAGAAAACTCACAAATATATGGAGGCAAAACAACACACTCTTAAACAACCAGCGGGTTAAGGGGGAAATTACAAGAAAAATCAGTAAATATCTAGAGGCAAAAGAAAATGAAAAATCAACATATCAAAAGTTATAAGATGCAGCAAAGACAGTGCTAAGAGGGAAATCTACTGCCTTAAAAGCCTATATTTAAAAAGAAAAAAAGAAAAAAATCAAAGAATTAACTGTTTGCTTGGAAGAACTAGAGAAAGAACAGGAAACTAACCCCAAAGCAAACAAAAGGAAAGAAATAACAATGATTAGAACGGAAATAAATTAAGTTAAGAACCCAAAAACAATCAAGAAAATCAACAAAACCAGAAGTCGGTTCTTTGAGAAAATTAATAAAACAATCGTGGACCTTTAGCCAGGTTGACAGAGAGAGAGAGAGAGAGAGAGAGAGAGAGAGAGAGAGAGAGAGAGAGAGGATGCAAATAAATAAAATCAGAAATAGAAGAGGAGACACAACCACTGACACTGCAGAAATAAAGTCAATATGGACAGGTTCCTATGAGCAACTACACGCAAATAAACTAGAAAACATAGATGAAATGGACAACTTCCTAGAAAAGCATGAACAACCAACATTGACTCAAGAAGAAATAGACAACTTCAACAAACCAATCACAAATAAAGAGATGGAATCAGTCATCAAGAAGCTCCACAAAAAGAGAAGTCCAAGACCAGATGGCTTCACATGTGAATTCTAACAAGCATTCAAGATAGAATTAATACCAATCCTGCTCGAACACTTCAAAATAGAAGAGGAGGAAAAGCTTTCTCATTCTATGAGGCCAACATCACCCTAATAACAAAGCCAGTCAAAGATACTACAAGGAAAGAAAATTACAGACCAATCTCTCTAATGAATATAGATGCAAAAATCCTTAACAAAATGCTTGCAAATCAAATCTGACAGACTATTAAAAGAATTATCACCATGACCAAATGGAATGTATTCCAGGTGTGCAAGGACAGTTCAACATAATAAAATCAACTAATGTAATACATCATCTCAACAAATCACAGTAAAAAAAAACACTTGATCATCTCAATTGATGCAGAAAAGGCTTTTGGTCAAATTCATCATCTTTCTTGATGAAAACACTTCAAAGGATAGGAATAGAAGGGAAATTCTTCAATACGCTAAAGGTCAAATACAAAAAACCCACAGCTAACATCATCCTTAATGGGAAAAGACTGAAAGTGTTCTCTCTAAGATCAAGAACAAAACAATGGCACACTGTGTTCATGGATTGGAAGACTAAATATAATTAATATGTCAATTCTAACCAAATTCATTTATAGATTCAATGCAATACCATTTAAAATCCCAATATCTAGCTTGGCAGAACTAGAAAAACCAATAACCAAATTTATTTGGAAGGGAAGGGTGCCCTCTATAACTAAAAATATCTTGAGAAAGAAAAATGAGAAGTCTCACACTACCTGACTTTAACTCATATTGCTGTGAACTATACCAGACACAAAACAGCAGATACTGTGTGATTTTGCTTGTGTGAAATATCTAGAATATGCAAATTCATAGAGACAGAAAGTAGAGTAAAGGTAACTAGGGAGGGGAAGGAGTTAATGCACAACAGTGCAGAGGTGGTGGTAAGAGAGTCACACAAGTTTGTGAATGTGATTAATTCCACTGAATGGGAGTGGGTGATACGGGAAAGCTCAAGTTTTATATAGTTCCAAAATTTAAAAGAGAGAGAGACTAAAGAGGCAATAACAACTAAATGATTGTGGAATGGATCTAATAGTGGAGGTAAATGTCCATAAGGACACCACTGTTACAAAGGAAAGCAATGGAATATAGACTGTAAACTTCATATCAATGTTAAATTTCTTGAACTTGAAAATTTTACTTAAGGTAATTACATAAGTGAGTATTCTTGTTCTTAGTAAATATACATGGAAGCATTAAGTGTTTAAGGAGCATAATGTATACAATGTACTCTCAAATGTTTAGAAAATAAAATATATATATATAGGTGGTAGGTAGGTAAGTAGACAGATGGATGGATAGACAGACAGACAAATAGGTATGTGAATAAATAGATTGATATGGCAAAAAATGGCAAAATGTTAAAAGTTGGTGGATCTAGGTATCTGGATTAGGGGTTATGTTGGGAATTCTCTATATGGATTTTGTATTATTTTTGCAATTGTACTGTAAACTTGAAATTATTTCAAAACAAAAAGTTCATTTTCTTAATTGGATATATGGAAATACTAGTGGTCAATGAGAGGGAGTGGTAAGGAGTATGGTATGTATGACGTTTATTTCCCCTTTTTATTTCATTTTCTGGGGTGATGCAAATGTTCTAAAAAATGATCATGGTGATGAATACATAACTAGGTAATGATATTGTGGGCCACTGGTTGTACACCATGTATGGAGTGTATGTGTGTGAAGATATATCAATAAAAAATATTTTTTAGAAAGAATATTATGAAGCTATGGTGGTTATGTTAGCATGGTACTGGCATAAAGATAGATAAACTGACCACCCTAATCAAATAGACTGTTCAGATAAAGACTCGCTCATCTATGAACAATTAATTTTTGATAAGGCAGTCAAGCCAACCCACCTGAGACAGAGCAGCCTCTTCAAAAAATGGTGTTTGGATGGATATACATATACAAAAGAATGAAAGAAGATCCATATCTCACATCCTATACAAAAATTTACTCAAAATAGATCAAAGACCTAAGCATTAGAGCTAAGAAATTAAAATTTTTAGAAGAAAATGTAGGAAAATATCTTATAAATCTTATAATAGAAGGTGGTTTCTTTATACCCAAAGCACAAGCATCAAACAAAAAAATAGATAAATGAGAATTCCTCAAAACTAAACAGTTTTGTGAATCAAAAAAAAATTGTCAGGAAATTAAAAAGGTAATCTACACAATGGGAGACAATATTGGAAACCACATATCAGATAAAGGTTTAGTATCCAGAATATATAAAGAGATTCTTCAACTCAACAACAAAAACACGAACAAACCAATTTAAAAAATGAGCAAAAGACATGAACAGACATTTCTCAGGAGAAGAAATACAAATGGCTAAAAGGCACATGAAAAAATGCTCAACTTCACTGGCTATTAGAGAAATACAAATCAAAACCACAATGAGATATCATCTGGCATCCACTAGAATGACCATTACAAAAAAAAAAAAAAAACAGAAAGCGACAAGTGCTGGACATGATGTGGAGAAAGAGGCACACTTACTCACTATTAGGGGGAATATAAAGTGCTATAGCCACTATGGAAAGCGGTTTGATAGTTTTTCAGGAAGCTAAGTATAGAATTGCTATATGGTTGAGCAATACCATTACTAGGCATATATTCAGAGGTTCTGAAGGCAAGGACACAAACGGACATTTGCACACCATTGTTCTTAACAGCATTATTTATAATTGCCAAGAGATGGAAACAACCCAAATGTTCATCAATGGAAGAGTGGCTAAACAAGCTGTGGTTTATATACACGATGGAATCTTATGCAGCTGTAAGACAGAATAAAGTCATGAAGCATGTAACAACATGGATGAACCTTGAGGACATTATGCTGAGTGAAATTAGCCAGAAACAAAAGGACAAATACTGTATGGTCTCACTAATATGAACTATCACTAATGAGTGAACTTGGAGAATTGAAGTTAAGAACACAGGTTATCAGGAGACAGAAATATGGTAGCTATTGGGCAACTGGTGCGAAGGAATACAGACTGCACATCAAGACTGACTGTAAAAATTCAGAAATGGATAGCACAATAGTACCTGATTATAATAACACAATAATATAGGTACACTGAATGAAGCTGAATATGAGTATGAGGGAGGGAAAAGGGCTGGGGGCACATATGAAAGCAGAAGGAAAGATAGAGGATAAAGACTGAGAGGGTATAATTTAGGAATGCCTAGAGTGGAGAATAATAGTGATTAAATGTACAAATAAAAAAAAAGCATTTTTTGCATGAGGGATAAAAAAAAGAATCAAGGCTATTGGATTACAGTACAACAGTTTCAGGTACTTCCTTCTAGAGAAACTGAAAAAGGATATCTGTATAGTACATAACAATATAAGAATTACCACTGGAATGACCCATCAACTCTATTTGAAATTTCTCAGCAATTGAAACTTTATTTTGTTACATTTTTCTTCCCCTTTTGGTAAAGCAGTCTTTCTCAAGCCCACAATTCCATGTCAAGGCTCATCCCTAGGGGGCACATCCCACATTGCCAGGGAGATTTACACTCCTGGGAGTCATGTTCCATATAGGGTGGTGGGCAGTAAGTTCACCTGTGGTGTTGGCTTCAATAGAGAGGTCACATCTGAGCAACAAAGGCATTGTCTGGAGGTAACTTTTAGGCATAATCATAAGTAGGCTTAGCTTTTCTTTTGCAGGAGTAAGTTATTTAAGGGCAAGCCCCAAAATTGAGGGCTTGGCCCATTAAATTGGGAGTCCCCAATGTTTGCAAGAATATCAGGTCTTCCTCAGGTGGAGAAGTTTAAGATTTCCACCTTTCTCCACAGTCCTTCAAAGGGACCATTTTTTTAACTGGGCTATTTGTCTTTTCATCATTACATTGTAAAAGTTATTTACATATTCTGGATATTAAACTCTCTACAGACATGTGGTTTACAACTATTTTCTCCCATTCTGTAAGTTGTCTTTCCACTTTTTCTTTAATAATGTCCTTTGATGTACAAAAGTTTTTAACAATTGATGAAGTTGACTTTATCTTTTGTCTCTTTTGTTACCCATGTTTTTGGTATCATATCTAAGAATCCATCACCAAATCCCAAGTCATGTAGATTTGCCCCTACATTATCTTCTAAGAGTTTTACATTTTTTATTTATCCCTGATCCATTTAATTTTTGTATATACTGTGAGCCAGGGGTCTAACTTCATTCTTTTACATGTGGCTATCCAATTTCCCTAACACCATTTGTTAAAGAGAGTATTCTTTCCACATTACAATATTTAGCATCCTTTTCAAAAATCTATTGGCTTTACAACCTCTGGATGAGTCCCTGAACCAGAAAAGTCCTGTAATCTAGAGAGGCCAGCCTCTCCAGAACATCAGCTAATTCAGTCTCCTTACCCCATATTATTGACAGATCCTTCTGTCATTGACATGAAAATATTTTGGAATGGGTATAGACCAAAGACCCCTAAAGAATGGGATGGAAAGATCAAAGGTAATGGTGGAGTTATACAGAGAAGGTAGGGTTTAACAAATGAGTATGATTGCTGAGTCAGTATATTGATATTCCTTTTAGTCTCCAGTATCTTAGGGCAACTGGAAATACCAACCTAAAATTGTGGAGTTGGAACTCATGTCAAACTCTGAAATCTGTTCTACAACTAATGTTGCACTATGCTTTGAAATTTATTGCTTCTTGTATATATGCTATTTTTCAAAAAAAAAAAAAAGAAAAAAAATTATTGTGATGATAAAAAAATATTTATTCCTTGTAGCCCCCAATGTTCTGGAGCAACTAGCAGGAAAAATCTGAGATAATGGTATGGTAACCCATGACAAACTCTTGGATCTGTTCTGTTAACTACTTGTTAAAGAGGGCTTTGTATTCTATTGCTTTTTTCTTTCTTTGCTTTGTATATCTATCATATTATACAATAAATTTTTTTTTAAAAATTGATTGGCTATATATATGTGTGGGAATGTTTCTTGACTTTCAATTCTGTTTGCTGTTTGTCTGTTTTAACACCACACTGTTTTGATTACTGTAGCTTTGTTGTATAATTTGAAATCAGGAAATTAGTCCTCCAAATGTACTCTTTTTCAATATCATTTTGGTTATTTAGGGACACTTACCCTTCCCTATGAATTTGGGGATCAGTTTTCTCTGCAAAAAGCCTACATGGAATGTTTTGCCATTTATTTATGTTACCTTTAATTTTTTTTCAGTAATTTTGTAGTTTTAAGGGTAAAAGCATTTTATATCCTTTTTAGTTTTATTCCTAGATATTTTATTCTTTTAGAAGTTATTGTAAATGAAACTATTTTTTTTAATTTCCTCTTCAGTTTGTTCATTGCTAGCATACAGAAAAACAATTGATTTTTGTGTACTGATCTTGTATCCTGCAACTTTGCTGAAATAGTTTATTATCTCTACTAGTTTTCTTCTGTATTCTTTTGGAATTTTTCTATATACGATCATGTAATCTGAAAATAGAAATAGTTTTACTACTTCCTTTCAAATTTTATTTCTTTTTCTTGCCTAATTGCTCAGACCAGAATTTCTAGTACAGTACTGAACAGCAGTGCTGAAAGTGGGCATCCTGGTCTTGTCCCTGGAGCCCTGATCTTCAGAGCTGAAGGAGTCAAGTCTTTCACCAAAAAACCTTACGTTAGTTGTGGGTTTTTCATAAATGGTACTTCTCACATTGAGGAAGTTTCCTTCTATTTCCAGTTTTCAGAGTGTTTAATCAGGAAAAGGTGTTGTGTCAGTATGAAGCTATTATGTACCCAGAAGAGTCGTGACTCTTACTCGTCATTCAGTATTGCTGGGTGGGATACTTTTATTATTTCCATGGAGATGTGGCCCACTCAACTGTGGGTGGTAACTTTTGATTAGATAGTTTCCATGGAGATGTGTCTCCACCTTTTCAAGGTGGGGTTGCTTACTGGAGTCCTCTAAGAGAAAACCATTTTGGAAAAAGCTTCAGAGCCAACAGAGCCTACACTACCAGAGAACTTTGGGTATGCAGAAGGAAAATGCCCCTGGGGAAGCCTTATGAAATGAGGAGAGAAAGCCAGCAGACATCACCATGTGCCCTCCCAGCTGAAAGAGAAACTCCAAACTTCATCAGCCCTTTTTTGGAGTTAAGGTATCTTTCTCTGTATACCTTAATTTGAACATTTTCATGACCTTAGAACTGTAAGCTCGCAATTTAATAAATTCCCTTTTTTAAAACCATTTGGTTTCTGGTATATTGCATTCCTGCAGCTTACAGACTAAAACAGGTGTATAGAACCATTTCTTGCCCTCCCATTACTGCCCAATTTCTCAAAAGAGGTTTTACACATTTTTGTCTTTTCTTCATTCCTTTCTCATAGTAATCTGTTTTCTGCTCCCATTGATTTTCTTTTTAAACATTTATCAAAGGACACTCATATGTTCCTAAAAGTCAAAAACCAAATGGTTTCCTCAAAGATTTTGAAGGGTGGGCCATAGTGGCTCAGCAGGCAAGAATGCTTTCTTGCCATGCCAGAAGACCCGGATTCAGTTCCCGGTGCCTGCCCATGCAAAACAAACAAACAAACAAACAAACAAAAAAAGATTTTGAAGTATTTGTTACTGTTCTTGCATTCATCTTTCTTCATAGGCTCCTAACATCATACTCACCTGAAAACGGTGCTAAAATTAATCATGTATTGGTTTCTTATAAATCCAAACATTATCCAGAAGATTCCAACTTTAGCCTTTTTCTTTTTCTTTTTCTCAGACTATCTCTTCTACACCTTTGACTATGAATATCCAGCATGTCTGCATCTATTTCTTACATTTTACCAGACCCAATATTCAAGTGCTCAGTTTAATTGGCATATGGATATACTGTTGCACCTCAAAAAAACTAATCCTCTCCCCTTGTCCATATCTTTTCCTTCATCTTATACACCTCTAGTTTATCTTTCCCCCAAATCAGGCTTAAAACACTAGAGTTATCTTTGCCTCTTTCTTCCTACTCAACTTACATACAGTGAGTTACTCAATTCTGTCATTTTTGTATCTGTAGTTATTTTCTCATCTATGGCATATTTTTTACTGCCATGCTCAAAATCAAGTTTCCATTATTTGTCCTCTAGACAAATATTTATCCTATTTTTCCACATCCTTCTACTCCTCCTTTCCTTACCAGAGTTATCTTCCTAAAGTACAATTCTGGTTATGTCACTCTTGACTCAAAAGCCATCCATGATTTTTATCCATTTTCTACAGATTAAAGACCAATGTCTAGCTCAGCATTTAAGGCTTATAGTAATTAGGGTGTTATCAGCCTCTATAACCTTAAACAGATCCCCTGTAGAAAGTATTGTTTTAGCAACCTAAAAGGACTCAAAATGAGAAAGAAAAAAAGGATAAACAAAACAACAACAAAAAAAGGATGGGTTGTTTTTATTTGTCTTTTTCTTTTTTTAAAGTCAAATGGCAAAATCTTTTAAACAATGATTGTACTGCCATCTACTGGAATGATTAGCACATTGCATTTGAACCTCTATTTTTTTTCAAAAGTGAGAAAGGTTTGGTTTTACTTTTCTAAAACTCTCACTAAATACAGCTTTTAACATCTAACAGAAGATGTTAGATGACTTTGAGGTAAAATTTACATTTGGGTCAAAAGCACACACAATTACAATGAGTAAATTGATGTGATCTTTTCTTATAAAAGACTAAAAACACTTCACCCTTTATTACTAAGAGTCCAAAGATGGACTATTGGTGTTGAGAAATTGTCTTCTCTACTGTCACATAATCTTCAGAACTCACATTTTCTAATGCCATTCAGCAATTCAAATCTTTCTCATCCTGTAAGACTCAGGACAAAACTACCATTTCCAATGAAGGCTTCGCAAGCCAAGTCTCACCATCCCTGAATTTATATATATAGAACTTTCTAACTGTAGTATGCCTTCATTTGGAGACTAACCATATTGTTGCTTAATATTGATGTGTTCTGTGTTTACCTCTTAATATGGAGTAATGATTAAGAGCCAGGATTCTAAAAGCAAATTGCCCAGCTTCAAAATGATGATTTATCATTTATTTGCTGTTTAATATTGTGTAGGTCAGTCTCCTCTATCAAAAGAGATAACCGTATTTCCTTCATAGATTTGTTGTGATGATGAAATTAGCAGAAAATCTAAAATCACTTAAAACAGTACCTGCCACAGAGTAAGAAATTAATAATTACCAGCCAGTTTCATTAACCCAAGCAGATTTTTTTAAAAATCCAATTATTATATAACTCATCCCAACAGATAATTGAGCACCCCATATAACAGGCATTCAACAAATATAGTTAGATGTCAGATTTAAAGTAGTTATTTTTATTAATTGCCTTTTAAAGGTATAATTTACATACAATAAAATACATCAATATTAAGGGTACAATTTGATGAGTTTTAGCAACTGCATATAGTTGAATAACCAGAATTACAATCAAAATGGAGAACATTTCTATCACCCTAATATGCCTCCTTTTATAAATCTTTTCTTCCCACCTCTAATCCCTAGTGATCATTGAACATACTTTCGGTCACTACAGTTTTCTTTTATAGAATTTTGTGTAAATGTAATCATACAGTATGTAGTTTTCTGTGTCTGGAGTCTGTCGCTTAGTGCAGTGATTTTGAGATTCAACCATACTGTTGTTTGTAACAAGAGTTCATTCATTTTTATAGCATATTAGTATTCCAGGAATATTTGGGTTGTTTCCAGTTTTGTGCTGCTGTAAATAGTGCTGCTAGGAATATTTACAAGCAAGACTTTTTGCAGACATATGCTTTCATTTTCCCTGGGCAAATACCTAGAAGTAGAGTTGCTAGGTTGGATGGTAAGTGGATATTTAACATTTAAAAACCATGCCAAAAGACTTGAACAGACACTTCTCAGAAAAGGAAATACAAATGATCAAAAGACACATGAAGAGATGCTCAACTTCCCTGGCCATTAGAGAAATGCAAATCAAAACCATAATGAGATATCATCTCACACCCACCAGAATGGCCATTATCAATAAAATAGAAAATGACAAGTGCTGGAGAGGATGTGGAGAAAGAGGCACATTTATCTACTGTTGGTGGGAATGTCAAATGGTGCAACCGCTGTGGAAGGCAGTTTGGCAGTTCATCAAAGCTAAATATAAAATTGTCATATGACCCTGCAATACCATTGCTAGGTATCTACTCAAAGGACATATGGGTAAGGACACAAATGGACATTTGCACACCAATGTTTATAGCAGCATTATTTTAAATTGCAAAAAGATGGAAACAGCCAAAATGTCCATCAACAGACGAGTGGCTAAACAAACTGTAGTATATACATACGATGGAATATTATGCAGCTCTAAAACAGAATAAAGTTATGAAGCATGTAATAACATGGATGGGGACCTTGAGGACATTATGTTGAGTGAGATTAGCCAGAAACAAAAGGACAAATACTGTATGGTCTCACTGATATGAACTGACATTAGTGAATAAACTTGGAATATTTCCTTGGTAACAGAGACCATCAGGACATAGAAATAGGGTAAGATATTGGGTAACTGGAGCTGAAGGGATACAGATTGTGCAACAGGACTGAATATAAAAACTCAGAAATGTATAGCACAATGCTACCTAACTGTAATACAATTATGTTAAAACACTGAATGAAGCTGAATGTGAGAATGATAGAGGGAAGAGGGCTGGGGACATAAATGAAATCATAAAGAAAGATAGACAATAAAGATTGAGATGGTATAATCTAGAAATGCCTAGGATGTATAACGATAGTGACTAAATGCACAAAATTTAAAAATGTTTTTGCATGAGGAAGAAAAAAGGAATGTCATTACTGCAGGGTACTGAAAATAGATGGTAATTAACATTTTGAAATTTCAATTTATGTGTGAGACTAAAGCTAAAAATGTTTATTTGGTACAAAATTTATATTTTGACTAGTGCATTTCCTAATATAACTTATGTAGACAGCTTAATTGAACACCATAAGTACTTGGAATCTCAGGTAGGACATGAGATTTTGTTGGTTTGTCCAGAGTGATGCCCCGATGAATCCCAGAGTGATTTGATCATTGAATGGAAAAGTATTTGCAAAGTCCCCTTCAGGGAATGGTGAGAACGGGGGAAAATTCATCTTCCCCAAGTTGAATTCTCCATATTCTCACAAGCAGTGTGGACAACCAAAGCTATAGGCTGAGCCGCCAGTCTTGGGGTTTGTTCATATGAAACTTAACCGCACAGGGGATAGGTCAAGCCTACTTAAAATTAGGCCTAAGTGTCACCCCCAAGAGAACCTCTTTTGTTGCTCAGATGTGGCCTCTCTCTCCAGCCAGCACAACAAGCAAACTCACCACCCTTCTGTCTACGTGGGACATGACTCCCAGGGGTGAGGACCTTCCTGGTAATGTGGGACAGAAATCCTAGAATGAGCTGAGACTTAGCATCAAAGGATTGAGAAAACCTTCTAGACCAAAAGGGGGAAGAGTGAAATGAGACAAAGTGTCAATGGCTGAGAGATTCCAAACAGAGTCAAGAGGTTATCCTGGAGGTTATTCTTATGCATTAAGTAGATATCACCTTGTTAGTCAAGATGCAGTGGAGAGGCTGGAGGGAACTGCCTGAAAATGTAGAGCTCTGTTCCAGTAGCCATGTCTCTTGATGATGATTGAATAATGATATAGCTTTCACAATGTGACTGTGAGATTGTGAAAACCTTTTGTCTGATGCTCCTCTTATCTACCTTGTCAACAGAGGAGTAGAACATATGGAATAAAAATAAATAATAGGGGGAACAAATGTTAAAACAAATTTAGTTTGAAATGCTAGTGATCAATGAAAGGGAGGGGTAAGGGGTGTGGTATGTAAATTTTTTTTCTGTTTTTGTTTTATTTCTTTTTCTGAACAGATGCAAATGTTCTAAGAAATGATCATGATGATGAATATGCAACTATGTGATGATATTGTGAATTACTGATTATATATGTAGAACAGAATGATCAAAAGAGGAACGTTTGCTTTGTTACATGTCTTTTGTTATTTAAAAAATTAAAATTAAAAATATAAAAAAAAAATTTTAATAAAAACAAAACCCAGGCCAAAGTGGCTGTATCATTTCATGTAGCCACCAACAAGATAAGAGCTATGTCCCTGCAAAGAATGGAATTGACTAAAATTAAATTTCATTAATCCTGATAAGTGAGTTTATCACTGTGATTTTAATTTATATTTCTTTAACAGCTAATGATATTGAACATCTTTCCATGTGCTTATTCAATTTCATATGTCTTCCTTGCCATTTGTATTTGTTTCCTAAGGCTGCCATAGCAAATTATCACAAACTGCATGGCTTAAAACAACAAACATTTATTGTCTGGCCATTCCAGAAGCTAGAAGTCCAAAATAAAGGTTTTGACACAGCCACACATCCTCTGAAGGCTCTAATGAAGAACCCTTCCTTTCTTCTTCCTAGCTCCTGGTGGCTCCTGGCAATCCTTGGCATTCCATGGTTTATAGCTGCATTACTCCAATCTCTTCCTTCATCTTCACACAATGTTCTCTGTGTCTTCTCTTTGTCCAAATTTTCCATTCCTTCCCTTGTAAAGGCACCTGTCATTGGATTTAGAGGCCACTCTAATCCAGTTGACTTCACCTTCACTTAATTATAACTTAATTCATCTCCTTAAGTGACTCTAATAACATGAATATTAGAATTTTTGTATAGTGTCACAGGTCTCTGAGACTCCATTCATCTTATGTTTCAAAATAAAATTAAAAAAAAAAATTGCCTGTGTGGTTCAGATTGGATAATTTATCTTGATCTGTATTCAATTTTACTGACTCTTATGTTAACTCATGAATTGGTTTGTTAAGCTGCCAGAGTGTGCTATACCACAAATGGAATGGCTTTTAAAAAGGGAATTTAATAAGTTACAAGTTTATGATTCTAAGGCCATAAACACATCGTAACTAAGGCATCCGGAGAAAGTATCCTGGCTCAAGGAAGAATGATCTGGGAAGGCGTGGCTGGCATCTGCTTGTCCTTGCTCCCAGTTTCATTGCTTCCAACTTCTGCTGCCAGTGGTTTCTTATCAAAGCATCTGTGGGAATTCACTTAGTTGCCCTGGGACAAAATTCTGGTTTCATCTCTTAGCATCTCCCAGGGCCAGAGATTTCTTCTCTTCAAGTTCTGGCTAGTCCCGTGAGTCCTTGCTTAGCACTTGGGCTATTTCTGTCTCGATCTCCAAATGTCTACATCGACTCTCTGTCGGCTCTCAGCTTTCTCCAAAATGTTTCCTTTGTTAAAGACCTCTAATAAACTAATCAAGACCTACCTGGAAGGATGGGGTCACATCTTCATCTAATCAAAAGGTCACACCCACAATTGGGTATGCCGCATCTCTGTGGAAATAATCTGATTAAAAAAATTTTCTCTACAATATTGAATCAGTATTAAAAGAAGCAGCTTTGCTCCATAAAATAGGATTAGGATTAAAATATGGCTTTTGGGGAGTACTTAATGGATTCAAAATGCCACAACTCATTTCTACTATTGTCTATTCATGAGGGTTTTTAATGAATATTGCATTTTTTGTTGTTGAAGTAGGCATTTGGGGGATGACATTTTAAATGGGGAGAAAGGACTGAAATAATTCACTTCTTATCATCTGCATGGAGATGGACATAGCGTGGGAGAAAGACAACCATGAAAGGGCTGCTAGATGGATGCTTCATGCTTTTCCACATGCACCCTAGCTGGTCTGGTTTTTGCCAGTGGAGATAGCAATTCAGAAGGCAAGACTACTTAGGGTACCTGCCATACCTTGGCTCTTCTTCAGAAAACCTACCCCAGCACTTAATTATCTCCTGGTAACTTCCAACCTTAACCTAAAGAGGGCCATGTTTTCTGTATTGTGGGACATTGTCTTCAAGATGTTGTCTTTGTTTTAATCAGTAACTGTTCTAGCTTGCTAGCTGCTGGATGCAATATACCAGGAACAGAACGACTTTTAAAAAGGGGAATTTAATCAGTTACAAGTTTACAGTTCTAAGGCTGTGAAATTGTCCAAATTAAAACAAGTCTATAGAAATGTCCAATCTAAGGCATCCAGAGAAAGAAACCTTGGTTCAAGAGGACCGATAATGTACAGGGTTACTCTCTCGGCTGGAAGAGCACATGCTTTCTCTTCCGGCTTCCTATCATGAAGCTCCCCAGGAGGCATTTTCCTTCTTCATCTCCAAAGATTGCTGGCTGGTAGACTCTGCCTCATGGTTCTGTGGCATTCTCTGCTCTCTCAGAATCTCGTAGCTTTCTCTCTTGTTGTTCTCTAGCTTTTTCCAAAGTGCTTCTTCTTTTAAATTCCAGTAAAACCAATCAAGACCCACCCCGAATGGGTGGAGACACTTCTCCACCTAATCAAGTTTAATACCCTGAGTCACATCTCCATAGAAATAAGCTAATTAAAGTTTCCAACATACAGTACTGGATAAGGATAAGAAGAAACAGTTGCCCCCACATGGTTGATTAGGATTAAAACATGGCTTTTCTAGGGTGCATAAACCTTTTCAAATCGGCACAGTAACCCACTTGGTAATGCATCCCCTCTGCTTCCTATGTGATTTCTAGAACAGATTCCAGAGTTTGGTATGCTTTACAGTTTCACAATTTTATGTTTTTCCTTCTAGCTGCTACAAGACATTGGAGACTAAAAGAAATACGGATATAATGATTCAGCAGTCATATTCATTTGTTAAATCCTATTTCTTTGTTTTAAGTATACCTTCTCCTATGATTTTTCTTCCAATCTTTAAGGGTATTTGGGCTATGCCTATTCTAAATTTTCCATCTTGTAAAAGGCTGCTGATAATATGGAATAAGGGGATGGAATTAGCTGATGATCTGGAGAGGCTGGTGCCTCTGCATTTCAGGACTTATCTGGTCTGAGAACCCATCTGGAGGTTGTATGTTTCTGGAAAGTAATCATATTACATGTAATCTTTGTAGACTATCAGATAGCCCTAGATATTCTTTAGGGTTGGCAGGAATGGTTTTGGTTAAGGTTTGACAAACTGTGATAAATAGCAATATCTAGCTGAAACTTGCTTAAGGGTAGCCTCCAAAGTAACCTCACAACTCTATTTGCAAGCTGCTAAATCACCACTGTAAAAGACAACCCATTTCTGGTATATGCATTCTGGCCGCTTTACCAAACTGAGACAGATTTTGGTACTAGGGGTCCTGCTGAGATGTAAATACCAAACATGCTGGAATGACTTTATAAATGGATAAGGGGAAAATTCTGGAAGAATTGTGAAGAGCTTGATAGAAAAGACCTAGACTGCTTTGAAGAGACTATTGGTAGAAATGTGGATGCTAAAGGTACTTCTGATGGGGTCTTAGGCAGAAATAATGAATGTGTCATTGCAAACTCGAAGAAAAGTTATCCTTGTTTTAAAGTGGCCATGAATTTCTTAAAATTGAGTACTGGTGTTGGACAGAAGGCAGAATTTGAAAGAGAAGAGCTTAGATATGTAGCTGAGGAAATTTCCAAACTAAATATGGAAAATGCAACCTAGCTTCTCTTTGTAGTTTATATGCTAGAGTAAAGTTTATGCTAGAGTAAAGGGATAAGCTGAAAACTGAACCCTTGGATATAAAGAAACTAAAAATTGATAGTTTGGAAAATTCTGAGCTTTCAGAAATGAGCCCCCAGAAGATAGTGCCCCATGTGAGGATTTAACCAAAGATTGAACCAGTCAGCCATTTCAGTATAAGTCAGGATTGGAAATGCAGCCATCCAGAAAGGATCTGTGGAAAGTCTTATTGTCTGATGGTTGGGACCTCTGGGTGCTGCATGCAAAACTGATGAGTTTTTTCAAGATCTGTATGAAAGGCACCACTGCCTGCTTGGAAAAGAAAAGAAAAGGGGCAGACTGAAGGGAAAATGACTTCAATGACAGAATCACGGAAGTCGAGATCTAGAACCAAAAAACCTTGGACCCAGAGAGCAGACTCACCCATGCATGTAGAAAGGATGAGTTTGCTCCAGGTTTTGCAGAGGGTGGGACTTCCTCCTTATTGTTTAGGAAGAAAGCGTACACCCCAGGGTTCTTGGATGCCTGGGGAATTAGGAGGACCTGCCCACCCCATTGTTCAGGAAGAGAGCTGCTACCCCAGGCTTTAGAGAGAGTAGGGCACATTCTTTAGGGATTAGGGTAGCATGACCATCTCCCTAATGTTTGGAGATGTTGGATCCCTCACCCCAGTGTTTGGAGAGAGAGGGTTACTGTATAAGCCCTTTGGGAGGGTGGTACTGCTACTCTATCAGGCCCCAAGGATAAAACATCATTCTATAGATGACTTTCAGACCTATAAATCTAATGGGAGCATTTATCCTATGATGGCCTCTCCTTTGTATATTGGAAATAGATAACTTGTTCTAAGTTTTACAGATTCACATCTGTAATCTTTTGCCTTAGTGCAGACCACATCTATAACTGATTTTGGTGAGACTTTGTATTTAGTATTGTTGCTGAAATGATTTACGGCTTTTGTGATATTGTGATGGAATTAATGTATTTCGCAGATGGAAAGAACACATCTTTTGGGGGTCCAGAGGGTAAAATTGTGCTGGTTTGGAGCTGTTATGTATCCCAGAAAATGCCACTTTCTTTAAATCAATGACTGGGGGTACAGACCTATTGCGAGTGTGACCTTTTGACTAGGTTCTTTCCATTGAGATGTGACCCACTCGATTCAAGGTGGGTCTTAATCCTTTATTGAAATCTTTTATAGAAATAAAAAGGCAGAAAAGGCCCAGAACGCTCAGAGAGAAATGCCCAGGGAAATATGGAAAGAGCTTAGTGAGAGAAACGCCCCAGGGATGCTAAGAGAAGACTCAGAAGCTCAAAGAGTCTCCTGGAACCAGAAGCTGAAAGCAATGAAACCCAAGAGCAAAGGACCAGCATGCCAGCCATGTGCCTTGCTAGCTGATGGAGAAACCCTGGATGTCCATAGCCTGTCTTCAGAGAAGGTATCATCCTGCTGATGCCTTAACTGAGTACATTTTCATGGCCTTAGAATTTTAAATTTGTAATCTAATAAATGCCCATTGTAAAAGCCAACTCATTTTTTGTATATTGCATTACAGCAGTTTAAGTAAACTGAAAATGTCTTTATCACCTTCAAAAGTCTAGTCTTCATCCAACCATGGGATTTATTCTTTTAATTCTTTGACTTTGGTTTATTCCTCATTTTTTTCTTTCCTTCTGAAAACCTTATTATTTGGAATTTTCATTTCCTAAGTTTATCCAACATTTCTTTTTTTTTTTTCCATTCCTAATTTCCATTTTCTTTCTTTTTTCTTCTGTATTCTGATATGATTCCTTAAGCTAACATTTTGGGCCATTAGTGATTCAGCATGTAGTAGTGACTATGCCGTTTTCCATGATCTTCTTCTTTTTTTTTTTTTCACATGGGCAGGCATTGGGAATTGAACCCAGGTCTCTGGAGTGGCAGGCGAGAACTCTGCCACGGAGCCACTGTTACACCGCCCATGATTTTCATTTTTAAGATTATCCCTTTACTGCTTTAATTTTTCATTTATATTTTAATTTTCTTTAGTTCCTGGCTTTTTCTGCCAGAAGTCAACTTGATAAGGACTACCTGTTATGACTATTTAGTGGGCTGGCTTTTTTTCAGCCTACCAATACTTGCTAAATATACAATATCCTACAAAGCCTCTTCAGTCTTATCACCACTGTTTCAAACCCACCAGCCATCCATTATGATTATTTGCATGAGGGGGATCCCTTAGAACTGCCATATCTATCACTTGTCCAATTATAATTTGACAGGCAGAGAAATAGAATCTTCTTCACTATCCAAGAAGTGGCACACAGCTGTGATCTAGAAATCAATGGATAAGGAGAGAGAAACCACAAGATTCCTGCTTGTGGAATATTAAATCGTGCACTCCCACCAGAGACAGCTCAGATCTTAATGTGTGCTCCTGTGGGTATGAACCCATCTGTAAATAGGACCTTTGAAGAGGCTATTATGGATTAAGGTGTAGACTCATTCGTGAATAGGATTTTCATGTATCTGTTAGATGAGGCCAAACTGAATCAATGTGGGCCTTAATCTATCTTACCAGAGTCCTTAAAGAAAAGGAAATTGGGCACAATAGTCAGTAGGAGCCAGAGGTCAAAAGAAGCCAAAGAATAAAGGAGATCCCCATGTGACAGAGGCAGAAGTGCAAGCTAAGGAGCAGCAAAGAATGCAGCAAGCCAGCCCCAGAATACTGCCAGTCCCAGGAGAAAGCATGGCCTGTCATCACCTGGATTGTGGACGTTTAGCTTCTTAAACCATGAGAGGATAAATTCCTGCTGCCTAAGTCAACCAGTGAGTGGTATTTGTATCACAACCCTGGCAAACTAAGACAAGGCACTTCTCCCAGAGCTCCAGGCAGAGAAAGTTAGAGCGCACTAATTGCAGTTTGGCCCAGGGAGTCAGGCTTCTCCTGGACAACTGTGGACTATGGCTGTCCCTCCAGGGCAGCTGAGGTCACTCGCTCTAGGCTGCTGGCTGACCTCCTCAAGCATCTGCCATATTAATGGGTTTTGCTCCAGACACCATCAGTTGTGTTAGTCTCTCCTGAGATCTTGGGTCTCAGCACCTCCTACAACACAGCCTTACGAAGAAAATCATTTGGCTGCTTATCTCAGGAAAGCATTTGGAGTTTTGTTTCACAGATGGGTCCCCCTCTCTTTTCTGACTCCACAGTGGCTCATATTTCCTGCCACCTCCCAACTAAACTATTCAAACTGTCTCTAACCGGTGGAGGCCTTAGGCAGAAGAAGGAGTTAAGCACCTATACCTAGCCTACCATCTCCTCAGAATCCTTTGAAAACCATTTATTATATTTTGTTGGAAATATTATGTAGTTTTACTTTTTTCCACTAGCATTGTAAGTTCTATGAGGATAGGTACTTTATCTTTTAATTCTACCTTATGCCCACAATTTCCTTTTCCTGGCATTTATCCAAATCTGAAATTCCATAAATATCTTCTGCTCACAAAATTCCTTATCATGGCGTTGGGTTTAAATTTGAAATTCATTAAATGTTTTCTCTTCCCAGAATTCACGTTGTATCTTCTGACAATTCCAAGTCGTACCACTAGATGGAGTATGTGATGTATTTTCCTTGCCTGGGGAAAACAAAAGCAAGGGCTTAATCAATTAATTGGCTCTGAGATTTCCAAAATCTGAATGTTGGTTGTTTAAGTTTTGAGAAGGATCAACCTCATGTGAAAAGGTAGATAAATCTCACTTGAGATTTATCTGTTTCTATAGGTGAGGTAGAGAATAAATGACTTCCTAGACCCATACCACAAAAGCATTAGCAAAGTAGCAAAATGTTTATTAGAAGGTGAGAAAAATAGATGTCAGGGGATAGAATTGCAATTTAAAAATAGTTCTTTCCTCCAAGAGTTCATTATCTGAAGCTTTGATTTAAAAGTCTACATTATTTGTTCAATGCCATTAAACAAAATTTTACCTGAGCAGAGTTCATTTCTAAAAATGAAATTGCCCTCCCTCCATAAAATCAGGGAGGTGGCAAAGTAATGCACTAATAAATTAAACCTTTAGGATTGTAGGTAAATATGGATGTGTGCAAGCATATCCACATTTGATGAATATTTTGCATTGTAGTTTTGACATTAGAAGGGAGCAGGATTCCCTTTACTTAGGTATGGACAGATGGATTAAAAATATGGATAAAAAATAAATAAATGCTATGCTGGAGACCTGGGTTTGATTCCCTGTGCCTGCTCATGCAAAATAAATAAATAAATAAACAATAGGGGGAACAGAGGTTAAAATATACTGGGTAGATGGAAATACTAGGGTCAATGAGAGGGAGGGGTAAGGGGTATGGTATGTATGAGATTTTTCTTTTTCCTTTTTATTTCTTTTCTGGAGTGAGGCAAGTGTTCTAAAAAATGATCATAGTGATGAATACACAACTATGTGATGGTATTGTGAGCCATTAATTGCACACCATGTGTAGAATGTTTATATGCTAAGAGTGTTTGTGTTTGTATGTTGTTTCATCAATAAAAATATTTGTTTCAATGACAATTAAAAAAAAAAAAAGAAGGGAGCAGAAGACAGAATTGGTGAAATCAATAAAGTAAGTAACCGGCAGGAAAAATGCATTTGTCTGCAGTGGCGTTGGGTTATTTAGGATCCTAGAATCCCATTCTCTAAATTTGTTTTCTCAAACATGTTTTAGTACTCAGCATAATCAATGTATAATCTCTTACTGGACCCAAACATTATTTCTTATCTACTGATTCAGATGCTGAAGACTAACAGGCTAAAAACAAACTAACAAGCAAACAATAAAACATTTTATGCTGCAAAAACCAGGACATACATTTCACAACCAGTGCATGAAATAAACAAATTCTTTCTCAACTTTTCCTTCATCATTTTTTTCCAGAAATCATCTCTCACCTTTTTCCCAAAGAAGAAACTAAATCAGCTGCACCTTAAACCATGCATACTTTCCCTTAGGGGCTTCAAACAATTTCCTATGCACTGTGTCTTATAACATGAATTAAATCCTAACAAAAGTTGCGGTAAATGTTATTTGGATATTTTAACCTGTTAAGTGTGTGTGTGTGTGTGTGTGTGTGTGTGTGTGTGTGTGTGTGTTTTCTTAACCCAACCAAACTTCAAGTACAACAAAAACAAAAACTAAAATATATGTATATTAGCCCCTGTCCTTCCTTCGCATAGGCTGAGAAAACTTACTTGCAATGCTGCATTGACCTTGGCTGTCCATCTTGTTCCACTGAAATGAGCAGGCTCTTTTCTTTAAAAGCAAAAGCCTGCTCTCCCTCCTCCACCACTGCCACCTCCTCCTTCTCCCACTCCTGGTGCTACTTCTTTGTTCATTTGGAGAAGAATCAGTACTGCTTTGGTGAAGAGGCAGCCGAGGGGACTCCAGCTCTCACCACGGCAGGCCAAAAACTCAAGGAAAGAGTCAAGACTGAGAACAATGCTAATTTGAAGATGGTGGGGTAGGATGGTTCTGGGGTGCAGTTTAAGATTAAGAGGCATACATCACTTAGTAAGCTAATGAAAGCCTGTTGTGTGAACAGTGGGGTTTGCTATCTCAGCAGATCAGATTTCTATTTGACAAGCAGCCAATCAATGAAACAGTTGGAAATGGAGACTAAAGATATGATTAATTTGTTACAGCAGCAGACAGGAGGCAGCTATTTAAAAATCAGTTTGCCAGAGTCAAGAAGTTATCCTGGAGGTTATTCTTAGGCATCAAGTAGATATCACCTTGTTATTCAAGATGTAATGGAGAGGCTGGAGGGAACTGCCTGAAAATGTAGAGCTGGGTTCCAGTAGCCATGTTTCTTGAGGATGATTGAATAATGATATAGCTTCCACAATGTGACTGTGTGATTGTGAAAACCTTGTGTCTGATGCTTTATCTACCTTGTCAACAGATGAGTAGAACATATGGAATAAAAATAAATAATAGGGGGAACAAATGTTAAAATAAATTTAGTTTGTGAGCATACATTAAGGATGTTTGTGTTTCTTTCTTGTAATTTTTTTAATTAATAAAAAATTATTAAAAATAAATACATAAATAAATTTAGTTTGAAATGCTAGTGATTAATGAGAGGGAGGGGTAAGGGGTATGGTATGTATAATTTTTTTTATTTTTTTCTGTTTTCATTGTATTTCTTTTTCTGTTGTCGTTTTATTTCTTTTTCTGAATTGATGCAAATGTTCTAAGAAATGATCATGATGATGAATATGCAACTATGTGATGATATTGTGAATTACTCATTATATATGTAGAACGGAATGATCATAAGTTAAGAATGCTTGTGTTTCTTTCTTGTCACTTTTTTTTAATTTTAAAAATTAATTAAAAATTAAAAATTAAAAAATAAAATAAAAATCAGTTTGCTACTTTACTCTACAGACCAAGAATACAAGATTACATCCTCAACGAGAAAAACCTCAATTTGGGCCCACCACATCCTGACCACTACAGAATAGTTTTCTATATTCTTTCATTTTCCTCTTCCCTGTTCCTTATTGTACATAAAGTGACTGGTGTATGTTTACACACATATTGCTTTCTTTTTCACTAAATGGCTAATGGCACGTTTTGATCAACATCAAATGTGTATGGGATGGGGGAAAAATTCTGGTTCTGTGAAAAGACCCCCTTTCTCCATTAGTGGCATGTTCATTCAACTTTCATCCTTATAGTCCATTGTTACTTTGCTCTCACTGTTTAACAGAAACCAACAGTATATCTTATTAACAGGACAATTTTAATGTTTTTATTTATCATTGTAAAATTAAGGGCAATTTTATAAAATTTGTGTATGTAGCTGTTACATGTAGGGTAATCTGTATTTGAGTAGGGATAAATTACTTTAAAATGAAGCTGAAATAGTTTTCCCCTTAAGTCGAGTGTCTTGTTGTTTAAATAAACTTCTTTTTTAAAATGAAAAAAGTAAATACCTGAAACTCTTTTTATAGATATTGCTAGATTGAATGAAACTGTTCACTGTGACCACTATTCAAGGACTAAATTCAAAGTTCTCTTTAGTCTTGTTAAAATATAATCTCTTGGTGGGAATGTGGAGTAGGAAGCTCCAGGAACCAGGCCCTCTGCCAGAATAATTAAACAAGCAGAAACTGTCTGATCAACTGTTTTGAAACTCCAGAGGTCCAGAGAATATTGTGTAGCACCCAAGAAGACTAGGAGGAAAAGGCTGGTATGTGACGGTGGACACCAGTAAATGGTTTTCTCTGGGCAGTAGTTGCCATCGCCCACGTCGCGCTCTCACAGCAGGCAGCGGTGCTGTCTGGCCCCTGATGTCGATTGCTGGGGCCAGAGAGGGACATGAAATTCAATTTCCCCGAGATGGAGGTGGGAAGGTGCAGTCTGATCAATCGCTGAACACTATTTTAATTAGCTCCTTTGGATCACTGAGGCCCAAGCTCTGAAGGCAGCCGTTGTTCTAACCCATCCCAGACAAAGGCAGAGAAGACGTAAGGACACAGGCTCCCTCAACACTGCGGAGCACAGGGGGCTACATTTGGAGTAGCTTTGGGGAGCTTTGGAAGCAGCGCCCAGGACCCCACCTGACCCTTCTCTCAGCCCCTCGTTCGGGCAGTTTGAGGCTGGTGTGAACTTCCTTTGTAGATCCCAGACTTTGTTCCATCTGGGAAAGAGTGATTTAGGAAACTCCTCTTCTCTATTCCCTTCTCACAAAAGCAGATCGAGACAATAAAAGTCTATGAGAAACAATTAAGTCAGATGGCTAGGGCAAAAGCTTACATGCTTTCATTCAGGCAGTGGAATTCCCAAGAGAAGGAGGTCTGTTTTCCAAAAAGTAGAGAGGGCATTCAAACTCCTGTAAACAGGAGAACTCCTATGGCCACTAGCAAGCCAAGCTCAGGGCAAGACACAGTCTCAGAAAAGACAAGGAGGACCCTTCACTTTGCAATCAAGTTGAGATGATCTACCTGATAGGAAAGCTGAACTCTTAGGAGAGTATCAGCCAAAACAAAGCCAATTTGCAAAAATAGTAAAAGGCGTTTTTTTTTTTGTTTTTTACCTATGTTTGCTTTGTTTTATTAGCTACTGACACTCAGAAAATCCCTCTCATTTTACTAGCTGGTTAAAGACTCAAAAAACAGACATCTCAGGGAATAAATCCCAGAGTTAGCATTTTAAAATATTGAAATGTAAAGTGAACAACAAAAGATTATAAGACAAACAAACAGGAAATGATGGTCCATCCAAAAGGTAAGGATAAAGCCCAGACAACATCAATGGAGAAGACTAGGCTATAGACATACTAGACAAACTAAAAATGATCTTTTATATGATCAAGGAGATAAGGGAAAATAAGGAGAAAGAAATCAAGGATATCAGGAAAAACAATGAATGTATAATATGAGAATCTCAATAAAGAAATTCTAAAAAAGAACCTAACAGAACAACGACAGTGGAAAATCACAGTTAACTGAAATTAAAAATTCCCAGGAAGGTTTCAACCACAGGTTGGAGCTGACAGAAGAAAGAATTGGTAAACTTGAAGATAAGACAATTGAAATGAGTCATGCTGAGAAACAGAGAGAAAGATTATTAAAAAATGAAATAGCCTAAAAGACCACTGGAACACCATCAGGCATAACATATATGCATTACAGAGTCAAGAAGAAGAAAGAGAGAAAGGGGCAGAAATGATATTCAAATAAATAACGACAGAAAACAACCCAAACTTATCAAAAGGCCTGAGTACACCCAACCAAGAAGCCCAGAGGTTATCCTACAGGATAAACTTGAAGAAAAACATGACCCATTACATACTAATAAAACTGTCAAATGTAAAGGACAAAAAGAGAGTTCTGAAGGCTGTAAGAGAAAGCAAGGTGTTATGTACAAGGAAGGAAATATTAAATGCTGTTTTCTCATCAGAAACCATGGAAACAGGAAGCCAGAGGGTTGAAATACTTAAAGTGCTTAAAGAAAAGAACTGCCAACCAAGAATCTTACATCCAGTGATAAACGATTTTTTTTTAATGGGGGAAGATTAAACATCCTCAGATAAACAAAAGCTGCAGGAGTTCATCACCACTAGATTTACGCTGGAAGCAAAGCTAAAGGGAGTCTTTCAGAATTAAGGAAAGGAAACTAGATAGGGGTTCGAAGCAGGCTAAAGAAATAAGGACCTCTGGAAAAGATAATCATATAGGTAACTATAAATAGTAATACAATTGTACTGTATTTTCTAGTGTGTAACACCATTTCTTACTTCTATGGGTGCTAAAATGCTAATGCATAAAAAGTAACGATAGAATTACAAGTAAACTGGGGCCTAGACTGAAAGTTCTTCTAGATAAAGTCACATCAAGTCTAGAGCTGTAATTGTTATTTCTAAATTTTGAGAGGCTGTGCTATATATGTATAACCTGGTATTTCCTTAGAATATTGGGTACCAGTATGACACCTAAAACTCAGAGTAAGAGACCTGCAGGTATGAAAGTCAGCATTGCTACATGTAACAGTTGTTAAAGAAACTGAAAAAGAGATCAGACTTCAATTGGAGATAAGAAAGAAGCCGATTCAGTCAGTAGGGTAAATCAGAATGCAGGGGTAAGGAGGACATTGTCTGCATTTTAGAAATTCACTTACTCTATGAGATCAAAGGAAGAGAAGTTTATTTTGTCCAAAACTTAAATTTTCTGTAGCACATAATCTAATTCAACCTGTCTGGATAGATCGTCTAAACAATCCAAGCACAGGGAGCCCAGAACGGAAATGAGGGCTTGTAATTCTGTATAGCTTAATGTAAGGCCCAGATATATCCCAGAATTCACTGAGCAGATAATTAAAAAGTATTGACAAAGTTCCTTGAGAGATAGGAGAAAAAATATGGAACTATTAAACTTGACCACTGGGGAAATTTCTGATACTGTCTCAAATATTATAGACATCTCAGTAAATAGACCAGGCCCTTGATCTTGAGGCTTGCTCTTGTAAAACTTATTTATATAGTGGAGGAGCTAAGCCTACCTATAGTTACGCCGAAGAGTTACTTCAGATGGCTCCTTTTGTTGCTTAGATATGGCCTATCTCTCTCTAATCCCAACTCTGCAAGTAAAATCCTCCCCTCTACATGTGACATGATATCCAGGCGTGAAAGTCTCTCTGCAATGTGGGATATGACTCCCAGGGACGAGCCTCGCCCTGGCACCATGGGATCAACAATGCCTGCCTAACCAAATTGGGGAAAAATGTAACAAAATAAAGTATCAGTGGCCGAGACAGTTTAAATAGATTTGAGCAGCTTATTCTAGAGGCAACTCTTAAACAAGCTTCAGCTAGATACTGCTATTTATCATGTTAGACAAACCCCAACCAAAACCATTCCTGCCAATCCTAAACAACACCTTGGGCTCTATCTGAGATTCTACAAAAGTTGCATGTACTACAATTACTTTGCAGAAACTTACAACCCCCAGATGGATTCCTAGGCCAGATAAGTCCTGAAATCCAAAGGGGCCAACCTCTCCAGAAGATCAACTAGCTCCATCCTTCATCCCATATTATAAATAGCCCTTTCCAACATGAAAAAGTTAGAATGGGCATATCCCAAATACCCCTAAAGATTGGGAGAAAGATTAAAGAAAAATGTGGAGTTATAACAGAGAAGATAGGATTTAACAAATGAGGGTTACTGTTGAATTGTTATATCGATGTTGGTTTTAGACTCCAGTGTTTTGGAGCAGCTAGAAGGAACAACCTAAAACTGTAGAACTGTGACCCATACCAAACTCTGAAATCTGTTCTATAACTATTTATTATGATGTACTCTGAAATGCATTGCTTTTTAATATATATGCTATATTTCACAATAAATTTTTTTTTAAAAAGCAACGCATAATAATTTTAAATACACCAAATAATCTGGATAGAAGAGTTAACATCACCTTGTTCAAATCCAAGTGAATAGAAACACAGATCTAGATTTCCATTAATAGGGGATTGCTTAATAAGCTACGGTAATTTCTACAAAGGAAAACTATTCACACTATACTGATAGCAGGGGGGAAAGCAAATTTCCAAAGAGTATACATACGACTCCCAAAGGTGTAAATCTCCATGACAACATGGTTCATGACTTCCAGGGATGAACTTGGCCCTAACATCCTGCTATTGAGGATGAGTTCCTGAGCAAAAGGGAGAAAAGAAATGAAATGAAACAAAGTTTCAGTGGTTAAGAGATTTCAAATAAAGATAAGAGGTCATCCTGGAGATTATTCTTATGCATTATACAGATATTTCTTTTAAGTTTCTAGAGTATTAGAATAACTAAGAGGAAATACCTGAACCTGTTGAACTATAATCCGGGGGACTTGAGTCTTGATGATGATAGTACAACTATAGAGCTTTCATGGTGTAAATGTGTCATTGTGAACACCTTGCGATTGACACTCCCTTTATCCAGTGTATAGGCAGATAAGTAAGAAAATAAAGACTAAATTAAAAAAATAAATAATAGGGGGAATAAGGGGAATGGGATGTTTTGGGTGTTTTTTAAATTTTTATTAATAAAGCCAATCAACATACAACATGAACATTCTTAACGTATGAGCATTTCCATATTTGGCGTGCAATCAATGGCTCACAATACCATCACATAGTTGCGTATTCATCACCATGATCATTTCTCAGAACTTTTACATCATTCCAGAAAAAGAAATAGAAAGAAAAAAGAAAAAACTCATACATACTATGACCCTTACCCCTCCCTCTCATTGAGTGCTAATATTTCCCTCTACCCAATTTCTTTTAACAATTGTTCCCCCTATTATTTATTTAAATTTAATCCACATTTTTTACTCATCTGTCCATACTGTGGGTGTTCTTTTTTATTTTAATTTTTTTCTTGGAGTAATGAAAATGTTCTAAAATTAATTGTGATGATGAATATACAACTATGTGATGATACTGTGGGCTATTGAGTGTATATTTTTTATGCATTTTTGGGATGTGAATATATCCCAATAAAATTGCATTTAAAAAAGAAAAAAACAAACAAAGAGCAATCATAAATCTATAGTTTTGGACATACAATGTGCAAAGATACAATTTCTAATAAATACAAAAAAAGGTGGGAAAGAGGAGGGAGTATAAGAAAAGTATATGTGTATGTTATCAAAGTCAAATTGGTATGAAATCAGTTATGATTGTTATATATTTAGGATGTATAATTTTAACCCCATAGTAATTGAAAAGAATATGTATGAAAAATATTCAGAGAGAACTGAGAAGGAACTCAATATGGTACAATTTTTAAAATTATATAAATGTGAAAAAAGGCAATAATGGAAAAATTAAGGGACAAAAAAGGAAAAGATCAAACACTTACAATAACTAAATAGCAGAAGAAAGTTCTGCATTGTCAGTTGTGACTTTAAAGATAAATGGATTAAACTCCAGTCAAAAGACAGAGATTGGCAAAATGGATAAAAAATAATTCAAAAGTATGCTGTCTACAAAGAATCTTCTTAAATTCAATGGCATAAGTAGGTTGAAAGTGAGAGAACAGGAAAACATATATACCATGTGTGCTGACTTGAAAGGAATATGCACCCTAGAAAAGTCATGCTTTAATCCAAATCAAATCTTGTAGAGCCTGTCATTTCTTTTCATCCCTATCCACCATTATAGGCTTGAAACTTGATTAGATGGTCTCCATAGAAATGTGACTCACCCAATTGTGGGCATTAACTTTTGATTAGATGGAGATGTGACTCCACCCATTCCAGATGGGTCTTGATTTTTTTTAATAGAATCCTTTAAAAGAGGATGCATTTTGGAAAGACTCGAGATTCCGAGAGAGCAGAGCCCTGAGAGACTCACAAGATTACATGCAGGCAGAGACCTTTGGAGATGAAGAAAGGGAGCTCCCAAGGGAGCTTCAGGAAACAAAGAAGTCAGGAGAGAAAGCTAGCAGACATTGCCACGTTCACCATGTGCCTTTCCTGTTGAGAGAGAAACCCCAAACTTCACCGGCCTTTCTTGAGTGAAGATGACCTCTTGTTGGTGCCTTAATTTGGACATTTTTATAGACTTGATTTGATTGGAACATTTTCATGGCCTTAGAACTGTAAACTTGCAACTTAATAAATTCAAGAAAAAAATTCCATTTACAATAGCAAATGAAAGAATCAAATATCCAGGAATTAATCTAACCAAGAATTGAAAGGACTTGTACATAGAAAGCTACAAAACATTGTTAAAAGAAAGCAAAGCCTAAAATAAGTGGAAAGATATTCTGTTTTCTTGGATTAAAATATTAATGTTGTTAAGATATCCATTCTATCCAAAGTGATTTATAGATTCAATGCAATCCTGTTCAAAATAACTAACTGCCTTCTTTGTAGAAATGGAAAAGCCAAAATCATTAAATTTATATATAAAGTGCCCCCCAAATAGCCAAAGCCACCTTTAAAAAGAACAAAGTTAAAGGACTCATACTTTGCTATCTTAGAACTTATTACAAAGCTATAGTAATCAAAACAGCATTTTACTGACACAAAGACAGATATGTATACCAATGGAATTCAATTGAGAGCTCAGAAATCAACCCTCACATTTGTGGCCAACTACTTTGACAAGGGGGTAAAGACCACTCAATGGGGAAAGAATAGTCTCTTCAACAAACGGTGCTGGGAAAACTGGATTTCCATTTGCAAAAGAATGGTGGTTGACCCCTACCTCACACCATATTAAAAAATAAACTCAAAGTGGATCAAAGACCTAAATATAAGGGCCTGAACTCTCAAATTCCTGAAAAAAATGTAGGGAGGCATCTTCAATATCATGTGTTAGGGGGTTGTTCTTAGACCTTAAACTAAAGCTCTAAGAACCTAGACTTTTTGTTATTCTGAACAAAAGAAAAAGTAAATAAATGGGACCTCCTCAAAACTGAATACTTTTGTGCTTCAAAGAACTTTGTCAAGGGGGTGAAAAGACATTTTTCTCAATGGAAGAAAATATTTGGAAACCAACCACATATAAAACTAAGGGTTTAAAATCCAGACTATATAAAGAAATCCTTCAACTCAACAACAAAAAAGTAAACAACCCAATTTAAAAATGAGCAAAAGACTTGAATAGACATTTCTCTGAAAAATATGAAAAAAAGTGTATGGAAGGATGCTCAAAATCATTAGCCCTTAGGTTCATGCAAATCAAAACCACAAGGAGATACCCTTTCGTACCCAGTGGAATGATTACTATTAAAAAAAAATAGAAAATTACAAGTGTTAAAGAGGATGTGAAGAAATAACAACACTCATACATTGCTAGTGGGAATTTAAATTGGTGCAGTTACTGTGGAAAACAGTTTGTCAGTTCCTCAGGAAGTTAAGCATGGAATCACCATATGACCCAGCCATCGCACTTCTCAGATATATCCCCAAAGAACTGAAAGCAAGAACTTGAACAGTTATTTGCACACTGATGTTCATAGCAACATCACTCACATTTGCCAAAAGATGGAAACAACCCAACTGTACATCAATCAATGAATAGATGAACAAAATGTGTTATATAAACACAACAGAATATTATTCAGCTGTGAATAGGAATTAATTTCTGATTCATTCTACAACATGGATGAACCCAGAAGACATCGCATTTGGTGAAATAAGCCAGACACAAATGGCAAATATTGTTTGATTTTTCTATTATGAAATAATTATAATATGCAAAATTATAGAGGAAGAATCTATAATATAGTTTACCAGGGAACAGGGAATTGGGAGTTAAGGCATAATATGTATAGAGCTTCTATCTGAAATGATGGAAATATTTTAGTAATGGATGATGGTGATAGCACAACTTTAGGAACACAATTAACAGCACTGAATTATATTTTTGAATTTGATTAAAAGGAAAAATTTAAGTTGTAATATTTTACTAGAATAAATTTTTTTAAAAAATCCATGAACTCACAACACAAACAGTGACCCCTTAATTAAACCATGGATTATAGTTAAAAGTACAATTATAAAGCATGCTTTCATCAATTGTAACAAATGTACCACACCAATGCAAGCTGCTAATAATAGCTATATGGGAACCCTGTATTTAATGCTTAATTGTTCTGTAACCTCACAATTTTTAAAAAAATATATAATCTTTTATCTTGTTCAATCCAACAGAACATTCATTCACCTAAAGTTTTAATCTCAGTTTTTAAAAAATTGGCTTCATTAGGCACTAAAGAGAAACCAAGAGAGCTTAAACTCATCTTTCATTTTGGAGGACAAAGGTAAAGTTACTTGATTTAATGAAAGTATGCTTCAGATTATCTGAAAAGTCAATTACATTTGATTTTGTACAAGAAGCAACTTGCAAGGCACACACTGATCATTAGGGGAGTAATGTCTACCTAGCGAACTTTTCTTGGTTAATGAGGTTTCACAAGTGCAGGTTGGACATGGAGTTTTTCACCATGACTTGCCCAGCACATAGAATCGTCCTCACTGGTAAAGGCATGAGTTCGGTAGCTCACATGGTTGGTCTAAATGAGCAATTTTCCCCTGCCAGTCTAAGTACAAGACACTGCTGTTTCCTTAATTTCCACTATATGATTGCCCCATTAAAGAGCCTTTTCTTGGGGAGGAGAGGAGGGATTGGTGGCTATGTTTGAGCTCCATAGATTAAAGTACTACAACTAGAACCTGGCAGAACAGTGTGTCATTTATTCATCCCAAAGAAAACTCTTGGAACAAGATCAGAGGATCTTTAGTCGAGACTAAAATAACAAAAACTTTTAAAGTTCAGGCAAAACTGTGTGGTCTGGAATTGGGATGGAGGTTGTTCTCTGTCCATATCCTCACATCAGCAGTACTGTACCCTGGTAACCTAACTGGTATCTTTGGAACAGTCTGGAGACAGCAAGACATTGGTGTACTCTTTGGAAATTGGCAAGGGTGGTGGACTTCTTTCCTAGTTAGCTTTGTGGACAGCTGTGCACAAGCAAGAGAGAAAAGAAAGAGCATGTGCAGTGTCCTAAAAATACCTGAATGGTGTCTGGGCGTAACTTTGGCCAATTCCTAACAATGACCTTTCTTCTTTCCTGAATTAATAGACAAAATAATATGCTATTCGTTGAAAGCATACCTGCACCAATCACTTGACATAGATCATCTCAATTAATCCTTACAGTAATCCTGAGAGGTGCTATTATTACTATCCCCATTTTATAGATAAGGATATTGAGTCTCAGGGGAGATAAGTGTGCTAGTTAGAAACTGTTATGTACCACAGAAAACCATATTCTTTTCCTAATCCGTTCTTGTGGGGCCAGGTCTTGTGGCCCTTTGGTTAGATTGTTTCCATGGAGACTGACACACTCAATTGTGGGTGTGACCTTTTGATTAGATGGGGCTGTGACTCTGCCAATTAAAGGTGCGTCTTGATCAGTTTATTTGAGTCCCTTAAAAAGGAAGATATTTTAGAGAAAGCACAGTTGCTTCAGAGCCAACAAAGATGCAGACATTTGGAGATCCTTGGAGTACTGGCAGAGAGAGCAGACACCTAGACCAGATGCTTAAAGGTGCAGAGCCAGCAAAAGTTACCATGTGCTTTCCCATGACCCAGAATTTTGCTCTAGAGAAGCTAGTGAAGGCCCACAGTTGCTTAGAGAGGAAGCCACTGGAATCAGGAGCTAAAAGCCACAGAACCAGTAATAAGGACTAACAGATGCCAGCCATGTGCCTTCCCCTGTGACAGACATTGGTCTTTCTTTGGAGTCAAGGTATCTTTCTATGGATGCCTTATTTTGGAAATTTTCATGGCCTTAGAACTCTGAGCTTGTAATTTAATAAATTCCCTTTTTAAAAGTCATTCCATTTCTGGTGCATTACATTCTGGCAGCTTTAGCAAACTAAAACAGTAAGTACCCAAGGTCCCACAGGTAACAAGACATAGGATTTAAACCCAAGCAGTTGGACCCCAAAATCTATGGTTGTATCCATGATAACTATTTTCTGCAGCAAAATCCTTCGTGCATAGAACCAAAAATGGATGCTGGATGGAGGTGTTATTCTTACTATCTCAGACAACCAAAAAATAAATTATATAGACACATATTGTTTTAGTTTGCTAGCTGCCAGAATGCAATATACCAGAAACAGAATGGCTTTTAAAAAGAGGAATTTAATAAGTTGCTAATTTACAGTTCTAAGGCCGAGAAAATGTCCCAATTAAAGCAAGTCTATAGAAATGTCCAATCAAAGGCATCCAGGGAAAGATACCTTGGTTCAAGAAAGCCGATGAAGTTCGAAGTTTCTGTCTTGACTGGAAGGGCACATGGTGAACATGGCATCATCTGCTAGTTTTCTCTCCTGGCTTCTTGTTTCATGAAACTCCCCGGGAGGTGTTTTCATTCTTCATCTCCAAAGGTCGCTGGCTCGTGGACCTTCTGCTTCATGGTGCTGTAGACTTCTGTGCTCTCTCTGAATCTCCTTTATTCTCCACAATGTTTCCTCTTTTATAGGACTCCAGAAACTTCTCAAGACCCACCCAAATGTCGTCACCTAATCCAGCTTAACAACCACTTTTATTAAATCACATCTCCAGGGAGATGATCTAATTACAGTTTCAAACATACCGTATTGAATAGGGATTATTCTGCCTTTATGAAATGGAATTTTGATTAAAACATGGCTTTTCTAGGGTCCATACATCCTTTCAAACCAACACACATATATACATATATATACAAATATATGTATATGTATATGTAAATGTCTAAGTATCACAGAAAACAAGGCAATTAATCCTGGGTTTGGGTTTCTCATCAAGAGAGAGCTACAGAAGATTTAGAAAATTAATGAAATCTAGGTTAAGCAAACAAAGCTGGGGAAGGCTATCCAGAAAGAACAGAAAATATATATAAAGGCCAGAAAGCACGGATTGTTATGTTGTGTTTGTGTAACTGGAAACAGATTGATTTAGCTGGAGTGTAAGTTACAGGTGCAGAAGGAAGGCTGCTTAGCTTACCAAGAGTCAGAGCTGAGCAGAAGAACCTTGGGTATAATACTTCTTTGGAGGTTTGCATCTTATCTTATGTGTGATGTTAAGTCATTGACAGATTCTAAACATGGAGTGTGTGGGGATAGGAAGGGGATGTGGTGGTGACATAATTGGGTTGCTGTGTCAAGAATAAGAAACCGAAAATAGATGTGCAATGTTTTCCACAGTAAGGCAGCTTCACTTAATTTTTTATGTAAAGCTATTTGATACATCTACAAGGAACTCATGCTGTCAAGAGATAATAAATGGAATGTATAACTTATGTTTAAAAGTCTCACAGATTTCCCTTCAAGGTACAAACACAGAGCTTTATTCCTACTGTCCTATTACTACATCCTTTCCTTTCCCTGACTTCCAGTGAATTATGACATCATGGCTGTCTCCTTTATTTAGGCTACTTGTCTGAGGTGCAATCAAAATGCATTTCTAAGTATTTATATGTTCAGTTCAAGTTTTCAACTTTCCTGGTACGAGTTAGTTCACAATCTTGGAAACTTAACACTGATTCTAAACAAGGAGCTGAAGTTTCTTTCCCACTAACATGTCAATTTTGTTTGCTTCCCATTAACAATTACATTCATATGTTCATAATCTAGTATCTAATTATGCCATTCTACCCCACATATATACTCACTCATATATATATTAATTTTATTTTAAACCTTATTCTTACAAATTAGAGGAAACCATTGTTCTAAGGTTTTAAATATTTTATATGTATTGTTTAACAATATCTAGTTCATGGCTTGATATAAGGTTTAAATGGTATAATATATAATGTACCCATCACAGCTGACCCAAAGCAGACACTTGCTCTCAGATCTACCTTCCTCATCTCCAGCAGATTAGAAATGGACATTAGAAATTCCATGCTGTACTTGTCTGCATAGGGTCAGGCACGGGATAGAAATCTAACTCAAACTATTTTAAATTAAAAGGGAATTTATTTTGGCTTTCATAATAAGGAAGTTCAGAAATGACTGGGTCCAGGACCTCAGTTGTATCAGGTCTATTGTATCTCTCCTTTTCTCTCTTCCTCTTTTTTTTCCTTCTTCCCCCCTCATCCTTCCTCAGTATTGGCTTGATACTCAAAAGGATCTATCCCAAGGGTAGCAAAGTCAGCTGCCAGCAATTCTAGGTTCAAATTTTATGTGCCAAGGTAAAGTTTCTAAAAGAAAGCAATTTTTTTTCCATTAACTCTATCAAAAACATCCCAAAATGTTGGTATGACCTAAAACTCATTAAAATCCTGGACATCATTAGAAAATCATTATAACAAACTGTGTTTCAAATTGGTGCATTGTGCCTAGAATGCTGCATGGAATTCTGGTAAATTCAAATAAAGTAAAAGAAATAAGTGAACAAATGTTCAAGGGAAATTTGTCGGACCCAAAGGTATAAAAAACATTCCATATTATAGCATAAAGTAAAGATTAGACTCTGGCTTAGAAAAATTAGGGCTTTGAGCTTGGACATATCAAATCTTCATATAGGTGAATAAATTATAAAAATGGTGATACCATCTCTGTACTCTCAGTACCTTGGAAACATGGCCTGGAGAACGGTGGGTGCCTTCTTCCAGGTATACACAGCCCTGTTCCAGGGACAGGACTCAGCGAAGAAAACTGTCTGGGCTTCAGCTCCCAGCTGTCCCCTTGGCCAGTCATCTTTGTAAACAGTGCCACCTGCATGAACATATGGTACAGCTTTGGCTTAAAGGACAAACAACACACAATTCCTGCATGCCCAGAGTACAGGAGGCATTCAGAATTCACTTTATGAATCAGTGAATTTAGTTGCAAAGTGTTTTAATTACCAAATCCTTGATTCTTAGTTCTTAATGGGCACTTATTGCGGTGAAAAAATGTAAGTTTATGACAAATTAAAGAAATTTCTACTTTGCACAACAGAGAGACATAAGCTTTAAGAAGATACTGTTCAAGTTTACATATTAAAAAGCTCATTAAGAATAAAGATATATTCTCAGTGTGAATATCTTATATTTGACAAGGGTGAGACACCTATTTTAGTTGATATTGTCTTAGAAAGATATAATTAAGCCAGAGGAATTATGTGATGCTCTCAATAGATTCAAGAAAAATAATGAGCACACAATATTTTAATGTCTTATAAACTGCCATATTATTAAAGACCTGAAGAGACTATTTTCACTTTCTCATTTAGACGTTCCAATTCTAATTAAATATCTTTATGCAAAAACAACAACAAAAAAGAGTAAAGATATATTAATTCAAGAAGTCTGAATTTAAAAGCAATATGTACCTAAGCCTTTGATTTTGACATTTAAAAATGGGTTATTGTGCTTTGTATATGAACTACAACTTCATGAACCTACCAAAAGTTAAGTGGAGTTGGACACAATTCATCCATGATGATGGATTTTGTCAAAGTAACCAGAGCCGTCCACAAACTTTGTAAGTGTTGCTGTCAGGATCCACTGTAGCCATAGTGAGGTGGTTATACTCCCGGAGGTACCTGAGAAGTGGCATACAGGAAGGCTTGGAGGCCAGCCATGATCTTCAGGCATTGGGGGCAGATGGAAGGAATAAAGGAGGGAAAAAGAAATGGTAGAGGGTAAGAACAAACATAATGGGCCTGTGTTTAAGCTTGCTAATGCTTCCAGAATGCAATATACTAGAAATGGATTGGTTTTTACAAAGGGGATTTATTAGGTTACAAATTTAAAATTCTAAGGCTATGAAAATGTCCAAATTAAGGTACCAGCAAGGTGATACTTTCACTCCAAAAAGGCTGATCACTTTTGGGGTTTCTCTGTCACACGGGGAGGCATATGGCACATCTGTCAGCCTTTTACTCTAGGGTTTTGTTGCTTTCAGATCCTGGTTCCAGTGGCCTTCTCTCTGAGCTTCTGTCTATCTCCAAGCCTCTAAACTCTCTGCTCTTTGTGTTGGCACTGAACTTTCTTTCTCTCATGAGCTCTTTTAAGAATGCCAGTAAACTAATTATAACCCACCTTGAACAGACCACATCAAATAACATAATAAAAAACAGCCCAATCTAATTATAATCTAATCAATAAATCCCACCCACAATGAATCTCATCAAAAGAATCTAATCAAAAGATCCACTTACAATAGCTCTGCACCCACAGGACTGAATTAAAAGAGCATGGCTTTTCTGAGGTACCTAACTGTTTTAAACCAGCACGTTCAGCCTTCTGGATCTCCCAAAACATGTTTTTTCCATATACAAAATACCTCCACTCCATCACAAAAGACTTAAACCGTTTTTGTAACAATATAAATACAATACCAAGCTAAAAACTACAAAATCTCATCAAAGTCTGTTACAGGCATGGCTAATCCTAAGGCAAAATTCTCCTCTGGCTGTGGACCAGTGAAACTTAGAACAAGTTATCTGCTTCCGATATAGAAAAGAGGGACAGTCATAGGATAAATTTTCCTATTGCCATAGGGGGGAGTTTGGAAGGAAAACTGGGGTCACCTTTCTTCCAGTTTGCAGCAAAACATTCTTCATTTCTGTCTAAGGCCTCATTGGAAGTATCTTTAGAGTTCATATTTCTAGTAACAGTCTAAAGCACCTAGGACTTTCCTATCAAGCTCCTCACAATTCTTCCAGCATCTTCCCCTTACCCATTTATAAAGCCATTCCAGCATTTTGGTATTTTCAAGCTCAGCAGCACCCCATGTCTCTGATGCCAAAATCTGTTTGGATTTGCTGGAACTGCAGGAATGCAATATACCAGGAATGGGTTAGCTTTTTTCATAGGAATTTATTGGGTTACAGATTTTCAGTTCTAAGTCCATGAAAATGTCCCAATTAAGGCATCAAGAGGAAGATACCTTCTCTGGGAAAAAGCTGATGATGTCTGGAGGTCTTCTGTCAGTATGGAAGGTACATGGCAGCATCTGCTTGTCCCTTTCTTCGGGGCTCTAGTTTCAAAATGACTTTCTCTCTCCAAACATCTCTGGCATTTCTCCCTTAGCCTCTCTAAGCTCTCTCCAAAATGCCTCTGCCTTCTATCCTCTCATAAAGGACTCCAGCAAGGGGATTAAGAGCCACCTTTCTTGGTCTGGGTTACATCTCCACAGAAAGTATTTAAATAAAAGGTCCCACCCACAATAGATCTGGCCCCACAGGGATGGATTAAAAGAACATAGACTTCTCTGCAGTACATAATAGAGTCAAACCAGCACACCCTGCATCACCTTCTTTTAGCTCCACTGATGTATAAACCTCCATTTTGTGGTTTGAAGATATAGCCATCCCAGAAAAGACCATGTTCTTAGAGCTAATCCATCCCTGTGGGTGTGAACCCATTGTGAATAGGATCTTAAATTGAGATGTGACTCATCTCATTCAAGATGAGTTTTAATCCTCTTACTGTATTCCTTTTGAAGACAGAAAAAAAGAAACAACAACAATAAAAAAGCCCCAGAGGAACTGAAAGAAAAAAGCCAGAAGCCAAAGTCAATGAAACCTAAGACAGAAGGACCAGCAGACACCATGTGGCAGAGGACCTTATAATCATGGGAGCCAGTTTTGGGGAAGAAAACATCACCTTTTAATGTCTTGATTTTCATGGCCTCACAACTCTAAGCTTGTAAGTTAATAAATCCTTATCGTAAGAGTCAACTGATTTCTGGTATTTTGTATTTTATCAGTGTTCTAGTTTGCTAGTTGCTGGAGTGCAATGTGCCAGAAACGGAATGGCTTTTAAACAGGGGAATTTACATAAGTTGTTAGTTTACAGTTCTAAGGCAGAAAAAATGTCCCAATTAAAACAAGTCTATATATTTGGTACAAAATTTATATTTTGACTAGTGCATTTCTTAATATAACTTATGTAGACAGCTTAACTGAACACCATAAGTACATGGAACCTTGAGTAGGGTATGAGATTTTGTTGGTTTGTCCAGAGTGATGCCCCAATAAATCCCAGAGTGATTTGAAAAATGAATAAAAAGTATTTGCAAAGTCCCCTTGGGGAAATGGTGAGAAAGGGGGAAAATTCAACTTCTTCAAGTGGAGAATTCTGATATTCTCACAAGCAGTGTGGACAGCCAAAGCTATAGACTGAGCCTCCAATCTTGGGGTTTGTTCATATGAAACTTAACCCCACAAAGGATAGGTCAAGTCTACTTAAAATTAGGCCTAAGAGTCACCCCCAGAAGAACCTCTTTTGTTGCTCAGATGTTGCCTCTCTCTCCAGCCAACACAACAAGCAAACTCACCACCTTCCCCCTGTCTATGTGGGACATGACTCCCAGGGGTGTGGACCTTCTTGGCACATGGGACAGAAATCCTGGAATGAGCTGAGACTTAGCATCAAGGGATTGAGGAAACCTTTTGACCAAAAGGGGGAAGAGTGAAATGAGACAAAATAAAGTGTCAATGGCTGAGAGATTCGAAACAGAGTGGAGATTACCCTGGAGGTTATTCTTACACATTAAATAGATATCACCTTTTTAGTTAAGGCATAACAGAGAGGCTAGAGGGAACTGCCTGAAAATGTAGAGCTGTGTTCCAGCAGCCATGTTTCTTGAAGATGATTACATAATGATAGAGCTTTCGCCATGTGACTGTGTGATTGTGAAAATCTTGTGTCTGATGCTTCTTTCATCTACCTTATGGGCAGATGAGTAAAATGTATGGATTATAAATAAATAAATAATAGGGGGAACAAATGTTAAAATGAATTTAGGATACTGAAATGCTAGTGATCAATGAAAGGGAGGGGTAAGGGGTATGGCATGTATGAATTTCTTTCTGTTTTCTTTCTATTTCTTTTTCTGAATTGATACAAATGTTCTAAGAAATGATCATGATGATGAATATACAACTATGTGATTAAAAAAAGAATGTTCATATTGTATGTTGATTGGTTTTATTAATAAAAATTAAAAAAAAAAAAGAAGGTCCATGACATTCGATGATTCTCTCTCAGCTGGAAGGGCACGTGGTGACCATGGAGGCGTCTGCTGGCTTTCACTCCAGGCTACATGCTTCTTGAGGCACCCTGGGAAGCATTTGCCTTTTCTCTGCTTATGGTTCTATGGTGTTTTGCTGCTACTTTCTCGTGGCTCTAAAAAGTGACTGTCTCCAAAAGATTTCATCTTTTAAAAGATTAATCAGTGGAGTCACAACTCTACGGAAGCTATCAGACCCGCAATTGGGAGGGTCACATCTCCATGGGGACGATCAAAATGCTCCCAGCCAGCAGTATTGAATGAGGATTAAAGGACACAGCTTTGCTGGGGTCCACCACAGATTCAAACCAGCATAAACAGCTTTAGCAAACTTGTTCACAATCTTTGTTAAACTCCTCCACCCAAAATACCACCAAAGAATCTCCAAGACTCTGCTGAGACCATTGGGGTAGGTATTTCCATGAATGGGCCACCCTTGAAGCAGCCCTGGGCCTGAGGACAGGCCATTTCAAGGCCAAGGCCCAGTGCAGAGAGTTGGCCATGCATGCCTTAGACAGGCTTCTAGACCTAGGTTCAGGTCTGGATTTCATTACTATTTATTTATTTATTTATCTAACTTTACCCCTAGATGTAAATTGGGAATAATAATTATACCTACCTTTAGGACTGCTGGGAGAAATAACTTAATAAAGTTGGCAAAGCACAGGGTACAATAACTAGCAGACAATAAACACCTAATAAATGGAAGCTGTTAAGATTAGTGTACAGTAAATCTGGGGTCCTTGAAGGATTTCTCTAACTTCATTTAACCATTTGTCCAACAACTAAATATTGAAAACTTTTTATAGTTTAACAACTGAGCCATGTTGTCTCCTAAACAATGTGCTGAAAATATTTTGAGCACTATGAAAAGATACATGAAAGATTTTACTAAAAGCCTTAAGTATTTCCCAAACTAGAGGACCATGGTGAAGGAGAAACCAAACTTTTCCACACCATTTTATAGGCCTTACTAAGTAACTTAATACCTTTGGTGCTGGTTTGAAACTGTTATATACTCCAGGAAAGCCATGTTCATTTAACCCTGATCTAATCTTGTCAGGGCAGACCTATTGTTTGGGTGGGATCTTTTGATTAGATTATTTCCATGGAGATTTGGCCCCTGCCAAACAACTCCAAATATCTGCATCTGAGGTTTCTCCAAAATGTTCCCCCACATAAAAGACTCTGATAAACTAATTAAGGCCCACTTTAAATGGGTGGCATCACACCTCCATCTAATCAAAAGGCCACACCCATAATTGGGTATGTCACATCTCCATGGAAACAATGTAATCGTGAGATCCCATCCTACAATATTGAATCAATGTTCAAAGAACAGAACTGTCCCCACAAGATCTGATTGAAAGAACATGGCTTTTCTGGGGTACATAACAGTTACAAACCAGCACACCATGTGACAGAAAAACCCTGGATAGGCTTGGCCTTCTTGAGTGAAGATATCCTCTTGTTAATGCCTTAATCTGGACATTTTCATGGCCTTAGAAATGTTAACTTGTAACTGAATAAATCCCCTTTATAAAAGTCAATCCATCTCTGGTATATTGCATCCTAGCAGCTTTGGCAAACTGAAACACCTTCAGAAGATCAATTTCTACAACTCACTACCTATAGTTTATTTATCCAAAACCCATTTGCATAAACTTTGCTAGAAATTAATTTTTGGTGTGTCATCTCATTAAAGACGACAGTGGTAGTAGTCAAAATAAGCTGATTTATGCTGCTATATGAAAACAAACAGAAAACCTCAGGGCATAAACAATAAAGACTAATTTCTTGCTCATGTTACATGTCTATTACAAGTTAGCATCAGGTCTTTACTCAGGGACCCATGCTGATAACCTATCATCTCAAACACTGCCAGCTGAAAAAGAGAAGAACCATAGTGTAGGATCTTATTCTGACAATGACATATGATCAGCTCCATAGTGGCATGAAGCTCTCTGCTTATACATCATTGGCCAGACTAGTCAGATGGAGCAGTGCCAGAATATTCTATGAGCAGCTTTGATGACAACTATGGTCGCTAAATGAGTATTGTTTTTTCCAATATGTATATATGTAAGTTTAAATTCATAGTACAGGTTAAAATAAACTTCTTAAATTTTCTTCAGTCTTCATGTTAAACTAAGATTGAGTCAAAACTCTCTTTATTACTGACCAATCATGCCCAGTTCTATTCTTCTAGTAAAGACACGTGATTTTATAAATAGAGGAGCTGAATTTTTATTTTTAGTTCATTGTTTATTTTGTACTCGGGTGTTGTCATGGTCAGGTTCATGTGTCAACTTGGCTAGGTGGTAGTTCCCAGTTTGTCTGGTTAGGAAAGCGTTGGCTGTCTGTTGCTGTGAGGGCATTTCATAGACTTAAATCATGAGCACATTGGCTGCATCCACAGCTGATTGCATTTGCAATCAACTAAGGGGGGTGCTTTCTGCAATGAGTGATGCTTAATCTAATCACCGGAAGGCTTTTAAAGAGGATTCAGAAGAGACAGTCACTCTACCTGCTTCTGCCAGCCAGACTGTCCTGAGAGTTCGCTGGAGCTGCCAGCTCACGGCCTGTCCTACAGACCTTCACTCAACAACCCCATAGCTGCATGAGACACCTTTATAAATTTTATATTTACAAATATCTCCTGCTGATTCAGTTTCTCTAGAGAACCCTAGCTAATACAGGTATTTTTAAAAGTTTTGTGTGATTAAAAAAAATTACTGTTTTTACTTTCACAACTAATATCTACTCAATGCAAGTGATGCTGGTTTTTCATTTAAGATTGTAATGCTAGTGTCCCCACCTAATAAACAGATTATTTAAGATTGTAATGATCATAAAAAAAAAAACCCAAAAACTATAGAACAAAGAATAGTATTAGTGTTTTGTGCCCAAAAGTAGGACGCTTACTCATGAATGAATGATTTTGGAAATATTGCTTTGGCCCAATATGACATTTCCAATGATTTTGTAATAGTATAAGAGTATTAAACTTGTTGGATAGAGTCATATTTTAGAAGATTCTACAAATATGAATGAATTTGCTTTGGAAAAAAATTGAGGTAGTATCTACTAAATCAGTAGCAATTCAGCTGAAAAAAATATATTAAAATGTACAACATCCATCATTATCTGCTGGAACAGGCAATGAACCTTTAAATCAGTAGATTAAGGCAAAACATAATACTTTGAAGATTCCATTATTGAGCCAGAGATCCCAGAAATCTTTATTTCCCACTACAGAGTTTTCTAATATGCCATTTATCTCTTGCTTTTCATGTCCCAGTCATTCTGAAATGCCATGAGGGCTTTGGCTGGGCCTTCTTGGATTGAAATAATCTAATGTTTCCACAAATGATGAAAGATACATTCACTTGCAACACAAACAGCTAGCCTGAAGGAGCTGGATGAGAAGCAGTTCTAGAAATCAAATGCAAGACATAGAGTGTTATTCTATACATTTGGCATCTTAGAAGAAATTTGTCTTACCTATGTTCTAACTAAACTCTCTGCAATTCAAATACCAACTTGCTAATATTTATCAAATAACCAGATGAAAGGAAGAGGGTTTGATACTGTTAAAAAAAAAAGGTGGGGGGGTGCGATGGTGGCTCAGTGGCAGATTTCTTGCCTGCCATTCTGGAGACCTGGGTTCGATTCCCAGTGCCTGCCCATATAAAAAAATAATAATAATAAAATAAAATAAAAATTTTCCCTTATTTAGTCATAATAGAAACTATTTCTATTACTCCCCCTTGAGATTTAAGGATCACATATGTAACTTAACAACCTGCTATGTGCTATGGTTCCCTTTCCTGAATAAGTGCTATAATCATGAAATAATAATAGCTGTGCTAGTTTGAATCTATTATGTACTCCCGGAAAAGCCATGTTTTAATCCTGATTCAATCTTGTGGAAGCAGCCATGTTTTTTAATCCTGGTTCAATCATGTAGTTTGGAATCTTTTGATTGGACTGTCTCCATGGAGATGTGACATCCCCAATTATGGGTATTTCGATTGGATGGAGAAGTGACTCCATCCATTCTGGGTGGGTCTTGATTAGTTTACTAGAATCTTTTAAAAGAGGAAGCATTTTGGAGAGTGTCCAGAGCAGACAGAGCCTTCAGCAACAATGGAGATTAGAGAAACAACAGAAACGAGAGAAATAACAGAAGCCTCAGAGCTGATAGGAACTTCACAGCAGAGCTGACACAGATACAGACAGATATGGAGAATAGACATGGATATTTGGAGATGCTTGAAGCCCAGCAGACATGAGATGTTAAGCAGGCCAGAATCTGGAGAGGCAGATGTCAGCCACCCAGCTGACAAAGGTGTTCCTAACCAGTGGACCTTCCTTGAATTAAGGTAACCTCTTGTTGCTGCCTTAATTTGGGCACTTTCACTTCCTTAGAACTGTAAACTTGTAACTTATTAAACTCCACTTTTGAAAAGCCATTCAACTTCTGGTATATCACATTCCTGCAGCTAGTGAACTAACGTATAGCTAAGAGACATTAATTTTTTAGTGTATTCTGTACCAAGTTCCTCACTTGTTTTATTTCATTTATGAAATAGAAACTAATATTCCCATTTTGTAGACAAGGAAAATTGAGGTTTAGAAAAGTCAAGTTGCCCAAGTTCATAAAATAAGAAAGTGGCAGAACAAGAAATTTAAGCAATGTCACCTGATTTAAAGCCTAAACTTTTTTGGGGGGTGGTGGTGGGGAGATGTGCACGGTCCGGGAATCGAACCCAGGTCTCCCGCATGAAAGGTGAGCATTCTACCACTAAACCAACCATTAAGTCTAAACTCTTAACTGCTTCAGTACACTTCAACTGAGCCATGGAGATGAATAAAAAGACTCTCTTCCTAAACCATATACCACCTAAGAGCTGGGTTTTGGCTACCAAAGGCTAAAAGTAATCCCCTGATTTGTTTTTACTGTGTATCATGATCATATACTCTATGCAAACTCATGCAGTGCCTTTCATAAATTTAGCACTCAATAAACAGATCCCTTTGTTGAACTTGACTAGTGCAAAAAATATATATGATCAAACTTTGATAGCTTCATCCATTTGACAGATAAATATTTACTAACTCCTGTATGGGAAACTGCTGGGTGATATAAACAACATTCCTATTTACTTTCCATAAAAATCCTAGTTTCTGCTTCTTTTAAATCAAAGGAAAGGAATAAAAGTGGTCATTTACATAAAGGTTTCCATGGACTCTTGTTTTACATGATATTTTCAGAGTAGCTTTTATATTGATTGGCAATATGGTGCTATGGAAGGAAAATTAAAATTGTGGACAGAAGACCTTAGTTTTAGCTCACTCTATCCTTTAACAACCCATGCAGAAAGCCAGTTACTATCCAAAAGCTTCATTCATCTTATCTGTAAAATGGGGGAAATGGTATTTCATATCTCCTGCCAACTTAGAGGGTGATATGAAAATTAAAGCAAATCTCCTCAAACTATACTGTGTGTCCCAAAGTCTTTCCAGAAATATGGGTCCTTTGCATAGTATAGCTGATTTGGGGCTGTTCAGTACCCCATAAAATGCCATGTCCTTTTAATCTAATAAGGGCAGACCTATTGTAGGTGGGACCTTTTAATTAAGTTGTTTTGAGATATGGCCCACCCAATTCAAAGTGGATATTAATACTTTACGGGAGTCCTCTGTGAGAGAATAAAAGACGGTAAACACCCAGAGAGCTGAGAGGAAGAAACACCCAGAGAAATTTGGAGAGAGCTTAGAGAAAAAGCTCCTGCAGAGATCTACAGAGGAAGCCAAGGGAGCCAGAGTTGAAGGCAGTGAGAGCTGGGAGTGAAAGACCAGCAGGCACCGACTATTGCCTTCCCATATTACAGAAGTGTCCCAAATGCTGGCAGCTTTTCTTCAAGGCCCAGGTATCATCCCGTTGATGGCTTAATTGGACATTTTCATGACCTTAGAATGTGAGTTTTAAGTTAATAAATCCTCATTATAAAAGTCAACCATTTCTAGTATATCATGTTCTGGCAGCTTTAGCAAAATGGAGCATGTGCTGAATTTCTCTAGAAGACTCACAACACATGTTCTTCTATAGAAGTTACAAAAAAGCTTTGTAGTTTGGAAGGTTTTATTTTATTTAACTCAGTCATCTCCATATTTATTTGTCAAACAAATAAATATTTGCTGATGCTAGTGTTCCTTGGACACAATTTGAGAAACACGACACCATAACCACTGTAAGATACACTGGAAGTTGAGAATGCATGCTTAGGAATTATTTATATAGGAAATAGAAAAAGGGAACACTGGAGAGAAGTAAAAAATAATATGTTTTCATGGCAGTATTCATGTTTTTACATATTGCCCACTCCACTTGGCTTCTCATTAATGGAATAGGATGATCTGTATAAATGTAGAAAAAAGTTTTATAAAATGCATGCTCCACCCCCAAGCCTGAGAGTAACCAAAGTTCCTCTGCCTCCAGAAGGGATGGCACAAAGGAAACAAACATCTGTTGATACTCTTCCCTGTTTCAGGCCCCATGACAGACAACTTCAAACAAGTTACCTAATTTAATTGCAATCTTACTGGTTTTAATGTTTCCAAAAGATATTTCCTTTAACAAGGAAAAGAACTTAAAATTATATTATTCATTAAAAATATTTTTGGTAATGGGACCTAGAGTAAGTAGGTATTTCACAGTCTAATTCAGAACCCCAGCTCATGTATATTTTATATTAGGAAAATCTTCAGTGGCCCATAAAGAATGTTGAACTAACCCATTCATTGTCCTTGCTATGAGAATACAGTAGTGACTATAACAGACAATACTATTGTTAATGAATAATGTAATTTTAAGTTGTTTTCATTGTTGAAGGAAACCTTCAGGACCCTGATGAGAGCGCCTGTGAGAAATGGGCTCTGGATAATCAGAAGCTGAGTAGTGATTAAGACAGTGGGGCCAAAGGTGAGCCTCAGGCAATGTCAAGAAAGTTGCAGGATCTTGCCTGAGAAGCAGACCTTTTTGGGGGAGCCCTGGAAGAAATCCCACAGAGACACCAGCTTACCAGCATGACAAACAGGATTTTCCTTGATCTGTCATTCCTCTTCCTTCTTCAGCCCAGAGTTAGAAAGAGCAATTATTGGGTCTAAAGACAGATTTGTCCAAGCTGGTGCTGGCAAGCAGATGAGAAGTCTTATTTTTGGATATAAACTGAAGTGTTGATTAAAGTCTTATGACTGAACATCCTAATTCCTGAACTAAGACTGTTTTGTAACAAGTGATTTGGGGTATTTTATAACCTAAGAATGACCGGAAATATCATGGTGCCTGATGGAGTTTGCTTCCAAAGGCAGAAATAAAAATATCTTCCCACAATAAATTAATCTCAATGTGGCAGTGGGTAAGAAGAAAAAACTGTTTTGAAATACATGCCTATGAAAGAGACTTGTTCATCACAAAGGCAGGTCTTGTTCCTGAAAATGAAAAGTAAAATCCCCCACACTATTGTCAGGAGGAAAATGATTAGTGAAACTGGAAGCAACCATAGAGCGCTTGGGAGATGGGTTGTATGTTTACTGTTTTTGGTTTTCATTCCAGAAGATTCTGAAGGTAGTATTCAGCCTAGAAGGTTTTTTATTCTCACATGCCAGCATTCTATATAACCTCACTGCAGTAGCAAGAAACCTACCTTGAGTACTCATAACCAATTTTTTTTTATTGTTTCCAAATTCTTCCTGGAAGAGAGCAGAGCCATGCTGCCTTGAATTATGGTGTTACCAGACCTGGGCAGTAATGGGTGGGAACAAGAAAATCTTTGCTAGAATGCAATAGGGGCTGTGCTTTGAAGATCGACCCTTAAACAATTGAAGACAGTGAGTACAAGTTTCCTAGTGAAAACATCATGATAGCACAAAGGGATGATGCAAAACTGAGTCATGGAAAAGACACTCAATACCAGGACAGGGATATTTAAAAATCTGAATCATGTGATACTTACAGCATTATTTTAACTGCACCATTTGGAATGAAAGACCATTCCATCACGTGTGCTCAATCATTCTCAACTCATCCTTTCTGTTCTCTACATGAAATTAAATTGAATTAACCCCTCCAGATGTTGTTACAGAGAAGTCTATGAACCAGAAGTACAAAGCAGACGATTAGAACGAGATTCTGCTGCTCAGAGTGGGTGAACCAGTAAATACCTCTCCTTTAGATAATGGTTGGTTCCAAAATGTCTCCAGTTCTAGTTACAAACTTGATAACTATTTTTGAAGTGGGCCCAAAGAAAAGGTAAGGAAAAGGAACTTGGAAAAGAGAGAGAATGGTTTATTTTCCCTAACTCTAAAAGTCCTGTTTTCTTTTCCTTGTTTGGGGGAAAAATGGTTTAAGTTGCCTTTCAAGAACTCAAGTATCTGGAGACTGCCCATATTTGCTTCTCTCAGCAAGGCCATTTACAGCTTCTCACTCACGGAAATAGAACCACGAGAACAAGAAAGGCAAAAAAAGAAATTTCTTAGAAGAAAAAGAAGTATGCATTTGTAAGACCAAATGAATAAGCAATATGTAACAGAGTATGAGATTAGTAGCACATTGTCTGTTAGTCTCAGCAAGAAATACAGGTGGAATGATGGCTTCAAACATTACAGGAAAAAATATATGAGAATCTAAAATCCCAACATTTTAGCATTAGCTTCTAATGAATTGTTTTATTCATAAAGTATTTCAGAGTAATTTATCAGAACAGTAAATAGTAGTCATCTGAAAAAAAAAATTATGCTCTATTCCTTAGTCCACAGAGAGCAGAAGGACTTTTCTGTCATTAAAACTGGAGGGAGGGTTGTGAATTTCTGAGCCCAACAAAAACAGAATGGCATTTATTATTGATATTCCAGATTCTCGCCTCATAGGCAATGCCAAAGTGCCTTTACTTATTTTCACAATAAATGCAGAGTGTTAAAATCACATAATGGTTTAAAGGACAAACTCTGGCTCCATCCTATGGCTGCATAACACTAACACAATCACTTAACCTCTCTAAGCCTTAGTTTGCTTCCTTTCAAATAGGGATGATGATGGTACTGGCCTCATAGGCTTTTGTGAAGATTCAATGAGCAAATGTAGGTGTGATAACTGTGGAAAAGCACAATCAGATTTCATGCTGTGGGAGCATAATTAACAACCCAACAACTGTTCTTTTGTTTCCACCACCATGTTCCACAGGGCACTCCCAGCCAATGACCAAACATTATGGGGCGCCAATGCAGACTATTCCTGTGAGATACAGGAATCCTCAAAAAGATGATTTTAATTGGAAGACTCACCATTGATTTGGCTGAACATTTCTTGGAATTGCATTGAAGTTCACCTAAGCTTCCTTCCCTCTGTCTTTCCCCAGGAACCAAACCAGCACTGTGATGTGAGGGGTCCTTTCACCTTTTGCTACTCCTTTTCTTTTTACACTCTATAGTCCACTGGCCCCCAATAAATCTCTTTAGTAATGTCTATGTTGTCTCATCTTGGTGAATCCAGGCTAACACAGTAGGTAAAAAACAGCATTTGGTATTGAACAGCAAATTGTTCAATAAATATTACTTATTTTTTTAACAAATAAAAGTGATAAGTAGCACACACATGGGATGCTTGGGGGAATTCAGAGGAGGGAAAAATAATTTCCTACCAAGACATTCAGAGAGATTTCATGTGTAAGACAGATTTTGAACTAGGTGGGAAAATCTCAAAACTGAGATTTGTAAAAAGATTGGAGACAGGCAATTTGAAGTAGGAGAATAATACAAACAGGCTGGGGAATGAAGAAGCTTCTAGTTTGCCGCATTGTAGGGGTACACATGCATATATAATGGATATAAATCTAGAAAAGTAGGTTAGGACTAGACTGTGGAAGGACAATTATATTTTTTGCTTTGATAAAAAGCAAACCCAAAATCTCAGTGACTTACAACAAATCTTTATTTCTCATTTCTGTTACATGGTAGTGGCTGTATCGCAGCTGCTGTGGCCCTATTTCAGTGTTTTCTCATCTTATCCCTGGATCCAGGCTAAAGGAATAACTGCTACTGAGGAAACATAGTTTCCCAAGGAAAGGGCTTGGCAGAAACATGCAATGACCCCTCAGACTTCTGCTGGAGACAAAGCATGTGTCACATCTACTCATATTTCCTTAGCCAACGCAAATAACATGGCCAAGTGTGATATCAGTGGGGTAAAGGAGTGTACCCCTCCAACAAAGAAGGCATTAAAAGTCACATTGCATTGAATGAGGATGTTTAATTCTCTTGCAGGAAGGAGAACTAAATAGCTGGTAGCAATAAATCAATTTACCCCACGTAAGAAATTATTCAGTTGGCCAAGGTTAAACATTAAAGATTGTTTAGCATGATCAGGATGGTCTTTTGGTACGAAGATGAATCTAAAATGGTGGCGGGGAAAGAAGAAGAATATTGCATTGGTTCAGGAAGCAGATTATGACAGGCTTGAATAAAGTAATTACAGTGGAAACGTACCTGTGCCCTCAACCTTACTCAGGGACAGATCTCAAAGCAGATGAAACAGGCATGTGCTCAGGTAATATTAGAGTTCCAGTTCCGTCACTCCCCAGCAGGTATATAGAGTGTGTTACACTCTGCTTCTTAGTCTCCACAGAATATATGGAAGCCACTGTGTGATCCCAGACGCAGCACTGTGTAATTTTACTAATGCATTTTAATGGGGGTAGTAGATCAGGAGCCAGAGACTAATGCCTGGCCATCCAAGGAGCTATGACGATCGTCTGTGCACACTACAAAGCTCTGCAGGGGATCAGTTTGTTTGCTCTCACACCCATGGATAAAACTCTATTTCTGAATAGTTGTTTGCTATGGGATAGAAAGCAAGGTCAAGCCAAAAAAAGGAGTGACCCAAAATTAGCACTGGTTTGGCAAGCATGTCTGGACTCACCTTGAGATGTGTGAATTCTTTTCTCCACCAGGGCTTCAGTGCCCTGGGGGAGGGAATACTTTATTTTCCTTTTCTTTTTCTTGGGGGGTGGGGGGTTGGTAGGTATATGCATGGTCTGGAATCCAACCTGGGTCTCCAGCATGGAAGGCGAGCTTTCTCCCATTGAACTACCCACGCACCCTTTTTTTTTTTAAATTCAGTGATTCCAGCAACATATGCCCCTACTTACTAGTGGCACCAAATCACATAATAACCTTCATTGAGCTCTGTAACCCAGGTACAGAGAGGCAAAGTCCTCCTCCATCCCCAGATTTTCTGCTCTAAATCAGTAGTGCATACAGTTGGACCTGACAATATATTGCCTGGGGTCAGGTGTTCCTGGGTCACTTCCAGGTAGACAATAGCCATCAACCGAGGCTGAAAGGCATGTCACCTGGAGAGCTGGGTGCCACCTAGCTGGAAGCCTCCATCACCACATCAATTCCACAGTACCTGGAACTTTGTGAGGTTTTCTGCACCAAGTTCCCTTACACAAGAGACACCGTTTATGCCTATGGCAAGTAAGTTAAAAGGTGTCTGCTCAAAAAAAAAAGAGTCCTTTCAAGCATGACGTTCATAAAAGTTTGTGTATTTTGAGTGGAGTCAAGGGACAGAACAGGGAAAGAGAGAAATCTGAGCTGAGGAGAGGCTGGGAGACTTGGGTTAAACTGGCAAATGACAGGTTTGTTACAGATTTTTAAAAATAATGTTGCTTTAAGGACAGAAAGAAAGTAAGCCAAGAAACATCAACAGTAAGTTTGCCTCTCCCTATCCCCACGCTCCCAAGATATGCTGAAGCCAGGTTTAATTTTATGTCAGGAAGAATTCCCTCCTGAGACTTTCCTGGCTGTGATTCAGTTGAGGATAATGTTTTCCAGCCACGTACCAGAGTCCCTGAAAAGTTTAAAGGAAAATGGCTAACAATTGTTAAGTCTTCACTTTGAAAGCAGCAGGGGGTGCTGTTATGATACAGTAACTTGGCTTTTTCTTGCCATACCAAGGTGATTTTCAAAATTCTGTCAACATTCTCTACATTTCATTTTCAGAACCAGGGAATACATCAACAATGAAATATTTACAGACTTGAGCTACAGTTATACCTCTCATCTTAATGCAAAGCCTTCATGTTTTAATTTAAATTGAAAGAAATAAAGTCTTTGATCGTTGTATTAGCTTCTAACAGCCTGCAAAGCATAACAGTATTTACTGGTTACTTCCATCACTATGCAATGATGCATATCTCATTCTATATATTGCAATCACAAAGCCTCTGATGTAAATGGATGTTTTGAAACTTACAAGGTATAGAAAAAGAGCCATTATAACAATCTCACCAAAACTGCCCTACTTTCACCATCCACAAGGTATACCGATACTGCCAAAATAACTTATCCATTCAGTAAATTTTGGCTTTCAAATTGCTTGAGCCTTCTTAAAATTGAGGGGAAGGGAGCTGGGGAGGCCAAAACACGCTGCTTACCATCATAACTGGTCTTTGCTCTCATTTGCATTTGGTTGTTTTGAAGTCTTACATTATGATCACACAATGTCACTCCTCAGCAAGCTAAGCACTAAATTACTATTAATATTTGAGGCAAGTCTCATAATCACTTACCTCTGATTACTCAGTTGCTTCCAGAATAAACAGAACTTTTAAGTTCAGGGTCTTCTGGAACTAAAATGAGACAATTGCTGGAGTCTCCACTGGTACATATTTCTATGCCCATTGCTTACATGTTATTGCCAAGGATGCTCTCAGAAGTAGTAAATGTAGACCCCCAGCGAGTGTTGGCCAAGGAATTGCTGAAGTTCAGAGAAACCGAGTTCAGGGGAAGAGCGAGGTTATGAGGAATTGGCTGGAACATAGAGAATTAAAGAGAAGAAGGGGCATCTTTCAAGGAGGAAGCTGAAAATCAATAATCTCTCCGACCAGATGTATGGACAATACAGCCTCGTAAAGGGCATATGTTACGTTTTCCAATGAGTTCCATTAAAACAGAGTTCTTCAGATTTACATAGAGATCATGGGTAAAAGATATGAGAAAGCAAGGAATCATCCAGCAAATAGCCTAAAAACTGGCAGGAACAAGACAACCAGCAGTCTCAGCTCAGTGTCTGATCTTCCTACTTGGAAGAAGAGAGAATTAGACAGAAGTGGTTCAAGGATGGCCTTGTCTTCCCTCAGAAGAATTTTTTGGAGAAAGGACTATTTACATCCCATAGTATAGTGGAATATTTTGCATTTCTGCCCATGACAGCAGAAGAACAAAACATATCTGTTATTTTCCAACACTGCTGGCTCACAGTTGCATACCTTCTGATAAACTGATCAGCTGCCTTCTCAATGACTCCAGAAAGATCTAGATTATCCTGCACTCAGTTTTAGGAACTCTAGCTAAGCTGTGCTCTGAGCAGAGGTTGGTAGAGGCATTCTCTTCTTTGTACCATGAACCATCTTGAATGAGAGCAGGATGGGGATGTCCTGTGTGTCCCCCATGGGACCCTCTGGCTGATGCTCTGATTGCCAGAGTCCACGAGGATGTAGTGAATGATGTTATGTCAGATTCAGTAATAATTCAATAGTGGAGTGTTTGCTTTGATAGTGGTTTGGGTGGAATTGTTCTCGTCTTGTAGGGATTCTATGAATTTACATGTGTTTATACACGTTCCTAGTTTAGAGTAGTATTAACTCACTAAGAAATAAGCTTTTTCTTATTTTAAATCACTCTTCCCAATTGTACTATACTGAGTCTTACTTCTTCTATGGGTACTATATTTCTTAATAGCTTCTGAGGCAGCTTCATAATTTTCCACTTGTTTCCAGATCTTAAGCCTCAGTCCACTTTAGAACATCAAATATGAATTTATTCATACCTTCTCCTCTCCTTGACTTTACCCAATGGAAGCATGAGCAGGGGGTCCTACCTGACCAAAGGCTCCCTTCAGGGAAACCTGACCCCACATTCCCCTAATAGAACCAGCTTCCAGACATGGAGCTGAGAGGTGGAACAAAGAAAGGGAAGAGTCTTATACTTAAAGGTTTCTACCATAGCCTCTGTCCTGGTGGCTGCTGTTTCTCTGTCTGAAACAGCCTTGCTGTTTTGCCATCTGTGAGGCAGGCAAATTCTGGTTCTCTTTGGAGATTAGGGGTACAAATTTCTTGACCCTTATCCTCTTCAAGCTCCTTAGCCCCATTACCGGCTGTATACTCATAGCCTCTTGCAACTGGAGTGCCCTGGGAAAACTGTCTTGAAATGGGGATTGAACACACCCAACTACATTCTAGGTAGCATGCATTTGAACCACAGGAATCACCTATTTGGCCATTACATTAGGTGAGCTGAGATTGCCCCCACAGCCCTTCTCTTTCCAAGATTGGTCTTCCCTGCTCAAATGGTATATAGCTAAATCAGCAAGTTCTTTTCCTAAGCAAATGCCCAACTATAGAACTTAATTATACACAATCTTTGTAAATGATTGTCTTGGGATGTCCTCGGCAGGTTTTAGGGTGACAGGCCAAGCACTTTCATCTCACTTTCCCACAGAAAGAGGAGAGAATCTCTTCTCATCTCACACACACACAAAAATGACCCTGGGATTTTCCTCCTCTCTGCTTCTGATCTTATTATGTAGAGGACGTTGGCTACAGGCAAGTGGTCACATCTGTCACCTCTTAAGAACTTTTGGTGAGAAGGAAGAGATGTTTACTTGATGCAAAATTTATATTTTGGGTAGCACATTATCTAATTTAACTTATATGGTCAGTTTATTCAAACCCCCAAATTACATGTGATCTTAAATAGGGAATGAGATCTTGTTGGTTTGGACAGGTTAGTGTGATGTCCTGATTATCCCAGAGTAATTTGGACAGGGAATAACAAAGTATTTGCAAAGTTTCCTTGAGGAACTGGAGAGAAAAGAAGAAATAATCAACTTCCCCATCTGGAGAATTCTTGCTATTCTCTCAAGCAGTGGGGACAACCAATTCAGTAGGTTGAGCCTTCAATCTTGGAGTTTGCCCCTATGAAACTTCTTCTTGCAAAAGATAAGCTAAGCCTACTTATAATTATGCCTAAGAGTCACCCCCAGAGAACCTCTTTTGCTGTTCAAAGGTGGCTTCTCTCTCTAAGCCAATTCTTTAGGTAAACTCACTGCCCTCTCCCCTACATGGACATGACTCCCAAGGGAGTAAATCCCTCTGGCAATGTGGGACAGGACTCCCAGATTGGGTGAGACCCAGCATTATGGGATTGAGAAAGTTTTCTTGACCAAAAGAGACAAAATAAAATTTCAGTGGCTGGGAGACTTCAAACAGAGTCAAGAGGTATTCTGGAGGTTATTCTTATGCATTATATAGATATCCCTTTTCAGTTTATACTGTATTGGAGTGGTTAGAAGGAAGTACCTGAAACTGTTGAACTGTGTTCCAACAGCCTTGATTCTTGAAGATGATTATATAACAATACAGCTTTTACAGTGTTTCCATGTGACTGTGAAAACCTTGTGTCTAGTGCTCCTTTTATCCAGGGTATGGACAGACAAGTAAAAAAATGTGGATGAAAAAATAAATAAACAATAGAGGGGGATAAGGGGTAAAAAAAAACGGGTAGATTGAAACACTAGTGGTCAAAGAGAGGGAGGGATAAGGTGTATGGGATGTATGAGTTTTTTCTTTTTTCTTTTTATTTCTTAATATACAACTATGCGATGATATTGTGAGCCATTGATTAGATACTATGGATGGACTGTATGTGTGTGAAGAGTTCTCGATAAAAATAATAAAGAAAAAAAAAGAATCTTTGGTGAACTGGCTCCATTGGATTTCAATTCAGATATCAAGTTCTCAGCCCTCAGTCCTGAGACCTGGGGGTCAGTCCTAAAAGTCTCATTCAATAGCTTGTTACATGTTGAAAGTAAATGAAGTTATTTGGAAGAAAGAAAATATTGAGTAAACATAAATATTTGGGATCAGTATTTGAAATCAGTTGGGCTATCTTAAGATTTCTCATCACCTATTAATTCAATTTCTTTTAAAAAAACAAGATCCAAGTCTCTACCACAAACTAGATATGATAGTATATGCTGGTAATGCAGAGAAGAACCATGTCTTACTCTTTAAAAGCTCCTTTTCCACTGTGAAATAATTACAATGCAGGACCCTGATTGCTATCATAAAATTAGAGGGCTAAGGGCAGTAAGAGTAGAGTAGACATCAAAAATGAGATCGTATTTGAGTTGAGTTTTGCAAAATGAATTGACAGTCATTAGACTGGGAAAAGAAAATGAGGGAAAGAATTCCAGCTAGATTTGCAGGACAGAAAGAGTACACCGATTATGGCAAGTTTAGTGCGTGTGCATTAGGGGGGAAGGGTGGTAAGTAAGCATACAGTGAAAGATGACCTTGCAAAATCAGTTGAGTCTAAATTGTAAATGGCTATAGAGTAAGTAGTATGGTGTTTGGACATTTGCTACATATGAAGTGGGGAATTAACAAAGGCTTTAAAGAGAAAAATTATATAAGGAATGTCATATTAATATTAACTCTGACATCAATTTGGAATAGAGAAGAAAGATACTAGGGAGCTCAGAGACAGATAAGAGAAATGTTAAATAGTAGAATTAAATAGATTAAGACTTGGTGATTTTAAGGTTGGGTATCAGTGGGTATGAAGATTCTCTTGCTGAGATGGGGAATACAAAAAGTGGTGGTTGAGAAGCAGATAATGAGTTAAGTTTGGAACACGTTACATTTGAGGTGACTGTGAAGCACCTAGAAGGAGCTGTCCAGGTATTTGGGCCAGGAATGCAGATGAGAAGTCTAGGTTAAATGTGGGAATAGCCAGTGAATAGAAGAGCCTTGCAGCTATTAGAGGGGAAATGAAAATGTAGTTAAAATATGTAAAACGAGAGCAGAGAACTAGGGGATAGAGAACTATCCCCTAAAAGATTTAAAGAACTGGAACTGGAAGAACTGGAAGGTAAAAAGAACTGGAAGGTAAAAGAAGGGCTAGTCAAGAGGGCTGAAGAGAAGAACTCAAGATAGACCGGTGTCTCAAATGCCAAGGCAAAAGTTCCATTCAGCATTCCCACCGCCAGGTCGCGGGTCCCAGCAGCTCCAGCAACTAGAGGAGGGGCAGCGGCCAGCAGCCCAGCTTCAGGAAGGTTCTATTCTCTGTGCACCACTTGCAGCACCCTGAAGGCGTCCTCCCAGCCACCAAGATGCCCAAGGGGAGGGTGTGGAAACAAAGCTAAAAAAAAAAAAAGCAACAAGAAAGGATAAATCTTCCGACAAAAAATTGCAACCAAAACAGAAAATAAGAGCAAATGGAAAGCAGGCCAAAATGGCTAACCAAGAAAGTAAAGAGGATTTACCTGTAGGGAATGGAAAACTAAAACTAAGGAGAGTCCAGCCTATGATGAAAAGGGAGAGAAAGAAGCCACATTGGACTAATATCATGTATCATGTCTTATCAGTGGTCCTGTGGCTCCACTTTTGTAGTACCCAAAGGAATTTTTTTTGTTCAACTATTTTGTAAATGCAAGCCTTTTAGTAGCTCTAGAAGAAACAATTTCAAGGATATTGAAGTCCTACCTCATCTCATTTTTTAAAATGTAAATGCTTTGAAGAGGTGATATCATTTGCTGGCTGTTGGTTTGTTTATTTATTTGTGTACAATCAGAAAATAGTGAGATATTAAATTATGGGAGATTTTGATTGTCTTGCATGTCAATCTAACATTCAATAGGTTGTGGGGCTGGTTTTTGTATCCTATAATATAACACTTGCTAAATAGTCATGGATTTAATATGTCTTAAACATTTTAAATTACTTCTATTCCCATGCTGTTTCTTGGTAGAATTGTTTCTTAAGGAAAACCACTCCTGGATCTTGGCTCTTCCTGTTGGAATTATGTGCACTCTGTAGCAACTTTGGTTGTGGCAGCCTAGTTTCCCTAATAACTTTATTATATGTTGTGGAAGATTGGAAATTTGAGTATGTGATGTGTATGATATTAAATTGTGAAGTAGTGGGACTTATAGTGTAACAACTTATCAACATTTCAAGGCATTAATAACTGACGGTCTCTGAAGGAAAGTTTGCCTCCAAATTTTAAGCTGGAAAGTTATGAGAATAACTTTAAAAAATAATTACAGTGATTAGATTTTTGTTACATATATTAAGAATTATGTACAATAATGATGATGAATATACAACTATGTGATGGTATTGTGAGTTACTGATTATATATGCAGAATGGAATGATCATATGGTAAGAATGCTTGTGTTCATATGTTGGTATGTTTAATAAATAAAAAATTAAAAAAAGAATTATGTAAAAATTGTTCATAATGTCTGTGTGCTACCTTCAAAACAAACGATAAAATCTCAATTATGAAAGAAAAAGAAAAATCAAGGCAAGATAGAATGTCAAGCAAGGTGGAAATAATTCCAGTTCTAAATGTTAGAGAAAAGTTCAGAAGAATAAAAACTGAAAAAAGTTCATAAGGTAAATTAGGAAGTATTTGGGTGATGCTGGCTTTAACTAGAACATATTTCCCTTATGTTCAGATACTTGAAAAAACTCAGCTCTCTTTTGCATCTGAATTTCTGCAAATGCAGATTTTTTTTTTTTCACAGAACGTGAAATGTGCTTATATCCTTACATTTTTCTTTAGGATAAACAATTTTTAAGCAAACAAGCAAAAAGGAAGAGACATTCACTTTTTTTTTTTTAGAAAGCATATATTGTGCATGAAAAGGGCCATTTCCAAAAAGGGTTGGGAGTGTAGGAAAGGAAATAACTTAGATTCAGGAAAAGTAGCTTGCTGACAAGGCAGGCAGTCACACGGCTTCTCAAAGAAAGTTAAGAGATTGGTGTTCTAAGGTCATGGTTCAGTGGAAAGTGAAGTTGATGTTCACTTAAATAAAGCTTTCTTCAGTTATACTGAGTGGTCTGTCAAAATAACCAGCAGAAACAGAATAGAATGGGATGGTAATGCCTCTCTCAGCGTTTCAAGTCAAATCTGATTATGTGTGGAAAGAGCAAACATCTTGAAAACCGATGAGAAAGTTTATATAGGAGATTTCCTGCTTCAACATCCTGGGCCCGTTCTATGAATATTTTCTGAGCATGAATAAAAGAGTTTCGAAAATATGGTACTCTTCGTTTGTAAAGAATTAGATCCACGGCTCGCCATATAAATATGCAGTATGGCTTCCTATATCCATAAATGACACATACTAAAATAAAAACTGTTCTTTTATTTGTTACTTGTATTCAGAAAAAAACTGTCTAAGAACATGTACAGACTCCAAGGGAATGAAGGCTAAAGGATATATGATTAATTGAGACTCCACTGTACTTCAGGCACATGCTGAGAATTGTCTATGAATCACGCCAGTATCCAAAGAGCTGAAGCATTATCTTAAAAATTGGAGAGGTCTTCAAGGATGCCCCACAAGGTCCATTGGTTATTTATCCCATTATAAACATAGTTATCAAAGATCCTGGTCTTGTCCTCATTCTAAATCTAACCAGAAGTGGCAAAGGACAAAGGGGGAAATTATTGTGAGCATCTCTCTATAGACTGATTCCTCTCTTGAGGTTCCATCTCTGGGTTCTCTTTTGAGAAGCAGGCAGCTAAACTATAATAAAAGCCTATGGTGCTACCTAAATATTTTGCATTTTCCTAGAATTGTGTATATCTGTGTAACCTCAGAGACTCATCTATTCCAACATCCTGCCCAATAGGAGTCCTTCCTACACAATAAGACATAAATATCTCGACTTTGGTATCACACAAATTTGAGTTCCAATCCCAGCACTGTCTCTTACAAGTGATGTACTGAGGAAAGTTGCTTCATCACTTCAAGGAAAATGGGGTTGATTAAAATGCCTTCTTTGTGAAACTAATGTAAAGACTAAGTGAAAACCTATAAGCTATACACTTCACATAATGCTCAGAGCTTAAATGATAGATGGGAGTTTAAAAATGACTCAAACCCCTTTTGTATCCTGCAACTCATTTTTTTTTTAAATAATAGTCTATCTCATTTCCGAGATCTCTAAATGTTACAAAGTTTTTCTTTGGACTAAGCCAAGATCTATTTTAGTCTTAATTTTGTCCATTAATCTTAATTCTGTGCTCTGGAACACCACAAAATAAATTTCAGTCTCTCAAATATTTTCATTCCATCCAGTACTGAACTGTTCACTGTTGGGGTAAAAACATGAAAAATACATAATTCCAGGCCAAAATAATCTTAGATAATATGGAGATAATACACAAATGTGCATCTGCTTAAAAGATACATTTAAAGTGTTTACGGTATTTTACCTCTGTGGATTTTGCCTTCAAAATATGCCTATTATATGGCTTCTTTTCTCCACCTTTACCTCTACCACCCTGGTCCAAGACACTGTTGTCTCTCTCTTGGATACCAGTAGCCTCTCAATGGTATGTAAAAATATAGTTATATTTAAAAAGACTGCATTTCGGTTTTGCTTGTTTTCTTCTTGATAGTGCTAGGACACTCTTAATGGGGGTCCCTGCTTTTACCCCACCTCCCTATTGTATATTCTCAACACAGCAGCCAGAGTGATCCTATTAAAATATGTAAGATCATATCATCCAACTGCTCAAAATCCCCTTGAGTTTTCCTATTTTACTCAGAGAGAAATTCAAGTCCATACAGTCGTCTCTGTGCTCTCAGTTATCTCTGACTCCTCCTACATCTCTCCTCCTTCACTCTGTCCCCGGGCCCACTGGCTTCCTCATGGTTCCCTGAGTTGGCCAGGTAGCTTGGTTCTGCCTCAAATGATTATATGACATACACCTAATTCTCAGCTAGCAAATTTTCTCTTTTCCATATGATTTCTGTTGTTGATAATAGTTAGGGTTGGCCTCTCATCTATGGACATTTGATCTTTGAAAAGGCAGTCAAGCCAACTCACCTGGGACAGAACAGTCTCTTCAATAAATGGTGCCTAGAGAATTGGATATCCATATGCAAAAGAATGAAAGAGGACCCAAATCTCACACCCTATACAAAAGTTAACTAAAAATGGGCAAGGATCTAAACATCAGGTCTAAGACCATAAAACAGTTAGAGGAAAATGTAGGGAAATATCTTATGAATCTTATAATTGGAGGTGGTTTTATAGACCTTACACCTAAAGAGCATTGAAGAAAGAAAGAAAGAAATGGGAGCTCCTCAAAGTTAAACATTTTTGTGCATCAAAGAACTTCATCAAGAAAGTAAAAAGACAGCCTACACAATGGGAGACAATATTTGGAAATGACATATCAGATAAAGGTCTAGTATCCAGAATTTATAAAGAGATTGTTCAACTCAACAACAAAAAGACAGCCAATCCAATTACAAAATGGGAAAAAGACTTAAACAGACACTTCTCAGAAGAGGAAATACAAATGGCCAAAAGGCACATGAAGAGATGCGCAATGTCCCTGGCCATTAGAGAAATGCAAATCAAAACCATAATGAGATATCATCTCACATCCACCAGAATGGCCATTATCAACAAAAGAGAAAATGACAAGTGCTGGAGAGGATGTGGAGAAAGAGGCACACTTATTCACTGTTGGTGGGAATGTCAGTTGGTGCAACCACTGTGGAAGGCAGTTTGGTGGTTCCTCAAAAAGCTGATTATAGAATTGCCATATGACCCAGTAATACCATTGCTAGGTATCTACTCAGAGGACATAAGGGCAAAGACACAAGCAGACATTTGCACACCAATGTTTACAGCAGCATTATTTACAATTGCAAAGGATGGAAACAGCCAAAATGTCCATCAACAGACGAGGGCTAAACAAACTCTGGTAAATACATACGATGGAATATTATGCAGCTTTAAGACAGAATAAACTTATGAAATATGTAACAAAATGGATGGACCTTGAGAACATTATGCTGAGTGAGACTAGCCAAAACCTAAAGGACAAATACAGTATGGACTGATATGAACTGACATTAGTGAATAAACTTGGAATATTTTGTTTGTAACAGAGACCATCAGGAGATAGAAATATGGAAAGATATTGGATAATTGGAGCTGAAGGGATACAGACTGTGCGACAGGACTGGTTACAAAAACTCAGAAATAGACAACACAATACTATCTAACTGTAATATAATTATGTTAAAACACTGAACGAAGCTGCATGTGAGAATGATAGAGGGAGGAGGGCTGGGGACATATTGAAATAAGAAAGAAAGATAGATGTTAAAGATTGAGATGGTATAATCTAGGAATGCCTAGGGTGTATAATAATATTGAAATGTACAAGGTACAATTTTAAAAATGTTCTTGCATGAGGAAGAACAAAGGAATATCATTATTGCAGGGTACTGAAAATAGATGGTAATTAATATTTTAAAATGTCACCTTCTGTGTGAGACTAAAGCAAAAAATGTTTATTTGTTACAAAATTTATATTTTGACTAGTGCATTTCCTAATATAACTTATGTAGATAGTTTGATGGAACGCCATAAGTACTTGGAATCTCAGGTAGGACATGAGATTTTGTTGGTTTGTCCACAGTGATGCCCCGATGAATCCCAGAGTGATTCGATCGTGAGTGGAAAAGTATCTGCAAAGCCCCTTCGGGGAGTGGTGAGAACGGGGAGAAATTCAACTTCCCCACGTTGAATTCTTGATATTCTCACAAGCAGTGTGGACAACCAAAGCTATAGGCAGAGTCCCCAGTCTTGGGGTTTGTTCATATGAAACTTAACCTCGCAAAGGATAGGTCAAGCCTACTTAAAATTTAGGCCTAAGAGTCACCCCCAAGAGAGCCTCTTTTGTTGCTCAGATGTGGCCCCTCTCTCCAGCCAACACAATGAGCAGTCTCACCACCCTACCCCTCTCTATGTGGGACATGACTCCTAGGGGTGTGGACCTTCCCGGCAACGTGGGACAGAGATCTTGGAATGAGCATGAGACTTAGTATCAAGGGATTGAGAAAACCTTCTCAACCAAAAGGGGGAAGAGGGAAATGAGACAAACTGTCAATGGCTTAGAGATTCCAAACAGAGTAGAGAGGTTATCTTGGAGGTTATTCTTATGCATCAAGTAGATATCATCTTGTTATTCAAGATGTAAAGGAGAGGCTGGAGGGAACTGCCTGAAAATGTGGAGCTGTGTTCCAGTAGCCATGTTTCTTGAGGATGATTGAATAATGATACAGCTGTCACAATGGGACTGTGTGATTGTGAAAACCTTGTGTCTGATGCTTCTTTTATCTACTTTGTCAACAAAGGAGTAGAACATATGAAATAAAAATAAATAATAGGAGGAACAAACGTTAAAATAAATTTAGTTTAAATGCTAGTGATCAATGAAAGCAAGGGGTAAGGGGTATGGTAGGTACAATTTTTTTTTTCTTTCCTGTGTTTGCTTTATTTCTTTTTCTATTGTCTTTTTATTTCTTTTTCTGAATTAATACAAATGTTCTAAGAAATGATGCATATGCAACTAAGTGATGATATTGTGAATTACTGATTATGTATGTGGTTTTATTTTGTTTCTTTATTTTTTTAATTAATAAATAAATTAAAAAAATAGGGTTGGTCTACAGCGAAAAATAGCTGTTTCAGTGATTTGAGAACATTCTCTAAAACTCTATTCATAAAACATACTCATTTTTATTTTCACTTACCTTCAATGATTTTCTCTCTATTTTTTCATGTGACCCTTATTCAGCTTTCATTCCATGTAAATTCTTTATACTATTGCCCATGATTGGCAGCTCCTTTCTTCTTGAAAATCTCTTCTGCCCTGGCTTCTGGTCCATCCTAAATGTCTTCTACCTCACTGATTGCTTCTTCTCCATCCCCTTCACCAACTCTTCCTCTTCATTTCTAAGACCTTAAATAATGGCAATTTACAGAATCTTTGGTCCCTGGCTTTTTCCACATATTTCACCTAGGAAATCCATCTCCATCCGAGCACGTCCTACTCCATTGACCGCTCCTACACTTGACCCAGATTTCATTCCTGAGCACTGATCCCAATTGCCTACTACAAGGCAATTTCCACTATCACTTCAAACTTAATATATCCCAAATTGAACTCATTTAATCATTCTTCACTCCGTTTTTTCTGCAAACCATATCCTCAGTGAATGTACCACCAGAAAACACCAACCTAGAAATCTCAGAATTCCCACTTGTCTGTCTCATCTATCTCCTTGAAGAGTTCCTCAGGAGAAGGTGCTGCCCAAGCCAGTGGCCCACATCTGTGTCTCTTTGAGCTTAAGAGGATGATTGGCTCAATTCAAATCTGGTCTTAAAATTGGAAACTGTATTCTGTGTTCAACAGGCAATATTTTGGTACACCGAAATGACAGATGTGTTTTCTAAATGCTAAGAAATTGGGGATTTTGTGTCCTTAGGAAAGTTAATGAGTCTTCCTGAGTGTCATTTTTCTCATCAGCCAAATGGGGATAAAAGAAATCATAGATTCTAGGAAAGAAGTAGGAAAATAAGGTAGGTACAAATACGTAGTAACGTGCTGATTCTTTTACAGGCCCTCAAAATATTGAATTTCCCTCATTCCTTCCAATCAAATGAAGCAATCTTCCTTTGTTTAAAAATCCCTCTGCTCAAATATGTTTGAAATGTACACTCCCCTTAAAAGCAGGTTGTAAAAGTGATCCAGCCATGACTCAGTACTGACAAAGACCAGGAAGTTAGCGAGAGGATGTAAGTCACCTGACTTACAAAGTCATCTGATTTATTATCTGCAATGTATAAATACAGTTATATTTAAAATAATTGCATTTTATTTTTGTGTATTTTGTTCTTCATAGTGCTAGGAATTTGTTCTTGACACTCTCTTTTTTTTTGCACGAGCAGGCACGGGGAATCAAACCCAGGTCTCTGACATGGCAGGCGAGAACTCTGCCTGCTGAGCCACCATGCCCTGCCCTGTTCTTGATACTTTTATGCTAAGATTATTGGAACTCTGCTCCAGAACTAGTGATCAGGTTTAATGAAGCTGATTGAAAAACCTGGGCTCTGGAGTGGAAATGCCCAAATTGAAACCTCCTCACTAGTTGTGTGGTCTGGGGCCAATTATTTAATCTTTTGATGCCTCAACTATAACATTTTATGTAACAGGGTTACATAATTGATGAAAAGGACACTGGAAGCACTCCATCAATGTACTCTCTCTCTTTTTTGCTCAACACACACACACACACACACACACACACACACACACACACACACACACTCATACCATGCTGAATAGCCCTTGAACCCAAGGTCCTCTCAGGGACTAAGCATAAAGTGAAGAATCCCATTCTTGAGAAGGGAATAGGATGACATGGTTTGGGAGAAATAGAATTATTTTAAGCAACGATTATGAGAAATAAAAGAAGACATGTATGAGTTTTTAAAATATTGATTTTTAAATATTTTCATGTATCTTCTCATTCTTTAGGTTGCGAAATAAAGTCACATCTCTTGTTTAGCACAGAATTTAGGTTATGGTAAGGCATGGCTGTTTTATGTAAAAAGCTCAAGTAGGTTGCTCTTCTTGTTACCTATTCCTGTTCCTCTCCATTATTCACAGAGAAAAATAACCTGACCTTGCACATATGTTTCACTAACAGACACAAACATCCATGCCACTGCAGTTGACATATGTGTACATTGCCTAGGAAATAAATAAATAAATCATATAGGTTGTGAATTCCCAAATTTTATATTTTCAAACCTATGAAGAATTGGTGAATATCAAAAGAAAGCAATAAGACTATTTTCATGTTTCAAGAATGATCTCACCTGGATAATGTTAATCCATCTACATTGAAATCACTATAATATTTTGTGTGGGCTTAACACTATGTTTTTCCTCTCCAAAATTCCTCTTTGCACAACAAACTTAGTGACTCTAATACCTTGCTATTAAACTCTCTTTCAGATACTATATTCCTAGACATAAAAGAATTATGCCTCTCTGGAGCATCTGCACTGTACCTAACTTAAATCTCTGCTATTTTGCATAAAATTGGGGCATGGAATTTTAGCATTCAATAGGTATTCTGCTCCCTGACCCCACGGGGCATTTTTGGGACTCCAGTAATTGTACTAACTAAATTTGGAAGATCAGTTCTAGCATCTATCTAGCCAAGCAGTCTTATCTTGTTTATCACTGTGAATTTATCACTATAAGATAGTCATTTAAATTATGGGAAATGGAATCCAATTTTCATCATGTCTCCCCCATGCCCCATGGATCCGGGTGACACTGGGAAAGTTACTTAATAACTTTGTGCCTTCATCTGAATATGTATGATAGCTTTCCTCTGAAAATAGCTATTGTAATAACAGCACTTGTATCATAGGATTATTGTGATTTATATAATTAAGGTAATTTATATAAAGTGACTGGAACAGTACTTTACATATATTAAATTCTTAAAATATATAATCTATTTTCATGTTATGATCATTTTACTCAATTCCTGAAAATACAGTGACCTAAAACAAGGGAAAATATGGAATATTTTGAAAATCTTGAGGCATCTAATTTTTCAAATGTCAGTCAAGTCTACTAAGCTAAAGAAAGCCAAAGTCCCTGCAAGTTGCTCTGATAAGCTTCAGAGTATAAGAGTGAGCACCCCACTGGGAGTGGGGGTGGGGGGTTGGCTTTTCTGGTCCCAGTTAGGGAGAGGTTGCTGCCAACAGGAAGAGTGCTATATCAACCAAATCAACTGCGTACAGACTCGAAAAATATTCACCTAGATTTTATGCACCCCATTTCCCCTCCTCCTCTCCCAGGACAGAGAGAGTTCACATGTGGACAACTGTTTTGTGTTTAGCCCTCCCTATTATAATGCTGAGTAAATAGTGTGCAAGAGATTAGGAAAGGACTGTTAAAACCAAGACAAAGACATGCTTTAATCGCAAGGAAGGAAACTACTACTTCAGCTGAGGAAGAGTTGAAGTGATCACATGACTAGGAAAGGCATCTATTTATTTAAGAAATGACAACAACGCCCCTGCTCTATGTGCCTCTGACAATACTGTTTTCTGCATACCATGTGAATAAGCTGTCGCAACATTTTCCCTTAGATATGATTATTCAACACACAAGAGATTTAAAGGTAGTATGGTGAAGGCAAAAACGAATAAACAAAAATTTTCATTATCAGGAAGCTTAAAGCTATTAAAAGCAAAAATCCAAGCAGCAAGTAATATAGAATGTTTGACTGCTGCCCTGTCAATAAATAACTCTAGTTTATTATGAAAGCTTATGTTCAATTCCCAAATAAACATTCAAAGTCAAGCATGTATACAGTTATAACATGACTATCCAGAAGATGCAGAAAAATTAAAAAAAAGTTATATCCTTGTGGCAACCTGAATGTGAGAAATGTTTTTGATAGAAATACACGCCTTTAGCAGTTAACTGTCTAGGAAAAGGAAAGAAAGTGGGTGGGATTCTCTTTTGATCCAGCAAAAGAATATGAATAAATAAAAATGAAGTTAAATAAAGAAATAATTTTTTTAAAAGACATTGTTATAACTAAAGATAAAGAAAAAGCTAGACAATAAAATTGAGAATTTTGTTCTGATGACTTGGAAGAGAAAAATATCTTAGGACATTAAGGTTGTACTATTAGGAATGATGAGAAGACTGAAGAAGAAAACAGATTCTAGAAAGAATATAATACAGTACAAAAATGAGTGGAAAGGGTGGGCCAAGATGGCTCAGCAGGCAGAGTTCTCGCCTACCATGCCAGAGACCCAGGTTCGATTCCCGATGCCTGCCCATGCCAAAAAAAAAGAGTGGAAATATTGGCTTAAAAAAATGAAAGAGAGAGGGAAAAAAATGCTTTACATTTTATTGCACATTATACTTTCTAGGGCATTTGACAAAAGTTGTCTTTCTTCATTCCTACTTCCGAAAGCAGGATTTCAAATTAGACTTTATTCTCCTTGTGGAAAAATACCTTGAATCTAAATGTAGATAACCTTTAAGGTCCTGCTGTTCTCAAGCCAGGCAATCTGGTGGAGGCAGCAAGTAGAAGGGGAGACCTGAGCAAGAAAGCATCCCAAAGTGGCTTTTCTGGTCCTATAGGAGAATGGCCCAGATGTAGAAGTGAGAAGATGGAAAGGTAAAAAATACTTAGCAATACAAGGAGGTAAGCAATAAGAGATGCAGAATTTGAAAAGCTCACGTATTCTAGAAGTGTTGGCCTCGGGTAGGACATTGCAAGTGGGGGAAGAAACGTAAGCAACCACAAAGGTGGAAACACCCCAAGTGTGTTTATGAGGCAATGAATGAGGGAAAGATACATTTGGCAGGATTGTTTGGGCTCTAGAATGGGTTTTTAAGTATTCGCCAAAGGAGATGGAATTTTTTACGGTCCCATCTCTGGGACTCAGTTGAGTATTTTGGGCACAGAGCCTCATTATGAATAATATTTTAGAAAGTTTAGTTTGATGGTAGTGTCTAGGGCGAAAGAGCAAAGTAGGATCATACTGCAATGGCCTACATATGAAATCATGAGTTGAATAAGTTGGCAGACTAAGCCATTGTGAAGAAATAGTAGATCAAGACACCATATAAAGAAAAATGTCTTGGTATTTGGGTTGGACAATGATAAGACCTCCACATCGTCCTATTTAATGGTTAATTTGTTTCTCCCCCTTCAATTTCAGTGTTTATCTGGAAGGCCCTTGGGCACAGGGACAGAAGCAAACCTTAATTCTTAGGAATACTTATCTTTTCTGCCCTGTGGCTGACCTCATGACCTTCTCTCTCATATCCATCACCAGTTTTATAAAAAATTCTGATCTTTAATGACTTTTAGACAATTTCTTTGAATGAAACTCACATATACTATAATTTTGTGGGAGAAATATCTGCAGCACATGTTCCAGTGAATTCTCTCAGATTGCTAGTAACCAATCAAACCTCTAGAGAACTGCTGATAGGAAGGGGGCTGTGAAGTCACCCTGTATAAGAAAGAAGGAGAAACAAGATACCACAAGTAGAAGACCTCAGATAATCTGAAGACATGCATTTTTAAAGCTCTGATTTGAATTAGCTCAGGTAGCAAGGCTTCTATCTGAATTCCTTCTTTAAAAATGTCTTGTAAAGTCAGCCCCGCATAGTTTTATTTTGACAAAAGGAGGGCATAATATTTGAGCTTCAACTTCTCTGACTGTTCCTGATGTAAATGGGAGAAATTGAAGGAAGACAAAGGACAGTCAAAGGCCCAGCCGGACACATAATACAAGCAACTTATCCCTAAGGAATATTCGAGGGATTGACTCAAACATTTTGTCAGTCCTTCAAAGAGAACAATAGGATGTGAGGAACAATAAGGACTATTCCAAGTTTCCATGTAAAAGAAATACCATAAAAAATAAACATTTGGCAATAACCCCCTCTACCCTGACAAAAGTAAACAAATAAGTACATAAATTCCCCCTACTTGGTACTCTCTCAAACTTTATCTTCATTGTTTCTCACATTTGCATATGAAGTCTCTTACCCTATTATTTGGCAACTGTCTCAGTGTGGAAAGTTCTTTCTTTAATATTTTTACTTAGTCTTAATCATTGGTCCACTTAAAGAAGGTCCTCTCTAGCTTTTAAAAAGTCTTTATAAGGTAGACTTGGATCACAGGTTTCTGTCTTTCCAATTTGAGCACTAAGGGGCAGTGATCAAGGAACCAGACTGATGTGGTATTATCATTAGCCAAATGCTATTCTGAACTGAGACTAGGAATCCGGGAGCTTTGACTAATTTTCTAGAACAAAGCCTGTTGCGCCTGTAAATCAGTGGTTTTACTGCCCATTTAGGCATAGGTCAGTAGATAAACACTGTGATAACAAATCTATGAATTTGCCCCAAAGTTTACAAAATAGTCAAAAATTCCAATCTTTTTCTCACATCTAAAGCAGCAGTGTGGAGAGCTTCTAACCTAACATATTGTTAATGAATGTGAAAGTCTTCATGGAGCAATTCTACTTATTTTCCTAGACCTTTAAAATCAGAGGCTGTTATTTTATATAAAAGCCTATTTTCATATTCTTCTATGATTCAGAAATGAAAGATTTAGAGACCCTGTCATCCAGTCACACATCTAATTGAGAAACCACTCCACAAAATCCCTGGGGGAAGGCCTCTGTTTTGGGAGAACGTCATCCATGATATTATTCTTGGCTAATGACCACCTTGTTACGAAACACAGTTGACATTTTTTTAGCCTTCATTTTACCTGAACTTTTGGTGGCATTTGGCAAAGTCCATAATCCCTCTAATTTGAAACTTTCTTTCCTCTCTGGAATACTGCACTCCCTTGATTTTTTTCCTACATCTGTGAGCTGTTCTGCTCAATCCCCTTTGCCAGCTCATCCTGATCTACCCAAATTTTAAAAGGAAGAGCCCTTCAAAACTCAATTCTTATCTTTATTCTCTTATTCTATACTCTCCTTAGGTAACTTCATGTCAATGATTCCCACACTTGTATTTCCAGACCAGATCACATGTAGCTAACTCCTAATTGATAGAATTTAGATGTCTGTAATCATCCTACACTTCACATGTCCAAAAGGATGTCGTCTTCATGATCCCAACCACACCCAGAAATGGGGCTTCTCCAGTGATTCTTCTCAGAAACTTTGTCACAGTCCAAACAGTTACAGGAACAACACCTTGAGAGGTGTTCTTGAAACATTCCTCATCTTCGCTCCCCTATTAAATCAATGCAAATCAATTCAGTATTATCACCAAGTAGGATTAAATCTACTCTGCAAAACATAAAATTCATCCACTCTCCTCCATCCCCACTGCCTCTACCCTCTTCCAAGATACCATTACATCTCCACTAATGAAACAAGATCTTTATTTCCTCCACATCTAATTTTCCTTTCTGTAATACATTCTCTGCACACAATCCAAAGGATTCTTTTTTCTTCATGGTATTTTACTGTACCACTGCCCACATTAAAATTATTCAGTGTGATTGTTCCCATTGCACTTAGAATAAAACACTTCTTGCAGGGGACTACAAGATTTGTCTAGGCTGACCTTGCCCACCTCACCACTCACCTCATTGCCAGTCTCCCATTCTAACATGCTCCAGTGACTTTGACATTCTGTCATTTCCTTCAACACTCCCTTGAACATGCTCTTCCCTCCAGATTTGACTGGCAATCTGTACATCCTGCAGACCACTTCCTAAGAGAGACCTTTCCTGACGTCACCAAACTGCATTAGTACCCTTGATTATCTTCTCCCTTTTAGAATCCATTTTCCTACATGGCACAAATGACCATCTAAACATTGTTTAATGTTTTCCTCCCCCATTAGACTGAAAACTCCATAAGAACACAGACCTTTGTGATAACATCCCCAGGGTGTAGGAAATGTCTAACACACAGCCTGAACCTAATACACAGTTGATAAATAAATATATTCTAAAATGTAAGGTCCATAAGGCAGAAGCCATCTATCTCTGATTCACTGTTTTATTTCTACTGCCTAGCATACTATCTTGGGCATGTTGGTAGTTGCCCCAAAAATATTAGTTCAGTGAACAAATGAAGGAAAGCATACATTGTTTTCCCCCAGTAAAAATCTAATTACACCAAAAGCCATAACATACCTAATTGTAAAAAAAAAAAGTCTTTCTTAAAGTGAGTTGAAGTCTCTCTGACTATAATTTCTAGAGTTCTGCCCTTTGGTCTAGCCTGTACTACAAAGAATAAGATTAACTTCTCTTCCTGCTGAAGAGAAGACATGATACATCGCTTTTACAACCAACCCTCAAATGAATGATATCTCTTCCAGTCTCTTCCTCATTCTGCTTGTTTTTTCTGCAGATGGTACAGTTTTATATTATTTCCTTCTGAAATGCATTGTCCCCAACTGTATCTATGCTGGGTACAAAGGTATCATTATCCCCATATTTCTGTACTGAGTAGTTTTATTAACATCATCTAATTACATACTTTGGCAGTCAGGCTCCAGTATTAATTTATATTGAACTTTCATCATACTATTAAACCTCAGGAATGTGATTAAACCTGGTCATCTCTCTCTAGTACTTATGCATTTTATTTTCTGAACCTAATGAAGATTTTTCATTCATCCCAAGTAATACCACTTAATCAGATTTAACTCTAATTTCCACCCTTTTGAGATCTTTTCAAGTCTTCATTCTTTCATCCAGTGCACTAATTCTCTACCTTAGTTTCATCATCTATGCAAAAATATTGACCATATCCTCATTCTTAAAACTTTGCTCCTTTATCTCCCAACAAATCATTCTCTCTGTGTTCCCTGTCATCTTTCTAACTGCTCCTTCTCAGTGTCTTCTGAAGCTTTCTTTTATTTTGTTATCCACTCATTCATCTGGCTGATCATTAAATAAATGTTTGCTGAGCATTCCCTCTCTATCAGGGACTAGACTTGGTGCTGGAAATACAAGGATGAATAAGGCACAGCTTTTGTTTTCAAGGCCACTTCCCAGAAATTCCTTGACCTTCTCTAATCGTTGGGCAAATTTACCAATAACCATTACTTTGGTTAAAAATGTATATTCAAAGGATGTATAAAGTTATCAAAGCTGGCAAAAGGAGAATCATTCAAGATTTTCTATCACTTATCTTTCATATGAAATTGCTCACCAGATCCTGTCAGTTAAATCTCATACATATCTTTCAAATATACTTCTTCCTTTCCCCCCTGCTGCTATCTTACTTTCATTTTTATCCTCTATAAAATGAGTTACTTTCATATAATTCTGACTTCCATACTTCCAATCCTATCCTCCCCAAATACATCCTCAGGACATACCCTAAAAGGATTTAAGAGGGGTTGCAAAAAATTTACTCTGTGTAGCAGCAAGATTTCAGCAAGCAGAAGTTGAAACATGAGGCAACCATGAAAACACAAGGCAAAATAAAAATAATCTAAGGAAGTAAGATGAAACCAGAAATAATGTATCTAACACTTCTTTCATTCCTACTATGAAACTGAACATGCTGTTGGTGCTTTGCATGTGTTACTTCATTTAATCACAGACACCTCTATGTGAAGTGATAAGGAAGCTGAAAAGTTAACATGTCCAAGGTCACTTGATTAGTTGATTAGTAGATCTGATCCCAACTTGTCTTTCTCCAGAGCTCATGCTTTTTATGACCCTCTATTCTGCCTCCTAAGAATGAAATAAAAGCACAAAAGTTGTGTCATGAAATTTTATAAACTTGCTAGACTCTGGAAAGGAAACAGTCAGTTACAAGGTTCACGGTGTCTGAAAGGCCCATGGAAAACACTCCAATTCTTAATGTTAAAACCAGTAAGAAAATTGGAGCAAGCTGATAAAAGCGAATTTGGTTGCTCGAATGGTACATTTCTTTCTCTAGAGAAAGGATCTGTAGTTGCTGATGGTCAGAGGTAAGTAAGAGCTGAGGGTTCCCTTCATCAGTAACCACATGACTACATGGGCATGCTGTGATGAAAGCAGGTCTCAGTCTAAATTCTAACACCTTTTCAATATTCAATAGAAACCAGGCAAAAAAAAAAACTCAGTCACAGAACCTTTTAAATTTGGCAAAGTTCCCACATGTACCTCAGACACACTCACTGGCAAGCACCTTCTTCGCAGGAATGGTTTGCTCAAGGCAGAGGTCACCATATTCTAGCAGTCAAATCAGTTAACCTCCCGGTATGAGCACGTTATAGAATCTCTGTAAAGAGGGAAGACATCTTGGCCTTTGTTAGACAGCTTCCCGTTCATACAAGACCAAAGGTATCTTTCCAGCGTGTCCAGCAAATCCACCAATCTTGAACGCCAGTCAGTGCATCAAAGAAAGATTATTTCTGTCAACTTTTTTGTTAGGGGTCCTTAAGCTTTTCATGTCATGGACCCTTTTGGCAGTCTGACAAACCTGTGGACCGCTTCTCACGGTAATGCTTATAAATCCATAAAATAAAATGCATTGCATTTCAAAGGAACCCCATTATATTGGAACACAGTTATCAAAATGATTTTAATTAAATTATGTGCTTTTCTTTTAAAGCATTGACAAGTAAGGCCTAGAAGCTATTATAGCTTTGAAGTAATGTTGACTCTAAATTTATTTTGAGGTATCCGCAGCGACTGAAATGAGGCATGGAAATTGATGAGATAGTTGGTGGCATCCAAATCAAAATAAAACAAGTTCTTTAAATAATGCTGATATTTCATGGCATCAGGTAATGACGACTTAATGTGTCCATCTTCAGATTAGACACATTCCTAACACAGGGACCAGAGAAAAAATGTATCTACCTGGGTAGCTGTTTTTTAGGTCAGAAAGAAGAATAGCAAAAATTTTATTGTAGCTTAAATGGCAGTATTAGCATATGGAAAGAATCTAGCAGCTGATGGTTATATTAAATCTGTAGGAAACACAGAGAATGTGAAAGTAGAAAGAAAAGCTAGGTTTGATTATCAGGCACTATCCAGAGAGGCAGGCTAAGTGTCTTGTTTTAGAAAACATTTTGTTATAAAGATGCTTTAGACTCTACCTATTCTTACCTGTCATGTATTTACTCTATAGTTTAACTTTCAATGTGGTGAGGAGGTATTGCTAGCACCCAATGTGACAGGGACCTTGTACATCGGGATGCTTAACTGGACTCCAGATACCTCTAGAGCTTCAATGGACAGTCACTAAGGAGTCTCTCTGCTCCTCCTGGAACTGGATTCAAACTTTGATGTCAGCAGAAAATCTATAGCTCACACCACATTCTCAAAAGACACCTTTATCTGCCAGAAGATAAGAACCATTTTTTTTTTCCTCTTCATCATCTTCTTATACTATTTTTTCCCCTTTTATGGTACACCTGTTGGCCTCCATGGCAAAAGCTTGTATTTCTCTACTAGCTGTATTTTCCTTTCTTCCTAAATTTCAATTTAGATCTTTCTTTAACAGGGTCAAAAAATCTCCTACCCAACCATTCAGAATAGCTTTTGTAAAAGGCACTAAATAAAACCTTTTCTCATTGAACCGATAGTGCATGGGCACTAGCATGTAAAGGCATTGGTACAATATTTTTTCCTGCTACCAACACCACCCAAAGGGATTCTAGGTTGGGTGCTGAGTTTGGAATCAATGCAGGAAATGTATAAAGAACAAAAACCTTTCCCGTTCCAGGTTTTCCTCCTTCTTCATGCTTGGGTCTCAAGCATCTGATTGAAGAAAGAGGAAAGACCGTCAACCAGACAGTTTTAAATGTACAGATATTTGGAAGCATATGAAGGACTGTGAAGAAGCCCATGAAACTAAAAGCAAACTACCGACACTTAGAAGGGCATTTGCCAAAGTGTGGGTCAGTTTCTATTGTCCTGTTGCCTCCAACTAGAGAATGTGTCTTCTTGTTGACATAAGATGGTCCTAAACAAAGAAAATTGATGACACAAACATATCCTTCACCACCACCCCACCCCCCGTACTTGAGTTGTGTGCGACTTAACCTTTAGCTCCTGCTTGCTGAGGCAGGTGAGATGTCAGATATTTGCTACTGAGCTATTACTACCTGCTTAAAGTGTTTGCATCCCTCTTCCACTAAGGCAAAGCCAGGCTCAGGCTAACAGTCATGGTAACAGAGTTGCCTCCCTGCCCCCCTCCTCTCTTCACCTGCTTCCTCCAGACTGAACAGGAAAGCAGCGACAACAAGCAGGGACCAGCCTGGGTTGTCACTGTAAATCTGCAATTACTTAAAGCGTCGCTTCCTGTTTTTTAAAAGAACAGGCTTGTAGGACGGAATACAGACTGAGGTCTTGTGACCAACTGTGGACAAATGATTTAAATTGTGACACAAACAATAAGGAATCCAATGTTGGATACTGTAATCCTGTTTTCATCATCCTCTAAATCCTATCAGACCCAGAGATAAAGCCTCTTACTTCCTCTAGATCCAACTCCTGTTATGAAAAGACAAAACAGTGCTTTCTGTTCATATCTGTTCATATCACACTTAGAGAAAATCCATTCCAACTTCTTCTAAGGCTGAACTCAAGCCTATCTCTCTACTCATTCAGAATAAAACTTTTAAGTGGGTCTATTTCTGTTTAATATTTAAGCCAAAGGGATAAAGTACTTGCTAGTTTCACCATTGCAAGGAAAAGTTCGTCCACTCCTCAAAGGAAAAGGTAAAAAAAAAAAAAAAATTCACAGCAGTTTAATTTCCTACACTTTTTTTCTTCCCTTAGTGGTCATTCTTTTCCCCTCAGAGAGAGGAGATGATATTGCTGAAAGAATTGACTCTTAATTTGCCAGCAAAATAGCAGCACATATATTACCGATATACCTGGAGAAATCTTAAATTACAAAACTAGACACTTCCTTTTAGCATTTTCATCTTTTCAGTCTGGAGTGTACAGTCATTTCTTGGAAAGGAAATCTCTGTTTCATTAAAGCAAACTGATTAGGCCAAATGCACAAAAATAACAGTGGGAGGCAGTAGGGTAAGGGTGGGTGGAGGAAGGTCACTGCATGACTCAGAAAAGTTTGGAGTCTATAATTAACATTTTTAAGCCACCTTACTTCATATTTAAAATAGAATTATATGGTCACATGGAAAAAATAACACATGGCTAAAGTGAGGTGTGTCTAAGTCATGCAAACACACAAGCACACCCACACACACATATCACACTGCTAAAATAGGGTGTGTCTAAATTATACATGTAGAGATACATACATAGAATACATACATAGATGAAGTAGGGTATGTCTTTTATGGTTTTTGGATGTAGATTTTTAAATCATCCATATCATATTATATAAAATTTTTCTCAGCTGAATTGTCCACTGGGAAATGCATTAAAATCTTTCTGTAAGGATTTTTAAGATAGCTGTAGGCCTTTTGCTCATCTGGCCAGTCATTTAGAGCATTCATACCCACTGCTTCTCGAGATGAAAAGGAAGAAACCAGACCCTTGTAAATAACGGTGTCTTTTTCTGACAGCATCTTGGTATCACCCCAGGCCCTAGGTTACTCAAAGATCCTGTGGCTAGCAAAAGTTCTTACAAAGTCAAAAATAACCTTAAAGATGACCACTTAAAGGTATCCCCTGATATAAAAACTCAATCTTTAGAAAAACACATCTTAGGGAATTGATAAAGTAGGATGTACCCTTGTTAAACATCAGCCTCCACATTCACAGTCAACATTTAAGGCACATTAAATTTCTAAATTGTCCATTAGAGAATATGAAATTTCAGCCTGACAGAGCAATGACTATGCAGAGAATTAAATACTTCTTGGGTTTATATTTTAACTTGTAGGTAGACAAGGGAAGGGAGAGAACAAAAAGCAGAGGGATTTAAAGCTCTGCGTAAGTAACCTGTCTAAAAGTGACAAAATTCTGTCAAAAGCAAGTACCACTTGGCTGAATTTAAAAATAAAATTCAGTCGGATTAATTGTATAGGCAAAGTCAACAATCCTTCAAAACTTTTTTTGTTTGTAATATGTGTTCCGCTAAAGAAAGTGACAAGGGAAAATGTGTGCTTTGTGGCATTTATGGGTTTCAAGGAGTTAAGATAAGGTACAACATTCATATAAGTACAGCAGTATCAATTGAAAGAAAAGGGAAGAACAGGGAATAAGAATAGGGCACTTATTAAAGTACCTCACTGGAGAAGACCACCATGACAATCATAGATGATTTCAATCTGCTTCAAATCAAAGTATTCATTGCTGCAAAATTTTGCCAGTCATACTTCCTGATCCTCTTTCTCTACTTTTCCACTCTTTCTCAGTCATTCCAAAGACTCCCCCTCCTTATTTCTTCTTACTCTTTTCCCTTCTGTTCTTCTTTCACTTCTATTCTATTTTCATGCTGTTGACAGAACCTGTAATTCATTAAAAACTGAAAACGATACCTTATTATCAAAACTACACACATACAAGATTCTCTGTATACACACAAACCACATACAAACAAATGTACCTGTACAATTTGCTTGCTATTGCAAATCAAATAATAAATAATTACTCTGGCTATTTGTAATACAAATCAAATAATCTGTAATTGCAAATCCAATAACAAGTAATTATTTTGGCTATTTGCATTTACAGAGACAAGTGAACTAATCATTACAACATTGTATCCTTATCTGGCATATTATTTGGTGCCTTATAAATGAGAGAGCATACTAGCATCCAGTATCCAATTCCATAAGAATCACTTGGAGAGGAAGAGGAGGCATCTGAGGAGGTCCATTTCCTTCTTGGGGCCTGCAGGTGCCTACAGAGCTGTTCACGCACACACACACACACACACACACACACACACACACACACCCCACACTAGATCCTCCTTTTTCCCTTTCCATCTCCCTGCCCCCCTTCATTTGTCACTCTACTCCTTCCTACCGCATGATATTTTCCTATTATGCTAAATTTGCTTAGACATATTTACTTTTACACTCTCACTCACTGTCACAAAATCCTGCTGCTATTGAGAACAGTTGCCAGACTCACTCAAGTATGTGGTAATATGCTTTGGGAATGAAATGCCCCCAAAGCAAAAGCCTGCTCTAGTTGTTTGTGATGTATTATGTCAACGAATCCAGACAATTCTATTGGAATTTCAAAAAAAACAAAAACATTTACTTGGAAGAAGGAATTCTAGCTGATTGTTTTGGCATCGTCCCAGACAGCAGTGAGCTGATTGACCGCCTTTAGCTTCCCACCCCCAACGCAGTCATGTGGCTCATTTACATGTTTTCACAACCTGGGATTTCTTTGCGAGTATCTTTTTCTAGAACTTAATAAGGCTCTATTAAAATGGAAAAAGGCAACAAAAAACATGCTCCTTTCAAACTTAACAAAATAAAACTTTTCTTCCTTTAAGTGAAAACAAGGTCCAAGCAACATAAGTAAGTCCAAAAAAATACTATTTTATTTATAAAATTTCATAAAATTTTAAAATAAGAATATGGAATGTTGACAATGATGAGAGAAAATAGTATTCTTACTCAAGCAATTATATATTGGCCTATCATTTTTAGAAAATAGTTGGCAATATGCTGTCAAAAATAAGTTGGCAAGGTATTTAAAATTTTTATGCATTTGACCCAGCAATTTCACTAATACATTTGTAGCTTTTATATGTAAATCTGAAATGAACACAAAGATTTATGTACAAGACTATTCCTTGCAACAGTATTCTAAATAGAAAAAAAAAATTGGCAAAAACTTAAATTTTGACAATAGATGTATGTTTAAATTGTGGTAAATACATAAAATTTAATGTTATGCAGACATTGAAATCAGATTTTCAGAGACTTTTACATGACATAAAAATACACTTGATGGTTCAGGAAGAAAATGCAGAATATTAAATTGCATATGTAATAATTTCCAATGTATAAATGTATGTAAATAAATATATATGACTAAAAGACACATCTTCGATAGATGATAGATAGATCTGTAGATATTAGAGAAAAACCACAAAATACCAAAATAGTGGTTATTTTTGGATGGAAGACTACAGGTGATTTTGATATCCTTTTTGACACTTATCTGTGTTTCCCAAATTTTCTTCAATCACATGTCAAGATTAAAATAAAAGATCTAGCAACATATTTTTTATCTACCTCTGCAATCTCTACCAACTTCATTAATTCTGCCAAGTAACGTGACTAACACTGTTTCTTTTTTGCTTACATTTTCACCTGAAATTTGTTTCCTTTAGGTACTGCTGCTGCTTCCTCCCAACTGCCATTTTTGCTTCTCTATACAAACTCAGATGGGGCCCTCCTCATGCTTTAGTCTCTTCCACATTAGTACTCTGTAGCCTCATGACTCAGATCAGCGTCTTAAGTAGGGGTCTTTAAAAGCAGAGGCAGGAAAGGGGTTCACATAGACATGATTTATTGAGGGAGTCCTCTTTAGAGAAAACCAGAAAAGAAGTCAGGGAAGCTGGGCAGAGAAGGAGAAAAGCCAAGGAAGGATAGAATCCCAGCTCAGATGTAGCCTTGGTCTCATCCAAAGGAGCCTGGAGAGTACAAATCACACCACAGACTTGTCTCATCTCAAGGATATGTGGTAGGCTTTTGAACCCCCACCATCGGTCAGTCATGGGTCAACTGAGAGGTAGAGGCAATGATGATGCAGTAACCTTCCCAGAAGGTGGCTTCTGGGCAATTCTGGGCAATTGCCAAGGGCAAATCTTCTCCAGGAAGTTTACAGGGTAAGTCAACTGACCCCTGTAGAACTCAAATCATCTGAGGGGTGGATGTACCAGCTGGCAAAAGAAAGCTAGATAGTGCCCCAACTAAGTTTACTACCCTTGGTGATGATGGGCAAGAGGGGGAGAAGGAAGTGGAGGAGAAGAGCTAGAAGGAGTAGACAATTTCAAACAAATCCTGCTAGTATTAAAAATGATTCAAAGGTATTTTTAGCTGATGCTCCCATATCCAGATGGAAGAATTCAGATTCAGGTAATGCAACTAAAGCATTCAGGTAGAGTAGAATGTCATGAGAAAATTTTAATCACATCAAGGCATTTAAAAATTCCTAAAAACTATTCATATAGGAGCTTAAAGAGATTCCTACTTGGGTGAATCCTTTAATTGCCCTGAACCCTCAAAACAATTTGAATAGCATGTTCAAACTTCATTTCCTCTAAAACTAATACTTTTTTCATAAAATTGTGAGCCACAAAAACAGCTGCTACACTTCCCCTAGAGGTAGCTTAAGTTTGGAAGCAGATGAAAGGACTCCTTGGTCCAGTGGTACAAATTACTAAGACACTCAGGGATGAGGCGACTGTAAACTCTGCTGCAAAAATCCACACCCTTCCTAGCTTTGATTTTCTGGTATAGTCAACAAATATAAGATGTTATAACAAATGTTCCTCTTTATTCAGTCATGAGCTATGGGATAAACTGTAAGAATAGTTGAAGCCGCACTTTGGTTGTAGAACAAATTAGACCTTAGAATTATTTCAGGTCTAGCTCTATGGGTAAAAAATCTGCTGTCACTTGAGTGAATAAACCAATCAAGCCTGTTATTGGATGTTAGGTATGTCTGAAAACTCTTTGCTTTTCAACATGCTCCAATCATATTAGGTAGACCCAACAAAGAGCGTGTTTTTCTCTCTTAACTCCCTTACACCTCAGAGCAGACAAAACCCCAAAAGATCCAGTGAAAGTACTGACAGATATTAATGCAGAATGCACAGAAAAGAAAAAAGAAAATGATATAAATGCCAGGGGGGAAAAAAGAGAAATAAGTGGGAAAGAAAAAGGCACATTTGAAAAACATCTTTCTCTCTACTAAGCAGTTTGTTTCCTAACTTTCTGTGGTTCCAGTGATAGGCTTCAGGAAACTTGGTGATGTCATTTCCTTTCAATTGGCCAGTTACATAAATGTTGGAACAGAGCCAAGTAAAACAGCTCTCAAACAGATGGCCATGTGTGTAAATGCCAGAAAGTGAGAACAGCCATTTGCAGCTACATATATATATATAAATATATAAATATAAATATATTTTTTTCTTTTTTACCCCACATATGGTATTATGTTTATTTTACAACCTCTCTTATGGACTTGTGGATCATTCCTGCTATTTTTCTAGGGGGAAAAAAAGCTCCCCAAAGAAACAGTCGTAAAAGGGAAAATATGTAAAAGAAGGTAACAAGCAAGAACTGAGCATTGCCATTTGGGGAATGTAAGTCATCAAAGAATAATCAACACAATGCAAGTCAGATGATCAAACGTACTGGAAAAGGACTCTCTTAACTGTCATGCAATTTCAAACAAGGAAAATTTTACAGTGAGGCTAATGAATTCCCCTTATGATCCTAAATGACTTAGGAAAGGAGTGTCTGCATTGCTTTTACAAAAAGGTACACTTTATAGATTTACTTCTATTCCTTCAGAGAAAATCTAAAGGCAGCTACAGGGAGTTCCTTCGAAATGAGTGACCTACATTGCTCTCTGTTCCAAGTACATATTGATGCAATCAAGAAAAGTTTACACTTTTGTAACTGAAGAATTTCAGTTATGCATAATAAAACACAGCGAGCAGTTTGAGGCTTTTCAGCTTCAAAAAGTAAATTTTATTTTTGGTGTTGGCAATGACTGATAGCAGCATCTCCTAGGCTTGCTACTGGTGAAAATGGAATATGGGTGTTCTTTCAATAAAGTGTACAGCAAATGCTATGCAAGTTTAAAGAAAAGTAAGCTAATTCTTCATAAATTCCTTTAATTAGCATCCTTTGATATCTTAAGATTTAAATTAAATAGGGACGGGCAGTGCAAAAGTGGCTCAGCAGGCAGAAATCTCACTTGCCATGCCGGAGACCTAGATTCGATTTATGTATATTCGATTTATTTATATATTTGATTTATTTATATACATAAATTAAATAGGGGCATGTAAATGAATTTAAAACCATCTTCTGAGATCCAAGTGACATAGAATCAGCAGGGAGGGAAAAAATAAAAGCTTTTGTTTTTTAGTTTTCTTTCTAAATGTATTCTTTTTTAATTTCCAAAGAGATTAAAAAATATATCTCTTCTTCATCCATCAAATTTCCACAAGTGCATAGCTATGTGTTCTAATTCTACTTGAATATTTACCAATAAAATGTCACTGATTTATTTGCTACCATGTATTTATTAAGCAACAAGTAATATGCCAAAGACTGGACTAGAAACGGGTGCTGAAGAGTTATCAATTTAGGAATCATTACTGAAATGGGTTGAATATTTTGAACACTTTATTTCTTTTTCGGTCTTTTCAAAGCTTCTACCTAGTTTTGTGCTATTCTAACACTTGGATCCCAGGAAAATATTTGGAACTCAACTATTTCCTGTGAGAGTTCTATACTTCTTAGGTCAGAAAAGGACAGTTTTAGAGACTCTGTTAACTTAAGGTGGAATTGTGTCCTCAAAAGGTTTTTATGCTTACTTTGGACCCCTATGCCTGAACTCCACCAAATGGAGTAATAAGTTCCATATGCCCATTTTTTTGAAGAACACATTTTCAAAGCAGCAAATGTTTTGACGGATTGACTCTTTGAGCGCTTAAATACTGTTATACACATCGTTTAGCATTTCACAAGGCCCCCACTGTTACATTCTGGGAATGGGGCCAGGGTAACCTACCTACTGGTGCTCTAACTAACATTAAAATATCGAGAATTCTTAACCATCTTGCTTCACTAAGACATACTTGGAATGTGAGGATTTCTTTACTGCCATGGAGCTCTGTGTGTGCATGCATGTGTGTGTGTGTGTGTGTGTGTGTGTATGTGCATGTGTCCGTGTGTGTGTGTGTGTGTGTGTGTGTGTGTGTGTATGTTATAAGTAAAAGAAAGGAGCAGGCCCGTTCTTTTTCATTAACAAATGAACAAAAACCTCACTGATTGGACTTTTTAAATGTTTAAACTTTTATATCTTTCATCTAAAAAGTAGTTTTGAATTCTAATTTTATATATATTTCATTAAACCTACCTACTTGCCTAATGTCTACCATTTTGTGCTTCTTGTATTCCTTATATGAATAAGCATTCTTTGTTCTGATATTTCCCAAATTTTCTTGCATATAACATTCATTTGGGACATTCCCTTCCCTGTCCCCTACTTTCCCCTCACACTCCAAGGTTTTGATTCAAGAGATCTGGTGTTGCCACCTGGAGTTTATAAGAATTGCCACAGGTGTTTCTGAGGAACCAGAATGAGAATTTCACGAAATTTTAGAAAACATTTCAAAAACTGAAAGCTGAGATTGCATTTGTGTACAGCCACAAAATCTGCAATTTTTAATTATTTTTCCTTTACTTTGTTGACTTCCAAACTACTTTCACACAATCTATTTTTTCATTAAAATTTCATTAACATTTCCACATCTGCTATTTCTCATTGTTCCATACCTGTCTGTTTAACAAAAATATTATATACAGTTATTCGAGTGTTTGAAAGCAATACATTTTTTAAGTCATTATGCCTAGTAAGAAAAAATTCACCATGGTAACATATTTCCTTTAGATGTGGTTGATTAGAGAAAGGGGTGCAAACAGCCTGAAGGTAAAAGTGTTAGGAATTATTGCTCACTGAACAGTAATACAATCCAATGGTCTCTGATATTATAAGGTAGTGGACATGTTTTATGTGGTTTATTAAATATTGGATGCATAAGGAGACATATAGTCGAGAACACAATCAGATGTCGAGATTAAAATCCCAATTACCCCTTAACAGCACTGATATCTGAGATATGTTATCTTCTCTAGACTCAGAAGTCTGTTTTTTCTCATTTGTTAAAAGAGATCCACCCCCTAGAGCAGATTTGAAATTTAGGGAGCTCATCTTTTTAGAGTCTGACATTTAGTAGTTGCCTATAAATTATTACTTTATCATTGTTATTAATACTATTATTATGGAAATATTCATTGACGACCTACCATGAACCAGGCATAGAGTAATGTACAAGTCAGTCCAAGTCACTTAGTTTAAAGGAAAGCAAGAGAGTAGACAGAAAATAAATAGGTACTGAATGTATATAAAATTGAATTTTGTGCATCACTAAATGATGGGAAGGAAGCAAAACAGGGTGTGTGCTGGGAACTAACTGGGAGGAATGGGCAACATTAGCCCAGATGGCTAGATGGTACCTATTCAAGCAGGCACTGTCTTCTGAGATTGAAAGGTGAATAAGAATTTGCCCTTCAAGGATCCAGGGGAGAGCATTAGGAGCCAGCGGGCGTAAGCATGCTGTGTATAAGAAACAGAAAGATGGTCCATGTGGACAGACCATAGTGAGGGAGGGAGGGGTGGGATGGGATGAAATAGGAAGTCAGCAGGGATTAGATGCATGTTTGCCCATTTGATTGTTTCCTTTTCAACTGGAGACCAAAACAATTGTATTTCAAAAGATTAAAAAGAAAGTCTTTTCAATTGAAGACAGGGGCAAGGATAGTACTTTTAAGTTGTATTTTGTTTCATTAGATTCTGTTTATTGAAGCTTGTTTCTAGGATGGTTATTCACTGCACAGCCATGTATACTGATTGGTTAGTGCCCATGTAATATATTTTTTCAAGTATTTTGAAAATCACAGCTTGTACCTAATATCTCATTTTTGACTAGGAGAGAACAGAGATGGATTTTTTTTTAAATCTTGAACAATGAATGTGCCCAATAACTTCTCATTGGGGAAAGAAATCATAGAATGCTTATTTAATGAGAATTTTTAATCTCAACTTTCCCCCCTTTTCACAAGAATTATGCTGGTTCATTGGTGGTTGTGCAGCTTTCTAACTCATTTGCTTAGACTTTTCAGCTATATACTCATACAATGCTTTACTTTAAAGTAGGTTGCCTTCTAATATAATGAACCATGACATGCATATTCTTAAAAATAATTTCTCTGAACTTCTATAAGGAGGGATATTAGCTGCATTTTCTATATGAACATGAGGATTTTTTACAGAGTCATGAAATTTTATGGTTGGAGACTGCCATTAAACTTTACTAGTCCAAATCTCATTATACAGATGAAAAAAATTATACCCAAAGAAGTAAACCACTTATACACAATTACTTATATCAAAAACATAGAATCCCAACTAAAATTCACATTGTCTAATTCCCTGACTTGTACCTTCTCTATACATAAACATACAGAGACATATATATGTTTGCTGAATATAAAGGAAATTAGATTATTATGGACACTTGTAGGAAAAATAAAGGTCTTCATTCTATCACCATTATCTGAGTACCACATTTTATTGAACATTCATATAGGACCAAACAATCCTAATCAATCCAAGCTTCAAACTGAGGGCTTCAAAACCTATACATTTTTATATCTTAGTAGCCCTAAAATATGAAAACTGAAAGACTAAGTAGCAGCACACTTATGTGTCCCAATTTGCAAAGATTTAGAGGGGTTTGGGGTAAACATGGGCACAGGTCTCAATTTTCAGGCTATGATTGGACTCAACTCGCCTATTTTTAGAGACTAAGAGATTATGGCAATTGTATGAGTTTTAGCCAGATGGCATGCTATCTATCAACTTAAAGTGGAGCATTGTGATTTCAAAATTGGGACCCTCAATTTTTTTTTCTTTTTTTGTCAAATTGAAAAACATACTTTTGAAATAAAACAGTTTTATACACATAGGTGCTCTATCCTAGCAGGGAAGCAAAAATTACCATCCTTTCAATGTCCCCATTGCCAGGTCAACGTGCCCTGGCTGGCAGAGAATGGTGTATGGGACAACGATTTGGCTGTGATGTTTGTTGATGAAAATCTGTGTTAAGGAAGGAATGCTGGTGATGCCTTGTTCTCCAGGGTGGCTGGATTGATACTCAATACTCAATAGTGAGCTGAATGGCAGCAAAAGCAGGGATGCTCCTGTCCAGGCATGGACAACACAGTTGGGCATTGAACTTTGTCTACATCTCAAAGGCAGCAGTAGGTAGACATCAATGTCAGGAACAAACAAACACAAATCAAGATGCAAAGCAAAGGGGAAAAGAAGAAGCAAATGATTACTTATTAAGTGTTTTCTATGTGCTAAGCTTGATGGGAGTTGTATCAAACATTATATCGTTTCTGCTTCCCAACATCCTTTGAAGATGAAATTATAGCTATTTCATAAAGAAGGAACATCAGAGAGGTTAAATAACTTCCTCAAAATTACACGGTTGCTCAGTGGAGCAGCCAGACTTTGAACTTAAGCCAAAGCAAATCTCCCTCCATGAAAACGAGGTCTGATTGTATTACCTGGATCTGCAACCAGTGAGATCATACAGATATGGCAAGCAAGTCATCCTTCATAGGTTTGGTCAACTAATTCCAAAGAAGGACTCATGAGTTGCTGCTTTAGTTTATGAGGTAAATGGCAAGTCAAAGGGCTTGCCCAGATTCTGGCAGGAAAATAGTATTGTTTCTTAAACGTGAGATTAGGTTGTTTTGTCTTCCCTCTATGCAGTACCAGAAATGAAGCCTAGGGCCAGAAAAAAAATGTCTTGTCCCGTAAAACAAGAAGTGAAATATAAATGGAAGCTGTCCCAGCCTCACAGGTCTCAAACCTAAACATTTCCTGCTTCTACTCTGCCCACCAGGAACTGCTACCACCTAACATTGGTTTGGTGAATTTTCACTTTCCAAATCCAAATGTATAATTTAATTCCTGAAATACAACAGTACAAATCAGCTCACTCTAGGAAAATAATGGCAAGCTTCTGTTACAGCTGATTGGTACAACAATGTTGTAATCAAAACAATCAAATTCTAACCCTGTTCCAGTAAATAGGATTGCTGATGGGTTATGCTTCAAGAACTCACATAATAGAGCTGGGAATTAAGGATTGATGACTCCTAACCTTGTGGTCAGTTGTTGAAGGTCTAAAGGCATTATCACACTGTGAGAACAGGCACACCCAAGACACATCCAATCTAGGGGCTTGGATTTTGCATGCAGAGTTAAAAATTTTGTAGAAGTAAATGTCCTTTACTACTACTTTGGTTATTCCCTGAACTTTCTTTGATCATTTCCTCACTTGCAATCTCTCTGTTTTTCTTTGAAACAAATGTTATTCTAATGTGGACATCTGGATTGGTTCTCTTTTATTTCTTCCAATGTTTTTTCACTCCTTACTTCTTTTTTCTTTTTTTACTCCTCACTTCTTTTGTTCTATATCCCTCAGCTTTATTTTCCAACCTTCTATTGAGTTTTTAAAATTCTGCAAGTACATTTTAATTACCAATAGCTCTCTCTTATTATAACACTGTTCCTATTTTATAATACTGTTTTTTATCAGAAGCAATATGTTATCCAATTTTTCTGTATATACCAAATTTTAAAAATTTGTACTCTTCCTTCCCTGATTATTTCTGTTATTTCTGACGTCTATTTATTTGAATAAGTATCTTGATCTTTTTATTTCACATTGTAGTTTTTCTTAATCATCTGATGATTCCTAGTGATTGAATCATATAAAAGACTGGGGCAGTAAGAAGATCATTCAGATTCTTGATTTAGTAAGTTTCACCTGAGGTGAACAGATGAGGCGACAACTCCCACCCACTCCCAACCCCACCCAAAGGTCTTTACTCCAGGAGGCCCATGGTGCCATTAAGCACCTTGGTTATTCTCAGCAGTGTTTACTCAATTCATTTAGGAAAACATGTATGTGTGGGTGTGGGTGTGGGTGTGATTTGCTTGAGGATAACCCCCTGGCTAATAGCCATTCAACCCCCTGGGATTGTATTACAAAAACCCTGAAGGAACTCATAGTCTATTTAGAGACAAAAGGCAAAGGCCCTTGAAGCAGTAAAAGAACTAAAATACATTCAACTACATGGTGGTTTTTATAAATGCAAAGTGTGTCCTCAGAGACAAAGATTTGAAAACTATTGTGGACTGGCACAATAAAGAACTGTTTCAGGGAAGCAGTTAGTCTCAAAAGATGGACATGGCTTGGAAAGGCAGAGAGGAAAAGTGAAGATATTCTGTGAAATGATTGAGCAAGGCTTGCTTCCAGGGAAATGAACAATGCAGGTACTGCTCAGTTATACAAGAAGGTACTTCCCCAAGGACATGGAGCAATTGACTGTAATAAATGTAGCTCAAGAGTATTAAGATAAAACAAGCAGATAATTAAAACAGGTGGAATAAATACAAGTGCAATTCTAGAATTATTTGATAGTTCTCCTTTCTTCATGACTATTAAGTGTAGGTGGTCCTGATGTTATACCAATAGAATTATGAGAATCCTAGCCTGTTTATTGAGCACTTAACATGGGCCAGACCAATTGGTGCAAATATTTTACATTTACTTCTCATATGAGTCTTATGAGGTAAGTATTATTATCCCTGTTTGTGGTAAGGAAGCTGAAATTTGGAGACACAATATAATTTTTTCAAGTTCTCCTACTAAATTGCAAGAAGTCCAACTGAAACCAAAGTTGAGCCTCAGGCATAACTGTTCATTGGGTCCAATTTCTCCTGCATGAGTTAGATATTCAGACATTTGCAGCAGGACCTACTACTTTAGGGATATCAGTACAGGGTGACAGGTTGAATAGAAATGTTTTAAAAACTGTCTTTTTATGGTGAACATAAATTAAGATTTACCCAATTCCCATCCAACCCAGTGATATTCCTTTATCTCAAATATTCTAATTCACCTTGAAAACAGCAGTACCTGTGAGTCCTTCAACTGTGAATTCACCTGAAATCTTCCCCAATTTGTTTGTATTTTCTGTCTCAACCACCTCATATGAGATCACTCACTTTAATACTCAGAGTAAATATCAATAATAACAAGATCAGTTAATCCTTACTTGGTGCTTATATCATGCCCAAAATGACGTCAATTAATCCTCACAAAAATCCTGTGAGGAAAGGGCTATTATTGATCTCTGTTAAAGAAAAGAAAATTGAAGCTTAGTGAGGTCAAGTTGGTTAGTCAAAGTATACGTGATGATTACATTATGAAGCCAGTCTCAGCCCAGCGCTGATTTCGCACATCATGCCCTGAGTTCTGATCAAACTGTGGTCCTGGGACCCCCATAAGCATCATCAAGAGCTTTTGCGGATCTAAGATCCTGCCCCAGAGATATTAAATCCAAATCTGCATTTTAACAAGTTCCACGGGTGACTGGTATGTGCATTGAGGTCTGAGAAGCTTTAAATGATACCGTTGACAGGAGGGAGGGAGACCCAACAGCTGTCCCAGTTAACTCAAGATTGAGGATTGCACAGGAGTGGGACCTTTAGTGCTAATCTTCAGAAAGTCCTGAGCATATTGGGACAAGTTGGTCCCCTACCTATGGTTCTAGTGCATTGGGTCCTCTCAGCAGAGGGGTCAGGGAACATTTTCTCCTTTCATGGGCCTGAGCACATCCTGTACCAACTTTCAACCTGCCCCCACGATGGGTGCAGATTGGTCTATACTGAGAGCTCAGCCTACCCTCTTGGATCTCATTAAAGTCAGTCCAAGGAACAAACTTTACTTATCAGAAGAGGGGCCAGAACACTGGCTAGGGTGATTTCTTTGCACAAAGACCCAGCTTAGGAGCCCAGGAAGCATTTTGTTGAGAGATGTTTGTGGAAAGAGGAGAAGATTTCAATTACTTTCCTATGTTCAAGCTCACAGGGACAAAGTGGCTTCCATCCTCCTGGAGATGCTCATTCCATTCTCCAGATTCTAGCCAATCACTAGAAAATCCAAGAAGAGTTCAATGCTGAGAGAGCCCTTTTGGGAATAAAGTTCCTGTAACACCTAAGGACAAGTCACTACTTGCAGCCCAATCGATGTCTAAACCCTAAATAAGCCCCTTACTGTATCTAGCAGGATCATCATTTCATAGACTACGACTTACCAATGACTGAGGCCATTATGCTAAGTCGTCACAGCAGGTTGGTTGAGCTTCAGTCTGCAGAAAAGGCTAAGCTTGTTCCCAAAGGAATGAGTGGCACCAGCAGACTCTTGCTGCTAGATGATGTCTTTTAAGAAGGTAACTTAGAATTTGCTTTTGCGGCCCCAGAATGATGTATCTTAAAGACCCTCTGCCTAACCACGATAGCCAAGTCGGTGTTTGCAGGGGCTTGCTGAGTATGTCTTCAGAGATAGTGCTACTGATACCCTCAGCGTGGATAAGGAACAACACTGAGAAAAGACAAATTAAGTCCCAAAGTCCCTGGCAGTTATCAAGGTCCATATCTGGGTTCTTGACACTTGGCATTTGACCTATGTCATAACAAAAAGGATCTTTTTCCCTTCCATTTATCTCCCTTACTCCATTATAATCCCGGATCGACACATTATAGCTGCCATTAAGAATATTCCCCCTCACTGTCTTGTGAATCTATTCATTCAGCTCTTGAATCTGGTTTTCTTAAGCTACAGTAAAATCCAAACATAGGAAAACCCTCAATATTTTAATATTAATGATTTCCATAAGGGAAAATTTAATCCATGTGTTGTAATTCATTCACACATCAACATGTTATTGCTTCATAGAAACCATTAAGTCTTAGGCCATCACTTAAGATTTCTCCTCAAAATAGAGAAGCTGCAGACCCTGTAACCCAAATCATATCCCGAAATAGGGGGCTTATCTTCAGCAAAGAAAGTGTATGGGTTCTACATGTGAGTTCCAGAATGTTTCTTTTGTTGCAAGAAAAAAAAATTGGATTTGTATATTTTACACAAACATTTTTATACAAAGAAAATAAAGTGATTCTTGGTTTATGGATAAAATGATTCTCCTATTTGGCTTTAATTGGCTTTAGTGGGTAATGAGGTCTTGGCATCATTCTCAGCTGTTAATATGCTGTGAGAGACCGTAAAATCTACAGGGGTGAAAACTCTATCTCCCTGTAAATGTAATTACTCATTTTTCCTCGGAAATCTTGAACCAATTATTCAGAACCCTCATTGGGCACTAGCATATAATTTAATTGCTATTTAATTTCAGGTTTTTATGTTGCCTTCTAACCATAGTGAGAAATTTTAACACAAGCATGTCAGTCAGTCAGCAAACATTTATTGAGAAACAACTATGTGTTAACATCAGTACCTCAAGAAGGTATTTATCCAATCTGTAAGATAAAACTGAGAAAAATAACAACAGTACATTATAACATATTATAATGATTATAATTATAATGTAATTATAATATTACACATGTGCATAAAAATAATTGAAAAGTTCAGAAATCAGAGGGGTTCCCTCTAGTAAGAAGAATATTAGGGAAGAGCATTAGGGAGATCATATTTTGCTTTAGGTACCTTTTGTGATTTATAGAGAGGGAAACCACACACAAAAGTCCTAAAGCGAGAAAGAACAAGTTATGCTGCAGAATAATAGGCACCCTTTATGGCAGGGGTATAAGCAGAGTAGCTAGAAGAGATGAGATTTTAAAGGAATTTTGAAACTGATCATGTGGTTTGGATGTGATTCAGTAAAGAACAGGGAGTCATTGAATGTTTCTGAGCAAAGGATTGTCATAACCTGGCAAAATAGTATTTGTCCAACAGTGATGTATAGAAAGGACTAGAGGGGGAGGTGAAACTGGCTGTGGAGAACTTGTTCAGAGTCATTCAAATAGACCCTGGAGAAGTAATAAAGTCAAAACTAGAACCATTACTCCTGCCCTTAGCCATTGTCCTTTTTCCTCAGACACGCTCACCTGGTTCTCAGCACCCTTGAAGGGGTCTTTGCTGATTTTTGCTTTTCTTTCAAAATGACTCTTAGTCAAGAAGTACACAGAGACTGTGAAAATCTTGTGTCTTTTTCCAGGGTATGGACAGATAAGTTAAAAAAAAATAAGGACAATAAATAAATAATAGGGTGGAAAAAGGGTAAAATAAATTGGGTAGATTGAAATACTTGCAGTCAAAGAGAGGGAGAGTTAAGGGGTATGATATGTATGGGGCTTTTCTTTTTTCTTTTTATTTCTTTTTCTGGAGTGATGCAAATGTTCTAAAAATGATCATGGTAGTGAATGCACAACTATGATGATATTGTGAGCCACTGGTTGTATACTTTGGAAAAACTGTATAGTGTGTGAAGATATCTCAATAAAAATATTTTAAGAAAAAGTATACAGAAAACTAGGTTTTCACAGAATATATAGAGAGTGACTACTATTTTCAACACAAAATGATAATAATTCTTATCTTAAGGGCGCATATTACACACGATATATAGGTACTCTACATATATATAGCTCATTTGATTCTCAAACAGCCCCAGGAGGAAGGTATTATTTCCATCTTAAGGATGGGGAAACTGTGACTTAGAGTAGCTCCATATATTTACCTTTGGATATCAGGAGAATGTTGCTTTCCACAAGAGAAAGACAGAATTTTCTCTCATTCTGGAGAAATCTATAACCTTGCTCTATTCTTTTTTCTTTTTCTTTTTTTTCCTTTTATTTAGGTGCGTGTAGAAGTATATTAGTTTGTATTTTTATTAAATTATTGCAGCATAAAAGGCATCACTATTTGAATTTTTCTGTTTTGCTAATTTTACTTAACATTGTATCTTGGAAATTTTTCTGTTTCAGGACATAAAGCTCTACTTCATTCTGTTTAACTGTTCAATAGTATTCAACAACACAGAGCTAGAAAGATCTGAAAAGAACCTAAGTTCCCATTAATAAGGAAATGGTTAACCATGACAAGCAATGGTGCAATGGAAATCTTTGTGCACAAGTGGAAATGTTTCTTCGGAGATGATACTCGGGGTATTCAATGAGTGCATTTGAATTTTACTCCGAGTACTATTTGACCTAAATTCCACAGGTCTTATAATTGTCTCATTTTCATGCATCTCCAAATAGCTTGTTAAGTTCTGTGTTGATTTTTCTCTTAAACCTAAGAGTTAGCTACTCTCGAGGGGATTTTAAAGTTTCCAGGTCTATGGATTTTTTTTTGGCTAATCTTTTTGATGATGGTTCTACTTTTATTTCATTGTGATCAGTCAATATGCCTCATAAGATTTCTAATTTACAGAGGCAATCAAATTTTTCTTCATGATAGAACAGATGATCAATTTTTTTTTTCATGAGTGCTCCTGGCTGTTTGAGAAGAATGAATGTTCTTTATTGCATTTACTGTTCTGTTTTGCATCTATTAGAGCAAGCTTGTTAATTATATTATTTAAATACCCTATATTCACCTTCCTGCATTCTCTTTGCTTTTTGTCTTTAATATCTTTTTTTTTTTAATTAGAAAAGTTGTGGTATGGTGGTTAGATTCAGTTGTCAACTTGGCCAGGTAAAGGCACCTAGTTCTGTTGCTGTGGACATGCACGAATGACGTGTGAACCTCATCTGTTGCTGATCGCATCTGCAGTCGGCTGGGAGGAGTGCCTGCTGTAATGAATGATGTTTGATTTAATTGGCTGGTGCTTAAATGTGAGAGCGCAACTTAGCACAGCCCAAGCAGCTCAGCATACCTCATGTGGGCACTCGCAGCTCAGTCCAGGCCTTTGGAGATGCAGAAAGGAATCACCCCAGGGAAAGTTATTGGAACCCAGAGGCCTGGAGAGAAGGCCAGCAGAGATCTCCTCATGCCTTCCCACATAAGAAAGAACCTCAGTTGAAAGTTAGCTGCCTTTCCTCCGAAGAATTATACGTTAATTAAATAAATCCCCTTTTATTGAAAGCCAATCCATCTCTGGTGTGTTGCATTCAGGCAGCTAGCAAACTGGAACATGTGGTTTTACAGAAAAAAAATGCATAAAAATACAGGCTCCCCATATACCATCCTATTATGAATATCTTGCATTGGTATACTATATTTGTTAACAATTCATGAAAAACATTTTTATGTTTGTACTATTAACTATATTCAATGGTTTTACTTAGGGTTCACTGTTTGTGTTGTGCAATTCCATGGGTTTTATTTATTTATTTTTATTAATTTGTTAGTTGTTTTTAAAAATATAACAACAAACAAGCACAAACATTCTTAAGTTATGATCATTCTGCTCTACATATATAATCAGTAATTCACAATATCATCACATAGTTGCATATTTATCATCATGGTCATTTCTTAGAACATTTGCATCAGTTCAGAAAAAGAAAAAGAAAACAGAAAAAATTCATACATACCATACCCCTTACCCCTCCCTTTCACTGATCACTAGCATTTCAATCTAATTTTATTTTAATATTTGTTCCCCCTATTATTTATTTTTATTCCATATGTTTTACTCATCTGTTGATAAGTTAGATAAAAGGAGCATCAGACACAAAGTTTTCACAATCACACAGTCACATTGTGAAAGTTATATCATTATACAATCATCTTTAAGAAACATGGCTATTGGAACACAGCTCTACATTTTCAGGCAGTTCCCTCCAGCCTCTCCATTACATCTTGACTAACAAGGTGATATGTATTTAATGCGAAAGAATAACCTCCAGGATAACCTCTCGACTCTGGAATCTTTCAGCCATTGACACTTTATTTTGTCTCATTTCACTCTTTCCCCTTTTGGTTGAGAAGATTGTCTCAATCTTTTGATGCTGAGTCTCAGCTCATTCTAGGATTTCTGTCCCATGTTGCCAGAAAGGTCCACACCCCTGGGAGTCATGTCCCATGTAGACAGGGGGAGGGCAGTGAAATTGCTTGTTGTGTTGGCTGAGAGAGAGAGAGGCCACATCTGAGCAACAGAAGAGGTTCTCTTGGGGGTGACTCTTAGGCCTAATTTTAAGTAAGCTTGACCTATCCTTTCTCGGGTTAATTTTCATATGAACAAAACCCAAGATTGGGGACTCAGCCTATTGCTTTGATTGTCCCCATTTCTTGTGAGAATATCAAGAATTCAGTTTGGGGAAGTTGAATTTTCCCCCTTTCTCACCATTGCCCCAACGGGACTTTGCAAATCCTTTTTAATCACTGTTCAAATCATTCTGGGATTTATTAAGGCATCACTTTGGACAAACCAACAAAATCTCTTGCCCTACTCAAGGTTCCATGTACTTATGGTGTTCAATTAAGCTGTCTACATAAGTTATATTGAGTTCCATGGATTTTTAAAAAATTTATTCTACTAACATATATGCAACCTAAAATTTCCCCCTTTTAACCATATTCAAATATATAAGTCAAGGCTGATAATTATGTTGTGCTGCTGTGCTATGTCACCACCATCCATTAACAAAACTTTGCCTTGCTCCCGACTTAGTCTCAGTTTTCAGTTGGAGCAAAACCCTAACTTTTCCATGTGCACTGGCAGGGAGCCCCAGCCAGAGCCTCCACGGGGGAGCAACAAGGAGGCTGGGTCGGGAGGCCGGTCCCAGGACACAAGGTCGCTAGGACAATACCGGACAGATATGGGGCAGAAAAATTAGAATGGCAACTACATTGTTAATTTTTAATTGTCACTACTGTTAATGTGATTGTGGGTGTTTTTAGGGAGAAGGAGTGGGGAACGAATCTGCGGGCTGTTAAGCAAGTATTTCAGAGTTGGATAAAATCTCTGAAAGGAAATAGTCATCTGTATCAATTGGAAGATAAGATAAACTTGAATTTTCTCAACCTAGACGGACATGCTTTGGGCTTCTGTTGTCACCTGTTTCTACCATCAAGTACTTCTTAGAATGACCACCACGACTCTGGAGCCCAGCAGGCCTCCAAAACACACATAAAATTAAGGGAAGATATATTATCTTTTTCTAATTGACTATCGTCACAGAATGTTCGGTGAAACCAGATCACATTGCGTGATGGAAGCGTGAAATTGCTCCTCATTTTTCAAAGGAAAGACTGGAGTATTTAATAGAAACCAGACAGGAACTTGGTCTATGAGTCTATTTTATCAAAATGGTCTCATGGAAATAATTGTTGATTCTTTCTCTTACAAACTTTAAATATTCTGACTTAATCCTCAAAAGTAAAGGAAGGCTCAACGTTTTGAGCAGCTAGAAGGAAAAATCTGAGAGGATGGTATGGTAGCCCATGACAAACTCTGGAATCGGTCCTGTAACTATTTGTTGAATAGGGCTTTGAAGACTATTGCTTTTTTCTTTCTTTGCTTTTTATATATGTTATACTATACAATAAAACTTAAAAGTAACAATAAAGGAAGGCTAAAGTACTGCCTAACTGCAAAATTCATTTACCAGACAGGGAAGTAAAATTTCTATTTTTCCCTTTCACACTTTGCTTAGACTCTTTTCCCCAGGTCTCTTTCTTTCTGCAGTCTCTAGCTCACACTCACTGTAATTTGGTTGTATGTGGGAAAGTGATATTATGTTTCTAAAGGCCCTGGTTTTCTGAGGAGTAATAGTTACATAATACGGTGGAATAAACTGCGGCATTCATCACGGATTTCCACTTGACAAAGCTGGAAGCTGCCCATCGGGGAAAAAGCTTCCTCAAGTTTTTATGAGGTGGAAAATTTTGACTATAGAGAAGCTCAGACTAAAAATAATTTGTTCAGCATCCGTCCATCTACTTATTCCACAAGTAGTTATTTTCTACATGACACCCTGTTAAGTACTATGGAGGAATTTTTGAGAAGTAATTATTTAAAATTACAAATTATATGGCAGTGACATATTCAAATGGATGTGCAAAACACTTCTGGAGAAGAACACAGAAATGACCTAACCCATGAGAACACAGCCACAAATTGTGTTTAAATTTGTGTTAATAAGATGATGATGCTAACTCTCACAACAGATGACCATGGCATTTCAGCAGTGTTTTGTGGTCCTGTCATTTCCAAATGATGGATGTGGAACTAATAGCTAATTTTGCTCCTAAAATAATGTGGTGCTCAGGTATAATTATTTTGTGTATGTAAAAAAATTGTACTGTGTACATTATACTGTAATGTATTATATACTATACAGAATTACATTTAATTTTATGCATGTATGTGTGAGAGTAGAAAGGAGAGAAAAAGAAAATAAAGAAAGGGAAGAAGGTGGAAAAAGAGAGTGCGTGCCTTTCTATAGTCCTCCAATTTTCCTTCCTTTGTAAGATGAATGTGTTTTTTCTACACATTAAAGCACAAATGCCACCTGAATTTTTCCTTAAAGAGATTTATTTTCGGGCTGGCCACGGTGGCTCAGCAGGAAGAGATCTCACCTGCCATGCCTGAGACCCGGGTTCAATTCCCAGTGCCTGCCCGTGAAGAAAAAAAAAAAAGAGAGAGAGAAAAGATTTCTTTTCAACGTGATTAATGATAATTCCCACAGAGGCTGTTCTTGAGGTCTGAAGGCTCGTAGATATCAGAAAAGAGAACTTTCCATTGCCAGCCAGCCACCCTTGTGTCCTCCTTCCAGTGTCCTGGTGCTGGTCATACAGGATCCTCCTCCAAGGGAGTCACACCATGGTCACTTGTCCAGATGATTGACTAGGCAAGTTGAGTTCCTTGGAGGGTGGAAAGTCCATTGGAACCATCAGAAACCCTGCTTTTCCTGCCTAGATTTTAAATACAGATCATTGCATGTGAGCGTCTGCACATTTGGGAGAAGGATTGCAACCCTCCCTTTTTCCAGCCCCCACCCTCCAACCATCTTCCTGAAGTGGCATCCCTGCCTTTCCAGCCCTCAGGAGCCCTCTGTGTTTTATATAAGGTGATAGAAACACCTCTGCAGGCTCAGACTTGAGATAATAAGGAAAAAATAGTTTTTTCCTTAGATTGAGAGAAATCCAGATTCAAGAAATTAAAGTTTGTCTTTCCACTTGGGAAGAAGATGGGAACATTCTTTCTATATCACAGATAATTATTAATATCTCTATTTATGTCTATATTTCCCTCTCTATCCATAAACTAATAGCTAATTTAGCTCTATTATCTTTATTTAGCTATATCACAGATAATTTCATAATAGATCATTTTCACATATTGCATTGTCAATAAATCATCCTGATGCATTTATTGTCTCCAATTAGGCATACCATTTCCTTTGAAATATTGCAAAGTTAAAGAAGTCCAGGGCTGAAAAGAACCTCAGAATTGAATTGTTTGGCATTCCCTACACTTCAAATATTCCTGCAACACATTCCCAGTTTTTAATACTACTTACAAACCACATTCTATTATTTTCTTAGCATAGTTCTTTCAATCAACTCATTTGCTTCATTAAAATATATTTGCCTTAAAAAGAAATCTTATTAGCATAAATGGAAATAAATTTGGATGATTTGCCCTGAAATAAATAAAACGGAAACAAAACTTTGTTGAGTCCTGGCTGTTACAGTATGCAAACACTCTGAGCCTGAGACTTGCTCTTTGCCCCCATTCCTTTGTGATAAGAAAGATAATTTAAAAGGAGACAATTTCACGCTATGGGATAAATTCTGGGTCTATGTGTCACCTAAAAAAATACTGTCTTGTACTTTGAGAAACACTGATCTAGTTTAATCCTTTGGCTTTGCTAATATAAAATTAGCCCTTGGAATGAATAGATTTATCACCTTGCCCCTAGCAGAACTGAGACTAGTCCTTGAGTCTTTTGACTTTGAGCTCAGCGCACTTACCCACCACACCAACCTGCACCTCCATTAAGTTATTATATAACCATTCATCCATCTGTTCCCTGCCCAAATAGATAGCTCAGGTGGTTTTTGTTTTGTTTTGTTTTCTTTTGTTTCACTGTTTTAATTGTAGCTCAAAAGAACTAAAGGACACACAATCCATCAACCGTGAAGAATGATTGCTAGTTGTTTGCAAAGGTATTAACTATATGACTACTACACTTTGCTGGTTAAAAAAAAATCTATGTGGGTGTCTATGGGTGTGTGTATGTGTTTGTGTGTAAGTGTGTGCACGTGTGCTTTGGGCTTGTCCGGTTTGCTGTATGGCTTAAGTCTGCAGAGCTCCAGTTTCAGTTTTAGGCAGCTGTGGACAACTGAGGAGGACCAGTTCAACTGAAATTTAAACACTATAGTAAGTGCACCTGTAGTGTTTGAATTAAGAGTAGAATACAAATACCCAGGGATACTGAGAACAAGGAAAAGCAGTAAGAACAACTTCCAAAATCTATGTCACTCTCACATGGCTGCATTGGCCATATTGGTTCTTGGTCTCTTTTTTCTGGTCCACTTAACGTGGCTCTGAGAACACGATGGCATTCCAGTGATTTGCTAACAGGAGAGACTCTGGAGCGCTGTGTGGGAGCCTTGTGGCCATGGACACCCGAATCCTTCAGGATCAAAGGCAAAGAACATTCCACTCAGGCTGCTGCGCTAGATCTAGCCACATAGTCGGTTCTAATAGAACATTCCCCTGTGTCCCATATAGGAACTTTTTTCTTTTCCATGTTTCTTAACTTGCCCTACGGTCAATTTATTTGCATGAACTATAATTCTGAGAAAACTTGTCTCTTGGGCAATATCCAAATCTACAATTTCCCTTCACTGTCATTTTACCGTAAACAGGAGAAAATTCAGGGCAGCTGCTTTGGCAGTATCTACTGCTGCTGTTTTTAATGAAAATCTAAAAGCTTCTCAATCCTCCAGTCTCCCACCTTCACACCTCTGCCACCCACTCCCACCCTCCTCCTTCTCTGGACTCCTCTTATTTTTCTTGGAGATGTTCTTTCACATGTCAACCAACCACAGGAACTGGCGCTGATCTGTGAGAGTCTTATAGGGCCCTCGGAGAGGATTCACAGTTATGTCAGAAAGCGTAGATGGCCCAAGTTCACTCCAGGAGAACTAATTGGCCTGTAATAATAAACTATCTCCGGAGAATGCAATAATCTTGGTGTTTGAACATAGACATGGGCCAAATTCCTCACATTTAATACTCATTCCATCTCCATATATAAGAAATCAATCTTATCTCATTCTTCTAAGGAACTCTACAAGATGGTGGAAACAAGTTCAATAACCTCTTTCATGGATTGGATTCTTTGTCTTTAGATTACCTATTGCCTACATATGACTTCTTGGTAATATTCTGGGAACACTAAAGCACAAAAGTCTTGCTTTAACTATATGATTTATAAATTTAGTTAGCAGTCCATTCAGCATGTGGCAGCAGTATTATTGCTTAAGGAATTCAGATATGAGGATTTCCAAGACCTTGCTGGCACAAACTTGTCTGGAGTAGTGGTATGTGGGATAAAGAGAGAAGAAATTGATAAAGAAAGGAAGGTGGAGAAATCTATCTATGGGACTGGCTCTCAAAAAAAATCACAGAGTCTCATAAGTTTCCAGACAGACCCAATTTTTTCTGTCGACATTGCTATATAAGAGGTTTGGTCTGGTAGACAGGGCATGGTGGTAGGACTTCACAATCAAGTGATTTTTGAAGTCCAGTGAGGAGCAATTAGTATAGTGATTTCAAGCATTCTATCCAGCTTAAAGTTCAGTTCCTATTCATAGCTGGGAGTGCAGGTAAGAACTTATAAATCTAAGAAAAATAGATTTTATTAGAAAAACAGGCAAGAATTCCCAATCAAGTGAACCGGTAAAGTTCCAAAGAACAGAGGTAAAAATCAGGACCCCAAGGCACAGAAGTCAGGAGGTCTAGATAAATATGTTTGAAGTAAGAAGGGTGTGCTGGTTTGAATCTGTATTGCATCCCAGAAAAGACTATGTTTTTCTAATTCATTCTTGTCAGTGCAGCCCTGTTTTTGGGTGGGACCTTTCGATTAGATTGTTTCTACTCAATTCGAGATTGGTCTTAATCTCTTATATCAGTCACACCTATTCTGGAGTTAAAACTGTAATTTCTAAATTCTGAGATACTGAGCTGTTTGTATATATCTGGTCATTCCCTGAAACTTTAAGTATTTATATAACACCTGAGACTCAGAGTTAGAGCTTTAAAGCTATGAAAGTCAGCATTACCCCCTAAAGCAATGGTTTAAAAAGTTAGAAAAGTGATCAGACTTTGGCTAGAGATATGAATGAAGCTGATCTGGATAGGATTAAAGTAAATTAGAATACAGGGTAAAGGATAATATGGTCTATATTTTAGAACTTCAACTTCTGTGTGAGACCAAAGGAAGAGATATTTATTTCATGCAAAATTTATATTGTGGGTAGTGCATTAACACACATGGTCAGTTTATTTGAACACCATAATTACATAGAATCTTGAATAGGTCATGAGATCTTGTTTTGTACAAGTTAGTGTGATGTCCCCATTCATCCCAGAGTAATTTGGACAGAGAATAAAAAAGTGTTTGCAAAGTCCCTTTGGGGGACTAGGGAGAAAGGAGAAAATATTAAACCTTCCCATCTGGGGAATTCTTGATATTCTTGCAAGCAGTGGGAACAATCAATTCAATAGGCTAAGTCCTCAATCTTGGGGCTTGCCATTATGAAACTTATTCCCTCAAAGGAGAAGCTAAACCTATTGATAATTATGCCTAAGAGTTACCCCCAGAGAACCTCTTTTGTTGCTCAGAGGTAGCCTCTCTCTCTAAGCCAACTTGGCAGGTGAACTCACTGCCCTCCTCTCTATGTGGGACATTGACTCCCAGGTTTGTAAATCTCCCTGGCAATGTGTGACATGACTTCTGGGGATGAGCTGGGGCCTGGTACCATGGGATGGGGAAAGCCTTCTTGACCAAAAAGAGGAAAAGAAAAATGAGACAAAAGAAAGTTTCAGTGGCTGAGAGATTTCAAAGATTTGAGAGGTTATCCTGGAGGTTATCCTTCATTATATAGATATCCCTTTTTAGTCTATGGTATAGACTAAATATGGCTACAAGGAAGTACCTGAAACTCTTGAACTATTTTCAAGTAGCCTTGATTCTTGAAGATGATTGTATAACTATATAGCTTTTACAATGTGACCATGTGATAGTAAAAACCTTCTGGCTGATGCTCCCTTTATCCAGGATATGGCCAGATGAGTAAAAAAAAGGGGGGGGGGCAAAAACTAATTAAAAATGGGGGGAGGATCAGGAGTAAAAAAAAGATATTGGGTAGATTGAAATACTAGTGGTCAATGAGATGGAAGGGTTAGGGATATGGGATGTTTGGAAGTTTTCTTTTTTCTTTGTATTTCTTTTCCTGGAGTGATGCAAATGTTCTAAAAATGACCATGGTGATGAGTATACAACTATGTGATGATACCATGAGCCACTGACTGTATACTCTGGATGTACTGTATGTGTGTAAAGATATATCAATAAAAATATATTTTTAAAAAAGATGGGCCTTAATCTTTTATTGGAATCCTTTAAGAGAGCTCAGGGAGAGAGAGAGAGAGATAAGAAAGAAAATACTCTGATAAAAGATAAGAGAGAAGGAAAACACTTGCAGGGACATTTTAGAGAGAAGGACCAGCAGACATCACCATGTGCATTTCCACGTGACAGAGGAATCCCAGATGCCAACAAACTTTCCTCTGAGAAAGTATACTCTTATTGGTGCCTTAATTTCTCCATTTATGGCCTTAGAATTATAACTTGCATCTTCGTACATTCCCTTTGTAAAAACCAATCCATTTCTGGTATGCTCCATCCTGGCAGCATTAGCAAGCCAAAGCAGATGGTATGGCTACAACTTGGTCAAGCCTTCTCAGCTGCCAACTCCTGATTCCTAAATCTGGAATCATGTAGATCAAGCCTGATGTTAGGCACTACCCACTGTTGGCCCAAACCATCTATTATATTAAATGCTTTGGCTAGACAAGTCCAAGGCAAAGTGGGCTGAGAATATAGACTGAAATCCCAGGAGATTTCAGGAGAGGTAGCAATCAACAGGTAGTATCTTATGGAGAAGGCTGAATCAGAAGTCATTGCCAACCAAGTGAATTTGGCTTTCTTTCTCTGGTACCCCATCCCATTTTTGTATATAATATTCAGTATTCCTTTGTTTCTTAAATTGGCTTCTCTTTTTAAATTTCTATCTGTTTATACCTGCCACTAGGTATAAACAAGTATACATTCAACCTGTGTTCACCATTGTTCCATTTACCATTTGGCTCCTTAATGGGCTCCACCCTTCCATCTCTGGTTAGTGTATCCTTCTCTTTAGACTTCCTGTAAGTGGCCTAGCCACACCCCCAAACACTGCACACCAGTTCTCCAAAGTTCTGTCCCATGGGGTAAACGCCTCCCAAATGGGCTGCCAAGAAACAAATTGGGAAATAAGATGAGCAAAACAGCGGCTGTGAGATATTTTTATAATCCCATGTGGTACAACTATGAAAATTAATAGCTGTCTAGAAGGGCAGAATTTTAAAATAGGAAAGAATTTTATAAATTATCTAATAAAACCCTTGAGATCTGCAATTTTATCGTAATCATAGAGCTGGTACCAGCATAATGGCACACATATTCCACTTTACATGGCAGGATTTTGGAGGGCATGGGTGGGTGGCAGGTTCTACCGAAAGAAAGGAGCCAACGACAATGGCTTTGAAGCCATGGGAGACAGCAATGAATGCTCGCACTGCAGGTATGCTTTCCACTGAGGCCTTGATGACACCTGCCCAGAGGCAGCTGAGGCAAGCAAGAGAAATACCATGGAACCACAGAAAGCTGATTAATCTGTGCACATGAGACATTCTTCAGGTACTCACAGCAAAAATATCTTGTGGTGGAGGCAAAGTGGTAAGAAGAAGAGCTCTAAAAGGGAAGTGGTAGAAGTCTTATTTTCCTGGGTGAAGGTTAAGTTAAAGATTAGTATGGGTGTTCTCAGGCTTTGGTATAGAAAATACAGACATCCACTCCTAGAAATTGTGATTTAGGGCCTTGGGGTAGAGAGCTAGTAGTCTATATTTTTAACATCCCGCACATTGCTTTTCTGAAGTACACTAAAATCAGAGGCTCATTATTGCATATGAATAGAATAGAAACCTAGTTTATAGCTGAAGCTTTTGCAGCCTATGTGTGGGTATGTGTTTGTGCTGGGGCCAGAAAGGGGGTAGGGTGGATATATATAATCGTTAAAATAAATCCTTTAGATTTGTGAAATTTAAATGTAAAAGAAAAAACAAATTCAAAGGATTATTACTTATTATTTGTGGTGAACAGCATTAAACAATTTTGCTAAAAACATTACTGTCTAGAATAATATTTAATCAGATAGTTTGAAGAAGGGCTTGGTCTAGCTGTGGGAGGGAAACAAGGAAAGAGTACAATGAAGTTCTTTCATCTCTTTGCGACATTGTGTGGCGTGAAGGCAGCTCAGTAATTTGATGAACTTCCTGTAATCCCAGATACTGTCACTGCTCAGTCCGTCAGTACCTGAGCCCTTGAAATGGCTTTATCAGCAGGGCTTCCAAGGAGAATTAAAAGGCAAGTGGTCCATGGCTGCCTAGAACTAAAGCTGGCCCTGGGTAGACCTAAGCCATGGAGGAAACAGTCCAAGCCCAACACACAGAGCAAAAGAAACCCACATAGATTTTTTTGATCATCAAAGTGTAGGAGTCACATGCTTAATACCTTTGCAAATAGCTAGCACTTAATCATTCTTCACAGCAGATGATGGGTTGTATTTCCTGTAGCTCTTTTGGGCTGCATGAAAGTAGAATAAAATGAAATAAAACAAACTGAGCAATTCCAGGTTCTGCCTTGAAATCACCACCAGAAGCAATGAACTGGAATCAGAATCATCCACTTTTCTGCTCTATCCGCTTCTGTGCTGTATGTGGAAATACATTTATTTTTCAAAACAGGGAAAGTGTGAAACCCTGTGAAAACTTTATAAATTGTTCCTGTGAATCATCCTAGAGCCATTCAAAACGAGGCCTCCCGTCTGATTCCAGTAAATGTTACTCCAGTTCATGACTGCGCTTGCTGGCTGCTGAGTGATCACAGGGAACAACTTGGACTTAACAAGGCAGGTCCTCTGGGTAACGGCCTTCCCCGGCCTGCTGGAAAGAATCATTTCTAAGTTCGAAAAAGAATATCATCTTTCGCATTTCAGTTATTGTTTTTTTTAACCCATCTGAGTCTGCTAAAGATGTCTTGACCCAAATGCTAAAATACCCAGCAAATCTATTAGGAATTAGTTTGTTCGTATATTTTTAAAGCACTTTTGTTGAGATAAAGTCACAAACCATACGATTCATCTAAAGTATACAATCACTGTCTTCTAGTTTATCCACTGAGTTGTGCATTCATCACCGCAATCAATTCTAGAACATTTCCACCCTGAAGAGGGTTTACTATTGTTATACAGCCCCAAGTTTCATCTAGTCACCTACAGGACCCTAAGCTTTCCCTTTCAATCACAACTGCACCCACATATTATCACTGTTAGTTACATTCACTATAATGTGCTCCCGTCACTGCCATCTATTTCCAAACATTTACAGTCAACTTTATTACCTATTCTGCACGTATTAAACATCAACTCCCATTCTCTGCCCTCATTCTGTCTTCTGCTAATCGATGTTCTAGATATTAATACCATGAGTTTGCTAGTTTTATTTAGTTCATATTAGTGAGGTCATGCAATATTAGTTCTTTTGTGTCTGATTTATTTCTCTCAACATTATGTCCCCCAGGTTCAGCCATGTAGTCACATGTGTCATGACTTCATGTCTTTTTTAGCTACACTGTATCCCATCGCATGTATGTAACACATTTTGTTTATCCATTTCTCAGTTGATGAATGCCTGGGTTGTTTCCGTCTTTTGGAAACTGCAGATAATGCCACTATGAACATCAGAGAACAAATGTCTGCTAACATCACTTTTCAGGGCTTCTGAGGATATACTGAGCAGTGGGGTGGCCAGATCATATGGCAATTCTATACTCAGCTTCCTGAGGAACCACGAAATTGTCATCCACAGCAGCTGTACCATTCCACATTCCCACCAACAGTGAATAAGTGTTCCTGCTTTTCCACATTCTCCTCAACACTTGCAATTTTCCTTTCTTTTTTTTTTTATTGTGGCCATTCAGACAGGTGTAAACAAATACCTCATCATAGCTTTAATTTACATTTTCTTAATAGCTAGTGATGTTGAAGATCTTTGTATGTGCTTTTTAGCCATTTATATATCCTCTTTGGAAAACTATCTGTTCATGTCTTTTGCCCCTTTTTAAATTGGGTTGTCTTTTTAATATTGCGTTGTAGGATCTCATTATATATTCTAGATAATAAACCTTATCGGATATGTGGTTTCCAAATACTTTCTCCCATCGAGTAGGCTAATTTTTCACACCCTTGACAAAGTATTTTGAAGCCTAAAAGTATTCGATTTTGAGGAGGTCCCATTTATCTGCTTTTTCTTTTATTGCTTGTGCTTTGGATGTAGGGTTTAAAGAACTACTTCCTACCACAAGATCTTGAAGATGCTTTCCTACATTTTCTTCCAGGAGTTTTATGGTTCTGCCTTTTATATTTAGGTCTTTTGATCCCTTTTGAGCTAAGTTTTGTATAAGATCTAAGCCAGGGTTCCCCCTCTTTCATTCCTTTGGATATGGATAGCCAGTTCTCTCAGAACCATTTGTTGAAGAGACTACTCTGTCCCAATTGGGTGGACTTGGAAGCCTTGTCAAAAATAATTTGATCATAATATGAGGGTCTATATTTATATATTAATCCATAAGTCTATATGGAATACCTACCTTGCACTCAGCATTGCACAAAGTATTATCTGGAAATAAGCATTGGAAATATAAAGCCTATACATAAGCAATAACTTTTGGCACATGTAATATTAGATATACCATATTAGATATATCATTAAGAGTTAAAATGAACTATACATTCAAATTCCAAAAGGTTTTCTCATTTTCTCTAAACCCAACTGTAAAAATAACCATTGATCAGCTGCTCAGACCTCAGATGATAGTGAATTCTATGAAGATATATAAGACAATAAGTTTAATACATAAGTAATTCTGTCCCCACTTTTTTTTAACTCATGGTGGATGAATCTTCATTTAAATCAGCAATTCTTGGGGTGCTCTAAGTGCATTTGTTGCTTCTGAATCTATATGAATATCAACAGCTTTCTCATTTCATGTTTATTGCGATAGGATATATAGAATCCTATTGATAGGATTTCTATATAAGAAGAAAGTTGTCACTAAGTACACTTGAGCAAGACTGAAGAGAGTTTTGCTTATATAATGAAAATAGCCTTATTTACTCACTCTTTAAAAAACAATTTGTGGGACTGGATTAACACAGGGTAAATTTAATCTATTCATAAAGCAGATCTTCACATGTCTCTCTGTGATTTAACTACTATTTTTCTGTGCATTAGTTCTGGACTGCCAAGAAGCATATGCCAAGGCAGAATTAGATTTGCAAAAAGTTCACTGTGGGGCGAAGAAGGAGAAGGCAAGAAGAATCTCAAGATGGTGATTAAATCTGACACCAATGGAAGGAAAGAGGGAAGTTAGAGGATTGGGGAGGATAGTCTCAGACTTCAGCTCAATTCAAGAAATGTTTGATCAGGCCAATAGGAAGTCCTTGAACCTATGGTAAAGGCCTTGTGCCTCATGGGAATGGACCTGTATTAATACCTGCCCCCCTTCACCCTGTGTTCCGTGCTCAGTCACTGGTTAGAAGGAGCTCTTGGGAAGTTCGGTTTCAGTGCAAACATAGTGATGGATCAGAGACACAGCCCCTGGAGCTCCCTATAACAGTTGATACAAGTAGCACATTTTTATGACCACCCCTCTCTCTTTTTTTAACCATTCCATTCTTGTTATATGATCAATAACTCACAATATCATCATATAGTTACATATTCATCATCATGATCATTTCTTAGAACATTTACATCAATTCAGAAAAAGAAATAAAAAGAAAACAGAAAAAAATTCATACATACCATACTCCTTACCCCTCCCTTTCATTGATCGCTAGCATTTCAATCTACTAAATTTCTTTGAACATTTACTCTCCCTATTATTTATTTATTTTTAATCCATATGTTTTACTCATCTGTTGATAAGGTAGATAAAAGGAGCATCAGACACAAGGTTTTCACAATCACACGATCACACTGCAAAGGTTAGATCATTATACAATCATACTCAAGAAACATGGCTACTGACCACCCCTCTCTTGCCAATACAAGAATCATCATAAACAAAATTTATAGAAAGCATTTATTCAATGAGTTTTAAAGGGCACCTGCTATGTGTCAGGCAATGGGTCCAGTACCGTAAACCCTACAAGAAACAAGTGGAGTCCCAGCCCTCATAGAGTATACTGTATAGTACATTAATCCTTTTGAAAATGCTACCTGAGAATTGAAGCTCTCCTAGGTTAAAGACATGCCACTCACTTCAAGAGGCCAAGAAAATAAAGTTTCAGACCTTAATCCACAGTGTTTGTTCCAGAGTTCATTACTGTTTAGAATATGCACAAAAATTCATTTCAATTAAATAAAATGTCCCTGTCTGTATTCTACACTAATCTTTTAATTCACTGGACTGACCAAGGATGTAAGCCTTACATAGGTTTGCCTACACCACTACTACAAATCCTGTGTCTGAGGATTTTCCCTCCAGTTGTTGAAAGTACAGATAGAATAGGAGATGAGAGAGATAAATAGGGATAAGAGAACTTAGTAGAAATGAGGAAAAAAATCCTGGTTTATCACCACAATTTATAACCTATTCCTACCTCAGCACATGCTCATTTCCATGTATTACAAAGCCTGAAATTCCATCATTAAAATAGTAATCCCTTTGAGATAAGGAATAGCCTCTCCAGATATTATTTTGACAAATTGTGTCTTTTAAGAGAAGCAATGTACACATAACCAACACCTTTGTGTAGAAGAGACTATCTCCTGCTCATTGGACAAGGGGAAAGAATGTCCTCAGGGTATCAGTAGATGCCTGGCAGTGAGAGGGATCAGAATTGATAAACTCAGCTAACTCCACAAGTTTGTCTGGGGTCAAAAATGAGAAAGTGAAAAAAAAAAAACAAGTTGCAACATTATCCATGATGATAAACTTGGTCTGCAGAAAAGCAACAAGAGGATTACTTCTGAACATATTCTGGCATTTTTCTTATGCTGTCATTGCAAAGGTATGCAAGGAAAAATGTTTCAAACCAATCCTGATTTTGCAAAACAGTGACAAACTAGATAATACCACCCTGTCAGGTTGAATAACCGTGGCCAAGTTTCCACTGATATTCACCACCTTCAGAGTTATTTATTCCCAAGTAAAATTGTTAAATAGATGAAAATGTGTTTGTCTTGTCCTCGCTGCTTTTGACACTCACAAATTCTCATTTGTCCACCCTGGCCTTCCTGACACAATGTATCGTGTTCAAGACCTTTTCTGACTTACTACATAACAATAATAATAATAATGGTCAATACCAATCAAGGATTGAATCTGTGCCTGACATTTCACATTCAATAACCACTATCAGTATGTGGCTGTTATTTAATGCCCACAACCCTATTAAGTATCTAGGTTCTATTATTATCCTTATTTTATAAATGAGGACGTTGAGACTTAGGAAGGTTAGATAACTTGCCCAAAATTAAGAACTAGAAAGTAGAACCACTGGATTTCAAATCCAGATTTGACTGACATCAAGGACCATGCACTTAATCCATACTCGGTCAATTTTATGGGGGGTTGCACATTCCAAAATCCAACTTCAAGAGACTTTCCTCCCCTTCAAACAGCTTAGAATGCAATGTGTGCTTCTATGTTTGAATGTATATGTTTGTGCACCAGCTAAGGATGTGTTTTTCCCTTACTAGACTAGGCTGAAGAAATCTTGGCACATATTCTATTCTGTATCAACTAATCCTCTTTCCCTGGCTGCTGCTTCCTGTCATAGAATTAGGGGTCTCTTAGTTAGTTTTCTGTATTAGTTCATCATCCTACCCTTCAAGTTTCTGTACCTCCATCTATAAAGATTTTTCAGGTAAAAACTGCCATTATTGTTTTCTTTGGGAAGGGTATCAGAGAAAGCAAGCCATCTCTGTTGCTCAGATATGGCTTCACACTCTGTAAGCCCAACTCTGCAAGTGAAATCACTGCCCTCCCCACAGTGTAGAATTAGAGACCCCTAATTCTACGACAGGAAGCAGCAGCCAGGGAAAGAGGATTAGTTGATACAGAATAGAATATGTGCCAAGATTTCTTCAGCCTAGTCTAGTAAGGGAAAAGCACATCCTTAGCTGGTGCACAAACATATACATTCAAACATAGAAGCACACATTGCATTCTAAGCTGTTTGAAGGGGAGGAAAGTCTCTTGAAGTTGGATTTTGGAATGTGCAACCCCCCATAAAATTGACCGAGTATGGATTAAGTGCATGGGCCTTGATGTCAGTCAAATCTGGATTTGAAATCCAGTGGTTCTACTTTCCAGTTCTTAATTTTGGGCAAGTTATCTAACCTTCCTAAGTCTCAACGTCCTCATTTATAAAATAAGGATAATAATAGAACCTAGATACTTAATAGGGTTGTGGGTATTAAATAATGTCACATGGGACATGACATCCAGGGGTGAAAGTCTCCCTGGAGACAGGGGAGTTGACTCCCAGGGATGAATCCAGACCTGGCGCTGTGGTATCAACAATTCCATCCTCACCAAAAGAGGGAAAAGGAGTGTAATTAATAAAATACCAGTGGCAGAGAGAGTTCAAATAGAGTCGAGATGCTACTCTGGAGGTTGCTTTTATACAAGCTTCAATTAGACCTAGCTACCTATCATAACCTGCCAACTCCCAACCAGGACCATTCCAGCCAATCCTAAAGAACACCTACGGCAATATATAAGATTCCACAAGAGTTCCATGCACTAGAGTAACTTTCCAGAAACCTACAACCTCCAAATGGGTCCCTGGTCCAGATAAGTCTTGAAACTAGCCCAACTTCTCCAGAACATCAGACAGTTCCATCTCTCTACCCCATATTAGTGACAGATCCTTCCAATATGAAAAATTTAGAAATGCCATAGCCCAAACACCCCTAAAGAGTCATATGGAAAGATCAAAGGTGACGGTGGAATTATACATAGAAGATAGGATTTAACAATTGAGTATGAATGTTGAATGATTAAATTGATATCTCTTTTAGTCTCTAGTAGTTTAGAGCAGCTGGAAGTAAAAACCTAAAATTGTGAAACTGTAACCCATGTCAAACTCTGAAATATGTTCCACAACTAATTGTGGTGCTGTGCTTAGAAATTTATAGCTTTTTTGTACATATGCTATTTTTCACAAAAAAAGAAGGAAAAAAGTCAATTGTGATGATAAAATATTTAAGCCCTCTAGCCGCCTATATTCTGGAGCAGATAGAAGAAAAAATATGAGAGGATCCTATGGTAGCCCATGACAAACCTTGGGATCTGTCCTGTAACTACTTGTTGAAGAGTGCTTTGAAAACTATTGCTTTTTTATTTCTTTGCTTTGTATATATGTTATATTATACAATAAAAAAAGTTTTTTTTTTTTTAAAAAAAGCAAGCCATGTCTTTCATCCCCTGATTTCATTTCCAAACAAACAGGATCAGGTCATGGGATGACCTGTTGTGCAATTTTTTTAACCTGAATAAGGATGGCCATGTCAAGCCACGTGATTAATTAAATGATAAGTAGCTGCTGCTTGCAGCACATTCATTCATTCAATATATACTCATTGAAAGTCTTTTTTGTGCCAGGCAGTGTACTAGATTCTAAGGATACAGTGAGCAAGGGAGATGTATTTCTTTTTTTTTACTTTTTTAAATACCAAAAATATCAAACATACACAAACATTCCTATTTTGATTATTCTGTTCTACATATATAATCAGTAATTCACACAATGTCATCACATAGTTGCATATTCATCATCATGATCATTTCTTGGAACATTCGCATCTATTTAGAAAAAGAAATAAAATGAAAACAGAAAAAAAAATTATTCATACCATACCCCTTACCCCTCCCTTTCATTGATCACCAGCATTTCAAGCTAAATTTATTTTAACATTTGTTCCCCCTATTATTTTTATTCCATATGTTCTACTCGTCTGTTGACAAGGTGGATAAAAGGAGCATCAGACACAAGGTTTTCACAATCACACAGTCACATTGTGAAAGCTATAGAAGATGCATTTCTTAGCTTGACAGAATTTACAGGCTAGATTTCCAATGCCTAACATACTTCAATAATATTCTTTGCTTGCTTATTGTGCTCTTGATGCTCTAATCTTTACATCTTTGCAACAACCTTGTCAATTAAGGAGAAGACAGTAGCTCCATTTTACGGATAAGTAAATTGGTGCTCAAAGAGATTAAGTAAATTTCTCAGTGTTATGTAGCCAGTAAGGACAAGAACTGGAATCCAAATCAGCTGTATTGGTTTGCTAAATGTTGCCAGGATGCAATATAATAGCAATAGAATAGCTTTTAAAAGGGAATTCATTAAGTTACAAGTTTACAATTCTAAGGCCATAAGAATGTCCAGATTAAGGCATCCAGAAAAAGATACCTTGACTCAAGAAGCGCTCATGCGTCCAGAACACCTCTGTCAGCTGGGAAGGCACATGGCTGGCATCTGCTGGTCCTTTGGCTTCTGGTTTCAAAAAGCTTCCCTGGGGAGGTCTTCTTTCTTCATCTCCAAATGCTTCAGTGTCAGTTCTGAAACAACTGCGTTTTCTCTAAAATGTCTCCCCTTTTAAAGGACTCCAGTAAACTAATCAAGACCCACCGTGAATGCCTCACTTACACAAACTAACTATAATATACACCTCAGAGAACTGAAGCCAAAAGCATCAGTTATCAGATTGGGACCTATTGGAAAGGGTCTAGATTATAATTTCTTATAGTAGTTACATATATTCAGGAGTTATAACTATTATTTCTAAATTCTAAAATACTGAGCTATTTGCGTATAACTGGTCATTCCCTGAAACTTCAGGTATTTTTAAGACTCTGAGTTAGAGCACTGAAAGCTCTGAGAGTCAGCATTACCTCAAACAGTAACTATCAAAAAAGGTGAAAAAGTGATCAGACTTTGACTAGAGATATGAATGAAGCTGATCTGGATAGGACTAAAGTAAATCAGAATACAGGGGAGAGGATGATAGGGTCTATATTTTATTTTATTCTTTTTATTTCTTTTTTGATACAATCTATATATTAAAACTTCAATTTCTGTGTGAGACCAAAGGAAGAGATATTTATTTGGTGCAAAATTTATATTTTGGGTAGCACATTACCTAATTTAATTTGTTTGGTTAGTTTTATTTGAACACCATAATTACATGGAATCTTGAATATGGCATGAGATCTTATTGTTTTGTATAGATTAGAATGATGCCTCTATATATCCCAGAGTAATTTGGGTAGCAAATAAAAAAGCATTTGCAAAGTCCCCTTGGGGGACTGGGGAGAAAGGAAGAAATATTCAACTTCCCCATTTGGGGAATTCCTAATATTCTCCCAAGCAGTGGGGACAACCAATTCAATAGGCTGAGTCCTCTATCTTGAGGTTCACCACTATGAAATTTATTCCTGCAAGCTGAAGCTAAACTACTTATAATTATGCCTAAGAGTCACCCCTAGAAGAACCTCTTTTGTTGCTCAAAGCTGGCCTTTCTCTCTAAGCCAACTCGGTAGGTGCATTCACTGCTCTTCTTACTACGTGGGTCATAACTCCCAGGGGTGCAAATCTCCCTGGCAGTGTGGGACAGGTCTCACAGATAAGTGGGAGCCCGGCATCATGGGATTGAGAAAGCCTTCTTGACCAAAAGGGGGAAGAGAGAAATGAGGCAAAATAAAGTTTCAGTGGCTGAGAAATTTCAAACAGAGTAGCTGAGAGTTAATTTTGGATTCTATTCTTATGCAATATACAGATATGCTTTTTTTAGTTTATGGTGTATTGGAATGGCTGAATGAAGTGCCTGAAACTATTGAACTGTGCTCCAGTAGCCTTGATTCTTGAAGACGATTGTACAATGATATAACTTTTACAGTGTAACCAGGTGATTGTAAAAACCTTGTTCTGATGCTCCTTTTATCCAAGGTATGGACAGATGAGTAAAAAAGTAAGAATAAAAGATAAATAAATAATAGGGAGAGAGATAAAGGGTAAAAAATTGGGTAGATTAAAATATTGGGTGGTCAATGAGAGGAAGGGAAAAAGTGTAGGGAATATATGTGTTTGGTTTTTTTTTTTCTTTTCTTTTTATTTCTTTTTCTGGAGAGATGCAAATGTTCTAAAAATGATAATGGTGGTGAATACACAATTATGTGATCATATTGTGAGCCACTGATTGTATACTATGTACAAACTATATGTGTATGAAGATTTCTCAATAAAAATATTTTTAAAAAATGACCCACCTTGAATGGGCATAGTCATATCTTCATGTACTCAAAAAGCCACATGCACAATTGGGTATGTCACATCTCCATGGAAACAATCCAATCAAAGTTTCTACCCACCATATTGAATCAGGATTAAAAGAAACATGGCTGTCCCCAGAAACACTGAATCAGGAAAGATGATAGGCTTTTCAAACCTGCATATCAACTGTGTTTGACTAAAAAGTCAATTCCTTCCACTACATTATTACCTATAAAGTTAGAGTGAATACTTTCTCTCTCTCAGAAAATGGCTGATTTAGGGCCTAAGCAAATCACTTTACTTCTTTACATTTTGTTTATTAACTGTCAATAGAAGTGAGAATTGTGCTTTACAGGAATGTTTAAATGATCAAAAAGTTATTGGGGCAGGCAACAGAGGCTCAGTTGTAGAGTTCTCGCCTGCCATGCGGGAGATCTGGGTTTGATTCTCGGTGCCTGCCCATGCAAAGAAAAAAAAAACAAAAAGCTATTGGAATGCTATGAAACACCCTTATAAATATAAAATTCCATTATTAATTTAATGATACTCTCTGATTTTACATTCCTTAAAGTTCCCAGTTCAGGTGAATTAGTCGTCCTCGTGTGTGTCCAAGGAAAGAAGGCTTAATACAACCTCCTCCCACCCTGAGGGATGTTTTAAACAAAAATTAAAATTAAAGTTGCCTTTGGCTTCTCATAAGGCTAATCTCAGCTGTCTGGAAAACCGTGCCAATGGGTATGATTCAGTTGAAAATCAATTTGATTAAATAGGAGATAAAATAAAAGTTCTGCCCATTCCAATATAATACATGAAAAAAAAGAAGACATTTAAGTATAAATATAATACAATTAATAGCATCTGGTGCATTGGCTGAATACTTTCTATGCACATATGTTCCCAGTTTGCCTGGCAATAGTCCCAGTTTATGCTGTAATAATAATAGCTTTCACTTGTAGGTAATAATTAGTGTTATTAATAACTGGCAGAATTGCCAGACCAGAAAGAATTACTCTGAAATGTGGTCATTTTGGTAATTTTGCCGAATTATAAACCAGAACTAAGTAGATTTTTATCGTAAAGGTTAAGAACTATCTATGTGGTCATATCCCTAATGAAGTAATTTAGAAGCATAACCCTCTTGTCAATACTTTCTGTGTAGACCAGGGGTAATTTCAGTTAAGGGCTGGTACAGGTTAGAGGCCACTGTTCTTGGAATGCTAGAGTCATGAAATCCTAAAGCATCACGCCTACATTTAACCCCAGAGTCTCCACTTCCTCAGTTAACTCCAGCATCAGACAAAAAGCAAAGTTGTTTACACTGACATAATCAGCACCCCTGTAAAAATAATCTGCACTTCTGCATTGATTTTTCACCAGGACCCAAATATTTATTTAGAAAAATGAAAATCACCTATACCATCCTTTTCTCTGCTTAGAATAATAAGATTCAGAGACCACATCACTAATATTTGGGTTCTTTAATTTTAGGGGATCAGCTTGATACCTTTAAGTGAGCCACTATCTATTTATTAATTTAGGCCCTTGTAACTAAAAGAGTTAATGCGTTGGTTCTCAAAGTGGGGTCCCCAGATCAGCAGCAGCAGCACCTGGGAACTGGTAAGAAGTACACATTCTTTGGTCCCTTTCCAGACTCACTGAATCAGCAACTCTAGTTGGGCCCAGCAAGCTGCATTTTAACAGGCTCTCCAGATAATTCTGATGAAAGCTGAAGTTTGAGAACCAGTGAGTTGATGCAAGTTCTCAACATTTCTAATTTATTCTCAAACATAAAGCTTTGGCAGTTTAGCCCAGGTGCCATGAAATAGAAAGCTCAGCAACTACCAGACAAAGTCACATTTGATAGCGGATTGACTTGCTTGATGGAATCTCTGTATGATATTTCAAAATATGGAAAATTGAGCTCTGAAATGTTATGATGTTGGTATTGGCAACAAGTACTGCTGAATTGCACAGAAATACAGGATCCTCCTGCTGTTTCCTTTTTGCTGAATTCCTTTCTGGCCTCTTGGAAAGGTTCCCTTGAGGCAGTTCTGAAAATATAAACCTCCCCATGTAAATGAGTTGTTTACCCTCTTGATCATTTGTTAGAAAGCATTGAATTTTGCTGAATCAGGAGTAATTGCTTTTGACAAGCATACACATAAAACAGTAAGTGATACTGAAAACACTTGGTGCAAGTCTCAAAACTTGGAACACTCTAGGCTCTTAATAATGGGTCGTGCCATTTGGCACATCTCTCCATGTAATTTTAAGCAAAGTCACTCCAACCAACAGAAAAATGAAAAGTGGGTACAAAAGCTGAACACAAATAAGATGTTATCCTGGTAAGATGACTGAACACAAGGCACATAAGAGACTTCAAGATGGGGGGCTTTGAAATATGAGATGTTTGAAAAGTCTGTCTGGACATTACTTAAGCAAAAGAAGAGAAACAGGTAGAGAGAAAAACTGGGTTCCAGGAAGTGGTCAATTTTTGAATGCTCCAGGAATAGAAAGAAAGAAAAAATAATGTAAAAATTTGAAAAGCAAACAACACTTTTTTTAAAACGTGTTGTCTTATAAATGTAATTACATCTTAAATCCTTAGCTACAGTAAAGTTGTTATTAAATGAAGTTGTTCTTAGGGACTCCCTCTCTCCTTGGGTAAAATGTCTGAATCACTGCTCCGAGGTAGGGCAGGGTGTTAGGGAAGGCCACAGTTTCTCTGGTATAGAACCTCCATCCCAAAGGTTAGTTGAGATAAGGGCTATTAGGCTCCAGTATTCTTGACCTACCTCAGCCGAGGTAGCGCTTCAGCTCCGAGCGTCCAGGCTGGATGGAAGAAAGGAGCTCCTCCTTCTCCCAGCAGCCTTTGCCAGGAATCGAGATTCTGCAATATAGAAGGGAGGGGAGGAAGGTGGGGAGAAATACTGGAGGCCGCCCCTCTAAGATGCCATAACCCTTGACTGGTAGTTGAGGAGAGAGGAAGCCGCATTTTCTCTGCCACATCCGGCTGAAATGGAGCCTCAGCCAAGCTGACCTGGGAGTGTGGAGGGAGGGAGCAGGTTGTGGCTCAAGTGCCACACATTCTTATTACTCTTACAGAGATTTAGAAGACTTTCTTAAATAAACGATTTTTCATTTTCTGTATGCCTTTAGGAAAATCCCAGATACTTAACATTATTTTTCACTTTATAATTTTCACCCACTATGGCTGTTTTGCTCTGGGTCCCTGGAAACTTCACACTGCCATTCCGGTAGATTCTTTTCTCTTTTATTCTTTTTTTTTTTTTTGTCTTTTTACTGTCATTTCAATGGTATATCAGGTGAAGGGGAAGGTGAGATGTGGGCTCAAACCACTAACTTTAGAAGCTGAGGAAAGAGAAGTGCAGCGGTTGAGAGCCAGCTCTAAAATCAGATCTGTGTTCAAATCCCAACTCTACACTTATTAATGTCCAGCGCCTCTGCTCAAAGTACATTTCTGTGGCTCTGTTCCCTTGCCTTCCTAGACAGTACTAGTATCACCTCACCAGTGATTGTGGACAGGGCGACTTTAAATACATAAACCAATCAGTTTTAGAGAATTGGTATACCATCGTATTAGCTGTTCTGCTTATAATTTTGTTTGGATGTTTCTGATTCCAGGTCAGATATCTTAAAGCAGTAAATCGCAAACAAGGCTGTCTATCACACATTTGGCTATCTTTTTAAAATAATTCAGAATTTTAATAGGGGGAACAAATGTTAAATTTAGTTTGAAATGCTAGTGATCAATGAAAGGGAGTAGTAAGGGGTATGGTATGTATAATTTTTTTTTTCTGTTTTCGTTTTATTTTTCTGTTGTCTTTTTATTTCTTTTTCTGAATTGATGCAAATGTTCTTAGAAAGTATTATGATGATGAATATGCAACTATATTGTGAATTATTGATTGTATATGTAGAACGGAATGATCATATGTTAGGAATGTTTGTGTTTCTTCCTTGTAATATTTTTTTTAATTTAAACATTAATAAAAAATGAGAAAAATCAATTAAAAAAACAAAAGTAATAATAATAATTCAGAATTTTGACTCTCCTCTCCCCAAACCAGAATCATCAAGGAGAGTGTTGATGATTTAAAAAATCATCATATGATAATATTTTAAAATTTTAACTTATGTGTGAGAGTAAAGCAAAAAATGTTTATTTGGTACAAGATTCATATTTTGACTAGTGCATTTCTAATATAACTTATGTAGACAGCTTAATTGAATACCACAAGTACATGGAACCTTGAGTAAGACATGAGATTTTGTTGGTTTGTCCAGAGTGATGACCCAAAAAATTCCAGAGTGATTTGAACAGTGAGTAAAAAAGTATTTGCAACGTCCTCTTGGGGGAATGGTGAGAAAGGGGGAAAATTCAACTTCCCCAAGTTGAATTCTTGATATTCTCACAAGCAGTGTGGACAACCAAAGCTATAGGCTGAGCCCCCAGTCTTGGGGTTTGTTCATATGAAACTTAACCCCACAAAGGAGAGGTCACGCTTACTTAAAATTAGGCCTAAGAGTCACCCCCAAGAGAACCTCTTCTGTTGCTCAGATGTGGCCTCTCTCTCCAGCCAACACAACAAGCAAACTCACCACCCTCCCCCTGTCTACGTGGGACATGACTCCTAGGGGTGTGGACCTTCCTGGCAACGTGGGACAGAAATCCTAGAATGAGCTGAGACTCAGCATCAAGGAATTGAGAAAACCTTCTCAACCAAAAGGGGAAAGAGTGAAATGAGACAAAATAAAGTGTCAATGGCTGAGAGATTACAAACAGAATTGAGAGGTTATCCTGGAGGTTATTCTTACACATTAAATAGATATCACCTTGTTAGTCAAGATTTAATGGAGAGGCTGGAGGGAACTGTCTGAAAATGTAGAGCTGTGTTCCAGTAACCATGTTTCTTAAAGATGATTGTATAATGATATAGCTTTCATAATGTGACTGTGTGATTGTGAAAACCTGTGTCTGATGCTCCTTTTATCTACCTTATCAACAGACAAGTAAAATTATATGGAATAAAAATAAATAATAGGGGAAACAAATGTTAAAATAAATTTAGATTGAAATGCTAGTGATCAATGAAAGAGAGGGGTAAGGGGTATGGTATGTATGAAGTTTTTTCTGTTTCCTTTTTATTTCTTTTCTGAACAGATGCAAATATTTCAAGAAATGAACATGATGATGAATATGCACCTATGTGATGATATTTTGAATTACTGATTATATATGTAGAACAGAATGATCAAAAGTTAATAATGTTTGCACCTGTTTGGTGTTTTTTGGTATTTTAAAAAAAATTTTTAAATAAATAAATGAATAAAATCATCATAGGTGATTCATTTGAAGTCAGTCTAGCAGCATGTCATAGAGAAACATCAGGAAGCCTCCAAACCCAATTTTGTTTTCTAAATGTATTTGCCTAATGACATAGCAAGCTTAAATTTATGAAATTTTCTAGTTTCATTCACTCATTCGTGTGCTTGTCCATGCAACACACTTTTATCAAACACCTACTATGTTCAAGGCTCAGGGTGAAGAGTTGCAGGATGAATAGATACAGAGATTCCCCCCAGAAAGTCATATGCACGTGTTTATATAGTGGACATATTCACAAATACTTAGAATACAAGATAATATAAAAATGTTACACAGAAAATCCACTTATTATGATGGGAAAACTTCTTTGAAAGGCAGGTTTCCAGGCTGGTCCTTAAAAAACATCCCAGACAGAAAGCGAAAAACATTTGTCATCAGTCCTTCCTTGTCCAAGATTTCAATTCTTTTTTCCTAACTTTCTTTAGAGGGTTGTGCAATTCTGGGCTTATACAGCTGTATCATCAAGTTAGGGAAAATAAAAAATGATAAAATGAGTCACAGTTACTGTCCATTCAGGACTGCTGCCTTGTCCGATGTTTAGAAGCGGTCGGTCATGATTCCAGCACATGGAAAAGCCAGTACAGACTTCCCTCTGGCCAAGGGCCCAGACGGAAGTTCCCAATTGGACCAATTTACCCATCAGCTGCTGAAAGGGTCATGATTTGCATATCGCTGTGGCTCCTTCTTGTCACTGAGTTTGGTCATAAACCTTTTGGTCTGAGTGGGACATTGACAGTAGTTGTTAATCCAGGAGCACACAATCCCTCCTAAGATGTGAAGGAAGGCTGAACCTACCAAAAATTAAACTGCCCACCCAGAAAACCATATATAACCCACATTTAAATTTAACAAGGGAAGAAAAACAAAACAAACTCTTGCCATTTACTTTCTTCAGGGAAGTAGAAGAAAGAATGTGGAAGACTGTGGAATTGTCTATCCATTTCTCAGCTTGAAATCTATTTTTTCATTAATCATATTCCTCTCAATCTTCCACCTCCTTGCTGAGGGAAGGGGATGGTTTTAGGTTGAGAGTAGGTGGAAGAATGACTTTTTCCCCATGGCTGGCCAGCTGAACCGCTGGGATGGGACAGGGTGCCACACATGCATTATCACAACAGCCTGCAGCACAGCCAGCAGCCAAGTACGAGGAAGAGTATAGCAAGCTGACTTCTTTTCCTTGAGTGTCAATGGGACTCTTCTGGCTAGAAATCATTTGAGGATAACTTAAAGGCACATTCTCTATTACATTAGTCCTTGATGGTTGTATTGAGTTTTGCTGTGAGGCGCTCCTACAATAAGTGTAAAATTGTAAAGTACAACAAAGAGAACATCCCGACGGGTATATTGTTTATTCTGAGATAATGGTCTCCTGCTGGTCTGAGAATGCTGATCAAGCAAAGTGGAGACATTATGGAAAATAAATGATGAAACAAAGCTGACAAGTTTATTTTCAAAGCAGGAATCATGGATCCAATAATTGCTTTCCGCTGTGGTGACTGTTTCTATTATTCCACATGATTGATGTATAATAACTTTTATCTGATGTGTGCAGGGACTTGGAATTGCAATGGCTTGGGTAGTATATGCTTCTTTCTTAACAAGTGAAGATTGTTTTCTCCACCAGGCAGAGATGTTGCTTTGAAAGTTATGTTACCCTTGGAAACTCAGCTAGTGTGGGCTCCTTCAACTTGGATGTGATTCAGTCACCAAGTATGACATAATGGTCCCTGTGCTCCTAATAACATCTACATTTGTATGAAACATTTATGTGAGTGGTTTTATTTACATGCTTATAATGCCATGGTGCGGTAAGGTTAGACAGTTAGTATTTGTCTTCCAGCCTCACAGGAGAGGAAATGGAGACAAAGAGAGGGTATTGGAAGTGTTATGCACTTCTCTTAGCTAAATGGAATCTTTAGAATAATCATCTGCTTAGATTATTAATATATCCACAAATACATGGGGTTCTATCTATTTCATCTTTTAATCATATGCGTCTTTTGTTTCTTGGTGCAAAAGCCATGTCTGAGAGCTCACCTATATTTTCTATTTTTATCTAATGTCCCAACCCTTACTGCTACCAAGAGGTCCACCCAGTTTCTGGCTAAGAAGAACAAGAGGAGGCCCCTTTGTGCAGAAAAATAAAACATCAAATAAATTGAGGGTATTGTAATGTAGGACTGTATACCCATTTAAAACTAAACATGCATTTGGGAGTTAATATTGGGGAACTACCTGGATACCAGTTAACTCGCTTGGTAGAGGCAGAGGTAAAGGCAGTAGGTCCAATTCTGGTTGCCCATGCCTTGCAGAGTGTAACTGCACTCCCTAGCCCCAGCTCTGCTGCAGTGCCGTAGGTCTTCTTAGGGATTATTTCTTTACTAGAAAAATCAAGGAATCCCAGCATATCCTGTAAGAAATCCCTCTCAAATTAGAAGGAAAGAAGAAAGGAAGGGGAAGAGAGAAAAAAAAATGTTTTGAAATACTTGCAACAAGAATTGTGTGGTATATTGCCTAAAAAAACTAAAAAATTTACTGATAAATAAAAATTTATATAAATCAGATACAGATTCCATGGCTCTGTGTTAAAAATATAATAAATAATTCATTCTTTCAAAATATGTTATGTCTACCGTAATTGAAATCAATTTAATTTGTGCTCATACACTTCTGCTCTCTTATTTTATCTAGAATTTAAACCGGGTGGGAGAGATGAGAAACGTTACCATTCCAGGGCTTTGCACTGCCTGTTCCTTCTCTGAGTTACTACCCTCAGATCCCCCCAGGCCTGCTCCTTCTGTGTCTCCTTCAAGTCATTGCTGAGATGCAACCTTTTCTACCTAAGATTGCAACTGTTCCCACCACCCCAGTACTCCCCATCCTCTTCCTTTCTTGATATTTTTCTTAAGCATATTTCACTTTCTAACATATAATTTACTCATCCATTTTGTTTATTTCCTGTCTCCAGCCCCTGGAACATAAGCTGTAAGAGAGCTGAGATTTTCACTATATAATTCGTTGCTTGAACTCCAGCACATAGGTACTCAGTAAATGTGGAATTGATGAGATAATTTTCAACAAATAAAATTCATAAAATCATTGTTTTTTCCTTACCTTCTGACTGGAAATTTATCTTTTTTTTTCTTCGTTTTTTTCCCCTCCCTTTTTTTTTGTTGTTGTTGTTGTCCAAGAACATCAGCTTAAAAGAATTTACAACTTCATACAAGTTATATTTCATTGATTACAAGAGACAGAAAATCATACCTAAGTCAAGGTGAGGTTGAGAGGACTGGGTGGTGAGGATTTATGGGCTTAAGTTACTGAAAAGCCCAAGATAAATTCTGGCTTCAAGCAGAAGTAAGTATGTTACCAAGATTCATCACTTGGTTTGGCCTCTTCCCAAACTGCCCTGGTACAATGTAGATGAGGGATCCAATGACTTAGAGAGATTGGAAAGTTAGAGTGAATATTACCCAAGGACTTGCACCCTATTCTGGAGAAATTTAATGCCTTCCCAGTTGTACACAGAACAGTCAAATATTGTTAGGCAAGGAAAAAAAGTGTGTCTATTATTGTTTTCTATTTAGAGACTAAGGATGGTTAAAGGTGATGTGTATAGCCACCAAGTTGGCAAGGGCTGGACTGTCATGGTCAGGTTCATGTGTCAACTTGGCCAGGTGGTGGCATCCAGTCATCTGGTTGGGCAAGTGGTAGCCTGTCTGTTGCTATGATGCCATTTCATGGACTTCAATCATGATTATGTCAGCTGTATTCAAAGCTGATTTTGTTTGTAATCAGCTAATCAGATGAATGACACTTAATCTAATCACCAGAAGGCTTTTAGGAAGGATTCAGAAGAGACAGCTTCTTCCTGCTTCAGCTGGTGAGCTTCTCCTGTGGAGTTCAAGCAAACCCTTTATTAGAGTCACCAGCTTCACATCCTGCCCTATGGATTTGGACTTTTCCATTCCCATGGTTGCCCAGCCAGCCTCTCCTGAGTGTTCATTGTGGAACTTTATCAGAGTTGCCAGCATGTGACCTGCCCTCCAGACCTTGGACTCTACATTTCCATGGTTAAGTGAGATGGTTCTGTAAATTTTATATCTACGGATATCTCCTGCTGATTCTGTTCTCTAGAGAACCCTAGATAATACAGTTCCAATATCAGGTTCCATTTGATGAACAGCAGAACAGCAGGATAGATGGTCCAGAGAGGAGAGGGTTGGTTTCCCAAGAGACCAAATAAACTCCAGACCTGCTCTGCATTGGCCCTATTGGCCCCACTTGGGTCGTGAGCTCATTGGAGTGGATTTGCCATGCTCCGGGCATGTGGGTTGGTGAGGGGCAGGAGGAGGGGGTTGCCATGCTGATATGCTCAGTCTCCTAAAAGGTCCATCTAGAGGTAGACTCATCTCCAACCACAGTGTGTTGCTGAGAATAAAGGTATTCAGCATATGGTTACCAAGAGTAATGGATCTTAGGTGACAAAAGCAAGAAAGCACTTTAAAGTGTTGGTTCCTTAATGTATTTTACCATAAACTGGATAGAACAGTTATTCAAGAGAATCAGATTAGTCTTCAGCATATTTTTCTTCTATTTGTCTGTCTTTCATTTGTCTTGAACTTGTCCTCAGTGATGCACATTATCCATATTTGGAAATTCCTTATATTATTTCATATCTAATCTCTTCTGAAATCACTTTTATCTCTCTAGGCCTCCTGATTATGGAAAACATTTTCAACTGTGTCCTCCAACTCACTCTGTTTCCTGAAGATTCAATTGTGATAGTACTTCTTTTAACAAAAAGTAATCCTATGATTATAGCTTGGTTTTCTCTTTCTCTTTCCTTATCACTTTTACAGCTCCCTATTTATTTCTACCTGCTTCCCAGCCATAAAACTTTTCTTAATGCCTCAGTCTGCTATCTTATCGCTGCATATTTTATCTCTTAGAGTCTACATGTCCATGGTTTTTATTAACTGTCAAAGCAGGTACTCACAAAATTAATTCTCGTTCTTCTAAATGACTGTGGTTCCCACATCACCTTTATTAAAAGGCTCTTCTTTCATGTTATAAGAGCTTTTAATGGGCACCATGATGCTTTTTCTTCTGTTACTAATACATGAATGAGAAAATTCAAGGTTCTGGAAATTCTCTAAACAGGGGAAGTAGATGCTCAAGGTTCCTAGGTTACTCTTAGAAATCCTTACAGACCTTAAGCCAGAGGGCTCATATATACGAATTACTAGCCACTTGAGAAATGGGGGCCTGGGGCTTCCTGAGGAATGGCTAGTCCCCATAACAAACTCTGCACCACAGCAGTTCTTTGCTAATGAAGCTACAATGCTTTCACTGGAGGACCTACTCATTGACTGACCTTCACCTCAGTTGCAGGTCTTGACTGACCAGCCTTTTTCCTGGCATAGCTGCCCATTTTCAGGGATTATGATTGCATGTCTGCAGAACTGCTACTGTCTGCTTCCTGTACCCTTGACAGGAATCCAAGTCTTCCCATGGGGTATTACTTAAAATGGCTGCTCAGCTCCCAACAGTTAAATGGAGTCCTAAGTAAGACAGATACTTCCAAGTAAGACATTCTGATATAACTATGTTATGGTGACATTTTGATGTCAGCTTTTGGACACATAGCCCTGTGTCCAAATGAAGTTGTCAAAATGTAAGTTACTATTCTTTATTACCAAGTAATATCTGCTGCAAATGTTCCTGACCCCAATTGGGATTATAATATACCCGTACATTTTTTTTTTTAATTTCGGTACTGCTGACTCTCTCCCTACCCCAAACCTTACCCCAACCCTCAATATACCTTACTGAGAGAGTTGGTACAAAGTTTAATTTGAGGATAGGGCTCAGAAATCAGATCATTTGTGATTGAATCCTGTCTCTATTACTTATGAATTGTGTAACCCTGAGAACATCCATACATCTATTTCCTCAACTACAAAATTGTCAATTTTTTTTAATTGGTAATAAATGAATTAGCATATAAGACTATAGAATGTTAGTTAGAACTAGTTAAACTCTCAATTAATTTTGTCTTTTAGTAATTTAAATATATCATCCCACTGTCTTCTCGCCTCCATGGTTTCTGCTGAGAAATCTACACATAGTCTTATTGGGTTTCCCTGGTATGTGATGGATTGCTTTTCTTTGCTGCTTGCAAGAGCCTCTCTTTCTGTTTGACCTCTGACATTCCGACTAGTAAGTGTCTTGGAGAACATCTATTTGGATCTATTCTCTTTGGGGTATGCTGCACTTCTTGGATCTGTAATTTTAAGTCTTTCATGAGAGTTGGGAAATTTTCAGTGATAATTTCTTCCATTAGTTTTTCTCCTCCTTTTCCCTTCTCTTCTCCTTCTGGAACACCCACAACATGTATATTTGTGCGCTTCATATTATCATTCAGTTCCCTGAGTCCCTGCTCATATTTTTCCATTTTTTTCCCTATAGTTTCTGTATCTTGTCGGATTTCAGATATTCTGTCCTCCAGTTCAGTGATCCTAACCTCTGTCTCTTGAAATCTACCATTGTAGGTTTCCATTGTTTTTTTCATCTCTTCTACTGTATCTTTCATCCCCATAAGTTCCGTGATTTGTTTTTTCAAACTTTCCATTTCTTCTTTTTGTTCATTCCTTGCCTTCTTCATATTCTCCCTCAATTCATTGATTTGGTTTTTGATGAGGTTTTCCATGTCTGTTTGTATATTCTGAATTAGTTGTTTCAGCTCTTGTATCTCATTTGAACTACTGGTTTGTTCCTTTGACTGGGCCATATCTTCAATTTTCCTGGTGTGATTTGTTATTTTTTGCTGGCGTCTAGACATTTAATTAAATTAGTTTATTCTGGAGATTGCTTTCACTTCTCTTACCTAGGCTTTTCTTGCCAGATGAATTTGTTGTCTATCTGTTCTTTGACCTTCAGTTCAGCTTTTTCCGGACCTCTAGCTTAGGTTTTGTTTAACAGAGGATAATTTTTCAGTTCTTGTTTTCTTGTTTCTTGCCCTGCTTGTATGGTGCCTTTTCCCTCCCCACCCTTAGGAGGGTCTACGTAGGTATTATAGACTCCAGCCGGTTTTCCCGGACTAAACTGGCCTCCTATCAGGGGGAAGGAGTCACCTGCATCAGTTTTCCCTGGGGGTGAGAACCAGCAAGTTAAGACTTTCCTGTGAAGTCTCTAGGCTCTGTTTTTCTTATCCTGCCCAGTATGTGGCATGTCTGCCTGCGGGTTGCACCAGCAAAAGATGTTGTGGCACTTTTAACTTTGGAAGACTCTCCCTGCTGGGGGCATGGTGGAGACGGAGGAGAGGTTATAGTCTGGTTTTAATGGCTTCAAATTGCCAAGCCCTGGGGTCTGAATTCCTTGAGAGAGGGATTCCACCTGAGTTAGGCTTCACCCCTCCCCTGGGGAAGGCACAGGTGGGAGATAACCCTGAAAGCAGCCCGTTTCTGCCTATGCCTAGGGCAGTTGCAGCCCGAGAAGTCCCGCTGCTGAATCCAGAGGCTGCCAAGTCTCCATAGAAACACAGCCACTAAAACCTCCGTTTCTTCCCCTTTCCTCTTTTTCCGTGAGCCCAATGAGTGAACTCCACCTTGACCAGGTTTAGAGTCTCTTTCCTTTCCCTCTGGGAAGCCGCCTGTGGGGGAGGGGCACCAGCCTCCACGGTTTCGGGAACTCATGGTTTTGGGGAGTCTTGCAGCTGGTCCAGCTGGTCCAGACTGGGGTACGCTGTGTGTGCGGTCACTGACGTGGCTCCAGGAGCTCTTCTATACTGTTTCTGGTTATTTAGTAGTTGTTCTGGAGGACGAACTAAAGCGCACACATTGCTAAGGCGCCATCTTGGCCCCTCCCCTCTCTCTCCATTACCTTCAATTAATTTTGGATATCATGGTAAACATATTTTTAATTTCATGAGTAATGAGCAAATGCATGCTTTCTGAAAAAAATTGGAACACAGAAGAATTTTAAATAAAATAATTAAAGCCTACATTCTTGTCTCTTCTACAATTCATTCCCTTTCCAATGATGATCATTATTATTAGTTGGATTTATCATTTTCTAAGTTTGCCCCATTTGTGCATATTTAGGTTCCTATTATTAAAAATGATGCAATGAACATCTTTGTACATACAAATTTGTGCATCTGTGTGTGCTTTTCTGTAGGTTGGAGAGCTAAAAATAGAATATCTAGTTCAGAGAGTATATTTACTTTAATTTTGATACATACTGGTAAATTACCCTATAAAAGGCTATACCAAGTTACTCTGTTGTTACTTTCTCACCAATATGAACTATATCTAAACTTTAAAAAAAAGCTTTAAAAAAGTCAAAATAATTAACAAGAATCATGATATCACATTGTTTAATTTGTAACTTGCAGAATAAACACTTTTCATTGAACTATAAGGCATTTTTTTTTGTTCTTCCGGGACAGCTTTTTCATACTTTTATCTAAATTGGAAGATTCTTTGTCTTTTTCTTATTAATTTGTGGGGAAAATCAAATTGTGAATGTATTTCTTTCCCTGTTATTTTTGTTTCAAATATTTTCATCTACAGCATCATTTGATTTCCAGTTTATGTTACTCTTTGTTTTACTTTTTTTTCATTTATTTGTTTTTCAAAAATAAAATTACTAACTTTTGAAGTAAATTACAGAATGTACTAAGTGGTTTAGCACAGTGTGTCACCTCTTCCCCAAAGTCTTAATTATAAGACCATTAATTAATATTGTGAATCACTGATTATACATGTAGAATGGAATGATCATATGTTAATGTTTTTGTTTGTTGTTAATTTTTTTAATTAATAAATAAATTAATTTAAAAATTGACCATTAATGATTTTAAACATAGTATATTTATATTCCTGAGATGCAAGTGAAATTTTAGAAAGGTCATTGAGAATTTCTCATGTAGTCTGGAGCTGCATATAGTCAATTAAATGAGGCAACAATATGAAAATATTTGCAAAAAGCAGAGGTTCACTTTCTGTATTACCCCAGTGGAAAACAGATTCAGCTTCATTATCAAAGACAATTATTGAATTGATTTGAAGATAAATAAGTATGACCATTGTAACTTTAGGGAAAAAAGCATATCATTCAAGATGCAAGTGAATTCATAGAAAATGAACAAGCCTGAGGCTTCAAATGGTTAACAGCCTTTAATGAAATGTATAAATAAGGTAAAAATACTATTCTTGTTTCTATGCAGATTTTCTGAGAGATATTGTTTAATTTTCATCCCATCCCCACATCTGTCCACATATCTTTCCACATTTCCTGTTTAGACCAGCCTGACAACTGGTGAGAACAATATTTAATCATAGAATTTTAACCCTTTTGCCATTTGCTAGCCTGCGTAATCTCTGATCTGGCTCCCATCCTGTCCCTGAATCTTGTTCTCTCTACCACTGAGGTTCACTTCATGAGCTTGGTTTTCACTTCTGATCTTCTGCTCTTGATTCTGAAATATTTACTTTGGCATAATTCTATTGTCTTTTGCAATCTGAGCCGCAATGATGGAATGATCTCCTTTGTGAACTCTTGAGATCCATCCCTCTGTTCCAATCCAGTTCTGGCACCTGGGCTAGGCTGGTCAATGGTCAATGGCAAAGAGTCATACTCTAGCCTATACACAGAGAACTCAAAAATTATTGTTATGTTGACTGAGATGAAGACTGAGAATGCCAACAATGAATTGCATTTCCATTCACAAATGTTTGTTGAATGCTGCATGCTGTCCAAGAAAGAAGTGATTTAAATTCTCAGCCACAATCCTCACTCAATATGATTCTTCTTTCCTGCTAACCTTAACGAACTCTATTATCTTAGTTTGTCAAGCTGCTATGGCAAATACCACACAATAGGTTAGCTTAAGTGGCAAACATTTATTGGCTCACAGTTTTGAGGCTAGAAGTCCAAATCCAATATATCAGCAAGGCTTGGTTCTCCTAAAAAAGTATGTAGCATTGTGATACTGGTTGTCGGCAATCCTTGGGATTCCTTGGCTCTCGTTTCTGCCTCCTATCACATGGTGATGTCCTGTCCTTTCTAGCTTCTCTGATTTCCAGGTTCTTTTCATGAGATCACCAGTAGTCTGGAGTAAAGCCCAACCAGGTTCAGCTTACCACACCTTAACTAAAAATATCACCTTCAAAAGGTTGTATTAGAGTGGGTTCACATGCACAAGGATGCCAATTAAAATTAAAGAATGTGTTTACTAGAGTATGTGATTCAACATACCACAACTAGTGTGGTAGTTAGATTCAGTTGTCAACTTGGCCAGGTGAGCGTACTTAGTTTTGTTGCTGTGGACATGAGCCAATGGTACGTGAACCTCATCTGTTGCTGATTTACATCTGCAGTCGGCTAGGAGGCATGCCTGCTGCAATGAAGGACGTTTGACTTAATTGGCTGATGTTTAAATGAGAGAGCTCAATGTAGCACAGCCTAAGCAGTTTGGCATACCTCATCTCAGCACTCGCAGCTCAGCCCAGGCCTTTAGAGATGCAGAAAGAAGTCACCCCAGGGAAAGTTGTTGGAACCCAGGGGCCTGGAGAGAAAGCCAGCAGAGACCATCCTGTGCCTTTCCACAAAAGAAAGAACCTCAGTGGAAAGTTAGCTGCCTTTCCTCTGAAGAACTAACAAAATAAATCCCCATTTATTAAAAGCCAATCCATCTGTTGTGTGTTGCATTCTGGCAGCTAGCAAACTAGAACAACTAGTAACATTTTTTTTTTCTTAAACCTGTCTTCTCCAGACAGAATAATGTAAAATCATTTGACTTTTCTTCACAAATTGAATTTTTCAACCATTTACTTCATTTTGGTGCCATCTGTTTGGTTATAGAAGTAGAAGTGCGCATACCACTATAAGGTTGTGATTAAACACTAAGCACCACAAAAATGATTGTATCTTTCCATTAGCCATCCTGGTTCTACATCATAAAAACTTAATTCCTAAATGTACCACCCAGAATCAACAGGATTCTAATCTGGCTCCAGACTATCTGTTAAGACTAACCACCAATTTCTCATTATCACGTACTCACGCATGTACTCCAACAAACACTCTCACACTCACGACTTCCTACCACACTCTAAATGCAAAATACTCTTGCCAAACTCTATACCCTGTACAAGCTGTTTCCTTTACCCAGAGAGACCTGCCCTTCTCACCCACTGACCCTTCACTTCCCAGTTGAAACGTCTTCCCTTTGTGAAACCTACAGCGTGGCTTCCATCTTCTTCTATCCTATCACAGCATTTTATTCAGTTCCTCATGGTAGAAATTATGACCTTGTTTTGTAATTATCTGTTTTAGTATCTGTCTCACTGACTAGACTGTTGCCTTAGACAGGAATCATTTGGTCGTAAGAAACAGACACTCTCTTACTATGGCTCATCAAACAGAACAACAAGGATGTAATTTAGTGAAAGGGAGGAGGACCATTCCATAGAACGCAATAACATAAACTGCAGGTAGCCTCATGTGGGTAGAAATGAGGGATAGCAAAATCTTCAAAGACTAAGGCAACTGCTCTCTTATCGCCCTCTTGAAGGCTACCTGAACTCTCACCTTTAGTTCTCTCCATGCATCTGCATCTTTCCATATTTTCTTTCTCTATGTAAACTGATTTCTTTGGTTCCATTGATCATCACCAAGTCTGCCTCTCAGCCCCCAAGATAGGAGCATTTCCAGGTCAAGTCCACAGCGATCGGACTCAATTTCTGAGGGACTAGAAGAGTGGGAATAAGTGATTGGAGTGGAGGGCCATTTTCTAGGACTATCTGCTGCAATCCCTGGCATGTATTGTGAATGTAATAAATGTTAACTGTGACTTAAAGTATCCATAGGTATGGTTCCAGGGTTTTGTAAATATTTCTCATCCAACATCGATTCCACATAGCACAGGGCATCACAGAACACAGGTCCTGACTGAAATCATTGAGATATGCTCTCTTTTAAAAATTTTTAAAATTTTTTTATTAAATTTTAATTTATTATTTTAAATACAAAAAAACACCAAACATTCCTATTTTGATCATTCCATTCTACATATGTAATCAGTAATTCACAATATCATCACTTAGTTGCGTATTCATCATCATGATAATTTCTTAGAACATTTGCATCAATTCAGAAAGAGAAATAAAATGAAAACAGAAAAAAAGAATTATACATACTGTACCCCTTACCCCTCCCTTTCATTGATCACTAGCATTTCAAACTAAATTTATTTTAACATTTGATCCCCCTATTATTTATTTTTATTCCATATGTTCTACTCATCTGTTGACAAAGTAGATAAAAGGAGCATCAGACACAAGGTTTTCACAATCACATTATGAAAGCTATATCATTATATAATCATCATCAAGAAACACGGCTACTGGAACACAGCTCTACATTCTCAGGCAGTTCCCTCCAGCCTCTTCACTACATCTTGAATAACAAGGTGATATCTACTTAATGCGTAAGAATAACCTCCAGGATAACCTCTCAACTGAACTCTGTTTGGAATCTCTCAGCCATTGACACTTTGTCATATTTCACTCTTCCCCCTTTTGGTCAAGGTTTTCTCAATCCTTTGATGCTGAGTCTCAGCTCATTCTAGGGTTTCTGTCCCATGTTGCCAGGAAGGTCCACACCTCTGGGAGTCATGTCCCACATAGACAGGGGGAGGGTGGTAAGTTTGCTTGCTGTGTTGGCTGGAGAGAGGGGCCACATCTGAGCAACAAAAGAGGTTCTCTTGGGGGTGACTCTTAGGCCTAATTTTAAGTAGGCTTTACCTGAGATGTACTCTTTTTAAAGAGGCGTTAATGAGTGCTATAAACTGACTTATTCTAGACTATAACATAAGTATAAATGTGGTTATATTTAAATGCTAAAACCACAAGAGACGAGACTGAGGGCCATCTGGTGGATCTTTCTGGCCACTGTTTGAGAACAAGCCACTTTATGTCTATTTATGTGTCTCAATAGCAGGCTTGCTTTTGAAAATGACACAGCTTTATAAGTTGGTCATGGTCAGTTTTTGCTGCACTTATACATTTCCATATCCTTTTTCTGTTATCATGAGATTACACATTTAAAATAAAGTTTAGTACTCTATTTCATTTCCACTGTCACACAAAATATCATTTGTAAGGATTCATAAGCATAAGACAGCAAATGCTTCTATCTGTGCTGTTGTGAAATAGACTAACTTCTTAAGCAAACTCCAGTTAGACATTGCCACCTAGCATAGTTTTCTAAACCCCAACCAAAACCATTCCTGCCAACCCTAAAGAACACCTAGGGTATTATATGAGATTCTAAAAAGTTTCCATATACTAGGGTTACTTTCCAGAATCCTACAACCTCCAGATGTATCCCTAAACCAGATAAGTCCTGAAATGCAGAGGGCCCAGTCTCTCCAGAACATCAACTAGTTCCATCCCCCCATCCCATGTTATCAACAGCCCCTTCCAACATGAAAAAGTTAAAATGGGTGCAACCCAAACACCCTTAATGATTGGAAGAAAGACCAAAGGAGATGGTGGAGTTATCCCCATCTCCGTAAACCCCACAGAGAAAGTAGGGTTTAACAAATGAGTATGATTGCTGATTCCTTATATTGATGTTTCTTTTAGTCTCCAGTGTCTTGGGGCAGCTAGTAATAAAAACCTAAGATTGTAGAATTGTAACCCATACCAAATTCTGAAATCTGTTCTGCAAGTAATTGTCGCAGTGTGCTTTGAAATTTATTGCTTCTTTGTATATACGCTGTATTTCACACACACGAAAAAAAATTGATTGTGATAATAAATGCACAGCTGTATGATGATATCGTGAGCCATTGATTGTACACTTTGCATAATTGCATGGTATGTGAATATATATTATATACTAATTTTAAAATGCTAAAGAAAATAGAATGAATCCTGAGAAAAGGAAAGGAGAGAAAATGTACAGTTTCTCTAAGCTTTCTTCGTTCCCACCAAGTTCTATTTCTTTTCTCCATTGCCCTGGTTTAAAATTGGCACTGAGCACTCAGAGTGGCCATTAAAGATTCTATTTCACTAAATGTGCTGAGCAAACATATATGTAAAAGCCCTAGATAAACATACTGCCTGGAGTCCTGAGAGTCAAGAAGGGAAGATGCTTATATATAGGTCAGGAGCACTGGGACTTCCCACAGCCACCAACCACAGATGGATTCTCGATCTGAGCAACAGTTCAGGTTTCTGGAATTAAGATTCCCAGCACCCTGCTCAGGAAGCCTGATCAGGAAAGCTAGGAAAAAACCCTGTTCTGTAGGAAATAGCTAAAGGACATTTTTCCCCTTGTATTTCCTGCTTTAAAGAAAAAGTAGCAGAACAACTAAATTTGCTGCTGTCTTCTCTAGCCTCAGATTTTTTTTTTTAATATTAAAAACAGTTTCCAGGGAGCAATCCCCAAAGAGGAGACCTAAGCTAACTCGCATTGTGGAAGGAAGACTTCTCCCTACCACTTAGCAACTCTTAAGAGCACTGGATGAGGAGTCAAGTCTTATGTTAGACGCCCCACTTTGTCACTTCTCTGAGTCCTTGGACACTTTGTGAACCACTGATGAGCCATATTTGCTTTTTTTTTAATCATCAGAAGGAAGTGTTTGATGGGCATATATTTACCCCTGGGGAATGTCTTGGTTTGCCAAATCTGCTATCACAAATGTAACAAATGGTTTTGGCTTAACAATAGGAACTAGTTGGTTCATAGGTCTAAAGCTTTAAAAAGTCCAAAATCAAGGTATCAGCAAGTTGCCTTCTTCTGGACTCAGCAGTGTCTGGTGCTAGCTGGCAACAATTCTTGAGGTTCCTTGGCTTGCACTTTTGCCGCCTATCACAGGGCATCTCTCTCCTTGCATCTACTTTTCCAGTTCATTTGACTTCCTGCTTCGCTTCTCCCTGTGGCCTTCTCCAGCATCTGCATTCCCATTTTTTCTCTTTATAAAGCCCCTACTAATATGGATTATGAACCACCCCATTCAGTTGGCTCACATATTAACTTAAAATGACATCTTAAAGAAGCCCTATTTACAATGGGTTCACACCCACAGGAATGTGGATTAAAACAACATGTCTATATTAGAACCATAATTCAATCTACCATAGGGTCCCTTCTGGGTTTAGAGTCTCCTTTTTGTTCTTCTGAAGCATACTATTCTGATAATTATTTTGCAATTAAAAAAATGAATTTTAAAGGACAGTGTTAAAGAAAAAGGCAGTGCATTGTTAAAATCAAGTGGGTGTACCTCCGCCTGTCTACATGACTCCCAGGGGTGCAGACCTTCCTGGCAACGTGGGACAGAAATCCTAGAATGAGCTGAGACTCAGCATCAAGGGATTGAGAAAAACCCTAGAATTAGCTGAAACTCAGCATCAAGGGATTGAGAAAATCTTCTCGACCAAAAGGGGGAAGAGTGAAATGTGACAAAGTCAATGGCTGAGAGATTCCAAACAGAGTCGAGCGGTTATTCTGGAGGTTATTCTTACTCATTAGATAGATATCACCTTGTTATTCAAGATGTAGTGGAGAGGCTGGAGGGAACTGCCTGAAAATGTAGAGCTGTGTTCCAGTAGCCATGTTTTTTGATGATGATTGAATAATGATATAGCTTTCACAATGTGACTGTGTGATTGTGAAAACCTTGTGTCTGCTGCTCCTTTTATCAATTTTGTCAACAGACGAGTAGAACATATGGAATAAAAATAAATAATAGGGGGAACAAATGTTAAAATAAATTTAGTTTGAAATGCCAGTCATCAATGAAAGTGAGGGGTAAGGGGTATGGTAGGTATAATCTTTTTTTTTTCTGTTTTTGTTTTATTTCTTTTTCTATTGTCTTTTTATTTCTTTTTCTGAATTGATGCAAATGTACTCAGAAATGATGAATATGCAACTGAGTGATGATATTGTGAATTACTGATTATGTATGTTAATGTCTTATTTCGTTTGTTAAATTTTTTTAATTAATAAATAAATTTTTAAAAAATCAACTGGGTGTAAATATTCACATTCTTTTTGTTCTATAATTCCAGGTCAATCACATATAAGTGCAGTATCAGCCTTCCATTTCCTAAACTTCACTGAAAGAATGATTAGAGATAAACATATAAACAAATTACCAGATTTCAGAATCTGTAAAGAACTCCCACAAATCAGTAAGAAAAGGAAGACAGCCTTAGAGAAAAACGGGCAAGAGACATCACACACACACACACACACACACACACAAAGAATGGTTAATAAACATGTAAAAAGATGCACAACCTCTTTGGTAATCAGATATATGCAAATTAAAACCATGATGAGCTAATACATAGATTGGCAAAGCTAAAAAACATCACAATGTCACCTGATGGTAAGGATATGGAGCAAGAGCCACATTCCCACCCAGTAGGTGAGAAGATAACTTTGGAAAACAGATTGACATGAACAATCAATTTTGACTCAAGAAGAAATAGATGACCTCAACAAACCAATCACAAGTAAAGAAATTGAATCAGTCATTCAAAAGCTTCCCAAAAAGAAAAGTCCAGGACCAGACGGCTTCACATGTGAACTCTTCCAAACAATCCAGAAAGAATTAGTACCAATCCTGCTCAAACTCTTCAAAAAAATTGAAGTGGAGGGAAAGCTACCTAATTCATTCTATGAAGCCAACATCACCCTCATACCAAAACCAGGCAAAGATATTACAAAAAAAGAAAACCACAGACCAATCTCTCTAATGAATATAGATGCAAAAATCCTCAACAAAATTCTAGCAAATTGAATCCAGCAACACATTAAAAGAATTATGCATCATGACCAAGTAGGATTCATCCCAGGTATGCAAAGATGGTTCAATATAAGAAAATCAATTAATGTAATACACCATATCAACAAATCAAAGCAGATAAACCACATGATCATCTCAATTGATGCAGAGAAGGCATTTGACAAGATTCAACATCCTTTCCTGTTGAAAACACTTCAAAGGATAGGAATACAAGGGAACTTTCTTAAAATGATAAAGGGAATATATGAAAAACCCACAACTAATATCGTCCTCAATGGGGAAAATCTGAAAACTTTCCCCCTAAGATCAGGAACAAGACAAGGATGTCCACTATCACCACTGTTATTCAACATTGTGTTGGAAGTTCTAGCTAGAGCAATTAGACAAGAAAAAGAAATACAAGGCATCAAAATTGGAAAGGAAGAAGTAAAACTATCACTGTTTGCAGATGATATGATACTATATGTCGAAAACCCTGAAAAATCCACAGCAAAACTACTAGAGTTAATAAACGAGTACAGCAAAGTGGCAGGTTACAAGATCAACATTCAAAAATCTGTAGTGTTTCTATACACTAGTAATGAACAATCTGAGGGGGTAATCAAGAAAAGAATTCCATTTACAATTGCAACTAAAAGAATAAAATACTTAGGAATAAATTTAACTAAAGAGACAAAAGACCTATACAAAGAAAACTATAAGAAACTGTTAAAAGAAATCACAGAAGACCTAAATAGATGGAAAGGCATATCGTGTTCATGGATTGGAAGACTAAAGAAAGTTAAGATGTTAATTCTACCTAAATTGGTTTACAGATTCAACGCAATACCAATCAAAATCCAAACAACTTACTTTTCAGAAATTGAAAAACCAATAAGCAAATTTATCTGGAAGGGCAGGGTGCCCCGAATTGCTAAAAGTATCTTGAGGCAAAAAAACAAAGCTGGAGGTCTCACACTGCCTGACTTTAAGGCATATTACAAAGCCACAGTGGTCAAAACAGCATGATACTGGCATAAAGATAGATATATCGACCAATGGAATCGAATAGAGTGCTCAGATATAGACCCTCTCATCTATGGACATTTGATCTTTGATAAGGCAGTCAAGCCAACTCACCTGGAACAGAAAAGTCTCTTCAATAAATGGTGCCTAGGGAACTGGATATCCATATGCAAAAGAATGAAAGAGGACCTGAATCTCACACCCTATACAAAAGTTAACTCAAAATGGATCAAAGATCTAAACATCAGGTCTAAGACCATAAAACAGTTAGAGGAAAATGTAGGGAAATATCTTATAAATCTTATAATTGGAGGCAGTTTTATAGACCTTACACCTAAAGCAAGAGCACTGAAGAAAGAAAGAAAGAAATGGGAGCTCCTCAAAATTAAACACTTTTGTGCATCAAAGAACTTCATCAAGAAAGTAGAAAGACAGCCTACACAATAGGAGACAATATTTGGAAACGACATATCAGATAAAGTTCTAGTATCCAGAATTTATAAAGAGATTGTTCAACTCAACAACAAAAAGACAGCCAATCCAATTACAAAATGGGAAAAAGACTTGAACAGACACTTCTCAGAAGAGGAAATACAAATGGTCAAAAGGCACATGAAGAGATGCTCAACATCCCTGGCCGTTAGAGAAATGCAATCAAAACCACAATGAGATATCATCTCACACCCACCAGAATGGCCATTATCAACAAAACAGAAAATGACAAGTGCTGAAGAGGTTGTGGAGAAAGAGGCACACTTATTCCCTGTTGGTGAGAATGTCAAATGGTGCAACCACTGTGGAAGGCAGTTTGGCAGTTCCTCAAAAAGCTGAATATAGAATTGCCATATGACCCAGCAATACCATTGCTAGGTATGTACTCAGAGGACATAAGGGCAAAGACACAAATGGACATTTGCACACCAATGTTTATAGCAGCATTATTTACAATTGCAAGGAGATGGAAACAGCCAAATTGTCCATCAACAGGCGAGTGGCTGAACTGTGGTATATACATACAATGGAATATTATGCAGCTTTGAGACAGAATAAACTTAAACTTATGAAGTATGTAACAACATGGATGGACCTTGAGAACATTATGCTGAGTGAGACCAGCCAAAAACTAAAGGACAAGTACTGTATGGTCTCATTGATATGAGCTGACATTAGTGAATAAACTTGGAATATTTTGTTCGTAACAGAGCCTAAATTTTCAGTAGCATATAATCTAACTCAATTCAAACATAGTGAGCCCAGAATAAGAATAAGAACCTTTAATCCTGCATAGTTTAATGTAACACCTGGATACATCCCAGAGTATATTAAGCAGGTAATCAGAAAGTGTTCGTACCTTGAGGGATGGGGAAAAAAAAAACGGATTGACATCATATAGGCTAGTTGTAGCCTATGCTTGAACACTTACACATTGATAAATCTTCGAGAAGTGCGTGGTCTTGTGTTCCAGTACACACACACAAGAATGCCCATAGTACTTTCATTTTATCTTCACTCTAGAAACAACCCAAATGTTAACCAACAGTGTCATGGGTAAACAAATTGTAGGATCTTTATACATTGAAATACTAAACAGCAAAGTCAATGAAAAGTTTACAGCGAATTAACAATATCGATGAGTCATAATATTGAGTAAAAGAAGCCAAACCCAAATGAATGTCTATCATATGGTTCTCTCTATATAAAGTTCAAAAAAAAAAAAAAGCCAAGCAAAACCATATTAGTTAAGGATGCATATACTAGGTGGTAAAGCTAAAAAGAAAATCAAAGAAATGAAAACCATAAAATTAAGTATAGTGGGAGGAGAGAGGATGCTGTGATGAAGAAAGAGCATATGAGGGGATTTCTAGGGTGGGTGATGTTTTGTGTTTCTCTACCTAGTGATATGAATGTCCTTTTTACAACCACTTGTTAGACCACAATTTTAGGTTTTCTCTTCTTTTCTGAATGTACATTACATTTCACAATTTTAAAATATTTAAAAGAAAAGAAAGAAGGAAGGAAAAATAGTCTAGCATGTTGATGTATAAAAGTTAGACTGTATACTGTAGAATCAAAACCTCAGTCACTGGATGGGAATGAGAATCCTTCGGGAGTCAAAGAGCTGATGTAGGAAAATTCCCAAACTAGGAAACCTACTATTAAGATTAGTAATGTATACGTTTCTCAGAACATGGCAAACTATGAGCCAAAAGAAATGTTCTTTTTATTTTGTTTTATTTTATTTTACTTTCTTTGGAAGCGAATTCAGAGATCTAAATAGGCACTGTTTGTGTGCACAACTATATTGAGAGTAGCTTACTACCTTGGTTAAAACGGTCAAACAAGTTATAAATGACAACATAGTATGGAACTTTTCTGAAAGAAAAGTAATAATGCCAGAGATTTTAAAAGGTTCTCATTTTCTTCATCTTCAATTCTTACATATGAATCATCCATTTGAATATTTAGTACAATTGTACCCCATTAAATCTTTCTCTTTTTTCTTATTTCTTGAAGTAATCTGTTAATTTTGTATAGTTTATCTAATTCCTCTGTGTTTCTGTTTAATCTAATCAATCCTCATAGAAGCTGGAAATACACAAGGTTTACATATAAACAGAATTTCAGTTTCTTTCAATAATAATTCCACGTCTTCAGCTTTAGCTAGTTAAGCTTAAGGGATTCCAGTTCGGGGTGGGTTCCCCATAAATCTCAGCTTGTTGTTGTAGAACTTCATGTCTTTCCCGAATTATTTTTTATTCATTTTCTGACATTCTTTATAGCATCTGCAACCACAGTGTAGATATTTATATTCTAACAAGGACTGGTTATTCAATTCTACAATGTCAGCCACTTAAAGAAAATGAATTAAGAGGTCATTCACTACCAAAAGTCCTAAAGTGAGAATGAATTTGTCTTTTTGTGGTTGCCCCGCATGTAGAGGGGATGAATCCTGTCATGTGGCTATTGGAATGTAATACCACATATAGACAAAAACATCTTTTCTTGAGGAAAAAAAAAAGGGGTGGGGTGGAGACAGGAAGAGAGACAAGCAGCAATTAAAACTTTGCTCAGTTGTTACAATTTAAAATGTTTATGTTCCCTAAATAATTCATTACAAGGTCATGGGGACACTTTTCTTTCTATATCTAAATCTAAACTCCTAACTCCATGTTTTTCAGTATCTGGTTCAAACGCTTTCATCCTCATGTCTCAGTTGTATCCTAATGCTCATCTTTGAAATTACACAGTTAAATACCCACTTGTTCAAGCTTAATATATATCTATTTTTTAAAAATCTTAGTATATGGCATTCTCATGAATATTTGCCATACTTGGGGGCAGACCATAAGAAAATTTTATTTTGTCTTGAACTCACAAAAAGAAGGAAATGCGCAGGATTGACTTCCGTTAAATTGGAATTCACCCTGAGATCTGAAAACACCCAGTGTTAAAGTAACAAGGATTCTAGAACTTTGCTGTCTGCTCCACTCCCCTTCAGCCTCCTTCCCATCGTTGGTTGAGACTGTCCAGGCCATATGTTGGGGCAGAGAGAGGGGTGGGGACTGTGAAAGGGAAATGTTCTGCTCCTTTCTTTCTCACACTTTTTTGAAAGGAGGACATTCTGTGCCTGGCTGATAAACTAGAGCCCAAAATGCCAGCCCTTTTCTTCTATAAAGAAACAAAGTCAGCCCTTAGCTGACCTATTTGACCTACACATGGGATCATATCTGATCTATACATATGATAGCTGAGTGGGTGGTTGTCAGAAGACTGTGCCTATTTTGTTCAATTATTTAGTCCTTTAAAATATAAGGGAAGTCTGGCCATGGCACCGTGGGTTTAATGATTCCATCCTGACCTAAAGGGAGGAAAGAAGTATAACTAATGGAGTATCAGTGGCTGAGAGAGTCCAAATAGAGTTGCGAGCCTACTCTGGAAGTTACTCTTATACAAGTTTCAGTTAGACATTGCTACCTATCATAACTGCCAAACCCCAACCAAAACCATTCCAGCCAATCCTAAAGAACACCTAGGGCAGTATATAAGATTCTTCAAAGGTTCCAGGCACTAGGGTAACTTTCCAGAAACCTACAACCTCCTGATGAGTCCCTGAACCAGATAAGTCCTGAAATTTAGAGGGGCCAGCCTGTCCAGAATATCAGATAGTTCTATCTCCATATCCCATATTATTGACAGCCCCTTCCAGCATGAAGAATTTAGAATGGCCATAGCCCAAATACCCCTAAAGAGTAAGATAGAAAGACCAAAGGTGATAGTGGAGTTATACAGAGAACATAGGATTTGTTAAAAATAAATTAACAAACAAATATGATTGCTGAATCATTAAATTGATATTTCTTTTAGTCTCCAGTATCTTAGAGCAGCTAGAAGTAAAAACCTAAAATGGTGGAATTGTAACCCATACCAAACTCTGAAATCTGTTCTATGACTAATTGTTTGTGATGTACTTTGAAATTTATTGTCTTTTTGTATACATTTTATTTTTCACACACACACACACACACACACAAAACTCAATTGTGATGATAAAAAAAATATTTATTCCTACTAGCCTCCTATATTCTGGAGCAGCTAGAAGGAAAAAAATCTGAGATGATGGCATGGTAGCCCATGACAAACTCTGGGATCTGTCCTGTACCTACTTGCTGAAGAGTGCTTTGAAAACTATTGCATTTTTCTTTTTTTTTTTTTCTTTGTGTATATGCTATACAATTAAAAAAAGAACTATACACACAAACACACACACACACACACACACATATATATATGAAAAGAGGATCAGAGTGCCTTTTACAGTGCCTCTGCCAGTTTTTTGTCCATCCAGATCCTGGCCTAGTTTGGTTGAATAATTACAATGTGAAGTTATTCTTTCACTGCGGTGGTGACAGAAAGGTAAATTGTTAACAAATGACCAGGAACTTCCATAATTGCCGACCTCCTGTGGTCTCTGGGCTGTGATTTGGGGCCACTGTGCAGCAAAGAGCCTGGGGAGAATGAACAGGCCTGGAATGCCATCCATTCCATTCCAATCTCAATGGAAAGTCACTGCTGTCCTATGAGGCCACCAACTCCTACCACTCACCTCACAATGAACCGAGAGTAGGTTTACTCTGAACATGGTTAAAACTGACTACTGCAGTCTGTGTATAAACCATATTTTGGTTGCCTTGTATGCTGTGGACTTCACGACTTAGTCTGAGGAGTTAAGTTTCTTCAGAAAAATCTTTCTCCATGTCAACTAAAATCCATGCATCTCCAGCACAATAATAGGAAAGTTCATGAAGCAGCATTTCAAGGTTGGCTCACTTGTGTTGGACAGGATTGAGTTTTCAAAGCCTGAAGGGAAATTTCCTCCTGTGTGTACTGAATGGTTCTCAAACAGTTTCTTCCTCTATGAAATGTGATGAGCTAGAACTAACGAAATCAATAGAAATATATTCTGGAAAACAGAATTAAAGTAAGAGCAAGGGAGAGAGGTCAAGAAGAGAAAAAGAGAGAGGCTGTCTATTGAAGGGTGTCAGAAGACAGAGCCTAGCTAAAAGTCAGGTCCACAAACTTGCTAAGGAGAGGCAGAATATGAGTTGGCCCAATAGTCATGCACTTCTTCAGAAGGATGCAATTCAGAGCTGCTGAAGAAATACTCTGAATTCATGGCATTTCACAAGACCATTGAAAATGCTTAGTAATTGTTTGCAGCTGCTGCTCTGCCATTTCCTTTACATTCCATAGTCCTGAAAACAGAAAGAACAAAAATTCTTTATGCCAGTGTTTGTGGATCATAGTGTTAGCTGTAAATCCACTCCACCATAGTCAATAAAATAGTTTTAACTTCATAGTTTTTACGTCATGGCAAATCATTAAATTGTTCTATGTTTTCAAAAATGAAAATAAAATAAACAAATAAAAAACAACTGAATGGTTTTTTAAGGAGACAGCTTTTCATATATAATCTAAATCGCTAATTCAAATCTATCTAGATTAGTGAAAATTAGAGATTTTTAAAGATTAAAATTAGAGATTACTTAAATTAAAATTCAAGTTTTTGTCATATAGAGAAGTATGCGTGCATGTTTGTGCAGGTGTTTATTTTCTAGGGTAACAGAGAAGATCCTGTTGCGTGTGCTAAAAGGAGGACTGGGTAGGAGAGTAGGAACACTGAGACGTGTTCCATTTACTCCACTGGTGTCTGGGAGGCCTCAGGCGAGTTCCCTTGAAATGAAAGGTAGGGAATAGAACAGAAGGGCAAATTGCCCAGATGTGTATAGTCATTTTTCCACCCTGTTCCCACAGCTGTTTTTTTTTTTAACGTAGTGTGCTCCCCACCAGGAGATGCAGCACAGAAATAGTCTATTTGAAAACATTATATTAGGTTTTTAAAAAAATGTTTTTTAAAAATGTTTTTACTGAGAAATATCCACATACATACAGTCCAACCATATTATATAATCAGTGGCTCACGATGTCATCACCTAGTTGTGCATTTTTCACTATGAACATTTTTAGAACATTTGCATTGCTCCAGAAAAAGAAATAAAAAGAAAAAAGAAAAAAAAAAACCTCATACACCCCATACCCTTTACCCTCCCATTGACCCAAGTATTTCAATCTATCCAATTTTTAACCTTTATCTCCCCATTATTTATTTATTATCCTTATTTTATTTTATTTTTTTTACTTATCTGTTCATACCCTGGATAAAAGCAGCATCAGACACAAGGTTTTCACAATCCCTCAGTCGCATTGGAAAAACTATACAGTCATACATCCTGTTCAAGTATCAAGAGTACTGGAACACATTCAGCAGTTTCAGGTACTTTCCTCTAGCCACTGCAATCTACCATAAATTAAAAAGGGAGATCTATATAATACATAAGAATAACCTCCAGGATAACCTCTCAACTCTGAAATCTCTCTGCCACAGAAACTTTATTTTGTCTCATTTCTCTCTTCCCTCTTTTGGTCAAGAACACTTTTTCAGTCCCATGATGCCAGGTCTCAGCTCAACTCAGGGAGTCATGTTCCATATTTCCAGGGAGATTTATGCCCCAGGAAGTCATGTATGACATAAAGGGAGAAGGCACTGAGTTCACTTACCTAGTCGGCTTAGAGAGAGAGAGAGAAAGAGAGAGACCATATCTGAGCAACAAAGAGGTTCTCTGGGGGTGACTCTTAGGCAAAATTATAAGTAGGCTTAGCTTCTCCTTTGTAGGAATAAGTTTCTTAGGGGCAACCCCCAAGATTAAGGTCTATTGAAGTGGTTCTCCCTACTCCCATAGCTGATTTTGCTAATCTGCCATAGTACTCTTTCTACTAACCTCAAAAGCAACCACAGAACTTTTCTTAACACAGTGCTCCAAGAAATGTTGGTCAATTCATCAGTAGCATACAATATTGTCTATTGTGGGACCAGCTTATTTCTAAGCATCTTCTAGCACTGTAATTCCAATATGTTAATAGAGATCCTTAAGGGCTCCATTTTCAGGAAAGTAAACTGCATGGTTTATAATACATCAATATCAGCTCGCTTCATTAAGTATGGTGGTTCTCACTTGAATAAGGGGAAAAGCGAAGAGTGTGGGATGAGGGCAGGACTTGGAGAACTGGGTACTTAAGTCATCTAGGAATATATATTCATTTTAAATATGCAAATCTGGGACCCACCATGTCAATTATTTTCAACTACATCTGCAATAGAGTGAAAAGAGTAGGTTGCTTAAAAATCTTTTGGGTAAATTTTGAAACACACTCTTGTTCAAAGATCCTGTCAGGAGCATTAGACAAATCAGAAAAAGCAATAGTATTTATCTCAGTCCCTGCACAAATGATATTTACACATTCCAAATGAGTAGAATGCAAGTAAATGAGGCTTTACTGTTGATTGAATTTGCAGCTTCATTTCTGGAACCTAAAATATGCTGCATTGTTTAGCTCATTTCCTGCTTCAGTCCTTGCCCTCCACCATCTATTCTGCACATGGTACCAAGTGATCCCAATGGAATCATGCTTTTCCTCCATTTTAAAACCTCCAAGTACCTTACAAGTTAGTCCCAGTCAAAGCCAAAATTATCACAAATGACCTGCAGGACCCTGCACCTCTTGAGCCCTGTGTTTTCCCTCTTTGTCTAATCCACACTGACCTCCTTGCTGTTCTTTAACTTGTCATGTACCCTCCTTTGGAAGTCTTTGCACATGCTGTTCCCTCTACCTGAAATGTAAATCCCTGAGATATCCACATGGTCTTCTCCTTCACCTCTTTCAGGTCTTGATTCAAATGGCACCTCATCAGAGAACACTATCCAAATCATCACCCCCATTAAAATTGCAACCCTACTCCCTATCCTGCTTCCTTGCATTCATTTGCTCCTTGTATGAGCCACCATATAATATAATGTAGAGTTCAATTATTTAATTTGCTTATTTTTTATCTCCTCGTACTAAATGTCAGTCCCAGGATGACAAGAATTTGTGTTTGCTTTGATCACAGCTGTGTCCCCAGCACCTAGAAGACTGCCTAGCACATACAGGTGCTTGACAGATAGTTGCTGAATGAAGAAATGAATGAATTAGAGGGAGGAGGCATGGGAGCACAAATGAAATCAGAAGGAAAGATGTACGATAAAAACTGAGACGGTATAATCTAGGAATGCCTAGAGTGTATAATAATAGTGACTAAATGTACAAATTTAAAAATGTTTTGCATGAGGAAGAACAAAGGAATGTCAATACTGCAGGGTGTTGAAAATAGATGGTAATTCATATTTTAAAACTTTAACTTATGTGTGAGACTAAAGCAAAAAAATGTTTATTTGGTACAAAATTTATATCTTGACTAACCATTTCCTAATATAACTTATGTGGACAGCTTGATTGAACACCACAACGACATGGAACCTTGAGTAAGGCATGAGATTTTGTAGGTTTGTCCAGAGTGATGCCCCAATAAATCCCAGAAGGATTTTAACAGTGAATAAAAAAAGTATATGCAAAACTTAAAATGAAATTGTTTCATTTGTTCATATGAAGTTTAATCCTGCAAAGGATAGGCTAAGCCTACTTAAAATAGGCCTAAGAGTCACCCCCAAGAGAACCTCTTTGTTGCTCAGATGTGGCCTCTCTCTCTCTCAGCCAACACAACAAGCAATTTCACTGCCCTCCCCCTCTCTACATGGGACATGACTCCCAGGGGTATGGACCTTCCTGGCAACATGGGACAGAAATCCTAGAATGAGCTGGGAATCAGCACCAAGGGATTGAGAAAACCTTCTAGACCAAAAGGGGGAAGAGAGAAATGAGACAAAATAAAGTGTCAATGGCTGAAAGATTCCAAACAGAGTTGAGAGGTTATCCTGGAGGATTTTCTTATGCATTAAATAGATATCACCTTTTTAGTTAAGGCATAACAGAGAGACTGGAGGGAACTGCCTGAAAATGTAGAGCTGTGTTCCAGTAGCCATGCTTTTTTGAAGATGATTGTATAAATGGTACAGCTTTCGCAATGTAACTGTGTGATTGTGAAAACTTTGTGTCTGATGCTCTTTTTATCTACCTTATTGACAGATGAGTAAAACACATAGAATAAAAATAAATAATAGGGGGAACAAATGTTAAAATAAATTTAGTAGACTGAAATGCTAGTGATCAACAAAAGGGAGGGGTAAGGGGTATGGTATGTATGAATTTTTTTGTTTTCTTTCTATTTCTTTTTCTGAATTGATGCAAATGTCCTAAGAAATGATCATGATGATGAATATACAACTATGTGACAATTTCGCGAATTACTGATTATATATGTAGAACGGAATGAGCATATGTTAAGAATGTTTGTGTTTGTTTATGGTTATATTTTGAAAAAATAAAAAATAAATAAATAAATAAATAATAGGGGGAAGAAACATTAAAATAAGAAAAAAAGAAAAGGATAAATATAGAGCAAAAAGTTTGGGCAAGAGAACAAGGTAGAGTACCACTGTGAAAACGAAGGACACAGGTGCAACTAAAAAGAAAAATCTGAGATGATGGTGTGATAGCCTATGACAAACTATGGGATCTGTCCTGTAACTACTTGTAACTACAGTTGAAGGGTGGTTTGAAAGCTATTGTTTTTTTTCTTTGTTTTGAGTATATGTTATATTATGCAATAAAAATAAAAAATAAAAAACAAAATAAATAAATAATAGGGGGAACAAGTGTTTATTTTAATTTAATAGATTAAAATGCTAGTGATCAATGAAAGAGAGGGATAAGGGGTATGGTATGTATGAATTTTTTTCTGTTTTCTTTTTACTTCTTTTTCTGAATTAATGCAAACGTTCTAAGAAATTATCATGACGATGAATATACAGTTATGTGATGATATTGTGAGTTATTGATTATATCTCAAGAATGGAATGCTCATGTGGTAAGAATGTTTGTGTTTGTATGTTGTTATGTTGAATAAAAAAATAAATAAAATTTAAAAAATAAATAAAAAGAAATGAATGAATTAGCCAAGAGATAGGATTCAGTGATTGGAGGAAGCAGCCCCATGGTGTACTGGGCCAAGGTTTAGTGGGAATTTGCTTTACAAATAACCATAATTCTGCTTCTCCCCCTGCAAAATGAACTAGTTATTCCCCCCCTTCACTAGGTCACAGTTGCAATCAGAACAAATTGTAATTTATTTTAATAGTTTGGAAGAAATGTTCTATCTTATCATATCTTAGTCATTCGGGAAACAGTTATGCAATTTGTCATTTATGTTGTTTGTCTTTCCTTTTCTTTCCTTGCAGTATTTCACTCAGCAATTTCATGAAACACTGATAGCAAATGATGGAATAAAAGTGAATACAAGTTATTTCATTTTGTTATCGATTTCTTAACTGAGAAGAAAATTAATCTTACCTAAACACAGACATTGAAATTACCTATTTAATGTATCTTCTATTCTCTTTAGGTATAGTATCATATTTTATGAATAAAAAATATGTATAGTTTTTCAAAGTATGAAACTAATTCAGTAATAATTTGAGGAGAGTTTCTGTGTAAGAAAAGCAGTCTAAGACAATTGATACGATGCAAAAATGTTTGAATTAACTAATAAAAATGGCTAGCATGTATAAGCATTTCCTCTATGGCAGGCATTATGTTACAGCTCAGCATGCATAGCTTTATTTTGTTCTTAGACTCCAAGAAGGAGGAGCAAAGAAGAAAGTTGAGGCTTTGCAATGTGAAGCCTCTTGCCTAAGGCTACATAACCTCATAGAAGGTAGAGCTGTGATTCAAATTTCAGTCCCTCCAAATCCAAAGACAGTGGTTTATGGAGATGACAGGGTAAAATATTTCAAATCAGGATAGTCCCAGAAAAATTGGGTCATAAGTTTAGAATGTTTCACATTATCCTGAATTTCTTAGAGTTGACTATAAAAATAAAAGTTGTTATCATAACAAGTCAGAAGGAGAAAAACTGCTGATAGTACCACAGGGTGCCTTTCCCCTTGGAACCTGCAAAGTACTTTCACATACATACCAAGAAAAAAGTCTTTCACAGCATAAACTAAAATGAGTATTGGGCATTTATCCAGTTAACTGGACCAATGAGTGATATAAACTGGATAACTCAACTTTCATGGTGGTTTTTTTTTTTTTCGATTTGAATTATTCAGTGTATCTGTCTCCAGAGATCAGTGAACTGAGACTAGGACCAACCTACTGACTCCCTTTCTAGACTGTGGCTCATTTCCAAGTGAAAGCATTTTGTCAAATCAATACATTAAAAAGATATCTTTATGAGTAAAGGAATGCAGTTAGAAAATAGGCAGGTAATGGTGGGGGGGGATGAGGGGTGAAATAGATTGGGTGGCTTGAGATACCGGTGGTCGGTGAGAGGGAAGGGTGGGGGGTATGGGTATGTTTTTTTTCTTTTTTCTTTTGTTTCTTTTTCTGGAGTGATGCAGGCATTCTAGAGGTGATTGTGGCAATGAATGCACAGCTGTGTGGAGGTGCTGTGGGCCACTGATTGTACACCACGTATGCACCATGTGGGGGGAAAGATTTCTCAGTAAAAATATTTTAAAAAGAAAAAAAAAGAAGTTTTTGGTATTCTGCACTTGGGGTCACCCAACTTCCCTCTGCCTATTTTGGAGAGTGGGGGAGGTAGCAGGCCCTGCTGAAGAAAGAGAAGAGGACAGATGGAGAGTGTAGACATGTGTTGTTGTCTGTGGCAGGGCGTGGGATATTTTCTCTCACTTTGGGTGGTATGTCAGCCCTGGGTGTGTGCACTGAGGAGGTGTTGGATATGAGATCCTAGTTCCTTCCACCCTATTATTTCCTAACAAAGTCTCAGGAGTTGTTATGGACTTAAGAAAACATCCCTTACTGAAAAACAGGACTCCAGAAGTCATCATTGTTATTGGCTTCATTAAGTCCAAATTTCCTTACCTTATAGATTGTTTATGTGACCATTTTCAAGATACTGTGAAACAATTTCTTACTGTAAGAAGTTGGAAATGATTTATCTTCCTTTTCTTCCATTTAACATCTTTATCTATTTAAAATCTTTCAACTATTCATTTAGATCCTAGTAGAGCATCCAAGTCAAAAGAGAGAGTGTGGCAACCACTATAATTGCACGACTGAAATGTGAAGAATCTTGGTAAATCTCAGAGAAGTTCAACGGAACATAAAGAAAGCATCAGAAAGTAAATGTGGGGTGGTGCGAGATGGCTCATGAGCCACTGGCTACTGTTCCACGAGCCATCCTTGGATTATGAGCTGAACAGAGTGACTTCTGTTACAAGCAGAGCCATCTATTCTAACTGCACTGCTCCACAAAGGCTTTCACCTTGAATTAAAATTTTTACCACTTTTTTTTCCACATTTAATATATAAATGAGCATGCTGGACATTAGCCAAGAAAAATCAAGTACACAAAAATACGTTTTAAAGATTGCTTGACACTAGGAAAACTAATCTTTGAAATAACTAGATGGAGAACATAGGAAAGGTTTACAATGAAGAAAACGACTTTCATTTTGGGAAAAGCAATTGTCCCAACACTATTGAAAACAAAAATTAGCTTAGAAAAACAACTATTATTACAGGAAATGTCTTTAAGGCTAAAAGTATGCAGAGGCAGGTCTTCATTTCAGCTTGTCCTTTTGAGTACCACTTGGGATTTTGCAATGAGTCAGGTGGATGCACCTCCATGACTGCTAGGTCAAAACAGAGGCCAGAGTTGTGTCCACTAATGGGAATTGTATAGGTGCTACTAAGATAACATAGTGATTAAGAGCATGGCCTTGATGGGTGGGCTACGGTAGAGTGCTTGCCTGCCATGCCAGCGGACCCGGTTCGATTCCCGGAGCCTGCCCATGTAAAAGAAAAAAAAAGAACATGGCCTCGAGACTGAGGCTGCCATGTTAAAATCCTAGCTCTCTACCAGGTACTGACTTTGATTTCTTCAGGGAAATTGTTTAACCTTTAAAGTATACCTTATTTTGTTCCCTCACCTAGAAAATGGGAATGTAAACGACCTACCTCATGGGGTTGTCATGAGCTTTTAAATAAGCTAACATATTTAAAGCACTTAGAACAGTGCTTTACTCAGGTAAATGCTATATATAGTATTGGCTATTAGTATCACTATAGCTAGTATGATTGTTTTTATTGTTTTATGCAAAAAGAGAAACAAAATGGAAGCTGGAGTTATTTTATATGAGCTACTCTTATGACATGAAACAGCAAAAGCCAAGATGATAACTCAAAAGTGGGGCATGGCACAAGACAGATAACTAATAAATATATGCTGATTGAATATATTAAGTGAGAGTCTCAATTGGAAGCCGGAAGGATCTGCAGCAAAATCATGTATGTGAATGGCAGTGAAGGATGAAGCAAACTAGCCAAAGACTTGGTTTTACTATCAGCTATGCAAAAGTAGAGTGGACCAGATAACTTATAGTAGCAATGCTAAGCTTCCTGCCAACAAAAAACAATAAGCAAATACCCTATTCACTCACTATCATGAAGACTCATGTTTTGATTTAGGTGACTGATTTCTCATCTACTCCAGTTGCACTGATAGGTTGCATTTAAGTCTTAAATGCAATACAAAATAACTTTGTATTTCACTGGATAATTTTGGTACAATAACAAATAAGGAAATCTGACTAATCTACCCCATCTTATCTTCTTCCTGTAGTACTAAACCAGCTATTTTAGGATGGTCGAATAAAGTCTTCCTTTCCTATACCCTCCCTTTCCTACAATACTTTTGGAGTTTATGTTTGTCAAAAGAAGTCTATTCTAATGGCTTTATTCACAATATGCTTTCTACAAATCTTTGGATTGAAGCTTCTGCTGATGAGAATGCTCTCATGAACTCTAAAATAATTGTGTTCAAGAACTCTTATCAAAAAATCTATACTGGGTGGGCCACAGTGGCTCAGCAGGCCAGAGATCCAGGTTCGATTCCCAGTGCCTGCCCATGAAAAAAAATCTTAACTGTATAAAGGTTAACATTTTTCGAGTTCTCATGTAGTCATCACCATAGGCCCAGATAAGCCAAGTAAAGAGCATGTAGCTGTCATACCATCTAAAGAGCATCTAGAATGTTTTTAATGTCTTGGGTCTTTGGTCACTGGCCACTGGTACAGTAGTTACACTCTGCAGATTGCCAACATAAATAATGATGAGTTGAGTAGAATTATAAGGTGTTAGGGAGTCATGTGACTGGCAGTACCCAGGAACTAATAGCCCAGATGCAGTACCAAAGATACACAGACTTCAGTTGCAGAGTACACCCTATGGACACTCTGTGGACATTCTATGGAGTAGTGGAGGGGTCCACTCTACGGACACTCAAAGGAGTAGCGGAGGGAATTTCAGCCAACGAGTCAGGCAGCAGAGCTTGGCTTGGAGTAGAAGAACCAGTCCTGGAAACACCTGTACCACAGTTTCCAGAAGTCTTCTGTTGCCTTTTCTTTGAGAATAAATGAGGCATCCTTGCTCAGTCTTCTGCAGCCTGGCCAGACTTTGGGATTTAGAGATTCCTTTATCTATCCTGAAATGGTCTCCTCTTTGTCTCTACCATTTGGGAGGTGAACTCTCTTAAAGACCATAGGGGATTCGCAAGAGAAATTCAAACATTTTGGGAAATAAGGCCTGTGTGTCCTGTGCTCTCCCACTGTTACTGCTACTACAGCCATGCAATACCCTAGGGAGAGTGAGTGATGAAAACAAAATCGTAAGGTTAAATTTAAATGTATGCTTTATAATAGTTTTTGACATTTGAGGAAGAATAGAAATAATGACATTTGAAATTTTAAAAATTGGATGTCACAGTTTGGAAAGTCAAATAAATTCTGGTTGGAAAAGCTGAGAATAGAAAATTTCACATCTGATTTGGCTTAAGTAAGTGCTTCTACATCTGGTTCAACATTAGAATTGACTGGAGAGTTTTTAAGAAATTCACGCTACAGATAAATTAAGTCAAAATCTCTGGAAGAAGAATTCCCATCACTGATAATTTCAAAGTTCCCAAAATGATTCAGTATGTAGTCAAGAAGGAGAACCCAGTGGCATGAATTATCCCGACTGGTTCCCTTAACCAGGGGTTCTGAAACATGACTGAAAAACACTGTTTCAAACACAGATTGATAAGCACAGAAGGATAAATCAGAATCTGTGAAGAGTGGGGTGGTATGGAAGAGGGTGGTGGTGATAGGACAGTGAGGAGCAGAACTCTGTTTTTAAGTCCATCTTAAGGGAAACCACTTCATTTGACCATCCAAACTCCTTGGGAACAGTTCTGACATTTTATTTTCTGCTTGCTAAAATGGTAATAACTACATCATACCAGTTGGTTCTAGACCACTTTGATTCATATTGAAAATAGAGCTTTGACTCTGAATGACACATGACAAGTCAAGTTAGTTTGCAACATGGCTTTTCTCCGTTGAATTTACATGATAATGAGACTCCTTTTAAAAAGACATGCCCTTGTTGGAATTTTGGAATTCCTTGTTGGATTATGCTCTGCGAATGCCCACATTATGTGTCACTGTCAACCCGTTAGAGTGCAAAGATACTGGGTTTTTAAAAACTGAACTTCATTATACATAAATTTCTCAAACCTTAGTTTAATTTCTCACCCCACCTTTCTAGTCTCTCCCCATGGACTAACTCTTTCGAAGGCTTCCCACTAACGGGAATTAAGGATTACCTCCCACAAAGGACCCCCAAAGCTGGGGCAGCACTCACAGATACTGCTTCAGAAGCAGCAGGTTGACTTCCTGATTCACAAAAGTGAGTGTTTCCATTGACCAGCATTATTGTATCTTTGTGGTTTTGCAACCCTCTTTTAACCCTTCCCCCATAGTGGAAAAATTAGAAAGGAACTCTCTCTGCATTTTCCTCCAGTACTTCTCAGACTGAGCACATTTCCGTTCAGAGGAGATGCTTCTTTGCTGGCAGAAAAGTCCACTTCCCACTCATCACTGACTTCCTCTTCCTGGAGCTGAAAATGCTAAACTCTGAGAACTGGATGCTACTTCATGCTGTCCTGTTTTGTTCTTACCCTCCATTCAGAATGGAGTTAGAGCTATGAATCTTCCTACCACTGCTGAAAGCAGACAACCAGCAATGCTCTTTGAAGGACTTTTGATGGAGCATTGTACCCCCAATTTCAGCACTCTGAGATCTCAGCCCTCTGAGATCAGCCCAGGGCTGGCCAGAGAGTAGGTGTTTTATAAACATGCTTCAATAAATAACTTTGATTTGACCTCAGTCTTATCAAACAGCAGCAACAGACCTTTGTGGGGTTGGTTCTTAGGTCATAAATTCCAAAAAGATCTGCCTCTTAACCCAAGGATATAAATTTATCTATCCCCATTAAGTGCTCAGCTTTGCCGGATCTGACCATCTGAACTTTATTTAGAACCTTGGACCTAAATTAGTGATAAAGGCTGCCTACCTTGACCAAAAACACCAGTAAAATGTTTAACTTTACATTTTTCAGTCAACTACTGAATATGATCATAATCAGTGTGGATTCATTATATTAAAAAGAAATGTCAACAAATGGAACTTTTCAAGGAAAATGAAGATCAGAGTGACTAGTGTCAAAGGGAAAGAGACATTGTATACTGACAATGTGCCAGAAACTCAGTTTATACTCATAGAGAGCAGATTTAGAAAAATGAGGAAATGATTGATGGAAACATTCTATCTTCTTGAAAGCATCAATTTTCCCATGCATCCACCACAGGGGTAGGTAAAAACTAATAATAATAATTAATTAATTGAAAGAATATGGAGGAATTTTTTAAATGCAGGGTTTCATTTGCCTCCTTAAAAGGATTTGCGGTCTCTGTGGGGATAAACACCATGAAAAGTAAAATAAAAATGCAGAGAAGTACCTGGTTATATTCTAAGAAATTGAAGTAGAGCGTAAATATTCAGAGACTCCTCCTGGGAAGTGATCAGGGTCCAAGCGAGATTTCAGGTAGACCTTGAAAAGTAGGTAAGATTTCAAAACAAAGAACTAATTATACCATGAAAAATAATTAAATGATTATAATTATCATTGTAATCTCACACTCACAAGATAAGGAGTAATACAGAAATGGCTTATTCATATGCATCTGTTTTAAATTATTTTACTTTCACATATGTATTAGATGAGATACCCAATAGTAAGCCTACAGCTTAAGACTGCTCTCCTTCAAATTAGGAATTCTATCGGGTATTCTGATTTTGGAGGACCCACAAACCTGAATCATGTCCCTGGCTCCTAAATTACATTTTATCATAGGAAACAAATTGTATTCAACCAACACAAATCCATGCTCTCTATGTTAAATTAACAAGAATAGAAAGCAGAACAGTTTTTATATGTGAGGTTAGCCAACAAAAAACTTCACAAGTCATACTAGGTTTTCCTCTTTATTTAAATATCTTTAGTTAATCATGTAATCCAAAAAGCATGGCACAAAATCTCTCTCCTCTTCTGAAAATTTAGCTGAATACAGCCCTCAGTGAAGCTGAGCAAATATGCTTTATCATTTAAAATATTTTAAATCCACATACCCAGCGAGTTATGATAATGTGTGTCAGGAGTCAGCTCATTGCCCACCGAGACCAGGGAAACATTATTTCAAAAGTGGCATTCCTTCATAATCACTACTGTTACCAGCGATGCTCTAATGCCGGTAATACTGTAGTCACTTCTGCTCTGCATTATAAGGTAAAAACACAATATACTCTAGTTTTTGACTCATGAAAGAACAGAACAGAAACAAAAGCAAAGTCAATGAGTTTGCCTCAATTTCAAACTATCCCAGAGCAGGGACAGTTATAAAGATCCTCAGTGGAGAGCTAGCATGTTTTGCCAGGCATGTATTTCACTCCATAACTGCCCATGAGGAAACCGAGGCACAGGGAGGTTGAATAACTTGCCCAAGGTCATAGAGAGAGTGAATGGCAGATCTGAGATGTCAAATCCAGATCATCTGCCTCCAGGATCTGCCATCTACCACAGCAATCCACCCGTTATCTCACCCAAGTCAGTTAAATTACGGGAAGGTAACCTTAAATTATGCTCCACAATTTAATGCCTTAAGAAATATATGATAACTGTATATGGAAATGAAGAAAAGAAAAGCAGTGATTGCTATCTCTTGAAAAGCAGCTTACACACCAAAATGAGTTTTGTCTTTCAAAGGTGTCAACATTGGAGACCCCGTCTTAATTTGTCTAGAAGCTCTCTCAGGCTTCCATGCAAATCTGAGGGACTCTTGATTGCCATGGATGCCACCATTGACACCAAAAGGACAAGCTTACTTCTAGGCAAGACCTTCTGAGTCCATGAGTCATGTCACTCCAGAAAGCCAGTCTCATTACATGACAGTGGCCACTACTCCTAGCCTGATCCCCACTCATTCACTGGGTTAGATTCCAAAAGACACAGAAAATCTAATCTACTCTGAAAGGAAACTGTTTTACCATGAGTAGAGTTATTCAGGAGAATGTACTACCGGATAGAAAGTAATTGTGAAAAAAAAGAAATTCTTAAATTATTTCAGGCCATAGAATCATCAATGAAATAAATCCATCTTCTCACCATTGCAGGAAACACATCTCACTTTGGTTCAATGACTGCCAATATTTCGTTTTCATTTTAAATCCAGGCCCTTTGCTCTTCAATTTTACCTCATGTAAGTGGTATGATTCCAAGGCTTTCTTGGGCACCTCCCTGTTTTTCATCTGATTTGGGGTTAGGAGGTGTTAGACTGAAGGGATCTTTATTGCTTTCCTTATGAGCCTACAGCAGTAGCATGCCAGATAGGGTCTAGGTTTTGGAGTCGAACTGACTGGTTTGAACCCTGAGTCTATCAGAGGTCACATGAGCTGTGTGACCCAGAGTAAGTCGTTTAACCAGTCTGAGTCTCAGATACCTCATCTGAAAATAGGATAATGCATAATGTACAACAAGTACGTGATAAGGGCCATAGTCTCTGGGAAAGTTTCAATAAACAAGAGTTACAGTTTTAGCACCATTTTTAATACATTGTTGTATTATAATTTCTGGGGTGTGACTCTGGAGAAATCATTAACTCTTTCCAGGCCACAGCTGTCCTGACTGTGCTTAAGTGGGACTTTCTGACAACCTCTACATTTTCCTTCAGTTCTAAAATCTTATGAAAGAAATCACATCTGCCATGAATAGAAACCACAAACACAAGTTATGAATTTTTGCTGAGAAGTAGTTCTACTTCTGCTTTAATGTGAATTGCATAACTTACTTAAAGAAGACAGGGTGGTGGAGGTAGAAGGTTTTCTAGCTAAATGTTCTCTAAAACGTGCTCTCTAAACTGAGTTCTGGGTGAGAACCCAGTTTGGGCAAGACAAAAGCATCATCATTTTGAGGAGTAAAACAGCCTTGATGATTTCCGTAGCAGTTTGCCTACACCTTATTTACTGTTTATGGCATTATATTTAGTAATTTTCTCACACTACACTGTATGAAAGTCAAGGATGACAAGGCATGGCATGGTGAGGTGAGAGAGGGGACAAGTTTTGGATGTTAAGATGCTTTGCTTTGATACCCAGCTCTTTCACCTGCTAACTCCCTAAGCATCTTTGGTTTTAACATCAAGAATAGTAATTTCAACCTTTTAGGGGTGCTGTGGGTCACCATTTCAACAGGGTCTGGCACGTGATTGGGATTCCTTAGAAGTAGAGATGATACTGTACTCTTCTGTTCAAGATTGCTGACAGAGGTTCACATAACAGACACTCGATGACCGTTCATTTCCTTGAACTGAATGCTCATTCTTACTGCTGTCTGTTGAGTTTCAGGGAAAACTGAAACAATTCATTTTTTGAATACAGCCAAAACAATGATCTATTGGTATTTTATTCCCTGCATCTGGGGTCAGACTGATTTCAAAGTAACACTTCCACAATCCAGTTCGTTTGAGAAGGCTGGCGTTCTGAGTATGCAAAATCCCCTTGGAGCATGACATAGCAGGTTGAAGGCTCTAAAAGGTGGTGCTGTGGGGAAAATCTTGTCTCACTGTGTTTAACCTATTACTTCCAATTTGTATCTGACCATGGCACCTTTTGATTTCATTAGCCCCATTCAAATTCCATGGAACAAACACAAATTGAGAAATACCTTTTACTTTTCAAGGAAATGTGAGGAGGAACACAGTATGTCAAATGCTTAGATTCTGAAAGTCTTTGTAAAATCTGTTTTAGAATACTAATTACTGTGGGACTCACAGCAATGTCTAATGTAAATGACAAATTTGAAGAAGGTTTAAAAGTGGAAAACCCAATGTAGTTGATAAGTGGGCACTAACCCAGGGAAAATTGTTTCTGAGATACTTCAGGGCTCCTTCCCTCCAAACAGGTATCATTTAATATCTGTTGGAATTATAGGGAGAAATGAGTAATCCTTGATTAGTAAGCAATAAATAAATATTTTGGAAAAAAATTGATTCTTAAAATCCATGTTTATAATTGACACAAGCTATGATTCATGAAATGACTTGCCTAAGAGGAAAATAAACACTTTAAGATCTAAGTTTATATGTGACAGATAAAATTTTAATGTGGCAGTTAAGTCAAAATATCTACAATATATTCAATAAATATGTGTTTATTGGGTGCCTGTTGTATGACAGGTATGGTTATGTGTTCTAGAAATAGAACCAAATCCTGGTCTTCATGGAACTTATACTCTACATGAGAAATAGATGTAAATCTATGAAAACAATATTGAATTTCACCTACAATAAGTCCTGTGAATGAGAGGATTTGTGGTTTGGTTTCTACTTTGGAAGAGAGGAGGAACCATATATGCTTTGCTCACTGTTGTATGTCCAGTACCCACTACAGAACCAGAGAGTTGTTTAATGAATGAATGAATGAGAATGTACAGTAGTGGGATATGATGTACACAGAGTTGTCAGGGAAGAGGACCCCTAAATGGAGCTGACTTCTGAAAGCTGCTCATCAAGAGGGAGGAAAGACCATGCCATGGAATACTTACTTGTGCAAGAAGGGAGGCATGGCACACACAAGGAAAGGCAAGGAGGCCCAGTGAGGCTGCGGTAAAAAAAGAAAGGAATAATAGAAGCAGAAGGAAGCTGGGGAAATAAGCAGAAATAGACAGGTCTTCCGAGACTGGTTAAGAAGTTTTGGTCTTATCTTATATCCAAAGGAAATCACTGAGTGTTTTAAGCCTGAAGAAAAGATAACAATCAGGGGTGTGTTTAAAATTATTATTCTGTTACCTTGGAGTGGGAGTGGGGAGGGAAGAGGAGATGTAGACGGACTACCTGAGAGGAAGCTACCACAATAGTCTAATTAAAAGACAAGGGTAAGGCGGGCCACAGTGGTTTAGCAGGCACAGTTCTCACCTGCCATGCCAGAGACCCGGGTTTGATTCCCGGTGCCTGATCATGAAAAAAAAAGACAAAGGTAGGGTGGTGCGATGGTAGAATTCTTGCCTCCCATACCTGGGAGACCCAGGTTCTATTCCTTATGCCTGCCCATGCAGGGAAAAAAAAAAAAAAAAAAAGATAAGGGTAAGAAGTGGTCAATGAGAGGGAGGGGTAAGGGGTATGGCATGTATGAGGTTTTTTTTATATTTCTTTTGCTGGAGAGATGCATATGTTCAAAAAAATGATCATGGTGATGAATACACAACTATGTGATGATATTATCAACCACTGATTGTACACCATATATAGAATGTTTGTATGTCAAGAATGTTTGTATGTTTGTTTGTTACGGTTTACAATAAAAATATTTTTTTAAAAAAGATAATGGTAAAAGATAAAAATTAAAAGTTAAAAAAATAATGGTAATTTGAACTATTGGAATCATGGTAGAATGGACTAATTCTAGAGAAATTTAGAAGGTGAACTCTTAAACGTGGATAAAGAATAGAGAGGAATTAAGGTTGGCTTCCAGATTACCAGCTTGCAGAACTGGATGGATGTGTGTCACTCACCAATGTAGGAAAGAATACAAGGCGTCAGTGGCACCTCAATGGTCAAATGAGTAAATCAGAAGCCATTCATTTGCCTTCCTTCTTTCTCATTTAATACATAATTAGTGAGTGCCTTTTTTAGCCAAGGTTCTGGTAAACATTGCTCCCTAAGGGCATTAGTTCAAGTATTTTCCTAAATAAAAGAAAAGCCAGCCAGATGCTGGATGTTGTGGGAAATGGCTTTAAGAGTCATTATTCCTTTCCTGTACAAAGATACACTTCATGTCTACCTAGAAAATAATGTGTGTTCCATTCCATATCATTCCCTGTTAAAGAAACACAGAAAGAACTGGAAAAATGACTGCAGAAATGCAACTGAAATAATATGTTAAGGGTTACAGAAGATGTCCTAAAAGTTCATTCAAAATATCGAAAGCTGAGGAAAGAAAAGATAAGCGTCCAAAGAACAACCAGGCTTATGTTATGAATTAGACTGTGACGCTCTTTGAAATTGGAGAGGTAAATTCACAGCAGATAAAAGAAAGGGAGATATAGACTATTAGAGAGTAAAGAGGGAAGGCATTATAACCCTGTGGTTTAGAGTGATGCTTCTTAAATCTTAATGTACATATGGATTACCTGGGGAATTTGTTAAAATGTTGGTTAGAGTTTAGCAAGTTTGGGTGGGGACTGAAATTATGCACCTCTAACAGGCTCCCAGGTGACGCACAGCAAGCCAAGTAAGAGTTCAGCTGAGCATGCCTGGAGGCATCAGAAAAGCACTGAGTCTGTCTGGTTCAACCAGTTAGAAATTGGGTAGCCTGGGTGAAATTATTTAACCTCACTAAACCTCAATTTCCTCACCTCTGAGAAATTTATAATAGTCCCTTCCTCACAGGGTTGCTGTGAGGATTCATTGAGATAATTATGGACACATAATAAGTACTTGCTAAATGTCAGCTGCTATTATATTAGTATTACTCAAGTCGTTATAGGTGGTGGTCAAGACTGAGAGCACAAGTAAGTTAAAGGTTTTAGGCAACTTTGTACATAGATGATGGATCCACAAATATTGTAATTATCAATATGGATTAGAATGTTTGAGGCTGAGGCATATTATAACATTGCAAGTTTATTGGGTTTAACCCATTAAGTAAATATTATATTTTATGTCTACCACTTCTCTTTAGTTCAGTCAACATTTACATATCCCAATGCCAATGCAATGAAACTGTATTGTGCCAATTTCTGGGTATAGAGCATGTAAACTAACATAGTAATTAACTCCATATTAGAAAATTCAGCTGCAAGACTATAATAAAAATGTTTAAGCTCAATTAATTGCATGCTCCCATTAGAATAGGAGTTTCCTCATTCCTTGCCCTTCCAATGAAATGTTTTTGGTTCAACATCAGAGATGTGTAAATTACCCAGATTAGAAAACATGTAGAGAAGAGAGGATATACTAAATTGCTCTCATTAAACATACAGTGAATTTAGAGGGAGCCCTGACTTTTTTTTTACATACAGTATAACCCCACAATACTCTCTGAAACCCAAGGGAAAAAAAGTCCTTCAAAAATCATGTAGTTATTGACGTCAGTAAGTCTGAAGTAAAACAATTAAGTGCTTTCAATTCGTTTTATTGAGAACAAATGTGTATTGAGAGTCAGCTATATGTCTGACATTGTCCTAGGAGCTGTGTGGGGGCAAGAAGTTTAAGAGTCAATTCCTAGCTCTGAGAAGTATATAAATGATGTCAACAAGACATACATTCATGAAGCATGTCAATGTGCAGGGCCTCAGTGGTTGCTTGTTAAGGTGGTAGGAACAGAAGAACCAAGAAAGAGTAGAGGTTGGAAAGAGGAGGGTTGAATGGGCAATAGCATCTGAGGAAATTGCGTTTGATTTGGGCCTTGAAGAGTAAGATTTGGATAAATCTAGAAAAATGAGAAGGTTGTTTGTGGCAGAAGCAACAAGAACTAATATTTGAAGGTGAGAAGGGACATGTTATGATTTTATGTCTGTAAAAAAATAGTGAATAATTGGAAAATTATATCCATTCAGTGTGGTGGGACAAGATTTTGGAAGATACTTGACAATCAGTTGAGCAGACTGGAATGGACAAGTGCAATGCATTGGAGAAAATGAGTGTATGTATGTGTATGTGTCATATGTATATATGTATGTATGTATGTACTTCCTGGGGAAATTGTTGGAACTTCCGTTTTCAATATGACACCCAGTAGTAATGTTAATACAGAGAGTGTGTTGTCTGTAGCATGCACCACCTAAACCTTGTTAACACCAAGAGAGTTCTGTAAGGGAAGTTGCTTATCTTGTCTAAAGCATGAGTCTTAGAATGTGTGTTCACCCACCCATCCATCTAGGAACTGATTTACTAATATAGAGAAAGATTCTTTTCACTTGGGTCTTTAGGAAGATGACAAAAGGATTTGCAGAGAATGACTGTTGCCATATGCTTGAGTAAGAATATGCACTTTACTTTTTTATAGATATAAGCAGTGGTCCAGCAAAGACCATCAGAGGGTTCTGCTGGTTAAGTAATTGTCATGACACTTCATCTTCATATGAGGGGTGGGAGCAGGTCTGATTCCGTCTGGTGCCCTTGTGTGTCTGCACAGTGATGTGAACACAATGGTGCCGGTTTGGGTTGAAAGACACATTTCTTGTTTCAACGCCCTTATTTCTAAGTCTAGGTCACTGTTCATGCCACTGCTTGATCTTTATCAATCAACTTCTTCATGAAGTTCTGCTGCTTTCCCTCCAAAAGGCCCTTCAAATGCTGACCATTGCTTTGCCACTCCGCGCTCTGTGCCTGGATATGCCTTCTCCTCGACAGCTGCACTTCCTCTGGGAGAGTAGTGATCTTCTGTCTGCTGTGGCAAGCAACAGTCACTTCTTCTTATAGTGAGAACTGAAACCAGTACCGCCATGTGCTACTTCCTGGACACTTCCTATTAAAGTCCCCTATGCCCCCACCCATTGAAGCTATTGTTTAGTGGTTAAAGGCACAGGTTTTTGGAATTGAATGTGAAGACTCCCATTTGCTAATTGCATGTTCTAAGTCAATTAACTTAAAATCTTTGTGCCTCACCTTTCATTTATCTAGAATGGGAAAAATAATAGTGCCAACCTATAGGGTTATTGGGAAAATTAAGTGAACACACGTAATGAGACTTAGAATAGTGTTTGGCACATAGCAAGGACTCAATAAAGACTGGCTTATTATGATGGTGATTGTTTAATATCTTTAGCCTCCAATATCATAGATAGTCTATGCGTATAACACTGGCTTATTTTCTCCACCCAAAATAAACTCTAGCACTATAATCTTTATCATTATCATTTGATTAGATATTCAGATATTTCTATGTACATTCATTTCTTTGTGTCCATATTAATGGCAGTACCAAACATGAGAGTATTTATATTACCTATTGGTCTTAACATTTCTAACTATTTGGAATTGCTGAGAGCTGAGAATGCATTGAAGTCTTTTAGCATACTATGCAGTTGCTAAAACATGAAGGTTCAAAGTGGAATAAAATCTCATATTCTTATAATTTTGTTTTTCTTTTTTGCACGGGTAGGCACTGGAAATCGAACCCAAAATCTCATATTCTTAAGTATGTTTTTTGCTATGGCCTTTGCAAAATTTTTGAATTTATACAAGGTATCCACTGGTTCCTTGAGTATCCACTGGTATCCCTGAACCTGCACTCTGGGCAGAAAAGAAACAGTATAAGCAATGTAATTCTCATTGATAATCTTGTTAAAGAGACAGGTTTTTCATATATGAAAAAATTAGAATAATACAAAATAGAAGGTGTAATGGGAGGTCAACAAAGTGTGATAAAACAGGCCTAAAAATGGTAGTGTTAGGGATGTGAAATAAATATCAGGAAACATTGATGAACAGTGAATGTTATTAAAATGGAGTCATTTACAGTCTCCTTCTCCCAAGAGTCCTTAACAAATGGATTTAGGTGTAATACTGTTTTAGCTCAATAATTCAATGTATACTTTAGAAACAAAGGGAATGGATTTGATTATCTTGTTAAGGTTCCTTTGGTCCTCTGGTGCTATAATTCTTAAAGAAACCTCTTGCTATTCCCAACCCTCATGTTTCTCAATTTAAAATATGAAAATGGTAATGCTGAACCACATTTACAGTGTTCTAAGATTGTGTTGAAGCTGTTATAAACAGCATGAACTCAATACATTGACTACTAATTGATGAAATTGGCCTCTTGAAGGGAAAAGAAACACTTTGAAATTTTTATGTTTTTAAGTCTTTCCTAGTATTTTATGGTTCAGAAACATTTACTTACAGGCAAAAATTATATAATAATATAAAAACATACAAGAGCTATTTCAATAAATTTGTCCTTAAAGAAATACATTGGCTAAGCTAATGAGAACTGAACTATAATAACAAATCAACACGTATTTATTTTTAAATTATTATAATCATCTCCTCAGAAAGAAAAATAGCTGTAATTACACCCCTGTAATTCAGCCTAACTTCTAAATTAGAAAATCCATGAGGAATGTGTTACTACAGCTTATTTAATGAATAACCCTGCCTTTATTTCTAGTTACACTATTCACAAGCTTGGAATTTATTAACAGAATCCTTTATGTATCTTTTGTGCTATAACCTTACAGAGAAAAATGCCCCATTTTTGCATTCATTTGCCAATCAGTCATTGAGTGTGTAAAATATGCTAAATACTGTGTTGAATGTGACTTGGAGAGAGACAGAAAATAAAATAAACAAGAAACTTCTGATAATGTATGCTATGATAAATAAAAAAAAACTTAGAATGAAGTGATAGTAACTGTCTGAGCAGGCCAGTGGGTTCACTACTTTAAGTTGCTTACTGTGCCCTTCCTTGGCCTGTGTCTTTTCAGATTAATTTCTCTCCCATGTCCTGCTCTGCTCTGTATCAGGGTGGGGCTGACCCATGCAGACTGCCTTTCCCAGATTCCTATGTCAGCTACACCATGGCTGGATTTAACCAGTGAAACCACAGCCAGAACAACTGTGACCTGGGTGGAACCTGCCTGATAAAAGGAATAAAGTAAGACTTAACTGAGATAGTGATATGTAAGCTGGGAAGTGGAAAATTAAAAAGATCCAGATATACATGATCTAGAAGGACAACTGTCCAGGCTGACGATAAGGCAAGAATCCCTTTAAACTCTTCAAAGAGCAGAAACAATCCAGGGTAGCTCTCCCATCATGGGATAGGGGGTGAGTGGTCAGAGTTAAAGTCAGAGAGCTAGGTGGGTGCAGGATCACATAGATTCTTAATCTAAATACGAGTGATGGACTTGCTTTGAATATTTAAAAGATTGCTCTGGCTACTCCTATGGATAATGGGTATAGTGTAAGAAGAGAGGATAGTCCAAATCAGTGGCAGTGGAGACTGAACAAGGTGAGTAGATTCACAAAGAGTTTGTAGATAGAGCTGACCCAACTTGCTAATGATGTCAATGTCAAGGATGAAAAAGAGAGAAAAGCAAGGATGACTCTTAGATTTACGTATATGTAATATATTTATTTCTGTGTCTATAAATAAATAATATAGTATATTCATATGTATAAATAAATAATATATAGAAATATTTATATATCAATAAGTAAACATAAAGCAACCAAGTAGATCCTGGCATCATCAACTGAAATGAAAGAAAGAGGAGGATGCAGGTTTGGGGAGGGAACAGTGGGAATCAAGAGCTCTGTTTTGGACCTATTCAGCCAGAATACCTCTCAGACCTCCAAGTAGAGATGTATTACTCTTGGCAGTTGGGTATATGAGTCTGGAGTTCAGGGAAGAGATTAGAGCTGGAGATGCATATTTAGAAATTGTCAACATAAAAATGTCTTTTAAAGCCTTGAACTTGGAGGACATTGACTAAGGAGAAAGTGCAGTTGGAAATGATTCATTACAAGCCATCAGTGATTGTTCTAAACAAGGGTTGTGAGGGGAACAAGTCATCAGACATAACCATGTTTTAAAATATAGACATTTTAATGAGCAAGTAGAAATGGTTGTGCATGTGTGTGTGTGTGTTAAAAAGTAGTCTGAGACCTTGAAAGCTATCTCTACGCAATTAATTTGATTAATGTAGACAGCTTTGCAAGCAATTTAGAATATGTGACAGATTGCCTGAATGGTCTTTGCCGTTTACATGGTCTAAGTGAAACAGATGCTAATTAGAAACTCTTTTCTTTCAGAGATATAAGATTTCCCACGAAATCACTCACATTGGATGCACTGTCTAAAATGAATGTACAAATATCAACTGATCCTGAATAGTACAAAGCTTTAATAGTTTATCTTCTCTTTCCTTTATCCCCACCAGAGCAAGTAATATATCATCTCTCAGACATTCTGAGTCTAGACCCTCTGAGAAACCTTCAGCTTATTAGTATCTTCGGCATTCCCCATTCAGTCAGTTTGGCAGAATAAAACACATGTAGCACTTATTTGTTCTTCTTTAGTCCCACTGGCAAAGCTCCAAGGTACTCATCTTCTCTCACCTGGACCTCCTTCCTCCCTCTAGGTAACCCCTTCCCAACACAATCTCCTACAAGTGTGTCCTCACTAACATTCCCAAAAGAGCGTCCTCCCCTATTGCCGGGAAATTCTAGAATGGCTTTCTAATACATTATACATTCTAATTACATCTTCTGTATCTCTGAGTCTTCCAAAAGAGCCCTCTACACAGCCTAGGCTATAATCCCTACCTCTTATGCATCTCCAAAATAGCTGCTTGGGTGAATAAGTAACCATATGATTAGGTGTATGCTTGGTTCAAAATGTTTTTCAATTTTCAGATAAGAAAGGTTTCAGTCCCTTGATAAAAAGCCCATCTTTGACAAAGTTTAATTTTAAAAATTTAAAGTTAAAAAAAAGAGGTTTCCATTGCAAATTGAGCATCAACAAAGAATAGGGATGGGTAAGATACAGTAAGTGAGCCAGTTATGTGTTCATTGACCCTTTCTCCCAATAGAAAGAAAGGGTCTCTAAGTTGGAGTATGACTTGAGTAAAATGAAGTGTGATTTTTCCACTCCCTTTTCTGACTATGATAAGAAAGGAAAAGAATAAGTAAACAAAGGCATAACAGATATGGAAAAGAGATAAAGATAAGCAGCCTGAAGATCAAAAGGCAACTCTTCATCCAAAAAGAAATATCAGTTTTAAGAAACCATCAAGAGGTAACAAAACACGTATCAAATAAAACCCAGGAAATGTTTATAACACTCATGCAATGCCACTGGATGCACAACAGGTGAGAAGAAATAAGCAATTCCTAGTTGGGAAAAGGAAACTTAAGTGTACCAGGATGAAAATCAAGTTATTTTAATAGTTGATGCCAGAATTTCATTAAATACAAATTACCATGATTTAGGAAAATACCTCAAAAGGTTACTTTGGGTGGAAAAAAAATGAAACCTTTCCAAAAACGTGGAGTATAAAATGACAACTTTAATAAAAAAAGTTTAGGTAAGCTGTTCTTCATAAAAAAAAACTAACAAACGATTCAGTGATTAGGGTAAGGAGGAAAAGGAAAGAGGGAAGGAAGAGACCATTAAGCAATAGGCAGCAGTGCCTGCAGGAACCAGGCTGGGTGGAAAAGTCCAGTGTTTGAGGTGGTTTAGTGTCCTTTGAGACCAGAAGTGTCACTGCTTGGTTTTGAGTTGTCTGTAGTGCTGCAATATAAGTCTTTTCCATTGCCTCACCCTTCAGTAAAGACTGCAGCCCACGTGTGACAATGTTTGTAGAGACTATCAAAGAAACTCATTTTATTCAAGGTGAGGTTGGCTTGGAACAGATAGGAAAGAGGAGCTTTAGGAGATGACGCAGGAGGAAGGACAAAAGAAACTCCCTCCCCCCAATATCTGGGTTTATTTGGAGGAAAAATAGAGATTGAACCACTTTTTATTTACATCTTTAAGGGAAGAGGACTGCTGCTGACATTTGGATTGCATAAACATTGGTTAATAATAGTTAAACTCATTTGGAGATATTATTTAATTTCCACCCAGCTATTTTCATGGCTGCGGTTACATTGTGTCAGTATGTTCATAGATTGCAAAAATAGGCGTTTATAATTATCCTTGCTGGAATCCTTATTTTTATTAAAGAGTTAAAATCTCTGTAGACAAAAAAAAGCATTGAATGGACTGTGTGCTGAAGATTTTAGGACTCAGCATTCTACATCTTAGAAGAGACTACCTTCGCAGTTGCAGGCAGAGGGTTTTTAGCACAAAGCCTAGGAGTAAATTCAGTGGCTGCTCATTATTCACAGTAGTTTTGTTCTATACTTGCCTTAAACACTGATTTAGCAAATACTGAAGAAGTATGGGGTTAGGTTCCTGCAAACCTCTGCTCACAGCATTTTCATCAGCCAAGCAATACATAACCTGGTTTTATGTGTGTTTCTGTTAAAAGATGTCTTGTTTGACAGATACTGCTGATTTGCACTCAAACATTACACTCAAAGTGGCCAGCACTGTATCTCATGCCTGCATGAAGCTAGTCACACTTATTTTCGCCATAGGGCACATCACAGACTTCTTTTGCTTAGAAATGCTGGATAGCACTTAGCACTATGCTTGGGGAACATTTTAAATGGCAAAAAGTCTCCAATAAAAAAAAATCACAAAAGACCTCCCATGCAAAAAATAAATAAATAAAATCACAGAAAATGCAAAAAATTAAGCCAAAATATACCACAAAAAAGACAAGGGTTTACTGCATGAAAACTGAAGCATTTCCTCATTCAAACTCAGCTAGAAATATGTGTGTACATCAGGAGACAAATTTTTTACCACTCTGCACATGTCTCTGGATTTCTGTTGAAGTGCCATGGAGTATCAATATGGGGGTTACAAATGAATTTTAACAAGTAGACAAATCCGTAAATATGGAATCAGCAAATAATGAGGATGGATTGCAATTAGTAATTCTTAACTGGTTTAGTTTTACGAATACTTGAGAATAGTATTGAAATCCAGACAAAAGACACACATATTCAGTTCATCGCAGACCTTTGCATAAAAGTTCAGAGGCTTTTTTTTTTTACCCCCTGTAGAACTTCAGCTATATTAGTTGTGCTTTAAAATCTTAAAATGCTTTGACAATGTGGCACCTTTGAAATGGCTGACCTTAAACCATTCTACCAATTCATATTGTTCTTATCAGTTAATTCCTGAAATCCTACCTCATCCACAACAACTTCAAAAATTAATAAGAAAAAGAAAATATATCGCTTTTCCTGTATTTTGGCTGCAAGTTCTAAATTTTCATTCAACCTTCTCAGTGCCTTCGTGAGAGACAGTGCTGGCTGAATTTGACCTATGGTTCAGAAAAAAAAAAAACGGAAATTTATCCTAGCCTGCTCTTAAGCAACAACTATGTAATTTTGGCTATTTTTCTTGTCCTTCAGTTTCAAAGTTGAAAACTGTCTCAAAGAGATTTAGCAAAATCTCATAATGAAGTTTTAGCTCCTTAAAGTGGTACAGTAAGTACAAATTAAATACTGGCTTGAAAATGGGTATGCTATAAATATACAGTCGAGTTCCATGTGCTGGAATGCAAATTCTGATGGGAATAGTTTCTAATTATCGAAATGGAAAGATTTTCCTCTGAGGATAGTATGCTATTATTAAATAAGCTCTATTGATTAAATGGGGCCCATTCTACTTAAGCCTCTAGCCCTCTCCAGCTGCTTTCCAGCTCCTGGGCTCCTTTTCAGGGCACATTTGTGACTGTGCACATTGCTTTAGCTCTGTTCTCCTGGGAACTGTCACATGGGCACAGAGGGAGGCTCAGGGCATTGCTGGACAGCTTTACACATGGATTGACTCACTCACTGGAACATTGTGTGGCCAAAGTTCTGTTTCATTTCTGGGACTGCCCTTCAGTGAGAGTCAGAGTGCAGCCCGCAATGGAGGGCGTTATAATCACGGCTCTACTAATTTCACTGTTGACCCACTCTGTCTATCAGTTTGAAAGTGATCAAGTTTCTCTTCATATCCCCAAACTCTGCATATATTTTTAGGGCATTCCTTTGTAACAAAAGAAAATTTAGTTAGTTAATTGAAAAAACTTCCAAATATATCTAGTCTTCTGAGAAGGATGACTGGCATTCATTTACGTATTCAACAAATATTTAATGAGCATCGGTGAGCACTTTCCAAAAGAAAACACACTTCATAAACACCCATATTTATGGTTGGTTAGGTTGGCTTGGGAGCTTCCTGGCCTAAAATTTAGTCCAATAAACTGTTAACTTCCTGAGTGGTCCTGGTCAAGTGAATTAATGTCCTTGGGGCTTAGTTTCTCCACATGTAATGTGAGAAGGTGGGACTAAAAAACACTGTGTACCAGACCTACATTTGTTATTTCTCCGTGGTACAACTAAAGATTATTTTTTCTTCTTCCTTTTATATCACTACTTTTTCACAGTTCTGCAATGATCATGTTCCACTTTTATAATCCAAGGTAGAAACCAGTAACTTAAGATAAAAGAATGAAAATTAATTAGCTCCATTACTAATGTCTAAACCATTCTATCTAATTTTAAAGAGCATCAAAACAATTGGCTATATTTCCCACACTATTGTAGGGATGCTGCAAAGCCCACGGCTCAAGACCATACATAACCTTGATGTGTAAATTCACTCTTCTCCCACATGTAAAAACATGTGAGATGCCCTCTGGAAAACAAATGCATAAGCCTTATGCATATAAGTCTTTATTGGTTTTTTTCCATTTATTTACATTATAAGTCTCATTGGGATACACAGACTATCTCCCTATAGGAGCTGAAGATTCTATAAACTTGTATTCCCAGGCTCCCTTGCAGCTAGATCACAAGCATGTGATCCAGGCTCTGCCAATCAGTCTTATTTATACTAGGCTTTGACCTAGAAGCTGGAGATGGAGGAATGAAAGGATAGAGGGCACAGTTCTGATGGCAGTAACAGTGGTGCCCGAGTCGTGGGAGCCAAGGTATAGTTACAACTTTGGTAAAGCAGGCAGAAATGGTTGGAGTAAAAATCAAGTCTCTTTTGAGAGCATTCAGTTTTGAAAGCTGATCAAATGGTATCTAGGTTAGTGTTTAGTACTTAGAATTTAAGAACTTAGCTATCTGAATTTGCAGATTTTTTCCTTGTTGCCTTAATTTTAAATTGGTTTATGAAACTTACTGTGCAAAAAGAGGTTTTACAATGACTATATGGATACTTTACTTAAGTATGCCTATGGTTAAGCTAACTAAGATACCCATTTTTAATGGTTCTAAGTGTATTGTTTGTTTTCTTAAATACTTTTTTTTTTTTTTAAATCAAGTCATTAGTAAAAACTGAACAGCAGGATAAACTGGTGGCAGCAGCACTTTTCTCATTAGGTCACGTATGCAGCAGGATTTGGGACATTGTTCCTAGAAGGTGAGCCTCGAGGCAGGTTGTCCTAGCCTCCCAATGACTCAATGAGCAGCCTGATATCCTCTTAATAAATTGAGTTTCTCTTTCATCAGTGAGAGTTTGCTTCTATTGTACAAAACTTAGAATTGTAACAATTATAGTTAAAGGAAAGAAAAGTGGGGCTCTTTGCTTTGCCATCTCACCTTCAAAATGAAGCATGGGAAAATGTGTGCCTAGGGGCAAAGCAGCAGGGAAAGTATGTTGCTACCTCACAAAATTCAGGATTGAATGATATTACATGGAAGTGCTTTGGAAACATTCACAGATTTTTTTATGGGAAGTTGAGATTTCAACCTATGCCAAGTCATTATTCTTGTCAGTAGAATGTCCTTGGAAGTTGTGATTGAATAGTAAAGAAAGCCATGAGAAAATATAAAGGTTCAACCAACAGTATTCTAAGATCTAGAAGAGTTAAGTAAATGAAACAACATAGGAAATCTCTAAATTTTATAATCTTTGGAGTTAAATAGGAGAAACAATTTCTGTCTTAAAATCCAAAGACAGGCTAAATGCTGTCAAGTGATCAGCTTGAACAGGAGATGAGGGGCTTTTTCAGAAGGCCATGAATATTCTCTACCTAGGAAAACAGGACTAATAAACCAGCCCTCAAATTATGAAGTACTCATTATAGTTTTGTTTTTTTTGTTTTGCATGAGCAGGCTCCAGGAATCGAACCTGGGTCTCCTGCATGGCAGGTGAGAATTCTGCCACTGAGCCACAGTTACCTGCCCATTACAGATTTTAAAAAAGGTTCAGTTGTTCCATCAGAATTCAGTCAATGTTTTGCCCTAAATTTCTGGTTGTTGTGCAACTTCAAGCAAGCTGAGGAAGTTAAGCATCTTCCAAACTTATAAATATTTAGAATTAAATATAGAAATGTTTAAGAGAATCAAAATGATCTTAATATTTTTGCTGAATAATATATCCATACTTTGACATTGTAAAATACTTGTCACATTTAAGAGAATTTGACATGTTAAAATGAGAAGTCAGCTAGATACTTTCAATTTAAAATGCACAATGAAGTAGTTGGTTCCGATTTGTGATTTAACTAGCATACAATATTTATATAGCTTGACAATACTAAAGACAATTAAGCTTCCCTGTATTTATGTGCTTTTTTGAAGAATTTTAAGGATTATTTAAGTACTAAAGAAATATGTTTAGTAAGAGAATCATACTTAAACTGGAAGTCAAGTATATTACATTTTTAAATTTGTTTTAAAATATAGAGAGAAATTTAGTTAACTGAATTTTAACTAAATATAACTGAGCACATAAATGTGATTATACACATTCAAAATTCCCCTAAAAGTGGTTGCTAAAATTATCTAGGTTTATAAATAGAACAATAAAATCTATAAGTTGAGCTTAAAAGCTAAAGTAAGAAGTAGTATTGGATTTTCAACTTTAATAAACAGAATGCTAAGTTTTTAAATAAAAGCAAATCTCAATAGTTTTTTCTAAATATAAAACCACCTTTTAGTACAAAAATGTTCACATTTAAAAACTGTCACTCACATTATCCCCCCTCATACCAACTCAATTTTTTAAAGGAGCTTCTAAATATAAATAAGAAAAACTCATTGCAAAAAATGGCTAATTTTTAAGAAAATGAAATACAATCCAAAGATATGAAAATAGGCTTAACTTTTCATATATATAAAAAATTCAAATTTAAAATAATGAACTGCCATTTTTGTTTTATCTATCAGATGGGGAAAAATCAAATATTTGATCCCATTAGTGTCAGAAGGGTGCTGAAATACAGACACTTGTATATGTAAATAAGTATATGAGCTAGAACTACCACTTTGAAAAACAGTTTGAAAAAAAAAGCTATCATATCTTAAAATGCATATATCCTGGGGCTAGATATTTCCACTTCCAAGAATTTATTTTTTTTTTTTTTTTTTTTTAAAGGAAAGTCAGAGAGAAGGAAGGAAGGATAGAAGGAAGGAAGGAAGGAAGAAAGGGAAACATCTTTAAACATTTTCTTGTTTTATTGTATTCTGTTTCTCCGTTTTTGTTACATGGGCTGGGGCCGGGAATCGAACCGAGGTCCTCCGGCATAGCAGGCAAGCACTTTGCCCGCTGAGCCACCGCGGCCCGCCCAGCAAGAATTTATTTTATATACATATTTGAGTATATTCACAAAGATATTTACCCAAGAATGTCCACTGCAGCATTGTTTGTATTAAATATATTGGAAACAATTTAAACAACAGAAGATAAGTGAAACAAAGTATTATATTCATGTAATGAAATATTATAGAGCCATTAAAAGGAAAAAATATGGAAAAAGATTTGAGTATGCAAAATTAAAAATCAATAAAAAAGCCAAGAGCAGTGCAGTTTTATAATATTCTGAGGAGGGGGGGAAATGGTACATATGTGTGCATATGCATAGAGAATTTCTGGAAGAAAATAAATACACAGATGACTCAGAAAGGTGGATGACTATACAAAAGGGTATAGCTATTTTGGACATGAAGAAAAACCTAAAAATTAGTTAATGAGAAAAGACTGGGACTCAAGTGAAGCAGGCATGATTAAGTACTTTATATGGTCTTGATCCCTTCTAACATAAACATTTAGAGAACAAATAGTGTGCTGAATAAACCAGTTGTACAAATCTCAACATTTAGCATTCAATTAATTTTAACGATGTTTCTCTCCCCCACTCAAGAGATTTCCTTTGGCTCAAAATAGCATGAAGTTAAAACCCAATCTTGCTCAAATGATATTTTTATTTCATGGAGTCTCAGAGTTGGAATGCTCTTTAGAAGGCTTTTAGTGTATGCTGCAACATTTTGACAGTGTCTTCAATAAGTCCCAGGTTCTATTTGAGCACCTCAAGGACTGAGAACTCGGTTGCTCCTTGTAGCAGTTCTTTCTGCAACAAGATTGTTCTCTTGCTTAGAAAACAGATATTGAGCCAAACTCAATATTGAGCCAAACTCAATATCTGCCTAAAACTTTCACCAATTTGTCTGGAGTTAGACATCTGAACCTGGCAGAATCATACAAATACACACATACATATACACACACACACGCACATCTACATACACACTTATATTACAACCATTCATATGAAATATTTAGGGATATCTTCTATATTTTATCTGAGTGACAATTATAGCCCAATTTCTTCTTAGAGGTGAATAACAAAACTTGAAAGTACTGGAATAACTACCAAACAACAGAAAAGTAGCAAGGCCAGCAGAATCCAAATTGGAAGCACTGAATGACATAAGCATTAATCAGCAATCTAAATAATAACAAGTGGCCACATTCTTGTTGCCACTGATTCTTGCAAATACATTTATCACTAGAAAATGTGCATCATATATTTTGATTAACATTTTTTTTTTTTTGGTGGTAGGTGGGGTACATGTTCCGGGAGTCAAACCTGGGTCTCCTGCTTGGAAGGCGATCATTCTACCACTGAACCTTCCATGCACCCTGATTAACACTTTTATTTTTAAAGAATACCCAATATAAAAGTAAGTTCTGGTGCAAAGGTGGCTCAGTGGCAGAATTCTCGCTTGCCATGCTGGAGACCCAGGTTCGATTCCCAGAGCCTGCCCATGCAAAAAAGAAAAAAAAAAATGTTTATTCCCAACTTTGCAAGTGAAATCATTGCCCTCCCCGCTACATGGGATATGACATCCAGGGATGAAAGTCTCCCTGGTGACATGGGAAATGACTCCCAGGGATGAATCTGGCCCTGGCACTCTGGGATCAACAATTCCATCCTCACCAAAAGGAGCAAAAGAAGTGTAACTAATAAAGTATCAGTGGCAGAGAGAGTTCAAATACAGTTGGGAGGCTACTCTGGAGGTTGCTCTGACACAAATTTCAGTTAGACTTTGCTATCTATCATAACTTGCCAAACCCCAGCCACGAACATTCCAGCCAATCCTAAAGAACATGTAGGGTAATATATTAGATTCTACAAGGGTTCCACGCGCTAGAGTAACTTCCCAGAAACCTACAACCTCCAGGTGGGTCCCTGATTCACATAAGTCCTGAAACCTAGAAGGCCCAGCCTCTCCAGAACATCAGATAGCTCCATTTCCCTATCCTTTATTAGTGACAGACCCTTCCAATATGGAAAAGTTAGGATGGCTATAGCCCAAGTACCCCTAAAGAGAAGGATGGAAAGATCAAAGGTGATGATGGAGTTATACAGTGAAGATAGGATTTAACAAATGAATTTAAATGCTGAATCATTAAATTGATATCTCTTTTAATCTATAGGATCTTAGAACAGCTAGAAGTAAAAGCCTAAAATTATGGAAATGTAACCTCTGTCAAACTCTGAAATATGTTCTACAACTAATTGTGGTGCTGTGCTTGAAATTTATTGCTTTTTTGTATATGTTATTTTTCACACACACAAAAAAGGAAAAAAGTCAATTGTGATGATAAAAAATATTTAAGCCTTTGTATTCTGGGGCAGCTGGAAGGAAAAATCTGAGAGGATCATACAGTAGCCTATGACTAATTCTGGGATCTGTCCTGTAACTACTTGTTGAAGAGTGCTTTGAAAACTATTGCTTTTTAAATTTCTTTGCTTTGTATATATGTTATACCATACAATAAAGAAGTTAAAAAAAAAAGTTCTACAACTTTTTTTGAAGACTCAAGTTTTACTTACAGGATATTCCTAAAGACTTATCGTCTCCTTTGGAAAAAGTTAACAAATAAGAAAGTTATTTCACATATATATAAGGAAGAACTGAAAGCCTTGAAAAATAGTGACACTGTTTTGGTTTGCTATAGGTGCTGAAATGCAATATACCAGAAATGGGTTGGCTTTTAACAATAGGGATTTATTAAGTTGCAAGTTACAACTCTAAGGCCATCAACAGGAGATACCTTCAAGAAAGGCTGATGACATCATGGGTTTCTTTTGTCACATGTGGAGTCATCTGCTGGTCCTTTGCTTCCAGGTTCTGTTGGTTTTAGTTTCTGTATGTCCTTGCTTGCTTCTCTGAGGACACCTCTCTGACCGCTCTAAGTCCTGCAGGTCTTCTTCCAGCATCTCTGGGGCGTTTCTCTCTTGCTCTCTGCATCCTTCACTTGGTTTCATCTCTCTGCTCTGCCTTTCTTTGGGTTTTCTGTCACTATTCTCTTCATAAAGGACTCCAGTCCAAGGATTAAGCAGCACCTTGAATTGGGTGGGTCACATCTTCATAGAAACCACCTAATGAAAAGGTCCCTCCCACAATGAGTCTGCCCCACAAGACTGGATTAAAAGAACATAGTCTTTTCTGGGGTACATAACAGATTCAAACCAGCACAGACATTTTGTGGGAATTTTGCCCAACAAGTCTTTTAGGAAACTTGAATGCTTTAGGTAGCTTGAACAAAAGCATGGATTCTATGTGTGAAAGGGTTCTATAAAGTGGTGACAAATTGTTCTGTTCACAGTTACTCTATGAGATTTTGTCACACAGTATGAGAGACATTAATAAATATGTGTCAGCCTGTCATTCTTTCACAAAACACTCCCTTAACCCAAATAAACAGGCTTCTGGAGGCTACAATGGCCGCCTTTGTCTAAGAAATACTCGCTGAATTGTAGATCCACACTGTTTTCTCAGAACACCAATCACACAAAACTCCTTATACCTGGGAAAATACAACAATGATGCTCTTTGGAAATATGAAACATCTCTGGAACTCTCAGAAGCACTACAGGAAAGTGCAATCATGAATCATTTGGGCTTTGAACAGCTGTCAGATTAAAACTACTCTATTATAAAAAATGAAGATCTAATAAGACAAATTGAACTCCATATCAAAGTTATTTTGCCATCCAGTTGTGCAGTGAGGTGACACAGAGAAGTGAGGGTCTAAATTTATTATTTCTTTCAGACATTGTAAAAGATAATGTTTCTTTGTTAGTGCTATAATTTGAAGAAACTTTCTCATGATAATTAAGACCTGGAAAAAATTACTCCACAGGTAAACAAGAAAAAGTCACCACTGAAAATAAAAAGATTCTATCCTGACAATAATATCTACTACTTGCTTGTGATGAAAAATAGCAGCTAAACGGATGCACAGGTGGTTCAGTCGTAGAATGCTCACTTTTCATGCAGGAGACCCAGTTTCAATTCCTGGACCATGTACCCCACTGCCCTAATAATAATAATAATAATTATGTACTCTGTGAGTACATTAATGGAATATTTCTCCAGGTAAACAACACCTCAGTCATTGGCTTCTTTGGTATATTTCCACGGGAATTTCTAACCATGAAGCAGTTGATTCAATTCCTGGGGAAAGCAGTTCAATGCCAAGACCACTTCACTGAGCTTTAGAAAGAGGCATTAATTATTCTTTAGCCCTTTCTAGAACCCATGTTTAAATAAAAAAAAAAAATTGACTGTTGGTTAATTCTCTTTCTCTTTAATGATAATTTTTGTAGAATTGCTCATGGCTATTCATCTGGAAATAAATCCACAGGAAATGTAAAAAAATTTTAAACTTAATAAAATAGTGGGAGGATGAGGGAGAGAACACAATCAGGAAATCTATTAACTTCTATTCTGAGTTGAGACTCCGGATCATCTGTGTGTCCCATTTAGTTCAGGGCAAAAAATACTATTTATCTGGAGATATAGAATGTTAAGTCATGAATTGCTTAAACAAATACTTTTTAGTGTAATCAAGTCTCCGATATTATTGTAATCTGTCTTCTTTAGCTTTAACTAGCTGTGCAATGGCAGAGGTTTTTTGTTTGTTTGTTTGTTTTTCCTCTTGGCCAAAATAGTCTGCTGTTCTTCTAAAAAAGAAACACTTTCTGAATATTGTCCTCATTTGATTGTATCCAGCCGGAGTTGGTTTGGGCCTGGGTTTTGCAAAATCAGGGGTTTTACCCAACAATGGCTAATTTGAGTTTTGGTTTTGGCGTCATGGTCTGTAAGAACATGGAAGGTTTTCACTTTCCAAGTTTTCTTAACTGACTGGTGACACATCCTGAAACTAGAATCCCTGTTTTTCTTTTCAATAATTTTTTCCCTGCTGGCAGAGTGTCTTGTGAAACTTTGTTAAATCATGCTATTTCAACCCTTCAATAATAAGCTAAACTAAACTTTTGCCTTTATAACTTTGTCATAAACTCGTATCAGGTGAGGAGCTTTATCAACCTGTCTTTTTAGTAACTTGGAAAAGAAATCAACTTCCTACTCTGCTCCCCATTCTTTTTCTACAGCTCTCTTCCCTCCTTTCTCTTGCCGACAATAAACCCACCACCTAAAATCTTCCCAGGGCATCTCAAAATCTTCATGGTTTGGTTCTTGTCCTGCATGCTATAACTCCAACTCAGGACTCCAATTCCATTAAATTTTTTTCATATATTTGGTATATATGCCATACATATTCTTAACTTACATGTATAATAATCCATTGATTCTAAGACTCCCTTGGTTGTAAGATGCATCATTATTTTATCTACCACTAGAAAAGAATGAAAACACCACTAATTAAAATTTATAGCTTGCCATCAGATGTATAACATATTCCAACAATAGAAATGTTAAAACATGGAAAATAAGACAAATCTTAGAATTGATGAAACGTGGTGACTTAAAGCAAACAGGAAATACCTTCAGATTACAAGGCATGACAAAGGCATTAAAAGAACAATCAACTTCCACCCATTTTGATTTACTAGTTACTCATTATCTTGCCTATCTTTTCCTTCAATTGATTACCTTGTTACAAAAAAAAACCCAAAAACTGATGCCTACTAAACACAGGTCCTTCGGTAGGTACTGGGGGCACATAATAAACAAGAAGCAGTCTTTGTTCTCAAAGAACAAAGGAACAAAATCACTCATGTTAGGAATGGATACAAAAAGCAACTAGGAGATTATAATCGCAATATCAGACAGAAGTACTGAATTCTGTGGGAGTAAAGTAAAAGGTGACCTAACCCAGTCTTGCAAAGTTTAAAGAGAACTGCCCAGAAAGCCACTGCCTAAGACAAAATCTCTAAGATGAATAACAAGAGTTATCCATCCACTGGGACAAAGTGATTGAAAAAAAGAGGGGCGGATACTCCAGTTAAAGAAAACAGTAAACAGCAAAAGAAATACCAGTGTTGTGTTTTGGAAAATGCAAAGGGATCCCTAACACTACAGGACACGAAGTGAGCTCACTCATGGTCGCACAAACCAAGCAGAGAAGCTCAAAACTGATTCTGAGGAAATTGTTGAACTCAGTGAAGGCCTTAAGCATAATGTGACAAGATCACTTTGACAATTTATTTTCATTTGTTTTATCTTTGCTTCATTAGAATCAAATTCATCATGACAGTTAAAAATTCAAATTGTAGGAAAAAAAACTTATGAAAAACATTAATTTTCTCCTCCCACTGCAAGCCCATTCCTGATTCTGATAAGAAACCAAAATTCTTTCAGCTGCTTCTTGTTGCAATTACCTTCATATTATTTTTTTTTAACTATACTGCTGTTGTTCAATTTATCATTTTAGATATAACCCAATGGTCATATTGGGTCTTTGGTTCTGGAAGATTTTGCTCTCTTTTATCACCACCCCCACTTCTCCTTCCTTTCAATATTGTTAAATATTATTTTTGGCTATAAAATAGAGTTCTTTAGTGTGTTCTAAATGCTCCAGCAGACACATTGTCTTCCTACTGTTTCCCCCTCCTTTGGCCAGTTATCAAATCAGATATAGTTTGCTATACTTTCCCATAATTTTTTCTTGGAGGTCTCCCTCCAAGACCCTTTCATTCCTATTCTCAAGTGTGTGTCAGTTGGGCTCCAGTCTTGACAAACAGTTATCAACCTGGGTATTTTCCTTTTTACTTTCTTGAGTTTAAAACACTTTCCTGGATCATGGGTTACTCCCCTTTTTGCTGGAGCACATCTTCTGATAGTTTTCTAAGAAAAGGTAAAAAGATAAATTTTCTGAAAATTTCCTTATTCTATTTTCACCATGATTAGTAGTTTGGCTGGGTATAAAACTCTAGGCTGAAATAATTTTCTTTCATAATTTTGAGAGTTTTTCCCCTTGTCTTCTAACATCTAACATTACTGCTGAGAAGTATGATTTCATTCTGAAACTCATTCACTCAATGTAATGTCTCTCTCTCTCTCTGGAATCATTTTGATTTTCTCCTTCTTGGCTTCTGAAGTTACCTTATGATATATTTTGACATAGGTCTTTTTTTATTTTGCTGAAGACTCAGTTTTGTCCTTTTTATTTGGAGATTCCTATCCTTCAGTTTTGGTAACTTTTCTTTAGTGCGTTAAAATTGTCTTCTCCTAGTATCTCTTTAGTCAAGTGTTATACTCCCTAGTTTAATTGTCTGTGATTCTTATCTTATCATTCAAATCTTATGGCTCCATCTCAGGGAACACCTCTAGAATTTATCTTCCAACTCTACTTCTCATTTTTATAGAGGGAGGGGTGGTGCTATCCCATTTTTATTTTCTTAGAGCCCTTTATTGCTTCTTATTCTTTTGCAAAATAGCAATCTGTTATTTTTTATGGAATAAATAGCTTTTCAAACCTCCCAAGAATATCAAGAAGTAGACACATTTAGTATTTGTATGATTCCTGCATTATCTCTAAATTCTTCTCTTTCCTTGTTTTCACTTTGTTTATTTTGGTCTCTCTCTTCTACAGTGAAGGTTCTCTTTATCTTTCTGGTGAGCCAAGTTCATTCATTCATGTTTAAGAGTAGGGCATTTAAATCCTAGTGGAAGCTCAGTACACATGGACTGGGTTAGATGATTTCTCTCCAGGGAGATCTTGTAAGAAGCAGTTCCCCAACTGCCAATGTTTAGACATTTTGGTGATTATGTTTTTTCAGACAAGTAACCTTCTGATCTCTTGCCTTGGGGACAGCTACTGGGCTCTCTGCTATATGCATTAGAAGGGAAAGTGGACTAGGAAGATCAAACTACTATAGTATAAGCAGACTCTTATTAGTTCCCTTGAGTTTAGCCCTGAGTCTTACCTTCACATTCCACCATACCTGAATTGCCAGCCATTCTCATTCAGTTTCTCAAAGTAATAAATAAAGCCCTGATCTTCTATGGTGATGATGGGGAAGGGGCATTAGTGTTCTCTTCAGGGTATGCATCAGAGAGTTGGAATCACCTGGTTGTTGATATTCCATTCACTGGGGGGGAGGGGAATGTCAATGTATTTGATCTTTCCACTTACTCTAGGCCCATGCCTCACTGCCTCCACCCATCACCTCAGCTAAGTCTTTCCAGGGTTTTGCATTGTGAACTGCTTCTAGTGTGGTTACTACCCTCCCTCCATACACATAAATTCTGGATTCTTCTGCCCTTATAAATTAGTATCGGCACCTTTGTCACTTTCCACCCATTGAATGATTTGTACTTGCCTGCTAAAGTCCCAATCTTATATTCTTTTTGCCCTTCTGGTTTATAGTCTTTTATTCCTTTAAGTAACTGCTTCATGAAGCTTGGGCAAGAGGATAAACATGTGATTTCAATCTGCTTTCTTTAACTGAATACCATATATTTACAATTTAGATCTGCAATGTTTTAGTGCAAATAATCCCATTGGCTCATATATGAAACAAACATTTTCTGAACTATAAATTAATAAACATGATATGAACAGTATGAAAGCCATTAAGACAAAATATTTGAAGTCAAGACTATCTTGAAAAATCTGGAATGTAGGGCCAGAGTTCTTATCTAATGTCTCCTCTCTGCTCTCTTCTATGCTTACGTTGCTGATGGCTTTAAATAAAGCCACAAGACAAAATGGAACAGTAACATGTAAGAAAAACTCTAACCTGTGTAACTCTCACCCTTCAATTCCAAATTTCTCACTCTGTCCCTCCTCCCCCACAAAAAATCTTACCAATATTTCAAGGGATTTGTACATAAAATTTCAGACTTGGACAGACTTTTTTTCAAGATAAGGACCAACTCTTGGCTGAGAAAGACTCATTCTTTCATCTTTTTGTATTGTCATTGCACAATTCAACCAACAACTAAGTTTTAAAACCTTCACTTTATGGGAGGCACAGCTGGTCAAATCCAGTGCTCACTATATTTTTGTTCATTTGTTTGAATTCTTTCTTTTTGCTTGTAATTTACTCAATAAATGCACTCTAAATGGGGCAAAATCTTGTCAAAAGTTCCTCAAACACCAAAAATTTAGAAATATATAGAGACGTGTTCTCCTCTAGAAGGGAAGAGATTTTATTTAAAATAATTTGATAAGACCTTTGGTGTGGCTGATGATAATCTGTAGGCCTGATAAGACCTTGGGTGAAAGTGATAAAGAAATGTCAGCATGTATCTGCTCGAGGACCCACAAGAATTCAGGAGCTGCAGAAGACAAGAGAAAGCAAACGAGAGATTTCAAAATCATTTTACCTATGAAAAACATAGGAATTTCAGGAGGGGAAGAGTAAATTCAACACAGAGCAGAACATGACGTTTAATAATAAAAAGTCTAATATTCAAATATTTATGGACTAATATTATTCATATATATGGCAAAAAAATTTCATTTCCCATTCATTTCCACAAACCTTCAGAAAAGACTGCCACCCTCCCAAAGGTCTTGGTTTAGGAAGGTTTCCTATGGAGAATAAGGAGAACTGATTAAGGAAGATTGCTGATTTCTGTGCCTGCATTGATAGTGTAAAGCAGAGTCGGCAGGCAGGATGAACCTTGAACTGAAACAGTTCAGCAGAAACAAGAACTCCAAACCAGCAGTGGAGGGAACATGTAAATCATCTCCACTGGAGAATCCTCTGAGAGAAAGGAAAGGACTCAAGGTTCAGAGTACGGAGCTAACATCTGCGTTAGTTTTATAATAATGTCTCTGAGGCTTAAACAAATGGCAAAAACCCCTGTAACTGTCTAAAAGAGACTGAATCTCGTACTGTATCTGCGTTTGATGAGTAAAGAGAAAAGGCATTTAACCTAAGAAGGACACAATAGAAGACCGCAGAAAATTCCCTTTGCCGAAAGCATTCTGGGGTAAGTTAAACAACCTCTGTGCGCAGGAAGAGGTGGTATTAAAGAAGGAATTTAAGTACTGCATTGGGGGCTGAACAAGAAGACGCTGTGGTTCTTTAAAATCTGAGAGTCTATAATTCCAGGAGTTATGCAGACTCTGACCATTTCAATTTAGCCCAACTGGAATGGAAGTTAAAGTGATTTTAAGTATAATGCCTCAAGGCTCTCGGTGGAGTTCAGCTCACCACGTGGTAGTACTGATTCTTATTCAGGACAGTGACCGGGCAATGGAGGTCTTGCGAAAACGATTCCAGTATTTCCTGTTGGATATACTCGTTCTCTAAAGACACTGAAAGGAGAACTGAACAGACTTAAAAGTGGAAAAGCTTCCAAAATCGAGGGTAGGGACTGGGGGGGAATATTGGACCAGGCTGGAAGAGGCTGTCTCTTACAGAGGTCTCCTAGTTGAGACTGGGTTTTTGGTTCTGTGAAAGAGCTTTGCATGCTAAATTATTTTTGTGTTTGAGATGCTTTCTCGAAAAAAGACTTGCATTTGAATTCACGATGCAGTCTTTTTTTAGGGATAAATCAGTAAAAAATGTCCACACTAACCTGTCATTTTCCTCTTCTATTTTGAAGCTCTCTGTATGGCAGTTAACTTCTACCCAAAAACAAAAAATGTGTTTGGAAAATTCCTGGTTAGGCCACTTGCTTGCTTTGTGAATGACATGTGTGGTTAGCTATAACATATATATAGCAATGCTTTCTTCTTATTGCTGCCTTCTTCATGCATGTTTTTCTTATTTGAACATTTTTATGGAAGTGATTAAATATTTGGTTTCAAGCTAGTGTAGAAATTGTGGAGATATAGAAATACTCTCTAACTGAAATCCAACTTACATACACCTACACAGTCATACAAACACACACATGCATTCACATTCCTAAGATATGCATGATCAGATAGTTTTTATTTGATTTCAGTGTCCTTTCTCCCCCCCCCCCCCCACCCCCCCTTTCTCTTCTCCCACTCTCTTCTCTCTCTTTTTCTTTCTGGGAGTGTAGAGAGAAGAAAATGAAGTAAAAGTGATTTCTATTTCATTTTAGGCTTGCTTTCTAATAAAGGCAACATTGTTCAGATGCTCAGTTCTCCAGCTCTTACCCAGAGTTAAATGTTGTAGAAATGTTACTTCAAGCCTTATTCAGAATGACTGAAATATTTTTGCAGGGTGTCACCTTGCAAAGCATCATTAATGTTTACAGTTTCAATAGCAAGTTATATTGCTATAGTAACTCCTAAAGGGATATCCTTTCCCCACCCCACCCCACCCAAAAAAGCATGAACTGAAGAGAAAGCAAACCTTGGTATTTAGGCCAAAAATTCCTCAATACTGATTAGCATTTAGTAAATTTTCAAAACGTATCCTCAAGGACTGGAATGTTTCCTATTCTATTAAATCAGTTTTATGCAGTGTTGTATGATAAAAACTAACAATCTTAAGAGAAGCCCTATGTTTTTATTAGAAATTTCAGTTTCTGTTGACACTGAGGGAAAAGGGTTATAAAAAGGTAAAACTGGGACTCTTGCCAGAATAAACTTTTTGTGAATAATTCTACAGCAATTAGAAACCTAAAAGATGTCTATTTAATATTCCATATCTACCCATGGACTTAATAAGAAGGGAAAAAATATGTTTCATTTATTGCTCCATTGCTATATAATTCAGTCCTTGGGTCTGCAAAGTATTTATAATGTTAAAGCTGAAAGAGATTATATATTTGGAAATATTTCTTAAAAATCTACACATCATTATTATAAGAAGGATTGATTTATTAAAACAGTTCAGAAAATTTCTTTAACTATCCATGTTAATTTATCTAAGAAATATGAGTGGATCATCAAATATTATTACTATCCTGTGGATACATTGTATACTCAATGGAAATACCAACATCTTTCCATGCTTTGTCTTCCGTCTGTAATTTGGAGTAGGGTTAAGACATGACCCTTGCTAAGTTAGCAAGTTGAGGCTCCCCTAAAAAGAAAATGATCTCTAATTAAGAGCTATATAAAATTATTTGCAAGTTAAAAATGTTTAGAATTTACATAGATCAATTGAAAGCAAAAAACTGATGTGTTTAATTTTCCTTTTCACAGCAACAATAAGTTATTTCAACAACAAAAGTATTGGTTTGAATCTTAGTGCCTTCACCACCAATTTATGTGCAGTCCAATAAGCCCCCTGACTTCTTTGAAACCCAATTTTATCATTTTTAAAATAGGGGTAATTATGCTTGTCTAACTTGCAAATGGCTATGATGCACGGATTAGAACATATGTGATAGTTTATTTAAACAAAGTTGCTGAGCATCGTCTTCAATAAGATCAAAATTATTTCCAAGCTCTAACTCATTGCTGCTTTTGCCATCTGGAGAAGATGCTACCAATGCTAGCAACAGGAGGATAAGGAGAAGTTAAACCCCCCTCCCAATATGGGCTGTACCTTCACAATGTAGAATTGCTTTTTTGTAGTCACGTCCTAAATACCAAGGACTGAGGTCTCCGTCAACAACACACCCTCAAAAGAAAATCTACTTGAATCTTTGTAGATTGGCTTCCTGGTTTTATGAAGCCAGGAGAAAGAAAAACAAGCCGGAACATCTCATCAGACAAGCACATGACAGCACTGTAGGCCTCCTTCTGGGGCTCAGAAACCAGGTAGACTTTGTACCTGTTTGTCCACCTAGACACCGAGTGTGAAGCAGACAGGAAAGATGAGGTCATTTCACAAATCATCAGACTTCAGCTTGTCATCAGAAACCCAAAGAAGAGAGTACTTGGGGAGCTTAGGGGTATCAAAGAGGGGCCCTGGCCTGGGCATTCTGATAAGACCTAATGTTGCATGGAGAGTGGTTAACATTACCCAATGGATCCTTGATTGCTGGAGGAGCTCCTCCGTCACACACAGATGTCTGGTCCCACGTCTGGCAGGGAACTGGGTACACAAAAGCAGACACTTTCTAAGAGGTATAATGATAGCCCAAGTCTGAATCCAGAGCTTCTAAATCCTGAAATGATATTGTTTTTGCTACTTAAAATTAAAAAACAAAAAAGGTCCATGTGGGAAACATTCTGAAGTAAGTCACGGAAATTTTAGAATGGGAGCTACCATCTGTTTATTTCCAGCACCCAACCCAGTAAATGGCACATGGGAAATGTTGAATGAATGAATGAATGAACTCCACGAAATGCCTAATGGTAGTAGCGATTGTCCTTTTTTTTTAAGTCTAGAAATTTTCAAACATAACATTAATAGAGAGAATAGTATATTGAACACACATATACCCATTTTTGGCTTCAACAATCTTTTTTTGTCTATTCTCCCTCAATTTTGGAGATAGGTTATTTTAAAGAAAGCTCCAGATATCATATAATTTTATCCATATTTATTTCACTATGTAACATAAAGATAAATAAAGACAATGCAAAGATATTTGACAAAATTAATTCCTTAATATCTTCTAAAATCTCTGTATCAGAAATGTCTTTTTTTAACATTTTTTTATTCAACATAACAATATAAAAACACATTCTTACCATATGATCATTCCATTCTTGATATATAATCAATAATTCACAATAACATCACAGTTGTATATTCATCATCATGATCATTTCTTAGAAAATTGCATCAGTTCAGAAAAAAAATTCATACGTACCATACCCCTTACCCCTCCCATTCATTGATCACTAGCATTTCAATCTCCTAAATTTATTTTAACATTTGTTCCCCCTATTATTTATTTATTTTTAATCCATATGTTTTACTTATTTATCCATAAGGTAGTTAAAAGGAGCATCAGACACAAGGTTTTCACAATCACACTGTCACGTTGTGAAAGCTATATACAATCGTCTTCAAGAAACATGGGTACTGGAACACAGCTCTACATTTTCAGGCAGTTCCCTCCAGCCTCTCTGTTATGCTTTAACTAAAAAGGTGATATCTATTTAATGCTTAAGCATAACCTCCAGGATAACATCTCGACTCTGTTTGGAATCTCTCAGCCATTGACACTTTATTTTGTCTCATTTCTCTCTTCCCCCTTTTGGTTGAAAAGATTTTCTCAATCCCTTGTGCTGAGTCCCAGCTCATTCTAGGATTTCTGTCCCATGTTGCCAGGAAGGTCCACACCCCTGGGAATCACATCCCACGTAAAGAGGGGAAGGGCAATGAGTTTGCTTGTTGTGTTGACTGAGAGAAAGAGGCCACATCTGAGCAACAAGAGAGGTTCTCTCGGGGGTGACTCTTAGGCCTAATTTTAAGTAAGCTTAGCCTATCCTTTGCGGGGTTAAGTTTCATATGAACACAACCCAAGATTGGGGCTCAGCCTATTGCTTTGGTGGTCCCCAGTTTTATTTAATGGGCCTATATTGGTGCAATAATCAACTAGGTGCAGCTACTTTCTCAAACTGGAACAACAGGAATAGTAGAAGATGGTGAACATATTAAGCTCATAAATCCTTCTAAGAAGAGGAATGTCACTCATGTGGATAAACATTTCTAGTTTGGAAGAGTAGGTGAGCAGGGGAAGCTAAATCATGCTAATTTGGGACTGCGCTAATATGCTGATAGAGTCAATGAAAAATACTGATGATGAGAACCTTAGCAATCATCTAGTTGTAGCATTTTTAGGCTTATTGAGGGTAGAGCCCTGTAAGACATGCAGGTCTTATCAGAGCATCATGAAATAATATCTTTAATTTCATCCTACGCTTCAGGAATAGTTTAATTGGACAAACATAAAAACTCTATTATATTTGCAGGGCTGCATTGCATCATAATTGGGAGGACAGTAAAAACAGGCTAGAATTTGACATTCAAAAAATATTTATTGTTTATGAAATGTTATTGATGTGTCTGGAGAAACAACAGTCATTAAAACAGGCAAAATCTCAGCTATCATGGAGCTTAAATTCCAATTTAGGGGTGGGGAAAGAGATGATACAATAATAAGTGAAATGTGTCAGATATTAAAGTATATCATTTGGTGATATAAGTGCTGTGGAGAAAATGTAAATCTGAGTAAAAGGATAGAGTAGTGGGGCAGTATTCTACACAAGATGGCCAAAACACTCCCCATGAGAAGGTGACATTTGAGCAAATATTTAAGGTAGTTAAGGGAACTAGCCAGTCCAGACAAAGGGAATAGCAAGTGCAAAGGTCTGAGGTAGGAATAGCAAGAAGGCCAGAGTGGCTGGAGTGAAGCAAGTGAGGGGGAGAACAGAAAGAGCAGGCATCAGATAGGTCATGGAGGGGAGGGCAGATCAAGAGTCTTAGAGCCATTTGTAAGGACTTTGGTTTTGATGCTGATGGATACGGGAGTTTTTAGGGTTCCAAGCAGAGGTGTGATATTATGTGGCATGTTTCATGAGGACCACTGGCTTATATGTCGACATTAATCAGTGGGATGGAGAAGATGAAAGCAGCTAGTGGTTAATGTAATAATCTATGTGAGAGATGGTGATGGCTTGTAGCAGAGACTATCAGATAATAAGAATAAGAATAAAATATAAAAATGTTCTGTTTTTTTTTCCCATGAATACTTATCTGCAATATATTTAAGTGTTTTTTATTACCTGATAGAATTCATTGCCAGATAAGGGAGGCAAGCACAAAGGGTTAAAAATTCTTTTTTATGGAAAAAATCTTAAAATGAGAAGAATCTAAGGGTTTCCTTCTTCCCTGAGTTAACAATGAGAACTATCATATATACTTGCCATTTGCCAGGAAGTCGTTATTTAACATTCATTCTTATGTCATTTAACCCTCACTATAAACCTGTGGCACAAGCATTGTTTTTCCATTTTACAAATGAGAAATTTAAGGTTCAGAGAAGTTAAACAATTTATCCAAAGTCACACAAATGACAGAGCCTGATTTTAATTTACATTGCTTAATCTCAAACCCACGCTGTTTCCAGTGTGCTATAGTGTGGATTATGAAAAGAAAAGTCATTATTTGTTTAAGTATCTGATCATTGGTCCAGATCTTAGAATATCATATTCTAGAGACTTAATGGAAGTTAAGAAATTAAGTGCCTGGAAAAAGCTTTTTATTTGCAGGTTTTTGGTTAATCAGCTTGATCCATTATTACTGGGTAGGATATTGTGAAAAGAGACTCTTCAGGAGTCAATATGTTAGGAGAGAAAGAGGCAGGTTACATAACCAATGGCGGCTGGGCCAGGCCCCGTGCGCACCGCAGTGGATTGTATATGGCTATCCCAACCTCCGCATTCAGTATTGCAGCTGCTGGCCTGAAGCTGACTTCGTGGTGGGTGCATTTACTCTATAGAAATAGTCAAATGTGATAAAATAGGGCTTTTTAAATTTAGAGGCCTGGTTTACCAGTTGTACTCTTACCTATAACTCAAATTCAAACATCTAGAACTAAATATAAAGGGGTGTGTGTGTGTGTGTGTGTGTGTGTGTGTGTGTGTGCCTGCATCTGTGTATTTAGGAGAGATGCAGAGACAGAGAGAGTGCTACCAATGCTCTTAGTGTGGTTAATATCTACAACTAGTGGACAAATAAAACAAAACAGGGGGTGTAAGTGTAGTTCAGTGGTAGAATTCTTGCTGCCGTGTGGGAGACCCAGGTTGGATTCCCAGCCTGTGCACTTCCCAAAAGACAAACAAACCAGCAAAACAAACAAAAACCAATAAACAAACAAAAATTCAACACACGGTCCTGCCATAATGGAATACTCATTTGGAAAACTAATGAAATTTGACCCCACCATACAGCATATAAAACAAATAAATAAAATTAAAAAATAAAACAAACAAAACTAAACTGCCCTTTGTTCTAAATGAACCAAAATAAGAAAAAGTGCCCACTTGGCAGATAGATGCATCTTTTTTTTTTTTCTTCTAGGGTTGCTGTTTATGATTTTTCTTCTGGGTGCTAGGGACAGGTGGGGGGGCTTCAGCATTGCTCACCCTCCAGATGCAAGGGCCCTGGGATGCGGGCAGTAAGGCATGTGGCTCTGTCTTGGGAAGGGATTTCTTGGGGGCCCGTGCAACGGGCTGGGGGCCCCGGGGAGCCTGGCCTCGTGCTGGCCAGAGGTCATGGAGCAGCCATCACTTTCCTGTGCTTGGGTGAGGCAAGCTGAGACAGATGCATCTTAAAGTTTATGATTATACATTTCCTGGTTGACCTTAGCAAAATGACTAGGCTGTATGATATAACCATTCTCAGCAGCAGTTAAAGAACTCTAGACAGTTTCAGGAAGACATAGCCTTGGTGTTTATTGAGAAAATACAATTTTGTCAAGCTCAATTCTTCCACGGAAGAATGAGATGACATCAATCCAGGCAGAGGTCTCTTTCATGGGATTAGAGAGCTTCGGCTCCCCTCGGAACAGAAGTAAATGATGAGGTTTTCTTCCCTGAGCTGGCCTGGAGGAATGTCCATTTGGCAAAAAAGAGACCAAGAAGGGGAATCAGTCTGAATATTAACAAAATAATATGATTTACTTGACATGGGAAAAATCAGTAGCTCCATTTAGATGAAGTCATTACATCTCAAAGTCAATTAGAAATAGTGTGAGAGTTATTGGTTATTTTGGATTTTCCCCACAATTTATGTCTTCCACCAGTATTTCTCCAAAATATAGGAGCTTATATATTGCACCAACACCAACACACACACACACATCTTTTCTACCACCTCTACTTCCACACAAATTTCTCTTAAAACCTCTCTCAGGGAAATCGCCTATTTCAGTGGCCTTTTATTGTTGTACTCAGCCAGAGTGTATAGCTCCCCATCTTCTCTTTTTCCTCTCATTGACCACTGTCCAGTCTGGGTCAGACCCAGACTTAAGGCCGAGGCCTGGTTTTTCCCTCGTGGTCAAAGTCTGGGCACAGAGGCAAGGGTGTTGAGGGCATTATCAAAGCAAGGAAAACTAATCCAAATGATGCCACTGCACCAGGGAGGTAGGAATTGCAGGAGCTGGGATTCAAAGCCAAAGTGGGATAGAGGATAGGGAGCCTGGAAAGCTGGAGGCAAGGGGTAGTGACAGGAACAATGAAGCAGGATGTGATCAGAATGAATTCAAAAGTTGGATTGGAGAAACAATGCCACTTACAGCCTTTTTATTTCTTCATATCTCTCTAATGGGAGGCAGTATTGCATGGGGTAAAAGGTGTGGAAACTGGAGCCAGGTTAACTGAGCTTGAAGTCTGACTTTACCATTTCCTAGCTAAGTGATCTTAGTGTTCTTATCTGTAAAGTTGAGTTAATAATAGGTTTTTAACTCTCAGGATTGTTAGGATCAAATAAATTAATATTTGTAAAAACCTTAGAAGAAAGGTCTATATAAAACAAGCTAAAAGTAAAAAAATATATGCCTACATCCCCAGCATCAAGCATAAGGAAAAAAATTCTTAGTATGATTGGAGCTCCCTTATTTAATTCTCTTTTGCTCAGAGATAACCACCATCTTGAATTTATTGTGTATGATCCCTATGCATTTTTATATACATTTATATAAATATTGTATTTCTGAGTAATAAGTAATTTTGTTTTTCATATTTTAACCATGTATTAATGGCACCGTGCTTTAGGTGCTCTTCTGGAACTCAGTTTGCTTGCTCATCTGTGTTAGTACATGCAGCTCTGGAATGTACATCCATGTCACTCCTATGGTTAGTGTAGTCCCGAAATCTGCTTCCACTACAATTTCTTTTCTCTTGATGATGGATACTTCTAGTTGCTTCCCTTTTTTTTCTTTATTTTTATTATATGCATCTTTTTTTTTTTTGCATGGGCAGATACTGGGAATCAAACCCAGGTCTCCAGCATGACACACAAGAACTCTGCCACTGGGCCACCATCGTCCGCCCATATTATATGCATTTTTTTAGCATACTTCCTGTAAATGAGTGAGAGTTCCATGATGTTTCAGAAGTGAAATTTCTGAGGTGTAGGGTCAGCTTATTTCCAAATGTACTTGGTTTCAAAAATTATTCTTTAAAGATATTTGGACGCATTTACAATATCATCAGCAGTATACTATGTGCTAAAGACTAGTGTAAGCTCTTTAGACATATTAGCTTATTTAATCCTCATAACAACTCTATAAAGTACATGCTATTATATCCCTTCCTTTAGAGATGAGACGCTAGGCACTTTCCCTTGATCACTCAATGATAAACCTCGGAGCTGGTATTCAGATGTAGGCACTCTGGTCCAAAGTTGTGCTGAATGTGAAACAGTAAATCATAAGGAGCCAAGATATTCTGACCAAAAAATACTACAAGACAGATAAAAAAATCTCATGAAGCAGGTGAGACTTTAACCAGACCTTCAGTTTGTGAACAATTAAGAGGGAAGGTAATGAAGAAAACATCCTAGCCAGAAGAATCTGCAGCAACACAGAATGTGCTTATGGCACAGTAATGCAAGTGTTCAGACTGGCAGTGTGGGGCTGGGGGGGGGGGGGGGGCAGGTTGCAGGGGACAGTTACTGCCCCTCTACCAAGCCCTGTGCACAAATATTCTCTTCAGTTTGAGAGACGCGCTGCAGTGCCACAAACATGAAGCCAGAGGAGCTATCCAAAATCCCACCCTTCCTCTGACCTCGAGTCCCCAGCTCACATCTTGGAGCCTATTGCTTGTCTGTTCCTTGAGTGCATCTGTTCATTGAGTTGTAGTCTCTCTATTTTTTTCTACTTTAGATCATTTTTTCTACCCCTTATGGAAAAGGGAGGAGTCCAATCTGCTTTCCATGTGACAAACCTTCAGATATTTGAAAGAACTTTATAAGTCACAGGTCCTTCTCTTCCCAACCCAGTGTACATGCTGGACTCTTCGCTTGCCCTCAGCACACACACATGCAATTCATTCAGGCCACAATGGCAGAGCTTCTAGCCATTCTCAGGTCCTAGGAGGAATCCCTCATTGTCAAAATGACACTTCCCTAGACACCCTTCCATTCACCAGTGTCTTTTGTATGATAGGGTATTTACAGCTAAATATTCTTTTCCAGGTATCATCAAACCAACATAGAGAACAGTGAAACCTAAAAGTTGTCACTAGCCCCTATAAAGATAGTTGAACCATGCTGCATGGATCATATGATTGTAGATCATCAAGAAGACTTGGACAACAGTTCTTTGCTCTGTTCCCTAACTTGTCAATAGAGAAATTCAAGGCTTCTGTGCTTGTATTTCTTAGCCACTAGAAACAGGAATAGTTGCCTTTACCTGTTTGTCAATGATGTTGTGAAGAGGCATATCAGATTGGTATAAAAGAATGTAACTTCAGATAACAATGGATAGGAAGGATGAGTAATGGCTATATATCCACAATGCAATGGAATTTAACCTTGTTTTGTATCATGGGGTCCTTTGATAATCTATTGAAATCTCTGGTACACTTCCCCAGACAATGCACATATGCATGGACACACACAAAAGCGTAAGCTTCACCAATATAATTGGGGAGTTAAATTAAGCAGTGAATTTTGAACCTGCCCATTAAATGAATACAGAATATGGTATTTTTTCTTGACTCAGAATTGGAATTTAGACTCAAATCTGGGTTAAAGTCCTGGCTCCATTTCTTACAAACTGTAAGTTTAGAATTGAGGCTATTAAGCAAGTCCAGGAATCCCAACCCAGTACATGGACATAAATTGGATTGCAGTGAAGTTTTTGGATTCAGTTCCGAGTCTATGGATGGGTGTATTTTCTCAGTAATAGCAATTGATTTCTGGAGTAAATAGGTTGATCTTTAGTGTCCATTTTCTGCCTTTTCGACTGTTCAATATCACCATGTTAGTAGAAGTGCACTCATTGCTCTCTGAGAAGATGAAGTTGATCCATTAAAGTAATCCTAACACATTAAGAAGTTAAGGTCTGGATATGTCCCACCCGAGTGGTCAAACTTAGGAAAGTGCACTAAAGCCAGAAGAGCTTAGTGATCTGAACACATGGCTCATAGCAACGGAATTTTGGATGTTGGTGTTGGAAAAAAAAATTGGAACAAGAACATCTTTCCAGCAATAATAATGACAGTTTTATAGCATTTACGTAATCTTGAACTTTCCAAAGTTCTTTCATGTGCATGGTTTCTTTGCTTCTCACCAAAGCCAGCAAGGGTGGGAGCAAGGGGTAATTCCCATTTTACAGATAAGGAAATTAATCCTTGAGAAGTTAGGTGACTTGTCCTAAGTCTTTCAGTTCGTAAGAAATGGAGCCAGGACTTTAACCCAGATTTGATTCTAAATCCCTATTTCTTTTGCTATATCATGAAGGCAATCATGTACATAACCAACAGTTCCCATTTTCAAGTGGCTACTTTGAAGCCAAGGTGTGTAGTATGAGTTCACAGAAAGTAGAGGGGTCATCTCAGCAGGTATAAATCCTACAATCTCTTTTTCTGGGTAACCTTAAGCAGAGTGAAGGGTGGCATTGCCAATTGCCTCCACCTGCTCAAAAACTTCCCTGAATTTACAGATGCCTGAAATCCCCTTAACATTTAGCAGGACCTTTCATTACCAGATTTGAAATGCAAATAGCAGGGACTAGGTCAGTACACATGGCTGATATCAGATCCTTCTCTGAAAACAAGTTTGGGCAGGGGAGGGGCAGGGAGGGAAAGACGCCATCAGAGCCAGGACACTGTACGAGGTGACAAAGTACCAGAGGAGGAGAGAAACACCCAGGGCCAAGGATAAGGGACACCTCCCTCTCAACCTTGAGGCTCTGAATTTGAGGGAACCCATCTCCCTCTCTGCCTAGTTCTCATCCCTCACAGAATAACAAAATTAGTATCCTCTTAACTGCAAAGAAATGCAGCATTTCTCAAGGTGGTCCCCAAGGCTGTGGCCTCAGCATCACCCAGAAGGTAGTTAAACATGCCATTTCCAGGACCTCCCTCCCGGCCCCAACCCCTTTCCAATCTGGGTCTCTGAGGCCAGGCCCAGGGATTTGCCCAGGCAACAAGCACCCGGGGTCACTGCTCTGGACAATGAAGTTGCAGAGTTATTGTCCTAGAGGAGGAATTAGAAAATGTGATCCCCATGGATTCTTGCCTTTGGAAGACCTAGACGAAAACACCTCAAGGAAAGTTGATTTATGGGATTGATTTTCCAGCTATCCTCTTTCCGTATCTTAAAATCATATGGTATAGGGAGGTGTGACGGTGGCTCAGTGGCATAATACTTACCTGCTATGCTGGAGACCCAGGTTTGATTCCCCGTGCCTGCCCATATGGTGCATATATATATATATATTTAATTACAGAAACCTGTGCATTTGTTACTGCACTCACATACATAAATGTGATCTATATCTATATCTGCATGCAGGTTATTTTAACTTCTTTTTCCCATTTAGTTGGCTCTCACCCTCTTTTATTCCCCTGATATACTTTCATTTCCATCAGGTCCCCAGTATTCCATATTACAATCTGATATGCATTCTCCTTTTAAATCACATGTACACACACACAAGCATTTATATTCTAAACCATATGGGTAGTCGTTACATTCTGTATCATTAAAATAGAAACAGGTTTTACATTATTTTCTGTATCTTGCTTTTCTCACCCAACAATACTCAATAGAAATCATATTCCATATTAGGAAATATAGCTCCAGATTTTTTGTAAATGGTTGTCTATGATTTCACATGGTGGATGAATCATAATTTATTCAACTCTTCCCCATTGACTGGTATACTCTATCCCCAAGTTGCTGCTGCTATGAACAATGCAGCAATTAACATCCTTGTATTTTATTTATTTTAATTAAGTAATTATTTATTTAATATCCCTGCTTCTATTTCTAGGAGAGAAATTTTATCTGTAGGACAGGGAATTATGTAAGTGTTTACTATAATAATAATTAATATTAGTATTCTTGAAGGAGTTGTATGTATTTTATTTTAATAATTCTTACCAGCTTGCTTGCCAAATAAGACAGTATTTTAAGCAGTAATTCCTATAAAAGTATTCTTTTTCTCCGTTACAACTTTTCACTATAAAAATTTATATTGGTAGTGAAATGTAACTAGTTATATATATTTATAATATTTGGATTATAAATGTCCTTCATCTTTCATCATTTCAAATTCTTACAGTAGCCTAATGCTGTACCATTTGAGTCTCATTAATATTTCATGTCACAAGCAAATAATAAGTATTGAGCTCTTACAGAGCCTATACAGGTGTAACCAAGAAAACAGACAAAGCAACCAACGAACAAAACACTTGCTGCTTTCAGTGCAATTACCCTCCAAATACTTTAGGTGATATATGTATGTATGTGTGTATGTACGCATATGAAAAAGCCTCCAATATTTTCCTTGCTTTATCAGCAGCAAAATTTGATAGTCTGATAGGGCTAGTTTTTCTGCATTTTTAAATATAAGAGACCAATCAAGGTCAAAGGACATTTCCTGGGCACAATAGCGATTCTATTCATTTCTCTGTGACACTGGGTGTGTGTGTGGGGAGGAGGCGGGGGTGTCGGAGGGATCTTGCTAGATGCACAGACTTCAGTCAATCCTAGTTTGATTTGAACTTCTGAAGTGTCCAGCAGGCCTTGAGGTGTAAAACAGTCTGTTTCACTTGAGGCTTATTCCAAAATTCCATTTACAGTCCATGTGAAATGGCAGGATTAAAAATGGGAAGGTTAGTGGAGACAAGAGAAGTAGGAAAGGGGGTAGAAGGGGGGTGGAGACAGAGAGAGAAAGCATTAGGTCTGTGAGCTAAAGCGGAAAAAAAACACAGTTTAATTATGGAAGAAAAGATGCACACATAGGGTAGCTCACACATGCAGAGTTGCTGGGGAAGCACATTCCAGGAAAATCTTAAGAGATTACTTGAATAATAAACCATGCATTCTTCAGCAAACCATCACGGGATTAACTATCCCTTTCCTGGGAGCACAGTCAATTTTATTTTATTTTTTTCCTTCTCCCTCACAAGCAGGTTTTTTGTGCAAGGGGAAGTATCAAGCAAGCACTGTAGTTTTTCAAACATTGCATTAAATTTTTCCTAACCTCAGTTTTCAAAACATTAATTTGGGTAGTGATAAGAAAATACTGTAGTCTAGTCAGGGTTACCATTTAGGTGGACAGTCCAAGAAACTAAGTTTGGTGTGATTCTCCAGACGCAGGGTTGTTCATTTTAGACCTGCTGCGCATTTTAGAACAAATAGATGTGATAGGAGACAATGGTTCACCAAGGATAAGAAGAGTTAAATTTATTTTCATTCTTTCCTTTTTCTTAATGTGAGCAGAATATTGAACTACTGCCAGAAGCAATATCAGCACACTAGAGATATAAAAATACACTTCAGAGTTCTCCAACTGTCTACTCCTAGGATTTCTCGAGTGTCAGAGATGTCCATTTTACGCTCCAATATGTAAGTCCACTGCTCACAAATGAACTATTTTCACCGAAGTCTTCTCTTGAAACCACACACCTCATTGCAGATGAAATCATTTTCTTCCTCTGGCTTTTTAGACAAATCCATTCCATTTGGTGGGGTGGAACAAACATAAGTTAACATTTCTTGGTAAGAGTCTTTCAATTAAAAAAAATAGATTCTAGGGGTAATTTCTGAGTTATGAAAATATTACATATGGGGATTAAAATAAACATCCATGACTCTCAGATTACCAAAGCCTCTATTTGCCTGACATAGGTGTCATTTTCCCAGCTACTTAGCATTTAGCAGTGAAACGATCACTTTTGGCTCCTGGATTTTTGAAATAAAGCACTGTGTCCTAAGAGGCATCAGAATTAAAGTGTGCTGCATCAACGATCATTATAAATGCCATCCTAAGACTAAAATGTATATGCCTTTTGTCATTCACACAGCAATTTTTAAATAATAGCAAATGACCTCAGAGGATTATGTTTGAAAACTGTCAGCACCATCCACCCTACCCTCCACCCACACCCCCAGGTATGGGAGAGGAGGGGAGTAGTGAGTGAAGACAAGGGGCAGAAATAGTAGAAGCAAGCAGAGGTGTGTTCTCACCCAGCTGTGCTGCTCTGTACCCTCAGCCTCCCAGTTGCCCTGGATTTTCCAAGTCTGACCTACTTGAGGGCAGGGACTGCCACTCACATTGAGCTACCCCAAATTACACAGTGGCTTTGCGGTGGGGGTTGGACGGACCACAAAATTCATCCTTGGTGTCCCATGAGCCTGGTTTGAACCTCCAGTTTCCAGAGGTGAAATGCAAATCCGTTGTGTTGCCTTAGCCAATAAAACCAATAACCCCCTCAAATCCTAGTCACAATTGGACATTTTCATATTTAACACACACTGCTGCCTCCAACACACACAAAAAAAGGAACGGAAGCAAGCCTTTTGCAAGAATAATTTCCGTAGGTTTTTACAATTGTTCATGATTTTAAAATAGGAAGAAAATGATTTAGCTAAAATATGCTGGAAAGGGTCTCTTGCTGCCAGCACACTGTATGTCCATATTTTAAAACAGCTCATGTTTATACAGGCTATGTAGAAGTGAACATGTCTTGTTTGTATTGGTTTAATAGAAAGAATTGGCCTTATATCTGCATATATGGAATGACATTTCATATTCAGTACAGTGTGTTTTACATATAACACGCATAGATCAACAGGTCCGACCACATCTGAAATGAGAGCGACACAAATTCCTTTTAAGAGGACATTAGCACTTTAAACTTTGAAGCCACAGATCTGTGTTGGGATCCACTGGCCCTTTCGGCGACGTCACTAGTAAAGGCATCCCTTTGTTCCAGGGGCCCCAAGGAGCCAGGCTAACTTCGTGTGCCACATCCCTCAAGTGGCAGTCCGGGGACCGGATCTGCGGAATGAAGCTCAGTGGATCCCACCCCTTTCCTCCGGAGTTTCCCTTTCCTGTCCTTATTTGCACCCCCCGCCCCCACGTCCCATCAGTCTGGGGGCTTTTAATTGAGTCCTTCCTCCCTCCTCCTGTCCTTCGCCAGGTCTCCCCGCGATCGTCCCCAGCTGGGGGGTGCTGGCCGAGTTGGGTGGGGGGGGGGGGTAAGGAGGTGGGGGGGGGGTGCGGTGCAGCGCCGCGTCCACAGCGAGGCAGCAGCTCGAGTTAATAAACAGTTAAGTTTGGAAGACACGGCAGACACGTTGAGGGGGTGTTACCAAACCCAGGCAGCAAAAACATCCCGGCACATTCCTGGGGAGTCCTCAGCTGCCAGCATCTGATTAGAACCATATCTCTCGCCGGGAGTGGCCGCGCTGCTGCGAGGCTCCCGGCCCGGCGGGTATTTAAGCCGGGCCCGCCCTTCTGCAGCCTGGAGGCTCCGGGGACGGGGAAGTCATGCTCCTTTCGCTGAGGCGCTAGCTAGCATGTGAGTAGGTTTGAAATCGTTTTTCCCTTTGGCTCCATTTTTTGAGACTTCCTTGTCTCCTTCGCTTCCCCCCCACCCCCAACCCTTTTCGGATGCAGACCCTGGGCTGTGGGGGGAATCTTAGAAAGAGAGCAGTGTACCTGGGGAACCCAGCGGTGTTTTTTGGCCTGACAACTAAGGAGTGCTTCCACCGATTGCATTTACCTTTAGGGCTGGCTCCAGATGTACAGCTCATGACATTTAACAAGCGCCTCCTTTTGTGTGTGTTTGTGTGTGTGTGTGTTTGTGCTTGTTTAAAAGCTCAGCGGGCAGCCCTGGAAAGGACGCTTGTGTGGCTGCTGACCGCCTAATTGACTCCTTACAGGGTGTTTATTTTTGCCGTGTGACAAAGACTGGGGACCTAGTTTGTGCCCATGAAAAGCTTTTACTTGCTGATTGACAACGTACGGCATTAAAATATGAACTTTGTCTTACATCGGCATTCCTAAGAAAGTATCTACCCAAGGGACTGAACAAACTTGTTTTAAATCTCCAAGGCAGGGAGCCTTTAAATGGTACTTGCAGGCTTGCTGTAAACTGGTTGGAAAGATTAAGTACGATTTCTAGAAAAGGGGGAAAAAATGAATGGGTTAAAAGCATGGAGCGCCAGTCCACACAGCGGTTTTCCAAGCATAGAGCTGACTCTGTTATTTGTTTCTGCTTTCTTTCCCTCTCCGTTTAATTCTCAGCCTGGAATTCAGGTCCATCGTCAATTTCAGCAGGGAGCCCTTTGAGTCCAAAGGGAAATTTAACTGGATTAAAAGCACTTAAACATTCTGGATGTTACCTCCTCCCCCACCTTTTCGCGCTTTCTTTTTAGTTTGTGTTTGGAGGGAAGAGAGCCACTTTGTAAAACGAGAAGAGCAGAAACAAGCTTCCAGACACATGGAAAGACTTAAAAATTGTGGAAGGGGCCACTTCATGAATAGTAAATATTGCCGTTGTACTAGAGAGTGACTTAATGAAAAAATTTCTGGCCCTAATCAGGTAAAGGGGGAGATGGGGAAAGGAGGTAAGACATAACTAACTTCAACAGAAGTAATAGCACAGAAGAGAAGGCAACTATAGGAACAGCTTCGAGATGTCTGATAAGGCTCTTGGAATGAGTTGATGGACTGTATATTGGTTTCCATAATCTTAATGTTGGCTCCACACAAAAGCAGCATCTAATCTGCAGGCTGATGGGGAGGGAAGAGCTAGTTGGGAAATGGGGGACCCCTGCAGCTACTAAATGGTTTGTCTCTACTCGGTGCTCTCTGACTTTTCCTTTATAAAGCTTGCTTCTTACACCAGCAGCCAGACCTTGATTAGGGTGCTTTTCTCTGGGCCCATTGCCCCCCACCCCCACCCAGGTTCTCTTTCTCCCCTCATTAAAAGGAGATAGGTCTCACATACATGGTCAAAAGGCTTAATGCCTTGGCTGGCTACACAAAAACAAACAATGCCACACTTAATGTAAGTTGGATAATGCAATGCAGATAGTTGCCTAGCTTCAAAGGGGAGACCTCGCCGTCTTTTCCGATATGTTTTTGGGACAGGCTCCTTCCAAATTCTTAATTGGCATCTTCTGAAGGCAGACTGTGTTCTTTTTCCTGTTGCTGGTGAATGATTTAACTTTCTCCTTTCCTTCCCACTTCCCACCATATCCCTTGTTGCCCAAGTGACTGCCCTAGAAACCAGTTCTTAAGCCGTGTCCACGTACATTTTAATGTGTGATTAAATGACACATGTCTTTGCCTTTCTGCAATCTCAGACACAAGTGAGTTTCACCAATGATGTGTGTGTGTGTGTTGGGGGGTAGGGGTGAGAGCCATAGCACTTGATATATGACTTGTCTACTTGGTTAATGACAGAATCCAGAATTTGCATTTCTACTTAAGACTTTCCAGAGTATGAGATCAAACTAAAAGTCCAAGTTCCTGTGCATTAGGCCTATTTGAGGAGCAGATTTCAATCACCTTGTTGGGTTGGAGAAAATTGCTTTTAAGATACTTGTTGGCACAGAGATGGTAAAAGGGACTTCTGGAAGCTGCTGCCCAGCTGGCTGGGGGTGGGATGAGGGGTGATGTATTTTAACCCACTCAACATGCTCAATTACCTGAAGATGAAAATAGCAGGAGAACAGGTGCCTTGCCCAGTGGTTTATGGCTTACAGGAGACTTTTGGAGACATGAACTTCTGGTGGTGCGATGAGTACATGCTGCTTCCTTCCTAATTCGATCCCAGATATCCATAAACTTAAGCCTAGTCACATGGATATTTTACCTGTATAGTTTTGAAGGCTTTGTGTGTTTTTTCTTCTTCAGTCTCTCCTGACTTGCGGATTTGATTATTGCTTTCTCTTAAAGAAAGAGCTAAGATGCTGAAGCCTGAGCTCTCCAAGGGTTTTAGGCTGCTCTAATGGCTATCAGAGCTTACCTCCCCATCTGGGAAGGCTTGAAAGCGGCTGGCTGGGGGAGCTTTGGGTAACTCACTGGTGGAGCACATAAGGGTTTCTACCCTTCAAACAGAGCCAGACTGGGAACCAGACTGGCAATATGAAACACCTGAGTCACACAGGATGTGGTCTTTAAAAATTCTTTGGTGCTGCTATGTAATACTAAAGCTGAGGTTGTGTCCCTGAGTTGCACAGAAATGGGGAGGCCAAAATCACGATTAGATGAATAACTAACATCAGAAAGGTGTGTGAGGGAAAACCTCGTGATAACATATCCTGACTATCAATCATATGAATCAGAAGGCAAGCAGGCTACCAAATTACCTCTTCTACAAAAAAACATCAACTCCTCATGGGAGGGAAAGCTAACATTCAGGGGCCAGTTTTCTACCTCCTACCTAAGACAGCTGGGTGGTGGTTAAGACTGGATTCTGGAATCCCCATCGTCTAAACTGGAATCCCAGCTTCACCACTGTTGGTTACACAACCTTGGGCAAACTACCTAACCTCTGTACTTCAGTTTTCTAATCTAGGGTGAATAATAATACCTACCCCAGGGCTGTTGGGAGGGCTGTTAATCTAACATGCTTAGAATACCTTATTCTGTTTGATTTAGAAGCCTATTTTTTGTTGTTTTCCTGTTTTGTGGGTGATTGTTTGCCATGGAACTACTAACTATATGTCTATGGCAACTCAAAGCAAATAGAGAATTTCTTTGTTTGACTGAACACCATTCGCCTACCTGAGAAATGTTAATCATTCAAGCACTTACTAGTAACCAAGCGGGCATGTTTGCTAGTACTCACCCTAGAACAGACAGGGAGTTACTCTCTGTTCTCAGCCTGGAAGCCTGCAGTTTGGCTTGCTCAAGTTTGACCTCCTCTGGTCTCATTTAAGTCTTCCCCACCCCCCTCCCAGACTCCCTAGAGAGAAGGAGCAATCATTCCTCCTGAAGTCAGCATTATAGCAGAAGGAGGTGGCAAGGGAAGGACCACCCGCACTAAACTGAGGGACTAGGCTAGAAATAAAAATACTTGGGAGAGGGCGGGCAACGGTGGCTCAGTGGCAGAGTTCTCGCCTACCATGCAGGAGACCCAGGTTCGACTTCAGGAACCTGCCCACGTCAAAGCAAAACAAAAAATACTTTGGAGTGTGTGTGGCTCCATACTATCTTTGCCCACATAGCGGGGCAGGTTGCCATGGCTACTTCCCTTCTTGCATCCTTCTCAGACCCTAGAAGGAAGGCTGCTGCTCCAAGACAGGGAGAATTGGAACAAAATGCTTCCTGGTCTAAAAAAGGGAAGTTAACGTTTGAATCAAATAAGCTAACTCTCCCCTCTACTTACCTTATCAATTCCCTCTCTTCTAAACTTATTTTAAGTCTACACTTAATTTTCTAACCCTGGCTAATAAAAATCTCTTTTGCTTAAATCAACTGCATAGCAAAACCTTAAGGCTTAAGATTTCAGCAGCATAAAAACTATGACCTCAGTATAGAAGTAGCTTGGCAATTTTTCTCTCCTGTTATAACTTATACAATCCAGATAAGGGCAAGTGAGCTTTAACTCCCTTAAACTGGAAAGAATTCTGAATGAATGAGGTAGGCCGAACACGTGAGGGCTGTCACTTAATACTTTCAAGTTACCCTAGAGTGAAGGGAGTGGGTAGGACAGGGAGTAACAATACTAGAAAACTGGGTTTGAAACCCTGTTCTACCTGGAAGAAATCTGAGCGATGCATATGTGACTTCATGTTTCTTTTGGGCAAAAAACTACCCTGCTCACTCCTAGCAATACTATGCAAACCATTACCTGATAGAGACTTAGACTTTTATGTGACAGATGAATTGATAGAAGTTCTCATTTAACAATCAAACTCTTTTCAAGGTTGGACACTTAGCTCTGTGTATATTTCATGACTATAGAGAAATCATCTAAGACATTGGTTCTCAGTCTATGGTCCCTAGACCAGCAGTATCAGCATAACCTGGAAACTTGTTAAAACGCAAATTCTCAGTCCTTGCCCCAGATCTATGGAACTAAATTCTGGCAAGAGGGCCCAGCCATCTGTGTTTCAACTAGTGCTTCAAGTAACCTAAGGGTATCTTTTTGGAAAGCATGGCAAAAATTCTTTGAAATAGTAAAGTATAAGTATTTAAACAGTTCAATTAAATCAAATCTTAGAGTGCAGAAAGTTGATATAGCACAGGTAAACCCTTGGACCTCAAATACTTTTCCCACTATCCTATGCATAGCTTTCTTTGTTTTTGGAGGTGCTTCTTTTTTTTTAAAACATAACATCATACAAACATGAGCATTCTTACCATATGACCATTCCATTCTTGGTATAGAATCAATAACTCACAATATCATCACATAGTTGTTTATTCATCACCACAATCACCTCTTAGAACATTTATGCATGGCTTTCTTAATCCTGGGAAAACAAATATAGTTCTTAGTTTTATATTAACACCTCACTTCCAGGTCTTTCCCCATTGCTAGGATTTCTAAAGAGTGTAAGTCTTCTTCATTTATTAGGAGACAGTTCCAATTCTTTTGAAAAAAGATTCCAGTAGATTAGATCTTTGCCCTTAAACCAGATGGTTTTCCTCTAAGCTATAAAACTTTTTATTTTGTTTTTCATGCCAGCCTGGAAGAGGTAGAGATGAATTCCTCTCCAATTTGGTGAATGAATCTACTGCACTTTGCTTTCAAAGAGCTTTATGTTTTATTATGCTAACTATTCAAGTCTCTCATTTGATTTCCACTTTAAATAACTTATGACAGAAAAGATCCATTCTTAGTATCCAACATATCAATAGATTTTAGCTTTTACCCAAGGTCTTATCACTAAGTGGTAGAGTCAGGATTCAAGTATAAATCTATGATTCAAATCTTTTATTTTTATTTTTATTTTTATTAATAAGACCAATCAACATACTATGTGAACGTTCTTAACATATGAACATTCCGTACTTGGTGTGCAGTCAGTGGCTCACAATATCATGACATAGTTGTATAGTCATCACCCTGATCTTTTCTCAGAACATTTACATCACTCCAGAAAAAGAAATAAAAAGAAAAAAAAGCCTCATACATACCATGCCCCTTTTCCCTCTTTCTCACTGAATACTAGTATTTCCTTCTACTCAATTTGTTTTAACATTTGCTCCCCCTATTATTTATTTATTTTTAATCCATATTTTTTACTCATCTGTCTGTATCAGAAATAAAAGGAACATCAGAACAAGGTTTTCACAATCATGCAGTGACTTTGTGAAAGCTATACCATTATATGATCATTTTAAAGAAACATGGCTGCTGGTACACAGCGCTACAGTTTCAGGCACTTCCCTCCAGCCTCTCTAATACATCTTAAACTAGAAAGGCGTTATCTATATAATGTGTAAGAATAACCTCCAGGATGATCTCTTGACTCTATTTGAAATCTCTCAGCCACTGACACTTTGTTTTGTCTCATTTCTCTCTTCCCCCTTTCTGTTGAGAAGGTTTTCTCAATCCCTTGGTGCTGAGTCTCAGCTCATTCTAGGATTTCTGTCCCACATTGGCAAGAAGGTCCACGCCCCTGGGAGTCATGTCCCATGTAGAGATGGGGAGGGGAGTGAGTTTGCTTGTCGTGTTGGCTCAGAGAGAGAGGCCACATCTGAGCAACAAAAGAGGTTCTCTGGGGGTGACCCTTAGGCTTAATTTTAAGTAGGCTAAGCCTATCCTTTGAGGGGTTAAGTTTCATATGAACAAACCCCAAAATTGAGGGTTTGGCTTATTGATTTTGTTGTCCTCACTGCTTGTGAGAATATCAGGCTTTCTCCAAGTGGGGAAGTTGAATTTTCCCTCTTTCTCACCATTCCCTCAAGGGGACTTTGCAAATACCCTTTTATTCACTGTTCAAATCATTCTGGGATTTATCAGGGCATCACTCTGGACAAACCTACAAAATCTCATGCCCTAATTCAAGGTTCCATGTACTTAATTAAACTGTCCATATAAGTTCTATTAGGAAATGCACTAGTCAAAATAAAATTTTGTACCAAATAAACATTTTTTGCTTTAGTCTCACACATAAGTTAAAGTTTTAAAATGTGAATTACCATCTATTTTCAACACCCTGCAATATTGACATTCCTTTGTTCTTCCTCATGCAAAAACATTTTTTAGCTTGTATATTTAGTCAATGCCATTGTACACTCTAGGCATTCCTAGATTATAGCATCTCAATCTTTACTGTCTTATGATTCAAATTTTGATATTTATCTGAATATTTAGTAAGTACCTATTAGGTAAAATATGGTGCTGGTTTAACAATGGGAGAACTGTAAGGGATATAGCTCCTGTCCCTTGACTGACTAGGAATCTAGAAGAAATTCTATTATTTTAGGTGAAAAAGAAAAAAAAATGTAGAATTAAAGAGACCTGTATGAGAAAGGCAGCTCTTCCATTTCTTGGGCACAGCACTCAATGTCTGATCCTTACTTGTCTCACCAAACTCATAAAACAGTCCTGAAAATGATTGACATTAAGCAGAAATTGGTAGAGAGTACTCATACCTCAGACTGAAAAATACAGGAGCATAATCTATAACTAGCCATCCCCTTAGGTAGCAGATTGCAACTCGTTTTGAAGAGGGTACATAGGATTAGTTGTTAAGAGCTTGGACTCTGAACTACACAAATTTGTTGACACCTCAGTTTTGTCATGTGAGACACAACATATAATATCTATGCTTCCTTTTCTCCATCAGTAAAACAAGTTGCCTCAAAGTTAAGATTAAAGGAGAAGCCATATAAAATACTGACTTCAGAGATGCTGTCCCTTCATAGAACAAATACTTGTTCTAGAACTGTATTTCTTAATGAAATAACTAAGCTGCTATATGGGGAAAGGTCTAGTTTTCAGTGTTTGTTAGGCAGGCTAAACCCTAGAGGTGACTGCTTTCACCATCTTTTCTACATACCTTGAAACTATTAAATGTGAGGCACGAGCATAGAATGTGGCAATGCTTCTTAAACCAGAAAAGGCACACAAATGTTTAACTCTTACGGTACTAAATTTCTTCTGGGAGGGACGGTTGAGTCTTCCTGAGGTGTAGTTAACTGTCCATACCCAAAGAACTGGAAAGTAAAGAATAACTTCATCCCTAATTGTGTCCATATGGGACACAGCTGTACTCCCTGTTCTAAACATTTCATCCAAATGACCTCACTTATTTTTATACTTTAAGTGTCCTATTCGGGGTCCAAGACCTGTTCTAATCTTCTGTAATATGTAATGCAGATGCTAAAGTGCTCTTTTGTTACCACTGCATGAAGCAGAAAGAAGCCAAGTGTGTTTGAACATTTATCAGAGGGCTGGCATAATCAAATGGGGAATGATTGAACCAATTTGTCTTTGGGGCACAGTGTTAATCTAGCAGGGAAAGTATAATTGACTTTTAGGTCAGAGTATCAGAGGTCACAATGGTTGCTCATAGTAGGTGCTCAAATATCTGTTCTTTAAAGGAAAGTCTTGGCTGTACCTTAATTATATCAGCATTGGAAGTTGTTGCTTCTCGTCCTTTGTCTCTAAAATCAGCTTTCTGAAAACAATCTCATTTCTAAAGTAAAAAACAAATACCTGGCACACTCCTCTATTAACACCAGTTTTACAATAAGGAGGCCTATTATTATATCTGCCTGGACTAATATCTATTTTCAGAAACATATATATTCTTTAGTTAAAAGGATAGATAATTACATTCATTGTTCACACTGTCTTCTGAAGGCTCTCTTGATGCATTGTTGCTTGTTCTTTGGAATTTCTGATTTGTTCTAGCTAGTCTAAAAGTTCCCTATGACTAAACTTCGATTGTAATTGCAAGTTAGATGCAAATATTTGTCTAATACCTGCTGGGGGTACGCAGATGTCAGAAATGGCTACTTCTAAGAAATTTAAGGAAAATGATACCTACTCATTTAAGTTTCCTAGGCTACTCAAGCAAAAACCAAAGAAACGGGTTGGGTTGAACAGTAGGCATTTACTTGCTTGCAGTCTGAGGCTGGGAAAAAGTCCAAGTCAAGGTGTCATCGAGGTGATACTTTCTTCCCGAAGGCTCTTGCTCTGGAGCTGGCTGCTAGTGGTTCCTTAGCTTGTCACACGGCAGAGTGCGTGGCAGCCTCTCTTGGCCCCTCTGTTCTCTTCCCGGTTCTGCTGAATTTCAGCTCCTGGCTGTTCCCTGTTGTTTTCTCTCACTTTGAATTTCATTCCATTTATGAAGTATGAGTTCAGTAATAGAATTAATCCAGATTTGGGCCAGGCAGCACCTTAACTGAAATAATCTTAACAAAATGGGTTCACTTACAGGAATGAATGGATTAGCTTAAAGAACATGTTTTTCTGGTGTATGGCTTCAAACCACCACACTGCTTAACTAATGCATGGTTTGATTGAAATTATGTGGTACAGAGTATTAAGAGTCAGAGGAATGAAAGACACTGGCCTGATAGTGGAGTTGGCCCTTAAAGGAATGGTGGAAGTCAGATAAACAGTGATAGGAAGAGCACATGAACACTAGCGACTTCAGCCAAGAGAAAGTACAGGTAGCAGAGAGTTAAGAGGTGGTATAGCTTGGATACAAACTTAGATGTTTATTTGCTAAACTGATCTCTTCATTAAAGTAGGAAAACAAAATACTGACTCAGAAAAGTTAACCTGGCAATATTGAGTTTCGGTGGAAAGTGCTTAGTAGCAGAAGAAAAACCTTATTTCATAAAGAATTGGCATGATGGGAAAAATGTGCCTAAATTAATATTAAGGAACAGAATGAAAATATGCTTTACTGCTCCCTTTTAAGTGCAATGAATGCATTTTATCAGGCTGTGTGGAGCATAGAAAGTAGGATTCCCTGACCTCCAAAGCTTCATTGCATTGTGGGAAAGGAAAAGTTGAGGTGTTTTTTTTTTTGGTACATAGTCCGGAAATCGAACCTGGGTCTCCCTCATGGAAGGCAAGCATTCTTACCTCTGAACTACCGCGCACCCCTGGAAAGGGAAGATTTTTATATGAATCAGAGGGCAATGATAGGTCGTGGGGATGTGGGGGGAAATGGTAGGGTTGTTGAGAAATAAGAAGATGTCCCTAAGATGATGCACCTTAATGAACTTTTGAACGATGGGAAGGAATTCAAGTAGGTGAGAGCAGTAAGTGTTACAGGCTAGGGAGGCAGCATGAAAAGGCATGGGGTATGTGTGTGTGTGTGTGTGTGTGTAAGTCAAGGGAAAACAGAAAAGATCAGCCTGTCTAGGAAGCAGGTCACCATGTTTGTGTGCACTGCCTGTCTGGTTACAAAGGGCTTTGAATCTCAGGTTGAGCATGAACAGTGGAATTGAACACATTGTTTTTTATTGTGAAATATATACACAAACAAGCAATAAATTTCAAAGTGCATTGCAACAATGAGTTGTGGAACAGATTTCAGAGTTTGGTATGGGTTACAATTCTACAATTTTAGGATTTTATTTCTTGCTGCTCCAAGGTACTGGAGGCTAAAAGAAATATCAGTTTAATGATTCAGTACCCATTCTCATTTGTTAAACCCGACCTTCTCTGTTTAACTCCATCACCTTTGATCTTTCTCCCACTCTTTAGGAGTTTTTGGGCTATTCCCATTCTAATCTTTTCATGTTGGAAATGATTATGGGATAGGGGGATGGAACTAGTTGATGTTCTGGAAAAACTGTCCCCTCTGCATTTCAGGACTTATCTAGTCCAGGGACCCATCTAGAGGTTATCAGTTTTGGAGAGTTACCCTAGTGCATGGAGCTTTTGTACGTACACTCTTGTATAATAATGCCCTAGGTGTTCTTTAGGATTGGCAGGAATGTTTTGGTTGGGGTTTGGCAAGTTACGATAGGTAGGCATGGCTAACTGAAACGTGCATGAGTGACCTCCAGAGCAGCCTCTCAACTCTACTTGAACTCTCTCAGCCACTGCTACTTTATTTGTTGCACTTTTTCCCTTTTGATCAGGATGGCATTACAACAAGAGTCTTTTACTACTTAGGTTCTCATCAGAACAATTCTGAAATAATGGAAAGGAGAATGGACCCACAAAATTTATTTCTACCATTTTAAATATGCTAAGGAATACCTATGTTCTATGTGTAGAAAATATCAAAATATGCTGTAATATGGGTCAGTTAATGATGGACAAGATATGTGATACAAGATGTAAAACTCTTTTGAAAGCAGGAACTTAGGGTAGTGATGAGACAGAGTTGGGGAGGAATGCTGGAACTTGGTTAAATATTTGGGTAAGGTGGTTTGGGCGTGGAGTAGGAGGAGAGAGGCATGGAAATAAAGGGTAACTGAAAAATAGGATCAGGGCTTTGTCAGATCCTGAACAGTCTAAGATGAAATCTGAGCTTTGTGTGAAGTTATAGACAATACTGTTTTGGATCTTTTAGGTCTGTCGATGTACAATTCCTTAGTGTATAACAATGCAAATGTTTGACTTAAAATCTGTATTAGGAGCTCTTTAATAGAAACAGTGGGCATGGCCACATTCTGCTTGGGAATCTGGACTTCAACTTCATGCAGTCTGTACTTGTTGAGGGCTTACTCTTTGGGGTGATAACAAAGTCCATAAGCTGACCTTATCCAAGTGCTACCTGCTATTCCCTTGCTGATACACTTATAACTAGGTTGTATCTTTAACAGAAGCCATGGGGGAGGGGTGCTTTTCATGGTATTCTGCTTCATTTGAATGTGAGACTTGCCCCAGGCCCGTTCAGTGGCTTGGCCTGATCTGAAAGTGACACTATTTTACTCTTGTAAAGTATGAAATATGGAGTGCCACAAAACACATTTGGTTCCAGAATATACAAGTTCGTGACGCTTCTGAGATGCTTGCACTTCTGAAGTGACAAGTCCGAATGCCAAATGAGCACAGTACTTATTTCCAGTTCATGAAGATAGTGTTGATTCTGATCTTTGGAAATACCATTGACATTCTTTAATGACCTAGTATGCTGTAAAATTATTCCCCATCGTCACCACTGTGCCACAGATGTTCTTCCAGATTGCAATATGGTTATGGTAAAATTGCCAAACATCAAATGTAAATATTCCCTATCTTGCTAGTGTCTCAGGTAAATGTCATAGTTTTACAGCTGCTTATTGAAGATAATTAAGGTCCTAAAATCTAGCCAATTTTGCATCTTTCCATGATAGATAATAAGAAAGCAATTTCTATAGAATTCCTTGAAGCAGCACTGATGTTTTTTTTCTCTTACTAAAAATCATTAATGACAATGAAGCCTTCTACCCTGATCAGAAATATTTCCCCCAAAACACCTAGCACCAATTATCACTATGTCTTGCTTGTTCTCTCTCCCTTGCCTATACCATAACCCTCTGAGAATGAAGACCATGTCGATTTTGTCACTGTATATATTGCACAGTTCTGCTCTTGGCTCATAGAAGGCGTTCAGCAAACAAAAACCAGACGGCCAGGTGAATGAGTGAGTCAAACAACTCTTACAGGCAGCATTATTTGTAACTTATTATAGATGAATAAAATGGGAAACTTCTGGTTGCTTTATATTATCTGTTGGTATGGGTAAAGAAATTATGAGCCTTCTTTTTTTTCCCCCCTTTTTACCCTAAGTTTATTTATAATGAGCAATATCCATATGTCCTTCTCATTTATATCTTCTCAGGGCCTGAGAAAGGCAGACAAGCTGTTACTGAAAGTCTCCAGATGGCACGGTCTTTCCAAGTCCTTGATTTAGCTTCTGCCACTGGAGTATTCATCATAGCTCAGACATCTAACTGCCCTGATGGATGTAATTCCCTGACTGTTAATAATTATAGCGGATAGTTTTCAACCTGATAGTTGAAGGGCAATTTCTTAATCACCTTCTGTTTCGCCTTTCAAAGGTGTCCACCAAACAGTTCTTAAATGACTAATAAAAATCAGGAAAATAGATAAGACTGGATGATTAAGGTTATCTCTATCATTTTGACTTAACACACAGTTTCTGCCCAAATCAAAGAAACCTGGCTTTAAAATTTGCCTGTGCAGCTGTATTGTGAGTAAAGACGTGATTTCCATTAGGCTCCTTAAAATGCTGAAATTTAGTAGCCAACTCATTACTGCCTGCACAGACTTCAACAGCTCCAAGAACCCCAGGCTGGAAACCAACAACATACCACACTCTGATCAGCTTTCAGAATCCTAGCATAAATGCTGGCTAGAATTTTCCCCAACCTAGTTACTATTTGATTTAAAACTTGTTGTTTAGATTTTAACAACTCAGGAGCTTTTCCTAACAACTTTGAATAGATAGGGTAGATCTGGCACCTATCAGTGATGTCTATGATGATAGCATCAAAAGCTTACTGTGGGCAGCATTCGTGTGCTTTCAAATGTGCTCATTTTCTCTTTAACGATCTTTCTGATTTTGAGTTTAATTGAATGTGACTGAGTCCTAGAGTGTCTCCATGATTCTATCTTCAGTCCAGGTTAGACTGTAAATTTACCTACATTTTAAATATTGCCATCTGACAGATTAGCATGTCACTAATATGGAATTTAAGGAAAAAAATATGGAAAGGCAAGTTACCTTAATATCACTGTTCTAAATATATAAGATACAATCTCTTATCCTATATCATCCTTCTTGACCAGCACTTCCTTGTCATGGACTTTTCAAGACGTTCAATGATAATATAAACTATACATAAAAATGAGAAAATGCTATATATTCTGCTTCAACCAAGGAGCTATAAGGGCATGATGATTTTAGTCAATAGCTGTCTTCTAAAAAAAAGATGTTTCTTTAGCTGCTCATACTTCAAGACATTATTTCACTTGTAAGTTTTGTATAAGACTGACTTCTTGGAAGTCCCTCTCATGGGACAAAATATATCTTAGAGTGAAAGTTGTAAGACAAAATGACCTTTGATTTTTTTGAAAGCCATCTTTAAAACATTTTGTTTATTTGAAGTTTGAGGGTCACTTAGCATCATAGCTTGACAAAATGGAATAGCCTTGAATCCGACATTTGAGATTGTTAGACCTTAACCTTTCAATTAAAATGCTTTGTTTCCAAAGAATTAGCCAAGTATTTAAAGGGAAGGGACTAACAGTGTTGAATCACTCAAAGTGGCAAGTCCCTGCAAATGTCATACCAAAGCTAGCTGGCTCTTTGATGCCATGGCCCTGTGCTCTGTTTGGTCACCATCCCAACCTCTACACCATTGATCAAAAACCTCAAAGTCTTCTCAGTGCTGTCTAGACAAAATACAGTGCCGTAAGCCCACCCTAATCCAGCCTGACCTACCTTTAAACATTTTCCCCTTGTATAACCCAGGACACACCTATATTCTTGCCAAGTTGACTTAAAATATCTTTTATGCATTGCTATTAATTCTCTTTTCACAATATATTTTCTCGCTAGGGGGCATTCCACTTGTTATTGAAGAACTGGCTTAATTCTCCCTTTTTTTTTTTTTTTTTTTTTTTATTTTTTTTTTTTTAAAGGAAAGACAGAGAGAAGGAAGGAAGGATAGAAGGAAGGAAGGGAGGAAGAAAGGGAAACATCTTTTAAACATTTTCTTGTTTTATTGTATTTTGTTTCTCCGTATTTGTTACATGGGCTGGGGCCGGGAATCGAACCGAGGTCCTCCGGCATAGCAGGCAAGCACTTTGCCCGCTGAGCCACCGCGGCCCGCCCTTAATTCTCCCTTTTTGTCTGTAATGTCCTATGGCAAAGAGGTTAAGTGCATATATTTCAGAGCTGTGACTTTCAGTCAAGTTGCTTAACTTCTGTGCTTCAACTTCTTCCCCTATTAATAGTACCTTCCCCGTAGGAATAAATGAGAGAGCTTCAGCATCATGTATAGTATATAATAAGCATTCAATAAATCTAACTTTTTAAAATGTAATAATCCTTCCATATTTCTAAAGACTCTACCCAAACTCCCCAATCCTGCATTCCCAATTTACTTTATTTTGCTCTTTGTTTTCCCCCAGAGTGTCTATCATCTTAGAAATATTATAATCCACTTCTCCCCCCCCACCACCAAATATAGACTTTATAAGGGAACAAATCTTTATTTTGCTCACTGATATATATCCCAAGCTCTAGAACAGTGTCTGGCACATGGGAGGAATTTAGATTGGTTACATGAATTAGTTTGCTACTGATGGTCACTGGTATTCAGCCACAGGCTTTGTTTCTTGTCTCTAAGTCATAGTGGCTTTGAGAGCAGGGATCAATTGCCAGATTCCATATGCTCTGACCAAAAAAGGGGTTGTCAGTATTTGAAGGCCTTTTCAGTTTTCTAATAGTCATGGATTTGGAGCAAAATCAAGGGTAGCTAATGACTTACATTTGCAAATTCACTCTGGCTAGGTACAATATCAGACAGATTATATACTAAATGGAGATAGCATTTGTTTTCCTTCCTAAGGGAATTTCATAAATGAAAGTCCAAATGTAGAATGGACTTTAAGGTAGAGAACCTCAGCACTGGAGAGATCGATCCTAAGAAAGAAACTTTATTCACATTCCAGTTCTGATAATTAGCCCTAAAAGTAGAACTTCATTTGTTTTAAAAGGACTAAGCAAACTTGTTGGTGTTGTAGTTCTCACTCTTTTCCTTAGTGTAAATCATTATCTACATGCTTCTATAGTTTATTTAAAGGAGTATGTTGTTATATTGCTAGTTAAGAAAAACTTTAACTGTAAATATTCCTAATTTCTAAGTTTTGCCCCACTATAAGGTTTCTGTAGGGTGTGAGCATTAGTTTTTGAGGATTTGTCTTAACCTCTTGGTCTGCAATGTTGGGTTTTTTTTTTTTTAATCAAGATTGGATTAGAAACGAAAGAATGCCTTTCAAAAAAGGCTTGTCTTTGTACAGGTCTATAGAGTTCAGCTAAGGAAATAAATTTAACTGCATTTCTGATGCTAAAAATACCTACATAATAAGACTAGAAAATTGCAGATGTCAGTGTGGAGTGAATCCCTCTAAAGTTTCAAGGACCAGTTGAAAGCAATTTCTACTTAATGATCATAATGAAGGGATCATGAAGAGAGACTACCAATGAAGTCCCTATCTAATCACTTATATCCAGTCCATATTTTCCTTTAGCAGCTAAGTATCAATTGCTTAGCAGGTGCAGATTTTGCAACAGGACATTAATGGTTCAGAGAACAGAAGAAACTGCTTTTAGAGAATGTAAGGTCAATGTAACATCTTGCTTAAATATTACTTTGTTTTATGAACCAAGGAAACTTCCTTTATAGTGACTCATTGGTGTGGACATTCTTGTGTAGTCTAACCAGAAGTCTTTTTATAATTCAATATTAATATGAATATTTCAGAATGAGTTAGCAGGTCTCAGTTGAAGCCCAACAAAGTGGCATGTAACCAGAAGTCATTTCTACTACTTTCTGATGTCAGTACAATGTACCAGAGTAACATCTCCATGATTTGTCATCTAAAAAACATAATGAAACCTCATAGGAAGGGTATATATTCAACAGGAGAGGGAGAAGGGAGGCCCTTCATCCCAGTTGCCTATTCTGGGAATACAGTGGTAAGTCAGATTATTGACCAACCTCTTACTTACCCTTAAAGGTAAGCCTTAATATTTTAGTGATAACTTGTGGCTGGGTTTGTAAATAAAGGACAAAGACTCAACATAATTTCTAGCCAAGATGATGAGAACCCAAAAACATAGTTCCTAGGTTTTTAGCACAATTGTTAGACAATATAATAACTTACTTCACTATTAATTTAAATCGAATTCATTTGGTATGGAAAGACAAGAGGATTAACCCAGTGTTTGCAAAAATATTTGCCACTGGAAATGATTTTGAGACATTTTAAAAGATACAGACACAGATCCAATAAGTGAGTGTATATAGTATAAAACACTTGAAACTAGATTGCCTAATACGTCAATCTTTCATTTCAAGTAAGTCAAGCTCTGTGGGAAGTAGCAATTCATATATAGCCATTTGAATTGATTTGTTTAGTTACGCCAGTCAGTGCCTTCTGAAATGTCCAAACTGGGTTGTTTATCAGGCCAGCAATATATTATAAGGCTTATAGGACACAACATATTGCATGGCATATTACTTCATCTTTATATTTAAAATATCAATTATTCAATTTTATAGATATATAATCAAAAATAAAAAAGACATTTTGGTGCATCTGGAGAAGAAAAATAGCCTTTGTCTAGACTCTTTAAAGTCATTGGCTAATGCCCTCATAGGAGCTGATCTTAAAAGAGAAAGAGAGAAATGGTACATGAAATATTCAAGACTGAACCTTTGAAAATGTTGCCTAATAATATAACCAGAATAGTTTTCTTGGATAATATGATTTTTGACACCTGGTATGATTTGGTTTTTTTCCTTTACCCCATCCTCAAAATGATTACAATGCTAGATGATTTAGGAGAACAATCCATTGAGATATGTATGCTAGAAAATCTTCAGTCACTCTTTAAATCCTGGAATGCATTGTTTGAAATCTTTACAGATTAAAGTGGGAATTGTGGTCTTTTCTTGTGTTCTTAGATTTTAGAAACAAGAAAGGAGGTGAGTGAGCTGTATGTTCATTTCGTCAGGGAACACCAGCATCCAATTTAACTTATTTGTAAAGGTCACTTAAACCTTGCCATAAGTGGTATAGAAATTAACTTCCTGAAAGCTTCTTCAGATTAGGAACAATATTTTATGTTTCAGATCACATCAAACGTGGCTTTTCTCTGAAGCCTCTCCTAAATAGAAAGTATCTTGAATTGCTTCTCCAAACCATTGGCGTTGTACTTCATGACCGTGAAGGTAGGTAAATATCTAGTCATGTTTGTGGAAGGGAGGCTAATTAATAGCAATCACTTATCTGGTTCCAACAATGTAATTTGGTTATGTCACCTGAATTTATATAGAGAATCCATAAAATCTGTCTGACCTACTTAGGCTTTGTAAACAAAAGTCTGATATTGTGGTAGGATTTTATTGTGATTGAACCTTCCTCTGCTCTTCATCTCTGTAGTTAATGAGTTATAAATATGTGTTGCAATAAATTAGAATGCTTTGTGATTCAATCTAGTCACACTGTTTATGCAGAAATTAAAATCCCAAAACTGTTTAATTTAGCCGTGATTAATATACTACAATTTAGAATTTGTCCGTCCTTCAGTTATTTATTCCCATGTACCTATTTGGTCCAGTAAAATTTCCCAAAAGACGAGAGAATAATGGCAGAGTATGAACTTTAGCTCAAGGATATTTGCGCATTTCCTGCAACTTAGTTTATCTGCTCCTACTCTCCCGCAGATTCTTTTTTTTAACCATGAGCACAATTTCAAATCACGTGGGCTTGATTATTTCAGGACCATTTTTGATTCCTAAATTGTCAACTTTCAGGCAGTATTAATATAATCATCCCAAGAAACAAGATAAGTTGACAAATTTGCCTTTTTTTCTTGTATATCAGAATTTGAAATCACCTAGGGGTTCCTTATCTGTTATCATATCTAATTTTTCCAACAACCACGTATGCAAATGAGACTTATTTCTCCTGGAAGAGTTCCCCTGGGCTTTTTGTTAGCCTTCTAGAAACTTCCTAACTCTCAGCATGCTAGAATACTGCTTTTAGAAAGGGGAGTTATGAGTTCTTGCTTCTCCATAAACCTGAAATTCCACAAACAAATAGAAAGTCCCTTTTTATTTTTAAATGTCTCCCTTTCATCTTATTTGAAGGCAATAAAGTCTTCTCCATGGAATATCAGCTAAATCACAAAGAACCATCCTTAAAGAGATGATTAATATATCAGGCAGCCACAAGATAGCAGTAAACAGTAAATGATCAAAACAAACAATTATTCTTAACCATGAGGGTAAGCAAGTCCTCATTATTAGAGGTGATGACTAAATGCCCTGTAGACTATGGAGATCTTGCCCAACTAGAACTCGGAAGTGGAAATGTGAGTAAATGGCAAATCTGTTATGGAAAGCTCAAGCTAACTGGATAGAACTCCAAAACAAAGGACGTGGTCTACGGAAAGAGCTACCTAGAACCTAGAGACAACAGAGTGGATTGAGATACCTTAAACTGAACTTGCGTTGAGTCTACATAATTATACGTTCCTTTTCATGATTTTGTCTATATACAGATATGTAACAAAATTCTGCCAGTTAGGGTTATTACCACACATAGCCCAATTTGGTCTGTGCATTGTTACAAGGCAGCTGGCTTCTTCCTTTAAACTCTTAGAAACAGCGTGTCTCTGAAACATGTGTTACAGAAAGGTAAAGTGACACTCAAGCAAAGGCTTTGAGAATTTATATAAATGAGGAGCTCTGCCTGGAAAGGGAAACCACAATGGGATTTAATATAATTCAGCCAAGCTATTAAAGGAGAGACCAAATATCAGGCAGTATTTCTGACACCGGCTTTTGGAAAATGAGAAGTGTAAGATTACTTACCTGCTTTAAAAGTGCCCTGATGTGGTATATAACTCGTAAAGTAACTCTACTAGTGTATGTCACTCTTGGTTTATAGCTTAATATTTAAAATGCAGATGTTTCTAAATAATATGCTTTTTTTTTTAACTCTTCCAATGTCAGCTTAGTCCTTTGAGATGACTATTCTGATGGCCCTTGAGAAGATGGAAAGTATTTAACAATTAAGATTTGCATGAATGGGATCATAGGTAAAGTCATAGAAGTACTCAAAGAAAAAAAACTATTGTATTCTGAAGTTCACATGCTATATATGCTGCACAGAATCTTAATTCAGGATTATTTTATATGGGAACAAGAAAGCACAATTTTGATGTTGTGTATTCCGGGAAACAGACTGCTAAGATTCATTCATGTGATTCATTTAAAAACTAAATTGGAGCAAGAAAGAGTTTGGTAGAAACTATCTAACCTAATTTAGGAAGGATAGACATGAAATCCTTTCTAAATCCTTGCTGATAAATTTGTATTCAAAATATGCAAAGATATGAGGAAAATTATGGAAAAAACTATGAATAATGTCATTGGGCTAGACTAAGAATCAAATGGTGCAATGGTCCTCCTTTTCCTTCACCCTGATTAACTTTTTCACTGTCTTTTCCTCAGCCATGAGGTATGATGTCCATTGTAAATTTGTATGCTAAATGCAAAGTAAATCATGTGTTTACTGTGTTTTCGTACAATTCCAAAATGCTTCTCCTCAAATTACTGCCCCAATAACCCTCCAGTATAAAAACTCTAGCAGTCCCTATGTTAGTAATAACATTAAAACAAAAAACTTAAACTCTAAACTTGTTTATGTAAATTGTTCATTTTTAGAATGCTCTCTTCCCTGAAAGTTTGAGTGGGAAGGAAGACAGAATAAAATATAATAGCCTACTTTTCAATCTAATGGTACAAAATGGTTTTCCTCTAATTCAAATATTAAAACTGATTTATTCCATTCACCCATCCTACTTGTCTATGAACATTTTAGCTTTTCAAAATTTCCAGGTGCTTTATTGGTTTGTTTTCTGGTTATTATCACTTCAAAACCAGAATTACTAAATGCTGCGATGGCTCCTTCTTGCCCTTATCACTGCAGCGTGGTGTCTCAAGCTTTATCGCAGCAACCAAAGGCAGGTTTCTTCTGCATTGCCACTAAAACATGGTGGCTTTTATCCATCAGAGAAAGTGCTCTGGTGACTGAGGCAGGTAATGCCATCATTGGTTCTTCAGTAGTGTCTCAGGGTTGTGGGAGAAGTGCTCAGCAGTTTTATCCTATCCCCAGGCCCCTCTAGATACAGTGTGTGATTGTAAATGCCACCCACCAGCCACTTCACTGAGGCATGCCCAAAGTCCCCCAGCATCTTATCGACTCCATTAGATCCCTCCAGCCTTCTAGTCTGCCCACCTTCTCCCCATTTGTCAGCCATGAAGAGTTTTCCCTTGGGGTGTCCCTTCTATGCTGGGCCTCTTCAATTTCCATGGACCCTAACAAAAGGCATGTTCTTAATAATCTCCATTTGTGTAGATGTGAACTCATTTGTAAAAAGGACCTTTTGAAGATGTGTTATCAGTTAAGACATGGATTCATTTGTGAATAGGATATTCTAAGATCCTATTTAGGTTTGGCCGAGTGGGTCTTAATCTATACTACTACTGGAAGCCTTATAATAAGACAGACGTCAGAGAGGAATGTGGGAGCAGATTAGGGCCATCAGCACATGACAAAAGGCAGCGATGCAAGCCAAGGAACCCCAAGAACTGCAGCAAGCTAGCACCAGACTTTGGGAAGAAAACATGGTCTTACTAATGCCTTGATTTTGGACTTCTATGCTCTGAATCCATAAGACAACTGCGCGAACTTGTCCCTCAGGTTCCCAGACACTTTGGGCTCTAAAGCCCAAGGTATGTGGAAAGGGTAGCCTTTGCCAAGTCCTTCCAATCCCTCTAAGTCATATTACCTTTCTCCCAAGATGTTGGGTTCCCAATCGCCTCATCAAGCTATAAATGAAACTTACTTGTGACCTAGTGTCTCCTTAATAGAAAGAAAAGCAAGCAATTATTGTGGGATTAAAGATGATACATAATAGTGTGACCTTGGAGTTAAGGATACAGTCATTAGCTCATGTCTTAGTTTGCTGGGCTGCTGTGACAAATTTCACTCAGTGGTTGGCTTAACATCAGAAATTTATTGTCTTATGGATTTGGAGCATAGAAGTCCAAAATCAAGGCATTAGTAAGACCATGTTTTCTTCCCAAAGTCTGGTGCTAGCTTGCTGCAGTTCTTGGGGTTCCTTGGCTTGCATTGCTGCCTTTTGTCATGTGATGATGTCCCTAATCTGCTCCCGTATTGCTTTCTGACATCTGTCTTATTATAAGGCTTCCAGTAGTATAGATTAAGACCCACTCGGCCAAACCTAAATAGGATCTTAGAATATCCTATTCACAAATGAGTCCATGTCTTAACTGATAATACATCTTCAAAAGGTCCTTCTTACAAATGAGTTCACTTCCACACAAATGGGGATTATTAAGAACATGCCTTTTGTTGGGATCCATAATTCAGTCTATCATACCTTACCAAAGTCTTTCCCTGTCATGGCTCATGAAGGACAAGTACAAAAGAAATAACAACATATAAGGAAACAAATTCCACATATTAGGAGAGCCATGCTAATGGTAAATAAATAATTTACCAAAGGCAAAACTCTGGTAAAATGGAATTGAAGCACACTATTCTGTTATCTTTTCCATGTCAAGTTGTGCCTGCTCTGTTTCCCTGATCAGCTCACTTAAAATATACAGAGCACACAAGCAATGGCCTTTTTTGTATTTTGTTTGTTTTTAAGCAAGCGGAAAGTTTATTAAGTATGCATGCAGAGAAGGAACTTGCAGGCACTCCCTGAGGGGCAAGAGGCCTCAGCACTGTAGGGCAATCTACTTTTATCAATGTTTGTTTTTTCTACTTCCCACTTCCCACTCCCATCCCTGCCTTTTCTTGTTCCTGGAGCTTCTTCCCCCTACCCTCTCCAGGGTGGAGCCTGGTGGTAGATAGTGCATTTGGGTGTTCTGCATAGGTGGGTAGCCCCCAGGCAGGGTGTCTGTGCAGGACAGGCCCTCCTGACCTTGATTCACATCTTACAAGCAGTAGCCTTTTGAGCCTCATCCAGATGATGCCTGGTGGCAGGGGAACCACGGCAGTGCCAGCCACAATTATTCAATGCCAGCGATGTCAAGCAATGACAGAAACATTATTTTTGAGCTACTGTAGTTCCCTCAAACCAAAGTTTCCATGTGATTTCCTTCCCCTTGTGGAAGAGAAATTAAAGGAGAAAGTTGGCTTCCATTTTTTCCATTCTGTTCTGTCTGAACCTGAGGAGATCATATCGAGAAGCTGAGTTGAGTGCAATATGTCCTCCCTCAGTGGTAGGCTGGGGTGTTGTGAATAGGATATTCTAAGATCCTATTTAGGTTACCTATGATCTTATTCATGCAAATCTCAACGTGAGGGTATTATCTAATGTCAATTAATTCAACCGCAAGTCTCTTTTGTTCATCTTGCATGAAAATTCCATCTGGTCAGTAGGTCATGGGAATATTCCAATGGCATTTTCTTTCTGAGGCCCTAAGTGTAAGGAGAAGTTTTAGAATCAAACCTCTGTGTTCATACACACATATAGCTTGTACCCAGCCGTACCAAGAGTTTAGAGTACACTTTGATAATGAAGACCACACTTTTTATGTTTTTCAATCCTAGTAGAATAAATGCTCAAACTAACGAACACTTTCAGAAATTTCCAGTGAATTGGGTGGCACCGCTCAGTCTAGAGAATGGGTTTTCATTTGGTTTGCATAAAGCTCCTTTAAAGCTTAAACTCACCTAAGCCCTCTTTCGGGTGATGACTATTACTTAAGCTCTAATAGGAGATATACCTAATGAAATTTATTTTAAAAACAAGGTGGGTGTGAATAGGTTTGGAATTAGGAAGGTTCATTCACAATGAGTCAAGGATATTCAAAGTTACCAACTCAAGAACTTAAACTCCCACCATGCCTTTAAAATCCAAAAGGCTGAGCACAGAATAGTAGAGAATGTACTGAGATGAGAATTTGAATTCTTTGATCTGTGAGTTGTGTCTTGACCTAGGCAAATGCTTTCTTCCAAAAAGCTAATTCATCATAAATGAGCCAATTTGATCAAGTATAACTCCTGCTACCTAGGTCAAAAAGACTCTAGAAACTATCTGTAATTAAACCATGTAAAGTTCTTTTTCTGTTTTGGCTAAGAAAATACATATGAAATACCACGTTCAAACTACTTTGCTAAACTACGTTGTAATATGTTTTGTGCAACCTGCTTGAAAATGGTTTATTCAACAAATGACATGTTATTTCTAGGAATAAGAGAACAGAGTCTGAGGCTAAGGTCTAGCTCTCCTCTGGTACTGACTCTATCCCCAAAGAGCTACTGAACAGTTAGACAAATTATATGTTCTTTCTTGCCCTCAGTTGCTTAATATTTAAAATGAATGTCTATGACCAAATTATTCTGTTTCTCCCAGCTCGATAATTTGGTATTTCTTTAAGGGGAATTATGATTCTTTTTTTAAATTTTATTTTAAATTTATTTATCTATTAAACATAACCACCTACAAACACAAACTTTCTTACCATATGATCATTCCATTCTTTTTTTAAAATTTATTTTAATTGTTAAACATACAGCATACAAACACAAACATTCTTACCGTATGATCATTCCATTCTTCAAATATAACCAGGAACTCACAATATCATCACATAGTTGTACATTCATCACCATGATAATTTCCTAGAACATTTGCATCAATTCAGAAAAAGAAATAAAAAGAAAATAGAAGAAAATTGATACATACCATACCCCTTACCCTTCCTTTTCTTTGATCACTAACATTTCAAACTACTAAATTTACTCATTTATTTTTGTTCTGTTTTTATTATTATTTTGTTATTATCTTCACCTCCTTTTTATTTTTATTTATTTATTAAACGTAACCACATACAAACACAAACATTCTTACACTATGATCATTCCATCTTGATATATAATCAATAACTCACAATATCATCACGTAGTTGTATATCCATCATCAGGATCATTTCTTAGAACATTTGCATCAGTTCAGAAAAAGAAATAAAAAGAAAACAGAAAAAAATTCATACGTGCCATACTCCTTACCCCTCCCTTTCACTGATCACTAGCATTTCAATCTACTAAATTTATTTTAACATTTGTACTCCCTATTATTTATTTATTTTTAATCCATATGTTTTACTCATCTGTCGATAAGGCAGATAAAAGGAGCATTAGACACGAGATTTTCACAATCACACAGTCACATTGTGAAAGCTATATCATTATACAGTCATCTTCAAGAAACATGGCTACTGGAACACAGCTCTTCATTTTCAGGCAGTTCCCTCCAGCCTCTCCCATATACCTTAACTAAAAAGGTGATAGCTATATAATGCATAAAAATAACCTCCAGGATAACCTCTCGACTGTGTTTGGAATCTCTCAGCCAATGATACTTTATTTTGTCTCATTTCTCTCTTGTCCCTTTTGGTCTAGAAGGTTTTCTCAATCCCTTGATGTACAGCCTCTTTTTAAAGGGTTAAACACAGTGATAGGTGCTTGCTGTAAATGCATAACTTGTGTAAAGCTCATTGACTCTGGCATGTTCCTGGGGCCCCACAGTATTGTCAGCATTTTCAGGAAAAATCTTCTAAGGTCTCCTTTTCAGTATTTGTTAACATAGTCTCATTCCTCAATCAAACAGGCTGCAGAAATCTTACTGTCTACTCGACTTGCCTTTACAGAGTAGAAAAAGTCTTCTTCAAAGCATAAGAATACAAGAATTAAGGGAAGAAGTGTCAGGAACAGCATAACTTTGCTGCAGCTTTCCTTATTCTTAAAAGGCTGCTTTGAAGATGGTGAAGGCTGTTCGCTGACCTCTTGGGCCCCATGATTTGCCTTGGCGGTTAATATTTCACATGTCCTAATTTGGCACTTTAGCTGAGGCAGGCATAAAGCCCCAAAGGACAAGGAAGGATATACTCTGACCAGTACAAAGTACTGAACATTCTGGCAGAGATATTTATTTTGCTTTGTTCTTGACTCTTCTTGGTTCTCTTCCCTGTGTCTTATTTTATGTGGCTCTTTCTGAAAAGTTAATCAGTATGTTAAAGACAATCGAGTTCTGGTTTTTTGAAAAGAGCATATAAATTGTGAGTTAAATTGTGGGATTTTTAAATTGTGCTTATCTGCATCACTCCATTGGATTCACAATGGGTTGCTAAGGTTTCCTTGAAAAAAACACAATTTAAGACAAGAAAAGAGAAACAGCACAGATCATCAAAAAAAGAACATAGACTCGGCTGAATTTTGAGCTCTGTGGCTTTTTAGCTATTGATCTTGGGTTGCTGAGCCCATTTCATTTTTTATCACATGTAGATACATTCTAGTTCATGGGGCTATCAGAATAAGTGTCTTTAGTGTTAGGTATTTGCTAGGTGTTTGTCTCAACCCCCTTAACATTAAAAACAGATTCTATACCATCTGTGGGATGGTGCTACTGTTAAATAAGGTTTTAGCTCAAGTTATTATTCCTTTTACCAGCATTTCAAGACTGACCAAGAAATTCCTGCCTGCTCTGTATAATACAGTAAGAAGATGGGCTGTAGGGGTAAAGTAGAGATGTGACAAAAACAAGCTTGTATCTTGATATTGCTTTAGAACTCAGGAATCACTATATAGCAGCTTTGCTGATATTATCACATTCCTAAGAGTAAGCAGACATAACAAATGTACCAACCAAATCTGTCCCTACAAAGCACAGGCTGATCAATGTCCACTGTGCTGGCTACCTATGGTTCTAGACATCTTGCATGAATCGCTTTAGGGAATAAACTATAGCTGATTTTTATTAGTTCAAAGGACATAAGTCACCCGAAGATGACTCATGCAGGCTTCCAGTATGTTTCTCAGTGCTTTCTCAGAACCCAAGAAAGATGTTGCAAACTCCAGAATCTCTCCTAGTCATCTGATTCTGATGACACGGAAGGAGGAAGTTTCCAAGTTCTTTCAGGGAGGTTTGCGTTAAGTCCAAAAATCCACATTCAATGTCTTTACTCAAGGGAAGCTAATTGTATTGACAGCAGATTTTATGTACAAATTTCTGTTCTATGTGAGGACTTTTTAAAAAGGAGTCAAGAATATACAACAATTTTAGATCTTCATTTATTTCCAGATGTTTCTGGTGAAGAAAACAGCCTGTCCCAGAAAGCTAGAATAACAAACCAACTACGTTTAGATAGGGATCTGTTATGTGAACTTTTGTATACATTTGAGCTCTAGTTCGGAATCCCTGTCCTTTGATAACCCACTTGTGTGCGTTTTCTGACTAATTCCATGCTTCTTTATCAGAAGCATCCCTGGGACTAAACCCAGCACATGAGAAGACTCTTTCTTTATTGGTTGTCCTATATCCACTTGTATCCCTTTATAAGAAATCTCCTGTTGGACTAAAACTTTAAAACAGATGTCAAAGCTTAATGTAATCTAAATACTTTCTTCAGCTACGCTCTTGCTTGGGAAGGTAATAAAATAAATAGCATCTGTCTTAGCTGCCAGGGCTGCTATGACAAATACCAAAAACTGTTTGGCTTAACCAGCAGAAATCTTCACAGCTTTGAAGGCCAGAAATCCAAGGGATTGGTAGGGTTTATTCTCTTCCTGAATCTCCAGCATTCCAGCAATCCTACATAACATGGCTATCTAGCTCTCTGGTTTCTACTGACTTCTGGCTTCTGGTTCCATGTCCAGTTTCCTTTGCTTGTAAGGAATTCAGCCATTTTGGATTAAAGCCCACCTTCATTCAATTTGGCCATATCTTAACAACATCTTCACAGCTCCTATTTACAGATGGATTCACACCATAGAGTACAGACTGACTTGAACATTTCAGTCCCCATAGGTCCCTTTACCAGGCCCAGTCCCTTTTCAAAAATCAGTTTATTATTAAACCTGCTGAAACAAATGGGCATGATTAATAGTTTGGTCATTTTGGGAGAATTACACATTTGTATATTAGATTTAACTTGAGTATTCTCTGCTGAAGGAAGTGAACCTGGAAGCAAGCCTTCTTCCAGTCACCACCACATTCCTAAACTTGGATATATTTGCAAAGTCTCTGAGGGTGGACTTGATCCCCCTTTACCACCCCACCCCACATTGGCAGAGCTAACACACAGCCAGCTGGCATAACAGAAAAGTCCTTTTGCAGAGTCCCAGCCCCAGCATCACCAAGCAAGGTATAGAAGGGTGGTTTTGAAGCTGAGACAACCTAACAACCGGCACAGACCCTCCCCTTTAGCTACTGGGTGCAAATATGGACACACTTTTCTCAAGGAAACAGCCTCTGGACTATATCAACAACTCCCCAGATTGTCACTGTGCCATCTGAATAATCCCTCTAAAGACTAAATTGTACATTTAACTTCACTTGTATTAAGGAAAGGAAGGGAAATAAAATAACACACACAAATTTATACACATAAAGGAAGAAAATATACAACAGTCCTCATTGCCATTCACTCAACAGGGACAAATACGAGATAACTGGGATGAGCAGCGTGGGAGAGGGGTGGGGAGCTTGACAAATGTGAAATGTAAGGAGTCGAAACCAGAAAGCATTCCAGAAAAAAATGAGTAACTTGGGATAGTATACAGGATTGAAAGGATGGTTGAAGGGAAGGAGGGGCCAACTATTTAAGAGCCTTATGTTCAAATCTAAAGAGTCTAAATTTTTGTCATAAATGCTTAAGGTAGCCACTCTTGGACTGTTTTTCAGGAGCTAGATATAATGACTACTGGAATTTTGTAGCTCCCCAAGTTGGGGAGGGCGTAAGAATGTCTTCCTATGAGTGACAGATAAGTGCATCTTATGAGACTGAAATACTTGTTGTGGGGGAGCTGGTGACATGTATAGAATGGTGTGCAGCATAAGCTGATTGAGGAAAAACCTGAGACTATCCTTTAAATATCCAACAAGTAGCATCTATGCCCATGTAGTAATCTTGGTTTTTATAGTTTGAATTAACGTTCAAGTGAATGGCAGTTATAAGCTCAGTGGTGGGAGAGTATACCAGCCCAGGGGGTCTTTCCTGGATTACAAACAGTGAATGGCTTTTCTTTGCTTTTGGTCTTCCATTCATAAAAAAAAATCCTTCTTGCTCCAGCTCTCTCTGGAGCTGTGTAAAATTTTTGGGATGTGAAGGAAACTTTTGAAATATTTACTTTTGTGCACATACTATGACTCTAGTTTTGTTGTTTTACTTGTGATGTATGGGGGGGGGCGCTTTATGAGAGCACTTACCTCAACTGTCTTGGTGGCTGCGATGCTGCATGATAGCATAAAAACATTTATGTTTGATGAATTGCATAATAGACACCCCATAGATTCATTCTTTCTCTGATATGTATGTGTTAATGTAAAAAATGGATGTGTCTTTTAAAATAGAGTGGTTGGATAGCCTAGAGGTTATATGCAGACTCCTAATATTTTTTTAAAAAGTATTTATCAATATGAATAAACTCAAGTCATAATTCCACTGTTGTCACTGCCTTTGTAGATAAGCGATTTTGAAGAATTGAAGTTCGTAATACCCATTTTCAGTCCCTAGTCATAATCTTTACAGACTCAGTGTTCAACTTATTTCTGTTTTGCTATGAAACCTTATTTTTTTATGTGTGAAAGTTATCTCAATGCTTTAATACTAGGTTTTTATGGAAAAGTTCCAATACAAACTGCTTAGCTAGATAGTCATTAAAAGTTACTAGATGTCACATGCTTAAAGAAAAACCTATTAAGCTCCCTCTTTCCATGTTGAGAATTACAAAGGAAACTGAACTGCACACAGACCTACTTTCAGAGTTCTGCCTAATAAGGAAGGAAGAAAAGTCTAGAGAACTCCATGAGAAGCACTAGTTGTAGGCCTATTATGGCATAAACTCTGGGTTTGCTGCATTGTGATCTCATTACACTTCTAAACTTTGCCTACAGGTGTCTGTAGGTTATGTTCATTTGAGACTTCTCTGCTGGAAATCACGTGGTATTACTAAGTGTCCTCTAGAGCCAGGGGTTGCTGCCTGATTTCTTGCCATGTCAAACGAAGTAGAGACAAGTGCAACCAACAGCCAGCCTGACCAACAGGCTGCACCAAAAGCACCATCGAAGAAGGAAAAGAAGAAAGGTATGGAGACATCCTCTTTAGACCAGTGAAAGAAGCTTGGGATTGTTAAGGCCCTGGAAAAACATGAGAGTCAGGGTGATAGAACTGGCTCTTGCCTCACCTCAACCTCAGTTCAGTCTCACACACTCCCAGACAGGAAAGCTGTATACTTGGCAAAGGAGATTGGTTAACCCTATGTGTATATCTTTGAATCCTGTGATTATACCAGTTGGGTCCTGCCAGAAAACTTTAATAGCATCTTACTCATTTAATAAATACAACTATCAGTGTGTATGGCCATCTTACAGTAATCTGTTTATCACTTTGTTTTATTGAAATTGTTCTTTGAAAAAGCAAGGTCTTAATTTTATTTTTTCCCATCCTTTGACTTGAAGTACCACTGAAAGTGCCAAACTCCTTAAGAATTCACATTTTGAGAACATGCCATGACTTGCTTGCCTTTCACTACTGCATTTTCTCTACACAAGTGGGACAGCAGATCTTTTAAAAGAAATAAAAGGAGTTATAAAGATGAGATAATTGTCTTAATGATTTTTCAAAGGAATTTACCCATAATTCCCCTCTGCCTATTGACAGTTCAAAATGACAGTAGATTATGTGAGGGCTTTTTTTTTCATTCAGAAAAAAGTTTTTCCTCCTTACATTCTTTCAAAAACTTAAGGAATGATGAAGAATATCTGCAAATCCCACTTCGCATATTGCTGTCAGTCTCCCATAATTTGATCCTTTTTGCATTCTTAAGAGTTTTTCTCACTACCTCAGTTTTATAGACAATATTAGGGGATGTGATTTTGTTCAAAGGAAGTAAGAATAAGATAGGGTAGAAAATTGCAAATTCAATCAAATGTAGTAGAATCAAGATCTAGTCAAAAAAAAAAAAGATATAGTCTAAAAACACTTAAACTGTGGAAATTCTGTAGCATGTTTGGTCATACCTGGAGATGGTATTTTAAATGCATTTATAAACTTTATCCTGTATTTCTTTCTTATTGTAGGCTCTGAAAAGACAGATGAGTATCTCTTGGCCAGGTTTAAAGGTGACGGTGTGAAATACAAGGCCAAGCTAATTGGCATTGATGATGTGCCAGATGCAAGAGGGGATAAAATGAGCCAAGATTCCATGATGAAACTAAAGGTAAAAGGAAAAAGAATACATTGTCTGTATCTTAGACAAATGTCCCATGCAAGGGAATTATATTAGAAGCTTTAGTTTGCCTCTATCCCAATTATTCGAAAGTTTCTAAACACATAATTGATCCAGTAGTGCCTCATTTTATGAGCAGTCAGGAGGCCACGAGTTGGCTTGCCTATGTTGAGTAGTCTGGAGATAAAAGTTAATCAATTAGGAGGACTCTAAATGCCTTTCCCTTTTAGCAAACTCAGTTTTTATACTAAACAAAGTCTGTCCCTACCATTTCCCTCATTTAATGATTGTAAAAGTTGTGTGTAAATACTAGGCATGATTTTTTTTAACTTTTTATTATTGTGTAATATAGCATATATACAAAGCAAAGAAAGAAAAAAGCAATAGTTTTCAAAGTACTCTTCAACAAGGAGTCACAGAATTTGTCATGGGCTACCATACTATCATCTCAGATCTTTCCTTTTAGCTGCTCCAGAATATGGGAGGCTAGAGGGAATAAATATTTTTTTTATCATCACAATCGACTTTATTTTCCTTTTTTGTGAAAAATAGTGTGTATTGAAAAAGACAACAAATTACAAAGCACAGCATGACAATTAGTTGCAGAACAGATTTCAGAGTTTGGCAGGGGTTATAATTCTACTATTTCAGGTCTTCCCTTCCAGCAGCTAAGCTGCTGGAGACCAAAAGAAATATCAATATAATGATCCAGCAGTTACACCCATCTGCCAAATCCTACCTTCTCTTTACAACTCCACCATCGCCTTTGATCTTTCTATCCCACTCTTCAGGGGTACCTGAGCCAAGGCATGATTTCTTTTACTTTATGTATGGAGGAGAGAATATACTATTTTAGAACCTAAAAATCTAAACATTTAGGTAAGATCAGAACTCCAGGAAACTGGTTTCTTTAGCATGAGCCCTTCAGGTTTTGAATTTTTGCATTATGTTACAATGTTGCCATGTGAAACTACCATATCAAACAAAGCCAGGGGAGTATCTTTAAAGATCTTAGGTCCAGTCTCCTTGTCTGAGACCAAGACCAAGAGAATTATAGTTACTTGTCCAAGTTCACGTAGCTAATTGTTACGTCCCAACTCAACTTCTTCTGTTCTGTCCTGTGTCTCCTGGGAAAGGAACCTGTTCCTTTTATGTAGATGATAAAGCAAACTGAAAACAAAGCTGACTGTCTATGAAACATTTAATAAGAGAAGCATTGTAGTGAGCATTTAACTAGGTTTTTCTTGTTTTGCCAACCTCAGGGAATGGCAGCAGCTGCTCGGTCTCAAGGACAACACAAGCAAAAGCTCTGGGTCAACATTTCGCTTTCTGGGATAAAATTAATCGATGAGAAAACTGGGGTAAGAACGCTGGTCTGACTACCCACTTCTGATGATTTGCTGCTTGAAATTAATCTGTCTTTTTTTTTCTGCGGAAGAAAATGTTACTTCTGCAGAAGTATAGGCAGAAAAAGGTAAGGTAGGAGGTGAGGACTCAAAGTACTTCATTTTGTAGGAGGTGAGATACTTTATTTTGAAGTTCATTTCTTATAATAGATTTGAATCTCAAGGTTGCAAATACAGTATACATAAATTTCAGTTTTTTTTTAACCTCAGGTACACAGACCTACATTATTCCTAAGCCTCAGTTCATGAGACTATAATGGATCTATGCTTTGTTCTCATTTAACTATATAAATTACGTGTGAGCCTACCATTAACCCAGAGTTAGACTATGTACCTATAATATACCAACTTTTTTTTTTCTTTGTCTTTCTTATTCCTGCTTCACCCCACAGAGATAGCCTTGCTTATTGTTGTTCCATCACATAGGAACATACCCCCTTTTTCAGAACCTTATCAAAACACTGTCTCACATCAAGTCTCCTAGGACTTGATTTTCTACTCAGCATCACATTGTAAGAGTCATCCCCTTAAAATGTTGAGAATGTAGCTTGTAGATCATTTTCATTGCTGAGGTATTTTATGGATTCACGGCACTGTGGAGAGACTTCAGTTCCTACTTATCCCTTTCCAGAGAGACCCACTGACTACTCAACATGCAAAATCAGTTTGTCAAGCTTAGGGCCCTGAAGATCTGGTATGAGTTCAGTGCCCCTGTCAGTCCTCAGATTCCCATGCATGAGAACCCACACATCACTGGCTCTGTCTGCCTCCATCACTCCAAAATACCCATTAAAGTCTTTTCAGTGGCTTTAAGCATTTGGAAAGAAAAGCCAAGACACAGTCTTCCCACCAACAAATATCCCTAAGGAGATAAACCCTGCTATTTAACCAGTTAATTCCCCTGCAATGTCTAACTCCGGGATAATGACATGGATCATCTCTGCGAGTTTGATAAATAACTTATTGACAGCTTTTGGTAACTTCCAGAATGTTCTGGGGATAAATGTTTTAATCATAGGGGATGGTTCCTGGGCCTCTGAGCAATCATCAAAGGGTTCCTTTGAACATGCCTCTAGCTTAGTTATGCTGTTCACTTAATCTTTGAGTTGGGAAAGTAGACCTGGTTCAATCTAGGGTCTATGTATCCTACCTTTCCTTTAGAAATTCTTGGTCTCCTCATCCTCAGTCTCTTTCCTTGTTATGTGCATCATATCTTTGAGGGTAGGGAGAATCAAGTATCTATCTACTTTTAAAATATCTTTATTGTCAAAACTTCACACACAGTCCATACATGGTGTACAATCAATGGCTCACAGTATCATCATATAGTTGTGTATTCGTCATCATGATCATTTTTAGAACATTTGTATCACTCTAGAAAAAGAAATAAAAAGGAAAAAATCCATACATTCCTTACCCCTCCTCTCATTGACCGCTAGTATTACAGTCTACCCAATTTTTTTTTTACCCTTTGTCCCCACCCCCATCTAATTTACTCTTTGTCCTTAGTTTTTTACTCATCTGTCCATACCCTAGATAAAGGGAGCATCGGTAGCAAAGTTTTCACAAATACCAGTCACATTATAAAAGATGATATAGTTGTACAATTGTCTTCAAGAATCAAGAGACCCTGGTGGCTCAGCAGGCAGAGTTCTTGCCTGTCATGCTGGAGACCTGGGTTCGATTCCCAGTGCCTGCCCATGAAAAAAAAAAGTAAGTTTGGGCGGGCCACGGTGGCTCAGCAGGCAGGAATGCTTGCCTGTGATGCCAGAGGACCCAGGTTCGATTCCCAGTGCCTGCCCATGTAAAAAAAAAAGAATCAAGGCTGCTAGAGTACTGTTCAGCAGTTTCACGTACTTCGCTCTAGCCAACTCCAGTACACCGAAAAGCTAAATATATGTAATACATAAGAATAACATCCAGGATAACCTCTCAACTCTGTTTGAAATCTCTCAGCCACTGAAACTTTATTTTGTTGCATTTCTCCTTTTCCCCCTTTGGATCAAGAAGACTTTCTCAATCCCATGATGCTGGGTCCCGGCTCATCCCCAGGAGTCATGTCCCACATTGCCAGAGAGATTTACACGCCTGGGAATCATGTCCCATGTAATGGGAAGGCAATGAGTTCACTGACCAAGTTTAGAGAGAGCAGCCATGTCTGAGCAACCAAAGTTGGGGGTGACTCTTAGGTATACTTATAAGTAGGCTTAGCTTCTCCTTTGCAGAAATAAATTTCTTAGGGGCAAATCCTAAGTTAGAGTGCTTAGCCTATTTAATTTGTGTCCCCAGTGCTTGGGAGAATATCAGGAATTCCCCAGGTGGGGGAGTTTAATATTCCTCCTTTCTCTTCCCAAATTACTCTGGAATGTATCAGGACATCACACTAATTTTGCACAAACCAACAAGACCTCACTCCCTATTCGAGATACCATAGAATTACGGTGGTCCCATAAACCACCTATATAAGTTAAATTAGATAGTGCATTACCCAAAATAAAAATCTTGGACCAAATAAACATCTCTTCTTTCTTCACTTTTTCAACTTTTTTTTTAACAGTTTCTATATGGGATAATACTGACTTTCATAACTTCAGAGCCCTAACTCTGAGTCTCAGGTGTCACACAAATACCCAAAGTTCCAGGGATCACCTAGATTATACAAATAGCTCAGTATTTCAGAATTTAGAAATAACAGGTACAACACCTGAATAGATGTGACTGCTGTAAGAGCTTACAATAGTGCCCAACCTGATAACCCATGCTCTCGACTTCAGCTGTCCAAACTTGCACATTATAGTTGGTCCATATCAATGAAGTATGATAATATTTGTCATACTTCAAAGTATCTTAAGAGAGAGCGCTTTTTCTACTTTTCTTCTCCCTGCTCTCCCTTCCAATTGGCACCCTTCCTAGTAAGGATAAATGTAGCTCTCTCCTTTTTTTCAAATCTTTTAGCCTCTTATTATGCTTAAGTGTCTGATCCTTAAGGTATGCTAGTACGTAAATAGACCCTAGTTTTCGAAATACATCATTCTCTGTGTTCTTTTTACAGGTAATAGAACATGAACATCCTGTGAATAAAATTTCTTTCATTGCCCGTGATGTGACAGACAACCGGGCATTTGGTTATGTATGTGGAGGAGAAGGCCAGCACCAGTTTTTTGCCATAAAAACAGGGCAACAGGTAAGCTCCAAGCCTTGATCTATGCTGTGTCCTCTATTGACTATCAGGGAACATCTCTCAACCAGCTGCAGTTGAATGTAGGACTAAATCATGGTCAAAGACTGACTACTTTGTTGGCCATAGGATCTTGTTTTTTTTTTTTTCCTTCTTTATATGTTATTATTACCCATGGAGTATGTGGCACAGGGATTATGAGAAGGGGCTTTCTTATATATGGTCAGTCTGACTTTCGAACAATAGTGAATTGTTGCCAGAGACCATAGGACCTTCCGTTTTATCTAAACACTTATTAACTCTGCTGTCCCTTCCATAACCAGGATTGGGAATGCAGTGGTGGTAATCCTCTATGAACCGGGGGTGGGGGAATGAGCCCTGGAAGAAACAAGTGTGAATCAGAATTGACTAGAGGCACAGGGAAGAATATTTGGAAAGTAAAATACTAATGAAGATGCTTCTCTTATTGCAGGCCGAGCCATTGGTCATTGATCTTAAAGATCTTTTTCAGGTTATCTACAATGTAAAGAAAAAGGAAGAAGAAAAGAAAAAGGCAAGTGCTACCTCAAACAGGCTTTCTTAAACTGTATTAGGACTGTGCTTGAATATTATATATACAAATGAATTGTTTTGGAAGTTAGCTTCTCTGTGACTCTTCAAAGTGTAGAAAGTAGAAATTTATTGTCCACTTTTCCCAATATTGGGAAGTAGATAAATGTTTTATTCAGGCACTTGTGATTTCGAGTTTCTGACTCTTATTCTCCCTACAAGTTTCATATTGATTCTAGTGGCTTTACAGGACAACCAAGTTTAAATTCAGTAAATCTATTCAAACCCAGCTTTGGTATGAAAAGGGGAGCAGTGTATAGGACAGAACTCTCTTACCTTATTCCTGTGAATGAACCCATAAAGGCATATGTGTTCTTTTATTTAATTCCCTTGTAATTACGATAACGAAGATCACTGAATTTTTATCTTTCTCTTTAGACTGAAGAAGCCAACAAAGCTGTTGAGGTAAAACTGCATCTTTACTTCCTATGAATTGTGTGTGTGACATGGATGGACCCTTACCTTCTCATTTGTTACTGCCATGCTCATGACCCCTCTGTTCATGGAAGATGTCTGGTTGAAGAAGCAATGTCAAAATCACAACTGCTTAGTGAGCCAATAACAGTAGGAAAACAAATTCTGTTGAGCAAACTCTTCGACTAAACCCTTAATATTTGCCATATTTTCAGAATGGGAGTGAAAGCCTCCTGAATCTTGATGACCAAGCTAACAAATTAAAATTGGTACGTATGTGATGCTTGAAAGTTCTTACCTACATTAACCAAAGTTTTCTTCCTGTAGATGTTGCTAATACCACTCTGTTAATTAAATGAAAATCCATTTGTGACAACCATTTTCCTAAGCATTATTCTAACATTTATGTCAATGTATAAAATAATCTTTTTAGTAAACAGGTTTTTTTTTAACTTATGATTATTCCATTCTAGTACATTCTAGTAGACAACACTTGAATCTAATCCAAATGCTTCTTCAAGGGTGTTGACCAGATGGATTTGTTTGGGGACATGTCTACACTTCCCAGCAGATAGTCCAATACCAAACCTATTTTAGCTAAATGAAAATTGTGATAACTATTTTCCTAAACTTTAGTTTAGGAAATATTTACATCAGTGTTCAAAGTAATCTTTTTTTGGTAGATGCATCTGAATCTAATCCAAATACTTTTTTAAGGGTATTGACCAGATGGATTTGTTTGGGGACATGTCTACACCTCCTGACCTAAATAGTCCAACAGTAAGTGTTTGCTTTTAAATTTGCAATATAATGGAAATGACATAACTCAAATTGGTGATTAATCAGAAAATTGTGAGCATCTCATTGAAATTTGGAAGGTGACTGCTGATAACTTTTTCTACAGAAGGTATAATGGCTAGTAGAACAAATTTGAATATCAAGTCTCCATAGGCACCTGTCAGAACTGATTCAGATATATTAACATTACATAGAGGTAAATATGAGCAGTAGGTAAGGCAATGTGGTCTTTCTTGATAGCACTTAGTATCAGAAGGAGGAACTGAATAAAAATCCTTGGCATACTTGAATGAAGTATGTTTGTATAAAGGTCAATGATAAAGACTCCTGACCTCTACCTTTTCTCCTTTACTCTTTTCCATTGCAATTTACCAGTATAAGCTTGATGTAAAATAAGACAAAATAAGCTAGGGGCTCAGTTATGTTTAACCAAAACTTGTCCTTGTCAGAATATTGTTCATCATTATAGGATATTATAGTATATCATCCATAACACGCCTATGAAAATGAAACAATATTTTCCTTTACAGAAAAGGAAATGGGGGATAAAAAAGTCATGAAAGAGGTCCAGAATCAAGGCTTAAACCCCAGATTTCAGACCTTCCAAAACAGGTTTCACATAAAAATACCCATGTAATTTGGAGTGATCTCTTGTGGTTTCTGTTATTCATCAGTTTCTTGAGAACGTGTTATCTGCAAGGCACAATAGTGCGTGAGATGCACGAGGTCAGTGACGCCATGGAGCTTACTGTCTAGGAGGGAGACCAGCACTAACACTAACCACAAGGCCTACTAACTACCTATAGTGGGGTAGTAGGACGTTCCTGTACGGGGTTTTTATCTACTTTGGAGGTTCCGAGAAGCCTCGGAGGCACTGAGCTCCTTGACTTGAGCGTGAAGGGTGAGAAGGAAAAAGGGAAGTAGTCTCGAATGATGAAGACGTCTGTCTAGGAGTCTCTTCTGTCAGGATATTGCCAAGCAAGCCTACATCACCAGGAAGGCTGCGGAATTTAGGCAGCACATCGAGGACTGGGTGAGATCCTCACTTCCCATTGCAGAGAATGCCAGGCCTGTGGCGTTTTGCCGAATAAAATGTTCAGGCCGAGTAAGATGGTGGGGAGCGGGAACGCCAGGCAGTCTTCACTGCCCGCAACCTTGTAAGAAGGGTAACACATGACAGCATTTAAAAGGCCCTAGAAAGCTTGCAATAGAGAAGCCTATTTGGTGTTTTTTCAAGCAGTGTGTCTAACTCGTGTGTTTATTGAAGCTCATATTCCTCATGTTTATTATCATTGTAGGGATAAACTGTGTGAAATAATGGGTTAGGGGACCCTGAAAGATCCATCATCTGATCTCTGAGCTTGTTCTCATTCCTAAGAGATTTTGTCCCCTCCTTCACCCCTAGCCCCCTCCCAAAGGAATAACCTACTTTTCAAGCATAAGTAACATTCAAACAAGTGTACTGAGAGCACACACACATGCCCAAGAAAGCACTGGTGCTTGACCTGCTTCTGTAGACTTTAAGGAAATTCTGTAAAAGGTAAAACATGAGTACTCCTGAGTCACATGGATATTAAACTTTATACAGTCTAGGAAGTTTTGGTTTATAGGAATAAAATGCAAAATTTAACTAACAGTAAATTAAAACAAATAAGTGAGCTAAAAAGGCAAAGTATGTACTGGTCGGCTTTGCTGATACGTTACCTATGACTGTATATCCATAGGTCACAAAATAGATTCATTTCTATTTTATCAAACCAGCATGTTCATAATTATTCAAGTATTACCACAGTTGCTGTGGAAGAATTGAAGCAATTAATCGAGCTCACCTAGACTTTGTTAGGAGTGTCCTTAACCCATATGCCCCTCCTCTAAAACTTACACAGAATTTCCTTTTTTTAAGAGGTTTATAACAACAAACATTTTTTTTTGCTCAACGTTTTGGTGGATTCCAACATAGAATATTTTTATGCTGTTTCAAATAATGGTAATGTTGCAAATTGTCATCCCATAATTTTTTTAATTACAAAACCATTTGAAAGTTATCCTTTTACCAGCATCTCTAAAATAAAACAAAAACTGAGTTCTCCAACAACTTGACGATTTGCAAGCATAGTTAGTACAAAAAGAATTTAAGGTATGAGCTACTACCAAGGAGGTTAAATCTGGTATAAGGGATGAGATTAAGGCACAAAACAAAGTACACCTGTAGTGAGGTCATGAAAGGCTATGAGGAGGGCGAAGCAAAGCTGAAACAGAAGGACTTGAGGAAAAGGGTTGACACACAACCTGAATGTGAATTGGCTAGTTGTTGTGTCTAGGAAAATAGACTGACATTAATCTAGAAATAAGTTGGGTCCTATCGTGGACCGTTTTGAATGTCAGGCTAAGGAAGTTAATCTTCATGTAGGGAGTGCCAGGAAGCCACCAAAGGTTTTGAGTAGGAGAATCCTGGATTTGGCAGACTGTCTGGATGGAATCCTTGGGTGAGATTAGCTACCTGGATGACAACTCAACTGTAGAACTCAGTATTGAGAAGCTTGCCTTTTTGTGCCAGGTCCCTCTTTGGTTGCCTGCGTGCCTTCCTCCTGTCTACCCCCAGCTCACCTTCATGAGACAGCCTTAAGGACAGAATCATAATCTGCTCTCATGTCACCTGTGCCTGTGTCTCAGGTGCTCCAGGGATGGCTGGAGTTGGAGGCAGTGTTGACAATCCAGGAAAGAATGAATGAGGCTCTGACTAAGGCAGTAGATGAGGAGTCTTACCTTTTTTGGCTGTAGTCTACACTAGACTGCTAATCTTGGATTAACAACAAACCCAACCTGAGGAGAGATTTATACATTTTACTTATAGGGTGACTGTTCAGAAGTTTAACATTGTGGCTCCTGTTTGGTGTCCTAAGAACTTCTTCTGAAGTATTTGAAAAGGAGAACTCTACCAGCAGTGAGCAGCCAGCTGTTCTAACTCAGAGGTGGCTCATGACGCATGAATGAATATTGAAATCAAAAGCTTTTGTCATTAATTGTATCCTATCTTTTGATTATAAAAATCCTAACATTGAAAAGTCCTCCAATTTCTTGTTTTGATTTTTTCCATTTTTTTTAATTACAAGCTCTTCCTTCTGACAATTTTTTCTTATTATAAAGAAAGAACCTGGCCTCTAATAATTATGTGTTTATACCTCACATTAAAGTAAACCAAAAAATAGAAAACCATTTGGGTCTGACTTTGCTGTTTTTTCAATGGTTACTAACTAGAATGCAGACATTCCAAAGGCTTATTCTTTTCTCTGAATGCATGGAGGCCATTTCAGGCTTTCTTTTTGCTTAGTGGTTTGAGAATTCCATATTCCATATTCCATGGTCCCAAATGATCAAACTGTTTAGTAATCTAGTCAGAGTACAGCTTAGGCCCTAACTTCCATTTCAGCTAGACATTTTTTTTATTGTTTATGTTTGCCTAGGACCAGCATAGTTAAGTAGGTAAGGGATCAAAGTAAATAAGTGGGAAGATCTGTCAGCGCAACAGCTCTATCCCAAGGTGAATCCTAATTAATTATGTCATTGACTTGAAAAACACATGTTGCATTTATCAGATTTGCTGAGTGTTTTGCTGGGAAGGATCTTATCTTAACAACTGGGAACCCAGATAACAAACATACCAGGAAAATGGTAGAGAGGAAATAGGATTAGTAGAGTTTAGTTATTGTGAAAGACATTTAGTGTGTCTTTCACAATTTCTCATAAACCACATCTCCACCCTATACATAAATAAAACATTAAGCACTGGTGGATTTTAACCACAAAATACATGTAATGACTATTGCAACCCTAGTAACCCTAAGGTATATCGTGAGAAAATGTACAAGGGAGGAAAAATATGATATATTATGTTAAATTGCATCAGTTTTTAATGTTTTTTTCAATTTGACTTATTGTAATGGTGTCCATAATAAGCCTGCTTTTGCTGTAAATTGTAGATTTTGCAATTATCCATAAAGGAAGAAAAAATTCAAATTGATTTCAAAATATACTGGTGATAGTAAAAGAAGCTGGGGAAGACACTTAGGAGAGAAGACACAGGCAGCAATTAATGGCCATGGAGAGGAGAAATGAATAGATGCAGTTGTGCATTTACTCCTTTTTTTTTTAATATCTTTATTTTTAATTGTTTTTTTTTCAATTTTATTGAGATATGAGCATAACCCCCACAAACCATCCAAAGTATACTATCACTGGTTCACAGTATCAGCATATATCAGTATTTCGAGTGTCGTTTTCCTAGAAGGGCATAGACAAAAAGTATAGGTCCAGAGGAGAGACTGAGAAGGTGAGGATGGCAGATCCACCCTGGCTAACACTGTCAAGGAGAGCCTTCAATATTTAAGGAGGAATTTCTGACAGATTGCCGCATAAGACAGAAATTTTCCTTGCCTCAGAGGAAGAATTGGACCCATTATAGGGAAATAAGTTTGCCTGTACCAACAACCAGGCTATAACTTCCTAACAGCTAGAACCATAAACTATGACTTGATGAGCAAGCCCATGAATTCACTCGTTTAGAGAGGTGAAGCTCGATGACTCTCAGGATCTACAGAAAGGAACAGACACATGCAATAGAAAGCTGGACTAGGCATCTGAGATAGCATCTTTCTTTCAGGCTCAATATATTTAGATAATTATTTAAAAGGGATTGAGTGCTAGTCACTTTCTAAAAGCGTGAATTGAAATGATGATCACAAATTGAGCCAGTCTGCATGAGCTTACAGAATGGGTGAAGACATGAATAAAGTAAATGGCAGTAAGATTTCGCCTAATGAAAGGCCATCAAAGTTTAGATTTTAAAAAAAAAAGAAAAGGACTTGGGATGGGAGAGGGGCAGATTTTATGAGAGAAGGGCCTATCATAAAACTACTAAATGCACGCAAGGGGGTGATGGGGAATTGGTGATGGTCAACTGGTTTGTTAAGACCAAATTCTAATGGAAACTTTGATCACCCTCATCCTATGTAGCATTTTTATTTAAAGTCACATGAACTAACACTTGCTTTTTTTTCTTTCCAAATGTGCTAGGAGAGCAGAGATATCCTGTTAGTGGATCTAAACTCTGAAATCGACACCAATCAGAATTCTTTAAGAGAAAATCCATTCTTAACAAATGGCACCACCTCCTGTTCTCTTCCTCGACCGAAGCCTCAGGCATCCTTCTTGCCTGAAAATGCTTTTTCTGCCAATCTCAACTTCTTTCCCACCCCTAATCCTGACCCTTTCCGTGATGATCCTTTCACGCAACCAGACCAATCGGCACCTCCTTCGTTTGATTCTCTCAAATCTCCAGATCAGAAGAAAGAGAATTTGAGTAGCTTGTCTACTTCACTGAGTAATGGTCCCCTGAATGGTGATGTTGATTACTTTGGTCAGCAATTTGACCAAATCTCTAACCGGACTGGCAAACAGGAGGTTCAGGCAGGCTCGTGGCCCTTTCCGAGTACGCAAACACAGCCAGCAGTGAGAACTCAGAATGGGGTATCCGAAAGAGAACAGACTGGCTTTCATATCAAATCTTCCCCAAACCCTTTTGTGGGAAGCTCTCCCAAAGGACTGTCAGTACCAAATGGCGTAAAACAGGACTTGGAAAACTCTGTCCAGTCCTCACCACATGACTCCATAGCCATTATCCCACCTCCACAAAATACCAAACCAGGAAGAGGCAGAAGGACTACTAAGGTGAATTGTCTTCTCCACATATTCATTGGCAGAATGCATGTTCGGTACCAAAGGGTGGTGTGATGTGAGCGCTGTTTCCTGCTACTCTTGTGTTTCCTGTGTGGCTGTGAGATAGAAGGTGGGAACCAGGCACGGCAGTTCTCCAGGAATACCTCCCTCTAATTGCCACTCTTTCCAACCTCTCACTTGGCAGTGTTTGTCACACCCTGCTTTCCGTTTGCATGTCTTGTCACTTACTATGAACTAAACACAAGTTTTTCCATTTTTCATGCTGCTATGCTTCTGTACTTCTGGTAAGTTCGATTGCTGTGTTCTCGGAGGGGAGGGTGAGAATTGTCATGATTCCCTTCATAACTCCCCCACACTAACACCAAGCCCTTCCCCCACCCCCATCATACTGCAGTAATGTCCAGGTTGTTGGTAAAAAATTCACAAGTTTGCCTCCTCTTTAAATGCTTCGTAATCCATTGCCAAGCAGCATATATTTACTATTATCATTCCAGTACAGCTTCAATCAAAAGCAATTTAAAAATCTCATTTAAACATGTGGGCTGGCCTAATGATTAAACCAGACCATCTATCTCTACGTGGACTGATAAAAAACATTTAGGCAACTCATTGATAGTTGACCTTTCTTTCCCAGCTTCAAGCTTTCAGCTGATAAGGAGACCAAATGTGTGAATGTGCAAAATAGATTTCACTTTGAAGAGTCCTTAGTGGTATCAGTCACCAAGGCCCAACATTTTATCCATGGTGGCAATCTCTATCATTGTGTCTTTTGGGGATTCTTGTAGTTGTTGTTTAACAGTAAGAGGAAACTGTTTAGTTTGGTGGTTTTCAACTTGGGGGTAAAGAGGAAAAGATGGCTGTATTTCACAGTTACTGAGTAACCTTCTGTCTCGTTCCCCATCCTGTCAGTCTTCGGCCAGTGACTTGCTTCCATCAGACCTCTTTGCTCCTCCCATCTCAGAATCTCCAGGCCAGATGTCACCTACAGGACAACCTGCAATCCAACAGACCAACCCTCTGGATCTCTTCAAAACAAGTGTTTCTGTCCCAGTAGGGCCCCTTACGGGTCTAGGTAGGTGCCTAGAGATCACATTAGGTATGGCTGTATCCCTTTGATTCATAGAATGAAGACACAGAGAAGGAGGGCTCTTCATATCCATAGCAGGTTCCATGGACATGCGATTTGAGCACCCTAGGGGGTCCTCTCACTTTTACCCCCTACAATCCCCCCATCCACTTGATAATCTTGACTTGTAACTAAAAAAATGTGTTTCTTACCCATTTTCAATATGTTCACTTATCTGAACCAGTTGTAATACTTCTGGAAGATCCTTCCTGGAAGGATTCAGAAGCTCAGACCAATGTCCATGAGGAAAAAGGTTTGAGATGAAAGAGCTTTCTTTGTCCACCATCTGGAAAAAGTAGCATCATGCATGTCTGCTATGTAAATTTGCCATTACTGGATTGAGGGTCTATCTCATCTCAAAATTAAGTATCCTCTTGGAGAGCCAAAAGATTTAATTTGAAGCAAGTGTAAGTCAGAAAATCCCTAGGAAAATCCTCAGCTTAGCTCTGTTACTGAGGTGTTATGCTAAGTGTGGGACAGGCAGATAGGATCAGTCTCTGATTATTTGAGTCTTGGTAGCTCCCTGCCAGAAGTTTTGCTGGTAGACCATCTTAATAGAGTTAGAAGATAAACACTAGAAACCTGAGGCTGAAAAGGGGAGAGATACTGAAAGAGGTGTAATTTTGTCAGATACCTGGTATGTGCTGGTGCTCTTCTCCAGGCAGGTGTCAGACTCATGTGAACTCCTGTCATCTGTGGCAGGACACTGAGGAAGGTCTCCTGGCTGAAAGTTGACCTTCCAAGTCTGCACCCACAGCCTCCAGATCTTTTCTGACTCCATGGTACAGTTTTCAAACACCCCACAATAGTCTTTGCTATCCTGCTGGGGACTCTTGTTTCTCTGCTTCTTGGCACCTCTGAGGTCCAAATAGACTCTGGCTTGGGAGGGGGTAGAGATGAAGAGCGCCTTTTGACCAGGGATATTAGCTTTCTTGCCTCCTGCAGAGTCAGTCATCAGGATGCTTTTTTTTTTTTTCCTCTTTGTTCTCTTTTTTTTCTCTGCTCTGTCCACAAAGGAAAATAGTTTGGTTCTTTTACATTAAATCTGTTTAATCATCCTTGGAGTTCGGTGTTACAAGTTACCCAACTGCCGAGTGGCTGAAATCCATGGAAGCGTGAGAGGTGAAATTTTTCCAGGTTCATGTTTGCATTTATACCATCAAGAAACTCTCCCTCAATGCTTCATGTCCTATTGGGGGTTCTGCCTTTCTTCTTAGCTCTTTCTCACCCTACCCACAAATGGAGCTGGTGGTGTCTTCCCTCCTAGAAGGGTAGAGAGAGTTCATGTAGTGCCTGCAATGAGATCACGTCACAGAACTTTGTAGTCTAATATCAATACCCTGAAGAATTTGTACAGCCAATATTTAACAAGTCAGCCTGAAAATACAGCTGGACCCTATAACTGTTAATTTATTCAGACAAGTGAAGCTTTTTGGCTAGGTGCCCCTGTTGAGGCCTTGGGGTATACAACTGCAGAATACTGATGATTCTTCCAAGTTTGGATGTGGAGCTCAAAATGAGCTCTACAGTATAGCCCCTGTCCACCAGCAGGGATCCTCAGCCAAACCGTGGAAGGTTGTAGGTCTGGCTTCTGCTGGACTCAGCTGGGAGACTTTCTCCTTTGGAAAACTGGGTGGGGGCTGTGGGGGAGGGGAGTGAAGAAAACTGATCTCTCAGCTTGGATTTGCTGCCCTGCATTTTAATCTAGCTTCAGAAGGCAATAAAACTAACTTTTTTTTAGCACCTACTCTCTTTACCCCTTTACCCCTTCTTCTTCCGGAAGGGTCTTAAAGGTCTTAGAAACACAATGTGTGGGATCTGGTGGATGGAAACGAAGGCTGGCAGGAGTATATACTGGCAAAGCCATCAACCCCTGGCATATAGTTTTTTCTTTCACCACCACCCCCACTAATCCCATCTATGACTAAAGCCACATATTTTCCTAAGGGAAAGCCAGTCATCCAACATGAAAGATGATAAAATTCTATTCTCTTTCTTACACATCTAATTGATGGAAATTATTAGTGACTCCAACTTTGGTTAATAAAACTTAAATAGATTTGTTTTAAAATGCTAGCAATAACTGTTCATAAACCCACTTTTAGAAGCCCGTTTTATAGATTCTAAGAGAACTTTCCCTTGATTAGTCATGAGAGGAGTACATTCTTTAGTTCAAATGAAGTCTAATTTCTGCATTATTAAAAAGCACGTGAAGTAACATAGCATTTGGGGAAAACAAAACAACAAAGTCTTGTCCCTTGAGATGCCAAGAAGGCAGAGTGAGAGGATAGGGTGCTGGGTTTGGAGGTGATGTGCCTGAGTGTTCCCCCTGACTGCCGCAGACCATGACTTTCCCAATTTGATTAATGGTCTTGTACCTAGGGCCTGACCTCAAAAACAAGCAGGTTAACTTAACCTTTCCCGAAACCCACCGCTCTCTGCAAGCATACCACAAGTACTCGTGGCCAGAGGCTAGAGTTCATGATGATAAGAGAATTTCAAGTAACACCATGCTCCAACAGTAAGAAGTTTTGAGATCGAATATCTTAAGATAGAAATGTTTAATACTCGAGAATACATCATCTACTGAACAGCATCTTTAAAGTATTTCTCACTCAGGCAATAAAAACATTCATGACCTTTTCTTAGTTGGATCAGAAAACTTTCGGAACTAAAAATGCTCTGCTCAAAACCTGAATAGGTATGAGGCTGAATTTAGATTTTCTGTTAGTGGTAAGAGTGTAACTGAATCATCACAACATGTGGCAAGAGGCAGGAAAGAAAACGCCAGGAAGAAAATGCCGTACACATTAGAACATCAGGGAATCAGCCTCTCAGGAAGGGGGAGAAGGGTGCTTATCATTGGAGAGACCTAGATTTGAGTGATTTTTTAATCAGTATCGAAATAATGTAGAAAATGGGACCATTCACACAGAAAATTCAGATTCTGTGACACAGGCAATTAGTTACCTTGAAAGGGTATTTTTGGTTTCATGTTGTCTTCTCTCCCTCCTTCCTCTCTTAAATACTCTGTTCTAACTTCTGGCAAGGTTTAGTAGCAGGAAGCACTTTTTTTTAAAAAGCAGTCATCCCGGGACAACCAGTCTTTCCTCTATTTTTATATATAAAAGTTTAAAACTATCTTGGCATCAGACACCTTTTATTTTCTTATATAGCTGTGTCAATCTTGGCAACATGAGAAGTAAGGAAACTTTGAAATGGTTTCTTCAGGAGGCAAGCATGTTGAGGCTTAATGCACATGCATGATAGCTGATTTCTGTAAAATTCCAGACATAAGCCAGCTGCCAAGTTAAAAATTCAAATCAATTACTCAGAGTACCCAATGGGGAATCCTAGCTACTTCATAATCAAGATCATTTGGATACATAAATATATTCATTCAACAAACAAATTGCTTTTATTGGCAGGGTCTGTTCTAGTTTCAGATATATTAGTATAGGAATATGAATGCTAGCTGTACTAGTTAATTGTGGGAGCAGTTGAATCTCTGGAAGCCTTTATGTCAGCCCCTTAATGAAGTCTTATAAGTCTTAATGAAGGCATTTGTCACATAGATGTTCTTATAAATGCTCCCCAGTCATGCCTTCTGAAACTCAAGTATCCCCTTCCAGCCTGTCTCCTGATGTGTGTATGCTCTCTCTTCCTTCAGCTGGTGTACCAGTTACACCCCCTCAGGCAGGACCGTGGAACCCCCCACCATCTTTAGTCTTCAATCAGTCCGCTTCAATGGTCCCAGGAGCCATTGTGGGTGGTCAGCCCTCAGGATTTGGCCAGTCGCTCATTTTTGGCACAAGTCCGGTCGTTCCAGGTTGGAACCAGCCTTCATCCTTTGCAGCCTCAGCTTCCTCTCCAGCCCCTGCTGTTTGGGGCCCTGTAGCTAATGCATGGCCATCGACAACCTCCGTGGGGAATCCTTTTCAGAGCAATATTTTTCCAGCTTCTGCTGTGTCAACACAGTCCTCTCCTATGGGCCCCTCTCTTCTGGTTGCTCCTCCTCAGCCACCTCCCAGAACTGCTGCTGCACAGGACATCTCCAATGATGCTTTCACTGCTTTAGACCCACTGGGGGATAAAGAAGTGAAGGAAGTGAAAGAAATGTTTAAGGACTTACAACTGCGGCAGCCGCCTGTTGTACCTGCGAGGAAGGGAGAGCAGACTTCCTCTGGCACTTCCAGTGCCTTCTCTAGTTATTTTCACAACAAAGTTGGCATTCCTCAAGAAAACGCAGACCACGATGACTTCGATGCTAATCAACTGTTGAGCAAAATCAATGGTAAGCTACTTGTTTCTGTCTGTCCATCGTACCTGCAAGTCTTCCTGCTGTCTTATGGGCCGCAGAGTCCCTCAGAAGAATCCTCTCCCTCTCCCACCCAGCAACATTCTTGCCTTGCTTCTTTTGATGCTCTTTGGTTATGGAGATAACTCAGCCAATTAATTTAAATTTAATTTAAAAGGTCTGGAAAGCCTTTAAAACAAGCGACAAACAAAACTCTTAAGGACTGGCCTAATACTACCCTCTTGTGACAGTTCTTAAAAGTGCTGCCAAGAGCTACTGAAAATTTAGTGGCTTGTGCCATTTAGAGGGCTGAATAAAAAAAAAAAAACCTCATTCATTCCTCATGGCCTTAAGGGGGGGGTCTTAAGTGCATTGAGTCCATTTCACTTCAAGAAAATATGCATGCTTCCTTTTCTGAAAAGGGATGAATTTGCCTGTAATGATCATTTGGAGTCCTGGTATTTGCTTGTGATTATTAAATTTCCACTTAGTAAATTTCCTATCCAAAGTATGGAACCAAAATTCAAAGATTAGCCAGACCAGGATACTTGTGCATATAACTGAGGGGAGCATATTCGACGACTGTTTGGGTTTTTCTCCTTCTAGAACCACCAAAGCCAGTTCCCAGACAAAGTGCCCTGCCAGTTACCAAATCTGCTGACAATGCATTTGAGAACCCTTTCTCTAAAGGTTCTTTCAGTTCATCACCACAACTCCCTGTAAGTATAAATTACTAGAAGTTGTTGCTCCAGAGTACATGCCATATATAGCTGCCATCTCCCGAATTAAGCTTGATTTTATAATAACTTTTTTTGGGGGGGGTGGTGCATGGTCTGGGAACCGAACTTACAATAACTTTTTTAAAAATTTATTTATTAATTAAAAGAAATTTAACAAACCAAATAAAACATATAATCAGTAATTCACAATATCATCACTTAGTTGCATATAATAACTTTTTGACAGTAATGCATATGTAGCTAAGATTTACCTTTGAGAGTCAGCATGGTATAAATATTTCATTGAAACTGGAGAATTATTCTGGCAGGGACTACTATCTCTTGAGTTTGAGAAATGAATATCATGAAAAAGTCCTTCAAAGGATTTCATTTAACCTGGTACTTAAAAGCATTTTTGGAGAAAATTGAGCCAAAATACTCCCTTAAAAAAATCTGACAATGATCTCTCCTAATTTCCCAACCATGGTTCCATACATAGCTCAGAAAAATAACACTTTCCATTTTGGGTAGGCGAATGTTCCTGAACTTTGATTTTGATGTAAATAATCAAGTTATATATCACCATCTACAACCAGGTACCCCAAACCATTGTAGACCCATGTAATTTTGGATTGATTCCATGTCCTAGGTGGTTTTTAAAGGAATTTGAGAAGTCTGATTATAATTTTTTTTTCTTATAACTGCAATTCTGCAATTATAATTATTGGCTAGATGGTTTTATCTCCACAGGTGGCTCCTCAATCTGCAGCTCCTGATGTATATAGGGACTTTTTTGGAAATCCATTTGCATAACTTCTGTAAGTGAAGACCTTATTAAGCTTATTTTGAGGTGATTGGTAAGGAAAGGTGGCAAAGCAGCAAAAATTTAAATTTAGAATGGGGAAAAGGTTGAATACCTGTCATTTAGGAGCAGTAGTCATTAAAATTTTTGTGTAACTAATCCAGTAATGGCTGGGTTGGGCATTTAAGAGCAGAATTTGTATGTACATCAAAAAATAGCAGTTTACCCTTAGGGTATTATGTCTTGTGTGTTTGATATTTCAGTTCTATATTGAGATAAAACTAACACAAAACAGCTTTTTGGCTTTTTACATTCATATTGAAGGGGTTACAAAGTTTACTAATAACTTGGTTTACTATGGAAGGTTTAAATACTGAAGATTTTCTGAAGATACCAAGCAAACAAGCTAGACAGATGATGATCACAGCTCTTCTGCCTCCTTATTCAATATTTATTTCTTTGTGAGGGGCCTCAATTAAAGTTAGTATAAAACAGTCCAGCAGAATTAAATCCAAAAGCAGTGACAGCTGCTAATATCTCCTACACAGTGTAAGTTCAAAATGAATCTGAAAGTTGATTCTTCTCTCTACTGGCCTTTATTCTAGATAAATTATTAATTATAACCACTATTGACTAAAACCCTGTGAGGGCTCAGTGTAATCCTTTCTCAAAGGTAATTGGCAGCAACTTAGTTCTGATCTTTAAGCTGGTAGGGAAAGGAGGCTGATTTCCCATCTTAGAGGAGACAGGACACAGCAGTAGGAGTAGGACAACAGAAAGAACAAAAAGGAACCCAAACTTTGTTTTTCAGTCTTGCCCTGTAAGTAGAACTGCTGAACTATGTCTTTACCCATTCAGAATTTAATTATTTCAAATAGATAAATCTCTTAAATCTGACATCAACAATAGCATTGAGCTTATTTGCAATTTGGATCATTCTCCCCCATTTTAGTGTTTACAATAGCAGTGTTTCTGAAAGTGCTTCTCCATAAGATCTGCTTCAGAAACTGGGTGACATTGTTAAAAATGCAAAATTCCTGGGCTCTATCCCAACCCTAAGGAACCCCCCTTTGATACTGATTAAAATACAGGAAGGCCTCATGTTAGCAAGCATCCTGGTGGTTCTTATGCAAATGAAGCACTGTAGTAGGTATTGACAGACTAGAACCTCATCTCAGCTTCAGGTGGAGGTGAAGACATACCCGAATAAAGAGAGAAGGGTCAAGGAGGATTGTATGAAGTGAATTGAGTTGACTGAAGATACTCTTTGGAGGGTTTTCGTCAGGTCTTGAAGGAGAGCTAGTTTTGGATCAACCTGCAAAATGAGTAGATTCGGTGGGGAGAACCATTGTGGGAGAAACAAGCTTAACATTAGTGAGCATTCATGTCTTACATGTTCTATATTTATTATGTTTGTCAGTCCTCACATCAACCCTAGAAGGCACTATTACTGCTCTTTTTTAATAATGACTTGATATTTAAGACATTGTCAATCATGTAAAATGTAACCACGTTTTTTTTTTCTTCTCTGTGCTTCAGGAACGTGGTATGCCGACGATCCAGAGTAACAAAAGGTTGACTTTTTTAGCTGTCAAGGACAAAGCTAATAGCCAGATGTGTCCTGTCTTCTGCCCTTGTCCCAGCTTTGACGTATTCTCTGCTGCCTTATTTCTTGCTGCCTCTTCACTTGTAAAATGCCTTTCACTTCCTGTCTAGGTTAAAGCTAAACTGAGTCTATGGTTTTAAATACATTCAGAAGCTAAACTCTCTAGCTTAAATATAAATGAAGTAGTTTCCCTATTTGAGCCTTTGGCTACTGTGTCCCTAGAACCTTCTAGAACACTCTACCATGTACCCTCTGATTGGGAGATGTAGCCACCACAAACCCCTCAGATCATGCTTTTTTGAATAAATGTTCAAATCCTTACCATTCAAAGATATTTGGGGTTCTGTTTTAGGATATAAAAACCTAAAGATTGTAGTAGAACAAGGCACCCCTTAAAAGAAATCTTGCTTTAGACCATCACAGAGAATTTTTTAAAGTAAAACTGAAGCGAGTCTAACTTCTCCTTAGGCCCTTTGGGATATAACAGATGTTCTCCTCTTTCCAAAGCTCAGTTTTCTCCCTAGGACAAGAGCATATTTCCCCAGCCTCTTGCTAGCTATTGCAAATGAGGGAAAAGCAGGTATCTTTTCTCTCCTTTGCCCTCTTACTTTTTTTCGTCAACTTTGCTCCTGGGTTCCAACAGTGTTGCCTCCCTTTTCCATGCCACAGGATTTTAGAAAGGGGAGAAAAACACATCTGGAGCCTCTCTACCTTTATAGTAATTAGAATTGCAAATGGACACAACCTTTATCCTTCTTATGGAATTGAAGGTCATCCTCTTGAGCTGAAGTTCCAGAAGAGCAGTTAATGTTGATGAAGAACAAGTCCACTCAGCAATACAGGACTGTATTCTGGAGAGCTACCCATCACAAAGCTAAATGTGATCGTGCCAAACATAATAGGTGCTTATTTGGGGTCATACTTGCTTGTTATCAAGTAACTGGAAAACTTTCTTGAAACCAGAGTCTTGTAGGTAGTAGGAAGATAAGTGGAAAATGATACAAGTATTTGGTGTTGTCACTTAAAATATAATGTCTATGATATTTTTGCCCTCATAAATGTGGAACTTTCCAAGTTCATTTTTAGTCCTATTGTTAGTACAGCTCTAAAAAGTGCATTATTGCCAGAATGATTTTTTTTTTAATTGGGTTTTTAATGTTGTTTTTTAACCTTTAATGCTCAGGTTCTAGTGGGTGCTAATCAGCCACATATAATGTCACTTTTAGTTGGAAGAAGAGGGTGACTGCTAGGGATCTAAACAAGATGGTAACCTCATGAACCGCTATTGATTAACTCAAAATAGTCCAAGCTAGTAAGTCCTGTGGTTATATGTCTAATGGTGAGGCCTGAACATATGGCATAATTTTCCATTGGGCTTCCTACTCAGTCATTATAAACACAGACTTGACATAGCATTTTAAATGTCCAAATATTGAATGTGCAGAACTGGAGGCTACTCTATCTAGGTAGTTGAATTTTTGAAAGTCATGTTCAGCCACACAGCTGTTTTATACGTACTTTTCTCTTGTGCACTTTTCTGTATGCAAATAAAGCTATAAATTTACTCACTTTAATAAACTGGAATGGAAGAATCTCATGCATTGGCCTCAGCTTATTCTAATATTTAAACCCTGCATTAGGTTGACTTTAGGGATGAGATTTAAACACATCAGTCTAACATGTCACAAAGATGATAAGAAGATAGAAATCCGTGAAATAGTAAATTATCATCTGATCTCTTTCAACACCTTGTTCTTTCACAGCCCCATTTCACACCTCCCTTCCAGAGAGTTTACTAGTCTGGTGGATAAGACCTGCACCACAGCAGCCTCAGCTGGCATTCAGCGGTGTATTATTTGTCCATGCCTTTTACCCTTTGCCTCCCCTTGTTCTTTATTCAGTTCTCTTTGACCCACTCCTCCAGGGTCCAGCCTGGTCCACTGAGGGGGGCTGCTTGAGGAGGGTTAGGTGCCTATGAAGACCTGACATTTTTAGCCCAAGGACACTCTTAAGGTTCTCGTTCATTTCAAGAAGACCTGGGTCTACCGAGAAGAGGACCCCAAGGTGGGTCTTGCTAAACATAGAAATCTTGGTATTGAATTTAACTTCTGTAAGTAGTAAAACAAGCTTGACTTTGGAGGGAGAGGAGTCATTGGTTGGAATTTGCTGTTATGGAAGGTCCAGAGCTACTACCTTACCTACCCCTGGCTTTCTTTTTTTTTTTCTTTACCTCTTAACTGAGACATTTGGTCTTTTACTGATTTTTCTGATGACAATGAGATAGAATATAGAGAAGCAGACTCCACAGAGAAAAAGCTTCCAGGAAAACTGAAAGCAAGCCATGAATGAGCTGGAAAAGGCCACAGATATGATTATACAATTTATTTGGCTTATCCAGGTGCTTTGCAGTATGTCTAACCTATTGGGCCTATGTGATGCTTCCTTGTAGCTTAATCTTGAAGATCTTGCCAAAGGTTAACATTTATGTGTAACGTGATGGCGGAGGGAGGCATTTATTTCAATGCAGTGTTTACCAAGTAGAGGGAAATGCTTATACTGAATTATGCCTGCAAAGTGGAAACAGATCTATCCTTAGATCTGCCATCTATTTAGTAGCTGTGATACTCACACCTGTGTCGCCAGAGGTTCAGCTTTTCCCAATAATAGGTATCATATCGAAGCTAGAAACAACTTAAACAGTGTGCTCTCAAATTTCTCACATACACGTAATAAAAAGGGAGAACATACTGATTTTCTCTAGATAATCTCATGTGAAGTAGTTTGACCATTTATGGAAAATACCTTTGTTCCATTGATGCCAGAATCTTGCTGGGCGGAATCTGTTAACTATGTCATCTCATGCTAGCACGTCATCCAATCTTTATGCCTGAAAAATAGCAGCAATCTGCTCTAGTTCTGTGGTTTCTGTAGTATTTTACTGTAAAGCCATGTGTTGTAGTACAGAGCTTTTTTGGTCCAGTGATTTCAAACCCCTCCATCAAAATGTTAACCATACGGTAAGAACCATACACAGGGTGATTCCGTGTCTTTCCAGGGCTGAAATCAGGGATGGCGAAATACACGGGAGTTAAATAGCTTAGAAGTTTGGATGACCCGGGTAAACCTAATGAGTGAGGACTCTAATCCATATTCCTGGAATTTGTTCAATACAAAGTCTACTAGTGAAAGGTAGGAGTGCTCCCAAACTCCCTGGTAAATGTTTAAGCTGTAGTCGCTTGAGGGGATTGGTACATAATAAAAGACTTAATTCTTGCCGGGAAATGGTGTATTTTAACTAACTCCCTTCAATTAAAAAATAACTAAAACTCATGTTCTAGGTCAACATGCTGAACTCGGACTTGCACAAAGCTGTAGACCAGCAGCAGTTCTGTTAGCATGCCCCCATTGCAGCACTGCTGATGGACAAGGGCCACCAATTTGTCATCTGATCGAACAAGTTACCCAGCCCCCTTTTGCCCTTGCTTCTCTGGAATCAGGTACTTAATTATTAAACCTCTAGTGTTTGCTAAGTAAAGCATTGAAACCATAGAGCTGCCAGTCCTCAGGGTGGGAACTGTGTGGGCTACTCACACAGCTGACCTGCAGTGATCAAAGATGAGGTTGTTATATAAAAGAAGAAGAAAAATGCCCAACTCTAAATGTCTTCATGACTAAGTCTTCCTCTTGATGCTGACTGTGGAGTTTTGTGTCAAGAGTGTTCTCTCTTCCTTCGTTTGAGTCCAATCTTTTTTTTTTTTTTTTAACCTTATTGAAAGTTAGAGGGAACCTGACAGTTCAAGCAGGCACCAACTTAAATCAATTGATCATCACATCACAGATCCTATTGTTGGTGGACAGGGGAGAAGAGTGTGGAATGTAAGAGCTAAAGTAGACCAGGGAGGAGGTGGGAAATGGAACTGTTAAGATGACATTTGTTACCCAGCTCCGCTCTCTAGTCTGAGAGGCTGGTTGGGGGCCCTGATGGCAGAAATAGTGGAAGCTGTTGGAGCTCTCGTCTTTCCATGAAAGACCCTGTCATCACCAGCAGACAGTTCACAGCCACGTGTCAGTTAGGGATGAATGGATTATAAGTAATGGAGAGGCTAACAATGACTAAAATTAGTAGGGGTTTATTTTTCTCACAGAAAAAGGTGTAGGTGGATAACTTCTGGTAATTAGTTCGGTACCTCAGCCATGTCCTCAAGGGCACAAAATTTTTCTTCGCTTCTCACTTCATTTGTATCTTTTTAGTTTTCTTTTCTTCTGTTCTTGTTTATAGCCTAGTGGCCACAAGAAAAGAAGAAAGGAAATATATAGCACCGCCAACGTCTGCTCCTCACATCACGCATTCAGTTTTCCCAAGGCTTCTCAGTAGAACTTAAGTTTATGTCTCATTGGCCAGAATTATGTCTCATTGGCAAGGTGCAAGGGAGGCTAGGAAAGCAAGCATTTAGCTTTACCCACTTCTGATGATGAAGGTTGTTAAGGAAGAGGCAGGACTGGCTACATAATTTGCAGCAAAATAAAAATGTGGGGTTCCCTGAGCAAAATGCTGGGAAAAGAGTGCCATTAAATGCAATAAAACATAAAACTTTTTCCTTTTTCTTGCAATCTCTCAACTAGTCATGGTGTACTTTATTTGCTATTTAATGTCTTTCTAAGTAAAGAATAATTAAAATTTTAAATTATTAGCATGATTTTACCACTAATCTTTAACTTATGGTGTAATCACCCAAATTACACGATTCAAATTTAAAATGTCATATTTGCATATGCATTTGCATGTGTATTTCATTCTTATCAAAACAGTGGAAACACTGCACAAAACTAACTCAGTTATTTTTATTTCACTTCTTGATACATGTACATACTACCAACACACTATTTTCAACTCCCTGATGAATAGAGACTGAAAAGAAGAAACTACGGGTCATTCTAACTTTGTCATTTTTATGTCATTATTTTCAGCAAAAGTGGTTGACTAATACAGAAAAGTAACACTAGTAAGAAAAGATAAGATAGTATTTCTTGGTCATTTGCTTTTTCTTAGAACACCATTGTTTTCCTCCTGGGTTAGAAGCAAGTTCTGGTTCAAGTGGAAAGTATGACCTCTTGGGTCTGTCAGTACCCACCCCTGACTCAGTCATAGGCATAATGCACTTACCTTCATACTCACTTTGAGTATCGCTGAACTTCCACACATCATGGGCCCACTTGAATTCTGTGTTCACGTGGCAACACAAACACTATATATGAATGAGGTGGCAAGGAGTGGAGGACACATTATGTCCATTCCCTCTAGTCCTGCACATGCTCCATTTTCCCATCAGCTTTTGCTCCCAAGTCACAAGTTCAAACACAGAGTTATTAAGAATTTCAAGATGGCAATAGCATTCAACCAAGCATAACGTCTTCCAGAATACTCAGTCCCATGCTATTGTGCAGGTCTGCATGCCCATGAGACTGGCTCTTTGACGAGGTCCTTGGAAATAGATGGTGGGTGAGCCAATGAGTCTCCCACACATCAGGGTGATAGTTTAACCCAGAGATGGCAAAGCACAATCCTACCTCTCACCCACACCCATATACAGATCACAGCAGTCTTTGGTACCATCGCACAAAGGGCAGGAGAGAAGAACACGGGCACAGTCAGTGATTTTCATGTAGGTTTCAGACTGCTTACAATGAAAAATGGGTTGTAAGAGTCTCCTAATTTCTTCCACATTATAAATAGGAAACCATTTGACATCTGCTCACAGTCAGGGTAGGTGAGTTTGTTACACAGGCAATGAAGAAAGCTGATCACACATGCATCGCATATCAGTGATATAGAATGTATAATTTCATCAAAATCCAATATCCAACAGTATCAGGTCAGGTTCTTAATGAATTAGATCAAAACTATGTATTAATGGTGCACAATTTATTCTGTACTGTGCTTTTTAATTTCCTCTTCTCTTCCTCAGTTCTTCAGGGTTTGTAAAGCCCCTAAGTGGTCATGACTTTCTGTGTGAACATTCATCTTTTTATCTGACATACACAAATTCTTGAACCATAGAGATTGGAAATTGACCAGGTGACCAGAAAGCTAGAGTGGTTCTTGCAGCCCATTCATGATAAACATTAAACCCCAAGACAGGTAAAAGCACAAATCCATAAAGAAGCAAAATGAGGGGGGTAATTAAGTGCCTGACTTAAATCACATGCAATCATTGACCATCTTAATCCCTAGAGAAGATATTTGGGGAAGACAAATGTACTTCTGAAACAGGGTCAGACAGTTGTTCACTCTATACTTCTGTGCAAAGAAAGTATAACCACATCTTTTTTTTTCTTCTTTAATCTCATCTTCTTCACAAGTTAGCACTCTGCTGGCTGAGGCCACCAAAATGTACTTGGGTCAATTCAATAATTAGGACTTCTTTTATAGGTAGCTCAACCTCTTTCGTATATATGCCCAGTGTTTCAGATTTTTTCCCCTCCTCTTGCTCTTTTCCAATATATCTGTTTCACAGAGCTGCCATAGCATATGACCACAAACTGGGCAGCTTAAAACACAAGAGTTGTTTGTTTTATTTTTCATTGTTCAGGAGGCCAGAAGTCTGAAATCAAGGCATTGGCAGGGTTGGTTCTTTGGGAGACTTTGGGAGAGAAATCGTTCCATAGTACTCTCCTAGCTTCTGGTGGTCGTCAGCAATTCTTGACATTTCTTATTTGGTAGACACATCACTTCCCTCTCAATCCCTGCCTCCATCTTCCTGAGTCCTTCTCTGTGCTTCCACATAGCCTTTCCTATCTCTCATAAGGGCACTCATTGGGTTTAGGGAGTGCCCTAATCCAGTATGATCACTTATCAAACCTTACATTAATTATATCCACAGAGACTCTATTTCCAAATAAAGACATTTTCTGAGATTCCTGGTGGATATACTTTGGGGGACACAATTTAATCTACTACACCAAGATGATATTTAGTTTTATGGGGGGAGGGCAGGGAAGTGTTGAGAAGGGACTTAGATCCTCAGGCAGGTTCTTTTTTTTTTTTTTAAGTTTTATTAATAAAGCCAATCAACATACAATATGAACATTCTTTTTTTCATCACATAGTTGTATATTCATCATCATGATAATTTCTTAGAACATTTACATCAGTTCAGAAAAAGAAATAAAAAGAAAACAGAAAAAAATTCATACATACCATACTCCTTACCCTTACCTTTCATTGATCACTAGCATTTTAATCTACTAAATTTATTTTAACATTTGTTCCTCCTATTATTTATTCATTTTTAATCCACATATTTTACTCATCTGTCCCTAAGGGAGATAAAAGAAGCATAAAACACAAAGTTTTCACAATCACACAGTTACTTCAAAAGCTATATCGTTATATAATCATCTTCAAGAAACATGGCTACTAGAACACAACTCTACATTTTCAGGCACTTTCCTCCAGCCTCTCTGTTATACTTTAACTAAAAAGGTGATATCTATTTCATGTGTAAGAATAACCTCCAAGATAACCTCTCGACTCTGTTTGGAATCTCTCTGCCATTGAAAACTTTATCTCATTTTGCTCTTCCCCTTTTCGGTTGAGAAGATTTTCTCAATCCTTTGATGTTGAGTCCCAGCTCGTTCTATGATTTCTGTCCCACATTGCCAGGAAGGTCCATACCCCTGGGAGTCATGTCCCATGTAGAGAGAAGGAGGGCAGCGAGTTTGTTTGTCAGAGAAGGAGGGCAGCGAGTTTACTGTCCTCTAGCTCTTCCATTCTTTACAGCATCTACTTCACCTACATGGTCACTATCTGATTGGTATCTGTAGCTGAAGCCTTTGGGGAAGAACTTATAGTCCATTCCCTCTTCACAGAGTTGGTGGACTAATGGTTCTCCCTGGTTTTTTGACATCCATACCTTAACACTACTGATGTCTGACTGGCAATCCGCAGCTACAGGGTCACAGTATTTTCGCTGTAGCAACCCTCTCAGTGAGTTGGACAGCACCCTCACCAGCCCTTTCAGAACAGAGGGAAACTTCTTGATATCCTCTTTTGCATATAAAAGCCAAAGAAACCTAGAGAGCCAAATTCAGTCCCTTCTGTGCCCAACCACGCAGCACAATCATTTTGATTCAGAGTTGACTTCTCCCTATTGGGAAAACCTGGAAGTTGTTCTCCTAGAGTCCCAAATGTCAAGGACGGAAACCCATCTATGTTTGACCTCAACCGACCCAATGTGCTGACTCCATTCTGGAATGTGGACTGAAAGTATTGCTCAAAATACACATCTCCCAACCAGCCTCCCTCACCTTTAGTTTTCTCTCTCTTACACTATCTCCAGATCAGAGAAACAGGTTTTTCATAACATCTGCATCATAGCTTGCTCTGTCTCCTCTACTTTGAGATTCACAGGGGATGAATTACCTCTTTTCATTTTATTTTATTCTATTTTTATGAAATGCCTCCTTATTCTATTGTCTCCTTCTCTGGGTAATAAGCCTCAAGGTTTAGCTTTTTACGTAAAATGTCAAGAAAATAAAATTTAAAAAGAAAAAAGTAGAGAGGTTTAGATCTCCAAAACATTAAGCCCTATTATATTTAGCTGGATTTACATGTCAACACTTTGGTAAATCTATATGTGGTTTGGTACTGAAATACTTGATTTTTCTTTTCCTAAGTCCCAACTTCCAGAAGCTAAACATACCTGAAGTGACTGAGCTCGACTAATCACCCACTAACTATGGAAGTTTACATTATGAGCCTGTTTAACACTTTGAATTCTGTCAATAATATTAATAAAATAAAAAATCAAAGATGATTTTCAAGCTCAAGAGTGAGAAAGACAGGGTGGGCGGTAGCTCATTCACCAAAATAAGGAATATAAGAAGAGATGGCCTTGACAGGGACAAGGAAAGAATGGTGTATTCAGTTTTAGACAAAAGTTCAATTTACCATGGACCATCTAAGATTTATTGGAGTACTTGAAGACCCTTAAGCTGGGAATTAACACAGTAATTGTTGCCGTTTTAGAAAATGATCATCTCCAGGAATCTACACTAAGAACACAGAAGATCCTGGTAAAGAGATTTACGCAGGCTGCCCTTTGAGACCACTGGGTCTGGGTGGGTGGCGAGATCTTAAAAGTAGATAAGAAAAGAAGCTAAAGATTGAAAAGTGAAGAAGACAAAAGACAGACTGAGGGACACGAGATTCTGTATGGTGGACAAGGAAGAAGGGCAAAATAGCCAGAAGAAGGAGAGCAAGGAGGGGCTATGTCACAGAAGTCCAGTGAGAATGGCCACAGGTGTCAAATGCCTCTGAGACAAAGTCATACAAAAACCACCAAGTATTTGTTGCATTTAGCAACAAGGAAGTTTTCAATGAGGCAGCAAGTAGACTGCAATAGGTTGAGCATAACTGTACTATAAGAAAATTGATACAGACTGCTCTAGTAAAACATTTGGCTGACAAAGGTAGCAGCAATAAGAGGAAATCAAAGAATTAAGTAGAATTCTTTTTTTTCCCCCTGCCTCAGGTTTATTTTTACACATAGCACAGGAGGACCCAGTCCCATGCAGATGACAGGAAGTCCAGGGGTCACAGCAGTCTTTCCATCCTCACATTGGCAGACAGAGGGCTCCACTCAGGAGCTTTCATGGGGGCCTGGGCACTTTTGGGAGCCTGACCAGGAGCAGCAACGTGAGCCAGAGGTGGAGCCTGGGCCTTGGTTTGATCCTTGCCTTTGGACTTCGGTGGAGTCTGAGACCCTTGGCAATGCATGCGCAAGCACGCTTCCTGAGCTTGGGAAATGTAGGCAAATCAACTGAGCTTGTGGCTACTGGTCCTTGGATCTTGGACTTTAAAAGGGCCTTGATGGCCTCTGCCTGTGCCCTCGTGGACTTGGCATTGTCGACCTGCATCTTCTCTAGGCCCTTTTCTTGTTATGCTTCTGGGAAAGGGTCGTGCTCCTCAGGAGTCTGAGGTCCGCCCCCTCAAGAGAGTCAAATTTTTGTGATTGGGGCTTCTTTTTTTTTAATTGACAAATGAAAAAACAAACACAATACAAACACAAACATTCTTAACATACGAACGTTCCGTATATGGTGTACAGTCAACGGCTCACAGTATCATCACATAGTATATTCATCACCATGATCATTTTTTAGAACACTTTTTGAAAATACTTTTATTGATAAACAACATACAACACAAACATTCTGTACATGGTGTACAATCAATGGCTCACAATATCATCACATAGTAGTGTATTCATCACCATGATTAATTTTTTAGAGCATTTACATCACTCTAGATGAAGAAATAAAAAGGAAAAGAAAATACTCATACATACCATACCCTTTACCCCTCCCTCTGATTGACCACTGGTAGTTCCATCTACACAATATATTTTAACCTTTGATCTCCTATTTTTTTCTATACCCCTTGCCACTGCCTCTCATTGATCACTAGTATTTCAATCTACTCAATTTATTTTAACATTTGTTCCCCCTATTATTTATTTATTTTTAATTCATATTTTTTACTCATCTGTCCATACCATAGATAAAAGGAGCATCAGATACAAGGTTTTCACAATCACACAGTCACTTTACAAAAGCTATATCATTAAACAATCATCTTAAAGAAATGTGGCTACTGGAACATAGCTCTACAGCCTCAAGCCCTTCCCTCTACCTCTCTAATATACCTTAAACTAAAAAGGAGGTATCTGTATAATGTGTAAGAATAACCTCCAGGATAATCTCTCGACTGTGTTTGAAATCTCTCAATTACTGACAATTTATTTAGTCTCATTTCTCTCTTCCCCCTTTCAGTCAAGAACATTTTCTCTGATTTGAGTTTTTTCTGCAATTTCCAGGACTAGCTGTATGTGGTCTGGTTCTCGGACTTGGCTATGTCTGCACCCTCACCCACCAAGTAGAATTCCTTAAAGATAAAAAAGATGAGCATGCTCACAGACTGAGGAACAACTCGAAGGGGAGTTATTACGATATAATAAAGAGAAAAACAAAGAGAACAGAATCCTGGAAAATTAGGGTATGGATACAGAGCATCTGATTTTCCTAAATAAAAGAAGGACCTCCTCTTCCTGTGAGTTTTGACTGAGACGCAGAGTTGACAAAAAAGAGGCAAACAGGACATCAAGGAGTTTCTGAGGTAAAGTAAGAGGTGGAGGGGTCACTAATGGAAATGGAAAAATAATCTGACCAAGGATAAATGAAAAGACTGACAAATGGAGATGAGTGTCCAACTAGACAGAGGTAAAGGAATGGAGAACCCCTGAAGTGGTAGGGCTAATCCCAGGCTGAGAGTCTTTAGATGGTGCTGCTTGGGTGTGTGTGTGTATGTGTGTGTGTGTGAGAGAGAGACAGCCAAGGAGATTGAGAGAGGAATTCATTGACAGCACTGATAATGTGAAAGAAAGGGAGGCCAGCAGAGGCCTGTTAATCTGGAAAAAAATGAAGGAATCAAAAAGCTGGATGTCTCAATCAAGTCAAAGAAAGGGGAAATTGGGTGTATGAGAGTGAGGTAGCTGGAAGCATTGGAATAGTGGTCAGGAAACAGCGTGTTGATATTTAGAAAGGTAAAGCTCTTTTCAGTGCTGGCATGATGATGGGTATGGCAGTGGGTTGAATGGATAAACAGTGTTAGAGCTGAGGAGATCAAGAAGGAGTGAGGCAGGGTGTTGCCCACAAGAATGCTGAAATAACTAGAGTAAAGGTTGGAGTTTGAGTGGAGAGGATGATAGAAGATAGGGTGAAAAGTTTCAGTGACTGTAGGCATTCAAAAGCATCTGTGAACTGAAGAGTTGGAGAAGGCATAGCCAGATTGCGAACTTCAAAAGAGAAGGGGATAGTGTAGAAAATTCCCTTAAAATGAAGTACTGCAATGCAAGCAAGGGAGTCCTATGTAGTTCCATGGGATTGTAAACAGCTCTAAGTACCAGGAATCCTTATTATGGTAAAGAGATAGCCAGGGCTACATCACCGGCATTGAGCTTCACAATAAACCAGAGCCTCATGAGAGAGAAATTCTCTTCTCCATCAAGAAAGGGCTCTTCTGAAAGTGCTGAAATGAAAATGGCATGGAAGCAGCAGTGAAGAAAGCCAGTAACTGATGCTCCCTCTGCTCCTTGTGGTGTGACCTTATGGGTATTATTTCACCTCTCTGGACATCATTCTCTCCACCTGTATTCATTCACTTATCTATTGATGCATGCAATTCACAAATATCTAGTAAAGCTTCCTATGTGCAAGGCACCATGCTAGATGTCAGGGACATAGTAGCAAACAAAACACATTTAAAACTAAAAGGTCTGAAATTGATGATGATATCCATGTTTCCTATCAAATGATCTTAATTATGTCCAGTAAATGCATATGTTATGAGTGAAAGCACTAAAATTTCATTGCAGTGTTCTCTTTTTTTTGGTATGGGCAGGTTCCAGATATCAAACCCAGCTCTCCAGTATGACAAGCAAGAATTCTGTCACCGAACCACTGTTGTACTGCTTATTCATTACAGTATTTTAAGACCCCTGGATATCATATGGAATTTAGTTACAAGGAGCTATAGAATGAGATAATGGTTCCCAATTTCAGATTCCCTGAAATTGCTAATGACAGGCTTTCCAAAAACCGTTTCCTTGATTTTTAAAAAGTCAAGTGGAAATTACCCTCAACACATGACTATCAACTCAGTAAACACTAGGGGCTTCTCCCTACTGATCAGAAGTGCTAATGTATATATGAATATAACTTCTAGTTGGAATTGCTGATCAGAGGTTCTAGCTGGAAATTGTACATATATAGACAGATATGTTTCTGCCTTAAAAATGGGAAAAATTATCATGTAATAAATATAATCCTATACCACAAAGTTTCCGAACAAATTGGAACCAATAAATATAATGAAATGGTTCAGGAATGTTGAAAACACTCAGGAATGTTGAAAATTTTGAAAACCATCAGCAGACTGGAAGGAATGCTCTGGAATTAGAGTTTAAAGATGTGGTTAAATCTCACTTCTGTCACTTGTGTATATGCAGCCTTGGCAATATTTCTCTGATGGTCTTCTGTGAAGCTAGAGACTAAAAACTTACTTTTTACAGGGTCAAGAGGATTTAGTGAGGAATGTTATAGGAAAGTACTCTACACACAACATGACACAATAAAAATAACAAAACCCATACTGATAGTGTGGTGGAAGGAGCCTGACAGACCAGTTCAAATTCCAATTTCATCACTCACTACTGGGTCATGCTAGACAAATCATGTAACTTCAATGCACCTCAGTTTCTTCCATAAAATGGGTTACTCTGAGGATTAAATGAGATTATGTGGAACATCCGCTCTTTGCTTTGAAAGGCAATATGTGTTTTTCAAATACAGATTTTTTTTCATTTCTCTAACACATCAAAATGCTTCATTTCTCTAGATATACACTGAGACATAAGCCTCTTTTTAAAACATGTCAGATACATGATAGATTTTAAGAGTAAGAAAAAGAGTCAAAAAGGCCCATTATATTGTTATAATCATTATTATGCTTTTTCTACTCCCATTAGTTCACTATATTACATTTAGCCTGGACCATGGCAAGAAAATACAAATTCTACAAAGCAATTCAGAATAACCTCCCGTTTCAACCAGTCAACCAAGAAAAAGTCCAACCCCCTTCAGATGGATGAGTTAGTCTCCAATGAAGGAAGTGCTTTTTCAATCTCCAATCACACCTACTTAAGCAAGTTTAATGATCACAAAATCTAATCAATTAACATTAAGTCTGATTAGCATAAAACGTCATCTCACCCTGACTGCTTTCAAGCCCTTATTTCTCTGCCTACCTAGGCAGGGTCCAGAGCGACCATGTAAAGTTCTCAGCATCACGACGTCATACTTCACAGATCAGCATTGTATCTGGATATGTGTGCCATCATTAGCTAAGTCCCACAGGGTCCAGGGGACATAGACGCATTCAGTGACACAGCTACAATTGTTGTCACACCTGTTCTGCCTTTTTGCTTGGCAATTCTGCGTGACCGAAACTCTGACCAGATCGCTGAATTTCGCAGCAACTGAGAAATAGGTGAAATCAGCCCATTAGAAACTTTAAGTTTTCTGCATTATGAGGAGAGAGAACAAGAAAGGGAGATGAAAGTAGATAATGTTTAATCCAGGTAGGACAGGCAACACTGGCAAAATTCACTTTTTGTCACCCCCCCTCCTTACCCCCTGCTTTATCAGTGTTTGTATGTGCTTCTGTTAAGTCAGGGCTCTCTAGAGAAACAGAACCAACAAGAGAGATCTGTAAATATGAGATTTATAAAGGTGTCTCATGCAACCGTGGGAATGGAAGAGTCCAAATCCATAGGGCAGGCTGTGAAGCTGGAGCTCTGATGAAGTGTCTGGATGAACTTCACAGGAAAGGCTCACTGGCTGAACAAGCAGTGAAAGAGCCTCTCTTCTTTCTCAAAAGTCTTCAGTTGATCAGATTATCTCATGGGGGATGTGCCTTAGCTGATCGCAGATATAATCAGCCACAGATGCCATCAGCAGACTGATAATTTAATGCACCAGCCTTCCGGTTTAACTACCAGCCATGAAACATCATTGCAGCAACAGTCAGGCCAGTGCTTGCCTGACCAGACAACTGGGCATCATCATGTGGCCAAGGTGACACCAGGACCTAACCATCACAGCGCTAAAGTCTGCAAATTGCTGATTTTAAATTAATAAATATTTATGAAGTTGCTTCAAGTTCTTATGTCAACAAATTAATTTTTTCATCACATAGTTGTATATTCATCATCATGATCAATTCTTAGAACATTTGCATCAATTCAGAAAAAGAAATAAAAAGAAAACAGAAAAAAATTCATACATACCATACTCCTTACCCCTCCCTTTCAGTGATCACTAGCATTTCAATCTACTCAATCGAACAAACTAATTTTTTTAACTAGCATTTCAGTGATATTTTATTTAATTATTTCTTCCCTATCCTACAAAACTCCATATCATTCTTTTCTTCTCAAGGCACATTAAAATGGCCTGTGGAGTCTTTAAAAATATGGATACTGAGCCTCACCTCAAATCAACTAAATCAGAGTGGAATAGAGGGTGGACAGTCACCAATATTTTTAAGAAGTTCTCCTGGTGATTTTATTGTGCCATGTTTTTAAAATTTTTATTAATAAAACCAATCAACATACAATATGAACATTCTTTTTTTCATCAAATAGTTGTTTAATCATCGTCATGATAATTTCTTAGAACACTTGCATCAATTCAGAAAAAAATAAAAAGAAAACAGAAAAAAAATCATACATACCATTCCCCTTACCCCTCCCTTTCTTTGATCACCAGCATTTTAATCTACTAAATTTATTTTAACATTTGTTCCCCCTATTATTTATTTTAATCCATTATGTTTACTCATCTGTCCATAAAGTAAACAAAGCATGCATTAGACACAAGATTTCACAATCACACAGTCAAATTGCAAAATCTATATCATTATACAATCATCTTCAAGAAACATGGTTACTGGAACACAGCTCTACATTTTCAGGCACTTCCCTCCAGCCTCTCTGTTATGCCTTAACTAAAAAGGTGATATCTCTTTCATGCGTAAGAATAACCTCCAGGATAACCTCTTGACTCTGTTTGGAATTTCTCAGCCATTGACACTATTTTTTCTCATTTCTCTCTTCCCCCTTTCAGCTGAGAAGATTTTCTCAATCCCTTGGTGCTGAGTCCCAGTTCTTTCTAGGATTTCTTTTTTTTTTTTTTTTTTTTTTTGCTTGGGCAGGCACCGGGAATCGAACCCGGTCTCCAGCATGGCGGGTGAGAACTCTGCCTACTGAGCCACCGTGGCCCGGCCTCCTCCTAGGATTTCTGTCTCACGTTGCCAGGAAAGTCCATATCCCTGGGAGTCATGTTCCATGTAGACAGATGGAGGGCAGCGAGTTTGCTTGGCATGTTGACTGAAAGAGAGAGGCCACATCTGAGCAACAAAAGAGGTTCTCTTGGGGGTGACTCTTAGTCCTAATTTTAGGTAAGCTTAACCTATCCTTTGTGGGGTTAAATTCATATTAACTAATCCCAAGATTGGGGATTTAGCCTATTGCTTTTGTTGTCCCCACTGCTTATGAGAATATAAAGAATTCTCCACTTGGGGAAGTTGAATTTTCCCCCTTTCTCACCATTTCCCTAAAGGGACTTTGCAAATACTTTTTTATTCACTGTTCAAATCCTTCTGGGATTTATCGAGGCATCACACTGGACAAACCTACAAACTCTCATGCCCTACTCAAGTTTCCATGTACTTATGGTGTTCAGTTAAGCTGTCCACGTAAGTTATACTAGGAAATGCACTAGTCAAAATATAAATTTTGTACCAAATAAACATTTTTTGCTTTAGTCTCACACATAAGTTACAGTTTTAAAATATTAATTACCATCTATTTTCAAAACCATACATTATTAACATTTCTTTGTCCTTCCTCATGCCAAACATTTCTAAATTCGTACCTTTAGTCACTATCATTATACACTCTAGGTGTTCTTAGATTTTACCATCTCAGTCTTTATTGTCTATCTTTCCCTCTGATTTCATTTGTGCTCCCAGGCCTCCTCTCTCTATCATTCTCACATTCAGCTTCATTCAGTGTTCTAACATTATTGTATTCCAGTTAGGTAGTATTTTGTTATCCATTTCTGAATTTTTACAATCAGTTCTGTTGCATAATCTGTATCCCTTCAGTTCCAATTACACAATATCTACCCTATTTCTATCTCCTGATGACCTCTGTTCTTAACTGAAATTATCCAAGTTCATTCATTAATGTTAGTTCATATCAGTGAGACCATACAGTATTTATTCTTTTGTTTCTGGCTAATCTCACTCAGCATAATGTCCTTAAGGTCCATCCATGTTGTTACATATTTTATAATTTTATTTTGTCTTACGGCTGCATAATATTCTATCATATGTATATACCAAAGCATGCTTAGCCACTCGTCTGTTGATGAACATTTGAGCTGTTTCCATCTCTTGGCAATTGTAAATAATGCTGCTATAAACATTGGTGTGCAAATGTCCATTTGTGTCTTTGCCCTCACGTCCTCTGAGTAGATACCTAGCAATGGTATTGCCAGATCATATGGCAATTCTATACTTAGCTTCCTGAGGAACCACCAAACTGCCTTCCACAGTGGTTGTACCATTTGACATTCCCACCAACAGTGGATAAGTGTGCCTCTTTCTCCACATCCTCTCCAGCACTTGTCATTTTCTGTTTTATTGATAATGTTCATTCTGGTGGGTGTGAGATGATATCTCATTGTGGTTTTGATATTGTGCCGTGTTTTAAAAGCAGTTGTGATATTCACATTCATAGGTACTTAGCAAACACCTTTTCTTTTCACAAGTTCCAGAGCACATGAAAGCACGAAGGAAAAAAAAAAGTCCTATTTGATAGTTTGCGGTGAATTTCTCCATCTCAGAATCTATTTTGCTGTAATGTTTATTTCTGAGATTAGGAAACCATAAGCTTCTAGAGGATATTATAAATGCTTTTGGGGATCATTTTGGTTTCCTAGGGCTGCCATAACAAAGCACCACAAGCCTGGTGGCTTAAAGGACATAAATTTATTATCTCAGTTCTTAAGGCCAGAAGCCTGAAATCAAGTTTTTGGAAGAACCATGCTTCCTCTGAAGGCTTTTGAAAGAATCTTTTCTGGCCTCTCCTGGTTTCTGGAGGTTGTTGGCACCCCTTGGCATCCATTGAGTTTTGGCAGCCTAATTCCAGTCTCTACCTCTGTCTTCACGTGGCATTGTTCTTTCTGTGGCCAAGTCTTCCCATGGCCATCTTCCCTCTATAAGTATCTGTGTCTCTGTGTCCAAACTCCCCTCTAATGATGACATCAATCAAATTGAACGTAGACCTTACCCAATCAAGGTCACATTCACAGGTTCTGGGTAGTCATGAACTTTGGGGGAACACTACTTATCTTAAACTGTGAGGGCTACTATAACAACATACTGTGGACTGGTTGGCTTAAACAGCAGAAATTTATCATCTCACAGTTTTGAAGTTTAGAAGTTCAAAATCAGAGTGTTTACAGGATCCTGCTTTCTCCAAAGTCTGTACTGTTCCCATGGTGGCTTGTCAGCAATCCATAACTCAACCTCTACCTCCATGACATGGCCATCTGTCTCCTTCTACTCTCACGTCTGTGTCCAAATTTCCTCCGCTTTTAAGGACTCCAGTCATGTTGGATTAAGAACTTCCCTCATATAGTTTGGCCTCACCCTAACTAACAATGTCTTCAAAGATCCTACTTGCAAATGAGTCCACACCCACTGGATGGGGAGTTAGGACTTGAATATGTTTTTGTGGAAGACATGCTTCAATCTATAGCACTGTTCCACCCAGTCTCCGAGTTTACTTGGATTTCTGAAACTTATCCAGTGTGCCCATTAAAAAAAGCCAGGTTTTAAAATGTGTTTCATACTTTACCTTGCCCGTGTGGAAATAATCTACACAGCTCATTTTCAGAATGAAAAAAAGCAAATTGGAAAATCCATTTTGCCTTCCTTTCCAGTTGTGCAGTTCTTTCATGAATTTTGACTTTGTCTCCATAAAGAATCATCCACAGGGCTTTTATTCCCAACGACACTCTTCCTTATCTCACTCCCAGAGTCTCCCAAGGTGAGAACTGCTGTTGTTGTTGCTGGTGGTGGTTATAACAATGCTGCCAATATCAGTCAATTTATCATTCACAGGCTCATTTCCCAAATACATTCATCAACAAGAAAAATAAGCAGGACAAGAATTAGGAAATGAGTCTCTTTGGACTGCAACCCAAATCAACAAAAACCCTAACCTAGACAAACAATGATTGCTCCAAAATTCTATCTCTTTGCAAATAAATGCTTTAGGCGACCAGCCTCAGCATTGCACTCTGGCTGCCTGCAAAGAGCAGCATGTCTGCCCACCAGATTCTTGCCTTTGCAATATGCATTTTAGAAATAAGTGTTCTGACAGCAGGACCTACTTCAGGGTAAGTTGATTGCTTTTCTGTTTGTCTGTGGAATTTCACCATGGGATTTGGTATTTTAAGGTTGAGTTCAAGTTCCGGCAAGTTCTTCCACTTCTCTGTGCCTCAACTGTAAAATGGTGATGATAATAGCACCCATCTAACAAGGTTTTTGTGAACGTTAAATTATTATATAAGCAAAATCCTTGTAACATCTGTATCTGGCACGTGGTAAGAACTCAACAAATGAAAAATGTTTTCTAAAATAATCACATTGCTCTTACTTTCACTTTGATGTACTTTGTTGACTAGAGGAGAAAGGCATGGAGTCACAGCTAGTCTTCAGGGGTCAGCTGCAGACATTTCCTCTTATGCCATGTCTACAGTGAGAGCTCTTGCTACTGAGGAATTGCTGACGGATGAGCTGGGGGTGGAGGAGGATTTCTAATCATTGTGAAGATGAATGCGCCGGGTTAGAATAGGTTGTGAGAGAGACCCCCACGTCTCACAGTTCTCAAGGTAGAATGAAAATGTTTAAAACTATTGTTGAGAGTAGAGTAATATCTCAGAGTATTGTCCTGGAGCCTGGCTGCCTGGGTTGGATTCCCACCTCCATAGCTTCCTAGCTATCTAAACCCTAATCAAGCTCCTTAATGTTCCTATACCTCAGTTTCCTCACTGTAACATGGGAATAATACTATAACCTGCCATGAGAAATACCTGAGAAAGTCAATGCAATATGCTCAGTACAGTGTTATGCAAGCATTAAGTGCTCCGTGAGTGCAGCTATCTTTTTTGCCTTTTTAATTTGTACATAACACAGTCACATGGTTCAAAGAGCAAAACATGTAACAAGATATACACTGAGAAGTCTTGTAACTCATAAGCTTTCTGTGAGGATTTGTGTCATTACATGGAAGTATTTAGAACATTCCCCTCTCCCATCTCATCTACCTCCATGAGTGATACCTTTAGTCATTTTTTTGTGTACCTTTCTGGTATGTCTTTGCATATATCAAAGCATAGAGTCACATATTCTTGTTCTCCCTGGTTCTTTTACAAAAGGTATTGCAATACACATACGATTCTGTACTTTGCTCTTTTTTTTCCTTTACTTTATATGTCCTGGAGATATTTCGGTATCAGTATAGAAGAAGCTTTCTCATTCTCCTCACCGCTGGTTAGCTTTCCATTGTGTGGATATATACAGTTCAGTAACCAATCGCTTATGAACACTTGCAGTTTCCAAACTTTTGTACTATAAATAATGTTGCAATGAATATCTGTATTCACATTTCATATTGTAAGTGTATAGGTGTACCTGTGGAATTAATTCCCAGAGGTGATAAAACTGGGTCAAAAGGTAAATGCCTTTGTAATTATGCTAAAATTGCCCAATGGCCCCCTGAGAAGTTTGTATTTTTCTGCATTTTCACGAGCAGGGCATGAGAACTTCCCCACTGCCTCCTCAGCAGGAGATACAGAACAATTTAGGAATATTTACCAATCTCATATGTGGAAAAAAAAAGTTAGCTTGGCACCATTTTAGTATGCCTTTCTCTTATGATAAGTCAAAAGGTACATCTTTTCATGTGTTTAAAGGCCATAGGTTTGTTTTCTTTGTGAATGGTGTATGTCCTTTGATCATTTTTCTATTAAAACATTTGACTTTTTGTTGTGGATTTCTAGAATCACTTTATAAGTTAGTTCTTTATCTGTGATATGAATTACAGATATATTTTCCCAGTTCATCATACATTTTTTTTATAATTGGAAGAGACTTTAGTCATCATTTAATCACACACTGATTTTTTTATCTTATAACTGCATTTACCATCACAGTTGACTTTTGTTTTCTTTTTTGTGAAAAATAACATATATACAAAAAAGCAATACATTTCAAAGAACATCACCACAATTAGTTGTAGAACAGATTTCAGATTTGGTATGGATTACAATTCCACCATTTTAGGTTTTTATTTCTAGCTGCTCGAAGATACTGGAGATTAAAATAAATGCCAATGTAATGATTCAGCACTCATACTCATTTGTTAAACCCTACCTTCTCTGTACAACTCCACCACCACCTTTGATCTTTCTCTCATTCGTTAGCGGGATTTACGCTATGCCCATTCTAACTTTTTCACATTGCAAGTGGTTGTTGATAATATGAGATTGGGAGATGGACCTGGAGAAGCTGGGCCTTCTGCATTTCAGGACTTACCTGGTCCAGGGACCCATCTGGAGGTTGTAGGTTTCTGGAAGTTTACCCTAGTGCATGGAAACTTTGTAGAATCGTATAGAACACCCTAGGTATTCTTTGGGAGGAATGGTTTGGTTTGGGGTTTGGCAAGCTATGGTGGCGATGTTTAACTGAAGCTTGCATATGAGTGGTTTGCTTCTCCAGTCTATTTGAACTCTCTCAGCCATTAATACCTTATTTGTTACACTTCTGTTTCCTCTTTTGGTCAGGATTCATCATTCATTTTTTACTATAAATATATACAGTGCACCTTTAGTGTACTTATAATTTTCACATTTATTTTACCCTCAACTTTTCCAATTATTAAGAAAAAACATTGGCCTAAGAGTGGATAGGCATGTGGGCTCTGGCAAGAAACTCCCTGTATTATAATTCCATCTATGCCAAGGAGCTGCTGTATAACTCCAGCAAAATTCCTTCCCATCTCTGTGTCTCATTTTTTTTTACCCTGTTGTTTATTTTTTATCCATATTTTTTACTCATCTGTCCATACCATACCATAGCTAAAAGGAGCATCAATGTATCTCAAGTGTAAAAATGCTAGTGGTAGATACTTCATAGAGCTGACATTAAAATCAAATGAAACATGTGAGGTACAAAGGCTTAGAAAAATTTGTGACACAAACTAAACACTCATAAATGCTAGCAATTATTATCTGATTTACTTTAATTAATTTTTTCTTAACAACCTGGAAAAATACGCCAAACACCCATTAATCAAAAAGCTAGGCTTAACTTTCAAACCATAGATATCCAAAATGTCATTTTTTTACCTCTGTTTTTGATTGTATTCACCCATTTTTAGTATCCATATTAAATACAAATTGACAAATACATATGTATCAACTATTACTGTCAGCCAAATATGGTCATTCATTTATTCATCCATCTAATATAGCAAATATTTGTTGTTTGCTACATGGGCCAGGCCCTGTCAGGAGCTTATATATAATGTTGAACATGTTGCAGAGGGTTCCTGCCCTCACTGAGCTTACACTCTAGGGAGGAATATAAACAAGTGAATGACAAATGCAACTCAGCCAAGGTTCTCTGAGTGAAGCCCCATGATGCTAAGGAAGACGTCCTCCTATAAAGCCCACCCTCCACTTGTGCACTGGCTTCATCTGTTCCACCCCAGTAAAGGACTTTGTTCCCACGATTCTGCCTCCTCACTCTTGCATCATCAATATCTCCCTTTGTACCAAAGCATTCCAATCAGCTTACAAACATGTTGTAATATTTCCTTTAACTGTTGGCTCAGTCCTTATCTACTCATCCCAACCTGCACCACTGGACACAAAATTACTCAAATAAAGGCCTAGGAATCATACTTGATTCCTCTCTGCATCATTCTCACATGCAATCTAACAGCAAATCCTATTAACGCTACTTTCAAAACATATCCCAAATCTGATGACTTCTCACTATATCCACTGTGACCTTCCAGGCCAAGTCATCGTCATTTCTTTCTGCACTGATTCATGTTTACTGAAAAATAGTCAATTCTCTATCCATCCTAGTTTGCTAGCTGCCAGAATACAATTTACCAGAAACAGAATGGCTTTTAAAGGAGGACATTTGTTAAGATGCTAGTTTGCAGTTCTAAGGCTGTGAAAATGTCCAAATTAAAGCAAGTCTATAAAAATGTTTAAATTAAGACACCAACAAGAGGTTACCTTCATTTAGGAAAGACCAATGAAGTTCAGGGTTTCTCTTGCAACTGAAAAGGTACATAGCAAACATGGCAATGTATGCTAGCTTTCTCTCCAGGCTTCTTGCTTCATGAAGTTCCATCAAAGATTTTTCCTTCTTCATCTCCAAAGATCTTTGGCTGCATGGGCTCTCATGGTTCATTCTTTGTGTTGCACAGTTTTATGTTTTTTTGTCTGTTTGGTTTTTGGCCTGTACTTTGGGCATACTACTACTACTATCTATCATAAGAACTTGAAGATGTTTCCCTTTTCTCTCAGTAAAAGCATGGATCTACAGGTTTCACAGGAAAGTCTGACAACCTACTAGGTCTTACCTTCAGGGAAACTAATGCTGGCTACTGGTTCTTCCTGAGATGTGGGCCTGTCTTGCCTGGCAAAAATATGACTTCTGTCTATAATTTCTGAGAAGAACCTCCTCAAAAAAAAAAAAAGCTCTATATAAGCAGGGCAAGAAACAGAAAAGCAAGAACTGAAAAACTTTGATCAGTTAAACAGAACCTATGCTAGAAGTTTAGAATAAGTTAAATTGAAGGCCAACAAACATATAGAGAACAAAAATGTCTAGCAGGAAATCCTAGATAAATGAGTGAAAACAACCTCCAGAGTAAACTAATTAAGGAAATCAAATGCTTAGAGGCCAGCAAAAAATAATGAGTCATACTGGGAAAATCAAAGATATGGCTCAGTCAAAAAGACAAATCAACACTTCATATGAGATACAGGAGTTGAAACAACTAATTTAGGATGTTCAAACAGACATGGCAAATCTCATAAAAAATCAAATCAACAAGTTGAGGGAAGATATAAAGATGACAATGGGTAAAAAAAGAACTCAAAAGTTTGAAAAAACAAATCACAGAACTTATGGGAATAAAAGGCACAATAGAAGAGATGAAAAAACAATGGAAAACTACAACAATAGATTTGAAGAAGCAGAGGAAAGGGTTAGTGAATGAGAGGACTGGAAATAAAAAAGAAAACATGGAGGGCGGGCCACGGTGTCTCAGCAGGTAAGAGTGCTTGCCTGCCATGCCTGAGGACTCGGGTTCATTTCCTGGTGCCTGCCCAAGTAAAAAGTAAAAAAAAAAGAAAAAAAGAGAATGAAAACATGGAAAAAGAATGGAAAAATACAAGCAGGGTCTCAGGGAATTGAATGACAACACAAAGTGCATGAATATATGTGCTTTGGGTATCCCAAAAGGAGAAGAAAATGGAAAAGGAGAAAGACTAATTAATGAAAGAAATAATCACTGAAAATGTCCCATCTCTTAGGAAAAATGTAAAATTATAGATCCAAGAAGTGCAGCAAACCCCAAACAGAATAAAGCCAAATAGACATATTCCAAGACACTTACTAATCAGATTGTCAAAAGTCAAAGAAAAAGGGAGGATTTTGAAAGCAGCAAGAGAAAAGCAATTCATCACATACAAGGGAAGTCCAATAGACTGTGTGGGTTTCACAGCAGAAACCATGGAGGCGAGAAGGCGTGGGATTATATATTTCAGATTTTCAAAGAGAAAAACTGCCAACCAAGAATTCTATACCCAGTAAAATTGTCCTTCAAAAATCAGAGGGAAATTGAAGTATTATCAAACAAGCAATCACAGGCAGAACTTGTGACTAAGAGACTGGATCTGCAAGAAATAGTAAAGGGAGCACTACAGGTAGATTGAAAAAGGCAGGAGAGAGAACTCTGGAGAAGAGTGTAAAAATGAAGACTACCAGTAAATGTAAAAAATACATATATATATATGTGACATATATAATCTAAAAGGCAAGAAAGTAGTGCCTTTACAATAATAACATTAAATGTTAGTGGATTAAACTTGCCAGTCAAAAGACATAGACTGGCAGAATGGATCCAGAATGAGGTTGGATAATGCTTGGATAAATCCCAAAGTATATTAAACAGATAATCAAAAATAATTTGTAAATTCTCTTGAGAGATGGGAGAAAAAATATGGAACTATTAAACTTTAGCACCAGGGAAACCCCTGATACTGTGTCAACATTAGGAACACCCAAGCAGTAGACCAGTCCTTGATTTTGAGGCTTATTTTTGTGAAACTTGTGCTTTTCACAGAAAAGCTTAGCTTACCTATCTGTTCTACAACTAACTGTTATGATCTGCACTAAATTTATTGATTTTTTATATGTTATTTTTTCACAAAAAGAAAACAAATCAGTTTATTGTGATGATAAATGCATAGCTATATGATGATATTGTGAATCATTGATTGTACACTTTGGATGACTACATGGCATGTGAATGTATAATATATATCAATAAAAAAAGACATAGACTGGAAGAATGGATTAAAAAACAGGACCCATCTATAGGCTGTCTACATGAGACTCACTTTAGACCTAAGGACAAAAATAGACTGAAATTGAAAGGTTAGGAAAAGATATTTCATGCAAAAAATAACCAGAAAAGAGCTATATTAATATCTGAAAAATTAGACTTCAAATATTAAACAGTTAAAATAGACACAGAAGGATGCTGTGTTGGTTTGAGAAAATGATGTACCCTAAAAAGCCATGTTTTAATCTTGATTCAATCTTGTGGATCTTCTTTTAACCCTATTCAGTACTATAGATTGGAAACTTGATTAGGTTATCTCCAGGGAGATGTGGGTATTAACATTTAATTAGAGAGAGATGTGACTGCATCCATTCCAGTGGGTCTTTATTAGTTTACCAGAAAGCTTTAAAAAAGGAAGTATTTTGGAAAATGGTTGAGATTCCAAGAGAACAGAGCCACAAAGCAAAGAGCCTACATAGCCAGAGACCTTTGGAGATGAAGAAGAACCATGCCTCTGGGGGACCTTCATGAAACAAGAAGTCTAAAGAGAAAGCTTGCAGACACCACCATGTTTGCTATGTGTCATTCCAGTTGAGAGAGAAATCCTGAACTTCACTGGCCATTTTTGAGTGCAGGTAAACTCTTGTTGGTGCCTAAATTTGGACATTTTTAAAGATTTGCTTTAATTGGAACATTTTCATGGCCTTAGAACTGCAATCTAGCAACTTAAAAAATTCCCCTTTTAAAAGCCATTCCATTTCTAGTATATTGCATTCTGGCAGCTAGCAAATTAGAACAGACATTATTTATTAATGAAATGAGCAATTCAACAAGAAGACAGAAAAATCATAAATATTTATGCACCAAACCGGAGTGCTCCAAAATACATGAAGCAAATATCGACGAAAATGAAGGGAGAAATAGACACCACTACCATATAGTTGGAGACTTCAATTCTCCACTCTCATCAATGGATAGAACATCAATCACACAGAGGATCAATAAGGAAACAGAGATTTTGAATAAAAAGATAAATTAACCAGACTTAATAGACATTTACAGAACATTACATCCCACAACAGCAGTATACACATTTTTTGCAACTGCTCATGGATCATTCTCAAAGATATAGCATTTATTGGGTTACAAAGCAAGACTCAATAAATTAAAAAAACACTGAAATAATACGAAACACTGCTTCAGATTATAATGGAATGACGTTCAAAATCAATAACAGGCAGAGGGTCAGAAAATTCAGAAATATATGGAGGCTACATAATACACTTTGAAACAACCAGTGAGGAAGAAATTGCTTGAGAAATCAGATATCTCAAGGCAAATACAAATGAAAACACAACACACCAAAATTTATGGAATGCAGGAAAGGCAGTGCTAAGAGGGTAATTTATTGCCTTAAATGTCTATATTAAGAAAGAAGAAAGAAAGATAAAAGATAAAAATAAATAAATAAAAAAAGAAGAAAGAGCAGTTAATCAAGGAATTAACTGTTCACTTGGAAGAACTAAAGAAAAAACATCACACTCACCCAAAGCAAACAAAATGAAAAAATAATAGAGATTAGAGCAGAAATAAATGAAATTGAGAACATAAAAACATTGAGAAGATCAACAAAACCAGAAGTTGTTTCTTTGAGAAAATCAATAAAATCAATGGACCCTTAGCTAGGCTGACAAAAAGAGAGAGAGAGAGGATGAAAATAAACAAAATCAGAAATGGAAGAGAAACATAACCACCTGTCCTGCAGATATAATGGAGGTTATAAGAGGATACTATGAGCAACTCTATGCTAATAAGCTAGACAATCATGTAGATGAAATGGACAACTTCCTAGAAATGCAAGAACAACAAACATTGACTTGAGAAGAAATAGACAACCTCCACAAACCAATCACAAGTAAAGAGATTGAATCAGTCATCAAGCAGCTCCCAAAAAAGAAAAGTCCAGGGCCAGATGGCTTCATATGTGAATTCTATGAAACAGTCAAGAAATAATTAGTACCAATCCTGCACAAACTTTTCAAAAAGTTGAAGAGGATGGAAAGCTACCTAACTCATTCTATGAAGCCAGTATTATCCTAAAACCAATGCTGGACAATGACACTACAAGAAATAAAATTGCACATCAGTCTCTTTAATGAATATAGATGTAAAAATCCTCAACAAAATACTTGTAAATCAAATCCAGCAGCTCATTAAAAGAATTAAACACCATAACCAAGTAGGATTTATTCCAGTTATACAAGGATGATTCAACATAATAAAATCAATCAATGTAATACACCTTATCAACATAGGAAAGTGGGGAAACACATGACCATTTCAACTGATGCAGAAAAGGCATTTGACAAAATTCAATATTTTTCTTTTCTTTTTTTTCGTGAAATCTTTATTATTATTCAGTCATCATCAAGAAACATGGCTACTGGAATACAGCTCTACATTTTCAGGCAGTTCCCTCCAGCCTCTCCACTACATCTTGAAAAACAAGGTGATATCTACTTAATGCATAAGAATAACCTCCAGGATAACTTCTCAAATATGTTTAGAATCTCTCAGTCATTGACACTTTGTCTCATTTCACTCTTCCCCCTTTTGCTCGAGAAGGTTTTCTCAATCCCTTAATGCTGAGTCTCAGCTCATTCTAGGATCTTTCTCAATCCCTTCATGCTGAGTCTCAGCTCATTCTAAGATTTCTGTCCCATGTTGCCAGGAAGGCCCACACCCCTGGAATTCATGTCCCATTTAGACAGGGGGAGGATGGTAAGTTTGCTTGTTGTGTTGGCTGGAGAGAGATGCCACATCTGAACAACAAAAGAGGTTCTCCTGGGGGTGACTCTTAGGCCTAAATTTTAAGTAGACTTGACCTATCCTTTATGGGGTTAAGTTTCATATGAACAAACCTCAAGACTGGGGGCTCAGCCTATAGCCTTAGTTGTCCACACTGCCTGTGAAAATACCAAGAAAACAACTTGGGGAAGTTGAATTTCTCCCCATTCTCACCATTCCCCAAAGGGGGCTTTGCAAATACTTTTCCACTCACTGATCAAATCACTCTGGGATTCATCGGGCATCACTCTGGACAAACTAACAAAATCTCGTGTCCTACCCAAGATTCCAAGTACTTATGGTGTTCAATCAAGCTATCTACATAAGTTACATTAGGAAATGCACTAGTCAAAATATAAATTTTGTACCAAATAAACATTTTATGTTTTAGTCTCACACATAAGGTAAAATTTTAAAATATTAATTACATCTATTTTCAGTACCCTGCAGTAATGACATTCCTTTGTTCTTCCTCATGCACAAACATTTTTAAAATTTGTACATTTAGTCAGTATTATTATACACTCTAGGCATCCCTAGATTACACGACTTCAATCTTTATTGTCTATCTTTCTGATTTCATTTACGTCCCCAGCCCTCCTTCCTCTATCATTCTCACATTCAGCTTCATTCAGTGTTTTAACATAATTGTATTACAGTTAGGTAGTATTGTACTGTCCATTTCTGAGTTTTTGTATCCAGTCCTGTTGCACAATCTGTATCCCTTCAGCTCCAATTACCCAATATCTTACCCTATTTCTATCTCCTGATGATCTCTGTTACCAATGAAATATTTGAAATTTATTCACTAATGTCAGTTCATATCAGTGAGACCATACAGCATTTGTCCTTTTGTTTTTGGCTAATCTCACTCAGCATAATGTCCTCAAGGTCCATCCATGCTGTTACATACATCAAAACTTTATTCTGTCTTAAAGCTGCATAATATTCCATCGTATGTATATACCACAGTTTGTTTAGCCACTCGTCTGTTGATGGGCATTTTGGCTGTTTCCATCTCTTTGCAATTGTAAATAATGCTGCTATAGACATTGGTGTGCAAATGTCAATTTGTGTCCTTGACCTTATGTCCTTTGAGTAGATACCTAGCAATGGTATTGCCGGGTCAAATGGCAATTCTATATTCAGGTTTTTGAGGAACTGCCAAACTGCCTTCGACAGAGTTTGTACCATTTGACATTCCTCTTTCTCCACATCCTCTCCAGCACTTATCATTTTCTGTTTTGTTGATAATGGCCATTCTGGTGGGTGTGAGATAATATCTCATTGTGGTTTTGATTTGCATTTTTCTAATGGCCAGAGAAGTTGAACATCTCTTCATGTGTCTTTTGGTCATTTGTATTTCCTCTTCTGAGAAGTGTCTGTTCGAATCTCTTTCCCATTTTGTAATTGGATTGGCTGTCTTTTTTTTGTTGAGTTGAACAATCTCTTTGTAAATTCTGGATATTAGATCTTTATCTGATACGTTGTTTCAAAATATTGTCTCCTATTGTGTAGGCTGTCTTTTTACTTTCTTGATGAAGTTCTTTGATGCACAAAAGTGTTTAATTTTGAGAAGCTCCCATTTATTTTATTTCTTTGTTCAGTGCTCTTGCTTTGGGTGTAAAGTCTATAAAACTTCCTACAACTACAAGATTTATAAGATATTTCCCTAGATTTTCTTCTAACAGTTTTATGGTCTTAGACCTAATTTTAGGTCTTTGATCCATTTTGAGTAACTTTTGCATAGGGTGAGATATGGGTCCTCTTTCATTCTTTTGCATATGGATATCCAGTTCTCTAGGCACATTTGTTGAAGAGACTGTTCTATTCCAGGTGAATTGGCTTGACTGCCCTATCAAAGATAAATTGTCTGTAGATGAGAGGGTCTATATCTGAATGCTCTGTTTGATTCCATTGGTCAATATATCTATCTTTATGCCAGTACCATGCTGCTTTGACCACTGTAGCTCATAACATGCCTTAAAGTCAGGTAGTGTGAGATCTCTGACTTCATTTTTTTTTCTCAGGATACTTTTTTTATTATTAATTTAAAAAATTAACTAACACAACATTTAGAAATCATTCCATTCTACATATACAATCAGTAATTCTTAATATCATCACATAGATGCATGTTCATCATTTCTTAGTACAATTGCATCAATTCAGAAAAAGAAATAGAAAGACAACAGAAAAAGAAATAAAACGATAAAAGAGAGAAAAAAATAAAAATAAAAAATAAAATAAAATAAAAAATGATACCTCAGATGCAGCTTCATTCAGTGTTTTAATATAATTACATTACAATTAGGTAGTATTGTGCTGTCCATTTCTGAGTTTTTGTATCCAGTCTTGTTGCACAGTCTGTATCCCTTCAGCTCCAATTACCCATTATCTTACCATATTTCTATCTCCTGATGGTCTCTGTTACCAATGACATATTCCAAGTTTATTCTCTAATGTCGGTTCACATCAGTGGGACCATACAGTATTTGTCCTTTAGTTTTGGGCTAGTCTCACTCAGCATGATGTTCTCTAGGTCCATCCATGTTATTACATGCTTCATAAGTTTATTCTGTCTTAAAGCTGCATAATATTCCATCATATGTATATACCACAGTTTGTTTAGCCACTCATCTGTTGATGGACATTTTGGCTGTTTCCATCTCTTTGCAATTGTAAATAATGCTGCTATAAACATTGGTGTGCAAATGTCTGCTTGTGTCTTTGCCCTTAAGTCCTCTGAGTAGATACCTAGCAATGGTATTGCTGGGTCGTATGGCAATTCTATATTCAGCTTTTTGAGGAACCACCAAACTGCCTTCCATAGTGGTTGCTCCATTTGACATTCCCACCAACAGTGGATAAGTGTGCCTCTTTCTCCACATCGTCTCCAGCACTTGTCATTTACTGTTTTGTTGATAATGGCCATTCTGGTGGGTGTGAGATGATATCTCATTGTGGTTTTGATTTGCATTTCTCTAATGGCCAGGGACATTGAGTATCTCTTCATGTGCCTTTTGACCATTTGTATTTCCTCTTCTGAGAAGTGTCTGTTCAAGTCTTTTTCCCATTTTGTAATTGTATTGGCTGTCTTTTTGTTGTTGAGTTCAACAATCTCTTTATAAATTCTGGATACTAAACCTTTATCTGATATGGTTTCCAAATATTGTCTCCCATTGTGTAAGCTGTCTTTCTACTTTCCTGATGAAGTTCTTTGATGCACAAAAGTGTTTGATTTTGAGGAGCTCCCCTTTATTTATTTCTCTCTACAGTGCTTTTGCTTTAGGTTTAAGGTCCATAAAACTGCCTCCAATTGTAAGATTCATAAGATATCTCCCTACGTTTTCCTCTAACTGTTTTATGGTCTTAGACCTAATGTTTAGATCTTTGATCCATTTTGAGTTAACTTTTGTATAGGGTGTGAGATACGGGTCCTCTTTCATTCTTTTGCATATGGATATCCAGTTCTCTAAGCACCATTTATTGAAGAGACTGTTCTGTCCCAGGTGAGTAGGCTTGACTGCCTTATCATAGATCAAATGTCCATAGATGAGAGGGTCTATACCTGAACACTCTATTCGATTCCATTGGTCAATATATCTATCTTTATGCCAGTACCATGCTGTTTTGACCACTGTGGCTTCATAATATGCCTTAAAGTCCGTCAGCGTGAGACCTCCAGCTTCATTTTTTTTTATTCAAGATACTTTTAGCAATTCAGGGCACCCGCCCTTCCAGATAAATTTGCTTATTGGTTTTTCTATTTCTGAAAAGTAAGTTGTTGGGATTTTGATTGGTATGCATTGAATCTGTAAATCAATTTAGGTAGAATTGACATCTTAACTATATTTAGTCTTCCAATCCATGAACACGGTATGCCCTTCCATCTATTTAGGTCTTCTGTGATTTCTTTTAACAGTTTTTTGTAGTGCTCTTTGTATAGGTCTTTTGTCTCTTTAGTTAAATTTATTCCTAAGTATTTTATTCTTATATTTGCAATTGTAAATGGAATTCGTTTCTTGATTTCCCCCTCAGCTTGTTCATTGCTAGTGTATAGAAACACTACAGATTTTTAAATGTTGATCTTGTAACCTGCTACTTTGCTGTACTCATTTATTAGCTCTAGTAGTTTTGCTGTGGATTTTTCAGGGTTTTCGACAAATAGTATCATATCATCTGCAAACAGTGATAGTTTTACTTCTTCCTTTCCAATTTTGATGCCTTGTATTTCTTTTTCTTGTCTAATTGCTCTGGCTAGAAGCTCCAACACGATGTTGAATAACAGTGGTGATAATGGACCTCCTTGTCTTGTTCCTGATCTTAGGGGGAAAGTTTTCAATTTTTCCCCATTGAGGATGATATTAGCTGTGGGTTTTTCATATATTCCCTGTATCATTTTAAGGAGGTTCCCTTGTATTCCTATTCTTTGAAGTATTTTCAACAGGAAAGGATGTTGAATCTTGTCAAATGCCTTCTCTGCATCAATTGAGATGATCATGTGATTTTTCTGCTTTGATTTGTTGATATGGTGTATTACATTAATTGATTTTCTTATGTTGAACCATCCTTGCATACCTGGGATGAATCCTACTTGGTCATGATGTATAATTCTTTTAATGTGTTGCTGAATTCGATTTGCTGGAATTTTGTTGAGGATTTTTGCATCTATATTCATTAGAGGGGTTGGTCTGTAGTTTTCTTTTTTTGTAATATCTTTGTCTGGTTTTGGTATGAGGGTGATGTTGGCTTCATAGAATGAATTAGATAGCTTTCCCTCCACTTCAGTTTTTTTGAAGAGTTTGAGCAGGGTTTGTACTAATTCTTTCTGGAATGTTTGGTAGAATTCACATGTGAAGCCATCTGGTCCTGGACTTTTCTTTTTGGGAAGCGTTTGAATGACTGATTCAATTTCTTTACTTGTGATTGGTTTGTTGAGGTCATCTATTTCTTCTTGAGTCAAAGTAGGTTGTTCATGCCTTTCTAGGAACTTGTCCATTTCATCTACATTGTTGTGTTTATTAGCATAAAATTGTTCATAGTATCTGATTATTACCTCCTTTATATCTGTGAGATCAGTGATTATGTCTCCTCTTCCATTTCTGATCTTATTTATTTGTGTCCTCTCTCTTCTTCTTTTTGTCAATCTTGCTAAGGGCCCATCAATCTTATTGATTTTCTCATAGAACCAACTTCTGGTCTTATTGATTTTCTCTATCATTTTCATGTTCTCAATTTCATTTATTTCTTCTCTAATCTTTGTTATTTCTTTCTTTTTTCTTGCTTTGGGGTTAGTTTGCTGTTCTCTCTCCAGTTCTTCCAAGTGGACAGTTAATTCCCAAATTTTTGCCCTTTCTTCTTTTTTGATATAGGCATTTAGGGCAATAAATTTCCCTCTTAGCACTGCCTTTGCTGTGTCCCATAGGTTTTGATATGTTGTGCTTTCATTTTCATTCGCCTCGAGATATTTACTAATTTCTCTTGTAATTTCTTCCTTGACCCACTGGTTGTTTAAGAGTGTGTTGTTGAGCCTCCACATATTTGTGAATTTTCTGGCACTCTGCCTATTATTGATTTCCAACTTCATTCCTTTATGATCTGAGAAAGTGTTGTGTATGATTTCAATCTTTTTAAATTTGTTGAGACTTGCTTTGTGACCCAGCATATGGTCTATGAGAATGATCCATGAGCACTTGAGAAAAAGGTGTATCCTGCTGTTGTGGGGTGTAATGTCCTATAAATGTCTGTTAAGTCTAGCTCATTTATTGTGATATTCAAATTCTCTGTTTCTTTATTGATCCTCTGTCTAGATGTTCTGTCCATTGATGAGAGTGGGGAATTGAAGTCTCCAAATGTTATGGTAGATGTGTCTATTTCCCTTTTCAGTATTTGCAGTGTATTTCTCACGTATTTTGGGGCATTCTGATTTGGTGCATAAATATTTATGATTGTTATGTGTTCTTGTTTAATTGTTCCTTTTATTAGTATATAGTGTCCTTCTTTGTCTCTTTTAACTGTTTTACATTTGAAGTCTAAGTTGTTGGATTAGTATAGCTACTCCTGCTCTTTTCTGGTTGTTATTTGCATGAAATATCTTTTCCCAACCTTTCACTTTCAACCTATGTTTATCTTTGGGCCTAAGATGTGTTTCCTGTAGACAGCATATAGAAGGATCTTGTTTTTAAATCCATTCTGCCAGTCTATGACTTTTGATTGGGGAATTCAGTCCATTAACATTTAGTGTTATTAGTGTTTGGGTAATACTTTCCTCTACCATTTTGCCTTTTGTATTATATATATCATATCTAATTTTCCTTCTTTCTAAACTCTTCTCCACACCTCTCTGTTCTGTCTTTTCATATCTGACTCTAGTGCTCCCTTTAGTATTTCTTGCAGAGCTGGTCTCTTGGTCACAAATTCTCTCAGTGACTTTTTGTCTGAAAATGTTTTAATTTCTCCCTCATTTTTTAAGGACAATTTTGCTGGATATAGAATTCTTGGTTGACAGTTTTTCTCTTTTAGTAATTTAAATATATCATCCCATTGTCTTCTTGCCTCCATGTTTTCTGCTGAGAAATCTACACATAGTCTTATTGGGTTTCCCTTGTATGTGATGGATTGTTTTTTTCAAGATCCTCTCTTTCTCTTTGACCTCTGACATTCTAACTAGTAAGTGTCTTGGAGAACGCCTATTTGGATCTTTTCTCTTTGGGGTGCGCTGCACTTCTTGGATCTGTAATTTTAGGTCTTTCATAAGAGTTGGGAAATTTTCAGTGATAATTTCTTTCATTAGTTTTTCTCTTCCTTTTCCTTTCTCTTCTCCTTCTGGGACACCTGCAACACATACATTTGTGCACTTTATATTATCATTCAAATCCCTGAACCCCTGCTCAAATTTTTCCATTCTTTTCCCTATAGTTTCTGTTTCTTTTTGGTTTTCATATGTTCCATCCTCCAGTTCACTAATTCTAGCTTCTGTCTCTTGAAATCTACCATTGTAGGTTTCCATTGTTTTTTTCATCTCTTCTACTGTATCTTTCATTCCCATAAGTTCTGTGATTTGTTTTTTCAGACTTTCCATTTCTTCTTTTTGTTCATCACTTGCCTTCTTCATGTCCTCCCTCAATTTATTGATTTGGTTTTTGAAGAGGTTTTCCATTTCTATTCATATATTCAGAATTAGTTGTCTCAGCTCCTGTATCTCATTTGAACTATTGGTTTGTTCCTTTGACTGGGCCATGTCTTCAATTTTCCTGGTGTGATTTGTTATTTTTGCTGGTGTCTGGACATTTAATCAGATTTCCCTGAGTGGGAGACCCAGCAGGTTGAAAGACTTTCCTGTGAAGCCTCTGGGCTCTGTTTTTCTTATCCTGTCCAGTATGTGGCACTTGTCTGTCTGCAGGTCCCACCAGCAAAAGATGTTGTGGCTCCTTTAACTTTGGAAGGCTCTCACTACTGTGTGCGTGGTGTAGACAGAGGAAAGGTTGTAGGCTAGTTTTAATGGCTTCAAATTGTGCAGTCCTGGAATCTGAATTCCTTGAGAGAGGGATTCCACCTGAGATGCATTTCACCCCTCCTGTGGGGAAAGTTCAGGTGGTAGAGAGCCTTGAAAGCAGCCTGTTTCTGCGTTTGGAGCAGTTGCAACCTGTGTAATCCCGGCGCTGAGCCCAGAGGCACCAAGCCTCCATAGAAACAGCTGCAGAAGGCTCTGTTTCACCCCCTTTCCTCTTTTTCAGTTAGCCCAATAGGCAACTTCCACCTTGATCAGTTTCACCTGAGCTGGGGGCCTATTTTTAGTAGTCAGAATTTGTTTATTAATGCCACTGTTGGTGTTTGGTTGGACTCAGTCCCTGCTACTGTTGGAGACTCTTTCCTTTCCCACCAGGTAGCTGCCTGTGGGGGAGGGGTGCTGGCCACTGGCCGCCACGGCTTGGGGATCTCTCTGATCCGAGGCTCACTGCCGGACCGGCAAGCTGCCTATGGGGGAGGGTCGCTGGCTGCCGCAGCTTGGGGATCTCGCTGATACGAGACTCGTAGCCAGTCTGGGAAGCTGCCCGTGAGGGAGGGGTGCTGGCCGCTGCAGCTTGGGAAATTTGCCTCTCCGAGACTCTCAGCTGGCCTGGGAAGGAGGGAGGGAGGGGCGCGGGCCGCCAGCCTCCACGGCCCGGGGAAGCACGCACTGCTTGGGGATCTCACCGCAGCGGAGTCTCGCAGTAGGTCCAGCCAGTCCAGACTGGGGTACGCTGTGTGTCTGGTTTCTGTCATGGTTCCGGGAGCTGTTCTGTACTGTTTCTGGTTATTTAGTAGTTGTTCTGGAGGAGGAACTGAGATGCACGCACCTTACTAAGCCACCATCTTGGCCCCTCCCTCTCCTCAGGATACTTTTAAACTATTCAGGGCACCCTGCCCTTCCAGATAAATTTGGTTATTTTTTTTTCAATTTCTGAAAAGTAAGTTGTTGGGATTTTAATTGGTATTGCATTGAATCTGTAAATCAATTTAGGTAGAATTGACATCTTAACTATATTCAGTCTTTCAATCCATGAACATGGTATGCCCTTCCATCTATTTAGGTCTTCTGTGATTTCTTTTAACAATTTACTTTGTACAGGTCTTTTGTCTCCTTAGTTAAATTTATTCCTAAATATTTTATTCTTTTGGTTGCAATTGTAAATGGAATTCATTTCTTTTTGGCATATTCATCATCATAATCATTTCTTGGAACATTTGCTTCTTCATCATCATAATTATTTCTTGGAACATTTGCTTCTATTTAGAAAAAGAAATAAAACAAAAACAGAAAAAAAATTATATGTACCGTACCACTTAACCCTCCCTTTCATTGATCACTAGCATTTCAAACTAAATTTATTTTAACATTTGTTCCTTCTATTATTTATCTTTATTCTATATGTTCTACTCATCTGTTGACAAGGTAGATAAATAGAGCATCAGGCACAAGGTTTGCACAGCCACACAGTCATATTGTGAAAGCAATATCATTATTCAATCATCATCAAGAAACATGGCTAATGGACCACAGCTCTACATTTTCAGGCAGTTCCCTCCAGCCTCTCCATTACATCTTGAATAACAAGGTGATATCTACTTAATGCATAAGAATAACCTCCAGGATAACCTCTCGACTCTGTTTGGAATCTCTCAGCCATTGACACTTTGCCTCATTTCACTCTTCCCCCTTTTTGTTGAGAAGGTTTTCTCACTCCCTTGATTGGAATTCGTTTCTTTATTTCCCCCTCAGATTATTCATTACTAGTGTATAGAAACACTACAGATTTTTGAGTGTTGATCTTGTAACCTGCCACTTTGCTGTACTCATTTATTAGCTCTAGTAGTTTTGCTGTGGATTTTTGGGGGTTTTCAACATATAGTATCATATCATCTGCAAACAGTGAGAGTTTTACTTCTTCCTTTCCAATTTTGATGCCTTGTATTTCTTTTTCTTGTCTAATTGCTCTGGCTAGAAATTCCAACACAATGTTGAATAATAGTGGTGATAGTGGACATCCTTGTCTTGTTCCTGATCTTAGGGGGAAAGTTTTCAATTTTTCCCCATTGAGGATGATATTAGCTGTGGGTTTTTCATATATTCCCTCTATCATTTTAAGGAAGTTCCCTTGTATTCCTATCTTTTGAAGTGTTTTCAACAGGAAAGGATGTTGAATCTTGTCGAATGCCTTCTCTGCATCAATTGAGATGATCATGTGGTTTTTCTGCTTTGATTTGTTCATATGGTGTATTACATTAATTGATTTTCTTATATTGAACCATCCTTGCATACCTGGGATGAATCCTACTTGGTCATGATGTATAATTCCTTTAATGTGTTGCCGGATTTGATTTGCTGGAATTTTGCTGAGGATTTTTGCATCTATATTTATTAGAGAGATTGGTCTGTAGTTTTCTTTTTTTGTAATATCTTTGTCTGGCTTTGGTATGAGGGTGAAGTTGGCTGTGTAGAATGAGTTAGGTAGATTTCCCTCCACTTCAATTTTTTGGAAGATTTTGAGCAGGATTGGTACTAATTCTTTCTTGAATGTTTGGTAGAATTCACACGTGAAGTCATCTGGTCTTGGACTTTTTTTGGGGGGGAGATTCTTAATGACTGATTCAATTTATTTACTTGTGATTGGTTTGTTGAGGTCGTCTATTCCTTCTCAAGTCAAAGTTGGTTGTTCATGCCTTTCTAGGCAGTTTTCCACTTCATCTACGTTGTTGTATTTATTAGCATAAAGTTGTTCTTAGCATCCTGTCATTACTTCCTTTATTTCTGTGAGGTCAGTGGTTATGTCTCCTCTTCCATTTCTGATCTTATTTATTTGTATTTTTCTCTTCTTCTTTTTGTCAATCTTGTTAAGAGTCCATCAATCTTATTGATTTTCTCATAGAACCAGCTTCTGATTTTATTGATTTTCTCAATTATTTTCATATTCTCAATTTCATTTATTTCTGCTCTAATCCTTGTTATTTCTTTCCTTTCGCTTGCTTTGGTGTTAGTTTGCTGTTCTTTCTCTAGTTCTTCCAAATGGACAGTTAATTCCTCAATTTTTGCCCTTTCTTCCTTTTTGATATAGGCATTTAGGGCAATAAATTTTCCTCTAAGCACTGCTTTTGCTGTGTCCCATAAGTTTTGATATGTTGTGTTTTCATTTTCATTTGCCTTGAGATATTTACTGATTTCTCTTTTAATTTCTTCCTTGACCCACTGGTTGTTTAAGAGTGTGCTGTTGAGCCTCCACATATTTGTGAATTTTCTGACACTCTGCCTATTATTGATTTCCAACTTCATTCCTTTATGATCTGAGAAAGTGTTGTGTATGATTTCAATCTTTTTAAATTTGTTGAGACTTGCTTTGTGCCCCAGCATATGGTCTATCTTTGAGAATGATCCATGAGCACTTGAGAAAAAGGTGTATCCTGCTGTTGTGGGATGTAATGTCCTATAAATGTCTGTTAAGTCTAGCTCATTTATTGTAATATTCAAATTATCTGTTTCTTTATTTATCCTCTGTTTAGATTTTCTGTCCATTGATGAGAGTGGGGAATTGAAGTCTCCAAATGTCATGGTAGATGTGTGTATTTCTCTTTTCAGTGTTTTCAGTGTTTGCCACACGTATTTTGGAGCATTCTTGTTTGGTGCACAAATATTTATGATTGTTATGTCTTCGTGCTGAATTGTTTCTTTTGTAAATATATAGCATCCTTCTTTGTCTCTTTTAACTGTTTTACATTTGAAGTCTAATTTTTTGGATATTAGTATAGCTACTCCTGCTCCTTTCTGATTGTTATTTGCATGAAATACCTTTTCCCAACCTTTCACTTTCAACCTATGTTTATCTTTGGGTCTAAGATGTGTTTCCTGTAGACAACATATAGATGGGTCCTGTTTTTAAATCCATTCTGCCAGTCTATGTCTTTTGTTTGGGAAGTTTAATCCATTAACATTTCGTGTTATTACTGCACAGGTAGTACTTTCTTCTACCATTTTGACTTTTGGATTTTATCTGTCATATCTAATTTTCCTTCTTTTTACCTTTACTCACAGTCTTCCTTTCTACACTCTTCTCTACACCTCTCTCTTCTGTCTTTTCATATCTGTCTCTAGTGTTCCCTTTAGTATTTCTTGCAGAGCTGGTTTCTTGGTCACAAATTCTCTCAGTGATTTTTTTTCTGAAAATGTTTTAATTTCTCCCTCATTTCTGAAGGACAGTTTTGCTGGATATAGAATTCTTGGTTGGCAGTTTTTTCTTTTAGTAATTTAAATATATCATCCCACTGTCTTCTCGTCTCCATGGTTTCTGCTGAGAAATCTACACATAGTCTTATTGGGCTTCCCTTGTATGTGATGGGTTGCTTTTCTTTTGCTGCTTTCAAGATCCTCTCTTTTTCTTTGTCCTCTGACATTCTGATTAGTAAGTGTCTTGTAGTACATCTATTTGGATCTATTCTCTTTGGGGTATGCTGCACTTCTTGGATCTGTAATTTTTTTTTTTTTTTTTTTTTTAAAGAGAGAGGGAGGAAGGGAAGGAAAGACAGAGAGAAGAAAGGAAGGATGGAAGGAAGGAAGGAAGGAAGAAAGGGAAACATCTTTAAACATTTTCTTGTTTTATTATATTTTGTTTGTTTGTTTGTTTCTTACATGGGCTGGGGCCGGGAATCGAACCGGGGTCCTCCGGCATAGCAGGCAAGCACTCTTGCCCGCTGAGCCACCGCGGCCCGCCCCGGATCTGTAATTTTAAGTCTTTCATAAGAGTTGGGAAATTTTCAGTGAAAATTTCTTCCATTAGTTTTTCTCCTCCTTTTCCTTCTCTTCTTCTTCTGGGATACCCACAACATGTATATTCGTGTGCTTCATATTGTCATTCAATTCCCTGAGTCCCTGCTCATATTTTTTCCATTTTTTCCCTATATTTTTCTTATTGGATTTCAGATGTTCCATCCTCCAGTCCACTAATCCTATCTTCTGCCTCTCAAAATCTACCATTGTAGGTTTCCATTGTTTTTTCATCTCTTCTGCTGTGCCTTTCATTCCCTTAAGTTCTGTGATTTGTTTTTTCAGACTTTCGATTTCTCCTTTTTGTTCATTCCTTGCCTTGTTTATATTCTCCCTCAATTCATTGATTTGGTTTTTGATGAGGTTTTCCATGTCTGTTTATATATTCTGAATTAATTGTTTCAGCTCCTGTATCTCATTTGAATTGTTGGTTTGTCCTTTGACTGGGCCATATCTTCAATTTTCCTGGCATGATTTGTTAATTTTTGCTGGTGGCTAGACACTTAATTACCTTAATTAGTTTATCCTGGAGATTGCTTTCACTTCTTTTACCTAGGGTTTTCTTGCTGGATGAATTTGTTGTCTATCTATTCTTTAACATTCAGTTCAGCTTTTTCTGGACCTCTACCTTGGTTTTGTTTAACAGAGGAGAATTTTTCAGTTCTTGTTTTCTTGTTTCTTGCCCTGCTTGTATGGTGCCTTTCCCCCACCCCACCCTTAGGAGGGTCTACGTAGGTCTTATAGACCCCAGCTGGATTTTCCCAGACCAAACTGGCCTCCTATCAGGAGGAAAGAGTCACCTGAGTCATTTTTCCCTGAGGGTGAGACCCAGCAGGTTGAAAGACTTTCCTGTGAAGTCTCTGGGCTCTGTTTTTCTTATCCTGCCCAGTATGTGGTGCTTGTCTGCCTGCAGGTCCCACCAGCATAAGATGATGCGGTGCATTTAACTTTGGCAGACTCTCCCTGCCGGGGGCATGGTGGAGACAGAGAAGAGGTTGTAGGCTGGTTTTAATGGCTTCAAATTACCAAGCCCTGGTGTCTGAATTCCTTAAGGGAGGGATTCCACCTGAGTTGGGCTTCACGCCTCCCCTAGGGAAGGCACAGTCTCCAGACAAACCCTCAAACGAGCTTGTTTCTGTCTATGCCTGGGGCAGTTGCTGCCTGAGAAGTCCTGCCACTGTATCCAAAGGCAATCAAGACTTTGTATAAACACAGCCAGAAAACCTCTGTTTCTCTTCTTTTTTTCTTTTTCCGTCAGTCCTGACCCCTTGGCACTGGAGCAAAAATGAGCAACCTCCGCTTTGACCAAGTTCACCTGAGCTGGGGGCCTATTTTTAGTAGTCAGGATTTATTTATTAATTCCACAATTGGCATTTGGTTGGGCTCAGCCCCTGCTGCTGGTAAAGTCTCTTTCCTTTCCCCTCTGGGAAGCAGCCTGTGGGGGAGGGGTGCCGGCTGCCACGGGTTGGGGAACTCACTGTTCTGGGGAGGCTCTCAGCTGGTCCAGCTGGTCCTGACTGGGTTATGCTGTGTGCCTGGTCACTGACGTGGCCTCTAGAGCTGTTCTATACTGTTTCTGGTTATTTAGTAGTTGTTCTGGAGGACAAACTAAAACACTCACATTGCTAAATCACCATCTTGGCCCCATCCCCTCCACATCTTTTCTTGATGAAACCACTTCAAAGGGCCAGAATCGAAAGGAACTTCCCCACCATGATAAAGGGGATATATGAAAAACCCATAGCTAAAATCATCTGCCATTTAGAAAGACTGAATGCTTTACCACTAAGATCAGGAACAAGACAAGGATGCCCACTGTCACCATTGTTATTCAACATTATGCTGGAAATTCTAGCCAGAGCAATTAGACAAGAAAAGGAAATAAAAGGCACCCAAATGAGAAAGGAAGAAGTAAAATTCTCACTGTTTGCAGATGATATATGTTGAAAATCCCAAAAAAAAAAACTACAGCAAAGCTACTAGAACTAATAAATGTGTACAGCAAAGTGGCAGGGTACAAAAGCAACACCCCAAAATCAATAGTGTTTCTATACACTAGTGATGAGCAATCTGAGAAGGAAATCAAGAAAAAAATGCATTTCCAGTAACAACCAAAAGAATCAAATGTTTAGGAATAAATTTAACTCAGGATACAAAAGACCTATACACAGAAAACTCCAAGAAATTTGTAAAAGAAATCATGGAAGACCTAAATAAATGGAAGGACAAACTGTGTTCATGGATTGTAAAACTAATTATAATTAAGATGTCAGTTTTACCCAAATTGTGTTATAGATTCAGTGCAATACCAATTAAAATCCCAACAACTTTTTCTGCATAAATTGAAAAAGCAATAACCAGGTTTATTTGGAAGGGCAGGGTGCCCCTAAAAAATTTTCTTGAGAAAGAAAAATGAAGTGGGAGTTCTCAGACTACCTGACTTTAAAACATATTATGAAGCTACAGTGGTCTAAACAGGATGGTACTGTCATAAAGATAAATATATTGGCCAATGGAATTGAATTGAGTGTTCAGAAATAGACTCTTTTCATCTATGAACAATTGATCTTTGATAAGGCGATAAAGCCAACCTACCTGGTACAGAAGAGCTTCTTTTGGGTTGACTCTTAGGTCCAATTTTAAACAGGTCTAGCCTATCCTTTGCAGGAATAAATTCCACAGGGGTGAACCCCAAGATCAAGGGCTCGGCCTATTGACTTGGTTGTCTCTACTGCTTGCAATAACATCAGAAATTCTCCAAATGGGGAAGCTGAACTTCTCCTCCTTTCTCCCCAGTTCCCCAAGGGAACCTTTAAAATGTTTTTTATTCACTCCCCCAAATAACTCTGGGATATATCAGGGCATCATACTAACCTGAAGAAACCAACAAGTCTCATACCCTATTCAAGGTTCCATGTACTTAAGTTCAACTAAACTGACCAACAAGTTAAATTAGGAAATGCACTAACCAAAATATAAATTTTGTACCAAATAAACATTTCTCCCTTTTGTCTCACACAGAAGTTGAAGTTTTAAAATATGAAAGGTATCATCCTTTACCTTGTATTCTGATTTACCCTAGTCCCATCCAGATCAGCTTCTTTCATATCTCTACTTGAAGTCAGATTCCATTTTCAACGTTTTAAACAGTTCCTGTGTGAGGTACTGCTGACTTACATAATTTAACTCTTTCTTTTTAATGTAAGCATTTAGGACCATAAATTTCCCTCTCAGCATTGCCTTCACTGTATGCCATAAGTTTTGATATGTTGCATTCTTGTTTTCACTCATCTGGAGGTATTTACTGATTTCTTTTGTTATTTCTTCTTTGACCCACTGATTGTTTAAGAGTGTGTTGTGTAACCTCCATGTATTTATTTGTGTTCCAGTTCACCTTTTGTTAGTGATTTCTAAGTTCATTCCATTGTGTCATAGAAAGTACTTTGTATAATTTCAATCTTCTTAAATTTATTGAGACCTGTTATGTGTCCCAACATATGGTCTCTCCTGAGAATGTTCCATATGAGCACAATTTTCTCATATAAATTGAGAAGAATTTATATCCTGCTGACTTGAGATGCAATGTTCTATATATGTCTGTTAGGTCTAGTTCATTTATCATATTATTTAGGTTGTCTGTTTCTTTGTTGATCCTCTGCTTAGATTTTCTATTTATTGAAGACAGTGGTATGTTGAAGATTCCCACTATTATGGTAGTCATCTATTACTCCCTTCAGCTTTGCCATTGCTTGCCTCATGTATTTTGGGGCACTGTAGTTAAGAATATATATATGTTAAGAACATAATTATTTATGATTGTTGTTTCTTTTTTGGTGAATTCACCCTTTTATTGATATATATATAGTGTCTTTTTTATCGCTTATGACATTTTTGCACTTGAAATCTATTTTGTCTAATATCAATATAGCTACCCCAGCTTTTGTTTTTGGTTACTGTGGAATATTTTCCCCACCCTTTCACTTTCATTCTATTTGCATCTTTGAGTCTAAAATGAATCTCTTGTAGACAGTATATAGATAGATCATATTTTTAATCCATTCCTCCAATCTGCCTTTTAACTGGGGAATTCAATCCATTTACATTCAAAGTTATTATTGTAAGGGCAGCCCTTACTTCAACTATCTCTTGGTTTTAATTTGTCAAAACTACTTTTTCTCTCTTTATATCCTTTTAGTTACCTTTACTAACATTAATTACGTACACTCCTCCAGACCTCTCTCCCCTGTCTTTTCTTTTCACCCAGCAGAACTCCCTTTAGTAGTTCTTATAGGGCCAGTCTCTTTATTAAAAAACTCTCTCAGCTTCTGTTTGTGAATACTTTTAACTCTCCCTCATTTTTGAAGGCTAGGTTTGCTGGAAAGAGAATTTTTGGCTGTTAATTTTTCTTTTTCACTATTCTAAATTACCACTGCATTCTCACCTCTATGATGTCATGTGGTGAGTCACTTTTCTCTTGGTGCTTTCAGAATTTTCTCCTTCTCTTTGGCATTTAACAGTCTGATTACTATGTGTCTTTGTGTGATGATTAGGTTGTGGTGTCAGCTTGGCCAGGTAGTAATGCCCAGTTGTCTGGTCAGGCAAACACTGACCTACTTATTACTGCAAGGATATTTATCATCTGGTTGATAAACCAGAACTGGCTTATTAAATCATGAGTCATTTCATGGTATTGGTGGCTAATTATGTCAAGCATCAACTAAAAGCATACCTCTCTCAAATGAGATAATCCAATCAGTTGGGTCTGGTCCATTCAGTTGAAGATTATTAAGGGAGAAGAGAAAATTTCCACTGCTTCTTCAGCCAGCAAACATCTCCTGTAGAGCTCGTTGACACTCTTCATTGGGGTTGCCAACCTCGCTGCCTGCCCTACAGATTTTGGACTCCTAGATTCCCACATTTGCATGAGACAGTTTTATGAATCTTGTATTTACAGATATCTCCTGTTGGTTCTGTTTCTCTACAGAACTCTGACTAATATAATTGTATTGATTCTATTTGTATCTATTCTGTTTGGAGTATGTTGGGCTTCTTTGGCTTGCATATTTATATCATTTATAAGGGTTGGGAAATTTTCAGCCATTATTTCTTAAATATTCTTCCCAGTGCTTTTCCTTTCTCTTCTCCTTCTGGAACACCCATGATGCATATATTTGTGCACTTTGGGTTGCAATCATTTCCCTGAGACCCTGCTCAAGTTTTTCCATTTTTTTCTCCATTTGTTCTTTTGTCTGTTCAAATTTAATTGCTCTTGTCTACGTGTTCACTGATCCCTTCTTATTCCTCTTCAAACCTGCTGCTATGTGTCTCCAATATATTTTTTACTTCATCTATGGTGTCTTTTATTTCCATAATGTGTTATTCTTTCAAATTTTTCTTTATGTTCTTCTAATGTCCTCTTAATATCCTTTATCTCTTTATGCACATTTCCCTTTGTTTCTTTGAATTGATTCAGGAGATTTGTTCAAAGACCTTTTACTAGTTATTCCATATTCTGTGCATTCTCAAACTTTTTTATTTGTTCCTTTGACTAGACCATTTCTTCTTGAGTTTTAGTGTGCCTTTTGATTTTTTGCTGATCTCTGGTTATCTGATTATTTTGAAGGGACTAATCGGAAAGTTGGTTTCTTTCTCTTGCCTCAAACTTAGTTGTTGCCTGGGTTTGTATTAGGGCGTTGCTTTGACAATTGGGTTGTCTCTATTTCTCAGCCAAAACGGGGTTAGGTGGCCATGCAGGGAGGTGACCAGTTCTGATGGGCCTTGGATGGAGCCTGGAGAGGCTCTGAAGAATTCTGCAGTTTTTCCCCATACTTTCTGGACTGCTCAGCAAATTGTACTTTTTTGGTGACTGAATCAACCTCAGAAGCTGCTTACCCCCTGAAGCCCCACAGCTCTGACTGGGGTGGAACTGGAACTGTGGGGTTCCTCTGCCCTCACTTCACCATCCAAAATTTGGTTCCATGTGGGACAGTGTCCCCCTCTTGTACTTTGGGCAGAGTTCTCCCACAGTCATCCCAGACCACAGCCATTCCCCAGGCAAGGATAGTGCTGCCTACTGCTGTATCCCTCAAGGGTGCAAGATGGGCACCAGGACCCACAGCTGGAATTATAGTCTGTTCATGTTTTCTCAGATTCTTCATCCCTCATTGACCTGTGCTTAAAATGTTCTCCCATATTCTTTAGTTCCCCAAACAGTTGATTCAGACAGTTTCTCCCTAGCTACTTGCTGCTTTGGGGAAAAAATTGGCGGTTTCCTCCCTAATCCTACATTTGGAAGCTCTTCTTTGCTACCTTGTTGTATTCTGCCCTCCCCAGTGTCTTGAGTTCAGCAATGGGTCCCTGTGGGCTCAGGTCTTTGGGTCTGAATATAGCTGGGGATCTTTCTCACGGCTGTGAGGTATTCTACAGTCTATGTTCCCAGAGGGAGGTGAGAAGGATCGAGCTGCAGCCTCTTGGCCACTTCTTGGGAATCTGGATTTTTAGTTTTTCTATTTTTTTCCATATCATTTTATCCCCATGCCCAATAAATATTGCCCAATTAATAAATTTTAGGTGAATGAATAAGTGAGGGAGTAATTAATTGAATGCAACATGTCATTGGAGAAATATTTATGACATAAGGAAGAACAAGGTGCTATAAGTATATGTATACAGAAAACTAAATTAGACTAGGCGATTAAGGAAAGCTATCAGAAAAGAAAATTAAGTCCAGGATGAGATCAGTGTGGTGAATAGGAAATGATTTGATTAAAGGCCCAAAGATATGAGAAGAAATGCAATTAAAAAAAATTTTTTTACTGAAAAAACATAACAACACACAAACATGAACATTCTTAACATATGAACATTCCATTCTTGGTATATCATCAATGACTCACAATATCATCACATAGTTGTATATTCATCACCATGAATCATTTCTTAGAACATTTGCCTCACTCTAGAAAAAGAAATAAAAGAAAAAACTCATACTTACCATACCCCTCACCCCTCCAGCTCATTGACTTCTAGTATTTCCATCTACCCAATATATTTTAACTTTGTTCCCCCATTTGTTCTATACCCCTTACTGCTCTCTTTCATTGATCACTAGTATTTCAATCTACTCAATTTATTTTAACATTTGTTCCTCCTATTATTTATTTTTAATCCACTTGTTTTACTCATCTGTCCATATCATAGATAAAAGGAGCACCAGACACAAGATTTTCACAATCACACAATCACATTGCAAAAGCTGTATCATTATACAATCATCTTCAAGGAAGAAGTGCAATTAAAGTTCAGTGTGGCTGGGGCTTAGACAAAGACAGGTAAAATTGGAGAATTAAGGAGAAGTTAGGCCATGTACAACCTCTAGGCCATGTGTATTATTTTCTCTTTGCTGCTGTAGCAAATGATCACAAACTTAGTGGCTTAAAATAACACAAATGTATTGTCTGACAGTTTTGGAGATCGTAAGTCCAAAATGAGACTCACTCTGCTAAGATCAAGATGTCAGCAGAGCTGTGTTCCTTTCTGAGGGTTTTAAGGAAGGTTATCTTTCATTGTTCGTCCTAGCTCATTTCTCAGTCTTCAAAGTCAGTAACAGTCCCTTTCACACTTTGAATTTTTCTGCCTCTTCTTCAGTCTTTGTATCTCTCTGACCCACTCTGCTGCATTCCTTTTCTACTTTGAAGAGTTCATGCCATTAGAATGGGTCCACCAGGATGATCTTCCCTTAATCATATCTTCAAAGTCTCTCTTTCCATAGAAGTTCACCTTTGACGAGTTCTGAGGATTAGGTTGTGGACATCTTTGGGGGTGGGACATTATTCTGCCTTCTACACTATATGAGTCATTTGGACTAGCACAGGAGGACTGGGAAGTTACTGAAAGGTTTTCAGCAGATTCTTGCCGGAGGCGTCTAGGTTTGGTTTGGTTGTTGTTGTTGTCGTTTCTGTCATAAGAAGAGGTAATTATCCAAGTAGCATGGGCAGCCAGAAGAGATACAAGTGGTGAACGAGGAGAGAAAGAAAAGTTTAAAGCCAGAAATGTGCTCCTGAGCATTGGATCTGGAGGAAGAGGGGAGGCCATAGGGCCAAAATATATGATGTTAAAACTCAGAAAGATCATGAAAAAGTGCTGAAGTGGATGTGAAGTGGTAAGATAACAAGTTTAGGAATGGAAAAGTTTAATTTAAGAGGTACTTGCCATAGGAAAGACTGGACTCCTTGGATTAAATTTGCAAGAGAACCAGGCAACTCAAGGCTTTGCCAAACTGTCTGGGATTATAAAGAGAGAGAAACAAGGTTTCTAGCGTCAGTGAGTTTGCAATCTGGTTACAAATATAAGCATAATTATTGTAAAACCTAGAAAGAGGCTTTGCTAGTTTTCTACATCACTGTTATTATTGTTGTTATGTTGAGAGTTAAATAGTACCATGTAAGAATTAAATGAAAAGACAAGTTGGAGATATACAACAGCATGTGATCAAGTGTGATATGAGAGCTACAGTGAAAAAAGAGAAGTACCATGATTTGGAGGAGGAAAAAATGGTAAAAAAAACAACTGTTTTAAATGAAATTTCTTATTTTATTATAAATTGACACATTTTGTTATGTTAGTTACCCCCAAGAGCCAGCACAAGAGGATGGCGCTCCAGTGCCCATAAACTGCAGAATGAGCTCCTGGAGTGAATGGTCGGAATGTGACCCTTGCCTCAAGGAAATGGTAAGCTTTCATTTCCATTCCTCTCTGCCCTTCCCAAAAGGAAGCTGGAGCATTGGCAGCTCCAGGGAGATCACAGTGAAGCAGTGAGTCCTCCCAAAGGCAGTGCTCCCAGCCCAGAAAGAGAGATCGACGTCCCAAAGCATGTGGCTGATTTTGTAGGATAATCTGAATGTTGCACGGTATACTAAATGAGTGACAGAAGAAATCATTTTCTGTATAAAATAACTACAAATCATGGCATGTGAGTGATACTTTAAGCTATGATGGTGATTCCTTTTACTTCTTACACCTTAAAACATTGAAACATTTGGATTTTAAGGGCTGCCGTGTTGTGGTGATAACGGATGCAGTTTTAGTTCATAATCCTTCTTTTTGGCATTAGAAACTAATCTTTGCAGCTGGTTTTGTACAGTTTCGCTCAAGGAGAATTGAGGCCTTTGGCCAGTTTAATGGGAGAAAGTGCATTGACTCTATTGGAGATAGAAGACAGTGTGAACCCACCAAGCCTTGTGAAGAGGCTGAGGAAGACTGTGGCAATAACTTTCAATGCGATTCAGGTACTCTTGGTGCCCTCGCTGCTCATTGTGCGTTTGTGGGTGCAAGCTTGTATACTCTTTAATCATGCTCATAAATCTTCATATTTCCAAGTGTGAAAGGGTACCCCAAACGTGTCATCTATACAGTCCATCCAAAGAATTCAAATATTTCTGTCTGGTCCCTCATCTTCAATATTAAAGTATATCTGATGATTTCAGAAAGAAGAAAGAGGAAATGTGGCATTAGGCATACAGCAACTTTCCTGATTTTGATTACAGGCAGATGCATAAAGAGGCAACTTCTATGCAATGGTGACGATGACTGCAGAGACTTATCAGATGAAGAGAATTGTGAAAATGATCCCCGACTGCCCTGCCGTGACAAGGTGGTAGAAGAGTCAGAGCTGGCCCGAACAGCAGGCTATGGGTCTGTATTACACTTGAATTTTTCCTAATGAAGCTGAGTTAAAAGGACTCCCATCTCTGCTGCTCTGAGGGAATTACAGAGAGTAGGCTAGGGAAATGTATTCTGCTTGAATTACTTTTGCATTTGAAAGAGAGTAAATGCTAAGTAAGTATTTTGGGACCATTTGGACAGACTGCCTGAATAGAGTAGACTATACAATTAGGATGTTAGGTGATTACTTCTGAGCCCAATAGGAGATGAAATCCCCCATTTGCGAACCTTTGACGGACCTTAGCAACATTGAAATTACATGTTAACACTTGGAATTGAATTGCCCATAATGGATTTTTTGGCTAATTGTCTTCACAGAGACACAGCTATTCCTACATCCAGAGTGTTTTGGTAGAGATGGTACAGGGCTTTATTTCATCAGTTTTAATATAATGTGTCCCTTCAACTTTATGATCCCCATGCTTGGCATATAGTAGGTACTCAATAAATATTTGGTGTTTGGATACATCAATGAATAAAGTAAGTAATGACAATCTATGAATAAATGTTTTCTAAAATACTGATAACTCCCGTCAGGTAAGGCTGTACATAGACCTCTGGGAAGAAATTCAGGGACTGCATTCCAGTCCTACAATTAGGAACAGTGAGAGGAAAGAAAATGGAGGTGACGGTAAGAGCAAGGCTGATAGAGGAACTCAGGCAGTGGTTCTCAACTGGGGGTGATTTTGTCCCACAGAGGACATTTGGCAATATCTGGAGACAGTTTGGGTTATCACAGCTGGGGGAGGGACATGCTACTGGTAGCTAATGGGTAGAGGCCAGGGGTGCGGCTTAGCATCCTAGAATGTATAGGACAGCCTGACCCAAAATGTCAGTAGTGCTGACAATGAGAAAACCTAGGCTAAGATACTAGGCAGTCCCCAAAGTACGGTTCCTCTGTATCAGGTTTGGCCCAAAATAGAGATGTCTCTTCTCTCTAGGCTGGATGAAACTTCTACTTCTTCAACCTCGGTAAGAAAAAAAAAAAAATTCCAGGATATCACAAGTTAAGCCCCATTTAAAGCATCTCATTTGCCCTTTTTTTTTTTCACTTTTAAAAACCTTGTGCAAACAGTATTCAAATATTACCCACAGCACCTTTTTTGGCCCTTAGCCTAAAGGTAGGAATCTTGCATCGACTGGATATCTTAGGCCCCAAATGTAGGCAGGCCCTCTCAGCAATAAGCCCTACCTGGTAAGGGAATTGTCCAAAATTTATAACCAGGTCTATGCATGCTAAAAGGAATTCTGACTTTTTTTGGTGCTTTCCTCAGGGAAAGAACGTGGGTCCTTGGTGAAAGCCCATTACTAACGTATTTATTTTATTTGCGATCCAAGAAATTGTTTCCTGTCTAATCTAAATTAAAAAAAAGCTTGAAGCAGAGAATCACATATGCTTTGTATTCTCATGCAAGGCAAATTTGCTGCTTGTCTTATATGAAAAGAATACGGAAATCTTGGCCCATTTCACAGAAAAAAATCATTCACAATCTATTATTTTCCTATTTTCAGGGAAAAAATTAGTTAAACATTTGTTGGGGAGCTTCACAATGAGGCATCCTGAGAGCTGGCTGGGACTCTTTGATTTCCTCCTGCTTTATCACTCTCAGGGTTGGGAATGGGGAACATCACAGGGCTGGGTTTCCAAGTGTTAGTGCGAGACTTAGGCCCCTGCTGTGCAAAAAGGTCAAAGCTGCCCAGGTGGAAAATGAGACAGGACCTGAGAGGATCAGTCTGTCAACATTTTTAATTAAATTCCCCCTCACCATGGCAATGACCTATAACAAATTTAGTCTTCATATAACCTATTGTTCCATGATAACTTTCATTTACACAATTCTTTGCACTTTTCATAATCTCTCTAAATATTTCATCTCCATAGAATTCCATATGAACCTGTGAGATTGTAAGGAGAGATATATTAATTTTACAGATAAGAATGAAGTGAAATAAATAAGGCCACTAGCTATTTAGTTTCCAGCAGAATTAAAACCCAATTTTCTATACCTTACATAAAATTGTACTTTTTCACCATGCTACCCTACCTTCTCCTCCTGCCCTCACCTCATCAACACTCACATCACTTCCCCAGTATTACACAAACCCCAAAAGTTAACACCTGAACTCCAAAGCAAACTAATCTTAAAAAAATGAAACTCTGTGAGTTGCTGTTTATTAGCTAGATATTTAAATTAAAAGTAGAGAAAAGTTAAATAGAAATCATTAACTAATATTTAAGAATAGATTCAAAACAACATGTTTTATTATACGTATGATATTCTTCAATACTGTTATTATTATATACTTATTTGCTATAAACCCCTTTATTCTTATATGGGCCTATGGGACTATACGTGAAATAGAGGCAATAGGAGTAAACATCATAATCACAGCAACATGATTATAAGCTTTTACATAATTCCATCTGGAAAACCTTAATAAGTCTTATCAGCATTCACATACAGTCAGATTGTTTTACATATGAAAGCCATAAGAACTCATTCATACTTTTTTTCATTTGAAGAACTCTCTCATTTAAATTCATATTCTAGGACATTTTAAGTTGCATGACAAATATATTAACCTGTTGGCTTGCAGGTATCTAAGATTTTCCAGGAGGGTTTAGGAATATCCCCCAACCCATCTTGCTTTTATTGAAAAAACATAAATCCAGACCAGATGTAAATTATGTACACTATGCAAGGCATTGTTTTTTCGTATGTGATCTAAGCATAAATCACTTCTGTGTAGGGAGCTTTCACTTCAGTTTGCCTGGTAAATTGGTACTGCCTGTGGTTCTAGGTGCAGGTGTGAAAACAGGCGTCTCTAAGTGCTGCCAAAGAACACGTATTTTTTTATTTCCCAGGCGATGACATTCCATCCATGAGAAGTTTTCATGTTTCTTGGCAGAAAAAATTGGCTCATTTTAAAGTAGACTGGCTGTCTCTGTAATAGTGGAACAAAGTCAAAAGTTTTGAAACATTTCTTCCTTGGTTATGTGTTAGCCTGTAGAGCAGTTCTGCTGGAACTTCTCAGATGGATCCAACCAATTGGTCAATTTGTTATTCTGTAAAACCATAACCCTCAAACTCAGGTAAGTGTACCTTAGGGGACAGAAGGTCTTTCCGAAGCAAAATAGTTTCCAAAGGGAGTAGTTTCTAAATCATGAAATTGACAAGCCTGATGTGATGAGTCAGCTACATATAAGTTATCAAGCACATTTTCTTTTCTTACCTCACCTTTTACAACCACCTACCTCCCACTTTCCAAAAGATGAGCACACCTTCACCCATCTCACATCTTTTATTAGAAGATGGAAAAACCTAGAAACAATTCCAAATATTGGTACTCAATTGGACTCTCATGACTCGTAACCTAGGTGCTATAGTAGGCCAATGGTGGTTCCCAGGCATGTCCACATTCTCAACCCAGGACACTGTAGATATTACCTTTTTTTGGTGAAGGGTCATTGCAGGTATAATTAAATTAATGATCTTGAGATGAAGTTGTCCTGGATTACCTAGTGGGCCCTATATTCTATCATAAGTGTCTTATAGAAGAGAGGCAGAGGAAGATTAGACACACATAGAAGAGGAGGAGACAAGGTGACCTTGGAGGCAGAGAGTGAGGTGATGTCACTGTCAGCCACCAGAAGCCGGAAATCACTCTCAATTGTGTGCCATTGACTAAAGCAGGTCACATGGCCTAGCATAAAACTAAGGAGAAGGGAAGTGCACTTTGCCCAGGAGCCTTGGAAGGGGACAGATGAAGGGAGGGGTGAAGAATTGGGTCCAAACTTTCATCTACCACAACAGATGTTTAAGAAAGTGAATAAAATGGATAACGTATCCTGTTTTTTTCTCTTATTCAAGTTGGTGGGTCTAAGTTTTGGTCCCATATTAGAGCTTTTGGGCCATACCATTTTCCTGGAAGGTATTTTTTGTGAGACTAGGAAGTGAAAGGTGGTTAATTTAAACTGATTTGAAAGATACGCATCTATCAATTCCTTAACTTTCTTCCATTAAAGCTGAACCACAAGGTACATCATTTTTGTAGATTCCAAGTTTGCTAAAAATGTGCCATTTATAGGAAGATGCTGGGTTTTTGTTTGTTTCTATAAAATTGTTTTAATCAGTTCTTTCCCCATTATAAGCCACCAGGGTCAGGAACGGTGTGAGCTGTGGACAGGGCTCAGCTCCAAGCCTGCAATACTGAACCTATAACTGCTTGCATCGAAATATCTATCTGTCCCCATAAAAAAACCATTTTGTTTCTTCTACGTTCCCCTCGTTTTATAACAGGGACAAAAAGTCGTAAATATTCACATCGCGTCACAGTCATTCTATGCAAGCTCGGGAACCCCACGAGCCCCCTAAAGTCCAGACAGTGAGTGGCCAGGTGGGCGGTCATGGCCGCCAGGCAGGGGTCAGGGCCAGAAAGAGTTAAGACATTAAGGGCCACTAGTCCCAGCTTCTGGGGTTCCAGCACTAGAGGCTGGCAAGGAAACAAAAACAAAACTTTGGTTCACAATTTGAAGGAAATAAAAAAGGCCCTGAAAAAGTCTAAGTGTGCTTGTGTTCTAGGCGTACGATGAGTCAGGCATGGAATAAGGCAATTGAAGGATTGCAGAGGAAGGTGGGGGTTGGGGTGGGGACCCTTGGTGGGCCAACACCAACCCTGAGCCTGGGCAATTGCTAACCAAGACGGAGCTGGTCCCTCTAGAGCCAGCCGTGGGCCCCTGTGCTCCAACTCCCCAGGGCTCACACTTGGCCCAGCCTCTGTCTGCTCTCTGGAAAACCGACTTCTTGCTCGAGAATGTCACTTAACCAAAAATGAAATAAAAAGCACAGTATACAAGGTAAAACCCAAGGAGGATTCTTTTTTTAAAATTTTTATTGATAAAACCAAACAACATACAAACACGAGCATTCTTAACATATGAACATTCCATACTTGGTGTGCAACCAGTGGCTCACAATATCACATAGTTGTATATTCATCACCATAATCATTTCTTAGAACATTTGCATCACTCCAGTAAAAGAAATAAGCAAAAAAAGGAAAAACTCATACATACCATACCCCGTACCCGTCCCTCTCATTGACCACTATTTCCCTCTTACAATTTATTTTAACATTTGTTCCCCTATTATTTATTTATTTTTAATCCATATGTTTTACTCATCTGTCCATACCATAGATAAAAGGAGCATCAGACACATGGTTTTCACAATCACACAGTCATATTGTGAAAGCTATATCATATGCAATCATCTTCAAGAAACACGGCCATTGGAACACAGCTCTACAGTTTCAGGCACTTCCCTGGAGCCTCTCTAATAACACCTTACACTAAAAAGGGCTATCTATATAAACGAGTAAGAATAACCTCCAGGATAACTCTCAACTCTGTTTGGCATCTCTCAGCCACTGACACTTTATTTTGTCTCATTTCTCTTTTCCCACTTTTGGTCTAGAAGGTTTCCTCTATCCCTTGATGCTGAGTCCCAGGTCATTCTGGGATTTCTGTCCCATGTTGCCAGGAAGGTCCGCACCCCTGGGAGTCATGTCCCACATAGAGAGGGGGAGGGTAGTGCATTTGTTTGTGGTTTTGGCCGAGAGGCCACATCTGAGCAACCAAAGAAGTTCTCTGGGGTGGACTCTTAGGCCTAATTTTAAGTAGGCTTAGGCTATCCACAAGGAGGAAATTTAGAATATATTTACACCGTTTAGCATCTTACTACAAAAAGTTACTTAAAACTATCTTTTACATATAGATTAAGAAATATTAGACTATATGGTCAACAGGAAATATTGCTAGGCACCTATGGGAAATGGCACCCGGGCATGACAGACTATGCCAGGCGGGGGAGTGCAGGCTGTAGGCGGGAGTGAGTGAACCAGGTCCCAGAGCAGGAGAAGCGACCTTGGCCGTGTCAAAAGGTCCCCTGTGGGTAGTGAGGGAGAGTCACAGTTACTAGATTGGGGGCGGGAGGAAGGCGATGTTCGTCCAGTTGGCCTGCCAGGTGCCAGGTACGTGAACCCATGGTGGCAGAGCTGAGCCAGCTCTGCTTCTGGCCCAGAGCAAGCCGACCTGAAGTGGTGATCTCTTCCCCAGTTTCCCAAAACGCAGTACCGCGAGGAAGCCCCTTCGCAAGCCCGCAGTTGTTTAAAGCACAAAGAAGCTGTGGTGTCCTGCGCCCACCCACAGAGCGCCCGAGCCCCCGCGAGTCCGGCTGGAGATAGGAAGGGCGGCCACAGGGTCCCCGCTGCAGAAGATGCTGTTTGTAAACGAATCCACTGGGAATAGGATATTCTTTCCATTATTTTTCTTGAATTGGCAAGGGATTTACAGTAAACCATCCACACCCTGTGACATACTGCCTGTGCATCTAACATCTGGATCTGTAATCCAGCTCTCTGGAATTCAGGATGTGGTCTAGGACAATCAGATAGTTTTTGCCTTTTGTGCCAAGCTAAGTTAAGGTATAAGACTCCGATATTGGTTCTGGCCTGGCTGGTCTGGAATCATCCATTCCAGGTACAGCCAACACAGCAATCACTATTTCTTCAATTAACAAAGGTGACTGTCACAAAGAATTAATTGTTTCTTCTTTGTACATTGTTTTTAAGCCTACAAATCAGCACTTAATATTTTTTTACCATTACAGTTTTTCTTTTTCTTTTTTTAAATTTATCATCACTACCAACTTTTTACTTTTTTATGAAAAAAGTATACAAAAGCTAAACAGGGTCCCTATTTCTGAAATAAAACTTAAGAAATAAAAGTATTTTTTTCCTTTATTTTAAAATTTTTTTCATATAGCTGTGCACTTAGCATCAAAAATCGATTTCTTTTTCTTTTTTGTGAAAAATAACATATAAAAAAGCAATAAAGACTTAAGCTAAACAAGGTTCCTGTTTCTAAATAAACTTGCCAAATGAAAGTATTTTGTTGGGAGAAAGGAGTAGTACTTTTTAGACTACTTTGCCAGCATGCTGAAAGTTTTGTGTTCTTCTTGGAAAATATATATAATGTGAGCCTGGGGAGAACGAGTTCCTTGACAAGCTGGTGGAATAGCCTTAATTTTAAAAAGAGTGCCGGAGAGAAAGGAGCCCCAATATTGACTCATAAATCAAAACTTACATGCATACGTTACACTGCTCCACTCTCTACCCTCCATTCTGAAATGCTCTGTTTACAAATAATTTAAAGAGTTGGTATTACAGTATCAGCTCTTGGTTCACTAAGGGAGGTTAGGTAAGCGTTACAACAGTGGGGTTCAGACTCTAGGAGCCAGATGGTCCCCTGCGCCCTACTTACTGTGTTTGTTTCATTGTGTTCTCAACTGTACCCTAGTTGCCTAGAAGAGTTGGTAAGCCGCTCCCAAAGCATGCTTTCCCGCCAGAGCCCCTGAGCCGAGGTGAATGTGTTCTTGCTTCTGTTCTTCATTATCCTTCACACACACTGGGTGACGGTGACGTGAACGAACCCCAGAGGGCTACCTATTAACTCATGGCATTTCCACACCTGATGCTACTTGGTTCATTCTCAGGATTAACATCTTAGGAATGGATACTCTAAGTACCCCTTTCGATAACGAGTTCTACAACGGGCTCTGCGATCGAGTTCGGGACGGGACCACCTTGACATATTACCGCAGACCCTGGAACGTGGCCAGTTTGTCTTATGAAGTAAGTCTCCCAGGATGTTCTGCTTTTACTGAACGGTTGCTTCAGGGAACGTAATGATAAATACTGGGAAAAGCTCAGTAGAATAAGATCTTAATGTCAAACATAAGGTTCGCTTAGAGAAGAGGAAGTCTGCTTGGACCTTCTTAGTAAATGTCTAGTAGTTTACAGTCCTAGTAACATTCACCTGGTGATATAGTTTTGGCAAATGCATAGACTCCATAAAATAATTACCTATAATTCTGAGATAGCTATAAAGTAAATCAGTGCTGATTTAAGTAGTGTATACAATGCTTCCATGCTATTTAAGTTCATTTCTTACCAGCCTACCAAAGAAAGCATTAGTTGTCCTTCAAAATTTCCCTTCCTAAATCTCCTTTATTACCATGAAGAGCAATTTTCACTCACTTCCAGCTCTTGTGAAACTACTTCTAAAAAGTGATTTTTACTCAATACTTTGCAATCCAAACTTGCAACCTTCCTTAAAGTCACCTAAGTTCCCTTGACCGTCCACAGACTGGCTCCCATAAAGAAGGATTAATATTTATTACCTTTATGATGACTTCTTTGGTCTAGGCAAGACAACAATAAATATTATTTAGATTATTCTGAACTAGGAACTATAATAATCTGTTTCTTGAAGTGGTCCCACTGACGAAAAACAGCCACATGTCTACTTTATTTGGTTATTACAAAGGTCTATATTACTGTTGCCAGTTCCCATCAGTTTGAAATTATATATGTGTATATATATACATGCAAAGCTAATATTCCTTTTATTTCTAGCAATATCAAATCGGTCCTTACCTGTCACAACCCAAAGAGAACATTTTGTCCCATGAGTGTTAAAGATTTTCATGTTTGTGCCATTTCGCAGGCATTTTTTCACATGTGGCCACATTGTCATATTTCTTATACCTCTACCTCTAAGACAAATATCAGGGAACATTCTTGGTGATTTATCAAACAGACTGTCAATGATTTCTTATTGCCCTGTAATTTCCTGTATCTATTCCACTACAGCCACTCACATCTCTAGCCATGTCTTCACCAGATCTGTGATGCCGCTGAAATCTGAAAATCCATCATTTAACTTTCTCGCTTCACCACAACCATCCGACCTCGCATGTCTCTCTCTCACTCATGCCCACTATCCTGTTGTTGGGTTTCAGTTTTTTGGGCACCTGTTATTCTTCCAGCCTCTCTTGTGCCTGAGCACTACAGAAACAATCACATTAATACAAAAAAGGATGACATTATACCCCCAACATCAACATGATGCTCAGTTATTTCACATCTCCCTAGATTGCTCTCCTCCCCAAATTCCACAGAATCAGCTTAAAACTTTCAGGACCCCCCTCGAGCATTTTAACTCACCATCCTGACCTTGGTCTCAGTAGATGGTATTAGCTCCAACTCAATGCCAAGGTCATCAGGCAAGAATTCCCCCAGTTGTTTCCTCCACTTAAGTACAAACTTATTTACTACTCAGTCCATCCATACATCCCTCTGCTCTGTCTCAACAGAAAGATTCTTTCCACTCCATACCCCAGGTATTTTGCTATTCATTCTCCTAAGCCTTCACTGACTCTCTCCCTCTCTCCCTTCCATGCTGCCTTCAATAGGTAAATATTTTCAGGGCTTTCATCTTAAAAGGAAAAGAAAAAAGACCTCCCCATCACTATGTATATGTCTCATCTATATTTACTGCCTCAACTTTTGCACTTCCCATTCTTTCCTGGACACACTGTTGTCTTGTTACCCAAACTACTTTCCCCAAAGTCCATTTCAAATTCCTTTCTAACTTCTTTATAAGGCATAACCTTATAAATTTCAATCCTCCATTGATGTCAGCTTTCCTTTTTGTCCTGATGGCTTGAAAATCTTATGTTCCCTTCCCATGTCTGTCCCTGAGTTGGACACCTTGTAACCAATTGCCTATGATTGCCATATAGTCATTAAGAATGTTTCTTAAATCTGTCCCCTATTCTTCATTCCCATCATTGAAAGGATGCTTTAGGCTCCTATCATTATTATCTGGGCTACTTACAGCAGATATCTTACCAGTTTGAAGCCTCAAGTTTTGCCCAATTTCAATTCAACCCCCACACTACAGGGTGAAAATAAATAATAAATCTGATCATATCACTTTGCTGTTTAAATTTGGTGAATCCCCCCTGTAGCCTGCTAGACAACAACCACTCTCCTTGGCAGGGAGAGCAAGGTCATTCTTAATCTGACCTTTGCTTGCCATTTCACCCTCAGCTGTCTCTTCTGAATCTTTCATCTTATTTAGGTGCCCCTTTTGCAAATTAGTATAATTACCCTTTGCTTTCCTCTCTGTTTAGCATTTATTTTGCCGTATAATCATGCTTATTAGTCAACTTCCTAGTCATTTTATTTACTTTGCAACCCTGAAAAACTGGCACTGTATAGTTAAATAAATGCTATGAATGAATTAATAATTGCACTTTACCACAACAACACTCTGAAATAAAAGCTGATTTTCTAACGAAAGCAAAGAACTTTAGTCATGTAACCATATAATTGGAGTTGTCATTAAAGTTGACAGCAAAATTGCAAACAGAGGCTTAATAAGCATTCTAACTAGTCTTTCTCCTGGCAACCTTAGCCCATTTGGGAAACCTGGCAGAGTACTGATAAAGTGTATTATATACATTCTGGTTTGTTTGCCATATGGTGATGTTTCCCCAGAGGACAATATATAGACTGTCCTTTATAGAAACTTCTCTCTTGAAAGAGACCAAGATTAAAATAAACTCATATGGATTCAAGGTTAGAGTCCTAGGTAGAGCTCAAATGGAAAGTCCTTTATATATCATATAATCATAACTTTGGCATAATCCTGAGTGTGAAAAGGGAGCCACTGAGGAGAACAACATGGTTGGAGTCAGTTTAGATTCTTTTTATGTTTTGGTGAGATGAATCCAAGGAATCACAGGTAATGAGAACAGAAGGAGGCTTTTTTATGGTTCAAGAAGAATATACAGTGAAAGACAGCTTAGTAATAGTAGAAATAAAGAAGAAGAGAGGATATCCAACATATTTAAGAACTAAGAATTTAGTAATAGATGGGACACAATGTAGCATATGGTCAATTGTCCAAGTGCTGAATTGAGACTTCCTAGATTTGAATTCTAATATGTTCTTCCACTAATGCTGTTTGCCTGTGTACTTTAGGCAACTTGTTTATCTATCCTGAACTTCAGATTTTTCCCCTAAAATGGATGAAGACAATACATACTTCAGAAGGTTGTTCAAAAGATTGAGTTAATACATGCAAAGTATTTAGAACAGTGTCTGGCACAAAAGATAACTTCAGCTGGATATTTCTCAGAGCCTCAAACTCAAAATGATCAAAATTCAAATCATTATTTTTCTTTCAAAATTAATTTCTCTTTTGGTAGATTCCTCCCATACGAACACACATACTACCCCCCCCACCCCGCCCTCAGACATCTTTTGGTGGCCTTTAATCCCTTGGGGTCTCCTTTGACTTTGTATGTTGGTATAACCCATCTATTAAGGGTTTACTTTGTGCCAGACACTGTTCTGGAGTCAGACTTCCTGTGTTCCTGTACTGGCTAGGCTACTTCCTGGCTGCGTGACCTTGGACAAATTTCTGAATCTCTCTTTCCTCATCTGTAAAATGGGGACAATATAGAACTTACCTCACAGGTAGGAGATTAAATGTGCTACTATGCATAAAACACTTGTAACAGCATCTGGCACATACTAAGTGCTCGGTAAATATTAGCTATTATTGCTCCTTATTAATGATGATGTATCAAATTCAGTAAGTTTTATTGAGCACCTATTATGTCCTAAGCACTTTACTAAGTGCTGAGGCAACAGCACTTAGTAAAGTGCTTAGGACATAATAAGATAAATGGATAAGATAAATATGATCTCTGACCTCTTGGAGCATATCACCTGAAAGTATATTAAATAAGGAATTATAAAAGAGAAGCTTCTCTTTTGGTTTGGTTTTGTTTTTAAAGAGGAACTATGAGATCATACAGCAAAAGGATTTAGTAGTATATAGTAACAAGGAAGACCTCCTTATAAAAGGGTTAATTTAGTCAAGGTGTATATTAGGGTTTAGAAATGAACCAGCCAAAGGGCATGGATGTGTGTGTGCAAGTGTGTGTAATATATGTGAGTGTGTGAGCATGTGTAAAAAGGGCCCTTGTGATGGGACAAAACTTGGGTGTGGAAGATCAGAACAGTGCCGAGATGGCTGGAGTGACAGCAATTTAGGATAACTCTACTTTGGAGTTAATCTTAGAATCAATAGGAAAACCCTGAAAGGCTTTAAGTAGGGAAGTGGCATGGTTAGGTTTATTCTTTCCCTTTACATTGGGCTTTATTCCCAACATGCTTTGTTTTAAAGATAATTTTATGCATTTTTGTCCTTCCCACTAGACAGCAACTTCAGGCTTCCCATGCAAAACAGCCACCCAATACAGGCTACAGAAGCCAATCCCTACCACTCTCAGAAGAGACAGGTCTCCTCTTCCTGCACAAGGACTATCTCTATTTCAGAGAACCTCTGGAAAGGGATCCAAAACACTGAGATGGACCACCCTCCCATTGCTACCTGGCAATAGCTAACTTGGCAAAGAATATGTGAATTGAAAGTTTAAATTTTGACTAGATGTTTAGTTTAGGGTCTTTTTTTTTTATGCATGTGGTTAAAAAATATAAGTTCAAGGGTGCACAGGTGGTTCAGTGGTAGAATGCTTGCCTTTCATGCAGGCGACCTGGATCCAATTTCTGGACCATGCACCCAAATACATATGTATGTATATATGTATATATAAGTTCAAACAGCACAAAAAGGTTATGCAAGGAAAGGTAAGTTTCTCTACCACTCCAGATTTCCATTTCCCACTTCCCTTTCTCAAGGACAAACACTCTCAGCATCATCTTGACTATTCTTATAGGAATTTCCTATGCAAATCCAGGCATTTCTTTTTATGACAGGCAGTAGAGGATACAGGTTAAGAGAACAATAGCTGAAGCCAGACAGCCCGTGACTCAAGTCCTGGCTCTTTTATTTAAATGAATTAATGTGTGTTAAATCATGAAAACAGTGTTTGACCCAAAAGCCTTCAGTGCTGGTTTTATTTTATAGCTGCTATTCAAGCGCATGGGAGTATGCCAGGCATCTTTTCTGTGACTTGCTTTTTAAATTATTGATAGAGAAATTAACTTTGGGAAAGTATGCTCTGTTCTATGCCATTGAATCCTTATAGCCACCTTCAGGCTGGGTGGGCCAAGTACCCCTACTTAATAGGCCAGGAATCTCAGGCACAGGGAGGTTATCATCTAGTATCCCCAAGGCACAGTACCCATAAGTGCGGGAACCAGGATTTAATCCCATCAGTCTGACTCCGGGACCTTCACGCTCTTGAATTCTTCCTCTGTTCCTTTCCTTTTCATGTGTTTTGTTTTTAGCAGCACTTTGTTATTCCCTTTTAGGTCAAAGCTGATAAAAATTTCAGAACTGAACATTATGAAACACAGTTTCAAGTCATCAGAACTGTCGTCCAAGAGACGTTAACCAATTTAAATGCCGGTTTAACTCTAAAATTCACTCCTACTGAAGTGAAGAAACCACATAAAGATAAACCTCAAAGGAATTGTGAACACTCATGTCTAAAATTCACTCCTACGGAAGTGCAGGAACCTCAAAGGAATAGTGAACTCCCAAGTCTTGAAAACATTGAGGGTAGCTTTCGATTTTCATATTCCAAAAATGAAACTTTCAAACTAATATTTTCAAATTCTTCACGACAGGTAAGACCAAACACTTAATTTATAGAATATAATGTGTTGTGTTTCAAACTAACCGAAGCCTCTGTTTGAAGTTTAGTGTCTAGGGCACATGGAGATCATGCAAGAGAGAATAACACTCAAAAAAAATGCTCAAATATGTAATTAGACTGCCGGATAGAAAAATGCTAAGTAGAGAAAAGTATGATGGAATGTTTGGTAAGTGGATCAGATGTTTTGTGGTAAAAATTCAAAGCATACATTTTCATTGTGATTGTGCTAACAGACCATTCAAGTTTATACTATCATCAGAATTACAATGAAAAACAATACTGCGTGGGTTGGGGGAGGAGGTGTTAAACCACCATAAGTCATTGCAATGCCTTATAATGCTGACTATTTACTTACTACAAAGTGTGTTTCTATAGTAATGATGTCATGAAATCAGTCTGCTTACTTTGTAACCAAACCTTTAAATTTGAGACTTTGAAATTATGTTTGTGTTTAACATTGAAGACAGATTTAGAATTTTGCTTCACCTCCTTTGGAATAAATTGGAAGTATACTTTTTATAATCAGTCTTATGCTAGTTAAATGTGCGTTCTTTCTTTTCTGATGCCATGTCACCTATTTACCCTTTCCCTACATAAAAGAAATAACTGTAATTCCCTTTTAGGAATTACATTATACCCAATTGTATAATTGCTTTGCGTGGGTCTGTACATTGTCTCTATATTCACTTGCATACCCATCCAAACTGTGCAATTGGCAAATCTTTTTAATCATTCAAGGAATAATGAACTGAAGAATTATTTTGTGGTCTGACACTGTCCTAGGTGCATAGAATGCACTTATGAACCCAACTGACTTCCTAGAACTTAAAACTCAGCAGAAGGAGAGAAGCAAAGGCAATAAATATTCAACCCCAAAAGAGGATTTTATAGTATTTAGAAAGTGATAAGTGAAGGTCATTGGAGAATTTTGAGTAGAGGAGTGACATAAACTTACAAATTTTAAATGATCTCTCTGGATTTTGGGTGTTAAGAGCAGAAGCAATGCATCTTGATACAAAGCTATTTCAGGAATCCAGGTGGGAGATGATGGTGGATCTGATGGGACAATTGTAAGAGGCAAGCATGACTCCAAGATTTTTGGTCTGAGCAACTGGAAGGATGGAATTTCTGTGAATTGAAGTGGAAAAGCCTTCAGGTAGAGCAGGTTTGGAGAAAAAGATTTGGAGTTAAGTTTTTACTATATTTGTGATGTCTGTTAGACATTCAACTGGAAACATCAAGAAGGAAGTGATGTATGAGTCTGGAGTTTGGGAAAGAGGTCTGGACTTGAGCTGTAAATTTTAGAGTTGTCACTGTAGAGATGGTAGTTAAAACCATGGGATCTGGCGAGACCACCAACAGTGTTAATGTAAATAGAGAAGAGAAGAAGATCAAAGACTAAATTTGGGGAACTTTGACATGAAGCGGTCTAGGAAAAGAGGAGGAACTAACAAAGGAAACCAAGAAGCAGCTAATGTGATGCCCTAGATCTTGGCCACTCAATATCTAGTCCGTGGAGCAGCAATTTCCTTGTCTCTGCTCCCTGAACTAGAGTCTCAGACTCTACTCCAGACCTACTGAACCAGAGTTGCATTTTAACAAGATACCCCAGGTGATTTGTTTGCATTTTACAGTTTGGTAAACACTGCCTTAAAAGATAAGAGAAGAAACTTCATCAAGCAGAGGATGTGATGAACTGTGTCAAATGTGCTAATGTCAAAAGAAATGATTTTTCTTTTGAGCACTAAGAAATGATTATGGTAGTGAGATTCAGATATCAACTTGGCCAGGTGAAGGCACCTAGTTCTGTTGTTGTGGACATGAGCCAATGGTACGTGAACCTCATCTGTTGCTTGTTACATCTGCAGTCGGCTAAGAGGTGTGCCTGTTGTAATGAATGATGTTTGATTTAATTGGCTGGTGCTTAAATGAGAGAGCTCAATGTACTACATCCAAGCAGTTCAGCATACCTCATCTCAGCACTCACAGCTCAGCCCAGGCCTTTGAAGATGCAGAAAGGAATCACCCTGGGGAAAGTTGTTGGAACCCAGAGGCCTGCAGAGAAGGCCAGCAGAGATCACCCTGTGCCTTCTCACGTAAGAAAAAACCTCAGTTGAAAGTTAGCTGCCTTTCCTCTGAAGAACTAATGAAAAAAACCCCATTTATTAAAAGCCAATTCATCTCTAGTGTGTTGCATTCGGGCAGCTAGCAAACTAGAGCAATGATCTTTACCTTTAGAGTTATAAAGTTATTGGTAACCTTGACAAGAGCAGTTATATTGCATTAGTGGAAGCAGAAGCATGATCGGAATGGATTTAAGAGAAAATGGGAAGAGAGTACTTGGAAATAGCCAGTACAGAAAACTCTTTCAAGAAAATTTACAGCCAAAAGGGACAAAGAAATGGGTAATAGCTGGTGGGGCAAATGAAGTCAAAAGAATGTTGTTTTATATTTTAATTTTAAAATGAAACAACAGTGTGTTTAATGGGAATGATCCAAGTTCTACCTTTGAAGTAAATTGAGCCAAAGAACATCACACATCTTCCCGAAAGAGTACCACATGTGTCTCTGACTCCAAACTCCAAGATATACCACCTAATCTTAGCAATTAATTGAAAAGAATCCAAATATGCTTTATGCATCTTTGAGATGCCAATGAAAATTATTATGGGAGTGGGCGTATGGAGAAATCATATGATTCTTATCATATATGGGAAGAATTCTTCTAAGTCTTTTGTTAGAGGTCCGCTCACCAGGTAAAGCAGGCAGTGTGAGCATTTGTGCTTCTAAAACATAGTTAGAAAACTTGGGGTAATGTTCCAATATACCTTTAATATTAAACAAAATGTTTTAAACTCCCACACAATCAGCACTGTATAACCACATCAACAACAGGAGTACCTTAAAAGATCCATCTTGAAAATCATGGAGTCAATTGTAGTCCATTTTTGTCTGGCATAGTTTATGTCATTGAATCATACAGAGCTCTGTCACTGCCCCAATTTTCTCTTGAAAATTTAAGCCATCATCTCAGGGCATGTATCTGTGGAATTATTCAGTTTGGCTTGAGATCCATAACTTAAAATCTTGTCTGCCCTGTTTTTGTAGTTAAAGACTGAGCAGGAACAATGGAACAGGGAGGCTTGAGACCTAGATTTTTAGTATTGACACTGCCACAGACTACTTTTGTGGTTTCAGATAAATAGCTTGATGTCATTGGATTGGAGTTTTCTCATTTGCAAAATAAGAAGATCCAACCTCATATATAATGTCTGTATTCCCTTCCATTGTTAACATTTTTAAAATTGACTTAGTGAGGTATAATTTATGTACAGTAAAATGCAAAGATTTTAATACAGTTTCATGAGTATTGATGATTGATTTCACCTGTGTAACTACCTCCTCAAACACGATATAGAAAATTTCCAACACCCCCCAAAATTCCCTCATGCCCCGTTACAGTCAATCCTCCACCTCCTGAGAGGCAGGTATGGATCAGATTTATCTCACCATGGTTAGTTTTGCCTATTCTAGAAACTGGTATAAATTAAATCATGCAATGTATACTCTTTTATACCCATCATATTTCACTCAGCATATTTTTGATATTCATTAATGTATCTGCAGTGTTGTGTGAACATAGCACAGTTTGGATTTTTGATTCATCTGTTAATAAATATTTCAGTCATTTCCAGTTTTAAGCCATTCTGATGAAAGCTGTTATGAAACTCTTGTGCAGGTCTTTCTGTGGTCAGTATTTTCATTGACCTTAGGTAAATATGTAGAAGTAGAATTGGTGGTCAGAGGGTAGGTGTGTGTTTACCTTTAGAAGAAATGAACAGGCCTTTCCCCAAAGTGTTTGCTGTGTTTTACGTACTCACCAGCAATGTCTGGAAGCTGTACTTGCTATATATCCTCATCAACACTTGGCACTGACTGCACAGTGTTTTAATTTTAGCCATCCAGTGAGTTAAAGGGGCATCTCACAGTCACAGCTGGAAACGTTATTACCTGTGGAAATTCTAAATTTTGTGATTTTTTTTTTGCTTGAAATAATGCTGATCAAAGTCTTATTTCTCTTCTTCTTCTCACTCCAAATCAAAGGGAAAAATGTTTCTGCATGTGAAAGGACTAGTTCAACTGGGAAGATTTGTGATGAGAAATCGTGATGTCATGCTGACAACAACTTTCATAGATGCCATAAAGGCTCTGCCAACCAGCTATGAAAAGGGGGAATATTTTGCATTTTTGGAAACCTATGGAACCCACTACAGTAGCTCTGGGTCTCTAGGAGGACTCTACGAAATAATATATGTTTTGGATAAAGCTTCCATGAATCAAAAAAGTATGCCTAGAAATAGAGCTCTGCCTTCTAAATGCTCTCTTGACCAAGCATTATTCCTTTCACTAACCCCTGCCAATGGTAAAACACTTAAGAATAAAGAGTTCTGTAACCTGCTCCCTGAAGAGAAGAACTCTTTTTCCTGCTCTTGGTTCCCTACAGCCCTTTCAAAGAACAAATTGACTTCCTCTTGAAACCAGCTGACTTGGTCGCAAACCATTTGGCAGCATTACTAAGAAATGACCCTCAAATTACATTGCAGTACAATATCTATTACATTGTAATTCTTTTTTAGTGAAACAACATTTAAAAAAATGGAAGAGACATAATTTACATAATCTCTTTATTAGTAAGTACACTGGTCCAATTACATGTGTGACAATTCATATGTCTTCCAAAGCATTCTTCAAAATTGGAATGGAAATATTGTTCTAATTTATGTTTTGAGGGGGGGAAGGGTGGAAACAATGTTAGCATCATATCAGATCAATAACCTAAAACAAAGGTGGAAAATTAATTTTCCCTCATATGACAATTCTGGTGACAGCTGAACTGATTCCATGTTGAGTAGGTTTCTGGCCAGCTTTGAAATCGTGGGAGAGAGGGCCATGGTTGATTAGCAATGCCTGCCATGGATACAGGAGAGGACTATGTTCTGCATAATTACCATCCTGGTCTAAAGACTGCCTCTAAAGCCCTTAAAAATAAATTGGATACAAAGTAATAATGTTAATCATTTTTAATCATTTACTTTGTGAGTAATTATGGCTAGTTGTCATTCGTCTTTAAGTAGTAGGTGCCATATCTTCCTACTCCCCCACAGTTTGGGGGTGTGTCTTTTAGGGAGGAAAATTTTTTTAATTCAACATAACAACATAGAAACACAAACATTCTTACCACTCCATTCTTGATATATAATCAATAACTCACAATATTATCACATAGTTGTATGTTCATCATCATGATCATTTCTGAGAACATTTGCATCAATTCAGAAAAAAAATAAAAAGAAAACAGAAAAAAATTCATACATACCGTACCCCTTACCTCTCCCTTTTATTGATCACTAGCATTTCAATCTACTCAATTTATTTTAATATTTGTTCCCCCTATTATTTCTTTATTTTTAATCCATATATTTTACTCATCTGTCCTAACCATAGATAAAAGGAGCATCAGACACAAGGTTTTCACAATCACACAGTCACACTGCAAAAGCTATATCGTTATATAATCATTTCAAGAAACACGGCTACTGGAAAACAGCTCTACATTTTCAGGCAGTTCCCTCCAGCTTCTCCATTACACCTTAACTAAAAAGCTGATATCTATATAATGCATAAGAATAATCTCCAGGATAACCTCTCAATTCTGTTTGGACTCTCTCAGCCATTGACACTTCATTTTGTCTTATTTTGCTCTTCTCCCTTTTGGTCTAGAAGGTTTTCTCAATCCCTTGATGCTGAGTCCCAGCTCATTCTAGGATTTTTGTCCCACATTGCCCTGGGAGTCATGTCCCACATAGAGAGGGGGAGGGCAATAAGTTTGCTTGTCATGTTGACTGGAGAGAGAGGCCACATCTGAGCAACAAAAGAGGTTCTCTGGGGCTTACTCTTAGGCCTACGTTTAAGTAGGCTTAGCCTATGTTTTGCAGGGTTATGTTTCATATGAAAAACCCTCCAGTTGAGGGTTCTTCCTATTGCTTTGGTTGTCACCACTGCTTGTGAAAATATCAAGAATTCTTAGGGAGAGAAATTTTGCCAAGACCTACTTCCATGCCTCTTTTCTGCATAGTTTATGATTGTGTCAAGAATGGGATGTGGCTATAACTTTAAAAATCTGGCATTCTCCCCACAGTCAGTAAACTCTTCACAGATGAGCCAACTTTTTGTTTATATCTAAGCCTCATCTTGAGCAGGTAGAAATCTTGCTAGGGGAAACAGTATATGAAGTGTTTTGGCTCATAGCACCTTACAAGGCATTAATGACAGCATAGTGAGATCACTCCCTGACCCCACCAGCTAAGTTATACTGATGAAGATATTATATAGAGGAGGAATACGAAGGGATTGCATCATGAGTAACATGAAAAATGGGAAGAGAAAGGACTCTGGCAAAGAGTGGCTTTGATGTAATACCTCCAGATCTCTACTTCTAAGTTTCACTGTGGAACCCTGTGATTTACTTAACCTCTCCTTTTTCATAAAGCATTTTGGCTTCTGGGACAGACAACCATGTGTGTGTGTGATCTGAAATTATAAATAACTCAGTGCGTTGAGGCCTTCACTGTTTATCCCCAGAATAAAGAAATTCCTCTCTCTTTTAAATCAGGGCAATAGAAAGCACATGATAGAATTTGCGAAAATATTAAAATTTCTCTTCCTAATTAGCACCCACATACCAAAGTATGTCAGCTTTCAAGATGGATATCTACTAAATAGCATTTATAGAACCAAAATCAAGTTGTTATGTATGTAAGTCATTTGCCCAAACCATAGATCAGCTATCTTAATGATGAACTGAGTCTTCCATAAAGGATCAGGGGATATTAATGCATCCCATGACCAAATGAAGTTAATATAGAGAAGTGCTTAAAAGTCAGATGGTTCTTGGTTCAAAGCTCAACTTGCTAATTACTGAATCAGCAAGTTACTTAACTGCTTTACAATTTATCCTCATCTATAAAAGGATGCTAAGAGAACCTATCGCATAAGGTTCCTGTGAGGATTAAATAAATTAATGCATGCATAATGCATGGGATGGTGCTGAGCACATAAGAAACATTTCAATAAATGTTAGACAATTATACCTGTCCCCCCGTATAGTATTAGATGGTAAAGAACTTTACTTTAAGTACTGCAGTCTGACCTCTAGCCCTTTCAATCAAGTGGTAAACTTAGTACATTCTTTGCCATTAAGTTGACATGCAAACAAAGTCAAAAGGAGGTCACTTAATTCTAACCCAAGGACAGGGAAGGATAGATATGATCTTAAAGTTGAGTTCAATAACACTCTGTAGGAATCTAAGTATATCTCTAACAAAATAACAAACTTGGGATTTATTTGAATGTGATGTTGATAGACACTAACTAATACTTTCAAATAAATTTGTTAAATAGATGTTGAATTAAGAGATGTAAAGAGATGCCTTGGGTTTGGTCTGAATTTATCTCTGCAAGTTGGCATTACAGTCGAGGGAGACTTTCATGCAGATAATTGTTTAAGGACGGGTAGTGGTCAAGTTGGTAAGTATGGCTCAATTTTTTTTCATTTTTTCAAATATTTATTCAAACATGCTTGAAAAATATGTATATATGCATATCTCAGAGCATTCTTTTAATCTATATGCTAAGAAAAATACAGGGGATGTCCAAATTCTGGCCCTAGGGAAATAACTCACAAACTTAGGGAATGTGTACAACTGTTATGTAGTCATTACCTAAATGATAGTCATGAGGGCTAAAGATTGTGGCAAACCCCAGCAAATGTTTATTATATGAAGTTAAATGTATATGGAAGGGTACAAAATAATGTATAAAATAAATTTGGAGCCATATAAGTAAGAGTCAGTACTGTTTCTGATTATCCCTATGAGGGAGCAAAGCACTTGCCAGTTTTGAGTACTGCCTCTCCACTGAGTAGCTCTGTGACCTGCAGTAAATTAATCAACCCCACTTTGCCTATGTTTCCTCAGCCGCAAAATGGACATAATAATAATACCTAAGTCTCATGGTTATTGTAACAATGAATGAGGTAATACATAGAAAGCATTTGACTACTGCTCGTGTTCAATGTTGTATAAAACACTGGCAATATTAAGTAAGAAAAAGAAGTTTTAATTGGGTGGTGGGATTATATGTGATACATTATTATTATTTTCCTTATATTTCTCCAAATCTGCTGTGTTGTCTTTCAGTGCCACTTCCCTCCCCCAACACATACGAAAAAAAAAAAAAGGCAAAAAACAGTTTTTGGAAAAATTAAGCTATTTTCAATTATATGTATGGTTTGGACATTCTTTCTGTGAAACCTGAGTAGCACATAACTATATTTGTCTTTGTTTCTGTAAAAAAATGTCATATGAGGCCAGTGCAATGGTGGCTAAGTGGCAGAATCCTCATCTGCCATGTTGCAGACCCGAATTCAGTTCCTGGAGCCTGCCAATGGGGGGTAAAATATATATATATATACATATCACATAAAAAATAGCAATAAATATCATGCTTTGCTTCTTTAAAATATAAGCAGAAGTTGAGTTCTTCTCGACCAATGCTTTCTTCTTTATTCCAGAAGGGGTCAACAGTAACTCTTTCAAGATAACCTCTCATTTTCAGAATTGTTCTTTCTGGGGGTCAGCTGTGGCAGATTTCCTTGCTGCGAAAATCACAGCTGTTTACATTCTCAGGTTTGGTCCACTATGGGATGGCTTAGCTTGTAATATTAAAAAAGGGCTGAGGTCAGTGAGCATGCCACCTCATTATCAACCCTTTTTATTGTCTCTACGTAAAAAACTAGAAATGCTTTAAAAGCTATTTTATCTTATGGTGGTTTCTATACCACTAAAACACAAACAGTCCATGGTGCATGAGTTCTTCAGTATAACTTTGTGTAGCCTGTGTACAACTCTAGGGGTTGCCACTCACAAATGCACTCATTCTAGATTTATATATTTATCATGATAATGGTAAAAGGCCAATGGTAGAAAAATATTTTGAGAAAAAATTTCCCTCTTTTTCCCCAATTTGTACAGTTTCTAAATGACTTAGTTGCAGTCCTGTGTGTGTTCAGCAACAGACAAGGAGACTGAAATCATATCCCAACTCAACCTTTTACCTAGTTTGAAATCTCTAATCCATCCTTAACATTAAATCCTAATATCTTTGGTGCAAATGTAACTTTGGGTTGTTAATCTCTAGCAGATTTGCAAGCAGGAGTAGTGCTATAGTACTCAATTTACACTAATCAGAAATACCTGAGACAATTTTAAAAAATATAAATGCCTGGGACCCATCTTTAAAGAGTCCACTGGAAATTGGGGGTGAGGAAGAGCAGTGAGAAACCCAAGCATTTATATTTTTTAATACATACCAACCACTAATATATGGCCATGATTGGAACCACTGACGGAATAAAAAGAAAACTGAACTCGCCATCGAATGTCATAATTTCTATATTTAACCCTTAAGCTAACTATGCAAGCTTGGAGCCACCTCTCTGAGGCTCAACTTTCTCATACATAAAAATGAGAAAGGATAAACAAAAATCATTCTAGAGTTTCTTTCCAGTTTTGAAAATTCACAATTCTAAATGATTTATAAGAGTTGACTAAAGGTGGTTCAGTCTGGAAGGAGGGACTAAAGGAAACATGGGTAGGGAGTGGGAATAGAAAGCAATTTTTACTGTTTTTTATTCTTTTGTACTTTATTCATTTTTTTGTACTTGCTAATATTTTATAATAATAAAATAGCTTAAAATTTAAAGTAAATCTAAGCAAAATATAATTAGGATGGTTTGTTTGCAACAAGCAATAAAGAATATGTCCAAAGGTCATCTTTAGTTCCCATGTGTAAATTAAAAGCTCCCATGAGCTTTGAATTATCAGTGTATCTAGGCCATTCCTACCACTTTTACTTTTTTTAAAAAAAAGGAATGAAATTTTCAATTGGGTAATTAACAGGTGACTACCACACTCTAGAGGATAAAGATTGTCATTACAGATATGGTGTGAAGAAAATTATATAAACAATGTTCACAATTAAAAATTCAATAAATATGCTAGCTTATACTTCACTAAATGGGTTCAATGTTTATTAATCATCATCCTTATGACTGACCACGGAACTAAAAATGCCTCACTCATGTCCTCCTTCTCTTTTCAGTAAACAACACTCGTGATGGCCTCATTGTTGACGTGATTTCATTCATAAGGGGAGGATCCAGAAAATATGCATTTCAACTAAAAGAAAAACTCAGTGGATCCCAGATGATTGATGTAACTGACTTTCAAAACTGGGCCGCTTCTTTACATGATGCTCCAGTGCTTATAAGTCAAAAAGTAAGACATGTTTATTTGCAAATAGAAACTTGTGTCATTTCTTATTAGATGTCACAATTGGTTCAGATGAACGATGAACTTCATCTGGAAGAAATGTTGAGAATTCAAACACACCCATCTCATCCCTGGGAAGTGGGCTGGCATAGAAGAAAGACACAAAGTGTGGCCTCAGATCAATCCAAGCTGAGTTCTTGTCTCTGTCCCTCGCATGTGTGACTTTCTTTGACATCTACACCAAATTCTCTGTGCTGGCGTTTATTCTGGGAATTTAATAAGGAAGCTTATCCAAAGCCTATAGGAGAGACTGGCACAAAATGGGGTCTCAGAAATAGTGAGTTCCTGTCCATCTGCCCTCACTTCTCTCTTGCCATCCAGAGGTTACCCTCTACCACTTCAAACAAAGGAGATTCTTGTTTGTTAAAGCTCTTTATGCAAAGGAAGCCTGTAAGGTCTCTAAGAATATAATACCAGGAGTGAGCAATTCATGTGGTCAGGAAATTCTTTCCTTCTTGGATCTTGACCAAAACAACTTTCAGCTTATAAATCCTTTGGGAGTTCAGTTTATTCCTAGGGGATAATTATAATGTATTAAAATTGTGATGATATAAATGCCAATGGTATCTAGTCTCATTTTGTTCTCCCCAGACTGAGAAGGGTATGTCTTTCTTCTTCTTTTGCCTCTAATATAGTTAGAAAGTGTTTTTATCTACATCTATTTATATCTTTCAATTTTCTCTGTATGTTTCACAGTTTTCTTCTCTCAGATCAAATTTGTCTTTGACCCCGCTACTTCACTTTGAGTAACCTGAGTTACAGACCCGCCAGCTCTTTTGATAGTTATTGGGGAATTTTGTTCCTTCATCCCACTTTCTTGTCTTTCAAGGTGCAGAGTGAGCCTCTACAGCTAACTCGGTTTTGTGAGCGAGGAGCTCAGAAACTGGAAAATGGCCATCTCTCCTCCCTTTATGGGTGGAGACATACCTATGAGCCTTTAAATATTTTTTTCTCAACGTAGGACAAAAACAGTCTAAATTAGCACATGAAGTTAAAACCAGAAGTCCCTTTTATTTAAAAAAAAAAGTGACTCTTATTTTAAATTAATTCTCTTGAATTCAGTGAAAAAACCCATATAAAGAGATTTCCAATAAGGAAAGAATTGGTGATTTTGTTGGATGTTCACATCTAGATGGAGACCTAAAGTGACTTATTTTCTCATCTCTGCAAATCAAGTTCAACTCTGTGGATCCAAGATTGTCCTCTGAGGAGATCTTGATAATAATGCAGCATATTCTAGAGCTGATTTTTTTTATTATTAATTTAAAAAAAAGAAAAGAAATTAACACAACATTTAGAAATCATTCCATTCTACATATGCACTCAGTAATTCTTAATATCATCACATAGGTGTATGACCATCCTTTCTTAGTACATTTGCACCGATTTAGGAAAAGAACTAGCAAAACAGCAGAAAAAGATATAGAATGTTAATATAGAGAAGAAAATTACAATAATAATAATAATAATAAAATATATATATATATATAAAGGAAAAAGAAAAAAACAAAAACAAAAGATACAAACAAACAAACAACAACAAGAAACTATAGTTCAGATGCAGCTTCATTCAGTGTTTTAACATAGTTACATTACACTTAGGTATTATTGTGCTGTCCATTTTTGAGTTTTTGTATCTAGTCCTGTTGCACAGTCTGTATCCCTTCAGCTCCAATTACCCATTATCTTACCCTGTTTCTAACTCCTGCTGGTCTCTGTTACCAATGATATATTCCAAGTTGATTCTTGAATGTCAGTTCACATCAGTGGGACCATACAGTATTTGTCCTTTAGTTTTTGGCTAGACTCACTCAGCATAATGTTCTCTAGGTCCATCCATGTTATTACATGCTTCATAAGTTTATTCTGTCTTAAAGCTGCATAATATTCCATCGTATGTATATACCACAGTTTGTTTAGCCACTCGCCTGTTGATGGACATTTTGGCTGTTTCCATCTCTTTGCAATTGTAAATAATGCTACTATAAACATTGGTGTGCAAATGTCCGTTTGTGTCTTTGCCCTTAAGTCCTTTGAGTAGATACCTAGCAGTGGTATTGCTGGGTCATAATCCATTCTGCCAGTCTATGTCTTTTGATTGGGGAGTTCAGTCCATTAACTTTTAGTGTTATTACTGTTTGGATAATATTTTCCTCTACCATTTTGCCTTTTGTATTATATATATCATATCTGATTTTCCTTCTTTCTACACTTTTCTCCATACCCCTCTCTTCTGTCTTTTCATATCTGACTTTAGTGCTCCCTTTAGTATTTCTTGCAGAGCTGGTCTCTTGGTCACAAATTCTCTCAGTGACTTTTTGTCTGTAAATGTTTTCATTTCTCCTTCATTTTTGAAGGACAATTTTGCTGGATATAGGAGTCTTGGTTGGCAGTTTTTCTCTTTTAGTAATTTAAATATATCATCCCACTGTCTTCTAGCTTCCATGGTTTCCACTGAGAAATCTACACATAGTCTTATTGGGTTTCCCTTGTATGTGACAGATTGTTTTTCTCTTGCTGCTTTCAAGATCCTCTCTTTCTCTTTGACCTCTGACATTCTAACTAGTAAGTGTCTTGGAGAACGCCTATTTGGGTCTATTCTCTTTGGGGTGTGCTGCACTTCTTGGATCTGTAATTTCAGGTCTTTCATAAGAGTTGGGAAATTTTCAGTGATAATTTCTTCCATTAGTTTTTCTCCTCCTTTTCCCTTCTCTTCTCCTTCTGGGACACCCACAACACGTATATTTGTGCACTTCATATTGTCATTCAGTTCCCTGATTGATCCCCTGCTCAAGTTTTTCCATTCTTTTCCCTATAGTTTCTGTTTCTTTTTGGATTTCAGATGTTCCATCCTCCAGTTCACTAATTGTAGCTTCTGTCTCTTTAAATCTACCATTGTAGGTATCCATTGTTTTTTCCATCTTTTCTGCTTTGTCCTTCACTCCCATAAGTTCTGTGATTTGTTTTTTCAGATTTTCTATTTCTTCTTTTTGTTAAGCCCATGTCTTCTTCATGTCCTCCCTCAATTTATTGATTTGGTTTTTGAAGAGGTTTTCCATTTCTGTTCGTATATTCAGCATTAGTTGTCTCAGCTCCTGTATCTCATTTGAACTATTGGTTTGTTCCTTTGACTGGGCCATATCTTCAATTTTCCGAGCGTGATCCGTTATTTTCTGCTGGTGTCTGGGCATTTAATCAGATTTCCCTGGGCGTGGGACCCAGCTGGTTGAAAGATTTTTCTGTGAAATCTCTGGGCTCTGTTTTTCTTATCCTGCCCAGTAGGTGGCGCTCGTGGCACTCGTCTCTCTACGGGTCCCACCAATAAAAGCTGCTGTGGCTCCTTTAACTTTGGAAAACTCTCGCTGTGGGGGCGGGTCGCCAGCCGAAGCAGCTTGGGGAATGCCAATCCGAATCTCGCAGTCGGCCCGGGAAACTGCGCGTGGAGGGCGGGGCGCCGGCCACCGCGGCTTGGGGGAGTGCCGGTCCAAATTGCCCAGCCGGCCCGAGACTCCAAGCGTTGTGGGAGGGCCCCGCTACCCAACGTTCCCAGTCGGACTGGGAAGCCACGTGTGTGGAAGGGACCCCGGTTGCCAGATGCCCCGGCCCGGGGAAGCGCGCACCCCTCGGTGATCTCACCGCAGCGGATTCTCCCTGCCCGTTCAGCCATTCCAGAATGTGGTACGTTGTCTTTTTGGTCTCTGTCGTGGCTCCGGGAGCTGTTTTGTATCGTTTCTGTTTCTTTAGTTGCTGTTCTGGAGGAGGAACTAAGACCCGTGCGTCTTACTAAGCCGCCATCTTCTCCAGAAGTCCCTAGAGCTGATTTTTAAAAGTCTTAAGTAAAAAAGCATCTGCTGAAGATTTATTATCCCTAGAACTATCCAAGAACTTCATAAACTCTCTTGTCTGGAAACACAATTTATTTCATTTTTAGGTTCAACCATTAACTCCTCCAGACTTTTAGATTAATAGATATTCCATCTAAAATGTCTGTATATGTTTCTTTAGATAAATTGGAAGTGAAGATGTTTTATATCAATGTTCTACCTAAGAAAATGACAGCTATAGTTAGTCCACTATTGGCCACTTTTTAAATTTACCTTCTCATAGATGAAATTCTGAAACAGTAAAAGATTCTGATATTTTTTGACTTTGCATGTCTTTTAAACCCATAAAGAGACAAGAGATATAATTAAATTTGACCTTGGAATAGATTCTAAAGTTATCTGGCCCTCATAAATCCAGTAGGAGTGGATCTTTGATGAATTTGTAGATATTTCCATGAGACAGTTATATAATCTATTGTATTTTACAGTCATCATGTGTACAGTCACTTCATTTCATTCTTTGGTAGATTAAAGTACTCTATTGTCTGCAATGACAGTTTCAAACCTAGGGGATGTTCTTAATAAACAATGGGCCCTCCTATTTCATTACCTAGAGAATTGGTAGAAACTCTCCCCAGCTAACCTTTAAAAAAAGGAAAAAAAACTGGTTTTTATTTCATCCACTGTAGCAAATTAACTTTAATCAGTTATCTAGATATTCATATTGCAAACAGTTATCTTGGAAGGAACACCAGGAAAATATATTACTCTAAGTTAAAGGCCATCTGAATACATTACTGAGATATTCTAAGGCAAACCCTTGGTTATGCATATATTTTCCATACTAAAGGAATTAATGCCTTGTGCTTTTAAGTCGAGTTTATGGTTTTGGTTCTCTATGTGCTTCAGCAAACCACAAACCACTTGCTGAGGATGGTCGTGGACAAGACGTTACCAACTTAACCAACTTAACTTCAATAGTATATACAAACTATTCATCTCCATCCTCCCACCTTTATTTAGTTCATGTCAGAAATAGCATGTCTATATTGTGAGCCCCAAACCACTGATTTTTCATTCATTTTTTTTGCATTTCCCTTTTAGATTTGGTTAGAAGTAAAACATGGACCTACAGACCCCAAATATAAGAATCTGGCATTTATATTTACCCCAGTCATTACCCTTTACTGAAGATCTTTATTTCTTCATGTGACTTTGGTCTGCTATCTAATGTCCTTTCCTCTCAACAGGCAGAACTCTTTAGCAGCTCTTGCAGGACTGGTCTAGTGGTGGCAATTCTGCTTTGGTTCATATGGGAAGGTCTTCATTGCTCCCTCATTTTTTTTTTTTTGTATGCTATATGGTGGGGGTCACATTTCATTCTTTTTTCATGTGATTATCCCAATATTGCAGCATCATTTGTTGATTTTTTTGGACTGTGGTGAGAGGTTGGAGGCAGAAAGTACATAGGCTGGGAATTGAACCTGGGTCTCCTGCATGGCAGGTGAGAATTCTGCCACTGAACTACCCTTGCACCTTCCCTTTTTATTAGCTCTTAATTTCCTTCTCCTTCTTTTTTCAAAAGCGGTTTTGCCTGATAAAGCTCGATTGGAGGTTTTGCTTACAGCACTTTAAATGTCATCCCAACTGCCATCTTGCCTCCATGATTTCTGATGAGAAGTAGGCACTCAACCCTGTGGAGAATTCTGTGCATATGACATGTTGCTTCTGTCTGGAAACGTTCAGGATTCTCTCCACATCTTCATTCAACAGTTTTATTATCATATGCTGTGTTGTGAACCTATTTGGCTTATCCTGTTTGAAGTTTATTGAGCTTCTTGAATGTGTATATTCATGTCTTTTGTTAAATTGGAGAAGTTTTCAGTCATTATTTCTTTGAATCGTCTCTTTCTTCTCCTTCTGGGACTCCCGTAATGTATGTATTGGTTCCTTTGATGATGCCCCACAATCTCCCCAGGCTCTGTTCCTCTTTCCTCCTTTTGCTGCACAGACTGAATGATTTCAGTAGGCTTATCTTCAAGTTCCCTGCTTCTTTTTTCTGTCAGTTCCAACTGCTTTTGAACTCCTCTAGGAAATCTTCAGCTCTGTTTGGTTCCTTTTCACAATTTCTCCCTCACCATTGATAATTTCTTTGTGTTCAACTACTGATTTCCTTTAGTTCTTTTCTATGTTTTCCTTTAGCCCTTTGAGCATATTTGAGATAATATTTTTGTCTTTGTCTGGTATGTCCATATCTGGTCTTCCTTATTGATGGTTTCTAATGCTTTAATTTTTTTTTTATGGTCAAAAAACTTATGTTTAGAATTTGCCAGCTAGACTCAGTTTAGATGATTCCAATTTTATTGGCAACATCCAAAGCACCATAGCCAGGTGCCAGTTGAACATATGCCTCCTTCTCTCCATCAGGCCTGGTGTGGAGAAGGAACCCAGGTTTTTGCTGCCCTCACTGTCCCAAACCCTCTCTCCGAAGATATGGAACACTTCACGAATTTGTGTATCATCCTTGTCCAGGGGCCATGCTAATGTTCTCCGTATCATTCCATTTTTAGTATATGTGCTGCCAAAACGAGCAGCACATATGAAACGCCTTAATTTCCTCCTTTGCCTCAGCCATCACTTCTGTTTCTTTGTGTGTTTCATAATCTATTGTTGAAACCTGGATGTTTTTATATCTTAATGTATCACTGGAATTTAGTCACTGAGGCATCTGTTTCTTAAGCTTGTATCTAGCTAGTGTTCTGACAGAGCTTTCCTTGAATGGTAGGAGCTAACAAAAAAAGAGAGACAGAAGGAATAAAAAAAAAATACATTTTCCAGTCTTTGCAGATAGACCTGTTGATGTACGCTCCTTCAGGGTTTATATATTCAGAGGGTTTAGAAAATAACTTGAAACCAAAGCAGAGGGGTTTCCCTGATCCTGCGTCTTGCATGTAACTTGGGAATTCCCTCATTTACATGGATATGAATGCTTCCTCTTCCCAAGGAAGCAGTTTCCTCATGGGGCCCAGGTACTGCACTGTATATATATATATGTATATATGTATATACAGCCAGCAATCCTTTACCCCAGGAAGCCACTTTGATTGATCTCCCAAAGGGTGTTGTAAGAGAGCTTGGTAAGCTGCCTTCTACATGCTGGGTGAGTTCTGGAACAGCGAGTTCCTCAGGCCACCACCAGACAGATGGGACCAGACATATATCCTCCCAATATGTGCATGAGGGTTACTCTGCTCTCTCCAGAACAATGGCCAAGGATCTGTACCCTGGGAGTGCAAGCTGGCCCTACTTAGCTGATGAGGGATGGAGGAGAGTTTAGCTGGGACCCCATGGTATTTTAATGCTTTAAATCACCTTTTTTCTTTATTTTATTCAACGTTTGCCCTATTTAGGCAGTCTTTTATTATTTTTTTTCTGGAGCTTTGAGAAAGATGTTTCTGTCAATCCTTGCTGGTTGGTCAAAATATCTCACTCCATCATCTTGATTGGGGCAGGGCCATAACTGGTTAGTTTTCATGTGGGCTGGATATTATAGTTTAAAAGTTGTCATAGAAATAATTTGAGGCCTAGGATTATTTATTTTCCTCCAAAGAAAATTCAAATTCACATCCATGAAGTTCCTGAGGGCACTAATGAAATAGAATCATCTTAATGCAATTATAGGGACATTAAAAATTCAACATTATCTTAATTAAAACTGGGCTGCAGTTTTTGCTGGAGCTATCCTACTTCCAGTTCCCTTTACTTCAAAGATAGTAGCCCTTTGTGTCCCTACCCAAGACATAGCTTACTTACCTTGGTTGGCCTGGAATTCTGACCTTTTTCCTTAACCTAGTAATGTTCTACTCTCATAATCCCTCATCTGCATCATTCTGATTTAAGAATTGTCTCAGGGAAACTAGGGACCCCAAATAATGGGTTCATCTCTCTGACTTTCCACCTTCTTCCAGATCTTAGCCCAGTAATTCTTTGTTAATTTGCTAGTTCTCCAGAACCTCCAATCAGACTTTTTGTTAGTTTTTCTCATTGTTCTCAGATAAAGGGTTAGTCTAAATTATTTACTCCATCACTACCTTTTGTGGGAATTTACATCATTTGTTTTGTCTCTTATTTCTTGAGTGTCTAGATGTCAATTTCTTTTAGATTTTGTGATCTCTTGTTTTGAAAAGCTATGTCCCCAAAGGACCTCTACTTCTAACAGGGTGTTTACTCAAACAGCTCTGTAGAGTAACACAATTGAATTTGCTTAAATTGGATTGACAGAATATTTGAACTTTCCATAAATATTGTGGTCCCTCCACCATAAGAGGTTTTGAAATTCTGCACTATTTGCCTAGAACACTCTCCTCTCAGCCTTATCACTTTCAAATCGCAACTCAATAGTGTTTATCTCAGGAAAGCCTTTCCACACTTCCCTGCTTCAGTTGTAGAACTATGTTGCTACAGGAATTTGAGTGTGCAAGATAAATCATTTTACTTCATTTTCATTAATTAAGTCTGACTTTGAGATCCTGTCCCTCCACGCTAATAGAAAATTATTCATTTGTCAGATAGGGATCAGGGAAGCCCTTCTCTGTTGCCAAAATTGGTGCAAGAACCCAGATGCTTCTGTGGTATCAGGAAAATGGGAATATGCAAGTCCATTGTGGACTTGAAGTCAAGTAGTTCCAAGCTTTCCATGCCAAGCTTGGGGTGGGAATCACTGACAAAACTGGAGCCCTGATCTTTGACATCCAGCCTCCCTAGGGACATGCCACAGGTCCTGCTACCTCCCTAAATGACTGCTATTGGGCTAATTATGGCTTCTTACTACTTGAAGTATATACTAACCTCTATCCCCTTCCTGATCTTAAGGAATCCCCTCCCTCATAGGCATTTTTTCCTCCTTTCTCCAGCCAGAACATTTCTCAATGTGTTTATGCTTTTAGAGAAAATAAGCCAAGAAAGGGTTTGCCTTCAGGGGCATTCTGTGCTTGACATTTCACACAAACCTCTTAGGCAAGAGATAGCAAACATGTGGCTACCTTCTGGGAGATGGGAGAATACAGCAAGAACAATTCACAAGTAACATTTCAATAAATTATCCATCCACTGGTTTAAATCCTCCTATCCTTCACTTTCAAAGCACTTATTCTTGTCCTTTTTATGTCTGTACCTATAACAGTCTTCATTTCGAATTTATCTGTGTGATCATTTTATGAATTTCAGTGTCTCTACCTCCGTAACGTGATCTTCATGATGGTAGAGATCGTGACTCGTTTTGAGCACTAGTATAGTCTTAAAAGTTGCATCATATCTGGCAATAATAGGCATTCACTAAACCTTTGTTGAATCAATGAATAAACAATTGAATGAAGAATATTCTACAAACTCCCTCGATGGGAAAATTACCTAAAATCACATGTTTTTCCTTTCTTGCAGCTATCTCCTATACAAAATCTGATTCCAGTGAAAATGAAAGATGCATATCTAAAGAAGGAAAATTTGGAAAGAGCCATTGAAGACTATATCAATGAATACAGTGTAAAGAAATGCTATCCATGCCAAAATGGGGGTACAGTGATACTGCTAGATGGACAATGCGTGTGTACCTGCCCACTCAAATTTGAGGGACTTGCCTGTGAAATTGAAAAAGAAATCACTTTTGGGGGTGAGAAGAATATGCTTAATATTAATAAGGAAAAACTCTGTATTTTGGTGTCATTTAATTTGGAAAGTAGTCCTTGAATTATTTAGTGTGAAACTTCTAAATTATCCATGTAAACAGAGGATATAAAATGAGTGAACATGTGCATAACATGAGCATAGCAGATGAATTTTTAATATCTTCTAACTCCATATATTTAAACGTAACTGTAAAGAAATAAAAAATTTTATGATTGTATTCTTGATTATGAAAATGCCCATAAAAAGAAACAAGTTTAAAGAAACATAGCAAATGTCCAATATTTAGCATCCAGAATTAACTAAGGTTTTTATACATACTACATATATAAATATTATATATATATGTACTTTAGGACCCTTTCTTAAGAAAACAATTACAGATGTAACAGAGTACTTTTTACCATTTCTCTCTCCCCCAAACACAATCACTGGTGCTGTTCCTCTCCCTTGACTCCCCAAATAGAATGACTCTCATAAATTTGGTATATATCCTTCCAGTTTATATTTTTGTATTTCTGCTACATATGTATGTACCCATAAAAAATTCAACATTGTTCTAGCTGTCTTAAAACTTTCATAAATGATATTTATTAGACTTTGATTTTTCATTTTCAACTTAATTTGTGTGGAAGAAAACCAAGATTCTTTATTGTGTTTTAGAGCTAATCATCTGGAGATATAGTCTTCTACTTTTTACAAAGTGGAAAGATGTTAGCCATGTTTCTAATGCTAAGAGGATCTCTGTTAGTCTTTCATTCTGGTAGAATTAATTAGGACTTCTGAAAGAACATTGAAATCTTAACCCATCACGGGATTAGCAAGTAAAATGAAACTCCTATGGCAATCACAGCCTCCTTTTTATTCTTTTTATTTGAAAACTGTGTGTTTACAGAAAAATTGTGCATAAAATTAGAGTTCCCACATACCAAGCTATTATTAACACCTTGCATAAGTATGGTGCATTTGTTACAATTCATGAAAGAACATTTGTATAATTGCACTATTATAGTTGGATCATTTACAACAGGATTCTTTGTTTGGGTTGCATAGTCCTGTTTTGTCTTTTTTAGTTTTTATATTAGTAACAACCTGAAATTTCTCCTATAACCACATTCACACATATATATATATATATATAGTTCAGGCTGTTAATTACACTCACAATGTTGTGCTACCATCACCACCATCCATAACCAAAACTTTCCAATCAACCCAAATGGAAACTCTGTACACTTTAATCATTAATTCCCCATTCCCTACTCCCACCATGGACCCTGGTAACCTATATTCTATATTCTGACTCTATGAGTTTACTTATTCTAATTACTTTCTATCAGTGAAATCATATAGTATTTGTCCTTTATGTCAGGTTTATTGCACTCAACATGTTGTCTTCAAGGTTCAACCATGTTGTCACATATATCAGGACTCATTTCTTTTTATGCCTGAATAATATTCCTTTGTATGTATATACCACATTTTATTTATCCATTCATTGGTTGATGGACACTTGGGTTGTTTCCATCTTTTCGCGATTGTGAATAACGTCTCCATGAACATTAGTGTGAAATATCTGCTTTCAAATCTTTTAGGTATATACCAGGAAGTGAGATGGCAAGTTCATATGGTAATTCTATACCTAACTTTTCAAGGAAATACCAAGCTGCCTTCCACAGCCCTTACACTTTTTTACATTCCCACCAAAAATGAATGAGTGTTCCTATTTCTCCACATTCTCACCAAAACTTGCAATTATCTATTTTTTAAATAGTAGCCAATCTAGAGGGTGTGAAGTGATATCTCATGGTTTTGATTTGCATTTCCCTAATTACTAATGGTGTTGAACATGCTTTCATATGCTTTTTGGCCATTTGTATATCCTCTTTGAGAAATGTCTATTTAAGTTCTTTGCCCATTTTTGAATTGGGTTGTTCATCTTTTTGTGATAGAGTTGAAAAATTTCTTTATATATTGTGGATATTAAACCCATATTAGATATGCAGTTTCCAAATATTTTCTCCCATTGAGTAAGTTTCATTTTCATGATAAAATCCCTTGAGGCATAAAAGTCTTTAATTTTTATGAGGTTCTATTTGTCTATTTTTTTCTTTTGTTGGTTATATTTGGGTGAAAATCTAAGAAAGCATTGTTTAACACAAGATCCTGAAGATGCTGCCCTATGTTTTCATCTATGAGTTTTATAGTCCTAATTCTTATATTTAAGTCTTTGATCCATTTTGAGTTAACTTTTGAATTTGGTGTGAAATAGTGGCATCCCTTCATTCTCTTACATATGGATATCCAGTTTTCCCAGCACCATTTGTTGGGGGCACAATTCTTTCCCAATTGAGTGGACTTGACAACCTTGTCAAAAATCAATTGGAAAAAAATCTATTGGCTATAGATATGAGGATCTGTTTCTGAGTCCTCAATTCAATTCCATTGGTCTATATAGCTATCCTTGTGCCAGTACCATTCTGTTTTGACCACTGTAGCTTTGTAATAAGTTTTAAAGTCAGAAAGTATGGGCAACAACTTCATTCTTCTTCTTCAAGGTGTTTTTGGCTATTTGGGGTCCCTTATCCTTCCAAATGAAGTTAATGATTGACTTTTTCATTTCTTCAGAGAAGGCTGTTGAAATTTTTTTTCTTTTTTTTTTTTTGGCTGTTACACAAGTTTCTTTTTTTTTCTCACAATATCATCACTTAGTTGTATATTCATCATTTCTTAGAGCATTTGCATTAATTCAGAAAAAGAAATAAAATGAACACAGGAAAGGAAAAATAAGATTATACCTACCATACCCTTTACCCCTTGCTTTCATTGATCACTAGCATTTCAAATTAAATTTGTTTTAGCATTTGTTCCCCCTATTATTTATTTTTATTCCATATGTTCTACTCTTTTGTTGACAAGGTAGATAAAAGGAGCATCAGACACAAGGTTTTCACAATCACACAGTCACATTGTGACAGCTGTATCATTATTCAATCATCCTCAAGAAACATGGCTACTGGAACACAGCTCTACATTTTCAGGCAGTTGGCTGTTGAAATTTTTATTGGGATTGTGTTGAATCAGTAAATATTTTGGATAGAATTGGCATTATAACAATAGTTAATCTTCCAATCCATGAGCATGAAATTTCCTTCCGTTTATTTAGATCTTCTTAGATTTCTTTCAGCAAAGTTTTGTAGCTTTCTGTGTACAAGTCTTTTACATCCTTGATTAATTTTTTTCCTTAGATATCTGATTCCTTTAGTTTACACTATAGTTGGATTTTTTCTTGATTTCCTCCTCTTATTGTTCACTTTTACTGTATAAAAACACTATTGATTTTTGCATGTTGATCTTATACCCCACCACTTTGCTGAATTCATTTATTAGCTCTGGTAGTGCTGTTATAGATTTTTCAGGATTTTCTAAATATGATCTGATTATCTGCAAATAGTCTAAGTTTCACTGCTTCCTTTCCAATGTCTTTGCCTTATTTCTTTTTCTTTCTAATTGCTCTGGCTAGAATTTCCAGTATAATGTTGAATAACAGTGGTGACAGTGGACATCTTTGTCTTGTTTCAGATATTTGAGGGAAAGTTTTCAGTCTTTCACCATTGAATATGATATTAGTGGCAAGCTATTCATATATGACCTTTATCCTATTGACAAAGTTTTCTTTTATTCCTTCTTCTATTCTTGTCCTATCCCATCAAGAAAGAATTCTGGATATTTTCAAATGTTTGTTCTGCATTTATTACAAACTTTTGGTTTAATTAAAGCTTTCTGTTGTTCTTTTAATTCTCTATTTCTTTTATTTATATTCTAATATTTGTAACATTTATTTTGTTCTGCTTACTTTGGGTTTAGTTTGCTGTTTTTATTCTAGTTCCTACAGATGTGCAGTTAGATTTTAGATTTTAGATCTTTCTTTTTTTTAAAATGTAAGCATTTAGAGCTATAAATTTCCCTCTCAGCATTGCCTCCGCTGTTTCCCATAAGTTTTGATTTGTTGTGTTCTCATTAAATTTGTTTCAAGATGTTACTGATTTCCTTGGCGATATCTTCTTTGACCCATTGTTTGTTTAAAAGTGTGTTACTTAACTCCTGTATATTTGTGAATTTTCATTTCTGACACTGTTACTGATTTCCAATTTCATTCAATTGTTGTCAGAGAAGATGCTTTGTATAATTTCAGTCTTTGAAAATTTATTGAAACTTATTTTATGACCAGAAGTGTGGTCTATCCTGGATCCATGTGCACTTGAGAAGAATGTGAATCCTACTATTTTGGAGTACAATGTTTTGTATATGTCTGTTAGGTTTAGTTCATAGATCATATTATTCAAGTTCTCTGTTTCCTTACTGATCTTCTGTTTAGATGTTCTATCTATCGCTGAAAGTGGGTGTGTTAAGGTCTCCAACTATCATTGTAGATGTTTCTGTTTCTCCCTTCAGTTTTGCCAGTGGTTGTCTCATATATTTGGGGGTACAGTGGTTACGTGCATAAATATTTAAGATTGTTATTTCTTCTTGGTGGATTGCCCCTTTCCTAATATATATAGTGTCCTTCTTTGTCACTTGTAACAGCTTTTGACTTAAAGTCTATTTTGCATGATATTAATACCAACAATCTTTTGGCTACTATTTGCATAGATTATCTTTCACTATCCTTCTTCCACTTTCAATGAATCTGTGTCTTTGGGTCTAAGATGATTCTCTTGTGAACAACTTATAGTGGGATCATGCTTTTTTAGCCATTCTGTCAATCTGTGCCTTTTGATTGGGAAATTTTGTCCATTAACATTTAGTGTTATTACTGTAAAGGCAGTACTTACTTCAGCCATTTGTCCTTTGGCTTTTGTATGTCATATCTTTATTTTTTTGTATAGTTAATCTTTTGTGATATATCTGTCTGATTTCTTTCTCATTTCTGTTTCTGTATATTTTAAAAAATACTTTCTTTGCATTTACCCTGACAATTGTATTACACAACTTAATTTGAAAAGATACCAACTTCACTTCAATAACATACATGTTCTCTGACCCCATACCCCTCCATTTCTCACTTTTTTTTTTTAATGGGAAGGGTCCAGGAATTGAACCCAGGTCTCTGGTGTGGGAGGTGAGAATTCTGCCACTGAGCTACTGTTGCACTGCTCTCCCCCTCTTTATATTGCTTTTTCCCCCCACACTACCTCTTATATTTTGCATGTTCATTTTCAGGAAATATGGCTATTCCTTATTCAGTTGTATTCCAAATCTTATAGGGATTAAAGAGTAGAACTATATTGAGGATGCCAGGTAAAGACATTTTAACTCGCAGTTTTTCTCTTCCAGTACATTAAATATATCATACATGGCCTTCTAACTTCCATTGTTTCTGATGAGAAATCAGTGCTTAGTCTTATTGAGGATTCCTTGTATGTGATGAATCACTTTTCTCTTACTGCTTTCAGAATTCTCTTTTTATCTTTGACATTTGACATTTTGATTAGCATGTGTTGTTGGAGAAGGTCTATTAGGGTTTTTCCTATTTGAAATATGTTGTGCTTCTTGCACATGTGTACTAGTTTGTGAAATGCTGCAGGTATGCAATATACCAAAAACGGAATGGCTTTTATAAAAGAATTTAATAAGCTACAAGTTTACAGTTCCAAGCCTATAAAAATGTCCTGACTAAGACATCCAGGGAAAGATACCTTAATTCAAGGAAGGCCAGTGTGGCTTGCATCTGCTGATCCCTTGCTTCTGGACTCCACTGCTTTCAACCTCTGTTCCTGCAGGGGTTCCCCATTTCACTTTTCCAGTATTGACTTTCATCTCTTGGCTTCCCTTGGCTCTCTCCAGGTTCTGGCTTGCTTAACATCTCATCGTGATGTCTGCTGGGCTCCAAGCATCTCCAAACATCTGTGTCTCTGTTCTCTGAAGCAACTGTTCTCCAAGCATCTACATCAGCTCTCTCTGTTGGCAATTTCCTTTCTCCAAAACGTTTCCTCTTTTGATAAACTAATCAAGACCCATCTTAAACAGCTCATCCAATTAAAAGGTCACACCCACAATTGGGCATAACACATCTCAATGGAGATAATCTGATCAAAAGTTTCCACCTACAATATTGAATCAGGATTAAAAGCAATGGCTGCCCCCACAAGATAGGAACAGGATTAAAACATGTTTTTTTAAGGGATACATAATTGTTTCAAACCTGCACAGACATGTATATTTATGTCTTTCATAAGACAGGAAATTTCCAACCATTATTTCCTCAAATATTCTTTCTATCCCTTTTCTTTCTCCTTTCCTTCTGGGACTCCCATGATATTGGTATGCTTTATGATGTCATGCAAATTCATTTAATACTGCTCAACTTTTTCTGTGCTTTTCTCTATTCTGACTGATTTTGGTTGCTGTGTCTTCAAGCTTCTGATTCTTTCTTCTGCTTGATGAAGTTGTCTGTTGTGTGCTGCTAGTGTATTTTTAATCCCCACTAAGGTGCTTTTCATTCCCATAAATTCTGTTTCTTTTTAAACTTTTTGTTTCCACATTGTCTTCTTAATATCCTCTAGTTTTATATTCCCCATTAATTTATTTCTATCCATTTTGTCCTTTATTTCTTTGAATTGATTTTGGAGATTTGTTTAAGCTTTGTTTAGTTGTTCTAAAGTCCAAAGTCTGTGTCTTCTCTGATGTTTTAATTTGTTCCCTTGATCAAGCCATATCTTTACTGTTTCTTAGTATAGCTTGTAATTTTTTGCTGATGTCTGCATATCTGATTATTTTGATGAGTTAACTCTGAAGGTCAGTTTCTCTCAGCTTTGTCTTAAGGCTCTTCTCTGATGCTTGGTCCAACTTATACTGGATCTTTAGAATAGCCTGTGCTTAACTGTTCAGATATTCTCAGATCTTCTATACCTGATTCTTGCCCTGGACATGCCCTACAATTTTTAAAATTGCCCTTTTATTTGCAAGTTTCACCTCCAGGAGAAAGCTTTCTTGCTTCTGTTCCTTTTGCCTGAATCCTTATCTGCTCTGTTTGTTTTTGTGCAGAATTTTCTCCTCAGCTATGATTTGTTGAATTTCTCTCCCTCACTGAGTGCCCCCTTTTCATTACACTTTTTGGTTCTTGGACCCATCCCACCTTACAGCAGTTCAATTTCCCCATCTGTTTTTCTCATGAGGCTTTTTTGCCTCAGTCTATTTCCCTGTTAGGGTATTCTGCCCAGGGACCTAGATGGTGTCAATATTTTAAAAAGGTTCATTTTTTTCATGTAAATGATCCAGCAATTAGTGACTGGATTAAGTCTGTGCACTTCTTGCATAGAGTTCTTCTGCAGTGTCTTTTGTTTCCAGGAGGCCCTTTCATACACAAGTGCTTGCCAGCTGTTTGCCTTCCACTCTGGGTCTCTGCATACATGGGTCACTATTCCTGGAAATGCATGGGATTCTAACCCACTGCTGTGAGTAGCTCTGTGGTCTGACCTCCACAGCAGGTAGTCCTTGGGCAGTACTGCCTCTGTGTGACTCTTAGGCTATGCACAACAGAATGAAGGGAAGGGTCTGAACTGGCAGGTCCAGCTGGTAGATCATCTACTTTTTTTTTAGAGGGGGGTTCTTTTTCCTTCAGTTCAGCATTTGTAGAGTTCTTTTCTGGTCTTTATCATAATCCAGAGTTCCAAGCATGTGGTATTTGTCATTTTATTCGTTGTTTCTGAAGGCAGATTTTCCCAGGGATGTCTTATGTTATCATGTTGATGTCTTCAGCATAGCTTACATTTTTGAATGAATAGTTTCCTACAGCAAAATTTCTTTAAAAATTCAACAAATGTTCACAACCTCAAGTTTATAATTCAATCATGCTTTCAATGTTTAAAACCATTTTTTTTAATATTACAAGAATTTCTTCGTGCTTTTTGGCAAACACACTTAGAAACTCAACAATATGATGACAATGTTTGTATTTAACTTAAATTTTAGGATAACTGACTTTTAAATATACCCTCCTCATCTATCTAAAGTGCCAACCCAATGCTTTGCATTCCAAAAAGCTACTGATTCAGCATTCCCCAAAGCATTTGTATTCTCTAAAAATTCATGCTATCAGTTCTTGACCCCCTCTTCTTTTACCTATTTCTTTCTGTGTGTAACATTTAGCTCTATTGTCTAATTTCCCTTTTTTATCAGTCATGCCTATTTTACCCTTTAACCAATCAATTGAGGATTTTTTGAAATTACTTATTTTTCTAAAATCTCTATTTGGTTATTTTCAAGTCTGACTGATCTTTCAATATTTTGAACTAATTTATATTGAAGTCTCTTACAGATTGCTCCAGTGTATGTAGTTTCTGGATATAATTATCTTGTCTGTTAAGTCTACTGATTACTTTTAGGGCATTATTTTCTTCCTTGAATACTTCATGAGGTTATATCAGAAACCTTGTCATCAGTAGAAATTGTTTCCTGTGGGAATCCTGTCTACCCTGGGTAGTAAAGGTATTCATAGGGTTAGTTTTATGTTTACTTCTTGAGAAATACTGTCGTTTTCATCAGTTTTGTACCAGTGTTTTAATATATATTTTATTACAGTTATTATATAAACCTGTTTCAGGTTTCCCATTTTGCACTTCTTGGATAATAAAAATAACTTCTCTCCTCCCCATATGTAACATTTTATTGGGGCAGTAATGTATTGTGGATGCTTTCTCATATCTAACCTACAAGGGTCTGCCGGTTCCTTGCCAGGACACTTCACTATGGGTGAATCTTTCCCTCAAGGAAGCTCTGCAAACATCCAGCTTTACACAGAACCTTCGGTTCCAGTTTCCCACTTAAACTGGGCCTACTCCCTAACATGAAATTTAAATCCTAACCCTTTCCATATTAGCATCCTATGACTCTTCTAACATATTACCACATACTTAGTGGCTAAAGCAACAGAAATTTATCTTTTTACTTTTCTAGAGACCAAAATTCTGAAATAGGTTTCGGTGGGTCAAAAGAAAGATATCAACAAAGCCACATTCCCTCAGGGTGCTCTAGGGAATCCCTTCCCTTATTTTTTGTCTAGAGCTACACTTCTTCATTTATTGGCTCATGACCCCTTCCCCCACCTGTAAAGCCAGTAATGTCATCGCATTGTCTTCTCCTCTTCTGTGCAAAATCTCCCTCTGCCTCCCTCTTGTAAACATACTTGTGAATACATTTAGGGTCTGTCCAGAAAATTCAAGATAATCTTCCTACCTCAACATCCTTAACTTTTCTCCATATAGTATAACATATATAGGTTCCAAAGATTAGGACCTGGGTTTCTTTGGATGCTTTTGGCTACCTTATTTTGCCAACTACACTTTCTAAAATGTGGCTATGTTACTCTCTTGCTTCAAAATTTTTGATTAAATTTGCACACAATTCCCTAAACAATCTCCTGTCTACATGACTTCCAGGCTTATACCCAGACATTGGACCCTACGTATCTGAACTCCATACTTGCAAACCACATTATGTATTTCATGTCATCTTTCTTTGTCCACACTATTTTCTGAGCTTGGAGTGCTCACCAACTTCCTCCTCCTTCAGCCAACCCAACCTTCCTCCCCTTTGTTCACTTCATATGTCTCTAGTTTTTCTAAGCCAGTGGTTCTTTTTTTTTTTTTTTCTTTTTTGCATGAGCAGGCACCGAGAATTGAATCCAGGTCTCCAGCACGGCAGACAAGAACTCTGCCACTGAGCCACCGTGGCCCCCCCTAGCCATGGTTCTTAATCCTGGTTGCCCATTAGATCTACTTGGTTAGCTTTAAAAACAAAAACAGGGCAGGCCACAGTGTCTCAGTGGCAGAATTCTCGCCTGCCGTGCTTGAGACCTGGGTTCAATTCCCGGTGCCTACCCATGCAAAAACAACCCACAAAAATAAAACAGATCCCCATCCCAAGCCAGTTATACTAGAATCTCTGTGGTATAGCCTGGTTGTGGTTCTTTTATATATTTTTTGTTAAAAATCCTCTGGCTATTCTAATCTGTAGCCATGTTGAAAAGTTCTATTCTGGACCCAATTTAATTACCATCTTCTCTATGAAAACTTCTTCAGTTTCTCCAGTTTTTTGTCTATCTGGGCTCACTTAGCATTTTGTCTCTCTGCTCTCCCAGCACTAATCATATTGATTCTCCCCCACAAGATGAATAGCCCCTCTGGTTTGGAAATGTGTCATATTTTAAACGTCCTTCTATTCCTAACACCTAGCACAGTATCTGGTCCATTATAGGGCAACAGGATAAGGAAATGAATAAATGGATGAATGGATGGGTCTAAAGCTGAAGTCTTGTACATCAATAAGATTTGATTATCTTCTATTTTCTCTAGAATTGCCAGCCAACGGTTCAGAATAGATCTGTCAACTTTTCCTGAGCTCCGTATAGAGCAACTTCAATTTAAGATCCTGTCGCCAGAGACAGTCCTTGCAGCCGAGTGAAAAACAACTGCCTTCAGGAAAACCCTACCAGTCCCTGCAGTCTCCCCTCTCTTAGGTCCACGTTGCTTTTTTTCTTCCTTAAACTCTTTCAATGTTTTCAATTTGTATTCCCAAAGGAATAAAGTCAGTAGTGAAATATGCCTGGACTGCTTTTTCCCAAAGGCAATGCCAATCTCTTGTTAACAAAACAAAATTAAATTTATAAAGGAATGCTGGTTAAAAAGACTAAAATTATTGCTAAACTTCTCTGTACAATGGATGTGCTCCTCCATTCCAGTACCACAACTTTCAACCATGATAGTTAGCACTATGTATTTATGTGTGCCTGTACTCATTTGGCAAATATCTACTGAACACCTGCAACAGGTACAGCCCTCTGCTCCAGGCTCAGGTGCTCATCTTAGAGCTCCAGTTTACCTCTACATGTCCAAAGAAGAAGGTCTGTGTGTGGTATTTGTAATCAAAACTATTGACTTCAACCATGTGATATGGCCTCTATTCAATCATCGCGTATCTAAAGAACCCCAGCAATTTCCTGTGGTCCAACCTAATACCTAGCCTTGTAAGTTATATAAGATAAGGCTACCCATCTAAGAAGATGAATAAGGGATCCAGCTATGCAGTTTTATCTGTAAGATTATAAGATATCTATAAAATTACAGGCATGGTAATTGGGGCCTGTGAACTTTTGAGAATTTCTATGAATTCTTTAAACAAAAGCTTTAAAATGCAAAATCGAAATTAATATATGTTTATTTAAATGTCAACAACATGTATTATATCAACTTCATTAATTGCTAAATCTTACTATTAACAACCATTTCATTTAATTTATAAACAAATTTTTAGTTCTCACTCTGCAGGAATTCTCAACTATGCGCATGATTGCTGAGATGTCACAGGTGATCTTCAAGCAAATACGTTACCTATAGGAAATTATTTCAGAAGCAAAATTAAAAAAAATATTTTTATTGTAAAACCTTAACAAACAAACATGCAAACATTCTTGGCATACAAGCATTCTATACATGGTGTATAATCAAAGGTCCACAATACCACCACATAGTTGTATAATCAATGATCATTTTTTTGAGCATTTGCACCACTCCAGAAAAAGAAATAAAAAAGAAAACACTCACACATACCATACCCCTTACCCCTCCCTCTCATTGACCACTACCAATTCAATCTACTCAATTTATTTTAACCTTTGTACCTCTATTATTTGTTTATTTTTATCCATTTTTTTAATCATCTGTCCATATCCTAGCTAAAAAGAGCATCAGACACAAGGTTTTCACAATCACACAGCCACATTGTAAAAGCTATAGATTATGCAATCATCTTCAAAAAACATGGCTACTGGAACATAGCTCTACAGTTTCAAGCACTTCCATCCAGCCACTCCAGTACACTATAAACTGAAAAGGGGGTATCTATATAATGCGTTAGAATAACTTCCAGGCTAACCTCTCAAATTTGAAATCTCTCAGCCACTGACACTTTGTTTTGTCTCATTTCTCTCTTCCCCCTTTTGATAGAGAAAGTTTTCTCAATCTCCTGATACCAGGTCCCAGCTCATCCCAGGCTTTCTGTTCCACATTTCCAGGGACATTTACACTCCTGGGAGTCATGTCCCACATGTGGGGGTGGGGTGAGGAGATGGCAGTGAGTTTACTTGCTATGTCAGCTTGGAGAGAGAGAGGCCACATCTAAGCAACAAAAGAGGTTTTCTGGGGGGTGACTCATGCCTAATTTTAAGTAGGCTTAGCCTATGCTTTGCAGGGATAAGTTTCATATGAAGAAGCCCCAAGATTGAGGGCCCAGCCTATTGATTTGGTTGTCCCCACTTTGCTTGTGAGAATATCAGGAATTGTCCAAACGGGAAAGAGAATTTTCCCTCTTTCTCACCATTCCCCCAAGAGGACTTTGAAAATACCTCTTTATTCACCGTCCAAATCACTCTGGTATTTTGGGGGCATCACACTAACCTGGACAAACCAATAAAATCTCATGCCCTATTCAAGATTCCATGTACTTATTGCATTCAATTAAACTGACCATACAAGTTACATTAGGAAATACGTTAACCAAAATATAAACTTTGTGCCAACAAACATCTTTCCCTTTAGTCTCATTCAGAAGTGGAAGTTTTAAAATATGAATGACATCATCCTTTACCCAGTCTTCTGATAGACCTCAGTCCTATCCAGATCAGCGTCATTCATATCTCTACTTTAATGTCTAACCACTTTTTCAACTTTTTAAACAGTTCTTGTGTGGAGTACTTTCATAGCTTTAGAACTCTAACTCTGAGTCACAGGTGTCACATAAATCCCTGAAGTTTCTGGGAAAGACCATGTTATATACAAACATCTCAGTATCTGAGAATTTAGAATTAACAGTTACACCTCCTGAGTATATGTGACTGTGTAAGAGCTTACAATCTAGGACCCTTTACAATATGCTCCAACCTGACATCCCATGCCTTCAACTTAAGTTCACCGAATTTTTATATTATAGTAAGTTCATATGATTAAGGCATGATAATATTTGTCTTTTTGTTCCTGACATTTCATTCAACATTCAGTTCTTAAGGTTCATGAATCTAGTTGCATGCCTCACAACTTCATTCCTTCTTGTGGTTGCTCAGTATCCATGGTGTGTATACACTGTAGTGCCCCTTCCATTCCTCATTTGTTGTACCCTTAGGCCACCTCCATTCATTGTGGATCACAAACACTGCTGCCAGAGACACCAGTGTACAAATGTCCATTTCTGTCCCCACACTGAGCTCCTTTGGTACATACTGAGCAGCGGGGTTTCTGGATCATATGGCAAACCCACCCCTAGCCTCCTGCGGGACCACCACACTGCCCTCCAAGGGGTTGTACCTCTCAGCTTCCCTGCTGATAGTGAATAGGTACATTTTTTTCTCCACATTTTCCCTAGAACTTGTTTTATGCTGTTCGTTTTTAAATAGTTTTATTCACACATCATACAATGCAGCCTAACTATATAGACATGCCTTCGCCACCATACTCTGTCTGAAGACATTTCCTTTTCTTCATTAGCAATATTTAAAAAAATAATTTTTACATTTTTGAACAGTGAAACAAAAGATTTATTGAGTATAGGATAAATTTTCATGTGTTAAGTATCATGTAGAGCAGGTGCTCTAAAAATTAAACTCTTTAGTCCTTTGGAGTCTTAAAATAGCCCTGAGAACTTGAGAGAAAAAGTCCTACCACCTGCCCTCAGGAACACAGGGTGAATCAGAAAGAATAAAGACTTGTTAAGTGTATATAATTGCTGAACTCTGCTTCTAGACAATTCACTATTGTGTCTTTGATGCCAGGGGAGTTACTATAGTAATTACTAAGAATTCCTTGAATCTCTATGAATCACAAAACTCAAACCAAGAAAAGAGCTGAGCCTGGACCAAACCCACTAGCATCAACTTAATGATTTATCAGAGCCCCTTCTACTAGAAAGGAGGGCACTGTTTGCATCCTCTGTTGAGAGTGAGATCCTCCAACCTCCTCCCAGAGGCAGTGTGTCTAGACAGCAATTCCAGTAGGGGGCACCATTGAGATAGTAGAAACTGCCCAACAGAAATCAGCACCGAGGAGAAAGGCTCTAGGCCTAAAGGAGAGAGAATTCACTAGAAAGTGGGCGACGTCTCCCGGTGGCCAGGCCCAATTTTATGTTTGGCTCTTGAGGAGAAAAGTCTTAGCTGAGTCTTAGCTAGACAGATAGAATGCAGCTCCTTACCCCTACATGCTCTTTGAGGGGATACAGCACAAATTCAAAGAAAAATACACATGGGGAAAACAGTCCTCTGAAGCGCAGGCCATACGTCCACATCATTACACCAAACCACGGCCATTATCCAAAGGCCCTAGGGAAGCTGAGTGGGTATTCATCTTTGCTCGGGACTGTTGGGAGAAGGAAACTACTTTTTTTTTTTAATCTATTTCACTTTTTAGACTCAAAACTCAGATTGTTTATTCATTCTGCTGATCAGAGGGCAGACAATTCAATTACACCTGTTGACTATGAAATGTTTGAGGTGTGGAGTCCAGAGCGTGGCTCATGTAGATAGATTAATCTTTTGGGACTGGGAGATGCTAGCCAGAACTGTTTTAAAAATAATCCTCAGGGTACTTTAGAATTTCATCATGAGCCAATTCCTTTTAAATTGTTAAAAGATTTGAAACAAGCTTGTGCCCAGTTTCACACCTTTGTCTCCCCAAAGCACTTTCCTACACGGTGCAGCATAACCCAGTCTTCAGCCCACAGCAGCAGCTCCTGAGTTAAGTGTCTCAAGGGTTGTTTATGAAAAGTGGTGAGCAAAAGGCTAGGCTCAGCTTAAGTCTAGTTAAAAACAAAATAATACAGTTTCCATACACACACACACGCACAAACATGCGTTCAAAATTAGCAGGAAAACATCTGTCTCCCACCCCATTCCATGCCCAAACTGTCCAAGAGAAAGGAATGATGTGATTATTTGACGAAAGATGAGTTCCTTAAACCCTCAAAGCCTCAAGATATGCTCAAGGATAATAATACCTCCTTTATAGAATTGCCATGTTGAGTAATTGAGATAATGCATATGCAATAATAGAATAGCAATAAATTGTAGCTGGTACTATTATTTTTATATGCAAGGCTATTGGTGTAAAACCTTCCAAATGTGAATCTAATATTTATGACATTAAATGGCCATGAATATTAAATCTGATAACTAGACATAACAGGAGATAGCTGTGTACTCTTCTCTAAAAAGTCAGAAGGTTTGGAGATTTTTTTTTAGCAGTGCGATGATTACTAAGGATAATAAGTCTGGAAAGGACAGAAGAAAATAAATGTCATGACTATCAATAAAGGGCACTGAATAATTTGACAAACTATGTCTAATGCATGTTTTCAAACTACATTACAGGTAATCCTAGTTCTCCCAGTAGCATTAAGTAATAGTATTGAGTCTCAAAATGTACTATAGAATTGAGACTAGAAGCATTCCTTTTCTTCTGACCAAAAGGAAGACTGTCACTAGATTATATGTAAGTGTGGATAATTTTCTGTTAGTTCAGGTAGTTTTGTATTTAGGCAGGCTTCCTCTCTGGAGATTCCTAAATTGCACAATAAGGTATAAGAATGCCTAAGTTTGAGTAACTTTTCAAATGAAACGACTAGGATGATTCCAAGGTATAGAAAAGAGAAACCCAAGGAAAAAAGTGCAATCTGGGGATGTTTTTAAATAGAGTATTTTAAGAAAACCTGAAATTATATATTCAAAAGGTGCAGAAAAGTGTGAGGTTTTACGAAGGTTTATTTTGTACTGAAACTTTAACATTCCTGTTTTAAATTATGCAGGTGACAGGATGGAAAAATGAGTACATTCACACCTGCAATTGACAAACAGTGGGAGAGGGAAAGAGCTGAGGGAATGGTGGAAGAGTCCTCTTCCCCTCTATCATCTCTATCTCCTTAAAATCTTAAGGCACATCTGCTTATTTTCCATAACCTTCATATCATGGCTTAGCCTTCATGTTGAAAAGTAACTGGGAATGCATGAAGAAATGAATAGATAAAAGAAAAGGGGAAGTTGAAAAAGGAAAGGAAGGATCTTTGATGGTCATGTGAGACCTTTTCCTTCATCCATTACAGTGCAAATTGTTGTTAAATTGGCAAGGGCAGTGACCAACCCGGTCAGGGTCAGGGTGTGTGTTTTGATGAGATTAGTTAAATCTCCTTGTTTTAGAGACCAAGTGAGACCAAAGGATTGACTTGAATTCTGCTTCTGGGGAATGAAGGAGGTGAGAATCCCTGAGAAGGAAATGGCTGGACTCAACAGACCCAGCAGCGCATCATGAACTCTTGCAAACCCAAGGAAAGGGTAAGAAACAAATTATAGCCATGACAGCATAGGAAAGTAATGAGCAAATTATTATAAAACACAGAACACATCTATAAACTTGTTCTTTGCGCCTTTCCTCTCAGAGTTAATCAGTTTGATAAGACTCCTTAAGTAAAGTTTGGGCTATTTTTCCACTGTTCTGTTTCAGCAGTTCTTTTAGAATTAAGCAAACATTTGCCTAGAACTGGGCTTAAATTGTAAAAACAATTGTTCCCTGCCTTCTTGAGTTTAATATCACAATTTAGATATCCTTTTGAAATATAATGGGAACTCTTCTTCTACCAAAAAATGAGTTAATTTTTCATGGAAGTAGATTAATAAGTTATTTTTTTCCAGAGCTTGATGTTCTAAAACAGTTAGGGTGCCTTTTTCATAAACAAAAAGTACAGGCGCGAACAACCCATTTTGCTTTAAAAACAAAAAGTGAAAGAGAAGCCAAATTAAGGAACCACCCATTTCTTCCTGCACAACCTTCACAGGCATGCCCGTTTCTATTCTGCTGTCTCTGTGCTGTTTACCCTCTGAAACTTGGCTGTTCCATATCTCTCTAAGCAGAGAGACTAGAATTTCCTTGAATTTCTGTGAATCTACTTTGTGAATTTAAGCCGTGCTTTGCTGACACAGCCGCCTGCATGCTGGTAAAAGGAGACAACTTTATAAAATTAGGAGGTTTCTGTTGATTTCATTCTTTGTCTGGAAATTTGAGGTGTTGCTTATGATCTCTGTGCTTTAATTTTATTATCAAAGAGCAACAATGCAATGACCATTTGGAGTTTGACGATATTTTAGCGCAGGATTCTCTCCCAGCTGCCCAAAGATGATGGACTTCAGAGGAGGCTGTACATGTGGAGGAATAGAGAATAAACCATATTGCTTTCATCAGATTCTTAGGAGAACCTAGGAGGCAGACAAGGTTTAAAAACAAACAAAATTGCTCTAGCACCTTAGAGTGACAGAGGGAAGAAAGAAAAGTCATTCTCCCCACTGGAGAATTTCGATTCTGGCTGGGGAGCCAAACCTAAGGCACACACTACAGTGAGAGAACAGTGAGGGCAAAAATATTATAGAGCTTCGTTTCACGGTGCAGTGTTCAGGCATCTCCCGTGAAAAGGGGAGAGATGAGTGAGCAAGCAGCAGAGAATGCTTCTTGGAAGAGATGGAATGCGACCTTCCTCCACGCTGTCTCAGGGGGCTCGACTTGATTAGGGTTGGACACATTAAGTAGATGACCATTGGTTTCTTTCCTAACATAACAGCCATTCAGGTTATAAGATCACCTCAAGACTTTATAACTATTTCTAACCCTCTCTGTTAACAATTTCAACCGTAGCACCCTTTAAAGTTCTGATAGGATACAGAAAATGCTTTTAGGCATAGATCAGTAAGTTTCTTAAATTTTTATCAGTGTTCTGTCTATTTTTAAAAAAAAACTGTGTGTGTGTGTGTGTGTGTGTGTGTGTGTAGTATAACATATATATAAAGCAAAGAAATAAAAAAGCAATAGTTATCAAAGCACTCTTCAAAAAGTACTCTATCTATAGGATAGATCCCAGAGTTTGTCATGGGCTACCATAGGATCCTCTCATATTTTTCCTTCTAGCTGCTCCAGAATATAGGAGGCTAGAGGGCTTAAATACTTTTTTGTCATCATAATCGACCTTTTTTTCCTTCTTTTTTTGTGAACAATAACATATATACAAAAAAGCTATAAATTTCCAAGCACAGCACCACCATTAGTTGTAGAACTTATTTCAGATTTTGACATGGGTTATGATTTCACAATTTTAGCTTTTTACTTCTAGCTGCTCTAAAATACTGGAGACTAAAAGAGATACCAGATTTAATGATTCAGCATTCATATTCATTTGTTAAGTCCTATCTTCAATGTATAATTCCACCATCTCCTTTGATCTTTCCATATCTCTCATTGGGGTTATTTGGGTTATGGCAATTCTAAATGTTTCGTACTGGAAGGGTCTGTCACTAATATGGGGTAGGGAGGTGGAACTATCTGATGTTCTGGAGAGGCTGAGCTAGGTTTCAGGACTTATCTGGTCCAGGGACCCATCTGGAGATTGTAGGCTTCTGGCAAGTTACTCTACTGCCTGGAACCCTTGTGGAATCTTATAAATTGCCCTAAGCGTTCTTTAGGATTGGCTGGAATGGTCCTGGTTGGGGGTTGGCAGGTTATGACAGGTAGCAAGGTTTACCTGAAGCTTGCGTAAGAGCAACCTCTAGAGTAGCCTCTCGACTCTATTTGAACTGTCTCTGCCATTGATATTTTATTAATTGCATTCTTTTCCCCCATTTGGTCAGGATGTAATTGATGATCCTATGGTGCCAGGTCTGGATTCATCCCTCGGAGTCCTCTCTCATGTCACCTGAGAGACTGTCACCCCTGGATGTGTTCTATTTTTAAGTTAGCCCTTTGAAAAATGGAATAGAATTCCTCTAGCCACACAGTGCCTCCAGGCTCACAGCCTCCTCTTATACTCACCCTCATGGAGCACTGGAGGAGAAAACTCATTTTAACATTGCCTGAACAAAAACAGTTTTCTAGAATGCCAGTCTATAAAAGAGAATGTATGACTAAGTACAGTATTTGAAGAATTATAATCACTTCTGAATTTTCTGAGCTACTTCTCCCTTTCGCGAACAGGAATAATTGCATTGCCCATTCTGTGCTGTGCAATTATAACTTTATCTATTTTTTGATGGTATCACCATATTGTCTATCATCTTTGCTGCATTTCCTGTTCCATCTTCCTGCTCAGGTACTTGTGTACTCAATTGACTTCACAGGAAATATATACTCACATATGTGATATCTCAAATACATATTTAAAAGGGCAGTGATTATACTCCAAAAATTGAAACTAAAAATTTCTTGGTGGATTATTATTTATGGATCAAGAGTAAATGAGTTTTAGTCTTTATTTGTTTTTTTTTTTCTGAGTCGAAATACTTCTCTTAATTTATGGTTTTGAGAGATTGCTGAATTTATTTCATTAATTACTAAAAAATTGCTTGCGTCTGCATTTAGAAATAAGCACAATTGAAATGAATGAATTGAAATTCAACTTTCTCTTTATCAGAAATGTGTCTATCAGCTACATGATTAGCTGAATGATTGCTGGGTTTCTATTTCATATAATCTTTATTTATTTTATTTCATAAATGTATTTCATGTCACTTTCCATAAATTTTTAAATAACTTATTACACAAATATATTTCATGTATTTTTTTGCCCAATTTACTGGTACAGAGAGAAAACCACAGAATGTTTAAGGGTAATTATTATGTAGTATATAGTGAAAATATTTTGATAAACTTTATAGTGACTAGTGTCAGTGTCAGAATCTACTTAGACCTGCAACTGTTGTCAGGGTGATCTGTTTACTACCTCTGGCTCCTGCTGAGAGGATTAGATCTCAAACTTGCCTGCACCTTGGAAGCCCCGGCAGAGGTCTAAAAAATACTGATGGTTGGGTCTGAAATGTAGAGATTTTGATTTAATAGTCTGTGATCAAGCCTAGGATTTGGGATTTTTAAAAGCATCCAGAGTGATTTTTTTTTCTTTTTATTGGCAAAACAAAACAACATACGAACACGAGCATTCTTAACATACAAACACTCCATACATGGTGTACAATCAATGGCTCACAACACCATCACATAGTTGTATATTCATCGTCATGATGATTTTTTCGAACATTTGCATCACTCCAGGAAAATAAATAAAAAGAAAAAACTCATACATACTCATACAAACTCATACTTACCCCTTCCTCTCACTGACCACTAGTATTTCCATCTACCCAATTTATTTTAACCTTTATTCCCCCTATTTTTTTCTATACCCTTTATACTCCCTTTCATTGATCACTAGTATTTCAATCTCCTCAATTTATTTTAACCTTTGTTCCCCCTATTATTTATTTATTTTTAATCCATACTTTTTACTCGTCTGTCATGCCATAGGTAAAAGGAGCGAGCATCAGACACAAGGTTTACACAATGACACAGTCACATTGCCAAAGCTATGTCATTATACATTTATCTTCAAGAAACATGGCTAGTGGAACACAGCTGTACAGTTTCAGGCAGTTCCCTCCAGCCTTTCCAGAGTGATTTTAATTTGCAGCCAAGTTTGAGAATCACCACGTTGGACCATGGACCATGCTTGCACTGTAATCGATTCTCTTCCAGCAGAGAGTATAACAGACTTTCTGATAAAGGTAAAGAATGCCTCCTTTCAAAGCTTTCTGGCAAATATGTGTTATCTAAAGGTATGTCTGGTTCTCATACTTCTCTCTGGCCTCATTCACCCTCCTCCATTCATTCTTATGTGCAAGGGGCTTTGCCATTTTAGATTCCTGACTTCCCACCTGCTTCTGATCATGCCTTAAACCACATCCCTCTGTAATACCTCAACATTTCAGGGCAATCCCAGGTTCCTTTTCACCTCTGGAAATTGCTCCCCGCCCTGGCTCCCAGCCTTTCCTAGCAATAATGCCATTCATATTTCTGATCACACCTTGATTTTGAAAACACTTTTCACTTTAAGGAATAAATAACAAGGAATATTTTAAAAAGGTTTTGTATGGAAATGGTAGTAATTAGCTCAAATGAAGTGCAGAAATTTGATGCCCCTTTCCTAGGAAAAAAACTATGAAAATCTAGAAAGTTGCAGCCCAAAATTAAATAATCAGTTGCTTTTCCTTTGCAATGGGAAACAAATATAATCTGTTCTTGAAATTGCTATAGCTACCTATTGAAAATCCAGGAGATAAAAGAGATTGAAATGACCTTAGCTACCTATTCAAAACACAGGAGATAAAATTCTCAATCTGAGAATGAGTTCGGAGAAGTAATATGGATATTTAGTGGGAAATCTATTTGAACTCAAGCATCTTGCTCTTAATTCAAACATATCTACTTCACCATATGATGCTAACAAATATGACTAAAAATTTAATACATGAACATAGATTGACATAGTTTGTTATTTTAATAAAGTAAGTGATATCCTAGGATAAGTTTATGAATATTTCCACCACTTAAATATTCATGAGAAATATTCAAATACATTGGGAATTGTTGACTAAAACCATGATGTTCCTTTTGTACATTTTAAGATTATAGTGAGGTTTTTAGACAAAAGCTGCATAGTCAAAACAGAAAATTAAAAAAATTCAGCAAAGTACAAAACAAAAATTCCTAGTATTATACCTCTACCTAAGCCAACAACTGTTACATTTTAATATGGGTCCTTCATATAAGAGTGTGTGTGTCTATATTCATAAATTCAGATTTTACATAAAACAGGTTCACAATGTACACAAAACTTAGTGTCTAGGTGCTTTTAAAATTCTGTATCAATCTTTCAGGCTTCAAATCTTCACCTATTCCTACACTCATTATATTAAAGTATAGTATATAAACCTGGTCGGTTTTACAAATTCGCAAAGGGCTGAGATAATATGCAAATGCAACTTTACATATCAATGTGTGGAAACTGGACAGACCACAGTTCAAATAAGGAAGTAGACTCTGCAAAACTAACTTGCACACTCATTGTCCAAGTTACAGCATCTTCAGGGTCACTGTGTACCAGTCGTGCCAACTCCTTCCAATAAACATGGTAAGTAATGGACTTTATGACTCTCCTTTGCCTCCTGGCAAACGTGCTGATCTTCTATAGCTAGGGCAGAGAGGGGTAGAGATGCTGGGCGGCCAGGTCCTCTGAGCCTTTGGAATTCTCGCTTTTCCCCTGGTTTTTCTTCCTGCTAATAAGGCTGTTGAGTCTCTATTATACCAGTGGAGAGACTGTGGCTTGAGGAGTTCCCTTTTCTGCTTCTAGCCTTCAGAATAGAGGAAGAGCTGTGGCTTACAGAAAGAAAAGTTGCGTTCTTTGTCTTTGCCTCTTAAGATACCTGTGTGCCAGAACCAGCAATATAGTCAAGTTTCCTTTTATGAGCTGCTTTAGGTCCCAGAAGAGGATCTGAGATAGATGTTGGACAGTATTTCTGATGATGAGTGCCATTTTGATAACTTGGTGGGCTTTACAAAAGGAGCTTTTTAATTTAAAAATTGCATTTTTCTATTTTAGTTAAGGGGAGCAGATGAAGTGCATGCACTCCAAACCATAGGGATAGGTTGTGTTCCCAAAGTTAACCTGAAGTCATTATTTGGAGCTCAACTTAAAATACTCATTGCGTCCCAGTTGTACTATGAAAACCAGTTAACCTGTAACATAGCTCAGCGATAGCATCAATATTATGCTGCATAGTTTCCCCTTATTTCTCTGGGAAAATTGGCTACAAAAATACATATGGTATTCTTATGCTCCTGGGGTCTGGAAGGGAGCCAGCTTCCTGTCACACACCTTCCCCCACACACACCGCAACCCCAGAAGACTGGAGATTTGTTATCCCTTTTCTTTTATGGAGAAGACTATTTCCTTTTGATGAGAAGACAGGCATTGATTGAAACAGTGACTCCTACAGGTATTCCAGAGGGGGGGTGAGGGGGGCTGTACATTGTGGACATTCAAATGAGGGGCCGAGGGTTTACAGGATGTTTTTGTGTTCTGGTAGCTCTTTCTGCCAGGATGTGGAAGGTGGTAGAGGTGAGACCACATAACAGGGCCACGAAGGAGTGAGGGGGAAGCAGGAAAGAGTGATGGGGTCAGAGCTGCTCAAGTCATAGGGAAGGGGAATGTCCAGTGGTGGAGGACAGAGCAGCACCCTACCCTCGCTGCAGCCACACCTGCAGAGACAGGCGGTCACAGGCTCAGGCAGGACTTAAAAATCCCCTCTGGGATTTCCAAACTAAGACGATAGGTTCAGGATTCTTAAAAAAACAGTTTGACCTTGATAACTGATAGTCTCTTCAAAAATAAATGAGGGCACTATGGTTCCCAAAGAGCTATTTGGGTTTTCTTAGGGGAAACAATATAATATCAGTAAAAGAGGAAGTCTAATTGGATAGTGTATATTTGGTGTAATACGTAAGCAGTGTTTTTCTTTAAAATTTAGTTTTTCTTTTTATAAAAATAAACTTATTATTTTAAAAACTCCTTAACAATAAGGTGACAGAAAATAGGCAGAAATGTAACTAAATATTTTCCATAGTCCTATTACCTAAGGGGACAATCGTTGTTAAGCTAGTATAAATCCTTCCAGAATTTTATCTATTTAAATACATATTTTATAAATATAATTTTCTATAAGTGCTATCATATTTTTAAAATTTTATTGATAAAATCAATCAGCATGGAATATGAACATCTTTTGTTCATCGCATAGTTGTATATTCATCATCATGATCATTTCTTAGAACATTTGCATCAATTCAGAAAAAGAAATGAAAAGAAAACAGAAAAAATTCATACACACCATACCCCTTGCCCCTCCCTTTCATTGATCACTAGCATTTCAATCTACTAAATTTATTTCAACATTTGTTTCCACTATTATTTATTTATTTTTAAATCTGTGTGTTTTACTCATCTGTCCATACCATAGGTAAAAGGAGCATCAGACACGAGGTTTTCACAGTCTAAGTGCTATCATGTTTTATAAATCATTTCCTCACCTGCTTTTAAAATTTAACGTATCTTGAATGATTTCTGAGTTATATCATGCATATAAAATCATTTTTAATAAAATCACTTAAAATCATATTAATACAATATTGTAATCATTTTTAATGACTGCACAGTTTTCTATAATTTATTTATTATGATCTGTATTGCTGGAAAGATAGGTTGCTTCTTTATCATATAATAAATAAGAGTGTCAGACGCATATTTTTATATACGTTGTCTATTTTCCAAGGACAGAGCTACTGGAAGTATAGCTAGATAAAAAGAAATGCAAATATGTAAGACTTCTATCAGAAGTTATCCTATGGTTAAATAACATATTTTAAGTTTACTTACTATGTAGTTGCACAGTAGATAAATTTCCCAGTTGCAATTAGAACATATACCTCTCTATTTTTGTGGCATGTCAAAGTTACACTTATAAAAGGAGGATTTTTCTCTTTATTCCCCTTTCCCGCATGGTCCCTGGCATTCTGCAATGGGCTACAGAAAGGTGCCTGCATAGTAAGGGGAGGAAAACTCTACTTTTTCTCTGAGAAAGACAGTTGAAAGGTCTTGCTTCATAGGTATACTAACTTCTTATGTACGAGCTTTGTTTACTGCTGTGTTTTATTTTCACGTCACTTAAACTCTAAGTTGTTTTTTGCTATTCAACAAGAACGATGATGGTGAGGATGATGGTGGTGATGATGGTGACCGGAACTATCCCGTAGGGTTGTTGTTTTGGGAGTGAGTAAGATTGCATCCTTACGGCACCTGTTAGAGTGCAGCCACCTGTCAGACACTGGTTTCCTTCCCTCTAGCCCCAAATAATTTCCTAAGGAGGCATAGAAACCTATAGTAAGCAAGAAGAAGGATAATAGTGGCAAGTTAACATTTGTGGCTGCTATGTACTAAATCATTAAATCGCCATAATAATCTCTACAATAATAATTAGCATTATCCTTATTTTATAGCTGAATAAACTGAGTCTTGGAGAGGTTTGGTAACTTGTTCACAGTTATACACTAGTAGATATTGGGACTGGAATTTGAGTCCAGTTCTATCTGCTCTCAAAGGCTGAGTGTTTCTACATTAAACCACAGCAGGGGAAAAGAAAAAATGGGTGTAGAGGAAGACAACGCGGTGGTAGGAGAAAAGGCCAGGGCTAGAGTTTAGGAGGGCGAGGAGCCCCGACCTCAGGCTCGCAGCCATCACAGATAGATTTGGGAAGCAGCTGCCATAGCTGCTTCTGCTATCAGCACCACTAATGCTCACTTTACTGAAATATTAGAGGGCCCATATGGATGAGAGATTGAACGGGTTCCTAGCTTAGTTGTTCTCCTCTCCAGGGTTTGGGGGGCGGATTAACTATCTTCTGGAAGCTCACCTGGTATATTACTGAAATACCCAACCCCCCACCTCCTCCAGGCTGGACTGTCCAGGAAGGGAGCAATTGGAGACCGGGCCTATGTCACAGTCTATGTAGTTATCAGGAAATTCAACTCTACTTACTCTTTCCCTGTAACTTATTGGGTAGCATGGCAGGGAACTGTGGGAATGAAGCTCAAAGGCACTTAGGGATTTTTGATGACAGCACATAAGATATACCTATCAATGTTTCTTTAGACATGTGGTGCTGGGCCTCTCCTACCCAGCAAGGACCCCAGGCCCTCAAGCTGTTCAGTAAAGGCACAGATTTGGCCTAGCTGTTCCCAGATGTTCTTTTTTCGAAAATATGATTCCACATTTTGGAAGTAACAGTGAGGGAAAGCACAAAAGGACACTCCTTTCAGACATCAACCCCTGTAGGAATTGACTTACTCTGCAGCCTTAAGGAAATCATCTCAATTTCCCAGTCCTCAACCAGAAATCATGCACTGATGCCTGCACACTTGAGTATTCCACAAATTGGCATTTAGATTTGTAAGTTTTCTGAAAAAATGCAGAAGCAAATGTTCTAATCATACACACATTTTTGGATGCTCATGGTTAGTACAAAAAAAAAAGCTTTTTTATGTGTAAACTTTAGAAGGTTTTAAAAAACGAAGTTAAAAGAATTTTTTACTCTGCCCCTTTAATTCAGTTTTCAATTCGCATGTGGACTACTAAGAGAAGAAATGTGCTCAAGCTGTGTTATCAGCCTTCATTCATCCAACAAAGGTTTATTGAGCCCCTACTCCATGCTGGGACTCTGCTAGGCACAGGAATGCAAGGTGAACATCACATACAGTATCCTGGCTACCTGGAGCTTACATTTGCTGCAATGGCTCTCAAATTTTTGCATGCACTGGAACATCCTTGAGGGTCGGGGGTGGGGCCTGAGAATTTGCATTTCTAATAAGTTCCCAAGTGAAACTGAGGCTGCTGGTTCTTGGAGGAACACTGTCCCATGGACATAATAGATGAAAAGCTAATCAAAGTAAACAAAAAGGTACAATGCTTTGTAATCATCTCTGAAGGAGACAAGTAAGAATCTGAGATAGAAAATAGAAGGGACACATCCTCTTTACATAGAAGTCTGCTTTCCTCTGAAGTGATAATTAAACTAAAGCAGAGGTTCTCAACTCTAGCTCCACATGAGAATGACCAAAGCTTAACAGTCCCAAGCCCCATCAGAGATACAAAGGAATACCAGGATGGCTAGAGGAGAAGCAAGACAAGAGGAGAAAAGAGGTAGATTTTAAGAAATTGGCAGCGGCCACGTAATAGCTGGGTCTTGATGGTCATGATAAGGAACTTGGATCTTATTAGCTGTTGAAGGCTCCTAAGCAGGGGAATGGGTCATGTTACATGGTTTACCTTTGGAGGATAGGACTACTTTGAGAAATATTATATCAATGAAGTGTTATGCGTCTACTCCAAACAGCCTTGGTATGGCTTGGGTTTAAATAGAGGATTTTTTTTCCTTCATCTTTAAAAATTGTGGCCCCAAATGTTAACACACCTAAGTTAGAGAATAAATGTAAGGTTTCTGAGGGCAATGAGTCCTGGGACCTATGAAGAAATAACTTGAGGGGTTAAGATGGAGATAGAGTCTGGTGTACTAGGGAAATCAGAAAGTATAGGAAATTAGACTAGAAAGATCCCTGCAAGAACTTCAATTCAACACACTCTTGAAGGAGTGAGGTGATTCTTAACCTTTTCATGTAAACTGGAGGGGGCCAATCCCAACCATGAATGATATGCTAATATCTCAAAATCCACATTCCTCCCCAATTCCTCACCCCTTCTACAAAGGGGCCACCTACCCTTAACAGCAAGATCTTGTCCAACGTGTTACAAAATTCCTGTGTATACAAGAGAGTTTAAGCCAAGGATAAGAGGCTCAGATTCTGAGAGGTATGTTTCATTCATATAGCACACTAATGTATATAGGAGGAAATTGGAGCATATTTTAGAGTAAACTACATTTGTGGCACCCCTGTTCTTGAAATGAATGGGAGTGGGCTCCACTTCTTTATTTGGTATCTTAGATATCAGTCTCTCAGTTCTTGGAGGAGCATTTCATCTGCCCTTCCGTTCCCCTCATGCTCTTCTCTTTTTTGACTATCATATTATGACACTTCCAAACACACGGAAAATAATAGGAACCACACCCTGATTTAGCTAATATTACTATTTTATGCAATCATTGTAAAATATAAAAAAGACAAAGTTGGGGCCCTCTTTATATCCGTTCCCAGTTCCAGTCCCCTCCCTCTCACTTTTATTCTGAAAGTGACATCTTTCTATGTTTTTGTACCTTTTTTTCATCTACATGTATCCATAAAATATAGTACTGCTTCAATTGGTCTTATTCTTTATGACTTCTGCAATTTGCCTTCTCTCACTCCACATTGGTATAATTTCAAGATATATCCATTTGGACCCATCTGGTTCATTCTATTGATTTGCATTGTATTCATAGATTTTCCAGCTTTTGGTCTGTTCCCATTATTTTCCCTTTCAGACTGTGATCCAATGAACATTCTTGTCTATGGAAGGTGTGGTCACCTTCAAGTTTACTGAATTTTAGCAAATTGTTCTCCAAAGCCATTGTAATAATTTCCTTCCTACCAACCTTGTATGAGAGCTACTACTTCTCTGCATAATCCCTAAAACTTGATATTGCCAGTTGATGACAGATTTTGAAAAATTGTATTTCATATAATGTTGTTTCAATTTTAATTTTCCTGATTACCATTGAGATATAACACATTTTTGTAAGCTTATTGACCTTCAGTTAGCCTCTTTTGTAAATTCTCTCTTCAGACTATTTGTCCATTTCTCTTGCAGATTATTCTTTCACGTTGATTTATAGGAATTCACTTTATCTCCTGTATCAGTTATATGCATTGTAAATTTTATTTTCCAGGTCTATAGCTTTTATTTTTTACTTTAATTTGGGTGTCTCTTTTTATATAGAAATTTTAAATCTTAAAGCAATTAAATTTTTAAAAAGCCTTTTATCATTTCTGCTTTTGATGCCCTTTCAAAGAAGTTTTCCTATCTTTTCTTCTAAATGTTTTAAAGGTGTGATTTTCATGTTTAGTTTTTTAATCACATGGACTTTATTTATGGTGATGTTAGGTAGACATCGAATATTTTCCCATAGGATAAAATAATTGTTGCAGTAGCATTTATTTTATTATGTTCTTTTCTCCCACTGCTTTGCAATGCCTCCCCTATCGTATGTCCATTTCCCATTCATGAATGGCTCTGCTTCTAGGCCCTTAACTCTCTAGATTCCTAATATATCTCCTAATATTCCATGTTCATATTTCTTCTTGCACGACTATATATATACTCTTACCTGTGAATTTGTCTAATGATTTTTTAATAAGTATTTCTGCTATCCTCCCCAAAACAGCCAGCATCTTTAAGTCCCCATTAAATACAATCCTCCAACCCTATTTCTAGTTCTTTAAAGTTGTACTTTGAAATATTGTACATTTCGTTGGCCAAAGTCAATCATGCGGTCATGTTTGGGCATGAAATAGGGATGTTTAATCCTCCTGACTTTTGGATCAAGGCAAAGAAGTACACCAATTTGAAAGAGCAGTAATATGGTACACTACAATGTCTGTTGTTCTTTTCATCACTGAAAAATTCTTTCTTTTGACTTCATTCTTCAATGAAAGTTGAGCTGAGTATAAATATTCTAAGTTGATGGCTACTATATTGCAGCATTTTACAGTCCTTACACCATTGGCTTCTTTTTTTTCTTTTGTATGCTGTATGGCGGGGTCACATTTCATTATTTTTCCATGTGAGTATCCTGTTATTGCAGCACCCTTTGTTGAAATTTTGTTTTGTTTTTTGTTTGTTTGGTTTGCTTATTTGTTTGTCTTTTGGGGAAGTGCATGGGCTGGAAATTGAACTTGCGTCTCCTTTATGGCAGGCAAGAATTCTACAACTGAACTACCTTTGCACCTCCACCCCATTAGCTTCTGGCTTCTTATTGCTGACGTAAGTTTACTGTCAAGCCTAATTGTCATCCCCTGTAGGTGAAATTCTATAATTCTCTCTAAAATGTTTCCTTTATCTTTTTGTTCTGCAGTTTTATTATGCTTCATAGAAATGTGAATTTATTTTTATCTATCCTGTTTGGTATTTGGGGAATCAATCTAAAGCAAGGGTCTGCAAATGTTTTCCATAAATGGCCAGATATTAAAATTTTTAGGCTTTGGTGGCACCTTGGTGTTTGTGGCAACTTGTGGTGGATGGAATTATGTCCCCAGTTTGAACATATTCTTGGTCCTGGTCTACCACCCCCAGTAGAGAATCACTGGTCTATCCCAAGGCAATTCTTGGCAATAGGTCATTTAGTCCCTTTTCACAGTAATGAAGAAGGTAAAAACATGTCTGTCCCTGTTCTTGGTTTCACACTATAACCCTAGCTCAGGATTTCAGGTTACCCTACAGGAGCTGAACTCACAAATTATTTCATACCGTGCACCCAACAGCCTTGCCAGCCCCCCAGTCTAACTTACCACCTGGGTTTCTGTGTTCTGTTTCTGATACAGAATGGCGTATCTTCTTTTTGAGTGTAGCTATAGCTTTAATTCTTTCTTGCTTTATATTCTATCTGTCATTGGCACATGGTTAAGTCAGAGAGGGTGAATTTCCTGACCAGAGGTTGACACCTCTTTTCTATCTTCTTTCCCTCACTTCCCTTTAGCATTACATCTTTCCTTTCTCTCTTTTCCTCTCAGTCTTGACTAAGCGGTAGTGGGTGAAAAGTGGGGGGAATGTGTCAGCATCAGACTTAATGAGATGTTGGGAGAATTAATTACATTCCTCCCAGGTCTCTTCTGCCCCCTCCACACTTTCCCAACCCTAGTAAGACAAGGGTTTTCAAAGTGGGCTCCCTCACCCACAGAATCAGCATCACCTGTGAACTTACCAGAAATTAGCAGGTGCCACACAAAATCTACTGAATAAGAAACACCCATGTATTAACAAGCCCTCATGCGATTCTGATGCAAGCTAAACTTTGAGATCCATTGTACTAAGACTTCACTAAAGAAACTTTGGATCAGGGGTTCTCAATCTGAAAAATACATGGTTGCATATACCCCACCTTCCCAGAAATTCTGATTCAGCTGACCTTGGTGGGGGCTAAAGTACTCATATTTATTTTTAAACTCCTAAAATGATTCTAACATCCAGCCAACGTTTTCTTTAGTTATTCTCTTACTGTTCAGCCCATTTTGAAGATCACTTATGCCAACTTTTATCCCCAGGGTTTCTGGAATCCCAAGCTGAAATTGGTAAACTATTGGTGAACAAAGTCTAAATTTAATGTGCTGTAGAGCTGGAGTCCTTGAATTTGAATCTCAACTCTACCCATTACCAGCTACGTGAGCTATTTACTAGCTCTGTGCCTCAGTTTCTCCATATAAAAAAGGGATGAATAACTATTCTTAGTAATGGTTGTCATAAAGATTACATAAAATTACATATAAATGTCTTTAAAATAATGCCTGTCACATGTCAAAAGCAATACAAAAATTTCCTAAAATTTTTTTTGTAGGTAAAATACTCAAAGAACCTGCAAAACAAACTTAAGTAAGTGTTTTGAGTGGGGAAGGTGGGGTTCAAAAAGTGTTTAAAGAATAGTTCCAAAACCTTTTTTTATTTTAAGACCCTCTTTTTCTCAAAAATGTTATTTACTCTTTAAAAATGCTGATTGAATAAAAAACTTTAAAATTTTTTTCAGAATTTTACTGTATGCCTTTTGATGCAGACTTGTGGAAGTGTAGCGCCATAGTTCTGGAATCAACGGTGTACAGTGAGATTTGAACTACAAAAAACTGATAAACCATCAATGAATTCAACACTTATATAAGTCCTGGCACAGAAGAAAAGATGTGGGGTTGAACAAAATATTTGCGGAATTTGAGCTATGCAGACATTTATTTGAATGAATCTAGTTGAAATCTGGTTAGAACCCTTTGATATATATTTGGGAGGCTTGATTTATGTGAGTAGTTTTCTTTTGTCAATATGTGAACATAGTCCAAAAGAACTATGTCCATATATAAGCAATTTTCATCATTACGACTTCGGAAGAAAGATAGTAGAATTCATCCCAAGAGGACATTCATCAGATAGAAACTAATTTTACCACACACACCCACCAATGCATGATAAGGCTGGGTGGAGTTTCCTCACTAGCAGAGTATAGCTACCAATACAACAAGGCTGAGATAGCCACAGTTCAAATTAGTCACCTAGAGGATGGGAAATGGGGATTTTCCAAACTATCTAATTGTTAACTATCAAGCAGACAAAGGAAAGACTGTGAGGGTGGAATTGTTGTAACTTCTGTTTTCTAAGCAAAGTCCACCTACAGTCACTGAGAATGGTGTTTCTAGCTTAAATGGTATTAATTCTCAATAGACACCAAGAATCAGCAAATATGAGCAAGCATTGATTGAAATTGACAAGTAGGGCAAAGAGAGTAGCGGTGTCCAGGAGGTAGCCAGAATAACCATCAAATTAAGCATGAAAAACCAACTATAATTTATACATGTCTTGATGCTTCTGTATCCCTATTTTTCTCACTCTTCTTCCCTTCCACATGGTAAAGTACTTTAATTTGAAGCCACGTACACAAAACAGTGGACTGCCAGCATGTCCATGGAAAATGATGTTTTGATCAGAAACAAAATTGTTTACTCACGTCTTTGAGTTCATTATAGACAGTCAATCCCAACAGATAAAGAGGGTAATATTTCCTTCATGAGCAAGCAAGTTGCAAAAACTAGAAACATACTTTGCATTTGTAATATCTGATCTGTGCTACTGTTTCCATTGTTAAGGTCTGTATTTAACTAAGTGGTTATAAATACTGTGCCCATATGTATTCATCCTTACAGAAAGGTCCTATTTAACAGTATACTATTTCAGTTACTGTAATAAATTAGTACCTTTAAGTAAATGGACCCCCAGAGGAGGCAAGGAGAGATGCTGGCTAAAATACAGGGCTCTGGAAGCCAGCAGGCAGAGGTTGGAAGCTTTGCCCTGACTACAAATTCTCAGTTTGCTCAAGTTCTCTGTATAGCTCTGCTGTTTTAGTTTGCTAAAGTTACCAAAATGCAATATACCAGAAATGAGTTGGCTTTTACCATGGAGGTTTATTAACTTACAAGTTTATAGTTCTGAGGCTGTGAAAATGTCCAAATCAACACATCAGTAGGTGATGTTTTCTCCCTGAAGACCATCTACTGGGGACCCACAAAGCACATGATGGCATCTACTTGTCTCTCCTTCTCTCCCAGGTTTTATAGCTTCCAGCTTCTGGTTTCTATGGCTTCCTCTCTGCCTCGGTGGTTTCTATTTTTCCTGTATGTCATTCTCTGTCAGCGTCTCTGGCTTTTCTCTTTCTGCTTCTCTGAATTTCATCTCTTATATAGGACTCCAGTAAGAAAAGTAAGACCCATCTAACACATGCCTCAACTGAAATAACCTCACCAAAAGGCCCCACCCATGATAGCTTATCTCATGTGATGGAGACAGAGATAGGTCATGCCACAGCATATCATAGACGGCCTGCAATCCACCACAGAGTCCCACAGACTTCAGAGGATGCATGGTCCTGCTGTCATCTTGATTCAAACTGCTAACTTTCATAACTGTGAGACAATACATTGCTGTTGATTAAAGCCCCCCACTTTATGTTATTTAGTTATAGCAGCCAGAGCAAACTGAGACAGCCACTTTTTTCAATAATGGATTTTTAAAAAAAGATGAATGGATGAATGGATAAGGATGTAATAAAGGAAAGGCTTGAAATTTTCATAATAAAATATGGAGATAATTAAGTGTCATGTAGACTGGGCAAATGGAGCTAGGAATTTTAGTATAATACTCCATTGTCTGTATTTTTAACTATGGCATTTATACAGCCTCCATTTATCCACTAAATGGAGTACCATTGATAAATCTTTCCTTCTGAATGTAAATAGCTTTATGATCTTCTCTTCTTGTGAAGATGCATTGCATTATGATTATAATTTTTTCAAAACCCCAGGTAGGGTGGGCCATGGTGGCTCAACAGGCAGAGTCTCGCCATGCGGGAGACCCGGGTGCGGTTCCCGGTGACTGCCATGCAAAACAAAACAAAACAAAAAACCCACAGATAAGTGGTAAAGAAAGCAAAAAGTCCCACCATCTGAAGAAAATCACTATTAACATTTTGGTATATATTTTTCTATATATAACACTAGAAAGAATATAAGACCTTTTCATATCTCTCGTAGCTGTACTTGGACTACTTTTCCTCCACTTTCTCCTCTGCCAGAGCAGGTTAAATGCTTCTTTTAATACTGTCCGCCAACTTTATACCTTCACTAAAACTCCTACTTTTGACTTTTGCTCTACTCTAATCTGTCTTGACTCAGCACGTCCTTTCTGGCTTCAGCATTTCTCTTGTAGATGCCTTGAAATTCTCATCAAGCACTTTTAAATATTGAAATGTGTTTTCTCCCCAGTTATCGTTTTGTATCCCACCAGGCTACCTTACAGACCCAAAACTTCCAAAATATATTTGTTGTCACTCATGATTTTACAAAATCCTTATCTGATTAAGGCAAAGCCTTGCTTCTGATTTAATAACTACAGAGCTTTTTTAAAGAAAATCCTCACTCAAGATAGAAATGAGGATATGTGTCAATCCATTTTTGTAACATAATGGGAAGCACGGATATCATAATCATAACACTCAGAATTCTTATTTCAGAAAATATGAGCTGACTTCAGCCGATGATGTTTTTCCTTTGGTTTTGTCATTGCCATTTCACAAAGTTTCATGATGAGGATAGGAGTAGTCTCTGAAAAACATGGAACATTCTGGACTCCCCAGAGAGTGTTGATAGTGTTTATGAACTTTTTTTTTCATGAAAATAAACCTAGGTTTTGGTTCCTTAAAAATGGAAAGAAGCATCCTTACTCATGTTTGAAAAGTTTGCTTAATACATCTACTTCAAGGAGTTTCCATGATATCACTTTCTTGTTCTGTAAGTTTCATACTGATTTTATTGAAATATTTTATTTCTTCTTCTTTGTTTTAAATATTTTTATTGGAAAATCTTCTCACACCTACAGTCCGTACATGGTGTACACATCAATGGCTCACAATATCATTACTTGGTTGTGCATTCATCACCGAAATCATTTTTAGAACATTTTCATCACCCCAGAAATAAATAAAAAGAAAAAAGAAAACACTCATGCATCCTATATTCCTTAACCCTCCCTCTCATTGACCACTAGTATTTCAATCTATGCCATTTATTTTATCCCTTATCCCCCATATTATTTATTTGCTTTTTTATCCACATTTTTTTTACTCATCTGCCCATAGCCTGGATAAAAGAAACATCAGACACAAGGTTTTCACAATCACATAGTCACATTGTAACAGCTATATTTTTATACAATCATCTTCTAGAATCAAGGCTACTGGAACACAGCTTAAAAGTTTCAGGTGATTTCCTCCAGCCATTCAAATATACCATAAACTAAAAAGCGATATCTATCTAATGCATAAGAATAACCTCCAGGATAACCTCTCAACTCTGAAATCTCTCAGCCATCAAACTTTATTTTGTCTCATTTCTCTCTTCTCTCTTTTGGTCAAGAAGGCTTTCTCAATTCCTTGATACCTGGTCCCAGCTTATTCTGGGAGCTCTGTCCCACGTTACCAGGGAGAGTTACATACCTGGGAGTCGTCCCATGCATGTGGGGGAGACCAGTGAGCTTACCTGCTGAGTTGGCTTAGAGAGGCCACATCTGAGCATTAAAAGAGGTTCTCCAGGGGTGACTCTTAGGCATAATTATAAGTAGGCTTATCCTTATTTATTCTTATTAAGTGAAGTCCTTCCAGGAATCTCAAAGAATAGCTTAATTTGTTAGATAATTTGGGTGGTAAACAGTATACTATTCCTTAGGAATAGAAAAATGGACTGCTCCTATCATCCTCCTTTCAGTATTGCACCTCTGTGAGCTATACCAAGATTCAATTCACTTTGCTTTGTTTTGTTGTATTTTTAAAATTTATTTAAATTTTAAGAAATATTTTGTTTCTTTTTATTTATTATTTTCAAATCTTAATTCATTTTTTGGGTGAAGTGGTACATGAGCGAGAATCAACCTGGGTCTCTCACATGTTCAATTCACTATTTTTTCAAAGTGTTTTTTAATTGTGAAATACAACTTATGTACAAAAAGCAAAAATAATATAGGATAGGAGGATGGAATTAGTTGATATTCTTGGAGAGGCTGGCTCCTCTGGGTTTCAAGACTTACAGTCCTAGGAACTCTCTGAAGGGTTTAAGTTTCAGGAGAGTAGACTTAGTCCATGAAAATTTTTTTGACTCTTAGTTCGAGCCCTGGGTGTTCTTTGGGGTTAACAGGAAAGATGTTGTTTGGATTTTGGCAAACCATGGCAGATAGCAATATCTAGCTAAAGCTTGCATGAGAGAAGCCTCCAAAAGAGCCTCTTGCTCCATTTGAGCTCCCTTAGCCACTGATACTTTATTTTGTCACATTTCTTTTTCCCCTTTTGGTCTGGATGGCATTTTCAATCCCACAGTGCCAGCACCAGGCTCATCCCTAGGAATCACGTCCTACACTTTCAAAGAGACTTTTACTCCTGGATATCCTGTCCCTTGTAGGGGGGATGGTAATAAATTTACCTTGCAGAGTTGGACGCTGAGAGAGAGCGAGAGAGGCCACTTCTGAGCAACAAAAGATCTTTCCTGGAAACAACCCTGAGTCATGATTATATGTAATCTTATCTTCTGTGCTACAGAAATGAGTTTTGTATGGGCAATCCTTAAGATCAAGGGTTTGGCCTTTCTTCTTGGAAGCCTAATATTTGAAAAAGCACCAGATGTTCCCAGATGGGGAAATTTAATAATTTTGTATTTTTTCTCTAGTCCCAGAACGCACTCTACCAATAACTATTTCTGTATATAGTAATGCTGACCGACAGAGCTGCAGAATTCCAGCTCTGAGTATTAGGTGTCACAGAGGTATCCAACATTCTAGTGAAATACTACCTTATACACATACAGCAAAACTGTTTCAGAATCTAGAAATACACTTACAACTTCAGCTGAAGTGTGACTACTATAAGAATGTACAATCTAGGCTCCAGTTTTCTTACAAGTATTTTCTAAAATAGACCATGCTAGATTTGTTGTTTCTGACTTATTTTGCACAGCACATTGTCCCCAAGTTTCATTCATTTGATTGTCCTCATGACCTCATTCCTTCTTGTAGTTGCACAACATTCCATCATATGTATACATCACAGTTCCCCTTTCTGCTTCTCAGTAATTGTGCCCTTTGTTCCCCTCCATCTATTGTGCATCAGGGATAATGTACAAAATAAACAATCCGTGTCTCACAGTGTTTTCACTCAGTTGTACAATCATCAGCACTCTCAATTCTAGACAGTTTTCACTGGTCTTTGACAAAAAACACAATAAACATGGACTTACCAGATGTCAAATCTAAATCTCCCATATCTTTTGTCCTACCCACCCATTTATTAGCCCCTGGTATTGCTGTGATACTGGTGTTGTCTTCCTGTTAACTATAGGCCATAGCATGCTATATTAGCTTTCCCCCGATTATTGACTCTTTGCACAAGATCAAAACTTTGAAGTAGTTAATGCAACAGCTTATTTATTATTGTAGAGTTAGTTGATGGGATACATGGCTCTATACAATGACTTTCAATCATTATTACCTTCAATATGGCAATGTTACTTATTAATCCACTAATGAACTATCATCACTTCTATCTGTTCCTTTACATTTACGTTCAACCTCCTTGAGTAACCATTCACCTATCTCTACCTTCTGTGTTTATCTATACTCTACACTGTAAGCTTTGAGTTTACCTTTATTAGAGTCATAAAAGTGAGATCATACAGTATGTATCATTCTGTGTCTGTCTGATTTCACTCAGCATTATGTCCTCAAGGCTCATCCATCTTGTCATGTGCTTCAGGACCTCATTTCATTTTACTACTGCATCATATTTCAATGTATTTATATACTGCATGTTTTTTCTCTATTTGTCTGTTGATTGGCACTTAGATTGTTTGCATCTTTTGGCAATTGTGAATAGTGCTGCAATGAATATCAGTGTGCAAATGTCTGTTCATGTCATTGCTTTCAGCTTTTCTGGATATATTCCAAGTATTGGGATTACCAGGTCACAAGGTAACTTGACGTATTAGTTAGGGTTCTCCAAGGAAACAGAATCAACAGGGAACACTCACAAATATAAAATTTATAAAAGTGTCTCACGTGACTGTGAAAACACAGTCCAAAATCTGCAGGACAGGCTGTGAAGCCGATGATTCTGATGGAGGGTCTGGATGAACTCTACAGGAGAGGCTCACCAGCCAAAGCAGGAAGAGAGCCTATCTCTTCCAAATCCTCCTTAAAAGGCTTCCAGGGATTAGATTGAGCATCACTCATTGCAGAAGACACTCCCTTTGGCTGATTACAAATGGAATCAGTTGTGGAGGCAGCTGATGTGATCATGATTTAATTCTATTGCAACAGACAGGCCAGCACTTGCCCAACCAGACAAACAGGTACCATCACTTGGCCAAGCTGACACATGAACCTGACCATGACACTGATATTTAGTTTTCTGAGGAACTGCCAAACTGTCTTCCACAGCTCTTGCACCATTATGAATTCCCACCAGCAGTGAATGAGTGTTCTAAGTTCTCCACATCTGCATCAATATTTGTAATTTTGTTTGTTTGATAACAGCCATTCTTGTAGGCATAAGGCGGTGTACCATTGTAGTCTTGATCTGCATTTCCCTTATACTAATGAGAATGAGCCTCTTTTCATGTGCTCTTTAGCCATTTGTATTTTCTCTTCAGTGAAATGTCTGTTCATATCCTTTGCCCATTTTATAATTGGGTTGTTTGTTCTTTTGCTGTTGAGTTGTGTAATTTCTTTATGTACACAGGATATCAAACATTTATCCAACATGTGGTTACCAAATATTTTCTCCCATTGAGTTGGCTGCCTCTCACCTTTTTGACAAAGTCCTTTGAGGCACAGAAGCTTTTGATTTTTTAAAAATTTTTATTTTGAGGAATTCCCATTTATCTATTTTTTATTTCATTGCTTATGCTTCGGATTTAAAGTTTAAGAAGCCACCTCCTATTACAAGATCTTGAAGATGTTTTCCTGTATTTTCTGCTTTTGGATTTATGGTGCTGGCTTTTATATTTAGGTCTTTGATCCATTTTGAATTAATTTTCTTCTAGGTTGTAAGGTAGGGGTCCTCTTCCATTCTTTTGGCTGTTGATACCCAGCTCTACCATGCCCATTTATTGAAAAGACCATTCAGTCACAGTTCAATGGAAATGGGGGTCTCCTTGGAGATCAACTGACCATATATTTGATGGTCTATCTCCGCACTCTCTATTTGGTCCCATTGATCAATACTTCTGTCTTTGTACCAATACCATGCAGTTTTGACCACCGTGGCTTTATAATAAATTTTAAAGTCAGAAAGTGTTAGTCCTTTTTTTCGCTCTTCTTTTTTGGGATATCTTTAGCTAGGCGGGGTCTTTTTCCCTTCCAAATAAATTTGCTAACAATCCTTTCCAAGTCTTCAAAAAGATTGTTGGAATTTTGATTGGTATTGCATTGAAAATGTAGATCAATTTGGGTAGAACTGACATCTTGACTACATTCAACCTTCCTATCCATGAGCATGGAATGTTGTTCCATCTACTTAGATCTTTTCTTTTAGCATTGTTTTGTAGCTTTCTGTGTACAGATCCCTAACATCTCTGGTTAAGCTTATTCCTAGATATTTGCTTCTTTTGGTTGCTATTTTGAAAGGAATTCTTTCCTTAATTATCTCCTCAGTTAGGTCATTACTTGTGTACTGCTTGTGTAAAAATTACTGATTTTTATATGTTAATTTTGAATCCCGCCACTTTGCTGAATTTGTTTATTAGCTCAAGTAGCTTTGTGATGTATTTCTCGGGATTTTCCAAGTATAGGCCCATGCCATCTGTAAATAATGAAAGTTTTACTATTTTTTCTATGTGGAGGTCTTTTATTCCTTTCTCCTGACTGATAGCTCTAGCTAAAACTTCTAGTACAATGTCAAATAATGGCAATCACAATGGGCATCTTTGTCTCGTTTCTGATCTTAGGGGGAAGGCTTTCAATCTCTCATCATTGAATACGATGCTGACTATGGGTTTTTCATATATGCCCTTTATGGTACTGAGGAAGTCTTTGATTCCTACCTTTTGAGGTGTTTTTATCAGAAAAGGATGTTAAGTTCTGTCAAATGCTTTTTCAGCATCACTTGATATGAGCATGTGATTTTTTCCTTTTTGATTTGTTTATGTACATTGATTGATATACTTGTATTGAACCACCTTTGTATTGCTGGTATAAACCCCACTTGGTCATGCTATATAATTCTTTTAATGTGTCATTGGATTTGACTTGCTAGTATTTTATTGAGAATTTTGGCATCTATGTTCATTAGGGAGAGTGGTCTGAATTTCTCTTCTTGTAGCATCTTTACATGGTTTTGGTATTAGATTGCTGTTAGCTTCATAAAATAAGTTAGGTAGCACTCCTTTTTCCCTCAGTTTTTTGGAAGAGTTTGAGCAGGATTGGTATTGGTTCTTTTTGGACTTAATAAAATTTTCTTGTGATGCTGTCTGGCCCTGGACTTTTCTTTCTAGGAAGATTATTGATGATTGATTGAATCTCTTTACTTGTAATTATTTTTTTGAGACCTACTAATTCCTCCAACTCAGTGTAGGTAGTTTGTATGTTTCTGGAAATTTGTCCATTTCATCTAAGTTGTCTAGTATGTTGGTGTATAGTTGTTCACAGTATCCTCTTATGACTTTTAAAATTTCTTTAGAATCCATGGTAACAACCTCTGCTCATTTCTGATTTTGTTTATTTGCATTCTCTCTCTTTTTTTCCTTGTCAACCTAGCTAGGGGTCCACCAATTTTATTGATTTTCTCAAAGAACCAACTTTTGATTATGTTGATTCTGTCTTTTATTTTTATTGTTCTCTAGTTTGTTTATTTCTGCTTTAATCCTTGTCATTTCTCCTCTATTTGCTTTGGAGTTAGTTTGCTGTTCTTTCTCTAGTCCATCCAGGTGAGTGGTTAAGTCCTTGATTTTTTCTTTTTTTTTTTTAACATAATCATTTAGGGCAATAAATTTGTACCTCAGCACTGCCTTTGCCACCTCCCATAAATTCTAATATGTTGTATTCTTGTTTTCATTCATCTCCAGATATTTACCTATTTCTCTAGCAATTTCTTCTGTGACCCACTGATTGTTTGAGAGTATGTTGTTTAATCTCCATGTATTTCTGAAAGTTCTGGTTCTTTAGTTTTATTGATTTCCAGCTTCATTCCATTGTTGTGGTCAAAGAAAGTGCTTTGGATAATTCCAATCTTATTAAATTTATAAAGACTTGTTTTGTGTTCTGGCATATGATCAATCTGGAAAACATTCCATTAGCACTAGAGAAGAATGTATATCCCTGTGTTTTGGCTGTAGGGATCTATATATGTCTGTTATGTCTAATTCACTTCTCACATTGTTTAGGTTCTCTATTCCCTTATTGATCCTCTGTCTGCTTGTTCTATCTATTGAGGAGAGTGGTGTATTGAAGTCTCCCATTATTACTGTTGAAACATCCATTGATCCCTTCAGTTTTGCCAATGTTTGCCTCCTGTACTTTGGAGCTTCTTTATTGGTAGCATAAATATTTATGATTGTCATTTCTTCTTGGTGAATTGCTCCTTTTATTAATATATAGTATCCTTCCTTGTCTCTTATGATGTCTTTACATTTAAAGTTTATTTGGTCTGATACTAATATAGCTACTCCTGCTTTCTTTTGGTTTCAGCTTGCAGGGTACATCTTTTTCCATCTTTTCATTTCCAATCTATTTGTAGCCTTGGGTCTAAGATCAGTCTTTTGTAAGAAGCAAATAGATGAATCATATTTTAAAATCTGATTCTGCCAATCTGTATCTTTTAACTGGTGAGTTTAACCCATTAGCATTTAAAGTTATTATTGTAAAGACAGTTCTTGAATCTACCATCTTATACTTTCTTTGTTTGTGTTTTATGTGGCCAGGCATCAGGAATAGAACCCAGGTCTCTAGCATGACAGGAGAGAATTCTGCCACTGAGCCACTGTTGCACCACCCATTTGACAGACCTATATATTCTATTCCTTCTTTCTTTTTTATTCTTTAAGTTACCCTTACTGATACTCTTCAATTCTGTACCCTCTTCCAGACCTCCCTCTCCTGTCTTTTTTTTCTTTTTCAGCCAGCAGAACTCCTTTTAGAATTTCTTGTTGGGCAGGTCTCTTGTTGACAAATTCTCTCAGCCTTTGTTTGTCTGAGATGTTAATCTCTCCCTCAAGTTTGAAGGACAACTTGGCTGGATAAATAGTTCTTGGTTGGAATTCTTTCTCCTTCAGGATCTTAAATGCATTATATAACTGCCTTCTCACTCACATGGTGCCTGTTGAGTAACCCAATCTCAGTCTGATGTGGTGTGCTGGTTTGAATCTGTTGTGTACCCCAGAAAAGTCATGTCTTTTAATCCTTTTCAATATTGCCGAGTGTTATATTTTTATTGTTTCCATGGAGATATGACTTACCCAATTGTGGGTAGTAACTTTGGACTAGATGGTTTCCATGGAGGTGCATCTCCGCCCATTCAAGGTGGGATTGTTTACTGGAGCCCTTTAAGAGGGAACCATTTTGGAAAAAGCTTTAGAGAAATGACAGAAGTCTCAGAGGCAATAAAAACTTCACAGCAGAGCTGACAGGATTGCAGACATCTGGAGAACAGAGACACAGATGTGTGTAGACACTTGGAGCCCAGGAAACATCATAATGAGCTGTTAAGCAAGCCAGAACCTGGAGAGGCAGATGCCAGCCAGTGACTACCCAGCTGACAAAGGTGTTCCTAACCCATGGACCTTCCATGAATTAAGGTAACCTCTTATCGGTACCTTAACTTTGGGTATTTTCATTGCCTTACAGCTATAAACTTGTAACTTATGAAATTCCCCTTTTTAAAAACCATTCCAGTTCTGGTATATCACATTCTGGCAGCTTGCAAACTGAAACATGTGGCGTCCCTTCTATGGACTTGATTGCCTTTCTCTTGCTGCTTTCAGGACTTACTGCTTCACTTTAACATTTGGCAGTCTGATTAGTATGTGTCTTGGAGTATGCCTATTTGGATGTATTTTATTTTAGGGTTTGTTGGGCTTCTTTGATTTGCATATTTATGTCTTTTATAAGATTTGGGAAGTTTTTCCCCACTAACTCTTCAACTAATCTTTCTATCCCTTTACTCTCCTCTTCTTCTGGAACACCAATAATTCTTATATTTGTGTTTTTTGTGTTGTCCATCATTTCCTTGAAATTCTGTTCCTTTTTTTTCATCTTTCTTGCCATTTGTTATTTTGTGTATTCAAGTCCAAACACCCTGTCTTCTAGCTCACTAATTCTTTCTTCTGCCTCTTCAAATCTGCTGTTGTGTGTCTTTAGTATATATAAATTTTTCTAGTATTTTTTAATTTGGTCTATAATATCATTTATCTCTGTGAGATCTGCTATTTTTCTATTTATTCTTTCAAATTCTTCTTTATGCTTCTTCAGTGTCTTCTTGATATGTTTTATGTCCTTATGTTCATCCTTGATTAGTCATTCCGAATTCTGTGTCCCCTCTGGTATTTTAATTTGGTCATTTGGCTGGACCATATCTGTCTGAATCTTTGTGTGCTTTGTGATTTTCTGTTGTGTTTGGGACATTGTTTATCTTGATGAAGTTATTTCGCAAGTTGGTTTCCTTGACTTGTCTAAGGTTTTGTATTTGCTTGGTTTTGCCTTGAAGGTCCCCCTTTACACTTAGTTTGTCAGTAATTATTGCCCAAACCAAGGCCCAGATCTCATGAACAGGATGCAATTCTACTTGAGACTTACTAATAGATGGCGCTCTTGAGCCACGTCTTCCCCTTAGCCCTGCCTCTCCCTGACTGTGGCAGCTAACTAAGCAAGATGGTGCCAGGCAGGATGGCTATTCTTGGCACCCAGCAGAGCCACTATTGTCTATACGCAGTGGGGCCACTTCTTTCTGCACCCATTGGGGCAGCTATTCTTGTGCCTACAAGGGCAACTATTCTTGGTGCCTGGGGAGCAGCCCTCTCTGCAACCAGTAGGGCCATTGTTTATTGAGCCTAGTAGGACAGTAACTCATGCCCAGCAGGTTGGTATTTGTGGCACCTGGCAGAGCAGCTGGTCTTGGTGAGCAGAGTGGGGCTTCTCATTCCCTCAGGGAACCAGCCTGCCATGCCCATGGGGGAGGGGCATCAGTCTCAATGACTTGGGAAACTTACATTTCTATGTGGGATCTTGGTCACTCCACCATTCCAACTGGTGTACGATGTGTGTCCAGTCACTGAAGTCCCCCAAAGAGTTACTTCATACAGTTGCTAGCTATTTATTAGCTGCCCTAGAGGACAAATTAAATTCCACTCCTCACTACACTACCATCTTGCCTCACCACCTCACAATTCACTTTTAAAACTGTATTTATGGCAGAGTGTATTGTGTTCCCCAGAAAGACATGTTCAAGCACTAATCTCAGATCCTGTGGGTGGGGACTTATTTATAAACAGAATGTCCAGGAGGTATTATTTAGATGAGGGCAAATTGAATTAGGGTGGGCCTTAACCAATAAGGCAGGACTCTTCATAAATAAAAGAAATTTCAACTCAGTCACTTAAAAGAAACCAGAGAAGGAGAGAGAGGTCACCATGTGATGGAGTCAGAGAGGCATCTCCTAACAAAGGAACCCAACAATTGCTATCAGTGCAGCCACAGAACACTACAGGCTCCATAAGAAAGCAAGGTCTAATAATACCTTGTTGAGCTTCCAGCCTCCAAAGCAGTGAGACAATAAATCCCTGTTGTTTAAGTCAACCAGTTTGTGGTATTTGTCATAGCAGCTCTGGCAAACTAAGACTATATTTTAGGAAATAAGTAATAATTACAGCAATAACAATAGCTAACATTTTACTAAGTTCTTCTTATATGTCAAACACTACCCCACCACTTACTTCAAAAAAATATCAATTCATTAAACTCTTATAAGAACCCTAGGAGATATATTAGTCTATATCTCATTTTATGGATCTGGAAACAAAGGGACAGAAAGGATAAGTGATTCAGAACCAGCTAGTAAATGGTAGAAGCAAGATTCAAAAAGACTGTTTGGCTCTAGCATCTATGCCTAAACATTCCATTCTGCTGACTTGCTTGGGTAAAAAAAAAAAAAAAAAGAAATTGCTTTACATAATGTTGCCTCATCTAGATGTAGGGGATAAAGGGAAATTGTAATTTCATAACTTAATATGAGTCTGCCTATATCCTGCTATGTGGGTATTGCTAGGTTAATATTAGATTAGTTAACTGTGCTAAATTGAAACTATTGAGCCCATTTCTTAAGATGCATGCTTTGAGTTTTGACTTTCAGGAAAAATAGGGATGGGGCGGGCCACAGTGGCTCAGTGGCAGAGTTCTTGCCTGCCTGCCTGCCTGAGACTCAGATTTGATTCCCGGTGACTGCCCATGCAAAAAAAAAAAAGGGGGATGAATTTATCCTGATTCATTTTTGCTTCTTTACCTGATCTCTTTCATGTAACAAATTTTTTTTCTTATTGCATTTGTTATCCAAAATATATTAAATTAAATTTTAAAAGAAAAATAATCTACAACTACAGATAATTCCCTTTTATCATGTGACCATTTAATATTTATCTACAAGTATATATATCTTACATAATTATCATAGCATTTTTTTCACTGAAGTTTAATTCATTAACATTATTCCAAGTTCTACATGCTGCTCGTAACCCTTTTAATATTTTTAACATTCTCTATGAGGTTAAGATATAATTAACTTATTTTTGCTGCAGAAATATTTATATTTGAATAAACAATTTCATGTATACAGAGTTTCTTTTCTTATTTTGGGTCATTTCCTTAGAATAAAGTCTAATGGTTATCAAAAGAATTAAACTTTATTTTATTTGTTACTCTCTGAATATAATTCGACAGAATGGAATTTTATAATTTTTTCTAGTTGATCACTTAATTGATAAAATAATATTAAAGAACTGTTTTAAATCAAATTTCTTTAATTACTGTTGAACTGAACACTTACAGTTATATTAGGTTAATATTTGAATTTCCTCTCACAGGATTTTGTTGCAAGGGCTTACTATTGACATCTAAGTCATAGTCTCATGAAAATGTTTCATTTAATATATATTAAATTTTGACTCCATTTATGCAAATATCTTGCACTCTATTACAACTCCTCCTTTTCCATTGATCCTATGTCCAATCTAAGGGGTCTGTGGGATATGCCCATTCTAACTGTTCATGTTGAAAAGGGATATAGACAATATAGGATAAGGGGATGATATTCTTGGAGAATCTTGACTAATTCGATACCCTTTTTTATAAATACTATAGTCTGTACTCTTCTGATTTTCCTTCTCAACTCTACAGTCTATCTGAAATTTATTTTGATTTATGGAAGGAATTAAGTATGAAGTTAAAATAAATTTTCTTCTTTCCACTTAGCTGTACCCTTTCTAGGTGTTTTTGTTATTCTTGTAATAAATTAAAGCTCTCCTTTCAGCCGTCTATGTTTCATTTTACTATCATTATTATACCTTTTCAATTATTATTCCACAATATGCTTTAATACCTAAACGGCCCATCTTCCTCATCCCTACCATCATAGCTCTCTCTTTTTTTCTCAATAATTACTGTTGCCCTTACCGTATGTATTTTTCTAAATAATCTTATAATAATTTTAAGTTGTTTTATCAAGTCAGTTGTGATTCTAATTGTTTCCAAAAAAAAAAATGGACCAATATACAGTCTAACTTTCTTTTATAGTGTTGCTTTGTGTAGAGTTCAATTTACTTTTCATGCTTTGATTTTAGAGGTTTCACTGCATACTCAAGTAGCAGTATTCTCAGGTGAAGGGCATGACCTGGCCAAAGAGTAGGAAACATCTGATCAGCCATCTGGAGACAAAAGCCAGCCCACAGGAAAGCTGTCGTTTCAGTTAAACCTGTTCCTGTCTAGCCTCGTGAGCTATCACTGGTCACTGGGGGAGAAGGAGATCCTTATTTTTTTTCTTTATTGTTGCTGTGTTCACTCCATTTCACTATTCCCCTAATGAGATTTATAGAAGTAAAATTAACTTAAAGTGCTCAGAAATATGTGTTCCTCAGATTTTCACGCTCTAAGTTAAGTAATTTCCCCCAAGAACAAATACTAATTCTTATTCTCTCAAGAAACACCTTGGAAAACCATGAGCTTGTTTGGTCAGTTTTTCCATTAAATAAATCACCCAAACTTCAAATAAGATCCATTCATCCATAAGTGTGAACTATTCTCCTAATACAAACATCTTCAAACATAATACAAATCATGGCTATATATCATGATTTGAAACTCCTCCATTGAAGTGATGACTAATCCTTTAACCATTTAATTGTGAAATGGAGCATTCGCAAATCACATGATTTTAGTTTAAAGCCATTATTACTTAATCTCTTTGTTAAGGTGGCTTCAGGATAAACAGTTGGAGTGTGTTGAGTTATGATTACATTAAACTCAAAGGTCCCTTGTTTTAAGGAGTCTACCATTTTTGTTTGCATTTATCCTAAAATCATAAAATTTTATATGATTTTAAAGGTTATCTGGACATGTCCCAATACTCACAGCATGAAGGTCACCCAAGAAGTTTGCACAGAAATCACCCAGTGGTACAGAATCTCACCTACCCTCCTGTCCCCAAATAGAGTGATTGCTGTACCATTAATTTACAAGGTGAGGTGCAATGTACCCCAGTCATCTCCTTCCTTTTAAGTAGTCCTTAAACTTCCCCAAAAGAAAACAAAAACATAAAAAGCCATAGAAATCACCCTAGTTATGGTATTTAAAAAAAAGATTACAAGACTCTTCAGTGGTGATTTTTAAAAATTTTTTATTAATTAAAAAAAAATTACAAGAAAGAAACACAAACATTCCCAACACATACACTCAACAATTCACAATATCATCACATAGTTGCATATTCATCATCATCATTTCCCAAAACATTTGCATCAATTCAGAAAAAGAAAAAGACAGAGTGGTGATTTTTTGCTTGTTTTATCACATTTATCCTATGTAACATTCCAAAAATGACTGCCTAACTGTCAAACAATGGAGTCTTTTCAGTCTTCTCAATGGCATTTGAAACACTTCTCTTGAGTTCTACAATACCATCCTTTCTTGGTTCTACTTCCTAACCCTCTAATAATTTCCCCCCAATCTCCTTTGCACCACCCTTTCATTTTGGTGGTACTCAGAGCACATCTTTAGCCCTCCTCTTACTCTGCCTGTCCTCCCTGGGTAGCCTCTGTCATTCTCAAGACCTCGGCTACTTCTCGGCTGATGACACACATTTGGCATCACAAATGCCATCTGACCCAAACTGAAAGCATCATCTTTCCCAAAATTTGTTCTTCTACCTTAATAAGTCCAGGCACCATATACACAATCACCTAAGCTTTACATCTCTACATCATCTTACATTTCTCTATTGCCACCAACACCTTACAGCCCAGCTTATCACACATACACATTCCCTTCTCCAAAATATTCAATTGGCTCTGTTCAGGATTCAGGCTTTTGTCCTTTTTGACCTCTTATGGTCTTGAATCTCATACACCTTGAATGTATTCTGATCCTGCTATTGGAATGGTCTTTTTTTTAAAAAACCACATATCTAATTATGTAATTTTCTGCCTTCAAACCCTTCTGATGACTCCTAGTGGACTACTGCAGGGATCAGCAAACTATGACTAACAGACAAATCTGGCCCATTGCCAGTTTTTACAAATAAAATATTATTGGAACTTGGCCACATTCATTCAATTATTATCTGGTTGCAGAAAAAAAAACATGTGGCCCCAAAAGTCAAACATATTCACTATCTGGCCCTTTACAGAAAATGTTTGCAGATGCCTAGCCTGGTGGATAAAGTCTGATCTCCATAATCCAGCACATAAGAACCTCCGTTCTTTGGTTATAACCTCTATCTCCAGGCCTGGCTCTTGCCACATGCCCTCTTAAATCTTATACTTAACTGTGCTTAGCTGCTTGCAATTTCCCAGCATAGATCTATAGAAATTTCTGCTATGATTGAGATGTGCTGTGTCTGCGCTGAAGAATGCAATTGCCACTAGCCATATGAACACTTAAAATGTGGTTAAGAAAACTGAGGAATTGAATATTTTTTTTCTTTTTTTGCATGAGCAGGCACCAGGAACCAGGAATTGAATTTTGAATTTCATCTAATTTTAATCAATGTGAATTTAAACTTAAATAGCCACAAATGGCCATTGGCTAACACACTGGACAACACTGTGCTGGACTATGTCACATGACTGCATCTTCATTCATTTTATGGGGAATATTTAAAATATATTGTCTGCCTGTGAAACACTCATATTTCAACAGTTAACTTAAGGTTTTTGTTTTTTTTTTTCACATGGCCAGGCACCAGGAATCAAACCCAGATTTCTGGCATGGCAGGTGAGAACTCTGCCACTGAGCCACCATGACCTGCCCTTAACTTAAGGTTTATCTTTTTTTAGGGAGGCCTTTCTAACTCCCAAGTCCTGCCCCCCGGCCCCCCCAAAATGGGTATCCTCTGTTTGTGTCTTCAGTATGCTATCATATTACCAGGAAGTCTTTTTTTTTTTTTTACACTGATCTGTCTTTTCCAACCAGAATAGCAACCTCTGAATTTTCTGCAGAAAGTTATCCCATTTGTCTCTCTTTAAAAGCCCCTAATCCAGTGTCTGGTTTGTGCCAGAAACTTAATTAATGTCAGTCAAATAGATGCATTAATGTCACATTCCTACTACTTTTTTTCAACATGCAAATCCCTTTCCTTCATTTATAGTTTTTTGACAGATGAAGAATAGCTGCTCCTTGTAGCCTAGTGCTTATTATTACTATTATTATTATATTATTATATAACCCTAATAATCCCCCCCACCCCCTTACTCCTCCCACTAGATGTTGACTTCTTCCCTCTGGGAACAATAATTGATTTCAACCCGTTAGGCAACCTGATTTTGTTCACATGTTCTGACCTTCACTTTCATGTTAGCATCTTCAAGGCTTAGAATAAAAAACATCACATTCCTCAAGAAGTTGTGTGAGGCATCCATGCCCCTTCAGTTGACTGACTTGTTTGACCTCTTCTGTGAAATTTGTTAATTCTGCCTTGTTCTGAGAATACACTAGTTACCCGTGGTCTATGAGAGCCTTGGGTACTGCAGCTATCTTGCTTTGTTTTTCATCAAAGATAATTTCAGTATTACTTAGACTAAGGAAAGATGGTAAACTCTACAAGAATGGCTGTGAGACACCAACAACAATTAACAGTCCCCAGAGACTGTAACTCCTTTTGAAGAAGAAGCCAAACTTAAAAATATTTTTTGCTTAGCTTTTCATTTGAAATAATATCAGATTTATAAAAAAGTTACAAAAATAGGAAAAAGAATTCCCATATGCTCCTCATCCAGATTCACCAAACGTTACCATCTTATACAAACACCTCACAATTATCAAGAACAGGAAATAAATATTGATACACTATGATTATGTAATCTTAAGATTGTATTCATATTTTGCCAATTTTCCCACTAATGTTCATTTTTTTCTGCTCCAGGATACATCTAACATCACAAATTGTATTTAGTAGTAATGTCTTCTTAGTCTTCCTTAATCTGCAACAATTCCCCAGTCTTTTTTTTCTGTTAACTTTTTTCTTTTTTTAATTGAAAAATCTTCACACATGTTCTATACAATTGATGGCTCACAATATCATCACATATTTGTGTATTCATTGCCATGATCATTTCTTGGAACATTTGCATCACTCCAGAAAATAAAATAAAAAGAAAAAACTCATGCTTTCCGTACCCTTTGCTCCTCCCTTTCATTGACACCAGGGTTTCCATCTACCCAATGTATTTTACCCTTTGTCCCCCCCACCATTATTTATTTATTATCTATATTTTTTGCTCATCTGTCCACACCCTGGATATAAAAAGCACCAGGCACAAGGTTCTCACAATCACACAGTCACATTATAAATGCTGTATCTTTATATCCTGTCAACTTAAAAAAAATTTTTTTGGAGAAGTTGTACGTTTACAGAAAATTCATGCAGAAAATATAGAACTCACATATAAACCCCCTGCACACACATGGTTTTTCCTACTACTAAAAATTTGCATTCATGTGGAAACTTTTTACAATTGATGAATGAATATTTTTATGATTTTATTACTAACTATAGTCCGTGGGTGGCATTAGTGTTCATTCTTTGTGCTGTTCAGTCCTTATGTTGTTGTTTTCTTTATTTTTTCTTAGTAGCATAAATATAACCTAAAATTTCCCCTTTTAACATTCAAATGTATAATTCAGTGATGTTAATTCACAATGTTGCATGACCATCAGCACCATCCTTTACCAAAACTTTTCCATCACTGTCAACAGAAATTCTATACCAATTAAGCATTATACCCTATAATTCCTATCCACATTCCAGCCCCATTGTAACCTGGGTTCTAGTTTCTGACTCTAAGAATAAGCTTATTCTAATTATTTTATATCAGTAAGATCATAGAATATTTGTTCTTTAGTTCCTGGCTTATTTCGCTCTGTATATTGTCTTCAAGTTTCAACCATTCTTTTGCAAATGGAGATTCAGTTTTCCCAGCACTATTTGTTGAAGAGATTATTCTTTCCCAATTGAATGGGTTTTACCCCTTGTAAAAAATGAACTAGGCATTTGTGAGGGTTGATTTCTGAATTCTCAATTCAATTCCATTGATCTATATGTCTGCCCTTTTACAGTACCAGGCTGTTTTAATTACTGTGGCTTTGCAATAAGCTTTAAGATTGGGGAGTTTGAGTCCTTCATCTTCATTCTTTTTTTTTTTAATTGTATGATATAACATATATATAAAACAAAGAAAGAAAAAAAGATTAATTTTTCAAAGTATTCTTCAACAAGTAGTTACAGGACAGATCCTAGAGTTTTTCATGGGCTACAATATCATCCTCTCAATTTTTTTCTTCTAGCTGCTCTAGAATATGGGAAGCTAGAAGAAATAAATATTTTTTAAATCATCACAATCGAATTTTTTCATTTTTGTAAAAAATAATATGTATACAAAGCAGCAATAAATTTCAAAACCCAGCACAATTCATTGTAAAACAGATTTCAGAGTTTGGTATGGGTTACAATTCAACAATTTTAGGTTTTTACTTCTAGCTGCTCTAAGATACTGGAGACTAAAAGAAGTATGAATTTAATGATTCAGCAATCATATTCATTTGTTAAACCATACCATCTGTGTATAACTCCTTTGATCTTTCTATCCCATTCTTTAGGGTATTTGGGCTATGGCCATTCTAAATTTTTCATGTTGGAAAGGGCCGTCAATAACATGGGATAGAGAGATGGAACAAGCTGACGTCCTGGAGAGGCTGGTCCCTCAGGTTTCAGGCTTTATCTGGTCCAGGGACCCATCTAGAGGTTTTAAGTTTCTAGAAAGTTGCTCTAGTGCATGGAAACTTTGTAGAACCTTATATATTTTCCTAAGTATTCTTTAGTATTGGCTGGAATGGTTTTGGTTGGGGGTTGGCAGGTTATGATAGGTAGCAATGCCTAACTGAAGCTTGCATATGAGTGTCCTCCAGAGTAGCCTCTCGACTCTATTTGAACTCTCAACCACTGATACTTTATTAGCTACCCTTCTTTTCCACCTTTTGGTCAGGATGGAATTGTTGATCACCCAGTACCAGTGCCAGACTCATCCCTGGGAGTCGTTTCCCACGCCACCAGGGAGACTTTCACCCCTGGATGTCATGTCCCACATAGGAGAGAGGACAATGATTTCACTTGCAGAATTGGACTTAGAGAGACTGAGGCCACATCTGAGCAACAACAGAGGTCCATCAGAAGTAACTCTTAGGGATACCTATAGGTAGACTAAGCTTCTCCACTACCTACATAAGCTTCACAAGAGTAACTTTCATGATCAAGGGCTTGACCTATTGATTTGGGTGTTCCTAATGTTTGACACAGTATCAGGGGATTCCCTGATGGTAAAGTTTAATAGTTCCATATTTTTTCTCCCATCTTTCAAGGGACTTTGCCTATACTTTTTGATTATCTGTTTACTATATTCTAGGATATATCTAGGCATTACATTAAGCTGTACAGGATTAAAGGCCCTCATTCTTATTCTGGGCTCCTTGTGTTTCAATTGTTCAAATGAGCTATACAGACAAGTTGAATTAGATTATGTGTTACAGAAAATTTAGGTTCCAGACAAAAATAAACCTTTCTTCATTTGGTCTCACGGAGTAAGTGCAATTCTAAAATAAAGATAATGTCTTCCTTACCCCTGTGTTCTGAAGTACCTTAATCACGACCTGATTGGCTTCATTCTTATCTCTAAATACCAGGTTATACATATATTAAGCAGCCTCTAAATCCAGAAGTAATTATTACCACTCTGGAATAAATGTGTCTGCTATAAGGGTTTACAATCTATGGCCCCGTTTTCTTATAAGCATTTTCTAAAGGAGACCATACAATAATTATTCTTTCATTTCTGGCTTATTTTGTCTCACCAAATATCCCACAGCTTCATTCACATCATTGCATGTCTCACAACTTCGTTCCTTTTTGCAACCACACAATATTCAGTCATAAGTATACACCATTGCTCGCCAATCTACTTCTCAGTCAGTATACCCTTAAGCCACCTGAATTCAATAGACATTATGTATAATGCCCAAAGTCCATCAACACTCTCAATTTTAGATAATTTCATCATTCCCAAGAGACAGATAACCAACAAACACACCCCCACCAAATAAGAAATCTAAACCTCCTCTTAACTGTTATCCCTGCCCCCATTATTTACCCCTGGTGTTGCTGTGGTACTGCTAATCTTTTCCTCTTAAACATAGCCCACACAGCATGCAATAGCAGTTTTCCTCTGTACCCTGGACTTAAGCACTCTTATACATGAATCATACCTTTGAAGTAGTAGAACTTTGAAGTAGTTCTTACAAGAACTTAGTTATACTTCTAGTGTAAATCTGTGGACACATAAGTCTATACAACACCTTTCAAGCATGTTCACCTTCAATATGATATTATTACTTACAGACCCATGAGAGAATCTCCTTCACTTCTATCAATTCCCTTACATTTGAGTCCAACCTCATTAGCCAACCATTCACCCATCGCTAGCTTCTATGTATCTCTAAGACTCCTATATTCTGTATCATAGGCCTCCAATTTGACCTTTTTCATGGTCATAAAAGTGGAGTCATACAGTATCTGTTCTATAGTCTGGCTTATTTCACTCAGCATTATGTCCATCTTGTCATGTGCTTTGGGATGTCATTTCATCTTACTGCTGCATAATATTTTATCATATGTATATGCCACATTTTGTCAATCCACTTATCTGTTGATGGGCATTTGGATTCTTTCCACCTTTTGGCAATTGTGAATAATGTTGCTATGAATATTGGTGTGCAACTGTCTTTGTGTCACTGCTTTTAGCTCTTCTGGGTATAAACCAAGTAGTGCTATTGCTGGGTCATAGGACAACTTAATATTTAGTTTTGTAAGGAACTGCCAAACTGTCTTCCACAGCAGCTGTAACATTATACGTTCCCACCAGCAGTGCATAAGAGTCCCAATTTTTCCATAACCTCTCCAACATTTGTAGTTTCCTGTTTGTTTAATTCTTATAGGTGTGAGGTGGTATCTCATTGTAGTCTTGATCTGCATTTCCCTTATAGCTAATGAAAATGAACATCTCTTCATTTGCCACCTGTATTTGCTCTCCAGAAAAATGCTTATTCATATCTAAAGCCCGTGTTATAACTGGGTTGTTTATTCTTTTGTTGTTGAGTTGTATGATTTCTGTATGTATTCAGAATATCAAACCTTTGTTCGATGTGTGATTTCCAAATATTTTCTCCCCTCAAGTTGACTGCCTCTTCATCTTTTTGAGAAACTCTTTTGAGGTACAGAAGCATTTGATTTTTATTATTATTATTTTTTACATGGGCAGGCACTGGGAATCGAACCTGGGTCCTCTGGCATGGCAGGAACGCATTCTTGCCTGCTGACCCACCGTGGCCCACCCAGAAGCATTTGATTTTGAGGAGTTTCCATTTATCTATTTATTCTTTTGTTGCTTGTGCTTTGGGTGTAAAATAGCTACCTCCTATTACTAGTTCTTGAAGATGTTTCCCTACATTTTCTTTTTAGAAGCTTTATAGAGCTAGTTCTTATAGTTAGGTGTTTGATCCACTTTGAGTTAATTTTTGTATGGGGTTTAAGGTAAGTTTCTTCTTTCATTCTTTTGGCTATTGGTATCCAATTCTCCCATACCCATTTATTGAAAAGACTGTTTTGTCCCAGATGAGTGGATTTGGGGGCCTTGTCAAAAATTAGCTGACTATAGATTTGGTGGTCTATTTCTATACTCTCAATTTGATTCCATTCGTCAATACTTCTATCTTTGGGCCAGTACCATGCTGTTTTGGCCACTGTGAATTTATAAGTTTTAAAGTCAGGAAGTGTTAATCCTCCACTTGTTCTTCTTTTTTAGGATGCCTTTAGCTATTCAGGATCTCTTTTCCTTCCAGATAAGTTTGGTAACTAGCTTTTCCAAGTCTTCAAAGTAGGTTATTGGAATTTTGATTGGTACTGCGATGAATCTGTAGATCAATTTGGGTAGACCTGACATCTTAACTATATTTAACCTTCCTATCCATGAGCAGGGAATGTCTTTCCACCTATTTAGATCTTCTTTGATTTCTTTTACAAAGAAGAACAAGTACTTTACATCCCTAGTAAAGTTCATCCCTAGGTACTTGATTCTTTCAGTTGCTATTTTGAATGGATTTTTTTTCTTAACTGACTCCTCAGTTAGGTCGTTGCTTGTGTATAGAAATATTACTGATTTTTACACATTAAATTTATATCCTGCCACTTTGCTGAATTTGCTTATTAGCTCAAGCAACTTTGTTGTAGATTTCTCAGAATTTTCCAAGTATAGTATCATGTCATCTGAAAATAATGAAAGTTTTACTTCTTCCATCCCAATTTGGATGACTTTTATTTCTTTGCCTACCTGATTGCTCTAGCTAGAACTTCTAGTACAGTGTTGAATAATAGTGGTGACCAACGGCATTCTTGTCTCATTATTGATCTTAAGGGAAAAGCTTTCAGTTTCTCTCCATTAAGTACAATGCTGGCTATCAATTTTTCATATATGCCCTTTATCGTATTGAGGAAGTTACCTTTGATTCCTATCGTCTGAAGTGTTTTTATCAGAAAAGGATGTTGAATTTTGTCAAATGCATTTTCAGCATTAATCAAGATGGTCATGTGATTTTTCCCTTTTGACGTTTTAATGTGCTGTATTACATTAATTCACTTTCTTCTGTTGAACCATCCTTGCATTCCTAGTGTAAACCCCACTTGGTCATGGCGTATAATTCTTTTAATGTGTTGTTGGATTCAATTTGTTAGTATTTTGTTAAGAATATTTTGCATCTGTGTTCATTAAGGAGATTAGCCTGTGGTTTCACTACTGCTTTCAACACTGTTTTCTTGATTTGCACTTGCCCATTTATGGTGACACTTGAACTGTTTTCCAGGGTTCTGAAGAAGATGGCTCTGCCAATGTTTGCTAATTTCTCAAAGATTTTGTTGGAGATTGGCACCCTGGAGTGTACCACCCAACCATCTTGATCAAACTGAAAGCTAGAACCAAAAATTTTGACAGCGGTTCTGAGAATGTTTGAGATTCTAGCTCAATCAAGTGGATTTAAAAGTCAGCAAAGAATATAAAACTACATGTGTTCACAGGGTTCAGAATATCAAAGCACAGTTTTCATATACTTTTCAAAGTTTCAACTTAAATATTGACAATTTTTTAGGAACTGCTTTTGCCCAAGTAGAAATGAGACCTGCCTTTTGAGAAATAATTTCAAAATGCTTTTCGCTTTCTCAGTATTGACATTTAAAAAAAATTGTTGATTTAAAATCAGATCATTGTAATCCATCTCAAGTGGTTTTTCTTTAATATTTTCATTGAGAAATCTTCTCATACATACAGGTTATCCAAAGTATACAGTCAATGGCTCACAATATCATCACATAGTTGTACATTCATCACCATGATCAATTTTAGAACATGTGTGTCACTCCAGAAAAAGAAAAAGACTCATCATCCCATGACCTTTACCCAACCCTCTCTGAGATGTATGAGCATTTCAATCTACCCAAATCTTAGGGGTATGGGATGGGATTTAAGTGGTATGGGATGTATGAGTATTCCAATCTACTCAAATTTTCTCTTTACCCCCCCCCCCTTATTATTTACTTATTTTTTATCCCTGTTTTTTTACTTATCTATCCATATCTTGGATAAAAGGAGCATCAAACACAAGGTTTTCATACTCTCATAGTCACACTGTAAAAGCTTTATAGTTATACAATCATCTTCAATAATCAAGGCTACTGGAACACAGCTCAGCAATTTCAGGTACTTCCTTCCAGCCACTCCAATATGCCATAAACTAAAAGGGGATATCTATATAATGCGTAAGAATAACCTCCAGGAAAACCTCTAGACTCTGTTAATCTCAGGTGGTTTTGAATGCTCACATATCTTATTTCTGCTCTAATATCCTGTCCCTGTAGAATCAGGGAATATAGAGAAAGAGAGATAAAATAATGAAGATGGCTCTATTTGTATATGAGATCTCCTCCCTGCCTCCTCACAACAAACAGCTAGGGTTGCTCCTGCAGCAGACTTTGGTATCATCTATTCATTGCATTTTCATGAAAGCTGTGAGTACAGTTTCTGGGGCCAGATATTTTGCATGTAAATCCAAGTTCCACCTTTGACTGCCTGCTTCACTTTAGGTGAGCTGCTTTGCTCTTAGTGCCTCAGGTACCCCCTTTAAAAGGGAGTTAATGATAGCTTCTACCTCATAGATGTTTATATATGTCAAATTGTAGAAAACATTTAATACTCTACCTAGCACAGACCAGAGGCTCGTGGAATATTTGATATTTTATATGTGTTTAAAAATGCCTCAAACTTTCTCAGTTCAAATGCTTTCAAAATATGTTTACTTCCCCATGTAACATATTTAAAAATGGTGAAATGCTAGACATATAAAGAAAAATAACTATAAACACATTTCTAGGATAAGAAATGTCCAGTTAAAATATTATTGCATAGAAGTTGTATTTCTATTCCTTTGAATGGAGATATCTTTATTCTAAAACTATAGTCCTTTTCATTTTGGGTATTAACTGGAGACGACGACACAATTTGCTGAATTCTGTGAAAACTCTGAATATTTTATCCTTTGCCTGCCTAAATACCAATATCAGTATCAGAGCTTAGGGTAAATAGAATATTAGACTCCAGTTGTAAAGAGAAACTAAAGATTTTATTATGTGTCAAAACTATGTGAGGATAAATTTTTCATATACACTCTATGTAATGATGAAAAATACTATCAATTGTGCAGAGTCAAATAAAGGTATACAAAATAGAAAATCTTTTCGGTCTTTCAAATCCTAATATCTTGGAGCTCTAATCTATTAGCTAAGAAGGGCATCTTTTTTGTCTGTCATCCTTTTGTGAGTATTTAAACTTCAAGTCTTGCGTGTGAGTGTGTGTGTCTGTGTATGTGTGTGGGGGTGAAATAGAGAGAGAGGGAGAGAGAAAGGAGGGAGAGAGAGAGAGGGCAGGCATTGTTCTAAGTGCTTCATACATGTTAACTCTATGAGGTAGGTGCAATTACTATCATAATTCCCATTTTCAGATGGGAGAAATAAGGCACAGAAGAGTCTGAGACTCAGTGGCAGGGTCTGTATTCAAATTCAGGGAGCTTGGCTCCAGGGTTCATGCTCTAAACCCATGCCTTATTCTACCTAAATGGGATTATGCTCTTTCCGTTCTGTTCCTTCTGAGGTCTCTGTCACTCTGCTCTGTAACAAGGCTACCATCCCCACTCAGTTCACGTGGCTAGACAGACTCTTTCTCAAGACCAGAAAATATTTCCATATCTGGATATACCATATGTTCTGGCCTGTTCCCTGACCACAGACTTTCAGTTTCCACTTTTCCTCTATGAAAGTCACTTTCAAGTCTCAGCACCTGCCTGTCCACACTTGTCTGTGTGACTTAACAGAGTGAAGCGTGAGAAAATTATTGATAGTATAACTTGGAGTTCTCGTAGGAGGAAATGACACTTTCACTTCCCCTAGGAAAGAGTAATGATCAGAGCTCAGAAATTTTAAAATATTGTTATGGGAGAATTGGCTAATCATATCAAGTTGTCATTATAATAGAAATTGAACTGGTAGGCAATAGCTCAGTGCTGAATTGTAATTATACATTACATTGATTAGATAATATATGCTGTTTTCGTTTACCAGCAAGCCATGATTTCTCTGAAGTCTGAAGCATTTTGGTGGCAGCTTGCCAGCAAAATACAACCCGATCTGTTTCCCGTTTGTCTCTTACTGGCTGCGTCCAAATTTCTTTTGCTGTGAGGACGCCAGTCCCATTGGATTAAGGCCCACTCGAATCCAGTTTGGCCTTGTTTTAACTACTGGCGTCTTCAAACATCCTGTTTACAAATGAGGTCACATTCTCCGGACTGTAAGTTAGGCCTGGAACATGTCCTTTCGGAAGACATGATTCAATCCATAGCATATGCCCACCATGTTTGCTGGTTATCACACTGGGGGAAAAATAGTTGCATCATCTTGGGCTTTAAAAATCTGTAACTTTTTATGGTTTGTGTTGATCGAGTAATGAGCTCATATAACCCTTTCCATTTGCCTCTAAGTTTTCCCCTCCTACTTTAAGGTTCTCTCCTTTTTATCCCGTGTTATCTGTCCACTCCAAACAGAGGCACACTGCTTCACTTTTTCTTTCTCGATCAGGCACAGGTAAAATAAAACAGAAAGAAAAACAAACAAACAACTTTCTCTTTCCCTCCTTTGCATGACAACAGAGCTGCCATAAAATTTCTAAAGAAAAGCAAAGTAGAACTAAACAAACTCCTCTCCCCTCAGTCTTTATAAGCAGTCTGCTTTAATGAAGGATCCTATACTGACTAATAATTCTACTTAGCAAACTGTAAAAAAATTTGTTCTCCTCATCCTCTCTGGACATCCTCTCTGGTCACCAAAAGTCCCATCCCTCAGGCTGCTCTCACTGCAACTCCCCCCACCTCTTCCCCGCCCTTGAGTTCTGTTGGGAACATGTGAGTAAATTCCCACCTGGAGCCCATTCAGACAGTCACAGGACTATCCCACCTAATTTTCTCTCAGGGAAGGAAGATTATTTTTTTCTCCATCCCTTCTACTTAAGCCTCCCAGAGACGCACAAACATCCGCACAAACATTGACGAATATCTATTAACTACCATTTATAGGTCCTTTGACCATATTTCTCATTTTGTGTCGGGAAAATATGAGCACTGTTCAGAGCAGAGCCCCTCCCTTCACACACAAAGACACCCCTTATCCCCAGCATCTGACAGCTTTAAGAAAAATGTTGAAATTAATTAAAAAAAAAAAAAACCAAATTTTGAAGCTATGTATGAGACTTGGGACTATTTGTACTGGAAAAAAAAATGAAGTGATATAACAGTTTCTAGAAAATGAAATATACTGTAAAGAGTTCTGAAGGCTCTAGGAAGCATACCCTCAGGATAGCTGAAAAATCTTTTTGGGTGGAATATGGCTGAGATGCAACTTAATGCCTGATAAAACTTCCTTTGGGGCCTTAATGTAACTTTACAAGTAACCTACATTTTAATAAATTCCCCTGAACAAATGGTTATAAATAGATGCCCTCCAGCAAAAATAAAAAAGGAGCATAAACTGTAGCAGGAAAAATTCAAATGTGCCCAAACCATAAGACTCTTTTCCAATGCACCTCCTTTTCCAGTAAGGTATGTTTCTCTCTGAGAAGTGGTCCACAGTCTATATCATCAACACATTGTGAATAGCAGCTCTCAGGTTGTGCCAGGCTCGATTAGCTCAGCCATACCTCTCCCTCTGCCTGTGCAAAGCCATCCTGAGAAATGAGGAGAAATAAAGAAACTTCCTTTCCTTTTTGCCATCAATACACCATTCTAGGTTTTGTGGAATGAGAGAAAGAAGAAGGAGAAGAGAAGGAAATGGGTACAAACACTAAAGTGGGGGAAGAGGAAGGGGTTGACTTGTCCATATATGGCTCCAAAGAGAGGGAGAAGAATTGAAGCTTCTGTCCCCTCCTGCCATGCCCCGTCCCAAACTCAAAGTCCTGGAGACAAAGGGTGGATGTGCAGCAGGGACACATCCTTTGGTGCAATCCATTAATGCCTAGAGCTCAGCAAGCACCCTGGCCTGACCAAATAACTCACATTGGCAGGTGCAGGAGTATTCATCGTTTTTCTCAAGTGCAGTAAGGAGGTTTTCACGTGTGAGGAAAGGAAGTGGTTTGAAAACTTAACTTTGGAGGCAAGAGGGAAACAATACATAAAGCCCCACCCTGCCTGGTACTCTCTTGGCTTTTCTATGTATTTAATGAACTTTTCTGTATGATGCTACTGAATTTTTGTTTCTTTAGTTTTTCTGGGTAAATAACAAGAGGTGCTTTCTGCTGATATGATGGTGGCTGTTAGAGATTATATACTATACTGTAAGGTCTCCTTTTTGCTCTTTCTGCAGCTCTGGTAATGATTTCCTGTTTGACTGCAGACACTCCATCATCCTTGTCCAACTCTCCTCTCGTATAATAGCTGCGCTTTGTTGTCTGTTGTTCAGTAGGCTGGTAGGTGACCCACAGTAGGGTTCCAAACAACTCGATCCTACCTTAATTAAATACCTTGATTTTGCCAGATGCAATGGGGGGAGTTTTTTCCCCTGTAGAGTAAATTTTTTAGGAGAGGTCCAAAGAAAGAGCCTAAAAACTCACTTAACAGAGTGATTCCTTTCTTCTTCTCAGGCTGTCTTAAAAATTACCTCCACATTAATAATCATCTTCCTGTGTGGCCCTCTTACTCCACTCAGGCACTGGGTTAAGGGATTTACATGTATTATACAATCTGAACACCAACGATGCTATAAAGGAAAGAGTATTGCTATAGAAGTTTTTTTTGTAATTTTTCAAACAGGGAACTTGACCCCAGAGCCACTCACTCAAACACCAGACTTGATTCTTCCTTTCTGACTTCTCCTGTACTTCTGTCTCTTACTTGTTAATATACTCCAAGCTCTGTCTTCAGGCATTTGCTGTTCTGTTTCTTAGGCATCTAATACGTGGGGCCTTCTAACCTCAAGGTACGTGCATCAAAATGTTTCCCCTAATTAACGTTAGATTAGAAGACCCGTCTGACTAATCTTTGCCCACTTTTAATGGGAGATGTGGAGGGAGCTCCAGAATCTCTCTCAGATCTTCTACTTTCAGTTGATTATCTACCATTATTTGAATATTTTCAATGAAAGATATTTCATTACTTCGACACTTAACTCATTTTATTTTTTGGACATGGAGAAGTACCTTCTCATGTTAAACCAATTCTGCTTTCCTGCATTTTCAACCTTTGATTCTCCTGCCCTATGGAAAAGTAAAGAATATGTCTTTACTTTCCAGCATGAATGGCTTTTAAATATTTGATGAGAGTTACTAAGTGCATCATAGTTTTCTCAATAGTTCTTCGGAAGACATCACTTTCAAGCTAATCTCATAGGTCATCCATTATTGGACTCTAATCTGTGGATTCCTCTCTTCAGATTGCTAGAATCAGACCAGTATGTTTAACTGCCTTTCTTCTCTTTTTTTAACATTTTAAAAATTAATTAATTAATTAATTAAACATAACCACATACAAACACAAACATTCTTACCGTATGATCATACCATTCTTGATATATAATCAATAGCTCATATTATCATCACATAGTTGTATATTCAGCAACATGATCATTTCTTAGAATGTTTGCATCAATTCAGAAAAAGAAATAAAAAGAAAACAGAAAAAAATTCATACATACCATACCCCTTACCACCCCCTTCACTGATCACTGCATTTCACTCTACTAAATTTATTTTAACATCTGTTCCCCCTATTATTTATTTATTTGCAATCCATATGTTTTACTCATCTGTCGATAAGTTAGATAAAAGGCACATCAGACACAAGGTTTTCACAGTGGACACAGTCACATTGCAAAAGCTATATCATTATATAATCATCTTCAAGAAATATGGCTACTGGAACACAGCTCTACATTTTCAGGCATTAACTGTCTTTCTTGACATGGGCACTTTATGTCTATTACAGATTATTACTTAGTGAACTTTCTTAGTAGCCATGATACATCATTTGGTATAAAACTAGGAATCTACCATCTGATACAATATTTTAGCAGGACTTTATAATTTCATTTATTTATTTTTATTTTCTTTGTTCAGGTTTAAAACAAATCATTCCAAATGTTGATTATATTAGCCGCTCCTCCCATACTTGTTTTATTTTTATATCAGAATGCCTTTTATATGTTTGTATATGATGAAAAAAACAATAATTAATAGACTAGATCTAAAGACAAAGAATATAGACACATTTATATCCCTCCTTTAATCCACACCTGCTCTATGGTGTTTTAATCAAATACAGATGACTGTTTCTCCATACATGTCTCCATTATCAATGTAGATAATCTTCAGCTGTAACAAAACCTCTCATCTTTGATCCAATTCTGTTTTCCCAATGATTTATTCATGTGAATATCTCATATTGGCAACAAATGAAATATTTAAAACAGAATTCTCCAAACCTGTTCCATTTCTCACACATGCCACTTCCATCATTTCCATCAATCTTGTCTTAAAGAATAAGTTTGGCAGTCATTTTAATTTTTCCCTCTTCTTTCACTATAGCCAATTTGGCACTACGTACTTCAGTTCAGTGACTATCAGAGGTTTTCACATTACATTCCACTTAGAAAATGAAGATCTTTAATTGAGCAGTTGGGGTTAAACAAAAGAGGTTAATCCTGGACATGACCCATTGGTGGGGGCAGCTCATCTGTAACTCCATCTTGGTCAAAGTCATTATCTCATATTTGAATTGTTGTAATGGCTCAACTTCTTTTCTTGCCTTTCACTACTGAAGTTTGTCTTCTGTGATACCATTGGATAATGTACTTAACTACTGCTTTTGGTATGAGTCTATAATTTTTTTTACCACTACTGATGACAGTCAAACTCTAATTCCTTTGTCAGATTTGGAAGGAAAATAAATTATATGGACCCATATTAATTGTTAAAACTTATTTCCTCCAACAACTTCTATTCAAGTCAAATTCATTTATTCATAACCTACCATCTTCACCATCACAAATTCCTTTTATTTGCTCTGTTTCCAGAAGATCCTGGTTGTAGCAGTTAGAGTCATAGCTGTTTGAATAAGTTCTAGGCCTTGTATTAATTTTCATAGCAACCTTGTATGTTAGATAATACTATCCTCATCTTATAGATGAGAAAGTTGAAATTTGGGTTAAATAGCTTGATCGAGGAGAGAAACTGATTAAATGGTTGAGAGTCAAGACATCAAATTTCATCCTGATTTCAAACACCATACTCTCCACTGTCCTTTTCCAAAGTGAGCCCCGATTCCTGTGAACTCACGACATTTCTTTCCAGACCTCTAATTTGGCGATTCTCAATGACTTATCATGTGATGATCTTTTGATTGTTCTTTAATATTCTTTGATTCCTGCATTGTTACATTACTGTCTTCCTCTTTGTCTTTATCCAACTATGTTGGGAACTTCTAACTGTGAAAACTGTGATACCTATAATTCTTATATACTGCTACATGTCTATAGCTATGACATCTCAATTTCTGAGATTTTGCCAAAGCATTATAGTTCCTCTGGTCTGCATGTGCCATTATCCCTAAGAAACTGGATTTACAATAATTGTCTTCATTTTCTGCATTTACTTTCACTCTTTTGTGAGTTAGTTAAAGCTTAATTTATCAATCCAGAGGTTATTATAATATCAAAAAACCCAATGACATTTTAATCTATCAAAGTCCAGGGTGGACAGCATGTTTTCTAAGACGTATTAGTCTCTTTTGTAAACTAGAGATCTAGTCCCATAAATCTTGTAATGATTCTTTTCAAGTTCAGAGCAAAATATTGTGCTAATACTCTCATTAGCCAGTTTTGAGGCTCAATAACAAATGGTATAATATAATCTACTATAAAGTACCTTTTAAACTCCTATTACATACCTAGAATTCATCTAATAGCTGAGAGGTTTAGAAAACAAAAGGATGCCATACAGTCCTAGTCTCCTATAATTGTTCTGTCTAGTATGGTAGCTACTGGCCGCATGTAGCTATTTAATTATTAATTTTGACCCATTAAAATTAAATAAACTAAAATATTCAATTCCTCCATTGAATGAGATGCAATTCAAGTGCTCAATAGCCATATGTGGTTAGTAGCTACCATATTGGAGAGCACAGATATAGAAGATATCCATCATCACAGAAAATTCTATTGGGCAGCACTGCTCTAGAAGCCCATCTACCATTTTATTGAGAAATATATAATTAGTCTGAAATAATTCATAGCAGCCGATCATGTATTTGCTTCAAGCTCCTGTACATGGTCAATAGCTACTATAAGTGAGGATTTGATTCATTACTTATTCACTCAGTGCAGTAATTAGCACCTAATAAGTATTCTTAAATTTTGACAAGTGTTTGTTGATTAAAGGTGATAGCTCCTATACAGCACTCAATATATCTGGCATCACAATATGAAAAAAAAAAGTAAAGATATAAGTAGAAGAAAGAGAAACAAACTCTTCTATGAACAAGCAGTCTATATTTCATGAATTCTTCCAAAATGCTGAATGTAAATCTGCAGCAAATTGTTGACACCCCCTCTGCCCCTGCTTGGACAGCTGTGGATGACATCTGCATCAAATCAGCCAAGAGTTATTTATTTTCAAAATGTGCACTGACCCCTTTCTAAGCCCAAAGGGTAAAAAATGTCACCTTTGTTCATTGCTCAAGAAAAATATTTTTAAGATCCCGTGCTGACTGCAGAAAGGAAAGCTGTTCCTTATGGCATTAGCCATAATTCCCTCTTCATTTCAGGCATCCTGACTGTTGCAGTTTCTTCCCTCCCTTCCTATGAGAAGGAAAAATTCCATTGCCCACAAGCCACATTGGACCCTTTCCTTCCAGGGAATTTAAGTTGGTTGTTGAGCTTGTGTTTATGAACCGAGTGGTTTTGTAATTGCCTGTTTGTATTTCAAGGCCTATGAGCTTCTTGGTATAATAGGACTGTTTGATGGACAGCACTGCTCTAGAAGCTCATCAACCATTTTATTGAGAAATATATGATTAGTCTGAAATAATTCACAGCAGCTGATGATGCTTATAATGCTATTATCTAGGACAAGGCTTCATAGGAGACAATCAATAAATGCCTTTACATATATATATGTAATTATAAATATAATTATGTGTGTGTGTATATATATATATATATATATATATATATATATACACTAAGATTAACAAATATGGCTCACTTTCTGGAGTATCAAGAATATTTATAAAAGACAAAAAATACAATTAAAAACAAAAACAAAATACCTTGAAGAGCTACCTTTACTCAGACTCTTTGTAGTTCCACACATGCCTGCGAATCAGGGTATCTGATACCTGTGTGTTGTAGTGATGGGACAGGGATCATGACACTAGCTAGAAGATGCTGTTAGAAGACCTAAAAATAGGCCTGGATATCACACATTTGGAGGTCACAGTTAATTTACTCAAATAATTATGCACAGATGACTGGAATCACCAAGCTCCTTGGAAATACATTTGGCCCACATAAACTAGAGAAAGTTTTGAGCAGCAGTTCTCAGAGTGTGTTCCAAAGACCCCTCGGGAATTACCAAGTCTCTCTGAGGGAATCCACACGATTAAAACTATCTTCATAATAATGCGAACATGTTATTTGCTTTTTTGATTCTCATTCTCTCATCTATGCAATGGAATTTTCCAGAGGCTACATAATTACCCAAAAAAAAGCTATATACTATCCAGATACTACATAATTATCTGAAAAGCCTATTAAAATATTCTTCCCTTTTCAACTATAATGTATCTATGTGTGGCTGTATCTTCATATACTTTAATCCAAATAATATGTCTCAATAGATTGGCAGCAGAGCAGACAAGAAGAGAGGATCCACCTGTTTTATATTACACCAGACATTAAAGACATTTATAAAGATGTGAAATCATGCAGCCCTTCTCACTATTTTTTTGTTTTGAAAATATATTTTCCATAAAAGTATTGCTTATATTGATGTGCAATAACTTCTTATTGCAATTTTAAATCAATTAATAAGTAAAGGAATTGTTTCTTAGTTATTATTCAATTAGCCAAACCTCTTTGGGGTCCTTCCATAATTTTGAAGAATGCAAAGTACTCTTAAGGCAAAGTTCGAGAACCACTGCTCTAGAATATCCTGAGTACAAATATAAAAGAGACCCCAAACAATGAGTAAGTGAAGCAAGTAAAAAAGAAAGCAAATAAAACCCTCTTTCTAAGTTGGCCGGGAGACTCTGCTGAAGATGCTTTGCCATGGTTCTTCATTCAATCAACTAATTACCCACAGCTTTTTGGAGGTTACTTCTAAGCCTTGCTCTATTCCCTTCTTATAAACCAAACCATGCATTTGCCCAGCCAAACATTTTTAAGCTTTTTCTAGTTGTATATAAACCTTTTGGTTTCAAGAAATGCTTATTCTAAAATGTTAACACTTACAAAGGTTTTCAATGAGGATTTAATTTTATTTATTTATTTATTTATTTAGGATTTAATTTTAATTTAAGCAGATGATTGGGACTGGCTGAGCCTGGCTGAGGTTGGAAATGTGGTGACAGCAACAGAGTACCATCTCTGAGACCTGCTGTGTGTCATCTGTGGGTTATCGCAAAGAGAATGGGTAGACTGGGGTCCAACTCAGCTCTGACTCATTGTTCCTGTGGTTTATTAGCTTGTTTAGCTTCACCTGGCTTATTTTTTTTTAGATAATATGGTCTAATTATACCAAAAAAATACATGTTAAATTGGTAACAGAATACAGCATTTGTTTTAATCATGGTTGACTACTAAGGGAATTTGGTAGGTATGTGTGTGTGTTCTCAAATGGATGTCTTCTGCATTCTCTTGCACATTATTTCTCTCTCCTTCTTTCTTTGTCTCTCACCCACCATAGTTTGATGATATGCTTCTCTGTGTCCCGACAGATATTCTGTCATGCATGCTGCTTGGAATTACCTTTCAAGTCCCATTACCTAAGTAAAAATCTAATATTACTTAAGTGACCCAAATTTACCTAGACACCCCTTCAAAGCAATTGCACCAAAGGCTGATAGCAAAGTGGTCTAATCTAATGACTGAAACCCAGCTGGACAAGGCACAGCTGGGAACTGGAAACTCTGGGAACTTATACTTCCCTGTCTCAGTTCTCTCCTCTGTGAAAGAGAAATAATTTTATCTGTACTTCCATTGACCTCTCTGCAAGGTCAATGGAAGTACAGATGTAAGGCAAATTGTGAGAATTATTAAGCATCTGGGGTCTTCTTTACAAGCACTCTTTATCCCATTGTTTACGCTCTTCTCCTGATCTCTCCTTATACTGAATCTTATCTATGCCTCGGAGTAATTAATTCACTCGATCGAGTAGCATTTCAAAATCATGGTAATGAATGATAATTTTTCATGTTTGGACTGCTTATTTGTTGCTTGAAATACACTGCAATGTCGCCATCATTGTACTAAGAAATTTTCAAATATTTACACTTATTTTTCCAAATGCCCTGTCAGTTTCTTGAAAGTAAATGGCCTGTGAGTTTCCTGAGACCAGGGATTTTTTTCTTATTCATCGTTGCTCATAACACCTAACAAAATGCCTTGTAATCCAAATGGTGCTCAATATATTCAGATACAAAAGACTGACCCAACATTTATTCCACATCTACCATGTGCCAAGCACTATGATGGGTACTTTTCCTTGTATTATCCAATTTAGTCATTGAACATGAGGCTCAAAATGATGAAGTACGTTTTCCAAAGTAATAGAAGTCTCCAAATGCAACAACACTTGGGGCTGAAAGCTAGATCTGTTTGACTCCAATGCTAAGTACATTTTTTTATTACGTTACACTGACTCTCCCAGTAAATATTTATTGATTGATGGTGTTTTCTCATCATCATCTTTATATTCCTCCTCTTCCTAATCAATATCACAATATAAAAGTTGAGTCTATTTTCCTTTTAAGATGAAAAAATATTTGGACACAATGATACTCCATTTTTAATGTGTTTAAGTATGTGGCAATCAGTCATTCATCCATCCCTGCTTCTAAACATCCTCAAAATATTCTGAGGAGTCCTGGGGAATCCCAAGGAAGTTTAACAGAAGTTTGGGGTGGAGTGATTTCATTTTACATGCTTTTAACACAGATTTCATTTGGAAGACATTTTTCTACCGCTTCCAACATTTTTGAGGTGATGGGGCAAGATGGTGGCTTAGTGAGGTGTGGAATTTAGTTCAATCACCAGAGCAGCTAGTAAAAAGCCAGGAATTGTACAGACTACTGGGACGACATATGTGACTGGACACACAGGGTAAACCAGTCTGGAACAGTTAGAATGGCTGAGATCCCACACAGAACTGTAACTCCCCCAAGCTGTGGAGGCTGATACCCACCCCCACCCCCCCACAGGCAAGGCAGGCTGGTTCCTGAGGGGAAAGGAAACAGACTTTACTAGTACCAAGGACTTAGCTTAACCAACTTCCAATTGTGCAATTAACTAAAAAATTCTTATTAATGAAAACAGGCCCTGAGCATAGATAAACCTGAAGTAAGGACTAAAGGAACTAGCAGAGAGGGAGTGGAGTTAATGGAAAAAAAATTAAAAAAAACAAAACAAAACAGAGGCTTTCTGAGTTGGACAGCACAAAATACTGGAAAATGAATGGACTCCAAGAAAAGCAGGCATATAAAGCCTGGGGACACATAGAGCCATTTACCACTCAAGATTTTGATTGGCAATCCTGGGGAGCAGGGCTCCAGCTCTGAAAAAGCTTTTTTAAAACTTCTTAACAGCTCATTAGCTAGAACTGCAAGCACTCTCAGGCTCTAGCACTGCCCCAGGCAAGGGCAGAATTAATGCATGTCTGAGAGACAAAGCAACTAGTCAGGTGAAAGGGGTTAATTCTCTAAAGGGCCTATCTTCTCTAAGAAAAGGGGGGTGGGTCCTGGTTCAAGTGGAATCCCTCCTTCAGGGAATGCAGGCCCCAGGGGCTAGAAAACAGAAGCAATCAAAGCCCTCCTACAACCTCAGCCTCTGTCTCAACCACACCAACAGCAGGGAGATGCTGCAGAAATCAAAGACATCACTTCACTTTACACCTGACAAGCACCATATGCTGGCCACAATAGAAAAAGCACAGATTCTTGAGGCTTCATAGGAAAGTCTGACAACTTGCTGCATCTCACCCTCAGGGAAACTTGATACTGGCTACACCTCTTGAGACATGGACCTGTCTGGTCTGAGAAAATATTACTGGGGTCAACCATATCTGAGAGCCCCTCTTCAAATAAATACTTTATTATAAGCAGGGCAAGAAACAGAAAAACAGAAACAGAAAAATTCTGGTCAGTTAAACAGAACGCATGCTAAAGGTCTAGTATAAGTTGAACTGAATGTCAAAGGACAGATAGAGAACAAATCCATCCAACAAGAGAACCCTAGGTAAAAGAATGAAAACAACCTACAGAATAAACTAATTAAGGTAATCAAATGTTTAGATGTCAGCAAAAAAATTATGAGTCATAGTAGGAAAATCAAAGCTATGACCTAGTCAAAGGAAAAAGCCAGTACTTCAAATGTGATACAGGAGTTGAAACAACTAATTCAGGGTGTTTGAAGAGAAATGCAAAATCTCACAAAAAATCAAATCATCGAGTTGAGAGAGGCTATAAAGAAGACATTGGGCAAACATGAAGAACTCAAAAGTTTGAAAACACAAATTACAGAATTTATGGGCATGAAAGACATATTAGAAGAGATAAAAAAAACAATGGAGACCTACAACAATAGATTTGAAGATGCAGAATAAAAAATTAATGTACTAGAGGACAAGACATCTGGAATCTGACACACAAAAGAGGATATAGGAGAAAGAATGGAAAAATATGAGCAGAACATCAGGGAATTGAATCACAACATGAAGTGCAACCAGAAAAGAGCAGGAGTAACTATAATGTCTGACAAATTAGGCTTCAAATGTAAAGCAATTAAAAGAGACAAAGAAGGACACTATGTATTAATAAAAAGAACAATTCATCAAGAAGACATAAAAATCATGAATATTTATACACCTAGCCAGAGTGCTCTAAAAACATGAGGCAAGCACTGACAATACTGAAGAGAGAAGTCAATACCTCTACCATAATAATTGGAAACTTTAATTCCTCACTCTTATCAATGGATAGAGCATCTAGACGGATGATCAATAAGGAAACAGATTTTGGATAATATGGATAAAACAGATTTTGGATAATAAACTTCTTTTGTAGTTACATTTAACATTTACAGAAAATTACATGCCACAACAGCAGGATACTGCACATTCTTCTCAAGTGCTCAGGGATCATTCTCAAGGATAGACCATATGTTGGGTCACAAACGTCTCAATAAACTTAAGAAGACTGAAATTATACAAAACACTTTCTCAGGTCATAATAGAATGAATTTGGAAGTCAATAACAGGCAAAGGGCCACAAAATTCACAAATATATGGAGGCTAGATATATACACTCTTGAACAACCAGTGGGTCAAGGAAGAAATTGCAAGAGAAATCAATAAATATCTCAAGGCAAATGAAAATGAAAACACAACATATCAAGAAACAACAGTGGTTAAAATGATGCAAATGGTCTGGAAGGCAGTTTGGTGGTTCCTCAGGAAGTTAAGTACAGAATTGCCATATGATCCAGCAATCCCATTACTAGGTATATATTCAGAGGAACTGAAGGCAAGGGCACAAATGGACATTTAACACTGATGTTTATAGCAGCATTATTTACAATTGCCAAGAGATGGAAACAGCCCAAATGTCCATCAATGGATGAGTAGCTAAGCTATGGTGTATACATACAATGAAATACTACGCAGCTGTAAGACAGAATAAAGTCAGGAAGCATGTAACAACATGGATGAGCCTTGAAGATGTTAGGTTGAGTGTAATTAGCCAGAAACAAAAGGAAAAATACCGTATGGTCTCACTCATATGAACTAACATTAATAAGTGAACTTTGAGAGTTAAAGTTAAGAACACAGGTTATCAAGAGATAGAAAGAGAGTAGAGATTGGGCATTTGGTGTTGAAGGAATACAGAATTTGCGACAGGACTGATTGTAAAAATTCAGAAATGAATAGCACAATGCTATCTATGGTAGTACAATAATGTAGGTACTGAATGAAGCTGAATTTGAGTGTGGTTGAGGAAGAAGGGTTGGGGGCATGTATGACTCCAGAAGGAAAGATAGAGGATAAAGACTGAGAAAGAATAACTTAGAAATACCTACAGTGGACAATAGTGGTGATTAGATGTACAAATAGAAAAACATTTTTGCATGAGGGATAACAAATGAATATCAACATTGCAAGATGTCGAAAATGAGTGGTACGCAGGAAAAAAGTATAATCAATGCAATCTAAGTCTACAGTCAACAGTAACATTGTAATATGCTCCCACTGAGTGTAACAGAGGCATTCTGCCAAAACAAAATGTCAACAAGCAGGGGATTTAGGGGAGGAGGGGTATGGATTCTTTGTGGAAGAAAAGCAAATATCTTCACACAGATTACAGTGGCAAAGGCACGGCTATTTACTTAGGTTGGATTGTATTGTGTGTAAATAAAACTTTTTAAATGAACAGAGAGAAACAAGTGCTAGAGAAAATATGGAGAAAAAGATATACTTATTTACTATGGGTAGAGAAGACGAGAGGTGCAGCCCCTACAGAGCGCAGTGTGGTGGTTCCGCAAGAGGCTAGGGGTGGGGATACCATATGATCCTGCAATCTAATCGCTAGTATATACCTGGAGGAAATGAGAGTGGGGACACGAATAGACATTTGCTGTCCAGCAGACAGCTAGGTAGCAATATGCTTATTATAGCATAGACTTGGCAGAATGGGTGAGGTTTTAAAGATAAAGATCCATAGATACAGACTAGAATATTTGGGAACCAATGGCAGTTTTTATTTACTTCAATATTGGTTGATCCTATACAAGGAAAAATCATAGAATTTTCTTCTAAATCCACCACAAATGAGGTTAGAGAAGAGATCTGCTATTGTAAATAGAATTTACTATTTAAAATTTTTCCTTTTGCAGTAATGTTCTTTGAGTCTGTTTCCTCATCTGATAGTATGAGTAGTCATGTATGTGCACTTATATATCTCCACAAAGACCACTCCATCTTTCTACATTTATTCAGTAAAACCCTAAGGGAAAAGCTCTTACTACAAGTATTAGTTTCCTATTGCTGTTATAACAAACAACCACAGACTTAGTGGCTTAAAACAATAAAAATGTATTATCTTACAGTTCTGGAGGTCAGAAGTCCAAAAACAGGTCTCAAAAAAAAAAAAAAGGCACCGCAGAGCTGCTTTCCTCTGAAGAGTTTAGGAAAGAATCCATTCCCCTGAATTTTCCAGCATTTGGCTTGTTGCCCCTCTCCATCCTCAAAGCCAGCAGTAGCTGGTTGAGTTTTTCTCAAACTGTGTCACTCTGACACTGCCTCGCCTGCTTCCCTCTCATACATATAAGGACCCTTGTGATTACAGTGGGCCCACCTAGGTAATCCATGATACTCTCCCCATCAAGGTGCTTAACCCAATCACATCTACAAAGTCACACATTCTGCATGTCATACTATAGGATAGATTTATTTACATTGTTACCAGTGCAAGGTAATTCACAGATTCTTGATCTTGCTTGCTTGTTGGAAGCATCCAGAGAGATTTAAAAACATATAGATGCTCAGGCATCTTGCCCAAATATTGTGATTTAAATTTAATCAGATTATGTGGGCTCAGCCATCAGCATTTTAAAAATAGTTCCCCAAAAGATTCTACCATGCAACCAGGTTCTACAAGTACTGGCCCTATTTAAGAAGGTGGATTTTGAGTATCTCCTGCATTTTAGGTCACTTACTTTACCTTTCTAACCTCAGTGTCCTTATTTATAAAGTGGACATAATCATCTTCTTGATGATGTTGTGAGGACTAAATTAAATACTATATATGCACGGTCCTGTACACCATGCCTGCCATGTGGTTGTTCCCTAGTGAAAGATAGCTCCGATTACATGCAACAGGCAAAATCAAGTGGCAAATGTCAGTATCGGAAATAAAATATCAAAGGTTGAACCCAAGATTCACCTCCTCAGTCAGATCTAAAGGAGTTTAGAGTTCCAACTATTATGCTCAGATTGTCTATAATCTGATATAGCTCAGACGAGTTATTAGTGTGTGTTGTCCTTTCATTCTGTTCTGGATAATGGTTGATTTCTTCTTGGGTTTTCTCCCTTCTCACTGCAGAGACTAGGTCTGTGGTTAAAAATTAGCCTGTCAAGTGTGGACAGTCAGTTGTCTCTATTTCTCAACTTGTGGAATGGTGTAAACTCAGGCTATCCCAGCAAGGTTCATACATCTACCTGTCTTTCAAGCCTCTCCTTTAGGAAGGGAGCATCTGCCCCAGTTCCCTAAAAGACTCAGTTCACTGTTCCTGGGTTGCTGAGCCCCAGACTCTTTCCATGTGTCGCAGCCCCATTCCCACAGATACCATGGGCATTCATTCAATCAGGAGTGACAACAGTCCTTGCTGACCCCAGGCAGACACATCACAGAGACGACGCCCCTGCATGACGCTGACACAAGAGAAAGCTGCTTTACTACCTTATTTTATTTTTCATGCATTCCTGAGAATTATAAGTGGATGAAAAGAACCATCGTAATTTTACAGGGAGTGGGGAATTATATTTAGTGAAAATCCCAAAGGGGCCATCTACTGTAGAACTGTAATTGTGTTTCTAAATTTTATTAGCTTCCAGAATCAAAAAAGAGGAGAGATTACATCATAAGGAGGGTCTTGTTTGATTAGCTTCCAGAACCCGAAAGAAAGAAGGGGAATCATATCACATGTAAGAAAGAGCTTGTACATTTTTTGCCTGGTATTTCCCTTCCCGAACCTCTGCCATTAGCTGCTAGGACTATGAAGGGGAAATACCCCATCAAGGGACATTGACCCTGGTGACTTACAATTAAAATCTGCGGTTCTTAGCTTTCAAGGACACTAGTGCCTGGTGACTCTTCCACGTCCTTCAGTTCTGGAAAGTGACTGACAGCATGTTACTACAGGTGACAAGTTTTCCAAAATTAGCATGTCTATGGTATGGTACATACAAAAAAATTAGGAGGTGACAGGTTTACCTCCCAATTTCAATTGTCCATTGGGAGAGCAGGGTTACAATTTCAATTTTTTTTCAAGAAATTTTAGAAATTGAAAAAAAGCACAAAGAAATATATAATCAATACCAGTGTAGCCATCACCAAGAATTGTTCTATCTGAGCTCAGGGTGGTTTCTGAGGGCAGACAAGCAGCTCTCCCTAGGAGTACACACCTTTAATGAATTGTGATTGGCTTTGATGAATGTGATTGGCTCAGAGACAAAGCTCTTGACCAGGGAACAGATGTCAGCCGGGCGAAGGCAGCCTTCTGAAAGGAGCGGATCCATTTGGGCTTCATCTGTAACTCATTAGTGTTTGGCTGGGGCAAAGCCTGGGCTTTCCCGCCAAGTCCACCCCTGCTGAGCAAGCAGAAAGCGGGAGCCGGATCTACCCACACCACCTCCATCCGTCTTCCCACTGCACCAAGATCCCTGCAGGAAAGGAACCGTAGGGATTGTGCTGAAGCCTCACTCAAGGCCAAATCATTTTCACAACCAAATACATTTCAGACTCGTTTTCTGCCAAGTCACTAGAGGCTTTCGATGCCACAGCAGCTCTTTTCACAGGTATCTGTTGAGCCATTGGCTTCGTGTTAACCTGGCCTGTTAAAAACTGGAATTTTAATTTTATACTTTTTAGTGTAGCTCAATAAACGCTATGCTAAAATGTAAAAGCAGTAGTAAGTATAGTGTCTTAATTTAGGGAACAGAGAAACAAGCATGTTGACAGGCCACAGACAAAGGCTGATGCTTTCAGGTAGTAATTATACTGGTTAGATAGAATTAGGGCAGGGCGTCTCAATCTGGAGTAGAGGTGAGGACAGGATGAGATACGGAGAGAAGAATGTGGCTGAGTTATAATGACAGAAATTCCAATATCTCAAATAGATACTCAATTCAGGTAGTAATGAGTTGAGAATAACTTAACTTCCTCTATTTCCCCCAAATCCCCTCCCAACTTTCTAATTCTTCTGCTGTATTATTTTATTTCCTCATGTCGCACAATATTGCTTCACAGGATGGGGGAGAAAAAAGCTTAGTATTCATGTCCACAAAGAATGAGCTATTCATTTAGACATTCTTCATTTGCTTAGAATTGTTCTCACATTGGGGAAAAAGAAAGGAACCGAAAACATTTAATAAAATATCCAGAAACATTGAGGTGTTAGCTATGATTCTGTAGTAGATGAAATGCAAGACCTAATATTTGATATAAGATGCCTTTGAATGCTCTAACTTAATTGCTGGAGTTTCCTTGCAACTTGATGAAAAGCTTTGGTGAGCAGCTACAAAACTAGCATTCATATCCAAATAATCACCTAATATTACAATATTGGTTTCCTTTTGAAACATAGTGCAAATAATTCTTTCCAACTTCACCTTCTATTAACATTGTCTCAAGAGTATTTGTGTGAAGAAAAATATGCCCCTAATATTTTGTATCCTATATTCTTTCCTCTAAATGAAGAAAAATACTACCGCTATACAGTGCTTTAAAAGTCTCACATTAATTTACTGGTTCAGAAAAATAGTTGCATATATCCAGGGCATACACTAAAATAAGACTACACCAGAAAGAATATTTTAACTTTTGCTTTTATTGATTAGAAGCCATATAACATGGAGGGGCATGAGGAGAATCAAATAGAATTTTCATCATCATCATGATATTGGTATCAAATAAGTATAAATTAATATACATATTTTCTTTTCTGAGAAAAGATTTTTATAAAAAAAAGAAACATTTGAGTATAATAATAATATCAGCTCAATATATGTGAACAAGTGTCTATACTTCCATTTATTCCAGGGAGACACCACATCACTCAACTCACTTCATGGCTTTTACTTATTCTTATTAAATTTGCAGACTAATTCAGTCACTATCAATAAGCATAGCTGCTATTCGTATCAAAATAAAATGTTTAAATTTTTAATGAATGCTTTCTTAATGTATAAATTTCTTCTCCCCAGTTTTGGAAAACACATTCCAAGAAAATATAGACATTATATACAGGGGCTGAGAGATATACATTGCTGGAAGCAGTTTGTAAATGTAAAAAGAGCAACAGCCCCTCAAACCAGAAACTTGCCTTTGACCTCTCATTCATTCATTCACAACTTATTACTAAGTGCCAAGCAATAGGCTAGAAGCTAGGAATTGGTCATATGGCCACGTGTAGCATCTTCTGCGTGGCCCAGCTAACAATCAACAATTCTCTTACTATAGAATAAGAGTCAGCAAAAAATTTCAACAAAAAGCCAAGTAGTAAATATTTTAGGCCACCTACAGTCTCTGTCACATCTTCTTTTTGGTTGGTAGTACTTTCTTGCAACCCTTTGGAAGTGTTAAAAAACAAATCTAGCTCAAGGAATGTACAAAAGCAGGTCACCAGCCAGATTTGGCTTGCAGGCAGCAGTTTGCCAACTCCTACCATGGAAGAAGGAGAAAGCATACTAGAAGAAAGTAGTAATCTCTGGCACAACCTCTATATGACCATATACTGCTAGAGAATAAGAAGTTTTCACCTCTCAAGACTTAGTACAGTGCTTAGCACAAACAATAGGTGCTTAATAAATGTTTATAACTGACGAATGAATGAATGAATATGTAGAAGGAAAGAAGGTAAGGGAGGTTAAATTAACAACTGCATGTTAAAAATCCTATTTAGTCCCAATGATAGTCCCTTTGAGTGGCTGACAACTCCCTGGCATGGAAGCAGATTACAGGGCCTAAGACCATGCATACTCATCACCTTGAACATGATAGTGGGAGGTGGGAGATTCTGTTTGGTTTTGATGTTTTAAATATCACGTGCTTGGTAGAAACAGCAGCAGAAGTGTCCAGGCTGAGTAGACACTTTTTAGTTCCTCTCCTCCTCCCATTTTTACTCAATATCCTGAGGCTATAATAGAACTTTTCTTGTCTAATTCAGCCTGGTTGGGGGGAAGTGGGATCACGCAACCATTTTCCCCAGACAAATCTCTGCCAGACACCAGAAAGTGCCAGAGTTCTTGGACTTTGCCTGCAAAGCAGACACAACCATCATAAATGAAGGTGGGCCCAGGCCCTGGCCTCAGGCAGACCCGCTGATGAGGCCATCCTCTCCTCATCCTGCAGGAGTCAGGTACAGCCACACCAGGGTCTCTTCTTTCAACTTAATGTGCATGTTTTCAAAGCAGGAAAAGGTGCCACCTCCAAATTCTGGCACCATCAACAGTTGCTGGCCGGAATTACTGAAAGAAAGGTATGTTCTGTGGGGAAAATAACAAGAGACAGACATTAGACACGAAAGTGGGGCCTCATTGTAGCCAGAAAGGGTGAGGAACAGATAAAAACATGGCTGGAAATGGGTCTATCATTTGCTCATTATGCTCTTTCATGATTCGATGAAGTCTCACGTGCCAGTATTAAACGAGATATTGGCAATGAAACCAGAAATATGGCTTTTCTGCCAGCAGAGCTGGACATAGACGATTATTTCACCCTGGACCCTGACCAGCATGTGTTCATCTTTTTGATGAGGAAGAACCACTTTCAATCCCCCCGAAGCCTTGAGATCCAACAGGGAGTAGGAATTCATGCAGTTGCCACACAGAGGAGGGAAAGGGGGCAATGCTGCCAGCAGCTGTTGGCTTCTCAGAAGGAATCCTGGTAAATGGACAAAACCATGACAAGTAGCCACAAATCAGCTGAGAAAGCAACTAGTAACTACAAATTTTGGTTGGAGACTTTGGCGCTTTTTTATAGATTGTAAATTCTTTTGAAGAACTTACAAATTCTCCTTTCCCCCAGTAATTGTAACTAGATTTATAATGAAGTAATTAAAAGATAAGCCTCTTCTCTGGGCCCCTGACGCTGTTTCAGGGTAACTTTGGGTGAACCACTTACTCTCTCTGTGCCTCAGTTTCTCATGTAGAACATGGGGATAATAATAGCTTTTACATCATAGGGTTATAGGAGTATGAAATTATACCAATATAATCTATATAATGACCACAGATATTAGTCACTTTGAATATTTTGGTATCAGATACAGATTGTGCTTTGTAGAAAAATTGATGCTTTATCAACACAAGGACAACATCATGGCTGTGCTTTTCTGTTCCTGCTGCAAGACTGCCAGGGAGGGTTCACGAAGATCAAAACACGTACATATGCAAGATGAGAAACAAACTCTAAATATTCTTATGCACCAAGAAATTGGTGATAAGTTATAAGTGAGGGAGAGGAAGATGAGGATGTTCTTTTCAATAAAACCTTATTGGAAAAAAATGTTCCATTGAAGGTGATGACGAATATCAAAGGAATTGTAGTTTTTTCAAGGGTCGACCTAGAGAAGCTGGCCTTCTGTTACAAAAAGAAAAATTCTGTTTCCCTTGGGAAATCAGTTTTAACAGTTCAGATCTGTGCTGCCTGCCTGTCATTTTCATCTATTTAACTACCACTGGGCTGCAAATGCTCCCCAGCTCCTGCTGGAATCCAGAGGGCCCTTCCCCAGGCTCAGAAGCTCATTAGAGCTGGTTTCTGGGGAAATACTACACCCTGGACCCTTATGCCTGCCTGGTAGACAGTCACACTGACATCTAGTGGTCCGCAGAGTAAGCACAGACAATTGTTTCTCTGCCTTTGCCAGCCTTTACTGTGCTTTTTTTTCTAAATCACTTTTCGTTACCATTTGTATCCCATGTTAACAAGAGAGACCAGGCTTAGTCCTGGGCAGTAGAAGGAATCTGTTGTTCTCCTGATGTAGCATCAGCGGTAGCCTGTAGGTAGATGTTTCTCAGAACAAGAATGTAGAAACAGGGGACTGGGGCTCACCGGCAACTTTTAGGCTGTGGTTGTGGTTAAGGCCTAAGCATCACAATGCAGATCCGAGTTTGAGCATGGATCTGCTGCCCACTAACAATGGGCCCTTGGTTGAATTATTGAACCACCCCACGCCTTGGTTTCTTCATCTGTAAAATGGGGTTGACTGCAACTACTCCACAGATTTGTTTTGTGAATCAAATGAGATGGTGCCTGAAAAGCTGCCAGCTTGGCACCTGGAGCAGAAGATGAATCACGATGTTATCTGTTATTGCCATGACTTTCTTTGAAAGAACAAGCAGCTATAGAAGCTGGAGACTCATGTCAAGGCCCATTACACACAAGTCAGGCAGCCCAAAGCACTGGGAAACACAGTGGATTAAGCAGTTCAGTGACCCAGATTCTGGCTCCAGTTCTGCCAGTGGCTCCAGTAGCTGTGTGACTTTGGACAGATCAATTAACCTGTTTTAGTGTCTGTAAAATGATGTTTAAGGTTATATCTTCTGCAAATACTGTGACCCTAAGGTAAAGCTTCAAATGAAAACTAGTCCACCTTTAAGGTCTGTTTTGATTTCCTTTTTACCAAAGTACAAAGTTGAGCATGTCCCAAGCATTTATTATTTGGCTACTGACTGATGAGAAGTGGAGGTGGGAATAGTCTCAGTATCAGCCACTAGGAATACAACAAGCATGTGTTTGGGAAGGGATGAAAATCCAAAGAGAAGCTCTAGAAGCCAAAGGGTATTCCCCCATCAGAAGCTCATCTGGGAACTTTCTGATAGATTTAGAGAGCTCAGTGCTTGACTTAGTTTTCTCTCCCTCTGCTAACCAGTCTTTGTGCACAACAAATACCATACAACTACTTAGCCACATAAATCCAGTGCATGGTTTATTAATAACATTGCTAAATCCCATGCCTTCGGAATTGGTGAGAGTAATGCCTAACCTCGTTTCTGAGAGCAGGTTACATTCCCTGCCAAAACCTGGGACTGATTCCTTGCTCTGTCTTCCATGCCAGGAATGATCCCTGCAGGAACATCCCTTCTGTAGCAGCACCAAGTGTTGACTCCCAAAAAGCAATCGTGAGATGAAACTTTCACTGGTCTTCTTCCTAAACCTCATCCACGTGGGGGTACTTAAACATTCATAGAAACACAGCACAAAGGCATTTGGTGACTTCGTAAGGGTGGGTATATAAGAGAGAGGGAACATTTAGGAAAGTCAAGATGTCAACATCTGTAGCTCAATCCCACACACCTGTGATGAATCAGGGTAGCCCCAAAAGGATGCCCCAAGGCTTGCCATTAAGTGTCTGCAACTCTTTTGGCAGGAATTGATCCATAAAGGTGTGAGGATAAAAGAAAGAGGGATACAGCATCCCAGGAGTTCATAATCATTTTTGTAGCCCAGTCCAGCACAGCATGGCATCTCCACACATTTGTACCACAAAGAGACCCTTAGAGGAGCCCAGCAGAATAGGGTGGGACACACAGCATACAGCTTGAAAAATGTCCCCCAGATGATTCAACCACTACTCATGCTTCTTAGCCTATGCTTTCCCTTCACCTCACAGGAGACTATCCAAAACACCTTGATTTACCCTACTGGACAAAGATAAAACTTTGGGCAATGAGAGTATGTTTATGCCTCTCAAGTAGTTTTTATTGTTTTTATTCATATTAAATATTTGTCCCAGGACCATTGTTACATGTTAGCACACTGATCTGTAAGTCATTTACAAATTTTAAATGCTTGAAAAAATGTTTTGAATCAAATCAAATTTTAACTGGGCAATAAAATGTATATATATGACCCTGATCTTATTAAAGTGCCATTGTCTTCTTTTTGGGTCATCACCATTTTCCTCTTCCGATCACTGTAACTCAGAAAAAAAGAGGACACCTCACTGTAGGAAAACATTAAGCTAATCTTATCATTTACAGAGAGTTTTCATATAGGTTAATAATTCTCCAAACACTGGTTTTAACTATTCTTCTTACCAGAATTTTTAGTTAAAAGAAAAGTTTGAGGTTGGGGGTACAAGGGTGGTTCAGTGGTAGAATTCTTGCCTGCCATGTGGGAGACCCGGGTTCCATTCCTGCCCCATGCATTTCCCAAAACAAACAAACAAGCAAACAAACAAATTTAACAAATAATGGGATACGCACATGGAAGAAGAATGAAATGTGATCCCCACCATACAGCATAAAAAAAAACAGAAATAAATCAATAAATGCTTATTGATAAATAATAAATGACTCTTTATAGCACTTTAATTTCAGAAAATCATAAACATGCTAATGGGGTTTTGGTTTTTAATTTTGGTTTCAATTTTTATTTCTGCTCTTTGAATGAATCATGACTGTTAACACCTTTTTATCTAGACAGAAGTTCATTTATATGAACATGTTGCCATCAATCTGATTTTTGTTATGGGCTTCCCAAACTATAAACTCTTTTCTTATCTATTCATACCTTCTTTTGGTAATCAGTTTTAAGCCACAGTCTCGTGAACAATAAACACTGTGTCAAGACAACCGTGGAGGAAGAAACGGTGTCCCAGGCCCCTGAACAATCAATTGAATGAGTCAATGATTCTGAGGAACAGCTGTTGGCATACAGATAGGGCTAAAGGAGATCTAACAGAGTTGTTTGCATCAACATGCAACAGCACCCCCATGCCCCCCCCCCCCAACACACACAGGCCAATGATCAAAACAAGCAAGCAGAATTGTTTCTTGTCTCCTCATTGTCATTTCCCCTTTCCAGGCTGCCTCTGATGTTGCAAAGTCAATCAGATGCTTTAGCCACTAGTCCTGCATCCTCCAAGCTCTGTCCAGTCTCCTTGTCAATCTCTGATCTACTCTGATCACAGACATAGAACAAACTTTAACACATCCCCTACAGTGTTTAGTGATATTTGGTTAGGAAGTAAATTATTAGGGTTAGACCGAAAACTTTTTTGAATCAGAATAAGAAACTTGCAAAATGTTGCGTGTGAACTGAGAAGTTGAACTCAAAATAGAAACTATGCAAGAAAGATAAAGTCACGTTCCTGTGATATACTTGGGCAAGAAAAGCACTTGGCGTCAAAAGAGCTGGGTTTGGTTCTCATCTCTACCACTTGCTAGAGCTTAACTAGAGTGACCACTTACTACAGGTGACTCAGTTTACCCTTCTATAACAATAAGAATTAACCAGGATTTTGAGAATCGAATGAGATAATGAATGTGAAATTTTGTCTTACAATGTGACGAGTAGTTCTAATAATAGAAGAGTAGCAGGTACAAAAATATCGAACTCCAAAATATTTTCTAAATATACAAGTGTGTACATAGAGTTGGGAGGGGGAGATATTTAGGTCATTTGTACCTTGGCAGAAGGGTACATTTAACAAAGCACACACTTTAAAACTAGATAATGACAAACTGCCCTGTACTAGTATTAGCACACAATCAAGGAGTCGTCAGTGCTTTCAGAGGAAAATGAATAAATGCATGAATGAGTGAGTAAAAGTCTAGAGCAGCTGAAACTTGAAGCATTTTGGAAAGATGAGGGAGCCTGAGCAAAAGGAGTAGCGATGCATTAAGAACAGGTTACAGTTCATGGAAAACTTCAAATTGAGAACCACGTGGTTTTAATGAGAAAAGGTGAAACCCAAAGCGAAGAGTCCCATGATGGCAAAGGTGAGAGAAGTTGCTCATTTTCACATAGAGACTTGTTGTTGTACATTTTGAGAAAGAAGTGAGGTAAGAGTTGTCAGGTGATTCTATTACTTAATCCTGATTACAAAATACTGAATGTATTTTCTTCAGAGTTCCAATGGAGAAGGGATGGAAAGGTGGAGAGGAGGTGATGGAATGTTCCTATTGTCATATTTTGTAAAGTGAGGATTTCAAAATATTATCCATTTTGGTCTGTGGAATTTTCTATGACTCTCCATGTCTGGTATCTAAATTTTACTGTCCTCAAGATCATACTGAGGATCCCTCACTGCCCGGTAGCTACTCACTGTGTTGATGACCTTGCAGATGCCTTCCTCTTCTAAGCAGTTCCCTTCACACCGATATTTTCACATAGCAAGGAAGGAAGTCTCTAGAAAACCCCCAGATGGCCTCATCCCTCCACCCCATTCTACTCCATGAGAACAAGATACTTTCAGTTTCTAACTTCTTGCTGAGTGCAGAAAATGAAATTCACTGTCCAGCTACTTGTGTGTGTGTGTTTCTGTGTGTGTCTGTGTGTCTGCACATCTGTGTGTGGAAGTGTGTGTGTGTGTTGGGAGGATGTGGAGGCTGCAAACAAAAAGGGAGTGTGACATTTCTATTTTTTTTCCTATGTCAAACAGTATCTTTCTCAAGAATTTTTACTACAAGCCATATGTTTTTTAACAAAATGAACTTTCTTTTGATGATTAATGCTATTTATATATGAAAATAGAACAAGCACAAGCAATGGTAGTTGAAATTCAACTCTCTTAATTTTGAGGTTTAAAAATGAAAGAAGACCTTGGGCGGGCCGCGGTGGCTCAGCGGGCAAGAGTGCTTGCCTGCCATGCCGGAGGACCCCGGTTCGATTCCCGGCCCCAGCCCATGTAAAAAACAAACAAACAGGGCGGGCCGCGGTGGCTCAGCGGGCAAAGTGCTTGCCTGCTATGCCGGAGGACCTCGGTTTGATTCCCGGCCCCAGCCCATGTAACAAAAACGGAGAAACAGAATACAATAAAACAAGAAAATGTTTAAAAATGTTTCCCTTTCTTCCTTCCTTCCTTCCTTCTATCCTTCCTTCCTTCTCTCTGTCTTTCCTTTAAAAAAAAAAAAAAAAAAAAAAAAAAAAAAAAAATATAATAAAATAAGAAAATGTTTAAAGATGTTTCCCTTTCTTCCTCCCTTCCTTCCTTCCATCCTTCCTTCCTTCTCTGTCTGTCTTTCTTTCCTTCCCTTCCTCCCTCTCTCTTAAAAAAAAAAGAAAAAAAAAAAAAAATGAAAGAAGAATTTGCATTATGGTGTGCACATTAAATATTATGCTAAAAACCAAATAAGCCCAGTAAGATATCTATGAAAACAATTTTCAATTATTTGCAAGTTCATTAATCAAACTATCAATTCCTCAGGAAGCCACTTTCTAATTTGATATATTTAGTTAATGCAGGCTGAGTTATATCCTAAGCAAGGGCAAGCTAAATTTTTGTGTAAATATATATATAATGGAAAAGCAAAAATAAATAGTTTTAGGACTGTTTGTGGTTATATGCTTATCTACATCCTGCTTTATATTATCTGCATTCTATTATTATTCCATAAGCATTAAGAAGCATATACCAGAACAAACTTCAGAAATGCAAAGTTATCTCTAACTTCCTCATCCCTTTGCACCTACACCCTTGGAGGACATGACAAAGTCAAAAACTGAATTTGTACAGGAGCTGTTTGATAGGATAACCACGAAGAGAAAGCCTGAAGCTCCTAATTTTAGAATGATGATGATGTTAAAGCTTCTGGTGCTCAAGGCCTGGAAGGGCACACAAATGCCCAGTTGGTCAATATTCCTCGAGAATTCAAAGTGACGCACCATTTGGTCATTGCCATTTAAGCTGTGCAACTTGCTAAATTGGCTTCCTCTACTTCAGTTCACCCTTGAGGTGAGAGCACAGCAGTAACAAGGGAAGAGTCCAGAGCAGCCGGGCCTGAGATGAGACAAGAGTCAAAGATGATACAAGCTGACATCTGCAGAGGTTGTCTGCCAAGGTCGCCAGGCCTAGCCTCTGGAGGGTACATGGCCAAGCACACACGGCTCTCAGAGAGACACCTCCTATACTAGGGGTTTCCTTCTTACACTACAGCCCGTCAAGGACGGGACTCTGCAGGTTGCTGAAGTCGTCTGTAGCTTCATCTCCACCTTCACAAGTCACAGAAGAAATGTAAGGCGGGTGGTGTGTCACACCCAGGACTACTACTGCTGCTTCCGCTACCACCTCCTCCCCCCGGTACCTGTGCCGAGTCTGCAGCCTGCAGCCTGCCCTGTGCCCCAAGAACTCAATTTGCGGTGAGAGGCGAGTTCCCACATCCTGTTGAACAGGGGCCTGGTGATCTCTCCAGCCTCAGAGGCTCAGCCAACTGGAATGTGCCAGCACCTGTTCGCTGTTAGGGAGAGATTCTGTTAGACACAGAGTTCTTAAGAATAGTCACGAATGGGGTCTGATGCTTCTGAAGAAGCTAAGGAAAGGATTTCCCCAAATATCAACTGTGTGCTCAGCCATGAAGAAATACCATCCAATTGTCTATCAGCCAGTGCATTTTATTGCATGTCATGGAGAGAAATGCGCCAGGCCTTCAGAGAGTGTTTGTTGAGGCTGAGGGCTGGGGAAGTGGTAGTTTCTGGGGAAGAAGGATAAAGCTAGTCTCTGGGTTTTCTATCTGTGTGTGTATATTGGGAAGGAGTGCATGGGTTGGTAAAGTATGCTAAGTGCCTAAATTATGATTCAATAATACTTAAATATTAGGCCATGTTAATGGGAGATGAAAAGATTTATTGCAGGCTCATCATCTCAAAGGAAACTTGCCATCTACTGTGGTTGTGTAGCGTTTTGTTACAAGTACTGTACACTCAGCCAGCTTCCCTTAACTTTATCTTTCCAATGAAAAGCAATGAGAGAAGTTTTAGTATATAGCTTCTGACAATAAAAAGTTCTAATGAAGGCTATGTTTCCAGATCAAAACAATTCACTTTTCCAAGTATTGGGTTTAGCAGACCAAATTCCTTTAAAGAGAACAGATAACTTACCACTGTGTACGTGTGTGCATATATGTGTGTGTAATGTATGTGTGTAAATGTATGTGTGCAGGTGTGTGTAAATGAATGTGTGCATGTATGTGTGTATAGCATGTCTACATGTATGTGAATGTATGTGTGTATATGTGTATGCATGTATGTGAATGTAAGTGTGCGTGTATGTGTGTACATGTATGTGTGCATGTATGTGTGTGAATGTATGTGTGCAAATGTATGTGTGTCTGTATGCATGTGTGCATGTATGTGCGTTGGGAAGAGGCGGAGGGCTTGGGTGTGGGCATATCTGTCATTTTTTTTAAATCCAGGTGATACAAACCAGTGAGACTGACTACTATTCCTCCATGAAAGCTTGAACTGCTTCTTCACTGAGAATATTACAAAGTTTCACCAGTCCACTTCCTGCCTAAAGGATGGTAAGTTTCTCCCACTACGGAAGAACTTACTATCTTCTCATTCATTTTGTTAGACCTCCTGGTCAACTCGTTGCACTCAGGGTCTTGCTATGGACAAAATGGCAGTGGTAGTGTAACTAGTTCTTCTCTGAGATAAGCAGCGATTCACATCAAATAGGCCATAGGTAATGGTACACTATCTCAGTGTTCCAGTTAAAAAAAATAAAAACCACAAGCAAAATTGATCAACGTATTTTTTTTCAAAAAAGAAATGAATATGAGTAAGCTGTTAATATTCATTTACTGCCTCTCTCATGATTTCTAGCATCACAAGCAATCAGGTGAGGTCATTTCTCCTTTTTTCCTTGGGCTCTATCCAAGGAAGAAAAACTGCATTCACAGAGGTGGTTCATTCTCTTCTTGCTTTAATTACAAAAATGACACAGCAACACCTTAAGGACATGAAATCAGGCTTCAAACTTATTTTAGAGTCATTGCCTATCCAGGATTCATGGGTATTTTATTTCTTTTGTACTTTGTAAAACATTCGAAAGGTGAGACTTTCAGAGACATGTAACTTAAAAAATGATCTCTAGTGGTAGCCTTTTCATATTATTTGGGTTCCATACAGCTATTTGTGGGTATAAAGGGTACTCTAGTATTAAGAAAAATTAAAGTAGACTTTCTGATGAGGTCATTTCAACAGTCCTGGAGTAATCATAATAGCTCAGTGTTTCTCAACTTTGATTTATTTCTTGAGGGATGCTGTCTTGTGCATAGTAGGGTGTTTATCAGCATCTCTGGTCTCTAACCAGGGATGTCTGGTCTCCAGACATTGCCAACTTTTCCTCAGAGTGGGGGTGGGTGGCTGAAATCACCTCAGTCGCGAACCACTTGAGTGGTTTAATATCCAAGATATATTAAAAAGCATGGATGCTATAAAAATTATGACACTCTGTTCCTAATAACAGATCCAGGGTGCTTCTAATTTTCCAAATGAAAAAAAAAGTATGTAGGCTAGCTTCAGTAAGAAAGAACTCTTTCTAAACCCCAGCTGTTGAGTTATCCTGGAATATCGGTAAACGCCCAGGTTTTTGATGTCTGTCTTTAAGGCCATCTCTGCCTTGATTTACCTAAGGACTTGTATCATTCATTTTATGAGCCTCCTAAAAACAAAAAGATTTTCTGATATCTGGTATTGTTAGCTGGAAACTCAGAGGAGGACCTAACTAAAAGATTATGCCAACAGCCATCTTCCCCGGAGCTGTGGCAAAAGTGTTGAATGTATACTAGTGAGGATATATAATTTTGAAGAGAAAAAAAATAAATAAGGGCTACAGGAATTGATTTCTATCAAAAGAATTTCTACAATTACATATGTACAATTGTAGGGCAATGTGTGAGTAGCTTGGACTAAGCATTATATACATATACAATGAGTAGAAATAATGAATTGCTTCAGGTGACTGGGAGGGAATTTTCAAGTTATTTTAGATGAAATCAGTACTTTTCCTCAAAATATCCTAAAATCTGAGGTCTTCCAGACAGTAAAATACCTCTTCTTAAGTAGAATCCCAATCTTTAAATAATTAAAAATTGAAAAGTTCCTGCAAATCAATGTCCACTGATATAGATTAATCACCAAGGGGGAAAAAAAGAGCTAATATTAAAAATATTTAACTGGTGCCAATCAATCAGAATAGTTGCCAACCATTCATCCAACTATACTGGTGTGTATCACCAGATTATTAGTTCTGGAAAAATGTAAGGTAAGAGTTGGGATTTCTATTTATGTAAAATAGGGGTAAGGAAGATTTATATGTTTGTGGGTCTGTGTGTGGTTATGTGTGTCAGTATATACACACACATATATTTCCATATGCATAGTTTAGCAATATACACGTGAAATGATAATATTGGTTGCCTCTACAGAAGGGAATTGGGTAAGGTCACCATCTATTTATGGTTTAGAGCAGGTTGATTTTGAGAGTAAAAGGAACTAGTGTCAGAGGTCATAGGAAACTCAAATTTCACTCCATTATACGTTGCCTCCCTTACCTTTTTTATTTTTTAAGTAAAAAGAACCTTGAAGAATGGAATGGATATTCAATCTGCAATGAAACTAGAATGGGAAAATGTTAATTTTTAAATGATTTTTGTTTTTCTAGTATATCATTAAGGAAGAAGCCGAGTTATTTTATTGTTTTGAAATTTTTAATCTAATAAATTTATGATGAAAATCAAGTAAGCCCTAAAGCTAAGCAGTCAATTTAAGTGATAAATGGTTGTAGAAGTTCAGTATATTGATTTTCCAGACATATTTGTAAGCTCAATATCTCTTTTCTGTGTCTTCCAATTACTCTACATAGCAATTTACTGCTCTTTATTTCCCTATCTTTTGATATCCAGTGAAAAAGTTTCAGAGGATGGAGATACCTAACTCAAGAATAATAACTCTTCTATGTTACTCAAGAGTCACTTTGGTTCTACTTAGACTCAGTTGAAATGAGTAACATTAATGATTGTGATTCAGAATTTGGACATCTGAAGAAAATAATGCCACATGACTGTTGAATTAGTGAAACAACGATGGTAGGCAATCTTTGAATGTATAGTAGATGCAATTCTGGATCTAAGAACTTTACATGCATACATTAACTCAATTAATCCTTTTTTATTTAAATCAACCCTGTGAGATATAGGAACTGCTAGTGTCCCCATGTTATAGATGAAGAGAACTGAGCTTCAGAGAGGTTTAATAACATATTGAACATCAAATGGCTTATAATTAGAAAGGTCAAGGTTTGAATCCAAATAGATAACCCCAGAGGCTGAGCTGTTTGCCAAAACCTGCACCACCTCCTGGAGTCTGGGTTTTGGCAGCCAAGAGAATTTACTTCCACTTTCAACTCCACCAGTACCATGTTTTCAAAACTAAAAACCTGTACATGGAGTGTGACAGTGGGCATATGTGTTTAGAGTTGTGTTTATCCCTATGAAATCCAAGACTTGAAGTTGCTGAAAATATTTAGAATGTCCTAAAAGTTCTTTAGGTTACTGTTTCCTTACCAGTGAGGGAGGAGGACTAGATGATTTCTAAAGTTTAACCTGCTTCATGAAATTAGAAAACCTTCTTATGTTCCAGGCTCTCTTGTGAGTGCTTTACAAATATTCATTCACTTAATTTCTCTGACAGCCCTATGGATACGCACTGTTATTATTCCCATTATGAAGATGAGCAAACCAAGGCCCAGAGAATTTAAATACCTTGTTCAAGGCCAAATAGCGAATAAGATACAAGCCCAGTCCACTTGACTCCTGAGTCTGTGTTCTTAGCTTCTTGTTATACATCTAGAATAAAAGACATCTGCCCCAGAGACAGATTCCCTTCTCGTATTTGATGCTTCTTTGTGGTGCTTGTGATTCGCTAAGATTTGGAGCCTTCTATAGAGAATCTGTGGTCTCCCTGGAGGTACAGCTTCTCCCATTTGGTTCCTCAACACCAAAACTCCCCCTCTGTTCTCCTCTCTTCTTCCATGTCACCTTCATGGATTGCTGGAAGATTTGAGGAAATCATGGGAATGGAAAAGTGTTATAAGGGAACAAGGTAGAAAACAAAGAATTTTCAGTGATTCAGATGTAGGGTAGTAAATTAAACAGGCAAAACTCAAGCTGGAAAATGCTGCTTTTGTTTGGTTTTTCTCTTCCTACTTGGACCCTTGCCCCCATATATACACAAGCTTGTGGCTTGGTATGTTTGAAAATGACTATGTGTACTGGTCTGAAAGGAAGTATGCCCTCTAGAAAATCCATGTTTTAATCAAAATATCATTTCATAAAGGTAGAATAATCTCTATTCAATACTGTATGTTTGAAATTGTAATGAGATCATCTCCCTGGATGATGTGATTTAGTTAAGAATGGTTGTTAAACTGGATTAGGGGATGACATGTCTCCACTCATTTGAGTGGGTCTTGATTAGTTTCTGAAGTCCTATAAAAGAGGAAACATTTTGGAGAATGGGAGATTCAGAAAGAGCAGAATGATGTAGCCATGAATGCCGAGAGTCCACGAGCCAGCAACCTTTGGAGATGAAGAAGGAAAACGCCTCCCGGGGAGCTTCATGAAACCAGAAGCCAGGAGAGAAAACTAGCAGATGATGACGCCATGTTCGCCATGTGCCCTTCCAGCCAAGAGAGAAGCCCTGACTGTGTTTGCCATGTGCCTTCTCACTTGAGAGAGAAATCCTGAACTTCATCGGCCTTCTTGAACCAAGGTATCTTTCCCTGGATGCCTTAGATTGGACATTTCTATAGACTTGTTTTAATTGGGACATTTTCTTGGCCTTAGAACTGTAAACCAGCAACTCATTAAATTCCCCTCATTAAAAACTGTTCCGTTTCTGGTATAGTGCATTTCAGCAGCTAGCAAACTAGAACACTATGCAAGGTATGCAGCTCAATGCCAACCTTCATTCCCCAAATATGTATTGGGTTCCTCAGGATACAAGGCCCTGATCTAGGTACTTTGAGGATACAAAGGAGAATAAAACACAACTTCTAGACCTCAGAGCCCTAGATAGACCAGAATTTGCATCCCTGTGTTTGCTGTTCCTGGTTGTAAGGCTTAGCATATGCTACTTAGGATTTATAATACCGATCGTTTCCATTTTTTGCACCTATGCTGCAGGCCAGACAGGCACCTCAAAAATTCCATCTCTAATTCACATAACAGTCCTAGCAGATACGTGTTATCATCCCCATTTTACAGATAATACAACTGAGGCCGCTCTGATAAACTAGAATTCAAACCCAGTTCCCGTGCTCTTTCCATGACAGTCTCCTGCATTTTCAGTCTCTTTCTTTTTTCCTATGAAATGGAGTTCAATAATGCCAACCTCTTAGGATTGCTGTCAGAATGAAATGGAATGATATGGGTAATGTGTTTCGTTTAGGATCAAACATATGTATTTACACAGTAGATGGTGGCCCTTGGGTTATAAGAGGAAATAGCATAGGGGGGTGTAGAAGTAACCAAAGTACTACATGAGTTAAAAAGAGGGGAGCAAATCTTCCCAACTGGACAGGATCTGGTTTCGTGGTATTTGAGTGGGGCCTTGGAAGATGAAATGCGTTTGGGTGTGTGGCAATGAGAGGTGGGGACAGGAAGAAGGGGTTGTACTTTTTGGGTGAATTTCAAAGCACGCAAAAGGAAATTGTCATGGACACGTGTATCTTTGGTGATTTTTCTAAGTCTGAGATTTTAAAATATTTCAAATAAAACTAGAAAATTTCAACAGCTTTTTTTGGTAAGAAAAGCACATGGTTGAGTGTGTGTGCGTGTGTGGCAGACTCCTTATGAAAAAAGGTGAGTGGCAAGAGATGAGACTAGAAAGACAAGGCTGGATAATGAAAGGGACTGGAGGTCCTCTAAGACAATTTTTCAGCAGCTTTCTTTTGAAAGGAACTGTAAATTCATTGCCAATTCTCCCAGATTAAATGGGATTATATTCTCAGAGAGGGCTAGACAAGGAAGACAGATTCTGCAATAGGACCTCCGAGAAAGATGATATTCTAAATGTGATTATAGAAGAGCTGAGAGTGGTGGAGGGAAAGGTCTGGAAATGGTGTTTCCAGTATTCCCTGCTGTTTCCATATTAACCTTCCCTGTGTACCAGCTCTCAGAGCGAACAGTGCCTGCCTATCAAATCCAGGCACAGTGAAATCATCAGCACTGAGTCTTTATAAATAAGTAGAAAGCTCCATTTTATTACATACTTACAAAAAGGAGTGAGTTTTTCTGCTACATCTCCAGGTTTGCAGACCAATCTGAAATGTTCATGAGCACAAGAAAACTTTTGCAAACCACAGAGAGAGCTGCTAAACACAGCCAAGATGTTTAATACCTGCAGCCTTATCTCAGAAGAGGTTACTTTCATTTTTTAAAAGCAGTTCCTACTTGAGTCTCAACTGTAAAACATGAAGTCATTTGTTAGTCATGTCCAAATATTTTCAAGTAAGAAAAGATGTAGAGAAATACCAAGTTAGAGCACATCCAGCTAGATAGCTGACAGAAGAGTGAGAGGAAAGGGAAAAGGTAAGTGATTATTTAAATAAAATCAGGCGAGCCGGAAAAAGCCCTCCCTCTTCAAAAAACTCTCACAACTTATTTTGCCATAGAGGAAGATAAATGTTACAATATCCCGCTAACCAATCAGCAGCGCTGTGGGCCTCTCCCCAGGAAACCCTTTAAAGTATAGTATTTTAAACCGTGCAAGTTAGACTTCTGACTCTCAGCTCATTTTTGTTCCTTATGCTTGTAGGATGGCAAAGCAGATGTGAAGTCCCTCATGGCGAAGTTTAACACAGGGGGCAACCCAACAGAGGAGGTCGCGGTCAACAGACGACCCTTCAGTGTCACAGGGCAAAGTTCACCTTCAGGAATACAAGCCAAAAAGAATGTATTCAGCAACCAAGGAAATGCCAGTCCTCCCACAGGACCCAGCAACATACCTAAGTTTGGGTCCCCAAAGCCAACTTTGGGAGTGAAACCTGCTTGTGAAGATAAGCCTGACAAGGAGCCCAAACCCCCATTTCTAAAGCCTGCCGGAGCCAGTCAAAGATTTGGAGCGCTGGCAAACCCAGCCACCAGAGACCCTGAGGCGAAAATGGGATTTATGAAACCTGGAGGCCCCAAGCCCCTCAACTTGCCCAAAGGAGAGTGCAAACCTGCGGTTCCCCGGCCCCCTGGGAATAAGCCGGCACTTCACAGTGTAAACCAAGACCACGACTTAAAACCCCCGGGCCCGAAGCCAGGGTCTAATTCTCCAGCCCAGGAAAATGAACAGAAGCATGCTCTCCCCAATTTGGCTGGGGTTAAAGGCAAGTTTCTCTCAGCCTCACAAGATCATGACCCCAAACCCCTCTTCCCCAAGCCTGCTGTTGGCCAGAAGCCATCCCTGACTTCCGATGCCTCCCATGAAAACGAGAGCCCCACTAAAAATGTGTCGCTTCAGAAAGGACCCCCGGGTCCTCTAGGGCCTAAGTCCAAACCCAGCCCTTTAATAAAACCAGCAAAAGGAGAGCCAGAAAATCGGGACCGTGGAGGTGACACACCAAGTCCTGCCTTCCCTGGAGTGGTGCTGAAACCTGCAGCAAGCAGAGCTGTCCCAGGCTTCTCCAAAAATGCTGAAGAAAATAAGGAAGATAGGAAGACAGACACTGCTAAGAACATCTTCCTAAGCAAAATGAATCAGGAAGAGTCGGACTCTGGGGCTCCTCCTGCCAAGTTCCCTAAGGCACCTTCTAAGCTGACAGTGGGAGGGCCCTGGGGCCAAAGTCAAGAGAAGGAAAAGGGAGACAAGATTCCAGCCACCCCGAAGCGGAAGCCGTTGCCTCCCTTGTTTACCTTGGGTCCACCTCCACCGAAACCCAGCAGGCCCCCAAATGTTGACCTGACGAAATTCCGAAAAAACACTTCTGGAAACAGTGAGTTCTTTTCTCATTTGCTTTCTAGTATGTTTCTTTCCACAGTAGAGGATATGTTAAGTTCTGGGAGAAAAATTTCAACAAGGAATGATTCCATAACTGGTACTTGTGTATATGTGGTGAATTTTCCTTGGCATTTTTTTCTTTCAACGTGGAACATCTGAGAAGGAAGGATGCCTTAGTTCTGTGTAGGCATTCTATGAGAAAATGTTTTGGTGGGCTTCTTTTGGGGGAGATGTACATTCATTGGATGGATACCTGGTTTGGCTTACTGGTAAGCATTGTCTTGACTTCCTTAGTTGAGTTTCATTTCTGTTGAATGAGAGCAAGATGTGTTACTTGTACTACCACGAAGGAATTACAGTAAAAAGATGAACAAAGCTTGAAGTCAGTATTTCTCAACGAGGGGCAATTTTATACCTTCCACCGACCCCAGTGGACATTTGTATTATCTGGAGGCGGTTTGAGGTTGCTACTGGTATCTAGTTGGTAGGAGCCAGAGATGCTGCTAAATACCCTACAATGCACAGGACAAGAACCCCACACTCACCATAGCAAACAATTGTACAACCCGAAATATCAGTAGGGCAGAGCAGCCCTCCTTGAAGTGAGTTTAAATGTCAAAAAAAAAAAAAAAAAGAAATCATGTGTTTCCTTAGCCCCAATATTCAAGTAAGAGACAAACCTGACTCTTCAAATGGCCCTTTGTGGTGCATATTGTACTTATTTTCTATTTCCTTGTTTCTAAACTTGTCTGATTCATCAAGGATATGAAAGCCAGAAAATAAACCAGACGAAGTGGTTTATTATTCTCCTTGGTAAAATAGTTTAATGTTGCTACCAGAGATGTTGCTGCAGTATAAATTGATACCAAATGACTTCCAAAGATTTGTAACCCTGCATCCTGAGGGGAGAAAGAAACTCAGTCATGCCCTGAGATAATGAACAGCTTAGACAGATGATGTGCAACCATTTGCTTATTGTGAGGGGAAGAAAGGATGCATGCAGATGACCACACTACTATCAGACATAGTCTTCTCCTTACAAAATTATTGTCTAATTAAAGCAGTTCTAGGCATAAAGATTGCATTCCCTTTTTGTGCTGTAGAAGCATATTGCAATACGTCACCTCCCTGAGTGCCGTATTCTCCCTGTGATAAACAGATAAGTAAGCAAATCCTCCATTCATTCTATCCTGTGGAAAGCAAATCTGGTGTGACCCCACGATGGTCCGTCTTCTACGAAGAATCAGGCTTGTTACCCATGGAGTTCCTTCTCATCTGTCACCTTCTTGTTTCAATTCTGGCTCAGAACTCAAGCTGCTATTTTTGAGCAACCTCTTAAAACTATTTCTTCTGTATCATAAATTAAAAAAAAAAATCAATCATAGCCTCCATTTTATGGCCATGACTTCATGCCAGGGAAACCATTCTGATGCTAAGCAGAAACCTCTTGGAAGTTTTCTTCCACATCCTCCACCTTTGTTTCACCTCAGTCCCAGGTTTGCGTGGTGGTAACCTGTGGTCTGGTGGTAACCTGTGCTCCGGTGTCAGACTTTTGAATGGTTTTCCCCAAGAGCTTATGAATTTCTCTTTCTGGCTCTGCACAGTGACCAACCAATGCAGGCCTGGTAAAATTGGTATTGGGCTTACTTTCAGTGCAATACAGCCATAAGGGAATGAGGCAAAATATCAGAATTTCAAAGTTTCTCCTTGCGCCATCTCTTGCTTGCCCTTCTGCAACCCTCTCCCTTCTCCTGAACCCAATTCCTTCCCTGGTCAGCACCTTTCCCAGGCTTCCTGATGCAGTTTGGATTCTAAATCCTCTCACCAATGTACCCCATCCCCCAAGCTCCGATTCCTCAGGACATACTACCCTCAAAATGAGCCCACTTCATCCAGGTCCTTCATAAATCAAAACTACAATCCTCTTAAGTTAAACTAACTTCTGTTCATGTCAGGAAAAAAGCAATCTGATTCAGAACTTTAAATTCCAAATAATATCACTTTAAAGTATTCACATTTAAAACGGACTGATTACATTTTTGTTAATAGAAATAACATTATGGCTCAAAAAATAGAAAATAAGAGTTTATAGGGAAACGTCACTTTGTGGTCCTCGACTGCCATTTGCTGGGTTGTTCCAGTCCCTGACCCACAAAAACATGCTTTTGAATTTCTTATGTGTCCATCCAAGAAAATATGTACAAATCTCCTACATTTTACTAAAGAGTAACCAATTCCTTTCTAGAATACACAATGGATTACTAGCTTAATTGATTTAGCAATGTGAATTGTGTAAAAATGTTTGCTGTTAGAGACAATGCTGCAGAAAATAACCTTGCATATATGTCATAAAATAAGCATTTATTCTCTGAAAATAGAGGTTTTCTTAATTGCTGGGTCTGCTGACCCCTGATCCTTCTATTGCCACTTTTCCTAAACCGTGCTAGAACTATTAAGTAAACTGACATTTAGGAAAGTTAAAAATATACCAAAATTGGAGAGTATATTTTCAAACAATGTGATAGTTCTATAGGAGGTTGACTAGACAGAAGAGGCTTAAATTTCTGTTGTAACAAAACAGAAATCCGGAGATTCATTTGTCTATCATCCTAGAGAACATTGAGTCGTGAGTGGCAACTTACTGAGTATTCAAATGCACAGAGATATGTGGGACTATTGTATGCACAAATCTATAGAAAGGCAAAGTACTCTCAGAGTCAATCAGTGGGATTATCTCAATCATTTCACAAGTGAGGGTTCAGGCTCTAAAATGTAACTAATTTATCCAAAGTCATACAACGGATGAATTTCCAGGTCATCAGATTCCAGGTTCTGTACTTTCTCTACATACCACCCTGCCTCTACATCATGCATATGTTTACATAAGTTCATGTTTGGTGTTTGTGTATGTATTACAACTCATACTGAATATATATGTATTATTACAAATACATATGCACACACGCACACACACATGATTTTAACTTTTTGCAAAGGACTCTGCTAGTTGTTATTTGTTTCTAACTGTATCTCATAAAGTAGGTAGGGCAGTTTTTTGTTATTTTTTGGTTGTTGGGTTTGGGTTTTTTTTGCATGCTTTATGGTGGGGGTCACATTTCATTCTCTCTCCATGTGAGTATCCATTAGTTCAGCAATGTTTATTGAATTTCTTATGTTTGTTTGTTTGTTTCTTTGTTTGCTTGTTTATTTGTTTTGGGGAAGTGCATGGGCCAGGAATCGAACCCAGGTCTTCCACATGTCTGGCGAGAATTCTACCACTGAGTTACCCCTGCACCCCAGTAGGGCAGTTTTAATGATTCCATTTTAAACCAAAGCACAGAGTGTCTAAGGCAGCACAACAGTTATTAACAGAGCAGAGATTAATATAGAGACCACATATAATAGATTTTAGAATCAGTAGTCCTGGCTTTTAAGCTCCACTCATTTATTTATCTGCTAAGGTTACATCCTTAGGCAAGTTGCTTTATGTCTTTCAGTAAAAGTTTTCTTTATTTGAAGGTCTATTTTTTCTTTATATAATACTACCTATTTCATAGGTGCATTGTAAGGAATCAATGAGGTAACACTTAAAATGCTTAACACATTACCTGGCATTTAGTAATAGCAAAATAAATAAGCAGTGTCTGTATTTTATCATTTTTATTAGCATTAACATTGTATTCCCAGCTCAGATTTCTTTTACCATTCTCTATTATGAAGATTATTCTAGCAATCATGAAACTGCATTCTATACATATATATCCTTTTTGTAATAAAAATCATGCCAGAATTCAATGATTGCCAGAAAAGTGGTTTGCCACTAGAAATCCCTGGAAGTTACATTTTCATCCCCTCCATTTTCTTCAGATGCCCACTTCCCAACAGAAAGGGGGTAGAGGACGCTCACTGAAGTCCAGAAGAACTAGACAGTGGGCCTCCAGATTTTGTTACCTTCCACTGACAAAGTTCAAGGGAAAGCATTTGGTTTAGCTGAACTGAAGTGAGGGAAGCCCTGCCAGGATTGATGGCAATGTGCCAAGACAAGGTATCAGTAAGAGCAGTTTTCAAGGCCGTTGTTTTAGGTGTGCATTTGCCTTCCCCGTTGCCTATCAACTTGAAGGGAATCAAGTTGTTCAGTTTGGATCAGCCACTTTCGGAGAAAATGGTTGTGGGTGTGCCACGATGGACTCTCATTTTCTAAATTTGCAGTGTTTATTCCAACCCTGACAAATACTAAGCCCCAAAATATACCTGACTAGGCATGAATTTTCATGCAGCAGTGCTGCAGAAGAAATTATTTACTGCATGGTATTAATTAGAAAATTTACCCATCTGCTTGCAAGAAGATGGGAAAGAAAGATTGTATGCTTTAGAGGAAATGAAATTCTGCTACTAAATGTTTATCCACTGAGATTTAATACATACCAATTGGAGCAAAATAGAATGCTTTCCCAGTGAGCATAGTTATTCACTTTTGGAAGATAAATTTTTTAATAGAAGCAATTATAGAGTTGTCAAATACACTAAATTCTCATCTAATAACTCTGCAGTTTTTCAAAACTATAAAACTATTTTCTTAGGCTTCTATCTCATCCCTTCCTTTCCAAGTTTGCATCCAATTCCTTGTACCTCTTCCCTAGATCTAACCTCCATCTTTTATTGCCTCTATCTGATATATTTACCATTAAAAATATTTATCATTTCTTGAGGACATGTTATATGTCAGATATACATTATCCTGTGTTTTTCTCCCAATAACTCAATGTAATTGGAATTATCTGAAGAAACTAACACTCAGAGAGGTTAGGTAACTTGCCCAAGCCTTCATGTGACTAAGCAAGGGCAAGGCTGAGCCACATTTCTCTCTGTTTATAAAGCCTGTGGCTCTGCTTATGCTGGGCTGCCTCTCTTGAAATACAGGATATCACAAGATGATAAATCAAGTATAAATTAAATCTGAGGGATCATCATTCTTTTCCCTTTTCTTGACTTGCCGATGAAATGTGTCATTTAAAAAATATTATACCTAAGCTTCACAAAGACAAAGATCAGTCTAGTTATCATTATATCATTTGGAACACAGCAATAATAAAAATTCTTGTGAGTTTCTCAGGTTTGTCCTTCCACGAAAAGGTTATTTGATCAGAATTTAGCATTAACATTCTCTACAACTTCGTAATTGGTTTAACAAATTACATAACCACTGCCCAGTAGACTTGCACTCAATTAAATACAGCTTCAAAGCCAAGCAAACATTATACACAGTCTTTCTTGAAGTCAATTCAGCTTGCTTATTTTTAAATCATAAGCTGGAATAAAACTTGTTGCTTTGCTGAGCATAGAGCTCATAATGTTGGTTTTTTTCCAGGACCATTTATGGTTACAAAAACGCAAATGTTATTTTAAAAATCCAAAATATCAAAATGTTCTTTCTACTAACTGTTCCTCCATTTCCTTTTGGCTCCTGGGACAGTCACCAAAGGATTCCTCCCAAGCATCAGTGTGTATGTCTCACCAGCAAAGTTTGTGTGGTTAAGAAATTCTGCCCTTACTGGTGCTTGGCTGTAAGAATTAGTCAAGACTGCTAGAAAATATTCAATTCAACCTCTTTTCTGGTCTTTTACTTTATACTTAATAAAGGAGTAAAGACTTATTTTTCTATATATTAGCTTTAAGAATGATCATTTAAGTATCTTGACAGATAAAAGCATAAGGCCAGGGTTTCAGAGAATATTAGCGAACGGTGACAAGGCCCCTTCCTCATCTGCTTATTTGTCACTTTAGCTAATTCAGCCTATAGAAGCTCTGAACCAAAAAGCACTTGGGCTGTTTTCACAAGCAATGCTTTGTTTCCCAAAAAGGGCAAGATATTCCTTCACAGACCTCGAAAATATAGACTTTCTCTTTCCTGCCATCTTTTACATATACCCTTTTAAAATGGCTTTATTTGTCATAATGAAAATTGTTTTATGTCAGGGATGGCAGTATTTTCCAAGTTAGTGCTCCTAGTTGTTACAGAAAAAGGGAGTCTATGTGCAAATATACTTTTGATATTTGAAAATAAGTGGTTTTCTTCTCAGCAAGGTTTCTCCAAATATTGATATGCTACTGTGAACTTGGAGTTGAAGCACAGTGTATATAAAAAAAGCAGCATTTCTCCAGATATATGTGATCCCACAACTCTTCTTCAGAAACATTTCACAGGCCTGGGGCTATAACAGAACACTGAAAAACTGGAGACAAAAACTCAGTGGGGCATAGACTAGAATTAAAAGTTACTCAACTCATCCTGGTCCAGCTTCAAGTAGCAAATAAGACCCTCAACACGTTGTTCTTTTCTTTCTTTCTGCAGGAGCCTGGTGCACTTTTTTGTGGTGGGCATCCACTCTCACTTTTGGCGCCAGCCTGAGCCCAATCAATATCCTTTGCTACCCCTGATCTCTAGGAAAACAGTTTTCCATAAGACCTCTAGATCTTCCTTCTACTCCTGGTTGAAACTTCCGAGAGCCTCTAATTGTCATCAATCAGGCAGCTTATCTGGCTTTAACACCATAACAGACATGCCATTGAAAGACCCGCTCCTCTCTTAACCACACAATTCCCTGGTCAAATCTTATGAGCCACCCCTTCTCTTAGATTTTTCAAGTTTTAAACTTCTCTCTTCTGCTCTTCTAGGGTAAACCAGCTCCTCTGTCAAGCCCTGTTTTCTTGAACAACTTGTGCCTTGTCGTTTCCAATTCCAATCATCTCCCTTGGACCTTTCATCTGATGATTTTCTCATTTTTGTAAAAAGTATACATGGTCTTTATTTTTTTATTCTGGCATTTAATTTTAAATGGAGAAATCTGAAGCCAACTGGAATTTCCCCCTTAGAAAATGATTTATCCTTCTATCTGGATCCCCAAAGAAATCTTTCTTTGTCCTAAAGTTTCAGAAACTTAGCCAAGATACATCTGTGTTGATCATTATCAATATTTCCTAATAGATGATGTTCCTCTTTGCCCTCGAGAGTGTTCTGTTCTATTTGCAGAAGGGCCATACAATTTTTGATCTGGTTAATGGTTAACAAGGGACCTACTTGCATCCACTTGCTCTAATCCAGTGTGATCAGAGGGCTCTCATAGTTGCAATTTGAGTTTTGAGCATTAATGTGCTCTTCTGTAAAGTGAGGGATTACAAGTGGATAAGCAGAGCCATGCTGGTCTCAAGGGCAGCCCTGGCCGAGCACCTGGACTCGCTCCATTTTCTGAGATCTCGCTCTGTTCCCTGGAACAAGGCAGGACACAGCTCTGCCTCTGGGACAATTCTGTTGTGGTAATTAGGGCTTTTATATTTTAGGATTTTCCTGGTTTTCCCCATGCTGCTCACTCACCCTGAGTCCATTGGAGTGCCCTAGGGAGAATTTGCAGGTTTTTTCTAGAATCACTGTCTTCTCCCAGTATTGCTTCTGGATCTAGGGGAAAAGTTGAAAGCTTGATCTGCCACCTGTGGTATCAGAACCTTCTGTTTCTCCTCTTAGTCACCACTTTTTGAAGTTTATGCCTTGTTATTTCCCTCTCTTGTGTGATGACTGCTATTTGGGTAGTGTTTTATCTTGTTTTTACTGTTTTATCTGGGAATTAGAGGAGGGACATCCTTAGATCCCTTGTTATTTAACACCAACTAAATAATTATTACAATTCAGTGGTCAGCACCATTTGCAAAGAATCCATCAAATCACTGCCTCACAAACAGGGCAGAAAAGAAACAGACATTAAAGGACTGCCCACTTCACGATATGTTTCATCTCCTCCAGACTAAGCTTACTGGTTAAGGACGCTCGGAGAAATGGTCTCCGGACAACAGCTCCACGAACCCTGCTAAGCCCTCCATAAGTCTCCCAGTAGGAGGGGCTTTTTGGCCACAATGCAGGTGGTGTGCTTGGACAGCCAGGGAACTGATGGGGGCTTGACCTCTGGCCCAGTGGTGATAGATTCTGACCTTTGCTCACCTGTGAATTCCTGCAGAGGAATTGTATTTTAAGCATTTATCAGCCAATCAGTTTATGCTTGGCGTAAGAGGAAAATAGAGCATTGCGTGGGAGAGTGAGCCAGGAAAACAAGAGGATCATGGGGGCTGGCCTGTAGAGAAGGCAAATTCCTTGCGTTTCACCCAAGCCTCTCCTCAGAGCTTCAGTCATTTTGCCATTGAAAAGTCCCCTCAGCATATTTAGATTCTAAGCTCCTTGCTTGGTGTTCAACTTGGCCTTTAAAATTCCATCTTAACTGTTCAGGCACCAGCTAGTTTTTCTTTGTTTTTTTTTTTTTCTTTTTGCATGGGCAAAAAGTTCATTTACTGGGAAACAAACAGCTATTCTTTTGATATTAATTTTAGCACTACAATAGTCCACATTCATCATTTAATCTGAAGGGGAAAGTTTCCTTACAGAGCCATTTACCAAGCTTCTAAGATGAACTGTGCCTTTTTTTTTTCAGATAAAGTAGCAGAAGTTTCCGTAAACCATAGTTTAGGCCATATGCCATGATTTGCCCTGTCATAAAAACTCTTCTTGTGATTAAGAGACTGATGTTGGTATATTTTTAATCAGCCTGAAAAGGAATATATGGAAAAATTGGCCAATCGACTGGAATCATATCAACCTTAACAGTGTTTATACAATAACAAAGACAATATGGCTGCTCGTAACATAAACAAGTATTTTCTTTTACAGTGACTGGCTTGCTGTCCAACAGAGAATGAAATCTATTATGATATTACTTAATATATACCAAATGTTGTCAAAATCATTTAATTTCTAAAATGATCATGCAACCCACTCAGGTGAAGATCATTAAAATGACTTCAAAATTTATTGGGGAAAGTAAGAAAAACTCAAAAGAAAGTAGAGTCTAATAATCAAATGCAAAACATTTTTCCAATCTTTAACATGTCTCATTTTTGCTTCATAGAAAGCATCTATTGATACATGAAATTTTCTCTTGGCTGATGTATCTTCAGTAGTGCCTACACAAATAAAATTTTTTAAAAAGAAAAGGAAAAACCTAGCTAGGAAGATTGTTGCAAATATGTGATCTGACTCAGTTTGCTTACTGGGCAGGAACTGCCTTGCTTCACGGGATCTGCTAAAATCATTTGCAAGCCAAGTCAAATAAAACCCTATGTCAGGGATTGGATTTCCAGGATGTGTGTTTGACACTAAAGGTTCCTTTCTCTTTGCCTCGATGAAAACCCTTTCTGAATATAATAGGTTCATATGCTGAAAACACCTTTTGTGCATATGTGTTTTTATTCTTAAAACAAGATGAAATAGACTTTTATAATGTAGACATAACTCAAGTTATTGGAAGAACAAAATTATACCACAAAGCAAAAATCCAGCTACCCATCTTTACAAAAATATCTGCATATTTCTTATCCTTTTAGAGAAGGCACACTCATGATTATGAGGGGATGACTCCAAAGCCGAGAGACCCATCTAGAGCATGAAATGGCTTGTTTTTTTTTTCCCAGCATATGAGACTTAAAGAAGAGAAAATGGGTCAAAAGGTCAGAGCTATTTAATTGCTATATAAACCACTAATTAATAAATATACAAGAAGCATATTACTCTTCTGATTAAATTACTACCTAAGTAAAAAGATTATATTTCATTCTCTCCTGTGTACATCAAAGGTGGAAAAACCATTAGATCATCCAATAGCAGTAGATATGAGCAGGAAAAAGCAACCAAAGGAGGCATCTGGTTATAGACAAAGAAAATCCGAACAAAAAACCATATGAGGTTTTTCTTTCCCCAAAAGTGAGAACCCTGCATCATAGCATCAGCTGCTTGTATTTATTAGAAAAGACAAGATCATTGCAACTGTGCCACAGAGTGCCACAAAGGCTTTTTCAATTGGCATTCTCCTAGTCATGGAAGCATGTCGTTTCAAGGTGGTGGTAGATCTCCTTTTAAGGTAGAGACATGCAGGAAAGCTTCCTGCCACATGATGCCATTCTCTTTTCACGGTTATCTTATAACTCTCAGAATAGAAGGATCACTCATCTGATTTTCAATAGCAGAAATCCGGCAACCTATTTGAACACTTAAAGTATATGATATGTTAGGACAACAATGCGAGTTTGCAGCTGTGAACAAAATGGAAAGGTGGATAAATTCCACCAATATCCAAGGTGTATTTGAATGGTGACTATTCACCTTATTCTAGAATAAAAGTCATTCAACTATTATTAGGTGGAGAAAGAAGAGGTGAGTTCTAGTCCCCTTAGTGGTTAGTTTTAAGAGCCTAAACAATACAACATATCCTTTTTCTCTTCCAAATTGTTTCCCTAAATAAATTGAGAAATAGATACCATATTTACTCTCAGTTATTGAGATCTAGACTCTAGACAGCAGCTTGTCCAGAGCCCGTGCTTCTCTCCACTCTTCAGTCTTTGGCCTCTGGTTTATCAAAGTTAAGTGAGAAAATCTAGTACCCACAAACACACACACACACACACACACACAGAGAGAGAGAGAGAGAGAGAGAGAGAGAGAGAGAGAGAAATGTTCACTCAGCCATTTCTAAAACAAGTTTCATAAGTAAGGATGATAAAGCAAGTACACTTCAGTCATCCATGTTACTCAAAATTAAATAATTTTTAGACCCAATAGGAGCAATTTAACAAGCAGGAAACCTCACATTTGGTGGGCAATGGCTACCTTGATTTTTCTGAAGGCTGAGTTTTTGATCCAGAGACAGGTAAATAATAATGCTTTGGCTGAGTAGTGTGCAACCAGATGAAGATTCTCTATCTTCTGGTAGATCTCTATCTACCAGTTGGGGGAACTCCTGCTCTCCCCCTCCCACCCCCAGACCTAAGAGATGATCAAGTGTTCCTACTTCTTGGGATGGGTATTGCAAGATGATACAGCCTGTACCACTAAATGACTTTCTACCCTGCCCACCATGTTTTTCCCCATCCCATTTTCCTGCTTTCTCTTTTCTTTCTTATCTTTCTAGCAGTGATTCTTTTTAAAAATTCTTGTCTTTTCCATTCCTTCTACCATCACCACAAATCTCCTTTCTTTTGGGTCAGTGAAACCTCTCAGAAAATGCTGAGCTTCGGACTATGAGGACCAAAAAGGTTTGCTGGATTCTAAACTATTAAGAAAATACCAAGAATTACAAGTGTCATGCTGATTTTGAAATAGAAAAGTTAAGGTAGAAAGGAGAAGAGCTGTATTACCCTGTCTTAAAAATCTAGGTAAAATTAGTTCCTAAGGTCATTCCAGGTTTTATGGAAAAAATCTAATGGTTCCCTTAGGAGATCAATCAGTTGCCAAGTGGTTTGAATTCTCGGGACCACTTCTGGCTGCCAGCTCCTCCCTCTGCTAATTCAGATGGGTTTAGGGATTGCCTCCTTGGCCCTGTACTGTACTGCAGTCAACCAAACAAGCACTTTAAGCTTTCCTGAGTTTTCACCCCACACATTCACCAAAGGCATTTGTGTGTATGATGGATTTCACTGTGGGTTGAGGAGACAGAGGGGTTTACATTGCACTGAAGCTAAAAACAAAAAACAGAATATTGGCCACCTCTGTTCTTCAAAAGTAGATAAGTATTTTGCAACTCAGGTTCCTGCCTGTTGCTCACCCACTCTTTTTCTTCTCAGGGGCAAATTAAAATAAACCACTTTTTTGCATTGTCTTATTCAGAATAGTTCACTTGTCTCCAATCCAAACCCTTAAACTTAGCTGTTGTCTTCCTTTGCCTATAAGTTTCATATGAAAACTTCTTCCAAGCAGAAGTTTCTTTTTCAAAGGCTTCTAGTCCCCATTTCTTTCAACAGTGGAAGGTATCAGAGGGAAAAGATAGCCACGGATGGGGGGGAGGGAGGAAATCATTTGATCTTATTTCCTCTTGATAGCCAACATGTTATTAGAAATGAAATGCTGGTTAACATATCTAGAAGACTTTGGTCCATTCCAATGAAGAACAAGAACCGAGTTGTTCCAAATTGGTATGACGGTCAGGTTGTTTAATCCTCTCATCTATTTTCAGTATCTAATAAACACAAAGCCTTAAAAAATAGGAACACTGGAGAATGGCTTTCTTCTACCAGACCTGAGAGTAGGGATCTTTCCTAAGCTACAATAGTATAAGGACAAGCAAATCCACCAATTCTCTTACACATCTTCTTGATAAGGTGCAAATAGCTAACCCAGGTTAAAGTCCTGATCACCATGTGTGGTCACATATTCAGAAGGAGCAAGGAAGAAAAAGAGAATAGCAATACTGGGCCTTAGTCTTTCAGAGGTTTTCAAACTTTAAGATGCATAAACTCTCTGGTGGGAGAGGGCTGGGCTACAACCCAGGAATTGAAATATTTCTCAAACATTCCTAGGTGATTCTAATGCAGGTTGTTGTTGAAGCATGTGGAGACCCTGCAGTCAATGAGAACTATTACAGTGAGGGAATGAAGGAGATGGAGGAGAAAATAAAGGTTTCTAAGCCAGAGCTGTTTTTCTCAAAACAAAGGAAATGCTGTAAAGCTGAAGTTAGTGATTATATCAGAACATATAAATGAGGGAGTAATCTGTTTAAGCAAATAAATAGCATCCTACGGTTGGTCTTAAATGTTGACTTAGGTACAGCAAATGAAAAGGTGACATTCGAATACTGAGTAACGGGCTGGCATAGCTCTAGCCTCTCAGAGTTGCTGAACACTGGAGTCTTGGAAGTCCTTTGCTGACAGACATTAAACATTTAGTTTCTGGATCACAGAGAAGCCCATGGGTCCCTGAGAAAGGTCTGGACCCCTCAGAGAGCTTTCAGTATTATTTTTAACAACTGGCACAGCAGCACAATGCACACCAGCTGGCAGCCAGCCTGGAAGAGTGTACTCTACCCGCACACCACCTGTAATCAAGGAGGCTTTGCCACATACTCCCTCTCTTTCCTTTCTTCCTTTTTTCTGTTCTCTAATCCCTCTCATTTTCATTTCCATTTCTTTTCTGCCTTCTGCTCTTCAGTGGCCATAAGGTCTTTTTCAGCATGGCATTTTGCACTTGGCACATATCATTACCGCCTATTACATTAAGAAACCGTATCCAGCACTACTAATGGTGCTCAAGGCTAAGGAAATAGAAATGAGGTGCTAGGATAGACTTTGGAAACTTGGGTGGTTGTATATCACTGTATGAGTTGCTACTATGTTGACAGAAGCATGATGACAGTAGAGGCCACAGTCCTGCCCAATGTGACACTCTTATTCCCTTGAGGAGGTCCCCATGTGGTTCAAGAATATTCCAATTCCTGGGTTGCTTGGTGATAAACCCCTGCCTCCACCCCAAAAGTGACCCAGAAAGCTAGGGGATGGGTGAAGTTCAAAGCCCTGGGTGCTCTTCAGTTTGAATCTGATTGGTGCCCAAGTACAGCTATATTGGTCCAGTTGCTCAACTGGAGAGATTACTTACCACTTGGTATCAACACATCTTATTTTTCAACAGTTTTTAGTCTAAGAAGCATCTGATCTTTAAAATAGGCCTGTAGTGCTTAAAAGAAATCAGGCCAATACAAAAGAAAGTTAGGCAGTTGTCCTAAAATAAACGACGCCTTTCTCTCATAATACTTTGTAGTTGGGTCTTCAAGAAGTTATGCATGTTTGAAGAAAAGCATTTTCGGGTTTAGATGCTGCAGAGAAATTCCTGCGTTTGTGAGTCTAACGATAAAAGGAGAGGATAGATGTGGCCTTGATATTAACTGATCCTTTTTCAAGTCTGTCCCTTTCTTTCTGCAAGCTGAATTTTTTTTTTTAATCTTGTGAAGTTGATAGGAGAACTTGCAGAAAGCACTGTGAACACTTAATGGACTATGAGAAATCAGTTGTACTTTGAAGACAAGAGCGTATTTATTATACTGAAGAGTACAGGAATTTGGAAAAATATTTTTCATTAGACCCAGTTAAGAGCAGACACTTTATTGCTAGACTTGAATTTCCATACAGTCTGTCTTTTTTTGTAGCCTAAGCCTCAGTTTTCTCATCTTTTAATGGCGTAAGTATGTAATAGAGTTATTATAAGAATTAAATAGAAATGTATAAAAATTGATCAGTACATTTTCTGGTACATTGTAAAGATGCAAAGCATTGGCAGCAACTTATTTATATTTATTAAAGGAGAAAAGGAGATAAGGCTCAAATAAAGACCTCACTAAATAGTAGATAGTACCCAGTAGCAGTTATCTTGAACATCAATCAATATGAGAAAAAATGTCATCTAATTGTTGCAGATGTTACAGTGCATGTTTTTGTTTAAACACAGCTCCAAAACATAAACATAAAAGGTTTTCATATTCACATCAACTCGATCCTCTTTTAGACTACAGGATCTTCGTCCATTTCTCTTGTTTTGCTATTTTGCTTCCTTAGGTATAGATCCTACTATTTGTTGGCTCCAGAGTCCTTCTTTCCTCATATTAGCTTTAAGGATTCTTGGTTTTGTGCTCATGCTTGTAGATGAGATTCAGTTCGACTGTCTGCCATTTCTGTTTGTGCAGCCAGCTGGGGATGGGGGGTTAAGCTGTGGAGAGGGGAGAGCCAGAGTCAGTGAGCCAGGGGAAAAGCTCTGGGATGGATCTTTTTGATGGTTCATCTTCCAATACGATTGCTCCCCTTTCCTCCTGGAATTGCAGCCTGCTGGAGTCTGCCCAGTTTTGCTCATCTAAGGGCTCAATCATTGTTCTCACAGCTTCTGCCATGCAGCCTGCAGGAAAGGGGAGCTTAGCAGAAAGGCAGGGTGTCGGGGTCAAACTACCAGGCTGTCCCTGCTTCATTCTCTCAAATAATCACCCCTCTTCTGGGTCTCTTCCTGCCCCTAGTATTCTCCATCTCTGAGTGCAGAGATGCTCTGTTGTGGCTCTCACCGCTTACAGCCCTCTCTTTTGTGCCATTATTCCCCTTTTGGTTCCTCTTTGATCTGATTTCTCTTCAATTCTGTCGTTTAGGGATTCCTCATGGTTTTTGGTTTTCGAATGTGATTTTTAATTTTAGTCAAATATATTTTCTATCATTTCCAAGGATTTGGGGTGCACCGAGTATGTTACAGCATGCAATTCAGCCTACTGTACTGACTGAGAACTTTCAATCATGTATCTAAGGAGGAAAAGATTAGTGAGACATTTAACTGTTATAGAGCATCAATATCAGAAGACTATTTGATATGTTTATCTTGAAAGAATCATACAAGGTTTGGGTTTCCACAATGCCAAAAAAAAAGAGTGAAAAATTCAACTACCCTCATGTTCAACAGTGAATTTACACCAGCCTAGTGATAATAATGAATGAGACAAAAATCATAAAGTAGCTAATTGGTCACTGGGGCTTTTTACTTTGTGAATTATGTATTTTTAAGATTGTTACATGAAAACTATGTTTACTTGGTATATTGAGTATTCTCCCATATTTACAAGGACTGGCAATATCTAAAGAAAGAGCTTTAAGAAATGTGCTTAAAGAGCTGCATAACTCATTATGTAGATTTTTTAAATTATATTTTAAATAAGAAAGGGATGTTGACTTAGATATCAGACTTAAAATATAAATGCTCACTGTATATAAGCTAGAATCAAAGTTAACAAAAATTGGGTCAAAATTAATACTTAAAAGTCAATAAGAAAAAAACAAAAGTAGAGTATTGCAAAATATTTTGGGCCTCATTGAGCAATCTGTTGAAATAGAATTGACCTTACATTTGACAAGTATCTGATTTAGGTAATTAAAAAAAATAGTATAATCACATTTCTTGTAGTTCACAAATAAACCTAGAAAATCATTTTTAGTGACTCACTTAGTTCCTCCTAAAAAATAAAAAATCACCTTCTCTTCTAAGTTGTTAATTAGGACTGGGTGTACCATTAGAGGAAATACATTTTCATTGCCTGAAAAGCTCAAGTCCTCAAAATTTCTTACCTGCTACATTTTTAATAATTTCCCCCAAGAGATTCTTAGACACATTGAAAATAGAAAACAAAAGTTTAACATAAATCAACTCTTCTTAAATTTTTTCTTTTCAAGTAGATCAAGATTAGGTTATTTTGAGTTGTTCTAGAAGGCTGTTTTCCTCAGAGAAGCCCCGAGTGGAGCAGGAATGGAAGAGTGGAGACATGCAGGAAAAGCATAGTATAAACTGGGCAGACCATCTTGGTGAAAACCTGGGCTGACCCTCTGTGCTGCTAGGGCTGGCATTTGGCAGTTCACTCGTGCAAAAGTAAAGAAGATTTCCTGCACAGCGTTTATTCTCTCAACGTGCTAGAAATTCCAATCAATCCTCCTGTAATATGTAAGGGCTCTTGAGATAGCTACTAATAGATCAGACTTGTTTTCAGTTTGGAAACACACCTTGGACACCACAGCCTTCCTTCTTTGACCAGAGTTTGAGAATACCATAAAAGGGAAAGAAGACACTAATAGAAGAGGCAGGGCCTTAGAAGATTTTGTCAACTTAGCTTTGCCTGCAGCTTGTTTTCTTTTTCCTAAGGAGACAATTCTACGCTGAATAACTTTGGAAGATAATGAAATTCTCCTGAAACACCTGGAAAAATTAATAATAATAATAACAAGCAGAAGAGGAAACTGTGGCAGCAAATATGCGTAGGGTACAGGTGCCAGCTATTGCAGGCAAAGTAGAGGCGTGAACAGGGCTTCTATTATTTACTCCTCTATCTCCAACTGTGCATTTACTTTTCATTTTATTTTTGCAATTAGAGAACTTGTATGTTTATAGTAAAATCATGCATTAAATACAGAGTCCCCATCAAACACCCTACTATAATAACCAGCTTGCATCAGTGTGGTCCATTTGTTACAATTCATGAAAGAACATTTTTATAATTGTTCTAGCTATGGTCCATCATTTACAACAAGGCTCACTGTGTTTTCAGTCCTATGTTTACTTAAAAAAAGAAACTTTTATTCTAGTGACATATATACAACTTAAAATTCCCCTTTTCACTACTTTCCAATATATAATTCAGCTGCAAGTTATGTTCACAATATTGTGTGCATATAAGGTAATTTGGCAAATATTTGAAGTATTTTGACCTTCAAGGATCTTCGATTCTGTTTTCTAGTTTTCATCCTGATTTGGGTGTGTAATAAATTAGTTAGCAAGAGATATGATGGAGCTAAAATAAGCCCAGTTTTCCCATATTTTGCTTGCATAAATGACATTTGCTAAACTCTCTTTTCACTCCCTCAGTTAAAACGATGTACTGAACTTGAGTCTCTTTGAAAGCCTCTATTTAATTAACCAAATATTTGGATCATATTAATCGAAGAGAGATCCAAGGGCTAAATAAAAGTATTTGTGTATTTATTTGTTGGTTGGTTGGGTGATTTATTTATTTTGCTTACAGGCAATTGCACAGTGCCTCTGGGAGGCTCCTCAAATTTCAGGGGGGTGTGGTATATAATATTTGGCCACACAGGCACATCTATTAATGGAATCTGTATATATCACCTGCACTAATTTCACACCAGCATTATTTGAGGAACAATAAGAAGGTGAGTATGGTTGCAATGGAGGAAAAGGAATGAAAGTGGGAAAGATGGGACTGTGGAGATAGGCAGGAGCTAAACCTGCAAAGATCTTACAGGCCCTGATAAAGATTTGGGGTTTTAACCTGAATATGAGGGTTTGATAGTTGGAAAGGATCCAATTTGATGTTTGGAAAGGATTGCTCTAGCAGCAGTATAAAGAGAAAGTAGGAGACCATTGTGGTAATGCAGGCAAGATGATAAATTTGAGACGTACTTGGATTAGAAAATAATGGAATTAGCTGTGTGAATGAGAAAGAGGAGGGCCAAAGATGACTATCAAGTCTCTTGGTTGGTTGGTCACAGGTTTGGGGAGAAAGACCAGGATTTGAGGAGGATCACAATTTTGATTTTGAAAATGCTCAATTTGAGGAGTCTTTGAGATCTCATATAGGCAGGTAGTATTAAAGATCTGGAGATTAGAAGAGCTTTTGTTTTCATTCAACATCATTGACACTCCAGCCTACCTCTTGTGACCCAAAAGTTTGCTGATATTTTACATTTCTAACCAACTGACAGACTATATTCTAGATCTGTACTACTGAATATGGTAGCCAGTCATCACAGGTGGCTGTTTAAATTTAAATTAATGCAATAAAATTTAAAATTCATCTCCTCAGTTGCACTAGCCACTTTTTTAGTGTTCAGTAGCCATTTGTAGCTAGTGGCTACTGTTTAGGACAGCACAAGTGTTGGACTTTTCCAACAAACCAGAATGTTCTGCTATTGGATGTTGCTGGTCTAGATGGCATATCTGTACCTTAGTCCTTACACAACAAAAATTGAATTAACATTTCCTACAATACCACACGTTACCCTTTATAAATTATTAGTTCAGTACCTAAACCCATGTGTAACATGAATTCCATAAAATCAGAGGCCAAGCTGGTTTCGTGGTCCAGTTTCCCCCCATGCGAACTCAGCAAAATGTACTTGCCCTACCTGCTGAGCAGGCATTGGTGGAATGAATGAATGAATGAGCGAGTGACTATCTGAGCAAATACCTAAAATTCTTCTCCAGAATATATGGAAAAATCATCACCTCGATTAATCTCTTAGATTTATACTGATAAAATAGTTGATGAACATTGAAAATGTAGAATAATATCACCTGATTACAAAACAGTTTTAAGGTTTATCACTCACATAATTACACTTTAAAAGTAGAGGCAGGAGGGAATAGAAAGAAACTGGTCCCCTCTTGAGTGGCTTTCTGCCCCTATTGCTAGTTTTAGCTAAACCAGCATTCAGTGGATGACACCAAACACTGTTTACTCACCGATGGTGATACTGTTTATTCTCTGATGACTTCTGTTGCTGTAACATCTTGGCTTCCATCTCTCATGTGCTCTGTCCCTCAAGAGTCAGGATGACTGGCCAGAGAACTGTAGTGATGGAGCGAGCACCACCCATAATGTCCTCCTGGTGGGACTGGTCAGTCTCCACATCAAACATCCTTACGTTCATCACAGTGTTGCTGCAAGAGATCTCCTTGTAACTCAGAAGGATGGGAAGAATGGAGTGTCTAGAAGGAATGGTGAGACGTGAATATGTAACAGGACAAAGGAGACAGTTTGAGTAGAAACAGACTCCTCACTTCTTCCAGCAGCATTATAGGGTCTGGCATAATGTTCTTGATTACTCACTGGAAAGAAGGATGATTGTGGATGAGGAATAATTATTCTAGACATGGCGTACCATTAAGAAATGGTACAACTATAGATAACAAATATTTATTGTGCTTCAACAATGTGGAAGGTTCTGTGTTAGATCCTAGGGATCCAACAGAGACAAGAGGTCTCTGCTCTCTTCAAGTTTACCTTCTACCAAAACCCACAGATAAGTAAATGGGCACCTACTTACTACATGGGAAGCACTAAGGTAAGGAGAATGCAGGGTATTGGGTGCTCTGAGACTTCGGATCCCTGAAGGGTTAGGGAGGGAAGGCTTCCTGTTGGAACTGATGCCATAGCTGAGCGCCAAGGATGGAGTGGGCACCATGCAAGTGAGTCCAGGAAAGACAATTGAACAAAGGTTCTAGGTGGAGAACAGATAGGCATGTGCAGAACTCTGGAGAGAAGTGAGAGCTTGGTGGTGCAGTGAGGAGAACTTTTCTGGAACTTAGAGTACAAGTGGGAGAAGTGGCCAGACAATGGAAAATGAAAAGTTACTAAAAAGATACAACCTACATACCTATTCCCTGTCCCCTGGACATGGAAAAGAAGGTCTGGGTTTGTTTGTTTGTGTGTTTTTATTTTCTTACTCTATCCCATGGTCATTGCTCCCACATGGGGGTCTCGTTCAGCTACCCCCTGGAGAGAAATGCATAGATGTCAAATGCACAAGCTTTGGAGCCAGACTGTCTAGATTTGAGTACAACTCTGCCCCTCCATAGCAATGAGGCTTTGGTCATCGTTTCCTTGCCTACAAATGAGAACACTAGTGCTATCTAACTTATAAAGGTTCTTGAGCAATTAAATGAATTTCTATAAACAGAGCTCTTAGAATAGTGCCTGGTACAAAATGAGTCCTCTGTAATGGTTAACTGTTGTTATTAAGGGTTAAAAAGACTCATGTTGGCTAGAATAGAAACAAACAAGCATTTAGTCTACATTTCCTTGGGAAACCACTTACAAACTACTCTGTGTCACAACCTACTGAGAGTCAGGGCTAGAATGAAGACTCAAAAACTCACCAGGTCTCCCATGTACTCTACAAGAGGGTACATCTCCTAAAATAAGGCTTTCCTAAGAGATATGTTAAAAGATGGTAATTTCCCAGATGTTATTTCTTTAAAGATTTTTAAACGGAGCTTCAATTGTTGTCAGAAACAAAATGTAAGGACTTCTTTGTTTTTTTTTGAAACTTTGTGCAGTTAAAAACAAAAATCTAATAACCTCAGTATTACATTTATCTGCTTTATTTGGATATTCTGCCAGTAATTTTTTCTTTTCTCCCTACATTTTGCAATTCTACCCAGATTGCAATGAAGACACTGAAGCTCAGAGATTGGGTAACTTACCCAGTTATTTGTTCAGTAAGAGGTGTAGCCAAAAGTTAACCCTGGTCTTTTGACTCGAGAGTCTGAATTTGTACGGTGCTATATGAGCCTTAAAAACACCTCATCTCCATAAAGTGCTTGGAATACTGGGAGGCATGCTATACACTCTCAATAAATGTTGGTTCTCTCAGCATTTCACACTTTCCATGAGTTCTGCAGCATGTTTTTAAATGATATGGGGAAAAAGTGAAGAAAATATGTTTGGGAAATCCTGGGTTAAACAAGGTTGCTAGGTTTTTAGCATAAGGTTTTTAATACACTAATGACCCTAAGAACATCAAAAAGGGGTATTGTTTGCTGCAATTTCCAAAATATATTTAACAGCAGACCCTCTTTTTTTTTTTTCAATAAAATATCTCGGTAGGGCCAATGTTCTCAGGAACCCACTTTGGGGGAAGCGCTGCATGAGAGAAATGTGAAGTAACAGATTAATACTTAAAATTCGAATTCACTGGTGAAAAATATTTTATATATGCTAGGAATGTTGTTTTACTATATAGAGCAGAAACAGCCTAAAAAGGAACTTGAAGTCATTGTTCTAAATCTTAATTTGCTCAAGATGGGGAAGCTGAGTGGAAGAGCTTTGCAAAAATATGTCACCAGTAAAGTAGGAAGTGGGTATTCTTGCAACTTCTAACAGCTTCAGCTACTTTGTTGTTCAGAGATAGAGTTGCAAGACACCTTATCTCATAAGTACACACACACATGCGCATACAACCTCAAGGACTTGGGAGAAGACAATAAAGAGGGTTGTGAAATGTGTTGGCACCCCTTTTTATGTATAAAGTTTGAGGTTCAAAAGTTTGAAGTGAAGCAATTGCAAGGTTTGCAGTGCTCACTGGAAAAAGAAATTTGTGTCCTAAATGATACCCTTATCCTATGACAATCAGCAGTTTGAGCACTGTTAAGTCTTACAAAAATCTAATCTGATTGCATTTGTAAAAATTGACAATCTAGTTGAGTCAAGAGACTCCATTCTGGAACCAACTCCATTCTGGAATCAACTCTGGGTGACCTGGGAGAAGTAACTTGTTTGAGTCCCATGCTCCTTTGCAAAATGAAAGGACTTAAATTGTCCTTCTAAAATGCCTTCCAGAGGTAGGGATCTGTGACATTAAAGGAACAAGTAGGTTACAGCTCCATCCCAAGACCTTTTCAGTTTGTTAGTTCCCCAAGGGAATAAAGGCTGCTCTGGGAATAAAGGCTGCTCTGGGGACCAGAGGCACGATAGTAAGAAGGCAGCAACTAAAACAATCAACTTTGGAGGTTAGCCACAGTCCTCAGGAAACCTGATAAGTTGTCTAGTCTCTAGCCTGCAGGGCTGCTGCGTCATGTTACCAAATTCAGGATGGTACTGAAAGAGTAAGTGTGGACGGTGAATGCCTGGAGATAATGGCAGCTGTCCACGAGTTATATTCCTGTGATTCCAGGGCAAAAGTTCCTGAGTCACTGTCCACATCTTTCAAAGTCAGAAAGACAATGTATGTACAAGTGAGGATTAATGTGATGTATGTAAGTAAGGAAGGCTAAGTGCCTTCCTCCTTTCTGGGCATAATGACTAATGGAGATTGTTAACAACACAGGCTCTGGAAATTAGGCTGGCCTTCTACCTTTCAGATTTTACCCTTCCCTTTAAAATGAGACTTAATCATGGTTTTGCCAGAGCAGTTCTTTTCACAGCCCACCCTATCTCAATTCAATGGGCTTGGAGAGCCAAATCAAATGAGGGGCACATGAAACGAGTCCAGTCGGAAATTCAGGAAGTTGTGTTGCTATTTTTATTTTGCTTTTAATCTTAACAAAAAGCCTTATTTCTGAAAAATTCTGTTTCAGTCTTTATTGTTTCCTTGCCACGATTTATGATAGTTTTGAGAGACTGCTTGGTTATCTTTTTAAAGTATTGGCACGTGTAAAGTAAATCCACTCATGGTTCATGGGTGCCAAATGAAGCCTAATGGTGTGATTATCTGAAGTTGCAAGCTATTAATAGTTTTATGATTTCACTTTAAACAAACTCACTTTTTTGTTTGCTGTGTGATGGGAGTCACATTTCATTCTTTTTCCATGTGAGTATCCCGTTATTGCAGCATCATTAACTGAACTTTTTGGGGGGGTAGGGGGTGGGGAGGGCAGGGCATGGGCCAGGAATCGAACCTGGCATGGCAGGCGAGAATTCTACCACTGAACTACTTCTGAACCCCCAAACTCACCTTTGTTTGTAATGTTGTTTGTAGTAGCATTGTGCCTCTTGTATCATGCTGTCCTAAGGTTAACATGAAAGTGACTTGAGATTCTCTGAACACAAGGCGACAGTCGTGAGGAGGCCACTGCTGGGCTGCAGAATGAGCCCTGGAGGAAAGGATGATGTACTTGGAGGGAGCAGATCTGTGTTTGCTTTTGGCTCTGGAGCATTTTACTCCTCTGAGAGAGAGACTGCGACAGAGACAGAACACACAGAGAGAGAAAACTGTGTTCGGTTATATGGGAATGGTAGAAGAAACTTGAGATATGAGTCAGGAAAACAGGTCTGGATCTCATGATTTAAGCTTTGTTTCCTTGGGTGAATGACTGAACTCCTCTGGGTCTCAGGTTTCTGATCTTTTCTCATCTTTGATAAGAGCAGAGGGTATGTTTACGACATATACTATGCATGTTATCTCTAAGGCTAAAAAATTATCTCATTCTGTGATTAAAATCTTGCCAAGAAGCAGAGATGGCCTCATGAAGAATCCCCGTTCATTTAGTGCCAAATTATATGAAAGACACAAAACAGTAAATTCATAAGACCTTTCAGTCCTATAGTTTTATGGTCCTGTCTCTAGGGACAGAGATTCTAACTCCTTGGTCATTTCTTCCATAAGTATATGACATATAATATTTCACATATATAATGTATCCTGTGTGGTCAAAACGGGATTCTTCCCCCCTTGTTGCAATTTGAATTGGAATCTGCTTTGCCTGGCACTGTTCCCTTTCCCTATAGAAGACTGCTGGTCAGGATTATAGAAGCAGTACATTAAATACTGTTCCTGACCCCCCCATCTTCTTTTCCCCAGTCTTTTCAGTCTGCAATCTCCTGAAGTCGTCTTCTGATTTTCCCCATTGTCTTTACCACCTTCTATCCCTACTTTTCAGCCTTCCCATCCACCAAGCAGCAAAAGGGGTAGTGCTGTGGCATACTTAACAAGCTTTTCCTGCTTCCTAATCATTGCATTCTCTTCAACTATAGTTGGCCCACATAAGCCTATATAAACTTATTTAAAAAGGGCAAATGGGGTGGTGTAATGGTGGCTCAATGGCAGAATTCTCACCTGCCGTGCTGGAGACCTATGGAATGCCATAGATGATGGGGGAATGTACAAGAAGAGGTTAGAACAGTAGACACCGACCAAATCCCAAAGGTTTTGGAAGGTCATAGTTTGCAATCAGTTGTACAAAGCCATTGAACTTGGAGTCATTATGAAGAGGGGTGTTATGAACTACTTTGTAGTTATATTTTAAGACTTCCCTTTGTTGCAACGAGCATAAATTATAGGCAAAGAAGCATAAAGTCAAAGGACCAATTAAGAACTGTTGTAATAGTACAAGTGAGAGATGATTTGGCTTAGACCCAGGTGGTGCAATAGAGGGAAGAGAGGTGGATGAATTTAAAATACGCTTCAAAGGTAGAATTGATTGAATTCTACATTATATATTTGATGTAGAGAGTAAGAAAAAAAAGGAAGAATCAATATGAATGGTTGTTAGCTATTCATTTTGTGTTAATTTCACTAATATGCCATTATGCTTGGACTTCCTACAAGCTCAGATATATGGCAATAAATGTGAAAATGATTTTAATTTAGCTTTTATAATATAGTGACAAGATTTATGAATTAATTTAGGAACTGTAAAACTTGGCATTATTAAAAAATAGAGGTTAGTATCATTAAGCAAGGCATGCAGAGGAGATAAATGAGGTGCAGATATTTTTGTGTGAGAATTGAGTGACCTGACTGAAGCTGTAGATGGTTAGGGCAGCGTATTTCCGTCTGAGATCTTCAGACATCCTCAGACGTCTTCAAGTTCCTACACAATTTTTTAAATTGTGTGTTCATTCCAGGGAAAGTGCAAAAACTAAAATTTAAAGTAGGCATATATTTACATGAACTGCCTTTAAAGCATAACTTTATTGACCTCAGACTACTAAAAAAAAGAGAGAAAGAAAGAAAGAACATGTAAAGGCCAAGCAATGTCACAATAAGCTATAAAAACAAATATTTCACAGTAATTGAAAAAAAGAAATGAGGTGGAAAATTGAGTTTTAACACAAGACATACTATTGTAGCAATACTAAACTCAAAAGAAATATTTCTAATTAAGGTATTTTAGTCTAAAACTTGAAGTGAATATCAATTAAAAATAAAAAACAAGTTCCTCAACAGTTAAACACATGCTACTGATTGTGGAGATATTATAGAACTATGAGAAATTTTTACAAATAAGCATCTACTTTGACTAAATTTTCCTACTCTAAGGAAATGGTAATAAGGGAAGGAAATTAGCATTTATGAAATGTCTACTGTGAACTAGACACTTGTGATGGGTGCTTTTATTAACTAATGTTATTATGAAGTAATTTTTTGATCATTTTATATACTAAACTGAGGCTCAGAAAGATTCAGTGATTGTATTAAAATAATTAAAAAATTATCTAGAATATGCAGCGATAAGAAAGCGTACTAGAAGACAAGGCTTTGGCAAGTCTAAATTAGACAGTACCTCCATAAATATAAAATGGGTACATCCTTCATCTCTGCAATTCTACTTCTCAATATCTATTCTGGAAAAATACTGATTAGAGATGGAGATAGATAGAGAGAGAGAGAGAGAGAGAGAGAGAGAGAAGCTTGTAAGTGGATGCTTATTGCAACATTGTTTGCAATCAAGATGGGGGTGGAGATTAAAGCATCCATAAAATATCCATACAACAAAATACTCTGCCACAGTTACAAAGAACAAGACGGACACAAAATTTAGCATGCAGAACTATTTGCGTTTTTAACCTCATATGTCTATACATACATACATGCACATGTGGATGAATGCATAGAAAAAGTTCTACAAAGATAAACAACGGCTGCCTCTGGAAAAGGAAAGGATCAGAAAGTGAAAGGTCAAGGTGAAATTTTACTTCCTTTGGACTGTAAAACCTTTCCCCAAAATGTATCAATCTATTAAGAAGAGAGGGGGAGAGATCTGCCTAGGATCATACCTGTAGTAGGAGTGTGATCAGAAGGCTTGAGGATTTCAAAGCACCTGCTCTTCTCACTGCACCACACTGCTCTGTCCGGCTTTTTCTTCTCTCTCCTGTTCTCTGGGTCTTGATCTGTAGTCTTCATATTATTCTGAGTTGTCTTTTAACCTTATGCCCTTCCTTTCTTCTACCTAGGTGATTTTCCAAAAATAGCAAAACAGTAACAATAGTCATTGTCATGGTAGGAGTGGCAAGCATTTCATTGACCTGAAACCTTCTCTTTACACGCATCTGTCTACGCAGTCATGTTACACATACCCTGTGCTGAGGCCTCTTTGGGGCGCCTTTACTTCTCCCCTTGGGCTTTTGCTCAGAACACCAGCTCTGTCCTGGCACTGCAAGGAAACTCTACTTTCTTTGTTAAAAGTTCTGGTCCTCTTTCCCCGGCCTATTATGATCCTCTGCCTGATCAGATGGTCTAATTTATCCCTTTCAAGTCCTTATTGCTTTAGCAGGAAAGGATCGGTCGCTAGCTGAATCTCTGGACAGGCAATTTCCCTTAATACACCTTCTCTTTATGTCTACCGCCATTTAGTATAACCCACAAGTATGCTCTGTTTTGTGTGAAGATTTTTTGTTTTCTTTCATTACTTGGATGCCAACATTTAACGTAGGAAGAGTTCACAGAAAAATCTAGACTGTCTTCCCCTATTAACAGTGGGCTGGGCTGGTAACGGGCACACTTCACATGGGATCTTGAACGCCTGCTCCGCAGCCACAGTAGGAAAGCAGGCTCCCAGAGGCAGTGGGGCTTGGAGCATCTGCTCTAATTATTCCTTTATTTGCCTCTATCCCTGAAGCTGTGTACAGCCTCTGCAGCATGATATTCAGTTCTTCTCTACTCAGAAATATTGTATATCTGTTATGTCGATTTCATTTAAAAAGCGTTCTCAAAGGATTTCTTCATGTTGATTTACGCAAAATGTTCAGTATTCCCTGAACTAATAAAACAGGGAATCTGAGGATTTTTTTTAAAAATTGAGTTCTGGTGCTTTCTTTACTCTTATGTAAGTTATCGCTATACTTCTGAATATACCTTTTAGCATTTGAAGAAAAGAAATTCAGTTACACTCTTCTGCCCAAATAGGCTCTATCGTAGGACAGGAAAGAGGTGCTCTGTAAACAACGAATATTTTTCAAAAAACATTTCTTACATAGTTGCTTTAATCTTTTTTTTTTCCCCTAAAAATAAAAAAGGGGGAAAGATTCAAAAGTCAGCAGATCTTTTGTCAAATTATTGCTTTATTTGAATTTCATGTTATTTTATGAATTAAAATAAACCAAACGATTCATGAAAATAACTTACACTGTGCAATCACTTATAATTGAATGACTAACAGAGTTTGCAGGGAGTAAATTTTTAAGGATTAAAAAAGATATTCAGAGACACAATGTTAAATTAGATCTGAGTTGGAGTCATTTAAGATAAAGATAAAAGCCTTTCTTTGCTTATTTTCCTCTCATTGTTCATCATATTTGATTTGATATCTCCATCTTCACCTCCATCCCAATTTCTGCCTTATCTGTGCAAACACTGGTGGTTCAGAATTACTTTTTTTTCCGTTTTGATGGACTATTCTGAGCTGGCCAACATTTTTTTGGTAGCTTCTTTTAGAGCAAAAGATTTCTTACTAATATAGTTACAGTAGTTTGTTCGCGACTATACTAATTTTCAAATTTTTCCCATCCACTACGGTTTACTAATCCTGTGAAGATTAAAATAACAGCAATGCATGACTGAATTAAGATAAGGACAAACACCGTAAAACTACGTTTTCTAAGACTTGGCCCAAAGGTTTCAAGCCATTACTTCTGAAGGCTGCTGAGAGCCTTCCAAAACATTTTATAAGATTCTTTAGTATGAATATTAAGATCTACTCCTATGCCAGTATTGTATATGCTAGTCTATGTTAGATCAGGTACCAATCAGAAAAGAAGTGGGTTCCATTTCTCAGTTACAAAATACAACATATTGTATGATTCTACTAGAAAGAAATGTCCAGAACAGACAAATCTACAGAAACAGAAAGTAGATCAGTGGTTCCTAAGATGGGGGAGGGAGGTTAGGGAGTGACTGCTAGTGGTTACAAGATTTATTTAGGGGGTAATGCATATGTTCTAAAATTAGATTACTGTGATAGTTGCACAACTATAAATATATTAAAATCATTGAATTGCATAAGATGTGAGGCTTACTTTTAAGCTTATCCTACTGCACTTTTAAAAATGTTTTACTGTGCCTCTATTTCTTTTGTATTTTGTTTTTTTAAATCTATATTTTAAGAAAAAAAAACTAGTTTTTTCCCTAAAAGTAAAGAGTAAAGTAAAAGAAAATTCTTATTCAATAAAATATGAAATTCCTTACTATCTAGGGCAAATGCCAAATGTTGTAGGGCATACACAAATGTTGACAGTATAGACTACCCTTAGAAGTTCACTGTTTGGGAAGAAAATAAAGAAATAAGTGGAAAGGTGAATTATGACAATATCAGAGAAAATAAAGGTAGTATAAGAAACATGTCTAAGCGTTCTGTGTACATATGAAAGAGAACTCAAACATAGCTACTTTGGACTACACAGCTGTTAAAATCAAGGAACGGCAGAGCAGCCTCACAGCCCCCTGCAAAGGCAGGTGGCTTTTCAGAAGTTTACTTTCTACAGAATCTTCAGATGTACAACAATTAGCAGGTTGTTTCAAGCACAAGTGGCAGTTTAGAAAAGTTAGAAAGTTAATGGTATGGTAGCCCATAACAAACTCTGGGATCTGCCACAGAAGAGTGTTTTGAAAACTATTGCTTTTTTCTTTCTTTGCTTTGTATACATGTTTTATTGTACAATTTTTAAAAGTTAAAAAAAATGAGTTATTTGTGTTTGATTTCCAGTCTCTGCGTGGATGGAAATAAATGTGTACTCAGAGGTTTAGGGAGAGGCTGCTCTATACAGAGCACAAGAGTACAAGTTCCAGGAAAATTCATCAGGAACACTGAATGCCTGCTATTGGCTAGGCAAGTGCACTATATAGCTTCTAATTCTGACCAAATCCTGGGGGCAAGCACTTAATAAGTCCCAAATAGATAAGTAATGAACTTATACAGAAGACTCCCAATGTTTTCAAGTCAAGGTAACTTTAGTAATTATTTCATTAATAGAAAAATTCATTCTTGCGTGATCACCTTTTATTTTTTCTACTGTGCTTCAAACTTTGCAAGATGCTTTCACCACATATTAGCTCACTTAGTCCTTAAACTCCTGTGAAATAATTGGGGTCATATTATCCCCATCTGACAATGGAGAAACTGAGTCGCTTGGTGGTTAACTGACTTGGCAAGGGCAAATACCTCTTTCGCGAAAGAGCTGGGGCAAAAATCAAAGTTTTCTGACGCCTGCCCCAATTCTAAGACATCCTAACAAAACCAGAACTAGAAATGCCTGGTCTACGGTCTGGGTCCTGCGGCACTGGGGACAATGATAATGGCTTGCCTTTGATTTTTGAAAGGAACCCATAGATTAAAAAAGAAATTGAGAACCATGTCTCTAGACTTCTCAGACAATTTGGACATGAGAAAAAGCTATACGCAACTTTTCAGTCAAAAGACACAAACGTCAGAAATTCTAGGGTGTTGCAAGAATATTATGAAAATATCTGGGAAAAAAATATCTGGAGCTGATATCTTGGTTGGCAGAAAGAGATAAGTGTAGTTTGTGAAATAATGGCATATCCGTTTCCTATAATAGATCACCAAAATCTGTGTCTCCTGTACTGTTCCCACCCCTACCTCTTTTCCCCCTTCCTTCTTTCCTGCCCCACAGTTCTGTTTTTCTGTTTATAGAGTTGTAGATTCTGATGAAAGTCTCACCACTTTGAGCAGCCTGTGGTTAAATGAGCCTGAAACTGCTTTCCAGGGGCAAGGCCAGGTGATTGCTGGGCACCCACTGGTTCATGGTGTGCCCCTCCCAATCATTTCCTCCGGGTAAGTTGGCCTTGGGGTCCCACCCATCCGGGAGTGCCTGGAGCAGGGGCGCGTGGCTTGTGCAATGCCCCTTCTGAACTTCCAAAGTTAAAGAAGATGAAGAGTTGGCATTGGGGGTTGTTAACTCCCACTGTACACGAGCGCTGTTTTCATGCTCCAGAAGGTTTTGCAATTTCTCTCTTCTTCATTTTCACCCCTCCTCCATTTGTTCTATGACTAGCATGAACTGTTTTCCTGATACAGGTACAGTCATGTCTCTTTAATTTTTGCTATTCATCACTTAAGCTCCCACCTGCTTATTGGCAATATGCTCCATATCTTCTTGAAGCTTTAAGCTTCTGTCAGATGCCCAAGAATGCAGTTTCTTAACCTGTCGTGAGATGGGGGTGGGCAGCAAATTGCAAGTTCCCTCCATTAGCCTACGATTGCTAAACTGGCCCGTAATTTCCGAGACACCAGTTCTGCACTCTGATACAGGAGTTGACATCTCTACACAATTCTTGTCATTCTTCCAGGAAGGAATTCCAACTGGTCTTTTTGGTTCCAGCATTTGAGAACCACAGACAAACTGGACTGGCCCCCCGAGCCTTGGGGGGTATGATCCACAAGGACATCAGAGTTGGAGGTGTTATCTCCCAGTTTGTACAACCCTAATTTTTGAGGCCAGCTAACCTCTGAACTTCTTGTTCTTCCCCCATATTAACCTATTTCTAAGTCATTTCATGACTTTACTTCAAATTTCCAATTTGAATTCTTGGGATTTTTTTTCCTGTCAGCACTCATCAGTCATTCCTCTTTGGGAACACACTTCCCATCAGCTTCTGGGTGTTTATTTTCCTTTTCTCTAGTTTTAAAAATCAAATTCTGAAGGGTCATGTAGGTAGCATCCAAAACCCCAAAGCTGTGAATTCCTTTACTGATTATAGCCTCCATAGTCAGTGCTGCCCTATACGAAACTGGAGACAGTTCTACAAACTCACTAAGAGAAAAAGTACAAATCAGAAAAGCTGGACTTACACCAAGATATTAGAAAAGTGTGTTAATGTATCCATTTGAACTTAGCAATAATTTCCATTTCATTATCTTAAGAAGCAGCAAAAGTATAGCAGAAGGGGCCGAGATATCATAAGCAATTGACTAGGGATCGAAAATTCTGACCATTTGAACCCTACCTCTAATGCTTACTAATGCTGTGAATTTGGGTAGCTTTCTTAACTATCAAATGGAAACAAAATAATGTATACCCCTTTGATTTGTTCTAAAGGGTAAATAAGATTACATATTCGAATTGCCTAGTACGGTAGTTGGCAAAAATGAAATGGTTAGTGTTATTTATATTACTTAATCTCAGAATATCCCTACAGATTTAATATTTCTGTTTTTTCCTTATGACACAATCTCTGTCTCTTTCTTCCATGACAACAAATCAGAATTCTGCTGTTGAGAATTCCAATATTACTAATTGAATTTTAGTATACTTTAAAAGCCCAGCTTAAGATTTTAGAGTCAATTATATCACATTAAGGTAACCCTACCTGGTTTTCCCCCAGAAAACCTAAGAGTACCTTTCCTTCTAATGACCTTGTATACATGTAAATGAATTTTTTGTAGTATTTGAAAGAGAACATAGATTTTGTAAAGCAAAATATTCCACTACTAAATACAAGAAGGATTGTGTCATATGCTCGCCCAAACCTGATGAGGAGTAGGACATTTAAACAATCAGTAGTTTAGTGTTTCATTTAGCCTCTCAAATTATCTTCCACAATTTTCCGAAGGCGATTTTTAAAAATTTCAACCAGGGTCTCGCTGATCTCTCAGTTCTGCTTTCCTGTGACTTTGCTGCCCTCCTGGGCAAGCTTTCCTCCTGGAAGGGCACAATGGCAGCCAGCTGCCCCAAGGGAACCCCCTTCTAATTCCAGGTCCAGTGGGGAAGCAAGCACACCCCTTGCCTGGTTTCACATGTCATTATAACCACTGAAAGGAGACTAGGTGCCAGGCAGCACAGCAGCAGGAGCCTCTGCCACGATCTCACCAGAAAAAGTCTCACAAACTGTGTATGGGCAGAAAAGCAGCGCATGGGGTTGGGGGTGAGTTTTTAGTATTTCCAACCAAAAGAACTCATCATTCCCCAAACCATGTCTGTCCTCCAAGCTTTACTCACTCCATTATGGTAATGCTTCCTGCTTATTAAAATCTTTCCCATGTGATGAAAAGGTAAGTCACAAGTGGCTAATAAGTATTTTTCCTTTCATCTGAACAATGACTTTTTATCCTCTCACAGCAACTTCTTCCCTTTGGGTATAGCTCTTTAGATGACTTACGAATCTGCCAAACTCTACTGCTTATAAATTAAAATAACAAGATGTCATTTTCATCTATCAAATATACTAAGCTTTTTAACGCTATTCCACACACAAAAAGAGACATTTAAAATCAGTAAGTAAGCAACAGCTTATTAAACTAATGATGCCGGGACATTTGTTAAATGATTTCAGAACAGCAGCAGAAACCCACAAAATTAGATCCCAACTACACAACAGACTCCAAAATAAATCACTAATAGTTTTAAAGAGTTAAATGTGAAAAATGAAGCCAGAGAGAATTAGGAGAAAATATAAGTCCATAATTATTTGCTCTCAGGGTACACAGAAGGGCTTCCTAAACAGAACCCTAGTGATGGAAATTAAACATACAAGGAGTGACTAATTGCACTTGAGAAAAAGTTAGGGCAAATGAAACACTTATGACAAAAAAATGAACGAAACAAAACATGTCTAACATAAATGTAATGAGTTGGATATTTTTATCCATCAGGTTTGCCCCAACCAAAAAGAAAAAGAAAAACAGCTGTCAGAAAAGAAAGATATACTTGTAAGAACTGCATCTTGCAGGGAGCATCTCAAGTCAGGAGTGCAGAATTAGTGCAATTTTAAAGACTCTGGGGAGTCTGGGGCAGTGAGGAGTGAGGTTGAAGAGAGAAGGTGATAGTTTTAGCAATCACCATAAGGGAAAAACTTTGGAAAGAGAAAGAAATATCTACAAGGAATTAAGAAGCTTTGGGTGTAATACGCCTTGTAAAACTTTGGCATTACCCCTTTAAGGACATTTATGGTAAAGGGCTAATTTTTTTTTTCAAAGGGTTTGCAAGATTGATTTTATTGGTTATGATATATTTTGGGTGTGTTTATGTATGGATAGGCAGAAACAGGAGACCAAATAGCCGAATTATATTCAGTTTGCCCATGTAAGCAAAAAAAAAAAAAGATTAATATCCTGAATAAATAAGATAAAGAAACAATTTTAGAAAGCAAATACCACTAAAAGCATAGGCAAAGAATTTTAATAGATGATATAATTTAAAAAAGGAAAATAGTTATAAGCATGAAAAATTGACTCTATTAATTATCAAAGCCATGCAAAATTAAAATGGTTTTCAAGATGACATCCCATTTTTCTCTCCTAAAATCACCTCAAGACAAGGAGGATAAAGAATACAAATTGTATATTCAGAGAAACTAGGCAGTATAAATAATTCCAAAGTAGAATGTATTAAATCAAAATATGGAGGAATGACAGGGAGGGAAAGGATCAAAGCAAAGGAGGGAGAGAGCAGAGACAAGCGGCTCTATTTACCATGCAGCCAATAGAATCAGGGAATTGTTTTTAGGTACTAGTAATGTTATCCTGATAAATGTTTAACTACCATTTCTTCAGTTCATTTTTGCATAAATAAACTGTCTGACCTCACTTTTTCTCTAGTTCAGTTAATCAAATCCTTTATGTTTAATTTCTAGTGTGTGTGTGGGGGGGAGGGGGGTATGTGTTATATATGCTTACATAACAAATTTTACTGATATAAAGAATTGTAAAGGAATTATAAGTTGTAGCAATTTACAAATATTAATAAAATATACAATATCCTCTATTAAAGTCCAGATAGCCGGTTGTTGATTTCTGCCAGGCTCTTCTCTTCATCTATTTCTAGAGTCAACCTATGGTTGCAATTAAAAAATGAATATAATTCCAACCTGAATGTTGATGCTTTCATTTATGTTAGCAAGACAAAAGAGAGACAACAAAGGTATGTGCTGGAACTCATTCATTTATCAATGATGTGTGTGACTTCTTTGCTGAACCGGGTAATAGTTTTCAAATAGCGAAAGAACATTTCCTCAGTTTTTTATGCTATTCACAATGTAATGATTAAGAAACAACACATTTTTTTAAGTTAAACCTGTATTATTAGCATTTTCTCCATCAATTTCTGAAGGCTAAGAATCAACAAAACAATAAACCATGCCCAGATTTGTAGTGCTTACTGGTATCCATGAGATAAACACTCCCACCATGTTCAGTCTACCATAGCGATGTCACTAAATGCAGAGTTGGGGAGAGATGCACACCACCACGCCATAGTATAGTCTGTCCACCATCCCCAGCACTTCTCACCACAATTCTTTATGCACTTTATTTACACTTTTAGCTATTAATCTCTCCAAATCCATGAGAAGAAAGTTCTGGTTTTTTTCTAGTATTTAAAACAGTGCTTTACTTATAGTAAGCAGTCAATAAATATTTATCGAATATTTATTGAATAGGAAAAAAAGTGCTGAATTCACTATGTGCCAGGTACTGTCTTAAGTGCTTTAAATATGTTAGGTCAATTTAATCCTCACTACAACCTTATGCCTAATCTTAAGCAGGCTTAGCCTATATCCTTTGCGGGGATAAGTTTCATATGAACAAACCCCAAGATTGAGGGCTAAGCCTATTGCTTGGGTTGCTCCCATTGCTTGTGGGAATATCAGGAATTCTCCACATGGGGAAGTTGAATTTTCCCCCTTTCTATGAGGTGATAATATTATTACCTCCATTTTGCAAATGAAACCAGAAAATAACTTGTCCAAATAAAGACAGCAAGAAAGTGGTAGAGCCAAAATGCAAACTCAAGCACTCTGGCTCCAGAGTTTGTACTTTTTACATAAAAATTTCTCCCAGTCTACAGGAACTGTGATGATGGCAAAGAGAAATCCCAGGATGATAGCTTGTGATAGACCATATTCAGATTACAGCAAATAGACAGAGAGAAAATACTGGAGCTGATCAATTTTCTGATAGGTTTAGCATTGTGGATATTTTTAAGGGCATTTTACATAACTACTGGAAATTGTGGGAAGAAAGAGTTGCAAAGAAAACTAAGTAAAAGATTAAATGAGGCAATTATTAACTCCAGGAAACCAAGTTGAATAAGAAATGAGACGTCATCATGGTACACTACTTAACTCAACAGTAAACAATATTCACACAGTCATGATTATGAAAACCAATAAATATGATTTAATGAAAAGTAGTCATGATTTTGCTATTGGAAAATGAAAGGCAAGAAAACAGAAATCCCTATCTACTTAATAGAAAGTCAGTAGTCTTAAAAAAATCATGACAAACAATATATTAATAGAAATATGGAAGTATATGTGAAAGAAACATTAAGATTTTGGAAGCGATTGGCTCCAGTAGGGAAAGAAGGTGACTGCTGTTTTTGTGATGTTATTTGGCACTCTCTGACTTGCCAATCCTAACTTTATATTATCCTGAGTATTAATTAACTTAAAACAGAAGGTAGGATTTTTTTGCTAATATTGGCAAGATTCAAAACATGATCATATTAATGTTGACAAAGGTTTATGAAGATGGACACTCATATTTTAATAGACGATTCTGACAGTTGGTATCTCTCTGGAAGATAATTTGATATTTTGTGTCATGAACCTTAAAAGATGTTGTTTGACCCAGAATTTCTACTTACATGAATTTACCCTAAGAGAAAACTGTAAAGATAGCTACAAAGATTGAGCCATTTTTTTATTACAACAAAAAATAAAAGAAATAACATAAATATCCATCATTAGGGCACTAATATTCAAAATTGTAATAGAGATGTATAAAGAAAAACCATGCAACTGCTAAAATGATATTGTAATTATATTAACATAGAAAGATGTTTCTTAATATTGACAAAAAGTTAAAAACTGGTAGCAAGATGGTCCTATTTTGCTCCCCTTGCATAAAAGCATATGTTATCATTAAAATGTTTAAAAATACATGCAACTCAGTAGGCATTGCCGAGTGATGAGATTATGAGTGATTCCTGTTTATCTGTGCTCATCTCTTCATTAGAATTTACTTGTGAGATTGTTTAATAATTGTCAATGTTTAAAAATCACATCTGAAACAAAACATAACTTCATTAAAGATTCAAGGAGAACATTGGAAATAAATGAAAGTGTTTTACACACAAGTGAGATCAGATCCTAAAACTAAGCCTTTTAAATCTAAAATAATGGGTCAGAAGAAAATCTGCATTTGCAAAAACATTAAAAATGTGGTTTATGAAGATTGTAGTTATAAAGTTGACAACTGGGTTGTTCACATTACCCAGAATTTAAAACTAAGTTTACCTTAAAACTTAAACCTTAAAACTAAGGTCTACAAAGACTTGGGAAGGTAAGATAAATTATTTTGCTAGTAGGATCAGACTCAAAGAATTTAGGTATCTCAAGAGAGAGAACATTTAAAACACCATGTCCCATGATACATACAATATCAGACCCTTCGAAACATTAATTCAACCTGGGATGCATTTCTTAAATTTTTATATTCCAGGGTCTTATTTCTGCATACTTGGAAGAGCTAGTTCTTGTATTTTGAAGACTTATCTTAATTCATGCTGTTGTTTGCTTTGCTTCTTAGGTACCAGCAAAGGCCAAGTGTCTTATTCAACAACTTCCTTGCCACCACCTCCACCGTCCCATCCAGCCAACCAGCCACCTTTACCAGCCTCTCACCCAACACAACTGCCAGTCCCAAGCCTACCTCCCAGAAACATTAAGCCTTCTCTTGATCTAAAGTAAGCAAAAGATTGTCTTGTCATTTCTTTATGTCAGCAGGTATTCAAACTACATTTATCTGAGTACTGAGTCCTATGGTATAAACTAAGACCAGAAATGTGGGAGAAGGGCTGGCTGAGCAGGCAGCCCCCAAACCCCTTGTAATTTGAACATCTTCTGTTTGTCTGTTTTATGTTGAGTTTCTCCTAAAGATTTCATTTGAAAAATGTTCACAGCTTTAAAAATGTTCTGAAGCTTGCTTCAGATAAGCAGAACCCGCACTACAACCATTTCTTCCACCACCACTATCATTACTGCTTCCTCCGCCATCATCACCACCACCCATCACCACCATCACCATTGTCTCCAACACCCATCACCACCATCACTTCCACCATCACCATCATCACCAACACCCATCACCACCATCACTTCCACCATCACCATCATCACCAACACCCATCACCACCATCACCTCCACCATCACCATCATCTCCAACATCCATCCCCACCATCACCTCCACTATCACCATCATCACCAACACCCATCACCACCATCACTTCCACCATCACCATCATCACCAACACCAATCACCACCATCACTTCCACCATCACCATCATCACCAACACCCATCACCACCATCACTTCCACCATCACCATCATCACCAACACCCATCACCACCATCACCTCCACCATCACCATCATCTCCAACATCCATCACCACCATCACCTCCACCATCACCATCATCACCAACACCCATCACCACCATCACTTCCACCATCACCATCATCTCCACCATGGCCACCACCACCGTTATCATCCTCACTATTACCACCACCACTACCACCACTATCACCACCACTATGTTTTACTGACTGCCTGTGATGTATTAAGCACTTTATTTGTCTAATCCCTATAATGTTATTGAGTTGGTAGTATTATTATTTCATGGATGAGGCCAAATATTTATTCCAAGAGCACACAATAATGTAAAGTGGAAATCTGAACCAATGTTGGTCTGACTCCAGAGTAGGCACATGCTCTTAATTTCTATGCTAAATAGTCCCCTTTAAATATAAGACATAGGTTTTCTCTTAACCTTCAGAACTTTTGGCTGGGGGTTGAAAAGCTAGGAAACTTTTAATTCAAGCACACTCTAGTTAAAATTTTATCTTAGATGGTACTTTTTAGAAATGTCAGAATTGTATGTGTTGCTACACGTGGGCTCTTTATTCAGGATTTACCAGAATAGCTGGTTGAGAAAAAAGAAAGTGAAAGATCATACAGGTTGAAATGTGGTTTAAAATTAAACATTCAGACAATGGCCGGGCATAGATCGTTATGTCAAGATTAACAAGGTCTTCTCTTTCAGAAACTTGATTTACATGGTTCTCCTTTACCACAATTAAATAATGTCCATTCCAATGTATTTAGCTACAGTTTGTTTTTCCTTCACTTCCTAGAGTGACATTCTTTTGAGTAAATACTAAGTACCCATAATCTCTGTAATAGAAATTATTAATAAACATACCTGACTGCTCATTTCCTTTAAATGCTTGATGATTGCGATATATAATACTTATCATGGATAGTCAACAGTATGTTTCATTTTAATTTGCATTCATGTAGGTTTAAAGGTAGTAACTGGAAGAAATAAGGGAAGTTTAGTGGTTATTATTTTAATAAATAGTCTGCTTTGTGCATTCCTTTTGACTGCACACCCTTCCAAGCATTTGAGTTTGTGGGTCTTACTGTTAAGACTCTAATATCCCATGATATCCTGCTATCAAATAAGCATGCTAGCCATCTGCCCAGATAAAATGTTAGTTTAATTAAAAAAACTAATTAATTAATACATGCCCGAATAGATACCTGACCTGCACAATTATTTTCCTTTCACTGGTATTAAATCCTTTTTTCTTATTCTCTTCTTTTTCTAGTCACATAAATTGAACCCATTAGGCTTTCATCTTACTTCTTTAAATTTTATGTGACCATATTCCAGCTACTGTCTTCTGTAAGACTTCTATATCGAGTAGAATCCTAGCAAAGAAGTTTAATAAATGGCTTGAGCATGAACTCCTGAAAATTTTCAAGATGTGTATGCTGGTAACTGTTTGGAAGAAGAAATGATGGAAAGGAGGAGTCTCAGGCACTCTTCCTACTTTGTCAGAGATCCTACATGTTTGATTAAACACCAACAAGTTTGATGATTCACTAGAAAGACTCATAGGATTCAGCATCGAGCTGTATTCATGGCTGAGATTTATTACAATGGCACAGTAAAGATATTTAGCCAGATCTTAAGGAAAAATGTTACAATCAGAGTCTGGAGAAATTGGTGCACAGACTACCAGTGCTCTCTCTCTCTCCACGCCCTGTGAGGAGACAAACACCCCAAGAGTGCTCCTTCCTCCTGCTGCACAAATGCAACTTGGATATAGTCTCCTCTCAGGGAAACCCATTAGAGAACCAGAACCCAATTTTCATTGGGGACTGGTCACATAGGCACTCTCTTTCTAGCAACTCCCCAAATTCCACACTTCTAGAAAGAAAGCAGACTATACCACAAATCATATCATTTATGAAAACAAACTAGGCACAGTAAAACACCCATATCAATTTGGTAACTTCTGAAAGCCATAGAGGGACATTTTTAGGAGCTGAGTTCCCAGATCCCAGCCAAGGATGAAGTTTGCAAGCAAGTTCTTTTAAAGAGATCAGCCTCAGACCTGCTATGTTAACTCTTTTCTGCAAACCTACTCCCTAGAATCCATTATGACAAGATGGGGAAAAAAAATTGGATGAATGAAAGATCTCAAAAACAGTCCTATAACCGACTCTATTACTTGATAAAATGCTTGCCCTTTTCCCAGTTTTGCAGGGAATTCTTACAAAGAAGGCAAAATTGCAAAGGGCCTGACAACCAGCCAGTCTCAAAACTCTTACTTGTGATATTGTTTTCAAAATTCACCAATAATAATAATCGTCACCTCATCCCTACCTCGATCTTGTTAAGGACTCCTAATTTAAAAGTCTGGTTCACCTAAGAGTTGCCAACTCCATAAAATGTATATTTTTAAAAGAAAAATGGTGTAAATAAGAGTCGTGGATGTTATATCACCTAGATATACATTGATGAAGTACATCAATGTCAATTGTTAAATGGAGGGACTGGAAGGAATGAAAGCTAAAGGACTAGCTTGATTTTTTCGAAAGTGAAATAAGTCCATTTTTTTGCAGTGAAAATGTCATGTATAGTGAAAGACTTTCAAACTCCCATTGGAGATCTTAAGTAAATTCCAAAATGAAAAAAATACCTAGTTTAGAAAATGTCCTCTAAATAAAGGAAGCTGAATAAGAGGCATAGAGGAAATGAAAGTAAAATGGGTCTTGATATTCAGGCTCAAAAGTTACATTTCTCAGGAAAGATAAATTTACAGGGTGGTATTTAGGTAGAACTGTAAAAAATACAGGTGCTTCTCTTCTCTCCACCACTCCTCAATATACACACAGAGATCCCCCCTCTGCCCTCCTAAATGTTCCTTCCTTCTCCAATTCTTGTCAAGATCTAATACCCTTTTTTTTTACATTCATGCATTCAATAAATACTTTTAAAAAATTGTATTAGAGCAGTTGTGGACTTACAGAAAAATAACGCAGAAACTACAGAGTTCCCATATATCCCCCTCTACACATGGAATTTTCTATATCATTAACATTGTGCATTAATGTGGTATCTTCTACAATTGATGAAACAATACTATTATAGTTACATAATAACAATAGTCCCTAGTTTACATTAAGGTTCATTCTTTTTGTTGCACAGTTCTGCATTGTTTTGTTTGTTTGTTTGTTTGCTGGTTTTTTTTTAAATTTTTATTCTGATAACATATAAGCTACCTAATATTTCCCCCTTTCAGCACATTCAAATATATGATGCATGATGTTATACTATCATTACTAAAACTTTTCCATCACCCTAAACAGAAACTCTGTACCAATTAAGCATTAATTGCCATTCCCCACCTCCAACCCTGCACCCTGCCAACCTGTAGGTACCAGCCATTATAACAGGAGTCAGGGAATAGCAAATGTTTATTGAAAGAAAAAAAAGATCCTTATCATCATAAGGCAGGGGGTAAGAAATAAAGACAATATAAATATGAAGTAGGCAAATGATATAGCATGTTATGAAATATTAAGGCTATAGGAGAAAAGAGAGCAAGGTTAAGGGCATGTGAGAACAGAGCAGGGGACAGTGTGTTGCAACTTTAAAGGGAGAGGTGATGGTAACTTTAGATGGAAGGGTGATCACTTTATAGAAAGTGATATTTGAGCAAAGACTAGAAAGATGTGAGGCAGTTATGCTTGCAGATGTCTGAAGGATGACGGTTCCAGGCAGAGAGAACAGCAAGTATTGAAAAGGCTTGGTCTGTTTAAGGACTAGGAAAGAGGTAACTGGGGCTGGAGAAGAGTGAACAATGAATGGAGCAGTAGGAGAAGAAACAGCTTGTATAGGGCACTCTGGGTCGTGATAAAGATGGTGGCTCTTACCCTGAGTGAAATGGGAACCACTGAAGGGGTTTAAGCAGATCCGTACGTTATCTTATGTTGTATAAGGTCACCTTAACAGCTGTGTTGAGAAGAGACAGGCTTTCATCTTCACAACTCTTGGTTTTCTTCAGAGCATGGCAAAGATGAAGGCAGGGAAACCAATTAGACAGATATTGCAGCAATGCAGGCAGAGTATGGAAGTGGCTCTAAGTGGGATGGTAGAAGTGGAAATGGTGAGGAGTGTTTGGATTCTGGATATATACTGAAGTCACAGACAACAGGATTTTGGATTTGGGATATGAAAGAACAAGCAGATCAAAGCTGGCTCCAGGCTTTTGGGCCTGAACAACTGCAAGGATGATGTTGCCATCAACTGAAATGGAGGAGGCTGAGGGTAAGTAACTTTTGAGGGTGGGAAAGATCAGGAGGTCATACGGATTGTTCTAGTTTGCTAGCTGCTGGAATGCAACACACCAGAGATGGATTGGCTTTTAATAAAAGGGGATTTATTTTGTTAGTTCTTCAGAGGAAAGGCAGCTAACTTTCCACTGAGGTTCTTTCTTACATGGGAAGGCACAGGATGTTCTCTGCTGGCCTTCTCTCCAGGCCTCTGGGTTCCAACAACTTTCCCTGGGGGTGATTTCTTTCTGCATCTCCAAAGGCCTGGGCTGAGCTGCGAGTGCTGAGATGAGTTATGCTGAGCTGCATGGGCTGTGCTACATTGCGCTCTCTCATTTAAGCACAAGTCTGTTAAGCCAAACGTCATTCATTGCAACAGGCATGCCTCCTAGCCGACTGCAGATGTAAATCAGCAACAGATGAGTTCACGTACCATTGGCTCATGTCCACAACAACAGAACTAGGTGCCTTCACCTGGCCAAGTTGAGAACTGAATCTAACTACCACAGGGATATTAAGTTTGCTTACACAACCCAAATGGAAATGTTGAGGAAGTAATCGAGAGTTTGGGGAACACTCTAGGTGAAAAATACAAATTTGAGAGTCATGGATATATATTCCACATTTAAAGCCATAGAATTGGTTGAGATGGCCAAGGAAGTGAGTGTACACAGAGGAGAAAAGAACCAAGCCCTGGGGCCCCCAACTTTACTAGATCCAGGAGAAGAAGAATTAGCATAGGACATTATTATGGAATAACAAATTGGAAAAACCAAGAGTATGGTGCCCCAGATGCCAAGTAAAGAAAATGTTATGAAGAAGGAGGCAGTAATTCACCATGTCAGATGCTCCTGAAGGTCAAGTAACTGAGGACTGTGAAGTCAGTTTGGATGAAATGTTTCCAGAGTGGTGGGAATGAAAGCCTATTGGAATAGGTTTAAGAGCCCCAGGAAGAAGAGGAATTGGAAAGATTAAACATGGACAACTCTTCTAAGGAGAAAACAGAAACAAAGAAATGGGGCAGGAACTCATAGAGAAGTGGAGTCAAGATAAATTTTTTTTAATATGGAAGGAATAATAGCATGTTTGTATGCTAACAGGAACAATCCAGTTAAGAGGGAAAATTGATAATGGTGGAGAAATGGGAGAATTCCTAGAACCTAGTACTTGAATACCTGGGATCTAGTGCTCAGGTAAGGGATTGGCTTTCCAAGGGAATAACTGACTGATGAGGTTTATAGTTCTCCATAGGATACAGTCTCTGTATTGCTTAAGGCAAAGGAATGAATCTTTAATTGAGATCAACGAAGGAATTTCGGGAGATACAGTGGTTTTTATCACTCGCAACCTGCTCTGCCTACTTATAAGGCTGTTCCCAGAAGTGACTTGTAATTATGTCAATCAGGTAAGGATATCTGAGAGTGTACAAGATTGGAGACAAGGGGATTGGTGAGACTCAGTAATAAACAATAAATAATTTTGAAAATAAAGTGATTGAGGCCCAAGATACATTGTATTTTATATTGTATTGTTTCCCCACCTAGTGGCCAGAAGTCAGTTTCATTTTCTGCTATTTCACTCATGCATTTAGAGAGAAACTGAAATGGGTCATAAGAATGTGTTTAACCTTATTAACATTCAAATAGAAGTCTTCAGTGTAACACATTTTTGAAGTTAATTATAACTTCAACAATATAATTTTTTCTGTAAAATGGATCCAGTGGTTGAATATTTTGGTACACGAAAGAAATAGCAAGCTTATTAATAGTAATGAGACAGGTGAAGTGAAGTGAAAAGAAATAACTAAAGGGAAGTGACTAGATTAGAAAAGGAAAGGATAAAAGGTTCATACTGTAAGGTTCTTCATAGTTTAATATTGTGGAGAGCAGTAAAAACAGAGGAGAAGTGAGAATTTTTCTTCATAGCTTTTTGTCATTTAGAAATACTTAACAGTATCTGAAAGTTAACACTTGCCATATGAGTAGTCCATGCCAGGTTGTGTTAGTCTGGGGTCTCCAGAGAAGGAGAACTGACAAGAGATTTATATATGCATGTGTGTGTGTGTGTGTGTGTGTGTGTGTGTGTGTGTATTATGTAACTATTATAAGATTTATTATAGGAAATGAGTCACTTGAATTTGGAATGGACAAATCTAAATTCTGTAGGGCAGGCAGCAAGCTAGGAATCCAATGAAGCCTTTTGATAAATTCCCCAGGAGAAGCTGGCTGGCTGAAATCCATCTGATTGCTGAAATCAACAGTTTTCCCTTTTAAGGCCTTCAACTGATTGGATGAGATTTCTCTCCTTGTTGAAGGCTGTCTTCTCAGTTGATTGTAGATGTAATCCACCATAGATGCAATCAACTTACTGATGACTTAAATCCATGAAATATCCTCATAGTAACAATTAGGCCACTACTTGCTTGACCAAACAACTGGACACTATAAGTTGGCCAAGTTGACATATGAACTTAACCATCACACAGATCATCTTACTTAACTCCATTTGGAAAGCAATGGCTTACACAAGTCATAGTTTCACAATTCCAGATGGGCTAAATGCAGGAAGATATGTTCCATAGAAAAAAAACACATGATTTCATGCTCAGCCAATAAGAACAGGTATAGAATAAAGTTTTATGTCACTTAGAATTCCCCTTCCTTCTTAAAACACTCACACACTCACATACAAACACATACAACCTCTGCTAATTAAAAGCTAAATCTTGAATAGCAAATTAAGTATAAAGGTCAACAGCTTTATATCTTTAGAAATCAGAAAATAGAGCTCTAATAGCTTTCTAGAAATGGCAGTCATAATATTAAATTAAATTCACTTTCTATTTAATTCTGCATGGTACAGCATATAAACAAAGAGAACTATGGTGAAAGGGCTTGCTGAATAGACTTATTATAACAACTGATAAGCTTCCTTTTCTTCTCCTTTACCATTCCTTCTGTTCAGTTTTCTGTGACTAGCTGCATTGTTTGGCTCTTAATCTCTTTATGGGGCTTTTCGCAATGCCTGGAATTTTTTTTTTTTTTTTTTGAGCAATTGGTGACAGCTTGATAAAGGTTTATCGTGACATTTGCACCTATTTTTCTTCCCCATTTTTCCACTTTTACTCTTCACTATCATTTTTATTTTTATCACTAATATTTATTGGCTATCTTTAATGCTACACACATGGTGAATACAGACCTATATATACTAACAGTTATTTATATGCTATATTATTAGATCTCTAGATAAATGCGTGCACACACTATCAGCAAGTAATAAATACTTTGCATAAACCTGAGGCACACCCACGTGAATGTGCTATGCAGTTACCCTTCATATGGGAAGTATTTGTTATTCATTCCAGTGCTTTAGGTAGCAAACATCTAGTAATAAATTTAAATATTTATTCTTATTGAAATAAGAATAAACTTTTCCTGGGGGGGGTGATCTGTGATTAACGATTGGAAAAATTAAGTTATTTAAATTAAATTCTTTCATATCAACAGTTCTGTCTATAAATTTCAGTGATTAAATTCCCTTAAGTGTTTTATATTACATGCACACATTTGTTATACTGAATTTTTTTTTTTTGGCATGGGCAGGCACCAGGAATCAAACCCAGGTCTCCCACATGGCAGGCAGGAATTTTGCCTGCTGAGCTACCATCGCAACACCCACTGAATTTTATTTTTAAGTATTTGAAATACCTGACTGGACATACGTAATGACTCCACTAAGCAAAATCTCCCCAAGAATTTAGATGATTTTTACAATCTATTAAATGATTCCGTATCCAGTTCTCCTAGATATCCCAAAAGCATTTGCAATAGACTTTTCCATAGTTTTTAAAAAGTGTATTTATTATAGAAAATTTCAAACCTATAAAAGGCAGGGAGAATAGTATAATGAGCTCCCATGTCCCCTTCACCAGCTTCAACAAGTATAAGCTCATGGGCAATTGTGTTTCATTTATACCCCCACTCTCCTCCCTCTTCTCATATTATTTTGACACGAAGACCAAACAACCTGTAATTTCATCCTTAAATATTCCAGTATACATTGCAAAGAAAATAGTCTTTGTGTATTAATGTAAAATATCAAACTCTAATATGACAAATCTCTTAAAAAGCACAAATGCTTAAGATATTGAATAACATATTATCCTAATAATAATGAAGCTTATTGATCAAATTGTTATACCATGGGCTTGACTTCATCATTTCTATATTTAATTTTCTGAATCTTCCAAGAACTAAAAAGACTCAGGAAGGAAATAAATGTCTAGTTATGGCCAATCAAAAATATTGATTAGCTGGATCTTTATACTTAACTAAATAAAGACCCATATGTTCGATTTTTTAAGTCTCAATTTTACAAAGTGAGTTTGAAAAAAAGCAAGATAGATGAACAGTTGATGACAACATATGGTTACCGTCTCAGGGGGTGACTGAGCCACATATATACAGGGCAGTTCTTCCTGAACCACAAGTGTCCCTCTGAGCTTTTATCATGGTCTCAGTGATAACGAGGCACATCCAGCCTACACTCTTCAAACAGGGTTCGTTTAACAACCAGTATCCTCTGTTTCAAGTAACACTCTTTCTTAATTCTTTGTGATTTGAGTATTGAACTTGAGAGTGACATAATCATGCTCTTGCATTAGGAAGATTACTTCGGCAGCAGAGTGGAGAAGGGACTGCAAAGATGGGGAAGAAAAGGAAGCAATTCTCATAACTAGAAAGAAGCTGGCAAGACAGCTACTGCAAAAGTTCACAGTACTCTTCTAGAGATGACGCAGTACGTCATCTAGAGATGACGAAGCCCTGTTCTCATGTCTAGGAGGAAAGAGGGGAGAGATGACAGGGGAGGTGGTTTATAGGAGACATCAGGTATGGAGGTCTGTCAGAACTTGATGATTACTTTGATATGGGGCTGAAGAAAGGTGAGAAATAAAGGATGATTTGAGGCTGAGGCAGGTATGTGGATTTTGGTGCCATTCACCAAATTAAGAAACCTGACAGGGAGAACAGGTTTAAGCTGGGATGAAAAGGAACAACTTCTGTTTCTGAAATGTTGATATGAAACTGGCTGTGGGACATTTAGAAGAAGAGACAGAGACTAGAGGAGGAGGAGGAGAAGAAGAAACCCAACATGAGAACACAAAAGAGGATTATTATTTAAAGGAGCAGTAAGAGGAAAATTAAACCCACAAGGGAAATTGTGAGATAGTGGCCAGAGAGACAAGAAGTAAGCTAGGAGAAAGCTCTCATGGAAACAAAGGAGACTTGGAAAGGACAAAATGGTCAAGGCTGTCCAAGGCCACAAAGCATAGGCTGAGAGGTATCCAGAGGATTTGGTAATTCAGAATTATGAGTGCTTTCAATGAAGTCATGGAAAGATAAGCCAGACAGTGGTTAGTGATGAGATGAGTGGGAAGCGAGGAGGTAAGGTCAGTGAGTATAGACATTTTTCTAGTTTGGCAGGGAAAAAGGATTATCTTGTAGTAGTGTGGAGGAGTCAGAGGAATAAAGAGAAGGGAGTATTCATTTTTTATAGGTAAGAGTGACTCTGGCTGAGAGGGGAAAGCAGAGAAAATGAGAGATTCAGGAGTGAAGGAAGTAGAAAAATAATATAAATATGATGATGATGATTTAGGGAACAAAAGGGATACTTGAAGAATAACTACAGTTAATTTTCTGGGTTAAGATGGTGTCTTTTGTTAAGAGCATTCACACCTGATAACTGCTGTTTTTTCAATGAACTAAGAAACAAGGTTCATCTGATTAGAGAGAGAAGGAGAGAGATAAGAGATTTGAGGGAAATGGTGAAGCTTTTGAAAAGCCACTGAGAAGGATGATGCAAGAGTTGGGTAACTGAGAAAAAAAATGTAATGAAATAGACTGAATATTGTTGAGAATAACGTTGAGAATGAATAGCAAGACTTTACAGTGTCCAGAGTCAGTAAAGTTGGCAACTTTCTCCAGCTATTTCAATCAACCTAAAAATAGGAAAAGAAAAATCAAAGGTTACTTCAATCATTAGGGATTTTTGGAGTCCAGATATTGGTAATGCTGTTTACAGGCAGTTGGAGTGACACAATTGGAAAGAAGTACCCTGGAGTCCAAGTCACAAAGTGCTGGAAATGAAGCCAACTGGAAAACATCTGAAGAGGAAAGAGTCAAGGATTGGAACTAATTCTCTTTGGTATATACACCATAGAACAATCAAATGCCTTCAGAATCCCAGAACTGATTTAGTACAGTTTTAACAGAAAACATATTATTTCCCTGAAGCAATAGATTAATTGTATGTTTCCACTTTGAATGGATCGTGCTATGCCCAAGCTCTCCAATTCTCCAATTTTTGCAACAGTACCAGTATAGATATAAGGCTAAAAGCCTAATCTAATGACTTATGAAATTTTAAACCAGGACAAATATTAAAGAGAAAAGAAATCAAAATGATCCTTTTTGTTTTTAATTATACAAGCCTCTATTTGTTCCATTTTCACCTTTTCTTCTTTCTTGTTTTCAGACACCCTGTAAATGAAGAAAATCAAAATGATGGCATGAGTTCTGATGGTAAGGATGAAAAAGATGTTTTATTTATTTATGTATTACCTCAAGTACAAAAGATTGGGAGTTAATCATTCTCCTAAATTCATGGACCAATGATAATAATGAGTCATTTATCAGCATTAGACTATGCAAGACCACTCTCTTTTTTACTTATTTACTTACTTATTTATTCCATTTTATCCCCAAGACCCACTTCCTTTCACATACACCCCTAATATAGACATTCTAATATATTTAATGCATATTTATTTATTTGTACAATCTTTGCTTACTATTTTTTGTGTGCATATATTCTAATTTACATAAGAAGTGAGTTATAAGTCACTCTGTGTTTATTTTTAACTCAGCATAATGTGTGGGTTTTTTTTGTCCTGCCATGTCTCTATGGCTACGTTAAATTTGTTACTTTTAACTGCTGTACAATACTCCATGGTATACATCTGCATTTCACTTGCCTCCTACTCAAGTCTACCACAGATAACACTGCAATGCACCTTCTTGTACATATCGCTATGTGGATCTCTGAGAGACTTTCTCTAAGATATACATCTAAAGTATCTGCTTATAAACCATGATATGCTTATTTTGACTGAGTAAAACTAGAAAGCTCTTCAGGATAGCTGTATCTGCCTATAGTTCCATCAATAGTGCATGAAGGTTCCAAGATGCCTACCTTTCACCAGCTAATGGCATTATTTAGCTTTCCATTGTTTTTTTAAACTTTGATACATATAAAATACCTCATCTTAATTTTCAGAGCTCTGCTTACTATTTCACTTGAGCATCTCTTCACTTCCTTATTAGCCTTTGGGTTATCCTCTTTTGTAAACTGCCTGTTCATAGCTTTTGACGATTTTTGTCTTGGGGTTGGTATCTTTTTATGGTTGGCTTGCAGGACGTAATAAATAAATTTTCCTTATACACTTTAGATATTAATCCCTTGTCAATTTCAGATAATACAAGTATTTTCTCCCATTTTATCCTCTGTCTGTTACTCTAGACCATACTGTCTATTCTTCATTGAAGAGAAATAAATTTTGACATAATCAAATTAATTAATTTTTGTCTTATAATCAACGATTTTTAAGTTGTGGCTAAGAAAACTTCCTATCACTAGAAAACAAAAATGTTCTCTTATATTTTAGGTCTTTGATACCTTTGTAGTGCAGTTTAAAGGAGTTAGTAGGTGTCGTGCATAGAGCCAGTTTTCCCATTACTGTTTGCTGAAGCATCATCTTTTTCTCATTCATTCATAATCCCACCTTCATAGGGTAGTATATGTATGTGCAGATATATATTTGTATGTATATGGTGTGTATATGCATGTAATTATGTGTATCTGTCTCTAAGCTCTCTGCTTTACTTGCCTATTTGTCCATCTTGTACCAACACCACACCATATTTAGTACTATTGCTTTAGATTGTCTTATTATCTTTTGTTTGTTTCATTTTCACACTCACATAGTCACATTGCAAAAGCTGTATCATTATACATTCATCTTCAAGAAACATGGCTACTGGAACATGGCTCTACAGTTTCAGGCACTTTCCTCTAGCTTCTCTAATACACCTTAAATTAAAAAGGGGATATCTATAAAATGAGTGTGAATAACCTCCAGGATAACTTCTCGACTCTGTTTGAAATCTCTCAGCCACTGAAACTTTATTTTGTCTCATTTCTCTCTTCCCCCTTTCAGTCAAGATTTTCTCAATCCCCTGATGCTGATTTCCAGGCCATTCTAGGATTTCTGTCCCACGTTGCCAGGGAGGTTTACATCCCTGGGAGTCATGCCCCACGTAGAGAGGGGGAGGATGGTGAGTTTGCTTGCCATGTTGGCTGAGAGAGAGAGAGGCCACATCTGAGCAACAAAAGAGTTCTCTGGGGTTGACTTTCAGAACTAACTTTAAGTAAGTTTAGTCTATCCTTTGTGGGGGTAAGTTTCATATGAACAAACCCCAAGGTTGAGGGCTCAGATTATTGACTTGGTTGTTGCCATGATTGTCTTATTACCTTAAAAGCTAGAAATTAGTTAATAATACAGTAAACTCTTGAGCAGTCAATCATCCCTTTTTTTTTTAGAAAAACTCATTACTTTGATTAGTTTAATGCGTGAAATCAAATGTGGAGGACCAGACAGGTAAAAAAGTGTGAACTAGTTATGATTTGCTACTAATACTTTATTCCACACAAGCCTGTAGAACCAAATGTATATGCTTTCCAAAAAGGAAATTGAGGGTATCATAATTATTTGCTGATTTTTCCATGACAATGAAGCCAATGGAAAGGTTTTATAATTAATTTAAGAGTATCAAAAAAGTCATTGTAGGACTCTAAAGCCTGTGTTTTCACTTATATTTCTATAATTTTGATGAAGCATAATGTCTGTAAGGTTCAGAACTGTTTTGAATAATGCCACGTTACATCCAATAATCCTGAATTAATGCATTTAATTACAGTATATTGAAATTGTATTTTCTCTCTTTTTTTAATCCTTTAGGAGCTAGAAAACTAGATGAGGTCAGTTTTTTTTTTCATTTTCCTCTCATATTACAACGTTGTAACTAGAATATTTAACAATTATTGTGATTCACTTTCTGTTGGCATGTCAAACAAATGAAGATTCTTATAGTAATGATGACACTTTTCCATTTGTAATCATCCTATTACATCTAAAAAGCTTGAGACATTAGAAACCAATCATTGCACTGACACAAAGTAATGTAATGCTAAACATAAACATAAGTCTGGCTACACATCTGAATTATATAGCAGGAAAGAAAATGAAATCCTTTTGTGCTTGTTTTTCCAGCCCATCTCTGAAGAGGAAAACAAATTGTAAACAAGCCAAACTCACATACGCTTAAATTTATCCTTGTTTTACTTAAGTAGTTGATCGATGTAAATTGCACATGTTACCTCTTTGAATGGATTATTTAAATTTAATAAATTAATTTAACAAATTAATGATATCAACATTTATCTTGACAGGAACAAGACAGTGAAGGAGAAACATATGAAGACATGTATGAGTTACATTTTTTACCATTATATTTTCTTCCTGAGATGAATATAATGTTTTGTATGAGAGAGGCTGAGGAAACAGTAGTAGAGGTGGAAAAAAGCCATATTTGTTCAAATGACTTGGAGGTAGTGGTAATCTAAATTTCAGGGCAAAGGATGGAAGAGTCTTTACTTATTAAAGGAATCTACGGAGAGTCTAGGCACTTATAGCCTCTTAGATAAAGCAAGGCAGAGGCAGAACTTGCTCTTTGTGTGTTTTGGAGCAAATGAATGAATTTGCCTGTGTTACACCCTCCTCACCTAGGCAGTGCTATGAGAAATAATTTAACAAGACACCAGATGCCAAAGTTCCAGCCTGCTAAAGTAAGGGAATGGTAAAAAATAGCTCTAGCATGGGTTTCTAGGTAACCCAGGGCCAAGAAATGTTTTGGAAAGTTAGTGAAAGCAGAAATGTTTTTATTCTTATATTATCTTATGTTGATCTCAGATAGCTTAATTTTCTCTACCCAGTTTCTCGATCAACCAGTTCTGACCAAAAGTTTCTGAGCCAAAGTCTGCATGTGCACATGTGCACGTCTTTGTTGGGGAGAAAGAGGGAGAGACAGAGAGACAGAGAGAAGGAGGAGGGGGAGGAGGCAGCGAGACTGTCTATTCATGCAGAAAGAACAGGGCCTTTGTAAACAGTGTCTTCCACTTGCTGGCACAAGCTGTAAGAGTCAGTGGAGCCATTGTAAAGTAGCCTCAGCTGTGTGCTTTCGCTGGTTTTAAGAACAATCTCATATCCAGGAATTCTGACATCTAAATCCAGGTATCTAGCCTTTGACCTCACCCATACTTCAAAGCCCTGTTCTGTTGTGAGTAGAAACCTCTTTGGATACTGTTTCCGGTGTACCTGTACCTGTAAATGCTGAAACAACTTAACAAAACTTTTTCATAGAGAAGCATCCAAAGAACAAGAGAAAAAAAGGGAAAAGGAGGAAAAGAAGAGATTAGAGTTGGAGAAAAAGGAACAGAAGGAGAAAGAAAAGAAAGAGCAAGAAATAAAGAAGAAATTTAAAGTAAGAGCATGCTTGCTGCTTGGCAAAAGAATAGAGATTTTAATAATTTCTTCTCAAAAGAAGGAGCACCATTCTTGAAAAAGTACATGGTTGAGAAATTACTTAATCATTGTTTTCTAAAGAACAACCACTTCCATAAGAGTATTTTTTTCTTTCCCAATATGCTCCCTTCTCTGTTCACTAAAACTATAATACAGTACAATCCAAATAAAAAAAAATAGTGGCTTATAATTAGTGGGTGCCCAGGAAATTGTATGTTGATTGAATGAATGAACAATCAGTTACCCAGACCCATCTCAGTTCTCCAGCTTACACAGTCATATTTGCCTTATACATGAGCTTCGAACCACACACGTGGATACCTGTGGGATGTATTGCAGTGGTGTGAGGGACCACTTACATATATTTGATTAAGACATATATTTGATTGCTAGCATCTGGACCTGACTTACATTTTTGCCTTTGTTTTAAGCCTTATGGACATGCTGACTTCTGATGCATGCTATTTCTTACCCCTCCTTGTCTCTCTGGATTTCTGACCTCTGACTTCCCTGACCTCTGGTAATCAAGGGACCTCTTTTAATACCACTACTAACACGACACTCTCACTTGTGAGTCTGTCTTGGTCTGCCATCTTTAATGACACCACCCCCTCTGGTTTGGGACTGGCATGTCAGATATACGTAAGATGATAATCTGAACTACAAAACTATCCTTCACTTTTAAAAGGATTCCTTTCAGATTCCTTGAAATATTCAATTCCCTGGAGGCATTTAATATATGAGTTAAAATACAAAAATTCTATTGATATGTAACTTCCCAGCACACTTATTGTATTAAAATAAAGGTGCGACAGCATTCTCAGGAAAAATCATAAAAACTTATGGTGAATTGGACAGACCTGGAGTCAAATTCCAACTGCACATAGGATATGTGTGAGGTTGGGCATATTATTTCATTCTCTGAGCCTCAGTTTCTTATTCCTTGAAGTGAGAATCAAAAATACCTGTCCAGAAAAACCATTAGTGAATTAAATAATATAATACACATAAGATACTGTATCTACTGCAGGTTCTAGTACATAAGGGATATTCCATTAGCAGAACTGCAGGTATCTCAAAAAGTTTCCAAGATCGACAGAGCACCTCTGCTCTCTCCTGGACCCCCTAATACACATGTACCAGTTCTCTGCTGCTCCTGCTTGACTCCAGTCATTTTTTCTAACCCTTCGAATAACCAGAACATTCGCCAAGAATGACTTCTGCTCATCATTTCTAGTTCAAATCTGAAAATGTTGGAAATTGATAGGTTGACAAGATGTGGACATCTTATCTTTCACAACAGCATACCTTAAAGAGTTTCTGAAGAGTAAAGAAACCCGTCTGATTATTTTCTTACTCTTTGCAGCTAACAGGCCCTGTTCAAGTCATCCACCAAGCGAAAGCTTGCTGTGATGTTAAAGGAGGAAAGAATGAACTGAGCTTCAAGCAAGGAGAGCAGATTGAAATAATCCGCATCACAGACAACCCTGAAGGGAAATGGCTAGGCAGAACTGCAAGAGGCTCATGTGAGTGCAAATTCTGCCAGGACTTCAAATTCTTTTCTTTTGGAGCTGATATCAAATTCGGCAACTTCTGCCAGAACGGTTCATCCAGTTAGGAGTATATTCGAGTGGACAAAGATAGGAAGATCTTAAATAAGTACGATTCCATCTTCACCCCATCTGTGTTATCTTTGTAATGGAGAACAGTATAAATTTTTGCATTTTTCCAAGGAAGAACAAAGAACATTAGTCTCTTCACTTTTTGTTAAAAAAAAATGATTTGTGTGAATCACTTTGGACTCTAGGCTTAGCGCAAACTGTAGCCAGTAAGACTTTAGCGAAGGACAGTGAACTCTATCTACATGGGAGGTGCATAAATCAAATTGTAAGCAAGTAAATAAAGAAATCGTCTTAAAGAGCAGACGTGCAATTAATAGTCTATTAACAACGCTAACAAATCCAAACCGTACTTGCCTGAATTAATCATTTCTCTTTTGGTAGATGGTTATATCAAAACAACGGCTGTACAAATTGACTATGACTCTTTGAAACGGAAAAAAACTTCTCTCGGTGTTGTTTCCTCAAGACCTGTTGAAGACCAAGAAGTGTACGACGACGTGGCAGAGCAGGACGATGCTAGTGGGTATGTGTAAAAACAAATCATGAAACTGTCTCCCTGCCAGAGATCACGTATTTTAAGATCCTGCAATGCAAACTTCCATACCTCCTACTGATCTCTTATTAAACGAAATTACCATTGACCATAACCCCAGAGTAGGGAACGGTCATTTGAAACTCCACAGTCTTTTGTTTTACCTCTAGCTATGTGTATCAAATACTACTTGAAATATTTGTTTTTCATTTACTGGAGCTCATCAACTGTGTTGTCATTCCGATATGCTGTTTTGAAACATCATTGTGATATGATTTGAACTTAGGTATAAGCCTGAAGTAAATATGATTCAGTAAAATATGATCTATGAAGTATAAAATACAGTTTTCTTTGCTCCCAAGTCTATTAGTCTAAATACATGATTTTTTTTAATATAGCAGAAAAATGCTTTGGACTATGTATGATTCCACTTTGCTCTTCAAAAGCAAAAATTCCCTGTTTTGAAATCTAAACCAACATCATAGTTGTCATTCATTTCAGACTTATAGGCTTTAAACGATTTGGCTAAAGTAGTCTTTTCACAATTTACTGAGAAGTTGAACTGCTGGTCTTTGTACTCTCTCAAAACGTCTGTCTTCCTCTAACAGTCCCTGTCTTAGCACTCCCATGTCACTCCCTCTCTGTCCCTGCACAACCAACACCACCCCCCAACAGAGGAAATGCATAACTAAGTCATACATTCTGCCTTAAATCTACCAACATTTCTCCTTATCTACTGCCACAATCCAAAAAAGTTAAGGGTGGGGAAGGTTGCAGGCAGGCTGAAATCTTTGATACGTCCCCTATCTAATCTCTACCCTACAGACGCCGTGTTCATCTGATTTAGTGATTCTCAGATATTCAGCCTGTCCCTTATGTGGCTCAATACACCCAGTCTGACAGAGCCCAAACTGCTCCAAACCCTAAACCTGAGACAAGTCCACCTTGCTTAGATGTCACAACCATGTCAATTCTGGAATAAAAGTTTCTAAATATTTGCTTTCAGTTTCTGTTCTTATTTTGTGGCAGATCAGTAGCAAATCGCTTGTTGACCAACACTGGTCCTTAGACATACTTTGAGGCACATTGATTTAAACTGATCATATCACTCTCCTGCTTTCTAAAGTTCGTCATTGTACTGAGGATTAAAACCAAATTATTTAATCATGACCAATTAGGTTCAGCCTGATACTCCTAAATACCTCCCTAGCTTCACCTCCTATCTCCCCCTGCCATCATTTACTAAATTTCTGCTATGTCAGCATTTCCCTTTGCTGTCCCCTCCTTCTGAAATGCTCTCCTTACCAACCACTCTCCACCCAGCTAACTGATCCTCCAGATCTCAGTTTACATGTAGCTTTCACTGAGAAACCTTCATCAATTGTGAATCTCAATCTGACCTTCCTATTACAAACTTAAAGCTTTCCTTCTTGCAGTACCACATGTTTATATATGTCTATGTAGGATTTGTGTGTGTGTGTGTGTTTTTCTTGATGCATGTTTCCCACAAAATTATAAACTGTGAAGGTAGAGATAATGGGGATTTTGTTCAACAGGTGTATGTGGTATTTAGGAAACAGACATAAATATTTATCGAATGAGTAAATGAATAAACAAATATTCAAACAGAAAATAAACTGCCCTAGTTAATGATTTACTACTGTTTTAAATCAATATACCACCATACATAATTTCAAGCTAAAGTCATCAACAATGCTTATAGCCATTTTTAAAACAACAAATGATAAAAAGGTAAAGATATTATCAACAAAAGCTAAATAAAGAATGGAGATAATATTAGACTGTTATACTTAACTATCTTAGCCCAGTTTCCCTGGGATACTAAGTCTGTCATCTCAGGGAGGCAAGAGTGAAGGAAAAAAGAATTGAAGCAAGCAAGGAAGGAGAGCTTCGATACTCAAGGGAGAATGAAAATCCAAGCCCTGAGTTGCTACAGCATTGTAACAGTCATAGCTGATGCTTATTTCAAGACCATTCCCAGGAAAGCCACATGAACTGTTACATGTGAGGTCTTTTGACCTGGAGGAGGCGAGTAAGAGTTTCCTACTGACCCTCCCCCCACTCCCCATCTCTCAATGGAGGCTTGTCCTACAGACAGAGAACTCCTCCAACGCTCTGTCTCTCTGGTAACTGTTGGGGAAGCCAAAGCTCAGGGCAAACAGCAGCAGATGACTCTATGATCCAGGGCTCAGAGAGTGAGCCAGAAACCAGAAGCAAGCCACGGTATTTTATACCTGCCTGTTGGCAGCCTTCTGGGTCGAGCTGGGCAAGCCGGCATGCTGAGTGGTGCCAAGCAGAGAGGGAGTCCCTGGGTGTGAGATGAGGAGCCTGCAGCTCAAGACGTGAGATGGGCATTGCCAGGCCATGCCCTCAAATGACATGAGGAATTGGGAGCCACATCATGGGGTCCTAGTGGATAGGCAAGCAGAGCACTGAGATGGCTTCCCTCCCCTCAACATGAAGATTGAAACCTCCCTTCTGAGGCTGACAAAAAATGCCTGTGGTGCCAGGCAATCTTCCTGGAAACTCATTAGTAAAACAGAGCAAAAAATTATGGCCAAACAAATCTAGGAGGATGCATAAAGAACACACTTATGTTAATATGTCCTCTAGTACAGTGTTTCTTCATCTCTTTTCTCTGAGACAATACCCTCTCAAGATGCGTCTCTTTGTCTCTCTCCATATGTGTGTGTGTGTGTGCAAGTTCTAGCATCAAAAGAAACTTGTGAAAGGCTGCATAGCTTGTTATAGTCACAATTTGTACAATAATATTAAAGATTTTGCAAAGACCTATAGTAAGGAAATTTAATTTTGTTTAGCTTGGAAATTCCCAGACTTATTTGACCACAGAACCTTTTCCAAATGAAACATCACATGCATCACCTGATTTTCTTATATGTCATCCCTGCTAATACTTCTTAGGCTTGACATTCCAAATGTTGGAAAATGCTGTTTTAGCATTTAGCTTCTTTATGATGAAATTGATTACGGTTTTCTGTTTTGTTTTGTTTAATACTTAATGATTTGAGGAAGGGCCCAGAGAGGGACATTAAGTGGGATGAAGATTATCTGGTAGTCTAAGGATCCAGCTTTCCATGTCCTGGCCCATTCCACTTGGTTAGGGTACCACATACTACCCCATCCCACCCCAGCCCCACTAGAGCTATGGGAGCACCCTTCTAGGGCAGAGGAACAGAACAAGACAACTTTTCTGGCGGAGCGAAGAGATAAGAGCAGCCATCCTCTTTTCCATGTGCATTTCTTCCTTTTCTTCTAAACCTTCAGCTTCCTTTCTCCGTTGCTTCTCTAATATCTCTTTGGATGAGCTCTGGTCTTCCATTGTTCTTTCTTGCTTTTCCATTCCCCTTCTCTTTTCTTTCTTTCTTCCTTCCAATACAGCCATTTTATGGGAAAGCCACAATCTTCTGAAGTTGAAGGGAAAGGAGAAGGAAAAGCTTCCGTCAAGAATCCTTATTTTCTGATGCCCACTTTGTGGGATTTGGAAACCTCCACAGTGATCCCAAAAAAACATGATCTGTGCTAGATCTTCATCTGGGTAAAATTGTTGCTGCATTCTTTATAACTCAAATTTCAAAGAAAGAATTTTAAATGATCAACAATTTTTTAAATGCAAAACCTACAAATTAGTATACCTATAAAGCATATGAAGAATTAAATTTCCCTTTTGTGGTCTTTTACCACATGTCATCAATTAAGTTTGTTAAATTATTTCTGACAGTTTCATCTTTCAGAATGAATCACAGACTGTTGTGTCTTCTTTCCATGCTATGACCATAAATTATAAAACACATAGCAAAATATGTGATACATGCACTGGAGTTTACAGATCATTAATTGGCCTAGTAATAAGAAAGACACTGACCTTGTGTGGGGATCAGTAAATGTTAGTTTTGGGGTCAGTTTTGATTTCAAATGGTCATATTCTGAGATTTCCAAAATTTTCTGAATATGAGCGCATCATACCAATTATATTTTTAATGTATATATTTATATTTATCTTTTATTTTTGTAAAACACATTTATCTTATTTTGGAGTTAACCCTCCCTAGTTATATTAATAAATAGATATTTATAATGATGAACATACTCAAGAAAAATCTACAAAAAAAAAGGGATGGATGATGTTCTCAAAATGAAGCACTGTTTAATCATAGTTGATGAATATCCCCCAAGCTAATGCTATTACCCTCTTCCATTTTATCAAGTCCACGTAAACCATAACTCAAAAATGCATGTTCTAGTTAACAAACATAGCAGAAAAAAAGTCTTCTATTTAATAAAAGGCTGGAGTTGGAAGAGGTGTGTAGTTTTACTGTTCACTTCTTAAATAACTATAGTACCATAAAATTAAGTCACTTTTATTCCTCTCTTATGCTTTTTTTTTTTCGCAAGCACTGGTAATCGAACCTGGGTCTCTGGGCATGGAAGGCAAGAGCTCTGCCTGCTGAGCCACTGTGGCCCACCTTATTCCTCTCTCATGCATATTTTAATGAGAAAATTATTAAGAAGAAATTTAAAGAAGATATTTTTTCAAAAAGTAATTTCTACACAGGCTTTACTTTTGAAACCATAGCTGCTGTGGCAGAGAATGCACAACAGAAAACGCTTTGTAGTTAGTAGAAAAGGGAAGGGTGCTGCATGCAGCCAGTATCTTGCCCTGACGTGAACAAGAAGACAAAGTCACCATCCTCCCTTCTTGCAGATGCCTCCTCTTTCCTGTTGTTCTTTGCTTGCCCTTTCCTGACTGTCCTAGGGCCAGGGCAGCTGACATGCCCTTCCAGCTCTGGGGAAGCTTACACACGGGCCCTGACAGCCGTCCTTCTCCTCTTCCAACTAAAACAATTCCTGTGATAAATATGAAAGCTTGAAGGAGACAAACCCTCACCAATGAGTACCGCCCAACCTTTTTCCTTCCATTCATCCTTTCCTCTCTCTCTCTCCCTTTCTTTTCTCTCATGCCTTCTTCTCCTTGCCTTTCCTTCTCTTGTTAAAGGTTTTCTGTTCTAAACAGACCATTGTAAGAAGCTGAGGAATCGGCCTAGAAATTAAATAAATGTGTGGCAGTTTTGCTTCCACTTACAATAACCCTGTTCTTTGGAAATTGGGAACGAGATTCTCCAAGATTTACTATTTTGCCAGGAGTGATAGCCAACCAGAGTGCAACTGTTCACATAATTCTAACTGCTTGCTTCATGCTCAAAGGGAAGTGTCAGAGAAAAAAAATGTACAAATGGCATGTAAGCAAGTAGAGATATGCATAAACTTCTTCAAAAGTCCACTCATTTATGTAGTAAGACATTTATAGCATGTTTTCTACAAGTTTCATTAGAAGAAGTACGTTTTCTTTCTAAGTTAACTAAAGCTCTGCACCAGATCAATATCTTTTATTCTGATTTTTAACATTATGAAATTATATATGAGACTAAGAATTTCCCTGTATAATTGTAGCATCAGACTGAAAACAGTCACAGGAAGATTATCCCAAGGGTAAAAATGGGGTGGAGATGAAGGGAGTATACAATTAGAATATTATATGGGAAGGCAGGACACCAGGGTTTTTGTTTCAGTAAATCAATGATCTAGAAGCAGGCTTGGTTAAGTCACTGAATTTCTTAGAGTTTCAGTTTCTTTTTTGCAGAGTGAGGGAATTGAACTAGATGATTTCTGAGTTTTTTTCCAGTTTTCATAGTCTGCAGCTCCTTTGCACTCACAAAACTCACATTTTATTGGGTGATAGGAACAAAAAAACAGATAATTATAAGTGCTAATACCAGAAAAATATAGAGTTTTATGAAAATAAATAAGAAACACAAGCTTTCTGGACCTACATGTCAGGGGTCACATTATATAAAAGCTCCATGAATATGTCTGCAATGTTTAAAAAAGTTCTCCCTTTAAAAATAATTAATGCTACTAGATTAACAATAGATGCTGTGATTATATGATATTGAAAGAGAACTGAATTTAATGAAATGAAAATAACTCTATATGATTCCTAAAACAACTTACTTTATTTTTAAATTTTTTCATTGGAGAAGTTGCAAGTTTACAGAAAAGTCATGTAAAAAATAGAGCATTCCCATATTACACTCCTCCCCCATTATTAACACTTTGCCCAAATGTGGTACCTTTGTTACAATTGATGAAAGAATATTATGATTGTACTATTAATTGTAGCCCAAAATTTACATTAGGGTTATTTTTTTCTCATTTATCACCCTATTATTAACATCTTTCATTAGCATGTTATATTTTGTTATAATTCATGAAAGAACAATTTTATAATTTTACTATTAACTATAATCCAGTGTTTATAATAGGGTTCACTGTGTTGTATAGTCTTATGTTTTATCTTTTATTTCTGTTTTAACTTATGTATGGCCTATGGAATGATGTAAAATTGCATAATCTGAAAACTGCCTCATAGGAAAATATTAGAAGCAAATAATATATGTATTACTGGAACTAACTTGGCTCTTGTTTTTTCATGCCTTGCTACTACTGATCCATTATAGGAAACAATTCTTCTTCCTCTTCAGCGTAAAATTTCTTGGATAAATTCTAAAAAGAATGTTATTTTGCTTTGGTAGAACTCTTCAATATGTGCTTCTCTTCCTGATGGCTAAATAACTCATATAGTAATTTGGTTTGTCTATTTTTTTTTTCTAGCCACAGTCAGAGTGGAAGTGGAGGTAAGCCTCACACTTTATTAGTAATTTCTCTACAAGGCCCAAAGTTTTTATTTTACTAATGACCAATTGCTTCAGTTTTCAAATAATCAGAGGGATCCTTTTGTGGTGGACACAAAGTTGGGCTGACAGTCACTGACCTGGATTCTGGTTCTGGCCACAGAGTAACAGCACAAAAGAAAATCATTCTCTTTACCCAAAGTTTGTTACTAGTCATAGGGTAAGCTCATTTCGGTGTACCCAGGACAGTCTTGGTTTGTGACTGTTGTCTGAGCATAATTAATGATAGCATCCGCCTTCATTTGCAGAAGTACCCTTGTTTGAAGGATAACTTACATGGGCATCATTCCTTTATTCTAATTATTATAATGTGCCTCCTAAAGGGGCCTTAATTTTCTCAACAACAACAAAAAAAAACGAGAATTGAACCAATACCTTGCAGTGCTAAACTTCTCTTGCTAACAGTCAAATTTCAGGTTCAATTTAGATATTCTTGCACATAGAAGGTAAACAATAAACATTGGTTAAGTAAATACTTATCGAATAACAAGGATCCTGAAGAGTATAGCCTAACAAATCAATCAAGAAAGGATTTAACTTTAAGAATATGTATCAAAAAGTTCACCTCATTTTTTTCTGTTTTAGCTACCATATTTGTTTAGCCTACAAACTCATCTTTTCATACCAATTGCTTTTCTGTACTTATATCTAATCAGCATCCATTTCTGAATGTCTCTGCAATAACTTTTTCTTCTCAACTCTTACAATCTTCTTTTTTCCATAATTACTCTATCTCCATTTAGTTTACTTTTTCTCATGTTTATTCCCCATTCCTTTCATCTCAAATTCACATTACTTCTCATCATCAGTCATTCTTTTATCTGAGAATTTTTATAAGATGATCAGCAAAGCAGTTAATTTACTGTGCATATGAGAGTAGGAAAATAAAGTTTGTTTTCTTTTAACTTTAAACTTATATAAAAGAGGAATGGTTTCTGTCATTACCTAAGGAAGATTTATTAACAAAATTCAGGTAATCATTAAATGACCAAAAATTAACAGAAGATTTTCTCCTCCCTTCACCAACTCCAATCCAAATGAAGGGATATTTCCAGCTCCTCCAGATGATATTTATGATGGGGTTGAAGAAGATCCTGACGATGGGTAAGAATCATCAGTGAATTGCCTTTTTTGCAAATCTTTTTTTTTTTGCTTGGGCAGGCACCAGAAATTGAACCCAAGTCTCTGGCATGGCAGGCAAGAACTCTGCCTGCTGAGCCACTGTGGCCCGCCCTTTTGCAAATTCTTTATATATCAAATTTTGATTTTGATTTCCAGTTAGGATAAAAAGGAGAAAATACTGTTCTTTTTACCTTACTGAAAAAATGATTTGAATGTTAATTAACAGTAGTAGTAAATCAAGAATATTGTTTGGAAGAACTTCAAAAACTGTTTTAGAAATAAGTGAAATGAAAAAGAGATTTTTAATTACAGATATTGTAGATATTTTTCCCCAAACCTTTTCCAACTATTTATTTAACAATCAATCATTTACTTTTAGAATAGTCTTCAGAGAATTGATCAATTACATGACTATACCTTGTATAATAATCATAATTATGAGCAACCCAAATAAATTGAGACCATATGCTAACTGTGGAAGAACCAGTATTGAATATATACTCCCTTGCGTGTTATAATCTTTTGAGGTGCATATTTGAAAACTTATGTCTATTATTTACTTTTCATAATACAACTAAATTGATGTTTAAAATTTAACCATGACACCCTAGCTCCATATTTTAAGGATCAAGGGAAATATCATTAAATGGACAAAATGAGCAACGTAATAGAAACAATATTCAAAGATGGTGATCTATAAGCTTAATAGCACAAACTAGTTGAATACATTGAGTTATTTGATGCCTGAATGATGGATGCTGTATAATTATAAAAAAATCTGATTGTCAACCCGATGTCTTCACGTACCACTGATAACCGCATTCTGATCAATGCCTGCATGCTCCAAAGTTTCGCGTTACAGGTCGAAGAGAAGAATAGCCCGTGGTCCTGGGGGATTTTGAAGATGTTAAAGGGAAAAGATGACAAAAAGAAAAGTGTACAAGAGAAATCTAAAGTCTCTGAGTCAGACAGTAATGAAAGTGCATCGTAAGAGTCGGCCAACCAAATACAGTGCACAATAACTACACTAATATTAATTTAATCAAATGCTACTAATCTTTTATAACCACTAGCCAAATTCTGTTAGGCTTAAACCATTTTAATGTTTTTCTCCATTAATCGTGTTAGCTTCATCCACACTTTCATCCTAAACTCATGCATTTTCATCAGGGGAGCCCAAAGTATTAAAAAATCATCATGTGGTCCAAAAGTATATTTTGCTTTTCACACAAACATACACATGTGTACACCCAGGTGCATGCACAGCCTCACTCACACATTCATACACACTCACACATTTGCACACACAATGCTCATACACAAGCACACACAGTCCATTTAGTAAGACTTCTTTTTTAACTGTTGCATCGCATCTAAAAATCGCACACTTTCAGGGCCACATTTTATTATGCGATATTTTATATTGAATGCTCTTCAAAATATATATTCTCTTTTAAATATTAATTTTCTAGAAACAAAGGACACAGTTTGAAATTCCTTTTATTTAAATATATAATTTCTGTAACTTTGTTTCACACAATTGTGAAATATTGCTTCTATTTCAATTCAAATTGAATACTTTATTCAAATAGAATAAAGTGATGATTTACTTTAAATATTTTAAGTTTGTCTAAATAAAAGTTCAGGCATAAATTTTCTCTTTCCATCATAAAAATAATCCTTTAGTATAAATTCCATACATATGAATTTGAAGGATCTTTATAATGTTTCTGGGTACAGGAAATTCTTCTTGTTTTATATGTACCTAATGGACTCACTGTATTTAAATGAGGTCTTTATAATATGTTACTTCCACATACCATTCCTAATTTTAAGTACTCTTGTGAGGCATCAAAACAATACTCAATAACTAGTACACTTGAAATAATTATAAGAAAATATAAGAAATCTTTAGATGCAGTATTACTCAAATATAATCTTTAGTTAACCAGAAATAAAAACAGAGATTATTTTTTCTACTCTAGTTATATACCACCCAGTTTTTATTTTGGGTCATTTGAATTAATTTCCTTTTACTGTCTAGTTTAACTGACCGTTTCTGTCCTGTACATCACTATTCCAGTGACATATGTGTGTGTGAGGTGTGTGTGAATATTTAAAACCCACGGTTCAGAAAGTAATAAAAACAGAGGTCTTTTTTCTATTGCAACTAAATTCCACCCAACCTTGATTTCAGATCACTTATATTAATAAGCTCTCACTCTCTAGTTTAAGTGGGTATTCCTCTCTTATTCTCCAGTCTCCTATGCCTGCGTATATATGTACAAATCTAAAAGCATTGGTCCAATGGCTAGTAAAAAAAAACAGCAACCATATGTCTTGACTCAATTGTTTTGGCCATCTTTGGAGTTCAAAGAAAGCCTTTCTAAGTTCCAAATTGGTGGACAGAAACAGAGATTTAGTGGAGAAATGGAGGATGAGAAAGAATGAAAGCCACAAATTAACCTTTATAAGCTTCCAGACTTACCTGTGATGTGTCTTCTAAATAAAGGACTCAATTTCCATGTTCATATTGGTTTCTTTATAACTGTGCTCTCATTTTCTTTCCAGTTTCCCTCCTCCCCCTAAACAATTGGGTAAGTAATAAAAATAGATTATACATTTTCTGTCTTATTTCTTACAGGTGGGGTAGTGGGAAAGCATTGAATTTAGTCAAAATATGTAGATTATAGTCCTGACTCTGAAAATAATATATTATGTAACTCTGGGCAAGTCACTTCACCTTGCATGGCCACATTTCTTAACAGTAAAATAGAAAGGAGAGAGAAATTTTTAAATGACTAATGGTTAAATTGTTCCTCCAGGGCCTACTTATGGAAGTAGCTATAAACTAGCAGGGACTAAACCTCACTTCTCAAATCTTCCCCCTCCATCCACCACTTTTTCCTGTTTTATACACTGACCTTCCTCATTAAGATTTCTGAAAGCACACTAGATAATATGCCACTAAGTCCCTTCTGACTATAAATTTATTTTATTTTTAAAGGCATAATTTATATATTTGGTAATTTTTGCACTGTAACTTAATTTTGTATCTGTACAATTTCTATCAGTTTATTTTTTTCCTTCCCACTGAGACAAATCTTAAGCAGCTTTTTCAAAAATTGGCTATGAATAAATAAAACGTACTCTCCCAAGAATATTCAGGGACTTTCAAAAAATTCATTTATTTCAATATGGCAATACATTAAAATAGCAAAACAAACACACAAATAGGGGGAGAAATCTTCCAGACTGCTTATCTAACATTGGAACCTTATTTTCAGTTATCAGTATGAAAATATATAAGAGACTAACTCAAATGGATCAATTCCTGTTGAAGTTCTTGTATCCTAATCTATAATTTTCAAAAAGTATTCAAGAAACTCAGCTCCATAAAAAGTAGAGGAAGAAAAAAACAGAACAAGTATAACCACTTAGGTAAAAAATGTGCTTTTTTGTTTCAAGTTTTTTCCTCAGTGTGTTTTAAGTACATGGGCATGGAAGATTAATTTTTACCCTTCCAGAGCCTGATGATATGTTTCATTTTTTAAAATAATTTTTATGGATTTTTCACATAGTTGAGCAAGTTTCATCCTATGAAATTAATTAACTTTGAGTGGAAAGAGAATACAAACACACATGCATACGTATGGATAGAGAGAATTTTTAAAGGAAATCAATGTCTTGCCAGTATCAGAAAACATTTAAACTTCCTATGAGAATCGTTCTTTAAGCCCTTTATACTTTTTTCCACTCATCTCTTTAGTTTACTCTGTGGAGCAAATTAGTAATTTAGGAAAAGTAGCTACAGATTGGAAAAACCATTGAATGGCCACTTTTCCACTAGTACTTATTCTCAACTTCTGCTGTCATCAGAAGTATCTTATTAATAGAAATATTCTTTCCATTGGAAAATGGTGTCACTCCTAATATCACTAAAGGGCAAAAGCTAATGACTAACAATCAGCAAATAATAGAGAATGATAGATGTAGAGATAGAAAGGCACAGGTATAGAGAGATGATAGATAGACATAGACAGGCATTGATAGGTTTAGCACCCCAAATCCCATAAGAATCCTGGTCAGTAATGTTGATTTGGCTGTTAGCAATCTGCTCTTCCAGACGTTCATCCCACTTGTGGATCTTCTGATAACTACACACGGGTTTTATTGTTGTTGTTTTGTGTTTGTTCTTTTTCAGATAATGACAGTTATATTCATGGTCATTTTTTTTGCATTTGTTTTGTTTTGCTTTTTAGAGACATTTAACACTTACGTCCCTTTTAAGCACAATGCTTCTAGGAGAAATTTACCCAGACTCCAAAAAAACTTGTTGTCCCTGAAGAAATCTTTATATTAAACATGTTATTGATTGTATCAAAATTCAAACTACAGTGTCAACATTTAATAATTTGTCTTTTGTTAGATATGGGAGATGAAGTTTATGATGATGTGGATGCTTCTGATTTTCCTGTTCCATCAGCAGAGATCAGGTAAGTAAAATGAAATGAAAATAAGACTGCTCAAGAAAATTCCACTGGGATCAAAATCCAATGGGGTGCATATTTACTCTACATCATCAGGTACACTATCCTTCCCTCTGAAGTTCTATTTCTTTCTGGCTCTCCAGCTCTAACATCATTGCTAAGTTAATGGAGAGCCCTGCCTTGGCCTTGCCTTCTTTGAGTATCCCCACCCACAGCCCTGGTTCTGCTCCTGGTCTCTTGATTTCTCTGCCCTGTGACTCACTACTAACTGCATTCCTTTATTCATCCATTCACTCTGAAAATATATTTGAGAGCCTCTTCCTGATTCATTTCCTCCCCTTACTTTAACTCTTTTCCTAAAACTTTTTTGTCTTGAATATACTTCTTAGTTTGCCTCTCAACCATCGTCCACTCTGTCCAAGTCTCCTCCATGCTCTGTTTCCTATATGGAAAAAAGAAAGAGGATTTGTTTTTTAAAGGTACTTTTAGTTATGTCTGCCTTTTCAAGGATTCCATTCATATTTCAGAAATAAAAAAATTAAACAAAAACCAGTCAACAGTGAATAGTGCTATTCTTTCAACTCACCTAAGGTGTCAATTTAATTTTAGGCTAAAATTGCATGAAAATCTGTTAAGATAGGTTGATACAGAAGAAGTGCCTGTTGAGAATTCTTTTGAAATAGAAAATAACATGATAGGATGCTTTCTTATAGCCCAATAAATGTAAGAGAGGATCTGATACTTTGTATAAAAGGAAAAACACCTCTAACTTTTTCAAGAAAAAAAAGTGAGTAAAAAGATATGTACTTGATTAAAATATGAAAGTAACATAAATTGAATATATTGTTAAGTAGTGCCCTCTGAGCCATACTGGTAAAATTCATGAGTGAACACTAACTATTCATTTTTTTACCAGCATTCTTAAACTAATTTTGCCGAAATAGAGACATCATGGTGATCAAAGAACCTGAAAGGAAAATATACTGTCATTCATTTATGAAGAGCTTCAAAAATAAAGATGAAAGGAGAATAATTAGTCTAGTTTTTCAGTTCTCCATGAAAGGAAAATCTCATCTTCTTCAACAATGTATTCAAATTTCAGTATTCTTTATCATCAGGAAGTTACTTCTTAAAGTTCTATTCCTAACAATTTTTAATGCCTTTTTCTGTTTATATTAACTGTAGAAATGCCACCACATTCTATAAAACAGCTCTAAAGGAACTCATAGTCAAACATTGGCCTCTTTCTTTAAGCAAAATATATCCCAACAAATTAAGCTTTATGTGATTAGTATTTTTTCTTACCTGTTGTTTAAACAACAAGAATTTGAAACAAGTTTATGTTTTCTAACAAATCTTTAAATAAATTTCAATGTATTGTTTTCAAAGATATTTTAGGGAGCATTTTTCACATTTATATATTTTCTAAATAGCCCCAAAGAGTGCACCTTGGGCCAACAATCCTACTGGAGGATGTGGGATCACAGCCCCATAAGGAGACTAACAGAATCTAAGGCAGAATACTGTGCTAACTCATTTCAAAGTGAGTAAATTCAATTCCAAGCTTCAAACATTAAGAAGCAGACATTGGAAATAAATCAGTTAAAAACAAAGCTCCATCATAGATTATCTTAATAAAAATGAATACCTGTTTTTAAAATTTGTACATTATTTATAAATATTCTGATTTTTTTAATTCCCTTCTGCAGTGATTCATGGCCCTTTCCCAACATTCAAACTTAATCCTGGCTGCAAATTAGTTTTATTTAGGGAGTTTTTTAAATAGGTATGTCAGCACCTGTTCGCACTCAGACTAATTAAATTAGAATTTCCAGGGATTAGAGAAGCACATTCATATTTTTTAAAAACCTCTCAGGTAATCCTACGTGTAGCCAAGTAGGAGAATCAGACCCTAGGCTTATTCACTGTTCTCATGGGAATTGGGTATAGTCCTTTTGGTATCTAAAGTAGAGTGGATTTCCATGCCCACATGCTTATTTGTTTGTTTTACTATTAAATTCATTAATTCATCAGAATACTTAAAATATGTTTCTCTCTCTCCCTCATTTGCTCCCTTTACATTTTCCTCTTCCCCAGCACCCCCCACCACCACCACCTCATGCAGAGAATGGACAGTTGACAGAATGATTGAGATAAAGATCGACTATTAGCCATCTTCTTTAACGAGTCCCTTCTTATAATATCTAAAATCTTACCTTTTATCTAATTTCATTTTAATTTAGCAACATTTCCCACCTCCTACTGTGCTCCATTTTAAGCACAGAGTTTTCTTCTTTGTGTTTGGTTGTTTGGTTGTTTGGTTTTTGGGGAAATGTGTAGGCCTGGAAATGAACTCGAGTCTCCCACATGGCAGGCAAGAATTCTACACTGAACTACCCTTGCACTACCCCACCTCCCCAAAAGTGTTCTTTTTTTTAAAAAAGCTTTCTCTATAACATTGGCCAAGCCTCTTATTACCTAAACTTCAAAATTAAAGGGTTTGAAAATATAGGAGACTGAGGATCAAGTTGATCATATGAAACTGATGATATGCAAATATGTTTAATCTACAACTCAGTGATTTTATGTTAATCCTTAATAGATAATCTCTTACTTCCATTTTAACCCAGAATTTGTGTTCTCCTGAAGAATCTCTTCTGCATTATGAAATTTCATCATTTATTGCACTGGATCATACTGGATTCCTGAGAAAAAGTATTAATTGAAAACAAAATTTAATAAACATTTAATGTTATGAATTATTTCATTACATACTATACTTTTTAAATGAAGTTTCATTTATTTTATGTATATTCTGCTATCCTAGTCAAGGAATCAATATTGGTAAGACCAAGACAGAAGAAAAAGACCCTAAGAAGCTGAAAAAGCAGGAAAAAGAAGAAAAAGACTTCAGGAAAAAATTTAAAGTATGTCATTTTTAAATATGATATAGAGTTCAAAACAGTGATTGGCTCATCCAATTATCTTTAAATTACATTTTAAAAATATAATGATCGATATCACCATTTACGCTTTCCATCATAACTCTTTATTTTCTACAAATTTAGTTTAGATTTAAATTTATCCCTATAGCAAATTAGGCAAGCTGTCACACATATACCGTAAGCATACTGTGAGGATCATCTAAAAATAGTTGTCCTTTAAGACTTGATAAGAAGGTAGTCTAAAAATAGTTGTTATATTAGTTTGGTGAGCTTAGGAGTGACTTTTACCTCTCCACATTTTCTTGAATATTCTTACATTATTGAAAACAATGAACTATTTATTTAGCAAAAGACCCTATTAATAAATCTGTCAGCAAATGAATTAGTCTGATCATATCCATCAGCCTATAATGATTTAAATGCTTTTCTTTGTTTTTTCAGTATGATGGTGAAATTAGAGTCTTATATTCAACCAAAGTTGCACCCTGCTTAGCTTCTAAAAAGTGGGGGGCCAAAGATCTACAGCTAAGGCCTGGAGAATCTCTTGAAGTTATACAAAGCACAGATGATATGAAAGTTCTCTGCAGGAATGAAGAAGGAAAATGTAAGTCAGTCCTTACATTACATTTAAATGGCCATACAGTATTCCTTAAGAAGCAAATAAATTCAGTGATTGTCACTGTTTCTGTGAGCTCTTTTGCTCTATGCTATTTGAGTTGTGGAAAACATTAAGAAACTGGAGATTTTGCTGTGCTGAAATCAGTGTGTTTTATTTTAATCTCTTTTCAGTTACCACATATATATAAACTGTAGTGCCAAGGTAATGCCAAATTAGTGTTTCTCAAAGTGCAGCCACAGACCACCAGCACTAGAAAAATCTCATGTGCATACTGAAATAGCAGTTGCTTGGATCCATCCTTGACTTGCTGATTCTTGAGCTCTGGGAATCAGAATCTATCATAACTCCTTCCTTAGCTTGTTCTTATATACACTAAAGTGCATAAAGTAGTAAGAAGCTCTTGCTTATGCTCTTGCTTTGTACTGATTTTGAAATTATATGGCATAATTCACACTTAGAATTTCCAATTTTCCTATCTTGCAAATTCACTTATTCCCATTTCCTATCTGAACATACAGTGTGGTACACTATTCCAAAAAAATGCAAGTCTGTGCTCTCTTTGACTTTATCAGCTATTAAAGTTGATATATGGAAATATTTTTGTCAGTTTTTATAGGAAATTTGTTTCATTTAATGTCTGTATGTTGTCCTGTCTTTAGAACTGGATAGCCAATATGACTGTCCCATATCAACCTTAGTTAATCTACATGGAAAGCATGGATGTTGAGTTGAACTGTAATGAAATGAAGGTGACTCAGGGTCAGGAACTAAAACAAAGTTTAAAGAATAAATCACAGTAACTAAAGGGTAGGGAAAATGGATCTAAAGTTACCATGGGGAAGAGTGGTTGTCTTTTAAAAAGAGAAAATGGAATGTGGGAACAAAGGATAAAAGGCAGGGGCGCTGTAGTATTAAGGCTTGGAACTCACTGAAGATAATTGGTAGACAGTGCTTAGGAGACAAAAAAAAGTCTCTTTCATATTTACATTTGGGGGGTCTACCCTAAAGAACAGCCCTAAATTTAGAAAAATTATACATAATTTAAAATTCATCAAAATATGAAGCAGATTCAATAATAAAAACTTCACTAAATAAGTTATAATAAATATACCCAATTTAACATTTTGATGATGGTAACTTGAGGAAATTCTTATGACATAATATTAAGAGAAATATGAAGCTTATTTTATGGGGATAGGATTTACAAACAGATTTAAAAATTAAGTAAATAAAAGATAGTAAACCAAAAGAAATTGCACCAACATGCTAATAGTGGCTGCTTCAGTTGATACGCCTGAAATATGTTTTATTTTCTCTACTTTCCACATTACACATTTTTCACAATAGAGAATGGTCCTAGTGCTTGTTATGTGACCCTCTCTCTACTGGAGAAACTTCAGACTCGTCTTCTCCTTGTCATGGAGGAAGAAAATCTTGCCATGCTGTCCTGAAACACCTGTCCTTAGCAGCAAATCCAGCTGCAATGCATAAACACATTACATGAGCATCTTGTTAAAAATGCCAATTCTAATTCAGTGTGTCTGAGATGAGGTCTGAAATTTGCATTGTTACCAAACTCCCTTGTAACTGATGCTGCTTGCCCATGAAGCACACTAAGTAACAAGGTTGTAAATGACATCATCAGCAAGTATGCATGGATTTAGATGGGCAGGAATAGGTATACCACCAGTAACAGAAACCCAGAGAAAAGGTTCCTACTTTCCAAGTAATCTCTAGACCTTAAGAATGTAGATTAGCAATACCTCTAATCAGGGAAAATTTCACAACTTTCTGCTATTTCCTACTTGGACATCAATATTCTAAGTATTATGATGGATATGGAGGGTTTCTGCCTTCTTCAAATTCATCATCTCTTAAAAATGAGAGATGGAAATATTTTATGAACTTCTGGTAGATTACAACCCGGAGCTCCATGTAAATTTTATCTTCTTATACTGGTAAAATAAAAATGCACTCTATGATTTCCAAGCTCACTGATGACCAATTCAATTCTTAGGTAGTTTTCAGGTCCATCTCAAAAAAGATGGAAACCATACCACTTATGTGCCTGTTGTTCTTTTATTGTAAGACTTTCTTTGGACTGGATTTTATCTTAGTTTGGCTGCCCTGAAAGCAGATCCTGAGATAAGGATATGAGTACAAGTTGTTTATTTTGGGAGGTGATTCCAGGAAATACCATGGGCAAATGGAAAATTGAGATAGGGAGGGAAAGGCAGCCAAGAAAGTCTTGTTATCAAAAAAAGTTACCTCTTGGCCTCACCCCAATCAAGATGGCAGAGTAAGATGCTTCGTATCTCCATCACCCCACAGAAGCTTTGAACAACCAGCAAGGACTGGCAAAAACATCTTTTTCAAAGCTCCATAAAACAAAGGACTGCAGTAACAAGTCAAGGGCTGAATCAAGAAAAAGACTACTTAAAGTGATAGGACCTCGTAATATCCTAACTGGCCCCTCTCTTACCACTCACGAGCGTGGAGTTGGCCTGCCCTCTTGATGCAGATCCCTGGTCCCAGTTCCGGAGGGAGCAGAGTAATCCTTGTGTACATTCTGGGAGCATGTGTCTGGCCCAATCTGTCAAATGGTGGCCTGGGGGACTCATCATCCCAGAACTTGCCCCACATGTAGAAGGCAGCTCTCCAAACTCTCCTACAAAATGCCATAAGAGAGTAGTCAACTGGCTGTCTGAGACAAAGGATTGCTGCCTATAGGATTTATGGCAGGTACCTAGGTACATGAGGAAATTATTTCCTCGGAAAGAAGGGACATCTGTATCTGTATAAATGGGAGAATTCCTAGGGCCACACTCATACCCAAGAAAAGAGGCATATGCAGAAAGCATCGTGGACTACCTGGGATGATGGAAATGTTTTGGTAATGGATGGTGATTATGGAAACACAACAGTGATTAACAGCACTGAATTATATATTTGAATGTGGTTAAAAAGGAAAGCTTTAGGTTGTATATATGGTACCAGAATTAGAATTTTTTAAAAATCCGTGTAACCGCATAGCACAAACAGTGAACCCTAAGTTAAACCATGGACTATAGTTAATAGTACAACTATAAAAATGTGCTTTTATCAATTATAACACATGTTCCACATCATTGCAAAATATTGATAGAGGTCTATAGGAATCCTGTATTTTATGCATGATTGTTCTGTAACCCACAACTTCCCTAATAATATATATGCATTATTATACACACACACACATACACAGGCCCTGAAATGGGAAAGGTGAGGGTATTTGGAATGAGTACCAAAAGCATCTGCTATTGCCTTCCAGGTCAAGCATTTAATGTTCAATGATCATACTTGCTAAATTTCACTTTTATTTTTCCAAACTTCCTATTTGTTCATCTTTGGATTGGATATTATACATTCTTTTCTTTTTTAACATGGACAGGCACTTGGAATCAAACCCGGGTCTCTGGCATGGTAGGCAAGAATTTTGCCACTGAGCCACATCACACCGCCTGATCTTCTACATTCTTAATTTCTGACCCATTCCTCTTATACCTTTATGAGATTTGGGATGATTGCTCTATGAGGTTTTGGTTGTTTGGAGCAATATGCCCCAGAAAAATATGTACTTAAACTTAACCCATTCCTGTGAATGTGAATTCAGATGAGGTTGCTTCAGTTAAGGTGTGGCCCAATTGAATCAGGTTGGATCTTAATCCTATTACAGGAATCCCATGCCAGCAGAATGAAGTTCAGACAGACAGACACACACTCACAGAAAGCCATGGGAAGAAGCAAGGAGAAGCCACTAAGTACATTGCCAATGACAGAAAAGCCAAAGACCAAGGATCACTAGCAGTCAGCTGCAGAACACCACAGGCTTCTGAGAAAGCATCACTTGGATGATGCTTTGAATTTGCACTTTTTCTAGACTCAAAACTGTGAGCCAATAAATTCCCATTCTTAAAGCCAACCCATTGCATGCTATTTGTTTCAACAGCCAGGAAACCAAAGCTGGGTTCAACCCTGCCTCATCTAGGTTATCGCAATAGCTTTCCAAATACTATGGTTGAGTCAGTGAGAACCGCCTACCAATCCCAGTGAAGAAGGCCTGCTACATGAAGGATGGCAAATACTTCTGACCCCTTCATCGTCCTGTGTTATCGCAGTCACCAAGGAATACTCAACACACACAAACACTGGTTGGTATAATATACTAGTGAGCACTGGTCTCCCATGGCCAGTGGGACCCTCTGTATGGCAGAACCAGGACCATGGTTTACGCACACCTCATTTGTGTCGCAATATAGGAGAAGATCTGCATGGAAAATCTTTTTCCATCCTTTCACTTTCAATCTATTTGTATCCTTGTATCTAAGATGAGTCTCTTGTAAGCAGCATATAGCTGCATTCTATTTCTTAATCCATTCTGCCTGTATATTCTGTAATTGTAAACAATTACAAAAATCTATTTGTAATTGGTAAGTTGAGCCCATTAATATTCAAAGTTATTACTGAAAAGGCATTTCTTGCATCCACCATCGTATCTTCCTGATTTTATTTGCAGATCTATGTATTCTTTTTCCTCTTGTTCTTTTTATCCTTTAAATTACCCTTCCTGGTACTCTTCAATTCTGTGCCCTCCTTCAGACTTCCCTCTCCTTTTTTTTTCAACCAGCAGAACTCCTTTTTGTATTTCTTGTAAGGCTGGTCTCTTGTTGACAAATTCTTTCAGGACTTGTTTGTCTGTGAAAACTTTAATCTCTCCTTCAGTTTTAAAGGACAATTTGACTGGGTACAGAATTCTTGGCTGGAAGTCTTTCTCTTTCAGAATCGTAAATAAATCATACCACTGCCTTCTCACCTCCATGGTGCTAGCTGAGTAGTCTGAACTCAGTCTTATGTGGTTTCCATTGTATGCAGTAGATTGTTTTTCTCTTGCTGCTTTCAGAATTTTCTGCTTCTCTTCAATATCTGACAGACTGATTACTGTGTACCTTGGGGAAGGCCTATTTGGATTTATTCTGTTTGGAGTTCATTGGGCTTCCTTGACTTATATATTCACATCCTTTATAAGGGTTGGGAAATTTTTCCCCATTATGTCCTCAACTACCCTTCGTAGCCCTTTACTCCTCTTTTCTCCTTCTGGGACACCAATGATTCTTATATTTGTGCACTTTGTTTTGTCTATCATTTCCATGAGATCCAATTCAAATTTTTCCATCTTTTTTGCCATTTGTTGTTTTGAGTCTTCAAAGTTAGTTATCCTGTCCTCTATATTGCTTATTCTTTCTTCTGTCTCTTCAAATCTGGTGTTGTGTGCCCCTAGTATGTTCAACAGAGTCTTTGTTCTCTGTGATTTCCACTATTTTTCTATTTATTCTTTCAAATTCCTCTTTATGGTCTTCTACTTTCTTGATCTCCTTTATGTCATTTGCCATCCCATTTATTTTAAGTAGAGTTATATGAACATCTTCAATTAGTTGCTCCAATGTCTGTGTCTCCTCTGGTGTTTTAATTTGGTCATTAGGCTGGACTATATCTGTCTGCATTGTGATATGCTTAGTGATCTTCTGTTCTTTTCGCCACATGTAAATATCTTGATTGATTTACTTCGGGAGTTGATTTCTTTCAGTAGTCCAAGGCCTTGTGTTTGTGGGATGGATGAGAGATGCTATGCTGGTGCTTGTGAATGGGGTGCCTGGTGGCCAGGGATGATGTAACTGTGCAGGTGCACAGGTTTGGGGGACGTAGCCCTGGTGTGTACTGGTCTAGGGCATTGGGACCTTTGTGTGCATACGTAGAGCTGTGGCAGCAGGTCAGTATTATGCCTTCATTTGTTGGGGGCAGTTGTGACCCAACTGTGCAGGTCAGCACTTTCTCAGAGCTGGGAAATGTGATTGAGGGCTGTGGGCATGTGCGGTTCTAATACTGCCATAAATTGGAGTTCCCAGAGCTGAAAGTCGTGACTGGGGGCTCATGCATGGGTCTAGGAGTGCCATAAACTGATGCAGAAAGCTTGGTGGGGGGGATGCTGTTGCACAGGGGAGGCAGTGCAACATTATGGGCAGGGGGTTGGGGATGCTTGGAGCAAGGGGAATGGGAGCGGGTAACAGGATTCAGGTGCATGGGGTCAGTTGCTGGTCACAGGGCTGTGCTGGTGAGGGTAGCGTGTTCAAAGAACTCTGCCTGGCTTACTTTCTAGTCCCAGGCTCCTATCCATGACACACATTCTTAAACAGCATAAAAAAGTTCATCGTTCACCAGGACAGGAGAGGAGCATCCTATACAAAAGAAGGACCTGGGCTAAGCATGAGTTTACTGCCCAGCCTCTGAATGAGGGAATGTTCCCAGACCCAGGCTATGATTAAGGTAAGGTCAGGGAGGGGTGATAAGTCAGGCAATGGTGTCTTCCCCAAAAATATGTCTGTCTTTACCCTTACCTTCAGCCAATCCACCCAACATACTGTTACCCAAATATTATTTTTAAAATCTCAGAAAGTCTTTAAACATATAAATCCTTTATGATCCAGCCCCATCTTCATTGATTGCCATTTCCCCATCTGCAGCCAACACTCCAGAAATACAAACTACTTATTTATCATTCCCTGAACAGATTATGCTATTTTACCCTCTTATTCTATTTTATTTGACTTGGAATACCCATAATTGTATATTTTTTTAATTGAAAAATCTTCACGCACATACATTCTATGCATGGTGTACAATCAATGGCTAACAATATCATCACATAGTTGTGTATTCATCACCATGATCATTATTCTAGGTTGCTAGCTGCCAGAATGCAGTTTACCAGAAACGGAATGGCTTTTAAAGAGGGGAATTTAATAAGTTACTAGTTTACAATTCTAAGGCGAAGAATATGTTCCAATTACAAGTCTATAGAAATGTCCAATCAAAGGCATCCAGGGAAAGATACCTTGGTTCAAGAAGGCCGATGAAGTTCAGGGTTTCCCTTTCAAGTGAGAAGGCACATGGTGAACACAGTCAGAGTTTCTCTTTCATCTGGAAGGACACATGGCAAACATGGCATCATCTGCTAGCTTCTTCTCCTGGCTTCCTGTTTCATGAAGCTCCCCAGAAGACATTTTCCTTCTTTATCTCCAAGGGACTCTACTTCCTGTGGCTGTTGTTCTGCTCTACTCTCTCTGAATCACTTTTTCTCTAAAATGTTTCCTCTTTTATCAGACTCCAGAAACTTATCAAGACCCACCCAGATGAGTGGAGACATGTCGTCACCCAATCTAGCTTAACAACCACTCTTGATTAAATCACATCTCCAGGGAGATGATCTGGTTGCAGTTTCAAACATGCAGTATTGAATAGGGATTATTCTGCCCTTATGAAATGGGATTTAGATTAAAACATGGTTTTTCTAGGGGACATACATCCTGCCAAACCAGCACAATCATTTTTAGAACATTTGTATCATTCCAGTAAAAGAAATAAGAAAAAAGAAAAAACTCATACCTACCACACACCTTACCCTTCCCTCTCATTGACCATTAGTGCTTCCATTTACCCAATTTACATGATTATCTATTAATAGCAATTCAACTATCATCTAAAATTGGAAGCGCCCCCAGTCTCTGGTCTGGCTGGCCTTCCCATCACAATTAATCTCTCTGTGACTCCACCAAACTATATCGCTATAATTGTCCTTATTGTTCTACCAACCTATTACTCTTATTAGATTCTGAGCTTGAGAGTAGCTTCAATGAAATAATCTCAAATTTGTATTCCCAGAACATTGTATGGTACCTGGCACCTTGGATGTAGTTTACTAAATTGAATTTGACAATTTGGAAATTGACTGGACAACCAGATGGAAGTCTGGCATGTATAAACTCACAGGAAGAATTCTAATGGTTAATTTAACTGGGTGGAAAACAGAAGTTTTCAATCCTAGCCGCAGTAATGTGGTTATCTTCTTATGTATCATTGGAGACCCTCTAAATCCTTCAGTTCCTATTTCTGCATCTTCTGATTAGCCACAAAGACATTTGCAATCCAACATCAAGGTGACTGTAACGTGTTTCTCACCCTCCATTCTTCTCTAATTCGCCAAAGAATAGAAAATACAGCTTACTTAAACCTAAGACTGGTGATGATAAAAATGAAAGACTAAAGCATTAACAAGAATCTCCTGGGCGGGCCATGGGGGCTCAGCAAGTAGAGTTCTCATCTGCCATGCTGGAGACCCAGGTTCGCTTCCTGGTGCCTGCCCATACAAAAAAAATAAAAAAGAACCTCTTACCATTGTGAAGTGGGGGACAAGCCACTTTCACAGACAATATCACATTTGATCAAATCTCACCCACTGACTTCTGAAAGTACATACCATGTAGGCATGGGGATCTTAAATATGTAATTATGGCACATCCCCAAATGTTTAGAATTTCTCACTAATTTTTCTGCATATTCCACAACTGTCTCATAAACTGAGAGTTTTTCCATCTCTTGTAACTGGGAAAAAATTTTCTATAGAGTGTGGAATGAAGCCAAAATTCTCCACACTTCCTCTGGGGCATCAAAGAGAGAGACTTTAAAGTTGCTTTTAGATTTTCCGAAACCCAATCGATCATTTATTTGCTTAACTAATTTTTTTTTCATTTGTAAAATGACAACTGAGGAAAATTTCAAACACTTAGAAATCTAACAGTCATTCATATTTAAAGCCCCAGAAATAATTACAGAGGAAGAAGAAATGGGGGGAGAAACTTCTTATAAAATTAGGGTAATAATTCAAATCCAGTCTTATACACTGCATTTTGGTTTTTCCTTTCTATTGTATTGTGGACATTTTCGCTTGAACTTGAATATTATCCCACTTGCCTAAGTAAAATTTACTGTTTTTAAATGCATTAGACCAAATTGAGTAAATTTAACTTTATTTCTGGATTTGCTCACAACAAGTACAATAATGAGGAAATTATATGTTGGCATTTTTTATTAAGTAAAAAAAATGAAAATAATAGAACAAAGAAAATTTTTATTTTTCCAAGAACTTTCTTTATTTTGTTGGTGATTTTACATCTACAGTACCCTTCTGAAATATGAGTCAGTAGTCTTGAAACACATCTGCACTTTAGCAAACATTTTGGGAAGAAATTAACAGACACATATGGGGGGTTGGAAGCTAACATTCTTAACTAGCTCTACCCTACCACATATGTCAGAACATTTGTTTCAAGCCACTGTGTTCTGCTCCATGAATGTGAGGTTTCCAAATAATAATTTTATACTGTCTGTGCTGGCACCCACAATATTGTAGAGCTAACTAAAGATGGCAACCATTTACATAGAACAGAACTCTGATGAGCTTTTGTTTGTTTCATTTGTTTGCATTTTTCATGAACATTCTTTATGATGGATGTAAGCAAAGGGAGCATTCGCCTGTTGCAAAAATTATTTCTAGGAACTATGCTACACAGATAATATAAAAATTCATAAGTCACTTATTTTGACGCTATTGTGCATCGCACATTTCATAGAATGAGATTTAGCAGAGCTTCTGAAAAGACAACAAAACTTGTACAGTACTAACAGAGTAAATTTTATATAATTGCAATTTATAGCTAATGAGCCCCAAATTATCACATCATTTCAGTGAGTTAAAAGAGAGCAGCATAGTAACATCCCACACTCCTTCTCCTTGATACATATTATTTAAATAGCATTCACAATCACTGATATTTATGTAACACACACACACGCAAAAAAGAAAAAAATAACTCACAGTGTTCAACAAAAGAAAAAAGCTGTTCTTTAGAACTCTTACAGGCAAGAATTGCAGAGAATGGAGCAAGGATTTGAGAATTTAATAGAACAGACTTTTTATAATTGTGTGAACTTGAGATAGCTAAGCTGTACATCATGAATTATTAACTTTGATCAAGTAAAAGACTGTTTTAGGGCAATTATATATAGTGTTTTATCGAGGTCACAAATTTTTAGCATAATTGAGTTTAAAAACTAGATTACCCAAAAAACGAAAATGCAAAAAGCAAAAAGAAAAAAAAGTAGAGCAAATTTCCAAAAAATGGTGATTATATTTTCTTTTTTCTTTTTTTAATTGTATTTTTAATTTTTTTTACTCTTTCTTTATTAACAAAGTCATAGGTTTACAGAGCAATCATGCATAAAATACAGAATTCCTATATACCACTTCATCACCGACACCTTGCATTGGTGTGGAACATTTGTTACAATTGATGATAGCACATTTTTATAATTGTAGAATTAATTAAAGTGCATGGTGTAACTTATGGTTCACTATTTGTAGTGTAGTTCCATGGATTTTTAAAATTTTTATTCTGTTCCCATATATGCAATCTAACATTACCCTTTTAATCTTATTTAGATATATATTTCAGTGATAACTGTATTCACAGTTTTGGACTACCATCCCCACCATCCATTACCAAAATTTTCCCATCATTCCAAATAGAAACCCTATATATTTGAAGCCTCTTCACATTCCCTATCCCTACCCTGTCCTCTAGTTACTTATATTCTAGATTATGTCTCTATAAATTTGCTTATTCTAATAGTTTCAAATTACTGAGCTCATACAATATTTGTCTTTTCGTATCTGGCTTATTTCACTCAACATGATGTCTTCAAGTTTCATCCATGTTGTTGCCTGTATCAGGACTTCATTTCTTTTTACTGCCGAATAGTAGTCCATTGTAAATAAGTACCAATTTTATTTATCCATTCGTTGGTTGACAGACACTTTGGTTGCTTCCATCTTCATCTTTTGGGCTTGTGAATAATGCTGATGTGAATATCAGTGTACAAATATCTGTTCAAGTCCCTGCTTTCATTCTTTTATATAGCCAGTACTGGGATTGCCAGATCATATGATAATTCTACACTCAACTTTCTAAGGAACTGCCAAACTATTTTCTACAGTGTCTGCACCATTTTATATTTCTAACAGCAATGAATGAGTGTCCCTATTTCTCTACATCCTTTCCAAACTTATCCCCCATCCCTTTTTTTATAGCAACCATTCTAATGGGTATGAAATGGCACCTCATTGTGGTTTTTAAATTTTTTTAAAAAAATTTATTTATTAATTTAAAAAATTAATTTAAAAATTTAACAAACAAAACATTAACATAGATAATCAGTATCATTGTGGTTTTAACTTGCATTTCCCTGATGGCTAAAGATTTGAGCTTCTTTTGATGTGCTTTTGGCCATTTGTGTATCTTCTTTGGAGAGATGTCTGTTCAAAGCCCATTTTTTTGTCCATTTCTTAATTGGATTGTCTTTTTGTTAAGTTGAAGTTTTTTTTATATATTCTGTATATTAATCCTTTATTAGATATGTGGTTTCCAAATATCTTCTCCCATCGTGTAAGTTGTCATTTTACTTTAATGATGAAGTCCTTGAAGGAACAAAAGTGTTTAATTTTTGTAGGTTCTATTTATCTATTTTATTTTTCTTTTTGGGGGGTGTGCTTTGGGTATAAAGTCTAAGTAATGATGATTGCTTAACACAAGGTTCTAAAATTGTTTCCCTATATTTTATTTCTAGGAGTTTAATAATTCTAACTATAGTATTATGGTCTTTGACCCATTTTTGAGTTCATTTTTGTATATGGTATAAAATAATAGTCCTCCTTCTTTTTTTACTCCTTTTTGCAAATGGTGATCCAGTTTCCCCAACACAATTTGTTGAAGAGAATATTCTTTCCAAATTGAGTATTCTTTGCTGCATTGTCAAAAGTCAATTGACCATAAACATAAGGGTTGATTTCTAAGCTCTAAATTCTATTCCATTGATCTTTATGTCTGTCCTTGTGCCAATTACATGCTTTTTTGATTACCATGGCTTTGTATTAAGTTTTGAAATCAGAAAGTATGAGTCATCCAACTTCATTCTTCATTTTCAAGATGGCTTTAACTATTTGTGGCCCTTTACCCTTCCATGTAAATTTGATGATTGGCTTTTCCATTTCTGCAAGGATGGTTGTTGGAATTTTAATTGGGATTGTATTGAATCCATGAATTGCCTTGTGTAGTATTGATACCTTAATGATATTTAATCTCCCATTCCAGGAACACAAAATGCCCTTCCGTTTATTTAGGTCTTCAGTTTCTTGTACCAATGTTCTATTGTTCTCTGTGTACAAGTCCTTTACATCCCTAGTTAGATTTTTTCCTAGATATATAATTCTTTTAGATGCTGTTGTGAATGAATTTTTTCTTCATTTCTCATTCCAATTGTTCACTGCTTATATATAGAAACATTACAGATTTTGGGGTGTTGATCTTGTACCCTGACGCTATGCTGAATTCATTTATTAGCTCGAGGGGTTTTGTTGTGGATTTTTCCAGATTTTTTTTGTATGTATAATCTTATCATCTGCAAATAAGGATAGTTTTACTTCTTCCTTTCCAATTTGTGTACCTTTTATTGCTTTTTCTTGCCTATTGCTGAATAGCAGTGGTGACAGTGGGCATCTTTGTCTTTATCTTGATCTTGGAGGGAAAGCTTTCAGTTTTTTGACATTAGGTAAGATTTTAGCTGCCAGCATTTCATATATGCCTTTTATCATGTGGAGGAAGTTTCCTTCTACTCCTAGTGTTCTAAGTGTTTTTATCAAAAAAGTGTTGCTGCATTTTGTCAAATTCCTTTTCTGCATCAATTGAAATGATCATTTGATTTCTTTCTTTCATTCTGTTAGTGTGACAACTACATTAATTGATTTTTTTATGTTGATGTAACCTTGCAAATCAGGGATAAATTGCACATGAGTATAGTGTGTGATTCTTTCAATATGCTGTTGGATTTAATTTGCTAGTATTTTGTTGAAGATTTATGCGTCTGTATTCATAAGAGACATTGACCTATAGTTTTCTTTCCTGGTAATATCTTTATCCAGCATTGGTATGAGGGTAATGTTGGCCTTATAGAATAAGTTAGGGAGTGTTGCTTCCTTCTCAATTTTTTGGAAGAGTTTGAGAAGAACTGGAGTTAAGTCTCCTTGAATGTTTGGTAGAATTTCCCTGTGAAGCTATCTGGTCCTGGGCTTTTCTTTGTTGGGAGGTTTTTTATTATTGATTCAATTTCTTTACTAGTAATTGTTTTGTTGAGTTCTTATAGACTAGGTACTGAGTCAGTATAGGTAAGTTGTATGTATCTAAGAATTTTCCATTTCCTCTAGAATGTCTAGCTTACTGCATACAGTCATTTGCAGTATACTCTTATAGTTCTTTTTCTTTCAGCAGGGTCAGTAGGAATATCCCCCTTTTTGTTTCTGATTTTCATCACTTGCATCCTCTCTTTTGTTCCTTGTCAGTCTAGCTAAAGTTTTGTCAATTTTATTGATCTTTTCAAGAAGCCAACTTTTGGTTCTGTTGACTCTCTCTATTGTTTTTTTATTTTGTTTTCTATTTCATTTATTTTCACTCTAGTCTTTGTTATTTCCTTCCTTCCTTCTTGATTTGGATTTAGGTTGCTCTTCTTTTTCTATTTCTTCCAGCTTTTAGGTTAGGTCTCTGATTTGTAATTTTTCTTGCTTATTAATGTAAGCAATTAGAGCCATAAATTTCCCTCTTAGCATTGCCTTTGCTATATCCAATAATTTTGGTACCTTGTATTTTCATTTTCATTTGCCTCAAGATATTTCCTAATTTTACCTCTAATTCTCACTTTAGCCCATTGGTTATTTAAGAATGTGTTGTTTGATTTCCACATATTTGTGAATTTTCCATGTCTCCATATGTTCTTGACATCTAGCTTCATTCCCTTGTTGTCAAAGAATATGCTTTGTATAATTTCAACATTTTAAAATTTATTGAGACTTGTTTTATGACCCAAAATGTGGTCTAAATTGGAGAATGATTCTATGTGCATTCAAGAAGAATGTGTTTTCTGTTTTCATTGGAGCAATGTTCTACATATGTCTGTTTGGTCGTGTTGGTTCAGTGTATCCGTCAAGTTCTGTACCTACTTGTTAATCTCCTGGCTAGATTTTCTATCCATTCTTGAGAATGGGTGTGTTAAATTCTCCTACTAATTCTACTAATTCTATTAATGTAGAATTGTCAATTTCTCCCTTCAAATCTGTCAGGATTTGTTTCATATATTTTGGGGCTCTGCTGTTAGGTGTGTATATATATATATATTTTACATATATATATGTAAAATTGTTACATCTTCCTGTTGAGTTGCCCCTTTTATCAGTATATAATGACAATCTTTGTCCCTTGTAACTGTTTTTTTTACTTATAGTCTATTTTATCTGATATTAGTATAACCACTCCAACTCTCTTTTGGTTGCTACTTGCATGGTATATTTTTTCCCATCCTTTTGCCATCCAGCTACTTTATCTTTGACCTTGAGGTGAGTCTCTTGCAGACAGCATATAATTGGGTCATGCTTTTTCATCTGTCCTGCCAATCTTTGCCTTTTGACTGGACAGTTTAACCCATTTACATTTAAAATCACTGCCAATAATATGAGAATTTCTTCATCATTTTGCTATTTTTCATTTGTAAGTCTTATACCTTTTTGGTCTCTCACTTCCAGAAGCACTATATTTTATTTCTTTGCTGCAATTTCATTTACTGCTTTACAACTTACAATTCAGAAACTTTACACATCACATTTTGTCAACTTAGTAATTAATACACAAAAATATTAGGTTCCACAGAGCGAGATTACATGGTCTTTCCCATCAAGACTGCAATGGTCTGCTCTTTGCAGCTGGAGCTCAGTTTGTTTCCTCTTATTCAGATGGGTATTTCCCAAAACTTTACAGCCTTGAATTTTTGTGTTTATTTGTTAGCCCTTCCCTTTTTGGTCTCTCAGAGTCACTTTCCTGCAACCTGCATGATGCTTACTTGGACTTCCCTCCCTTCATGGTACATTTCTCCCGAAGCTTGCTGTAGTGGTTTCAGAGTCCTCCTGTCCCTTCACCTTGTAAACCACAGAGATGCCTTCGTATGCAGCAAGCTTCAACTGGTGCATGTTTTTGGTGGGCCAGACAATGAGCTGGAGGGTAACTCACAGGAGGCTTCCAGATTATCCTGCTGCCAACCTCTAGATAAAGCAGTGTATCTTTCAATCTCCATTGCTTCCACCCCTGTTCATGGAAAGTTGAAACAAAGGTTATAGCTGCCTTTGTTGGGGCAGGTTGAAACCATAGCTACCCTCAGAGTCCAGACCCAGTTATTGGAATTCACTAATCAAAAGCCATGTTCAGTGGTCAGTCATTCCCACCCGTGTTCTTGAGGAATAGGATTTTTATGTCCTTTCTGTAACCAGCAAGCTAACCAAGGACTGGACCCTGCAGTGATTTGCCAAGAGAGTGGTGACAGATGCTGGTAGCCACCATGCAGAGTCAGCAATTTAGTGTTTTATACTGTAGTTTATCAGTCTTTACCTCCTACTCTTCATGGATGCTACACAGTGTTCTTCTGACTTCCAGAGTTTCAAAATGGTTGTTTCAGATAGTTCCTTCCTGTTTAATAGGGTTTTGGTGGAAGGACTGAGTCCTGGAACTCCCTACTCTGCCATATTTACCAGAAGTTCCATGTTTTGGACCATATTTCTTTTAATCTTCTAAAGATTTTGTTTAAAATAGAAATACATTTGATGGTAGATTAATTCCCATCTCTGGCAACATTCTATAATTTCATATACATTTCTTTAATTTTCTATACTCTCATCTTAGTTCAAAGGCTTTGCCAAGGCCTAAAACTCACAAGTTAACAAGATTAACTTCCTTGTTAAAGGTTTCAGTTCATATATATCATTTGTTTTTAATTATTTACATAAGTATGAATATAGTATGGGAACATTTAGCATTATATCATTTTATTTTTCAATTCACTTTAAAAGGGAATCCAAAATGAAAACAGAACCAACAAATTTGATTGATGGAGAAAAAATGTAACAATGATTCCCACAAAAAACTGTCTAAGTTTTATTTTGGTCCAAACACAGATACAAGTAAAGACAGATTTCAATTTTAATGAACTTGACACAAAATCCGCAGTTTGTTCTAAAGCTTGTTAACTTCAGAGATTTTTTTCTTTCTAAAGATACATGTAGAATTAAATTTGTTAGAGATGAGCTTATTCCCCTTTAAAAATTATGTTAAATTATGATTATACTTAATTTAAGAAGACCATCTGTGAACATGAAATGAATGAAATGAATACTGATATCAAAGACAAGGATGATGGATATTAAGTTTTTTCATGTTCTTACCTTAATTTTTGCTACCCTTGCTTTAATTGAAATAAAAAGGAAGGTGTAACATGGTCTAATTACTCTTACTCTGAGTAAAATATTACTTTTATTATGCTTTTATCATTTCACACATGCTTCATTACTTCCTCATGACAGGAATTCTAAGATAACTAATTATTTCCTTTTTAAATATTATGCTTATAACTAGTTTTCATTGAAAAGTGATGAACTTCTGGATAAAATATTTTGGTGGAGTTTTTTGTGCCATGGAATATTTAAGAGAAAGCTCATATTTATAAGTTTTAATCTACAATTTCTGTTGTATCATCCTGACTTAAAAAAAAGAAAACCTTTTCATGTTTAATCAATAGCTATCTGACATCAATATGATTAAGTTTATTGTCTCTTCTATTAATCTTTGCTTATGGGCTGCCTGTATGTATCCGCGTGTATATATAATTTTTGACACAGTTACTCTAATTTAGAACCAAAACTAGATCTAAAGTGGACCTAGACCAAAAGACTGATTCAGTGAAAGAAATTATTTAGAATTTACATTAACACAATAAATAATAATAATCTCAAACACACAATGAATTTTAGGCACTAACACAAAACTAACAATTTCAAATATTGGTAATATTAATTAGATGTCAGCAGACATATTTTCAAGAAATATAGTCTATGATTTTCTTAAGATTATTTGGCACAATGCAGGACAAATAGAAGATACTCAGCATAAATCTAGGATTCCCTGCATAACCAGGCAATTTCTAGAATTCCTAGTTTGTTTTCTTTCATAATGCTTTTATCCCATGAAAGGCAAAAATTCAAACATTGTTTAGAAAGCATGCACCCCCACGTAGCCATTAGCACTCTGGCATCAGAAAGGAGAGTTGAATGCAGTTCTGAGTCTGTGCAATATAATGAAATTTCAAAGCACAAGTCTTTGTTCTAATAGCATTTTAAATACCTATCAACTACCTTTTCAATGAGAGAAACTACACACTCTAAATTCTTCTTAAGATTGGTTCAAGTACCTTGAAGAAACAGATTAAAAATTTTGAACACCTTGTTTTGTTACCTGCAGTAGTTTAGAGAAGAAAATAAAGGTTTTTTTTTGTAAGGGGACTAAAAATACTTCATATGGAGGTAAAAAGAGACATGTTGAAGAGATAAAAATCACGGAGATTCAAAGAAGAGAGGAAGGAAAGCGAAATCGATAAAAATAAGAAAAATGGTGATATTTGGAGACAGATTTAATATCTTCATATTTCAATTTCTTAAAAGAAATATTAAAGAATTTTCAATCCTGTATTGTTAATAAAATTTCCTTTTTTTCTTCACAGACGGTTATGTCCTTCGGAGTTATTTGGTGGACAAGTAAGCATTTGTCTTCTAATTTTCTTCTAATATTATACTTACTAAAAGAATTTTGTGCTTTTCTTTAAGAAAGATTCCTGATATAGTTTAAATAACATAACTTATTGAGCTGTCATAAATAAGTTTTAATATCATATGCCATATTAATGTCAGTATTTGCATTAATGATTATATTGTTTATAGTTTTGTATATTCACTGGGTTCTCCACTCAATAAACACTATAGATAGATCAAACTAACATTTTCATTAATACTCTGCGTTTCACTTGCTGATGATTGCAGTTTGGTTGAATTGAATTCATCAGGGGCCAATTAGTATCTACACACTAGGTGCTAATCTCTTCTGTTAATTTATAATTTGGCCCATTGAGGGCTGTTTTCCACTCACACCAGGCACAGTAGAGTATTATGTTGTTTTTTTGGTAGGAGGTCAGAAAAAGATAATAGTCAATGATTCTTCTACTCTTATGAATGAGGCATTCTGTCTGTCATAGATCAGACTGTTAAGCAGTCTGTACCAGTGACACTGGAGTCCGCCCAAAACATTTTAAGATTCTTTTCCAGGTAATTAGCGCCAGAAATGAGCTCCATCATCAGGTTAGTTCACATGCCAATAAATAAGATTGACATAATACAGTATAATGAAAACATCAAGCATGATTCACAAACTATGTTCATAGACAACCTGACACCAGTCATTAAAAAGACAGGTCAATGTTTTTAAGTGCTCTGTCAGCAAAATAGTAGTGAATTAAAAAAGTAACCATCATCATAACACCTTTGTTTCCCTAAAAGCTGAATGGGACTTTTCAATGGGTTTTGTTCTAGGAAAGACACAAATTTCAAGGAAAGTATGTGTGGCAAATAATAGGACATCTTTATCACTGATTATTACTGGATGATTAAGATACCATTTAGAAAGTCTACTCTCTAAGTTACCATTGTATCACCACCTATTAAAGAGGACACAATGTTTTTCAAGTAAATGATGGGAAAATCTGTGCTCTTTACTTTTATATCAGATTTCCATTAGCCAAAGACTCACCAAATCTCATAAATAGCAGCAAAACACAAGACATAGTGAGCGCACAGCATCTGGCATAGCTGGCATCAATTTGAAGAGCCAGCTTCTGGCTCCACAATAAAAGCACAGTGATCACACAAAAATCAAAAGTGTATCTGATCTAAGCAACAAAGCCACTTCAGGTTTCTGAACTTTGAAGTAGTTTTTATCTTAATTACTTCTATATCACTCTCTCCCCCATTAGATTATAAGCTGCTTGAAATCAAAGCCTGTGTCTTATTCATATTTGTGTCTGCTGGTATGTAGGAGGACCTCGGATGTTTGTTGAATAGAATATGTCACAGAGACGCAGTGCCAGGCAAAACCTAAAATATGTAAAAGTAGCCAACACTACTCTCATGAATGCTGCCTATAATCATAAATAATATTTTTGGAATTATTTAACATAAAAAAATCACCATGAGAGTCATATCTTGGCTACTAATTTTATAATTAATATTTATAAAATTATAATTAGAAACATGAAAATGATTCAGCCTTTCCAATACCAAATATTATTGGATTTTATTCATCATTTGACATTCAAGTGAAGGTATAAAGCTACTAGTAAAGGATATAAAGAATTATAATAGTTTTGTATTAAGAACCCCTAATGGAGTATTGTACCATAATAAGATTTCAAGTAGCTCATTTCAATAAGTACATCTTACCTGGTACAGCAACCCACGTGCTGGTTCATGCTAGGATCTAAAGATGAGTAAGGCACTATTATGCTCTTGCGGTATGTTTCAATTATTCTACATATGTAATACTGAACAAACTGTGGGGTTTTTAAAAGAGTGCAATCAGGGGTTCATTGGAACCAATGAAAGAAGAGATGCAGAAAAATATGAAATTTCTTTCACTTCATTCTTTATACCTTGTGTTATGTAAAAGAATATTATCATTCTTTTCTTCTATATATTGCTTTAATTTTAAAAAGCTATTTTCTTTAAAATATGTCATTTTCTACATTTACAGTGATGGAGAGATCTATGATGATATTGCTGATGGTAAGTCTCCTATGGCACCCACCACAGAGAGTAGTAACAGTTTTTAATAACAAATATTAAAAATAGCTTAGATTAATTGGAGTCTTCCAAAGCTGATCGGCATTTGAATCACTTGAAAATGTTAGGAAAGGTAAATGCCCTGCTTCAACATAAGAAAATCAATTAATGTAAATGCCCTGGTATAGCGGAAAGAAAAAACCATTTCCGCACAGGACTAGAGATAATAAAAAATAATAATGAATAATAAAATAATAATAAATAAAACAATTTATGTTGTTTGAAAGCATTAGTATAAAAATAGTTGCTGGATTTTTCATTGTACCATGAATCTTAAGATTTTTTCTTTTATGCACATAAATATGTGTACTAAGCTAGTCAATTGGTACTTATTTTGTAACCTATAGTATTGATGCATATTCTCTAAGCTTCATATAAGATTATTTCTAAATTATGATCTAAAAATTAATCTTAACTGAAATGAGGTATAGTGTTAATTTATCTTGCCTTTTCATCACCCTTTATGTTTGTGTTTCTTGCTGATATTCAATATTTTCAGCCTCATTAAGAAGGTACTACCCCTAAGTACATTTAATTAAATGCCACATGAAATAAAATAGTCCTGGGTTTCATTTCAAAAAAGAATAAATCAGATCCTTTGCTAGAATTGTACACTAAACAATGAGAGTTGAATATATTGCCTTCTATTTAACTAATTTGTCCCAAAGTGATCCAGTTCTAATTCTTTTATCCTGATATCAGAAGAGTATATACTCACTCACATTTCCAACTTTGGAATGCTTAAAAAGTATATGCTTTACATAACTATATTAAATGTGTTTTTTTTCTTTCAGGTTGTATCTATGACAATGACTAACACTCAGCTTTGGTCATTGTGCTGTGCTCATTAGATGAAGTCTGGGTTTTAATTGGTATATTACTGGATATCAGAAAATGAATGCACTCATCTACTTGCCATTTGTTATGACATTCTGATTATCTCTATACAGTTTTGAAATTTTGGACTTAGAAAATGATCTCTCTGCTTCATCAACATCTCAGAAGATGGCATTAATGAGATATAAGAACTATTAAATATACCATTTCTGTCTTGACTACAATTATGAAGCCACTTCTTTTGGACCATCAATAGACAACTCTTCCTCCCTATCCCCCCAAAAGGCAATAATTTGGGGAGAAATAACTGTCCTGTCTAAAGAAATATAAGAAAGAAAAATAAAGAAATATAAAGCAGGAAATTTTAATACATTCTACAAGAAGGAAAACTATTTTTTCACCTCTAATCATAATATATAATCTTATATTCTCTACTATCCAAATTATTAATCTTTTTTAAAAAGGTAGAACTATTTCATCTGCTGGTGGGTTAAATGTTTTCCACAATTATAGTAAAAGCAGGCCATTGATATAAAGTTTGTCCCTATTTGTTACTTAAAAATATGTATTATTTTATAAGAATGTATGCATTTAGTATATACATCTAAGATTAAACCTGTAGAGAAATGTAAAAAAGATTACTTTTAGCAGATTCATATGCTAACAGTTTAATTTTGTACTCAGTTTATTTGTAACTAGAGTAATATGAATGAGGATTACCCTAAAATTATGAAGTATGGAAGAATGGACCTTGAAATAAATTACCTTTTATGGTATCTCTTTACATAAAGACTCTTTTAAAGTCCCCCCTTTCCCATTACTTTTACAGAACTTTTTTTTTTTTTTGGCCATTTGACTGGAAAGTTGGCCAACAGAAGGAATATAAATTAAACTCATTCTCAAAATAATCCCAAAACAAAATGTGAAGCATTTGGATTTCAAATGCTAAAAACACTAAACACCATGGTACAAAATTCAAACCCAATACCCAAGAAAATAGCATAGTAGGTCATTTTTTCACCTTGTCCAAAATATGAAATGAACCCTAAGGCTGGCTCTGTTACTAAAGGACCAGGTTGTGTTGATGAGTAAATTATCCCTCAATTTCCTAATCTGTAAATTATAGGATTAGATTAGGTCCATTTTCCCAACTTTTTTCACAACAGATGACCTCAAAGTTGTATAATTCTCCTCCCACTCCAGTCCATGTTCCAAGTCTTTGTCTATTTTTTAAAATGCATTTATTAAACAATAATTAAATGCATTATCCATGTTTTAATATTGCAAAGGTCTGCTGGAACTTTTGAAGAGTTGCCTCACAGTTCAGAAAAATATTTCCAAGTAATTGTAAAGGAACTCAAAGCTTTCATATGGGTAAAATGGGATTTTCATTATGTGCTTTGAAATTTGAAAGTAGCTCATCCACCTCCATTGCTTAATTTATAGTCTGTGGCCCCCAGATTAGAAGTCACTGATCTCAAAGTTTCCCTACTATTTCAAAATATCTTGACGTCTACTTTTTTTTTTTCACGTGGGCCGGCACCGGGAATCAAACCTGGGATAGCAGGCAAGAACTCTGCGTTTTGAGCCACCGAGGCCTGCCCTTGATGTGCACTTTTTGATAGGGTAAACATTATATGCCTATAAGATGAGTTTCTTTTAATCTAGATAGAAGTACTTGATTCAGAAGTATTTTTTTGTTTGTTAAATTTGTTAACAAATATACACAATGCACTGACAGTATATTTCCAGTACTTTTTTTCTGATTGAGACTAGCATAGGTTCAATACCATGTCAGTTTTTAAAATTCCAAAATAGATCAAGAGAAAATTTTAGAGTTTTGGTTTATACACCAAGAAAAAAACACATACATACCTATGAAAGATTTATGTAGCAGACAATAATCTTAACATATGACATATATTTGAAATATTAATTTTAATATCTTAAATGTTATTTTTGCTATAGTTTTAAGTATGGAATTTTGTAGAAGAACTACATATAAATAATACCTTTAGTAGACGATCTTGTTTCCTACTTCAAATTATTCAGACTACCAACCTTTCCCTTAACTTGATCCCAAATATGAATGTCTTTTTCTGTGCCCATCTTTACCTCTCTTTGTTTCAGTTTCGGAGGATGGGATTCCTCCTGTTCAATGCCAAACTTGCCATCAGTGCACCTGATACTTTTGCCTCCAATTCTGCTGTGGAAATTGAGATATAAAGGGCAGTTTTCTACAACCTTCAACCTTAACCCATATCAAGACACTAACCCAGGGAGTAAACTGTCACTCCTCAGATTAAAGCCGTTGAGCCCGTTTTTTCCTACTTCCTCTGGAGTCCTCCTCCACAATTCATTTCCCTTCCCCTTCCTCTCCCCTTCCTTTCCCTCTCTGTCTCTTCCCATCTCTTTCCCTTCCTCCCTCTTCTTTACCTTTAACTCCTACCGTTGTACAGATTCCTTCCTCTGGGTTAACAAATATTCTCAAGTTTTGTCTATCCAAAAATCAAGACAAAACCTTGCCTTGAACCAAATATCTCTCCAACTACAGCCCATTTCTATCTTTCTTTCTCATTCCATGACCTTTAAATGGTAGGGTCCGTCTGGTGGTCAAGATGTCTTGTAGGCCTTCAACTATGGGGAACTAAATTGACCAAAGGCCTTAGCTGCTTGTAGAGCTTTAAAATCCATTACCATGTTTTTGCCAGGGCCATAACTTTCACAGGCTGCTCTCAGCCAGTTATAATGCTTGGCAGGGATGCTAAGGCAGACTCCTTCCTGTATGATAGATAATACCTTAGGTGACCAACTTTCATTTGCGAACTCCCTGACAGTCTTGCTGAATCTGCCTTAACTGGAAACAGCACTCTCACCCTGGGATGCCTCTACCCGACCAGCATTCCCTCTCTCCTTCAATGGGGTCAGACATGCATGGTCTTCTCTGGCTGCCTCCCCATTTCCTCTTATACATGTGTTTTCCAAAATCAAATCCAATTTTCAAGGGATCTGAACTGAGCACAGTACAGCTGGAGAGCTTGTAAAAAATATGTGTCTTCCTTCTCAGATCAATTAAATAAGAATCTCTGAGGAAGGAACTTTGAAATACATTTCTAATTAGCTCTAAATGTGAGTGTGATACTTGGCCAAGTTTGAGAATCCTTGGTCCCTATGCACCCTTTGCCACATTTTCAAGTTATATTCACTCAAACTAACTGCAATTTGGTCTTTGCTGCAATTACTCTAATGTCATTTGTGTATGAATATATCGTAAGTAACTCTAACTCATGAGACTCAAAATTAAACTAATTCTTTCCACCTTAAACCAATTATTCCTCCTGGAGATTCTATCTCAGTGGCATCTCTATCCAGTCATCAAAGCTAGAAAGTCAGGAATTGCTGTTTTTGCTCTTTCACTTCCCATGTCCAATCAGACATCATTCCATGAAGCTCCAAGAAAGCAAAAATTCTGTCTTTTTTGCGTCTATATCCTTATACTTTCCACAGTATTTGATGCCTAGAAGCCCTTCATTATGTATTCGCTAATGAAAGAATAAATGAACGCTGAGTCTGCCTGGAATGTATTAATTCTGTAGGCTGCCACTCCAGTTTTTTCTTACTTAGTGCTTCAAATGCCATAAGAGGTTAAGTAAATTGCTGGCTGAAAATTTCCTACTGTTTTTTTCTTCAACATGCGTCATTGATGACCTTAACAAGATTCACTTTTGCAATCGAGACAAAGCCAATTGCAGTGATATCACAGTTGGATTCTTTTGAAACATAGGCTGAAATAGTTTGGGTGCAAGATGTCAATCACGGATCAACACCTGCAAAAGAAAGGTGAGAAAGCAGAATTGAAGAGAGAAAAAAACTCAGTGAAGGTCTGATAAAGCTTCTGTTAACCAGATGGAACCCCTGGAATACATGTTGCCCATCAGAGTGATGCCCTTTCAGGTCAAAACGCCTTGCTCATCACCATATGTGGACCACCCTGAAAGGGCATGACCTGTGCAAGATGACTCTGCAATTGAGACAGACCCTGAAGGGACAGACAGCTGAAGAGGTCTGCAGACCATATCCCTCCTTGTCAGGAGTCTAAATAGCTCATCTACCCAGACGGATGAGAGGTCAGACAACTGAAATAGACAACTCTTTTCAGAAATTTCCAAAAAAATAAGCAATATGATGTAGTGATAGCCAGATAGGAAAATAAAGTGAAGAAAATTCTTCTGTATTGTGTTTGTTTGGGGGAATTTGTTTGTTTCCTAAAACAGAAAAGACTTGGGCTTTTTCAAAAGCTGATGCTAGGCAGGCAACAGTGGCTTAGTGGCAGAATTCTTGCCTGCCATGCCGGAGACCCAGGATCAATTCCTGGAGCCTGTCCATGTCAAAAAAAAAAAAAACCTGATGGGAAGGATTCAGCAGAGAATGAAAGATAAAAAAATACATAGGAGAGATAAGGGATAATCAAGGATCTAAGTTTTATGAGAAGACAGAGGTGTGGACAGAAATAGATTGTAAATTAAAAATTTATTTTTTCTTATAGATAATTTCTTATTGCATCTATGAAATGTTTGGCATTGTTCTAGACACATCATAAGGGTTCAAATATTATCTATTTTATTATTATTATTATTGTGACTAATTTTGTAATACCTGCTGATCCTGCCTGTATTATCACAATCATGTGATAGCACTTTCAATGATCTTTCTACTCAAATTTGGAAAACGGTTCAGTCAAATTTCTTGGGTTACAAGCAATAGAAATAATGAAGTATTGCTCTTGAGTATTTCACTTACAAGTCAAAGTCCCTGGAGAGAGAACTCCCTTGTCTGTGCTCGAGTCATGTACCTGACAATGGGGTGGGATGAAGGAGAATCCTAAACCTTCAGCTCCCATAGTGAAAGAAAGTCACCAGGAATTATCCTTGCAAACAAGACTACACTCAACAGTGGAAAGATAATTTCCAAATACAAAAATCAGAGTGCTATTAAGGAAAGAAAACTTGACCTCATAAGTGAAGCAGGGAAGTTATATAAAAAAATAACCAAGGTATATTGTGTTTACATATTGCGATTTATTGAATTAGAAACCCCAGCAAAGCTATGTTCTTAGTAGTTGATCTGAATTTCTGTAGTTTTGAACCCATTACAAATAGAAATTTTGAAGATGCTATTTTAGTTAAAATGTAGCCCAACTGAATCAGGATGCACCTTAATCCGTGTTTAAAGTCCTTTATAAGCCAAAGAAATTCATACGCAATCAATCAGAGAAAGACACAGAAGTGGTCCAAGGACATCACCATGTAATGAGGGACTGCTATCAAAAGCATGCTACCCACCCAAGAGAAAGCATGGCCTTGCGGATGCCTTGATTTGGGACTTTTGGCTTCTAAAGCTGAGAGCTAATAAATTCTTGTTGTTCAAGTAAACCCATTATGTGGTCTTGGTCATAGCAGCCTGGCAATTTAAGTCATACACTAAACACTTAGACTATTTCTCTTCTCCAAAAAGTGAAATGTGCTCCCTCTGTTTTCTTAAAGAATTTGGTCCTCCATTCTTGCTAACTGTTGATAATGACATTGGAAGAGAAATGGCTCTGTCCTAAAATAAACACAATAGTGCCAACGTGATGATAAATGACAACCAATAGCCAGCATGGATATGGGAGCACCATAGAGAGTGGCAAAGACTGTGACAAACTGAGGAACAGTAAGCACTCTATACAGCAGTGAGTTGCTAATTAAGCTGGATAGCTTCTGTTTGGCCCTCCAAATCTCCAGTCTCCTCCATCCAGCTCCCTGCCCTTTAAGACTAACTTTCATGAAGCTCCCTTGACTTCTTTTTTTTTTTTTTTTTTTTTTTTTAATTTTTTTTATTAATCAAAAAAAAGAAAAGAAATTAACACAACATTTAGAAATCATTCCATTCTACATATGCACTCAGTAATTCTTAGTATCATCACATAGATGTATGATCATCATTTCTTAGTACATTTGCATCGATTTAGGAAAAGAACTAGCAAAACAGCAGAAAAAGATATAGAATGTTAATATAGAGAAGAGAATTAAAATAATAATACTAATAAAATATATATATATAAAAAGGAAAAAGAAAAAAAAACAAAAACAAAAGATACAAACACACACACAAACAAACAAAAAACCATATTTCAGGTGCAGCTTCATTCAGTGTTCCAACCTAGTTACATTACACTTAGGTATTTTTGTGCTGTCCATTTTTGAGTTTTTGTATCTAGTCCTGTTGCACAGTCTATTCCTTCAGCTCCAATTACCCATTATCTTACCCTGTTTCTAACTCCTGCTGGTCTCTGTTACCAATGATATATTCCAAGCTGATTCTCGAATGTCGGTTCACATCAGTGGGACCATACAGTATTTGTCCTTTAGTTTTGGGCTAGACTCACTCAGCATAATGTTCTCTAGGTCCATCCATGTTATTACATGCTTCATAAGTTTAGTCTGTCTTAAAGCTGCATAATATTCCATCGTAGGTATACGCCACAGTTTGTTTAGCCACTCGTCTGTTGATGGACATTTTGGCTGTTTCCATCTCTTTGCAATTATAGATAATGCTGCTATAAACACTGGTGTGCAAATGTCCATCTGTGTCTTTGCCCTTAAGTCCTTTGAGTAGATACCTAGCAGTGGTATTGCTGGGTCATAATCCATTCTGCCATTCTATGCCTTTTGATTGGGAAATTCAGTCCATTAACTTTTAGTGTTATTACTATTTGGATAATATTTTCCTCGACCATTTTGGCTTTTGTATTATATATATCATATCTGATTTTCCTTCTTTCTACACTTTACTCCATACCTCTCTCTTCTGTCTTTTCGTATCTGACTCTAGTGCTCCCTTTAGTATTTCTTGCAGAGCTGGT